>NW_028318022.1:4720000-6150000 GCF_062004578.1 Staurois parvus | reverse complement strand
GTGGATCAACATCCCTTGTTCCTCCTTTCGGTATAACAAAACGGATCCTTTAAGGCACAGGGTATGGTAATCCAACTCTCCATTCTGATCTTCTCAGTATTCAGCCTCCCTATAGATCTATAGTTAAAAGACATGGAGAAAGCAAAAAGAGCACATACTGCAGAAAAGCACATAAAAATAGCTTTATTCACCACCAATATGCCTACATGTAAGAAGGTATAAAGGCATCCAACACTGAAAATGGCCACCTGGGTGCCTCCGGTTTCAGCATCTGATGTCACTTTTTGAAATGCTTCGTCCATAGACTTTGTCAAAGAAAGGTGAATAAAGTAGAAGCTGGTGCTTTTGACAGTTTATTGGATCCATTTGGCATAAGTGGTTTGGAAATCTGGTAAGAGCCTTAGAAATTCATCTGCAGGATAACACTGACCTACCTGGAATGGAATGATATGCATTTTTAATTTGATTATTTTGTAAGAGGCTCTACAAGTGGCAAGTGGAGCACTTTTATCACTGGTGGTACACTGATGTTGGTATATTCACATGTGAGCACAATATTGATACGTTTGTTTCCATTTATTTATACAATACTACACTGTATAAGTTTACTTTGGTTTTCACATGTGATGAGTTGAAGATATTTGGGAAGCAAAGGTAATTATAGGAGAAGGCACACAGTTGGTGATTTTGACAGTTTATTGGACCCATTTGGCATAAGTGGATTGGAAATCTTGTATAAGGCTTGAAAAGTAATCCGCAGGATAACACTTGCCTTTTATAATTGTTCCTGAAGCTCTGGACATTCTCTTGAATCTTTGAACTGAGTATGCCAGGGGGCGTTAGTGGTCGGTTCAGCTACCTGGGAGGCACTTGTGCGCTGGTGGAACGTCAACAACTTTTACATGTCTAAAGGATAACTGTTATTTTAGTGTATCCATTAACTAACCCCATCTCCTTCAAAGTCTTAAACCTGCCTGCTAGATATTCATTGCTTTGCTCACTGTTTGCCACTACAAAGTCTCCTGAACAGGCAATAAATGACTATGGAGAATCTCTTCTCATGAGAAAAGAAAACCTTCTTGGTTGGGAGACTGTGGGCCACATGGTAAACATTTGGTAGGAGCATGGACTAATGAGTAGAACTAATTTAGAAATCAGTAATGATTTGAAGAAACTTTCTGAAGATCTGAAGACTTTTAAGTAATACCATTTTTACATTACAAGCATATATGTGACCCAACAGGTGTAAAATGCAACTAATGACTTTTGCTGAACTAGAACACCTACCTTTGGGCCTTATCCACATTGGTCTGGTGGCTTTGGCTGGCATTTGAAGCACACACTGTTAACTTCATTGCAGTACAAGGTACAGGTGGAGGCTTTTATGAAAATTAGGTGAAAGGAAGATGATAGCAGAGAAAATCCCCATCACTTGTTACTGTCTTCTGGATAAACATATGCTGTGTGTGTCAGAAAAATTCCTAAACAAAGAATGCCACTGTATTTAAATAAATAGTATTGGCAGCAGTAATTTATGGGTGTTTTCTTCAGAAAAACTTAACTTTAAAGCTGGACTCTAGTCTTACCTTTGCTCTTTTCCTTTACTTTCCTTTGCTTACTCTAATTTCAGTGCACACTGTGTACTACTTCCAACGGTGTGCATTAGAAGCTGCAGCAAGTCAGTTAGAACCCACCTCATTTCCTGGCTGAAAAATGCCCAGCATCATCTAACCCTCTCAAGCTGAACTGTCCCTGGCCTGCTCCTTTTAGTTATGGATTTCAGTTATTTCATTTCATGGAGCTGCAGCTACACATTTGGGGGTTACCTAGGGCTGTCTTTATGCAACACAGTCTCCTGTGATGTTTTCAGGAAGCTATGTGCAGCACCCTGCCGAACCCTTGCACCAGCCATGATCAAAGCATGGCAAAGAGAAGCAAATAGACCCAACAATTACATAATTGGGTCTAAAATAAAGTATGTAATAAAAGCAGAAAGATTTTTATTAACAAATATCATTAGTTTGTTGATAAGGGGGAGGGAGAAACCAGGGAAGGCAACATAAAAGTCAATTAAGGTATAACTAAAGGCAAAACCTTTTTGTTTAGTTTTTTGGATAGAGTGGAGATGGATTAGAACAACTGTCAGATTCTTACTGCTGTCTGTGACCTTTTATGGAGATTCACCCTCTCTATTTGTCATGATTACCATTATCATAAAAAGTGGAAGAAAATCCCAAATTTTGGGGCTGTCCCCAAATCAGTAATAGAGCAGAAATCTCCCAGTTTGTTAGATCATTCAGGTGATCCTGGTGATAACCAGTGATTCCCTCAATTTGAAGGGATTTCCTCTCACTTCCTGTTCTGACCATGGGACAGGAAGTGAAAGGAAATCTTGCCAAAGGGACTCAGGTGTTGTAACCCTCCTTTGCTCTATCCAAAATAGAAAAAATAATGTCTTGTCTTTCTTTTTACTTTAACCTCTTCACACCGGCCGCACACAAATGTGCGGCCTCCTGGTGCCTAGACACCAAGCGGCCGCACTTTTGCATTCTAACGTACCCTGCGCGCTCCCAGCACACATGTCCGGTACTCACGAAAAAGATCCCGGTCTCCTCTTTCGATCGGGACCTTTCCCGATCATGTGACCGCCGTGTTGACGCGTCACGGTGGTCACATGATCCCTAAACCCTGCCCCACTTCTGAAACTCTTAAAGGGCCGGGAGGTGCCGGCGTGAAGGGGTTAAACTTTAATAATAAAGTGGAACTACAACCAAAACTGTTTTATTTTTGTCTTGGATAGTGTGGAGAAGGATTTGAACCTCTATTGTGTATTTTTTGCTATCAGTATCCCTGTTGAGATTTGCCATAACTGTAATGTAAATGTATTTATAATTTTCTGGCAAATTTGACATTTTAAGACATAACTTCAAAGTAATGGGCTGAATAAATTAGTGTTATTTATGCTTTGGTTTGCTTTAATGCTCTCTTCTTGGAGTATATGCTGCATATTGCAATGTTAGACTACAGTAGGTGGATGTTGTGCATATATGTGAGCAGTTTGTCTTCTGTGGATAGCTAGAAGGCAGTTGTAGACAGGCCTCCATGACAGCAGACACCATGGGTATTTCATAATCTTGTTCACATGTAATAGAACAAATTAGAGTAAATGATTGGGCAGCAGAGTGGCTAAATGGTTAGCACTTCCGCCTGGCAGTACTAGGGTCGTTAGTTTGTATCTTAACCACGGCACCCCCTGCTTGGAGTTTGCATGTTCTCCCTGTGCCAGCATGGGTTTCCTCTGGGTACTCCAGTACTCCAAAGACACACTGGTAGGTTAATTAGATCCTGTCAAAATTGGCCCTAGTATGTGTATGTATGAATGTAACTTAGGGACCTTAGATTGTATGCCCCTTGAGGGTTAGAGACCGCTGTGTACAATATATATGTAAAGCGCTGCGTGAATAGATGGTACTATATAAGTACCTGTAATAAATAAATAAATAATGAATGTGATTTATTTTTGTTTATTATATTACTGCCCGACCTGTGCTTAATTAATGTCATATTGTTAAATATTGGGCAAACACTGGGCTTTTTTGACCTTTACCATAAATAAAAAATTTTGTGTTTATCACTTTCAATATATTACCATTTAGCCGTGCCTTAAGCAGTGGCAGCATTTCATAGCCCTGTTGGATATAACAGGTCATTTTTTACAAGGTTACTGAAATGCCAATAATAATTTTTCAGTGTGTTACATGTGATTTATTCTGTAATGAACAGCACAGGCTCCTCTTTGCAGCAGAGATTTCCTTGCCAGATTTGATTACGGGATTCCGAGTAGGTTGTTGAAAAATCTTATTGCTAAACAAACATTCCTAACCTGCATTTACAATGTGTCATTCTAATAATCCCCTTTCAGGCACACTGTGATAAATATCTCCACTATAATTTTCACTATTTTGGCAGTCAGAGAAATGTTGTGAATTGTCAGGCAAATCTCTTTTTTGACCATGTGTAACTTTGTTTATATTGTGTGTCTTTCCTGTTGTACTGTAAAGAAGCTGCAGCTCCACTTACCTCCTTTGTACAGACAATAGCCCTCCCCTCACTTGGCTGGTTGTGGTTCTGATGTCTTTCATTCTTGGTAAGCCATGCTATTCCTAAGAGTGCCTCCAATATCACAAGGTGGCAATTAGTGAAGCATGAATCTACTAAAATTTGGTTTGACCTGAACTCATGAATAAACGAAAACAAATCCACAAACTTTAATTTTGAATTACAGCTGCATGGAAGCAAAATAAGAACATTTTTCATGTTCACCTTTAGTCCTTTAGAGAATTCTAGACAAGCTATTGTCAGACAAATGGCATGGGATTGTACAACTCTACAAACAACCATCCACACCATAACCATCTGATCAATCATGATAATAGAGAAAGGCAAGAAACTGAAGTGTAGAAAATTATTGCCATGGCTTCTTAATTTGGGTTTAAAACATGATATGATAACCTTTAACCTTTATCATAATAATTCAACATTAAACATGCAGAACAATACCACTGTTAAAACTTCAACCAAAGCACCTGCTCAGTCTTTCAGAACTCAAGAACCAAGTAACTGTACCAAGTACCACCATAAACAGTGTCCACCCACACCTGTGGGGCGACATTACCCCAACAAAGTTAGAGCTGTGACAAAGGGAGGGAGGGGATATGACAGCTTGATTGCAGATTCGACTGTTGAACAAGAACGCAGATGTTGGATCCTACGTTCACCTTTTCATCTTCTAAGAATTTAGACTGCCTAGGATCAAAGAAATGAGGATCTTCTGGCAATAGCTGTTTTCTGTGACTTCTTATCAGTGACCATGATGTGAAGTGGGGGAGCAGGACCCGAAAAGATCATTAGCAGATCGATTCTGTATATTTTATTGTACTACAGTAATTCAATTCAAACTGTTAACCATTGAAGACAATACAGGAGGGAAAAGGATGGTTAGTTGTAGGAGGTGACAAGTCCCATAGGGATACTAAGTTAGCCCTGTGTCCCCAACAAAAGGAAGCTTCATACTGAAAGTTATATTGTTTGTTTTGGGTGTGGTTCGTCACTGCTTGAGATAATTCAGATAATCAGTGTGACAAACAAGTAAAAATAGCAACTTTAAAAATGTAAAAAGACAACATACTGTAGGAATTTTTGTGTATGTTACTGTTATTAATAATATACTGTATGCCAGCAAAAATACACAACAAAAAAAGTATAAAATACGTTATTTATTGTCCCTTTACTTTAAAAGTTACATCTTACTCCCCTTTTCTTTTCCCTTTTTTTTAACTTTATTTTTTTTTTTTAGAAATCGCACGATGGGGACACATTGGTGTGTATATGTCAATTAAATAACCATCCTTTTTTGTCATGGACCTGCGTGGAATAAACATATTTCTTAAATTTTTTCATCACCGAATCTGCTGCAAAACAGGCTGCTTGTCTTGCAGAAAGAAAGGTGTTTTGTCACCTGAATAAAGTGTACTTGCACAGTATTAGATATCTGATCCAAACAGGTTTTATTATTTTAGCAGCTTAACTAGAGGTCCAGGTGTCTGTCCTTCCAACAGCAAACCACATAGCAAAACCAAGTTCTGGAGTCCTGCTTACATTACCATTTTTTTAAATTTAGTTCAAATCTGTTCTTTTCCTAATATGGAAGTGACCCAGAGTAAAGGTTGGGATGCACTGATACCCTTTTTTTTTATCGGCAAGTACGAGTACCAATACGTTGCGGTGCAATTTGCATCAATACAAAATGTATGGACGCAAATTGTACTGCAAAGAATAGCATGCGATTCCTGTCCAAATCGCATGCAGTTTCCCCACTGCTCCTATGTGAACCCAGGCTTGTCATAGCCTGAGTTTACATAGGAGCGGTGCAGGAAGGTTTCCCTCAGCAGAGAGTGGGTGTGTGGGGATATATACTATGGATGACAGTGCGAACTAGATGGCATCTGATTGGCCCGCACCGTCCATGTGACGGTGCTGACCAATCAAAAGCCCTGTAGCCCAAACTGTCACCACTGCAAGGAAAGCAGAGTAAGCAGTGGAGATTTGAAATCCCTGCCGCGTTCTCTCATCTCCTACTGCTGAGAATATGGAGCATCTGCCTCCATAGCATACATCCCCACATCCCCACTCTCTGCTCAGCATGAGATGCCTGCAGTAAGGTATTCTGCACTGCTCCTGTGTGAACTCAGGCTTTGACAAGCCTGGGTTCACACAGGAGCAGTGGGGAAACTGCATGCGATTTGGACAGGAATTGCATTCCTGTTCAAATCGCATGCTAATCTTTGGTGCAACTTGCACTGCAAATTATCGATTTCCTGTATCCGGAGCATCCCTAGTAAAAAGGGAAGCAGTAGTATTATTATGTTACATTATTTATAATGTAGTATTACATTATTAAATGTACAATACTGAAAATTAATTTTGCAATTAACATGTTAACGTTCATATGAAATTATAGTGATATACATGTCTACATATCTGTACATGTCTGTACATACATACATATAAAATAGTGTTTTCCCACACTTCTGTGGTACAGTATCATGTAAATAAATGTAATTGAATTGAAAGGGACATCTCACTGGGCCTTATTTGCTATAAAAAAAATTATTTAGCAAGGTTTCCATTTGAGGAACTGGTTTGGTTTTCTAACATGCAAACATGCAGCCAAAAACATAGTTGGAAGTTGATGGGTACATAACTAATTTCCATTGCTCCACTTATAATCAAGCAGAACGCAATTAATTTCTGAATCTAGCCTGTTTAATTTTCCTTCCCTTCCTTTCCATGCTAACCTAATATGTAGAAATCATGAACCCAAAACTGGCCAGAGACCCCTGGTGCCCAACACATGGTTCATGGACTGTTGGGCACCATTGTGGAATGCAGAGTGGCAGTGAACTGCCAGCCACTGGAATACTCTCTGTGTGCCAGAGTTGACACTGAAAGAGAGACTGCACTGTGAGTGGAGTTATCTCAGCCCACAGTACAAGTAAAGTGCTAGCTTGTAGAAAGAGAGAGAGCAGCGTGAGCATGTGATGGGTAAGTTATTAACAGTGGGGGGAAATTGAGGTTAAGTATTAATGCTACTGGTCACCAGTATTGGGGGGAAGGGATGTGGGTTAACTCCTCACTGCCCCTGACCATCAATGCAGGGGGGGTTAAATGTAGCCAGGTAGGGGTTAACTGTCAACTCCACTGACCATCAATACAGGAGGGTGGGGGGGGGGGTTACATTTCATTGCCTGTAACCATCCATGCAGCTGGAATGGGAGGGTTAACCCAGTGCAGGGGGCTATGATTGCATTCACTGACACCAATGCTTGGGGTTATTATTGTGTCTACTGATACCAGTGCTGGGGGTTATTATTGTGTTCCTGGACACCAATGCTGGGAGTTAATAATCTGTCCACTGACATCTGTGTTGGGGATTATTATTGTGTCTAGTGATACCAATGCTGGGGGTTAATATTGCATCCACTGACGCTAGAGCTATTACTGCATTTACTGACACCAGTGCTGGGGGTTATTATTGCGTTCATTGATAGCAAAGCTAGGGGTTATTATTGCGTTCACTGACATAAATGCTGGGGATTGTTATTGTGTCCACTGACACTAATGCTAGGGGGGTATTATTAAGTCCACTGACACTAATGCTAGGAGGGTTGTTATTGAGTCCACTGACACCTAGTCCACTAAGTCCAGAGCACTTGCTTGCTTCTTCTAAGCAGGCACATGTCTGATGGGAATGGTTTACTGATGTTGGTTCTAGGCTCCCTTCAGCTACAATTCTAGTGGGGTACTGCTAGCTTATTAATTTGTACTAGAAGTGAAACTTGCTGCTATGGGTCCTACCCTGACCTGTCCTTGGTAAGTGGACAAAGCCCCAGGAGCAGAGCTGATGGAGCACAGAACTGTCAGGAAAGTGTAAATGGAGACTTCTGCATACTAGATTAGTTTTGAGAGAAAGTGTAAAAAGTTGCTTTCAGCCTTTTGTGATTAGCCACAAAGACTAGAATGTATCTTGGAATGTTCTACATAGTGGAGAGTTCTTTGCTTTTTTTCAGATAAAAACTATGTTGTCAATCTAGAGATCTTTCAGTACAATGGTTCTTTGCAGAGGAAGCACAAGGCTTCTAAAACTGCTGAAGAGCAAAGCTGGTTTAAAAGCTGTACTTCACATATAAAGGAATCATTCCTTTTCTTAATCACAATGACAAATTGCAAAAAATGATATTCGAAATTAAAAGATGTTAAAAGAAGAAAACCATATAGCCGCTGGCCTATTTTGCATGTTCAAACCAATTAATAACAAATAATTGGTTATTTAAAAATACAAAGAGTATAAAGAGAGTATTAGTTATAGCAACAATACCTATTAAT
Organism: Staurois parvus; assembly: GCF_062004578.1. NCBI lineage: Eukaryota > Metazoa > Chordata > Amphibia > Anura > Ranidae > Staurois > Staurois parvus. Next base: position 6,141,555 of record NW_028318022.1, on the reverse strand, counting down.
TTGTAATTTACTGCTTTTGTGCCCTGTGATACAGTGCAAAGATTAGATTTAACAAAAGAAGGAATCATAAAGCAAAGTAAGAACTCTATTTGCCATTTTATTGCTTAGCTATTGGGTGCAGATGGATATTGTATGTAATGAAGAAAATATACTTTCCAAAGATTTTTTTGACTGTAGTGAACAGAGAACATCTTGGCAAATCAGGACACTATGAGTTGTTTGGTCCAATCTTCAGAAAATCCTTCCCATGCATGCCTGACTGGATTCCTGAATTGTATGATTCTCTGCAGCCCAGGAGTATTAGCATACAAATATTGTAGCGAATCAAAAATTTGTGAATAGATCCTACTTTTTCTCATCCCTGCATTACTAGAAGCAAAGTACAACGTGGTATATTTGTACAAAGCATACATACAAGATATTAAATACTGGGAGAGTTGCTTATAGAAACCAGACAGTTTTCAGATATCATTATGCCTTAAGTACACCTCTAACTAACCTGGGTGATTCAAATTGAGCATTGTATAAAAAAAAAGTGGAGGTTACTATCAGTGAGATGGAGTTACTGTAGGACAATCAGCAGATCTAGAGATGTACACATAAGAAAAATCTCTATTTATCCTGTAAAAGTTGAGCTTGGTTCTATCCACTCTACCCTTCCAAGCTCTCCCCTTTGTCCTGTAATAACTTACAACCTTATCAAACAATAAGATGGTGGTAGGGGTAACTTTGCATGTCAATATCTTTGGACGAATTCTGTAATTTTCACTGAAAGTAACTTCTTCATAGACCAGCCTTTTCCAACCAGGGTGCCCAGGCATGCCTTTGGGTTTATTCAGGGGTGCCTTGGCAAAATGCCTAAAAATTGCCCCAAAATTGGATACAAGCCAGTGGGTGGATCAAACCTGCCTTTTAATTATACAAAGCCACAGGTTTTCATTGTGCACCATTACAACCTTCCAGTCGCCGGCATCCTAACAACTGATGACATCATCTATTGATAAGGGAGACCTTGGGCTCCTGCACAGCATCCTTGCTTGCCCCTCCCCTGCCCCTCTCCATTAACACTTATGTCATGTTAACTGAGGAAGAAGAGAAATTAAGGGAGAAGAGAAACTGTGGAATACTAGTCAGTACCAGTGTGCAAAGGTGGAGGAATAAATCAGCTAATATTGGGTGTCCTAGATGTGTGAATGTTGCTGCATTATGTACATCTATTAGTTTAGTTTTTTTTTATTTAGAATGGTGTGCCTTGAGATTGTGCAGACTTTTAAAGGGTGCCTTGACTGAAAAAAGATTGAGAAACACTGGCTTAGATAATGTTTGATCATATGCTTAGGTTCATACAAATATAAAAAAAGCAACACCGTTATGTTTTATTTTAATTTTCACTTAAAACGCATTAAATGTATTAAAAAAAACCAGCTGGTATAAATATTTTAATTTACCATTATATTAGGTTACATTCTTACATTAGATAATCAATGGCTGCTTGTAGCATAACAGCTCTGGGGTGGTCAGCAAGAGAAATGACAGGGTCTCTTCATAGATAAAAAAAATATCACCAACATTTTATAATGTTCAGGATGAGCCCTTAATTAGTAATGTGATAGAACTATGTTTTGGAGCCTTCAAACAGCTGTTTGTTACATGTAAGACCTGGAATCGTATGGGGAGTACCATATTTTCACCTGTTAGGATCTCTCCTCATTTAAAAGGTAGGCAAGCTTTGCACTATGAGACATAAATTTAGATTTCTCAAATTAATATGAATTTAAGCATCTGTTCTGCTTATATGGGATGTTAAAAATATAGCATTGAATAACATTCTATGGAAAATACAAATTTGTAAGGCCATTGAAGCAAATCTACAGAATGGTGTACCTGTCATTGGCATCTTCTCAACAACATGTAACAACAGCAGAATGTCTTCTGAGAAATCACTGAAACAGCAATTAGAGCTACGTTAGTCTTGTGACGTTGTTATGGGTTTTGCTCTATTTACCAAAGCTTCAGCTTGGTCTCGCCAAATCTTTTAAGAATCCTTAAGCGATTGACTTTAGGGACTTTTAATTCTTTTCAAGCCGTGTAGATCCAATTTATATGAAAACTGTAAAAAGACCCCCATTGTTATTGTGCTTGAGTAATGTAGAAATGCTCTTTCTATTATGGAATCATGTGTTCATATAGTAATTTTTCTTAAAGCTGAACTCAAGGAAAACAGATAAATGCACAGATAAAGTACAGTTTTTAAAGCAGTTTTATGTGCCAAAGGATATGAATTTCTTTCCATCAATTTCTTACATTTACACAGCTCTACCACACCTAATTTTGCTCTGTTGCAATTCAGTAACACTTTAAGGTCTCCTCCCCACTGGTAGCCTATAATTAGAAAGTAACAAAAGAAGCAGCACACTGATGACCATGCTGTTGCCTCCTCTTGTCAACATACACCTTACACTGCAGCCAGGAGCGGACTGACAACTCATGGGGCCCCTGGGCAATAGGGGATCATTGGGCCCCTGTGTCCTTGCCCAACCTCAAAAAAGCTTATGAAAAAGGTACCAGGGGCATCTCATGGGGCCCCCTACTGACCCTGGGCCCTCGGGCAGTGCCCGAGTTTCCAAATGGTCAGTCCGCCCCTGACTGCAGCACAACCGATTGAAACCACAGTATAATCTCAGCTGTAATGGGGGTTTCAAGAGGCTGATTCCAGGTAAAATTCAGGTACTTACACTGCTTGTACAATTATTTAAAAAAATACAAAAATTTAGCAAAAACACATTGTACTCAATAGCCTTTGTTCACATCTGAGCATCATGTCACTTGTACCTGAATGCCTGGTGCTCCGAAAAGTACACAAGCTACTTTTCAAGCAGAATTAAGCTTTCTGGGCCCCCAACACTGCAATGGCGATGCTTGATCTTAGCTTTTATCCAGGCACTATTTACCCTATATTAATTGATCTCCTCCCCAAAGTGATTCCATTGGATAAAACAAAAAGCCTGACGCTTGAATACACATAAAATGCCTGAAATACATTTCTAAAAATGCCTGTATACACTTGCAAAAACACAAAAAAGTGAAATAAGAACTCTTGAAAAATCACTCATTTGCTTAGGGTGCCAGATAAAAGGACCTTTAGTTACCTTATTCCTTACTCCTCTGGTAGTTACACTCACCTCTTTTCTCCTATGCTCTGGGCTGTGGGTATGCCCACTCAGCCACAATGCAGGACTAATTGTTCTGCATTGTATATAATTATGTCACAACTGTGACCACCAGACAGAATGCCGAAGAGAAGAGATTCCAGGGGGTCAGCAGCTATCTCTGCAGGAACAAGAGATAGGGTAAGTAAAATGCTTTTTACTGGTACCTTATTCAAGAAATAAACATTTATCCCTTGAGGTGCTGGGGTTAGTTTTACATTCTCCAGAGTTCAGCTGTAATGATGATGGACTTGCATGAAAGCGGTAGTACACTCCGGAATGTTATTTTTACCTTATAATAAAGCCTACCTGTGGGTTAAATGAATATCTCCTAAACGTGCATTCTTTAGGAGACATTCACTTGGTTGGTAGCTGGTGATGTCACCAGCGCATGCGCTCTGAAGAAATGGCATATCTGTGCCATTCCTTCAGAGCTCTATATCTTGGCCATGACCCCCCGCTCACATGCACGGGAGGGAGATCATTGCAGCTCAGCCATTCAAGAGACCATAGCCCGTGAACCTGGAAAGAAGACCAGGTGATGATGGAAGCTTCTGCAGTGGTGACAGCACTGGAGGGCTTTGTTTCAAGGAAAGTCTTTCATAATGCGTTCGTATGCAATGCATCCTAACACATTTATGCCTTTACCTTGCAGGGAGAAAGTTTTTTGTTTTTTTTTTTGCTACTGCTTTAATTTGTGTTTTTTATTATTTATATGCCTAAAGTTCAGCATTAATATCAGTGCTTAGGAAAGTTGTACAGCAGTGGTGAAACTTCTTTTTCACATACGGTTTTCTGATGTTACAATATTGTACATACAGTAGAGGGTTTATTTTATCGACAGAAGTTAAACTCAGTTGCTCACCACTTTTTCTCTTTGGATTCAGTTTTACTTCATCATTACCTTTCACATCAAGCATCTTTTATCTCTTTGAAGAACTATAGAAGATCTTTTACAGATTTGGACCTCTATTATTTAGGTTTTGTGCAAGTTCCATTTTAAGACATTGGTAGGCCCAGAACAAATATCCCAAGGGTGACAACTCTTCAAAAACAATTAGGTCCTCTGGTTGTTTGCAACACTTTGTGGTTGATTTGCTAAAACTGGAACGTGCAAAATCTGGTGCAGCTCTGCATAGAAATTAGCTTCCAGTTTTTTTTTGTCAAAGCTTAATTGAACAAGCTGAAGTTAGAAGCTCTTGGGCTGCCATGCACACCTGCACCAGATTTTGCACTCTCCAGTTTTAGTAAATCAATCAAGTGTTACAAAGTTCCAGACAAGCAAATTGAACTCATCAAAGCAACCCATTCTAAAGCCGGCCACAAATGGTTCCTGCTGAACCGGCTGAATTTCAATCCATCTATGGCTGAGAGTCGACCTAGTTATCAATTCCTCTCTAATTCCTCTCAAATGGTACTGTTGGGAAGTTTGTGTTTGATCAGCACATGCAGCCAATGGGCTACAGTGCTAATCAGTGTATTCTGGCAGCAGAGGAGTTCCATTTTCAGAGTACAATAGCGTGGCAGGAAGGATTCCTTCATCCACCTCGAACTCCAGCTGGCTGATAAAAAAAGAAACAAAATCTTCTATGGTCAGCTTTATTGTGGAAATCTGTAGTTTAACCACTCTTGCATTTCTGCACTATTTTCTGTCAAATCCCCACCTTTCAGCCTGATTCAAGTCCAACTATAGCCAAAGCTTTTTATTTAATTCTGATAGAGCATTGAAAATAATTCACTAAGGTGTCCGTTTATGACACAGAGAATAGCTGCGATTCAACAGATCTCAGCTATTCTCTGGTCATTCACAGTTTATGACACTCAGGAGATCATGTCAGCCCTTCTCTGGAGATCTGTGTTCTCCCTCCAGATTCTCCAGCCCAGAGCTGGAGAATCAGAGGGACCGAAAACTAAGCAGAAATAATTTACCTCTGCTTAGTAAACTGATTTTTTCCTGTAATCTCGCGAAATTATAGTAAAATGAGCCGTTTTTCAGAGTTTGTAGACCGTTCTCCAGCGTTTGGAGACCGTTCTCCCTTCGTTCGGAGAACTGCTTCATAAACTGCATTCACAGGAGAACTGTGTTCTCCGAGAATGCCGGAGAACTGAACAGCGATCTATTACCGCTGGTTCATAAACGGACACCTAAATCAGTTACAGCATTTGTAATCTGGTCACCAAAGAGTTCTGGTCTGTCTGAGGATTTCACGCTCACTACAGCCCCCTGCTTACATCTTTACCTCAGCAGGTTCTAAGAGTGGGGTTCTATCTGAAAGCAGACAGATTACGATCATTATTCTTAGTGCTGCAAAAAAGTTGAGACAGTGGCATGGACTTCATTGACTTGTTCAGGTCATACCTGCCATTCTGCTTCTTCTGCAGCATTTATGCAAACCTAACAATGATTAAATATTACAATTTTGTGCAGAAACATTAAAATGATTCTAAAGGCTCAAGGTTTTTTACCTTCATGTATTCTATCCATGAAGGTAAAAACATTCTGTGTGTAGCAGCCTGCGCTGCCCCCCCAACACTTACCTGAGCCCCATCCTGATCCAGTAATGTGGATTGGCTGAGGCAGCAGTGGGAGCCATTGGCTCCCACTGCTGTCAATCACAGCCAGTGAGCCAATCAGGAGAGGGAGGGGGCGGGACCAAGCCACGACTATTGAGTGTGAATGGACACACATTAAAGGATAAGTTCACCTTTGGAACATGTTACATGTTCCACCCGTTTTTATGTTCCCATAGCTGCAGTCGCTGACCACCTCCCCTCCTCCTCTGACATAGTACAGGGAGAAGTTTCCCCATATTATCTGTCAGATTTAAAAATAGCATGGTTGTGAGGGGTGCCGCCCACATGCGTGTCACTCATTCATGAGTTCTGTGAATGAGTGCCTACAAGTTCCTACAGCCTTAGCGGCTGACAGCTTGTAGTTTTCAATGAACTACCATGGTGTTGTGGAGCTCCGTGGTAGTTCATTGAAGCTTCTTGTCAGAATAGATGCTTGCTCGTACATCCCGTACAGCAAGCATATATTCTGAAAGGTCTGATCACTGGTGCTATGCTTTCCAGGCTCTTTTGGACAAAAATAATAAATGCACATTTTTTTTACCTGCAAAAAAGTGTGTATCTATTATTTTTTGTCCAAAAAGTGAACTTATCCTTTAAATACAAAAATAAAAGCAGCTCTGTGATCATTAATACATCAATCTTTTTTTTTTTTCAAACAAGGGGTTTAAGTACCTGTATCTGGTCACATATCAGTATCTTGCAGTTATTGTACAGCATGGCTGGAGTGTAGGAGGGGGAAGCAGCACAAGCAGGAAAACAGCTACATGGGCTGACAAAAAATTATGATGATAGAAAGAGAAAGCAGAATGACTGAAAGATGAGCTCATCACTATTCTGCTTCTTCATTCACTGTCCAGTCACAGTCTGTGGCTGGTCTAGAGCGACATTGCATTTCTTACATCAGTTTCTATTTTCTGTTGTTGTCATTGTTGTGATTTGAGGCAGATAATAGATGACTGTACCTCCAGGAAAGAGAACTTCACTTGAAATTTTTATATATTGCTACCCTCTAAAAATTCTTCATCATATAGACATGACTATTGCATACTATTTGCCTCAGTTATCATAGGAAACAATAAAGTGGATCATCTCTATTATTCATTAAATTCACTGTATTAAGTGATTTGTCTTTTAAAGGTACAGTCCCGTAAAATGTAAAAAGTGAGCCTTGAAATGCCGTGAAATGCATACAGCCCCACTGGCACAACACTTATATCTGAAATCCTGGAAAAAAAATTTTTTTTGACATTTGTCATTCATCTCATACACTCCTGTAAGTGCTGAATCTCCAGGCATTGAAACTTGCAATTCTGTGAAAAATTAGTTGCTCGCTCTTCACCTCATTTATTCATAAAACATATTTTTTTCTCACAATAAAAGGTGTTCTGTGAATGGGTGTGGTGGGATCATGACATTCTTTCCTCCCATTATACACTCACAGAACTCCTTGTTTTCTGTGAAAAGAATACAAGGTTTTTTAATTGATTTTGTGAGAGCAAGCAACCTGCTATCATCAAGTATAGTGCTTAAAACAGTGTTTGGGATGAATGAAAATAATAGTTTTACCTAACACAGCTTAATCCACATGTTACACCCTTCATTCATTTATTTTTACATGGCAAGTGTCATTTTCTTTCCACAGTTCTGCTTTAAAGTATATTCAAAACCAACCTTATATTCTGTGCAAAGAATTCAACATTTTTTGTGAATCAACACAATGGGGAATGTGTGACCTGCTATCATAAAGTACAGTACTTACAATAGTGTCTGGGATGAATGAAAGTAATCGTTTTAGCTAACACAGCATCCACACATGGGGCGCTATTCATGAATTTATTTTTTACATGGCAAATGCCAAAAAAGTATTTTTTTTTCCAGAGTTCAGGCTTAAAGTGTATCTAAAGGTTTTAGATAGAATATACAAGTGGTGAAATCCCTGTTAGGTCCCTTTCACAAGGGCGGACCGATAGGGTCCCTTTTAGGTGGCCCTGATCAGACCCTCCATTCTCCTCTATGGAGTGATGGGTGTATATGAACATGTGTCTGTTTACACCTACCTACATCCAATCTGATCTGATCAGCTAAAAACAGATAGATGGGAATCCGTTCCCTACTTGTGTAGAATGGCACTTTGGGTATAAATGGACAAGCAGTTTGTTGACATTCAAAGAGAGCGAGCTGAGTCTGTGTACAATCTGCATAAACGGAGCAGATATGAACCAGCCACCCACCTGCTCAGTGGAGATGAGCAGAGTCCACCCTATGTGGAAGGGGTCTTAGACTTTAATTGCTCTCAAAGACCTCTCTGGGAAGAGACACCGTCTACATTTCTCCTGGGGACCATTGTCAAAGAGGGAAAACCTTCTAATGGGTATACTTGTTCTTATAATATCTATCCAGACTTTTCACCTTCCACTGTGTCTTTGGGACAGAAATTGAAGAACAGACAGAACACAAAAAAAATTACAGGGATTCCAACCATTCTTCCCTCTATAATGCCAGAGAGGTGATTCTAAATATACCTACTGTAGGCTCTCTCCTGTGTCTCCTACACAGAAAGCATGATGTAGCAAGTAGCAAAGGGGTTGATTTTCTAAAGGCAAATAGACTGTTCACTTTGCAAGTAAAGTTGCAATCCGCCAGGGAAATTTCTCAAGAGCTTTGTGAATGTGGTGAAACTTCACTTGCAAAGTGAACAGTCTAATTGCATTTAGTAAATCAACCCTAAAGCGTCATTACTAGTGATAAGAAGCTTCTGGCTTTTAGACACTTATTTAGTTCAAATGGTGAAACCATGTATGTGAAGTGCAGACTTGCACTACAAGATGCAATAAAGTTATTTTATTTTTTTTGTCAGAGGACCCTGGAGATTACAAGACAGTATTAATTACCCCTATGATGAAAAAGTCCAAATAAAGCAACCCAGTGGCTAAATGGTTAGTACTTCCGCCTGGCAGTACTAGCGTCATTGGTTTGAATCGCAACCACTACACCACCTGCCTGGAGTTTGCATGTTCTCCCTGTGCCTGCGTGGGTTTCCTCTGGGTACTCCGGTTTCCTCCCACACTCCAAGGACATGCTGGTAGGTTAATTGGATCCTGTCTAAAATTGGCCCTAGTATGTGTATGTATGAATGTGAGTTAGGGACCTTTAGACTGTATGCCCCTTGAGGGTTAGGGATTGATGTGAATGTACTATATATATATATATAGTATATATATACAGTCATGGCCGAAATTGTTGGCACCCTTGATATTTCTCCAGGAAATCATGTATTTCTCACGAAACGTATTGCATTAACACATGTTTTGCTATACACATGTTTATTCCCTTTGTGTGTATTGGGACAAAACAAAAAAAGGGAGGAAAGAAAGCAAATTCGACATAATGTCACACAAACCTCCAAAAATGGGCTGGACAAAAGTATTGGCACCCTTTCACAACTGCGGATAAATAAGAATGTTACAAGCATGTGATGCTCCTGTAAACTCACCTGGGGCAAGTAACAGGTGTGGGCAATATAGAAATCACACCTGAAAGCAGATAAAAAGGAGAGACGTTCACTTAACCTTTGCATTGTGTGTCTGTCTGTGCCACACTAAGCATGGACAACAGAAAGAGGAGACGAGAACTGTCTGAGGACCTGAGAACCAAAATTGTGGCAAAATATCAACAATCTCAAGGTTACAAGTCCATCTCCAGAGAACTAGATTTGCCTTTGTCCACAGTGCGCAACATTATCAAGAAGTTTGCAACCCATGGCACTGTAGCTAATCTCCCTGGTCGTGGACGGATGAGGAAAATTGATGAAAGATTGCAACGCAGAATAGTCCGGATGGTGGATAAGCAGCCCCAAACATGTTCCAAAGACATTCAAGCTGTCCTGCAGGCTCAGGGAGCATCAGTGTCAGCGCGAACTATCCGTCGACATTTAAATGAAATGAAACGCTATGGCAGGAGACCCAGGAGGACCCCACTGCTGACACAGAGACATAAAAAAGCAAGACTACAGTTTGCCAAAATGTACTTGAGTAAGCCAAAAGCCTTCTGGGAAAACGTCTTGTGGACAGATGAGACCAAGATAGAGCTTTTCGGTAAAGCACATCATTCTACTGTTTACCGAAAACGGAATGAGGCCTACAAAGAACAAAACACAGTACCTACGGTAAAATATGGTGGAGGTTCAATGATGTTTTGGGGTTGTTTTGCTGCCTCTGGCACTGGGTGCCTTGACTGTGTGCAAGGCATCATGAAATCTGAGGATTACCAAAGGATTTTGGGTCGCACTGTAGGGCCCAGTGTCAGAAAGCTGGGTTTGCGTCCAAGATCCTGGGTCTTCCAGCAGGACAATGACCCCAAACATACGTCAAAAAGCACTCAGAAATGGATGGCAAAGAAGCGCTGGAGAGTTCTGAAGTGGCCAGCAATGAGCCCAGATCTAAATCCCATTGAACACCTGTGGAGAGATCTTAAAATTGCTGTTGGGAAAAGGTGTCCTTCCAATAAGAGAGACCTGGAGCTGTTTGCAAAGGAAGAGTGGTCCAAAATTCCGGGTGAGAGGTGTCAGAAGCTTATTGATGGTTATAGGAAGCGACTGATTTCAGTTATGTTTTCCAAAGGGTGTGCAACCAAATATTAAGTTAAGGGTGCCAATACTTTTGTCCAGCCCATTTTTGGGGTTTTGTGTGACATTATGTCATATTTGCTTTTCTGCCTCTGTTTTATATTTGTTCCAATACATACAAAGGGAATAAACATGTGTATAGCAAAACATGTGTTAATGCAATACCTTTTTTGTGTGAAATACTTGATTTTCAGGAAAAATATCAAGGGTGCCAACAATTTCGGCCATGACTGTATATATATGTAAAGTGCTGCATAAGTTGACAGAGCTATATAAGTACCTGTAATAAATAAATACAGTAATATTCTTAAATTTCCTTCTAAGCCCATGCATGGGATCTCTATTGGATCCTGTCCACACCGTTGAGCAAAGGTCAGCAATAAGGCACGGGGAGCCTACATTCCAGAATAGAACAAAGCCTCCCTGAATCAACTAGCAGGGGGTCTTATTTAATAGCTCAATGTATATGAATTAAAAAAAAAACCCAGCAAAGTGTATTCAATATCCAATAAAAATCCAAACTGACAGCTGAGCAGATTTACCAGAAAGTTCCCTCCAGCTGAACATGAAAGGAGCAATGTAAACCCTAGATGTAATAGATTACAATGTACTGTAAACTGAGCAGACTTTCTGACTTAAGCACATATGCAGTATCTGCTGAATAGCATAATATTAGTAATTATCTTATTGGTTTCACATGTCACCTGCAATCACATTTTCAGTTTAAATTTGTGTATTTTTCTTGGTCTAGTAATGTAATTGATTTATTCTACATTTTGGAATAAAAAAAAAAACAGGTCATCTAAAATGGTCTCAGACAGCATGAGTCTGTGGAGACAATTATTATCTGAAAATTCACATCCTGTCTGGTTAAAGAGAGCCTGAGGATCTGTGCAATGTTATCAAACAATGACAAGGAGAAATTACATCTTGCCTGTGGAGGAGGAAAGGAAGATGCAAGATTTCTGTGGATAAATTGTAATTATTCTAAATCCCATAATGTAGTAGATATGAGTGAATCAAGTCTCAGATACCTCCTTGATTCTGACCATTTTGCAGATAGCAGATATTTGTACATTTCAACGTATCTGTCAGATAATTCTTCTCTTACAGATTTTAAAGAGGTATTTACTGTAAGTCATGAAATAGGGAAAAAAAATCCCCCCCCCCGCATGTTAATGGCATGCATCACATACTAGCACATTATGTAAGACGTACCACTAAAATGGATCCCTCCTGTGGTGCGTTGTCACTGCTGTCAGGGCTTCCATCTTCCTTCTGGGTTTGCAGGCTCCAGCTGTTTAAATGGCAGAGCCAAGATGATGTCACTTCTGCACATGCGTACGGGAGTCATGGTCGCGGCATAGCGCATTGGATTGATGGCACATTTGGTATGCCCTCAATTCAGAGCACAGTGTGTATGAGCATGTGTATGTGTGACATCATCAGCTACAAAACAAGTAATTATCTTCTACATGGTGCACATTTAGTGGATATTCATTTTACCTACAGGTAAGCTGTTACCTGTAGGTAAAATGACAAAGCAGAGTAAGGTCCTCAGTCCTGATGCAATCAGTGGGATGATTCTTAGGAGGAGTTATGTAAATTTTTTTAATATCTTACTTTTTTAATATCTTACTTCTAAAATAAACTTTGTAACAAGGTTTACAGGAGAGGATTGGGCAACCTGCCAGAATACCAGAATTGAAAAATTACACACATCTTTTTTATGAGTCTGTTTATTATCTTCAATTTTGTAGCTATTTGATCCCAAAGAAGTCACATAAAATAAAAAATGTGCACACTGCACATAACTAAATGGAGCCTCTACCTGTTTAAAAAATAGAACCTTTAGTTATTTGGGATGCCTAGCCACTTACAGGGGTGGATGGATATGATTGTGCCACTGGACCCCGCAAGCACCAGAATCAGACTGCAGGCTTTTAAATAGAGATGTCAACTTGGCCTGTTTTGTCAGTGGAGACATTCAGTAAGGCTGACTGTCATCTCATGTCTGATGCATCACTACCTTGTACTTATTATACTTGTACTTGTTTCTATAAGACTGAATTTATACATATGAGCCTGTGTTGCAGTGCTCGTTTCAGGTGTGTTTTCGACATGATTCTTGACAAATTGACATGCATTGCTATTCCTATCCAAAGTTCTTATAATGCACGTTGGCTAATAAAAAAACAGACATGACCTGCATAAATTTGAACCATTAAATACAATGGCAAACCTCTGCACATGTGTTAAGGCAAGTAAAATGTGTAAGTGTGAAAGGGCCCCTAAAGCCTCAACTGGACAGCAGGAAAAAAATTACCCTTGTTGTGGGGTCTTTCTGCGCTGCAAGGGTAAATTCTCATTAGGTCTAGGGGGCTGAGGAATAACTTGTAACATTTGCTTTATCCCTCGCTCCCAACAGATTGCACAATGCCATGCGACTGGTCCCCTGAAGTCGCCTACCTTCACCATTCCACATTTTGCAGGATTTCTGTTATTACCACATACAATGCAGGAGCAGCAGTGTTGCATTGTAAAAGGGGATGTCAAGAGCTTGCCCACAACTTTGAGGAGTAGGAGAGCACCAGCTGCCAGGGGAGCAATGATTAAAATAAATATTACAGCTTAATTACTATCCCCTAGGCTAAACAAGAAGTTAACCCTTGAAGGGAGAATGTAACCGCCTCTTTGAAACAAGAACAAATGCAGAATCACCAAAAAAACAGAAGTATGCGAATCTCAAGCTCTGACTGAGTGGTGCACCCAACTCAGGGTTTGATGTATAAATATGAGCTATGGCTGTGTTTACGAATTATGCTATATTTTCTTTTTGTATTTCAAACATTTTCTTGCATTTTAAATGTGAAAGAACATAGATATAGTATACTGTGGTGAACACTACCAGTAGGTGGCTCCAGGGGCGGACTGACCATTTGGAAACTCGGGCACTGCCCGAGGGCCCGGGGTCAGTAGGGGGCCCCATGAGGTGCCCCTGGTACCTTTTTCATAGGCTTTTTTGAGTTTGGGCAAGGACACAGGGGTCCCATGATCCCCTATTGCCTGGGGGCCCCATGAATTGTCAGTCCGCCCCTGGGTGGCACCAACAGGTTTAGCTGTATATTGTTATCATTGGGGTTCAGTATAGAAGGCTAAGTTCATCTATGGGGAAAAAATAATGAATGCATATATTTTTGCAGAACAATGTGTACATTTATTTATTTTTTTCTCCCAGGAGCTTTGACAACATTGCACCCACAATCAGTGGATCAAAGGTGCAATGTCAGGCTCCTGAAGACACATCCTCCAGCTGTCTTGCCTATACCTCTGTACAGTCGTTCCGTTTAAAAGCTGGAGGAAGTGTCAACAAACTATGAGGGAGCTCATTGGTGTCCTCATAGTTGATTAAGAACTACAAACGTTTGCCGCAGTGGAAGATGGGACTTGTAGTTTCTTCATATACAGGTTGCAGTGAATGAGGCAAACCACAATATCCCTAACAAGAAAAACTACATGGGACTTTTCAGTTACTGCCTCTAACAAATGTTATGTAAGATATAAATTGTATTATACAAATATTAAAATACATCAATGATAATAAATATGTATTCTAGTATGCATTGTCCGTAATCAAACCCCCAAAAGCATATAAGCAAGGTAGAAAAAGTGAGGTCTTCATATTCAACGTGTTTCACAGGTCAACACCTGCTTCTTCTGGAAAAAGTATAATAATACATCAGTAATGCAAATGGATACATCATTATATCATTAAATGCACAATGTCTCCACAATGAAGCACAAAGTGCTTCAAAATATGGGGACAAACATGGGCTAGGACTATACATGTTATGTGGTAACAAAACCTATTTCATCAAAGCACCTTCTGAGCAGGGGCGGATTGACCATTTGGAAACTCGGGCACTGCCTGAGGGCCTGGGGTCAGTAGGGGGCCCCATGAGATGCCCCTGGTACCTTTTTCATAGGCTTTTTTGAGGTTGGGCAAGGAAACAGGGGCCCCATGATCCCCTATTGCCAGGGGGCCCCATGAGTTGTCAGTCCACCCCTGCTTCTGAGACTACATTTATGGGCTCCAACCTCATAATTTACATCAATATTAGTTTTTTCAAACCTGACTTTCAAAATATATTAAACGTGGGGTATTGTGCATCTTACCAACTACACCCTGTGGCTCCGCTTGCACAGCTGTGTCATTCATGTACAGCAATCTATGAAAGTCACAAGTCCCATCTGTCACTGCAGCAGACAGCTTGCAGTTCTCAATGAACTATGAAGGCACTGATGAGTGCCCTCAGAGTTCATTGACAATTCCTTCAGCTTTCTAACAGAATGCCAGTACAGAAGTATGGACAGAAAAGCCAAGGGATGTGTCTACAGGAGCCTGACATTGCACCCGCAATCCACAGTGCAGGTTCCTGGGAGGAAAATAATACAAGAACATTTTTTTCTGCAAAAATATGTGCATTTATTATTTTTTTCCCAAAGGTGCACTAAGCCTTTAAATGTTCATGGATAAGCTTTGTGCTTAGTAGCAGTAAAAATTTATATATGGGTAGTACATTCATCGATCTTTGGCAAGCAAGGGCAACACAAGACCCCCTTGTCCCTGCACAGAAGGTTTTGAAAATTGGATGCGATTATCTTCATAAAGGGTACATACACAGAAGAGCTGTATTGGATGTTTTGTATCTCAAATAGGATAACCATCATCGTTTTCTTATAAAAAGCCTTAACAAGATAGGAAACCCTACATCGGGCCATACATGGATCGAAATTTGGCTGGTTCAGTAGAGACCAGATGAATTTCGATCCATGTATGGGCGGGCTGGTTGTGCACAAGTCAATCTATCGATTAGCTTGTGCACCACCAGCTATAGCTCCCTGCTGTCAGAAAACAAAGGCTCAGTGGGAGGCTTCCACATAACCTTCCACAGAAGCTATACCTGTTTTTCTGAAGAACCCTCTCCTCCAGAGCCCTCTAAAGTACACCAATCAGATATTTCTGAGCTTCTAGGAGGCAGGTGGTGGGGATTGGACTTCAAACACTGTACAACACAGAGCAGAGAGCTGAGTGTAATCTGAAACCTGAGTGGAGGAAATGGACACACCGCCCTCCACATGGTCCCAATGGGAAATATGCACATCTGAGGATGCCACCATGGATTACCTGGTGTTGACAAAAACTGTGATAGATGCCGGTTGCAGGGGAAAAAGAGCAGCCAGGATCCACACTAGGTGGTATGGACTGGGGCATTTACACTTTTTTTCTGTAAAAATATTTATTTAACCTTTTCCCACCAGTAGTACGCATCCTCTCAGTGGGTGGGCCTTGACGCTGAGGGGCATACAGCATATGTGTACCAAAATGTAGACAATGCTGCACTGAGAGCATACGCCCTGCACACTTCTGACACAGTTACTAGCAGGTAACAGAAGGCTTCTGATTGCTACTTGTGATTGGGAGGTTTCCAATCATGTGAACGCTGTGGCAGCCAGTCACACGCATGACCTAAATGCCAGCTTCTACCTCCCGGCCATTTAAGAGGTTTCTGACGCCCGGAGGGGCATTTCAGTCTCATGACCACTGTCACTGGTGGGAACAAGTTAAGTAAGAGAGTGACAATAACAAAAACACCTTCAAAATACAAGGTAATATAGGCAAAAATCAAGAAGCCCGGGATGGTATACAATCGTTCCATATGTTATCTGGGAGTTATACGGTTGTTAGACAAAAAGAATGGAAACATTACATGATTTGGAGGTGTGAAAGTGACGACATGGTTCATGTGGAAAGTGGAAATGATGTAACATTCTTTTACTTCCACTGTGTGATGAGACACCTAGCAAACAGGTGGGAAACCTCATTTTTATCATTCAATGCATGCACTGCTAGTAATACAGAGTCATATAAGAGCTTACTGAAATTCAAAGAGGGCAAATTGTTGATGCCTGCTTAGCTGGTGCCTTTGTAACTGAAGTAACTACGGTATCACAAAAGACAGTTACAAAAGTCAAAATTGAAGTGGTTGTAAAGGCTCAAGATTTTTTACCTTCATGCATTGTATGCATGAAGGTAAATACCTTCTGTGTGCAGCAGTGCCTCCAGCCCCCTCAATACTTACCTGAGCCCCATCGTGATCCAGCAATGTGAATGACAACTTCTGCTGTCCCAGGCCTCTGCCACCTCATTGGCTGAGACAGCAAGCACTATCCACTGGCACTGCTGTCAATCACAGCCAGTCAGCCAATGAAGAGAGAGAGGGGCAGGGCCAAGCCACAGCTCTGTGTGTGAATGGACACATGGAGCAGGGGATTGGGAACACGCCTACTCGGGTGCCCCCATAGCAAGCTGCTTGCTAGGGGGGCACCTGACAGAAAGGAGGAGCCAGGAGCACTGGGAGTGAACCTGAGAAGAGGTGGATCCAGGCTGCTCTGTGCAAAACCACTGCACACAGCAGGTAAGAATAACATGTTTGTTATTTAAAAAAAATGAATCTTCAGTATCGCTTTAAACACTCCAAAGGAGCCTAATGTCATCATCCAGCATCGCCTTGCAGAAATATCAACAGTGTGTACTTGATAAAGGCAAATGAACTGTCTGGCAGCAAAATGTCTGTAAAGAAGAAAAAAAAGCAAACCAAAGAAAAAAAAATGGAGAAAGGGGCAGCAGAGAGGGTGAAAGAAAATTAAGAAAAAAAGGGGGGGGGGGGCTTTGTTTATTTTTCCTCAACACTTACCATCATTGCTATGTGCATTTCTTTCCAGCACTATGGTTTCTTTTCTCCTCTTATTAGAAAATTACCTCTCATCTGGTTTAGGTTGTCAGGTGCCTCCTTCACCCTTCCAGGGTTCCCACTGCAAATACTGTTCAATGTGGCACTATGTGTGTCTCCTTGGTCTTCTGCCTGTGTCTTTAGTTAGTATAGCTATTCCTCTGCTCCTCCTTACCCTAAGTGAGTTCTTAGCAGCACAACTCAAAGCTGTGCTATCCCTAGTATAGGCTTGCAGTGATGTAATCAGCATGTGCATTCTCCTACGCAGACCTTAGGGGATGCAGTTGTTTGTTACCTGGAGCCAGCAGCAGCGAAAAACCAAAATTGTAATTATATTTTTACCTAGAGGGATGAAAATGTTTACAGGAGATGGTGTTACAGCCTTCCTAGTATGCATTAGGGTAACAAAAAAAGTGTCTCCTTTAGTACTACTTCAGTGATTGCTGATTGATAAGATGTTTCCTTCACTGAATTTGGCAAATTGAAACCAGATTGTGGGTTTGTCTCTGTTATTAAAATACATTTTTCAAAAAAATGCTGCTAATATCGGCAGCATGATCTAGTACTCAATTATGTTTTTAATATAAGAAGTATAAATATTTAATAAAGGAAATGTTATCCTGTCTTTGTGTATTTATGCTTTTGAAGAAATTACACTAACCCAAGCATAGATGTGTATATTTTTGTGGGCTAGTAAAAAATTGTTTAAAAAACCATCAATGCTGATTCCAAAGACAGTGAATTGACAAAAACTAACTAGAGGATATGCATTGACACCATCCCATAATTATAAAAACAAATAGAGAACATGGCCAAAGAGCAATGAGGAAAAAAATTGAGAATGTGCGGAACTTTTTTGTAAACGTAAGTGACTTGCATCACATTATCTTTATGGCCTGGAGAGACACTTGAGCTAAAATGAAACCCATTATCCTCCTATAGCTGCACATATATTTGGATCCAATGCAATCACTAGTTAGTTCACTGCCTTAAAGTATAACTAAAGGCAGCATTTTTTTAATTTTTGCTTAGTTTTGGATCGAGTGGAGAGGAATTGGAACACTTGTCGGGTTTTTATTGCTGTCTTTGCTCCTGTTTAGAGAGATTCACCCTCTGTATGTATTTTGTTTACTGTTGTCACCACAAGTGAAAGTAAAAGAGAATCCCCACTTTTGGGTTGTCATCATCTTCAAAATCTTCA
Organism: Staurois parvus; assembly: GCF_062004578.1. Taxonomy (NCBI): domain Eukaryota; kingdom Metazoa; phylum Chordata; class Amphibia; order Anura; family Ranidae; genus Staurois; species Staurois parvus. The sequence goes on along the minus strand of NW_028318022.1, from coordinate 6,123,153 downwards.
AACAAGGACGCTAGTTCTGGTGACTAGGGAGACAATCAGGGATTCCCTCACTTTGGAGGGATTTCTTCTCACTTCCTAATTTTGCTATTGGACAGAAAGTGAAGGAAAATCTCTCCGATGGGACACAGATGGCAGGAAAAAAAGCCTAACAGGCTCCTCTTTCTATCCAACATAAAAAAAAAATGCCTTTTGCTGTACTTTAACAGCTTCCGTGCCGCCCTACAGCAGAAATACTGCTACAGGGTAGCATGGGTGTGCAAAATCACATATATATATATACGTGATAAATATGCACCAATATTTATGGCCTCGGCTGTCAATCCTTGGGTCCCGGCCGGTGATTCCCCACCGTCACCCGCCAATCTCCAAGGATTTGCAATACATTGTAAACAATACAGATCTCTCACGTGTCAGCTCCTGCACACTGCTTTGCATAACAGAGCCATACAAAGCAGTGAGCTTACAGTGAAACACACACACAGCCCCTATAGTAAAACAGGACACAGCACACAGTTAAACCTTTGATTGCCCCACACGTTAACCCCTTCCTGCCCAGTGCCATTAGTGCAGTGTTAGTGCTTTTTTTTAGCAATGATCACTGTATTGGTGTCACTGGGGATGTCAGTGACACTAAGTCAATTCCCCCCAGTGTCAGAATGCCCACCGCAATCCTGCTATAAGTCGCTGATCGCCACCATTACTAGTAAACAAAATAAAATAAATTCCAGTATATATACACCACCATTTGTAAACACTATAACGTTCACGTAAACCAATTCATTTACACGTATTGGGATTTTTTTTAGCAAAGATAGCAGAATACATTTTGGCCTAAATTTATGAAATTATTATTTTTTTTTTTGGACATGTTTAATAGCAAAAAGTAAAAAAAAAAAAAAAAAAAAATATATATATATATATATATATATATAATTTTTTTTTAAAATATATATATATATATATATATATATATATATATATATAAATTGTCGGTCGTTTTTTGTTCATAGCGCAAAAAATAAAAAATGCACAAGCAATCAAATACCACCGAAAGAAAGCTTTATTTGTGGGAAAAAAAGGATGTAAATTTAATTTGGGTGCAGCATTGCATGTCCTTGCAATTGTCAGTTAAAATAATACAGGGACGTATTGCAAAAAATGGCCTGGTTGGGAAGGGGGGGGGGGGTAAATCCTCTGGAGGGCAAGTGGTTAATGACTAGTTCACACTTTGAGATTCAAATTACACAAACATTGTATAAATACATTCAATGTGTTTTCAAGCATGTGTTTGTGCTTTTTTTGTGAATGTTCACTTTTTTTTTAGTTTATTTAGTTAGGATAGAATGTATTTAGTTCTACATATTTATCACTGTATTTCCAACATTTCAGGAATACATTATGTCTCCTTATAAAGACTTAAAAGGTTGATTTACTGAAGGCAAATAGGCTGTTTAGAGGATTTGCACCTCAGCTCAAAGAATACCCAATCACATGCAGGGCAATTAAAAAAAACTGTATTTTTGCATGCACATGTTAGGAGGAGTTAATTTATTTGAGAGATTGGCCTGAACTAATGTTTTATCATCGATACATCGATTATGTCATATTCTTATGGCAAGGGGATGAGGAGTCATTGAACAATTTAATTGGTACCCTGAATAATAACAATTTAAACATCAATCTAACCCATTCATACAGCCAGAAAGAGATTCATTTTCTCAATTTAACGCTTATTAATGATGGCACCAAAATTGGGACTAAATCTTATTTTAAACCTACGGACAGCAATAGTTTCATTCCTACAGACAGTTACCATCATCCTGAAAAACATCCCCAAGGGCCAATTTATTAGAATTAGGCGTAACTGCCAAAAACTAGGAGATTTTTATTCGCAAGCTGAGATCTTGAGGGGCAGATTACTTGAAAAAGAATACTCAGCCATCACTTTGGATGATACCATTAAACAGGTGGCTGGGTTAGAAAGGGAGTCTGTACTTACTACCCTGAAGGTTAATACTGACTCTTGAATGATATGTCCATTTATCACTAACGTTTCGGCCCAGCATTTTTAAATTAGAAATATTATCACCGAACATTGGCGTATCCTGCAAAATGACCTTCTTCTTAAGGATTTATTACCAGAGAAACCTGAAGTTATTTTCCAGAGGGCTCCCACTCTGAGGGATAAGATTGTGCCTAATGTGGTCAACCCCCCTGAAGAGATTTTATTTTTCTCAGATTGTAAAGGTTTCTTCCCTTGCAATTGGTGCATGATTTGCCAACTAGGGGGGAGTAGATGTACTAGAGTCATTTCTTTTACCTCGTGCCACCAAGAAAAGTTATACCATCAATTCCTGCATATCCTGTAATAGTCACTATGTGGTATATTTATTAGAATGTTTCTGCAACAAACAGTACATAGGGAGGACGACCAGACGTATGAGAGACAGGATGAGGGAACATCTGTACAACATCAGGAAAGGATATAAGGAACACTCCTTATCCAAACACTTCAGGGATTCTCATCGAAGAAATCCACAGGGTATTAGATTTTCAGGTATTGACATCTTACATCCCCATTGGCGGGGATGTAATAAGCGCAGAGCGGTGTCTCAGCTTAAAACCAAGTGGATATATGAAATGTGTACATTAACACCTAAGGGCTTGAATGTAGATACTGACATCATTCACATTTATTACTCCTTATTGATGGTAATAGTGCATATAAATTTAAATGGCCTGCTTTTTAATTTGACTTTTACTTCTATGTAACTACGTGGATATTTTCATTATTACTTAGATATTCATTGATGTTTATACACATTATCATTAATGTTTACATCATCATTACTGTTGTATTGTTTTTTGGACCTCAAGAAAATGGCGTCCGTTAACACTCAAGTGTTCCATAATTATATCCTCATTGATTCCCACATAGTAATGTTTTAGTAGTTTACAATTATTTGAATTTTTGTGCCGATGCAATTACAGCCTTTAAAGACTTCAAGTCCAGACACTTTTACCCCCTTCCTGTCAGGCACATTTTCAGCTTTTTTATCACACTTTGAATGACAATTGCGTGGTCATGCAAAACTGTACCCATATGAATTGTTTAGCATTTTTTTGAGACAGATAAAGCTTTATTTTGGTGGTATTTATTCACCACTGGGATTTTTATTTTTTTTTGCTATATTAATGAAAAGTCCAAAAAGTTTGAAAAAAAGTGTTTTCCTTATAAAGTTTTGCAAATAAATAATATTTCATCATAAATCTTGCCCAAAATGTATTCAGTTATCTTTTTAGTAAAAAAGAAATAACCCAAATTAGTTTATAACCAAAAATTATAATTGTTTTAAAAATTTTTTTACATTTTTATTTATTTTTTTATATTATTTTTTATGGGGGTTTTTTCTACACACTGTCACCCTAGCAGTACAGTGTCACCATGGTGACACTGTACTACTTGTGCGGGGTGATGAAGATTTTTTTTTTTCTGTACACTGCTTTTACACCCATAAAGACTGTAAAAGCAATCATTTCTCCTTCTCTCTGGCTGCATTCTTGCAGCCATTGAGAACTACTGTTTGAGCTGTGATTGGTCACAGCTTGTCACATGGTACAAGGCTGTTGTGAATAGCCTTGTACCATGTGACCTCTGTGGTCATTCACAGATTTCACACGTAGTAAGCAATGATGTCAGAAGTGACATCTTGCTTATTACTCTGCATATGATCACTGATTGGCCAATCAGTGATCACATGATCGGGACCTCACACAGAGGTCCCATAGGATGATCGGTGTTCCACTGTGTCCGGAGGACACAGCGTGCACTGGATTGCGGTGCTGCGCGCTACCAGGGAGTGCGCACAGTCCAAAATGGCGGGCGCCATTTATGAATGGCAACCCGCCCCTGCACTGCCACCGTCCGGCCGTTTATATACAGCGGCCAGATGGCAAGTGCTTCAAGATTGGCTTTATTTTCCTTTTGCACCTTTCTTTTCACTGCTGTTCAGTTTCAATGTAAGCAGTGTATGTCTAATGATTTGGACCTTGGGAAAATGGCGCCTTCATTGCGGTTTAGTTTGTATGTAAACTGTAAATGTCCAATGTTATGGACCACGAGAAAATGTCGCCTTGCAGGCTATTTAAATGGTGTCTGCTTCTGACGCCGGAAACGCGCGTACCCCTAAGGATATGAGTGCGCATGAAACACTTTGGGTGGAGCCTACGTGCTGACATCACGCCGCCATGTCTGCGATCCGGAACGAAGGCCATCTTGGTATGTGATTCTATACATGCTTACATTTCTTCCACGTGCAATGTTTTTATTTGCCTTTTAATAAATACTACACTATGAATCGCTTTCTGGGCTCTGTGTGGTGAGCTTCTTCCCTAGGAAGTCTTTTGGGCTAAGGACTCTGAATAGTGAATTTGATTGACCGTCGATTACTGCTACTATACCAGTAGCATTCTGGTGAGTGCATAAGTGGCGGAGTGTTCACTGGATCCTCAAGCACTGCATGGAATTGGACACTTTGTTGTTGTGTCTTGCAGTATCACTGATACACAGTTTTCACACTGGATGGACTACATTTTTTTTCGTCATTTCACCAGCTTATATATTTGCATTTGCTTTGCAGTAATGTGTATACACTTATTTATTGCTTTATAATGAATTTTGATGCAATATAATTTTTTAGCGCTGCACTTTATGCACATATGTCACTTTGAGATTTATTGTCACTATCTCTTGTGCTAGCTGCTTCTTGATACATATAGTACTCGCCATTTACTATATTGACAGTATATTCAATATGTTTCTCAAACAACAACCTACATTACTAATGCCAATAAACCTTTGGAGTGTGACTTGGTTACATATTTTAAGGAGAATGGGAGTCATTTTCTGTGTTAAAAGTACATATATTACATGTTTTGTGCACTTTTCATGCATTGTATAAATGTTTCTATTCATCTCTATGTGTTTATTGGAAAATATGCTGGATGCAGGACCTATCAACATTATCATCCCAATCTAGATTATCTTTCTACACCATCATCTTTATGATATGCCTGACTATGCATGCCCGTATCTTGGAGTTCAATTTTAGGGTAATAGTTTTGAGTCTTTTTCTTGTATCTTGCTATGTTTATGCATTTTATTGTAAATTAACCATGTGACATGTCTAACAAAATACAAAAACCTCTTGTTCAGTTTATTGTACCTTATTTCAATCACATCTGTAACACTACAGTATACAATATTTTCTTCAATAGCGGATGAGCATATAGAGCTACTGTAGTATGGTTACTATGGTTTCCATGGCAACTGTGACTCCTGATTTCTAAATTACCCGGTGTGCTTCATATAACCTGTGAGAGAAGTACATTTTAAACAAAACCTTATGCTGTAGGGCTGTCAGTATTATATTTATTTGGCTTTATATTCATTTTAAAACATCCTTAAAATAAGTAGTGTCAGATAGCCCATGTTATGGTTAATTGCATAGGACACATTAACAATTTAACCCTGCCCTCCCTCTTTTGTTCCTTAGTGATACCTTCTAATGATGTTAAAATGAATTTATCTTGATTCACGGAAAATGGTAACGAAACAAGGATGGACCATAATATAATACTAAATATAGTCGTAGTAGTAGTAAGAAGGCAAATTATACTGTAAGTGCATTTATGGCCAACTACATTTTCTTCTGAGGAAATTAGGTTAACTTGGTCAAGTTTCATGTCAGGATAATGTTCAATGTGTTTTTGCCTACCCTTAGAGTTGGTGGTCAGGCACTATAGCTGGCTTTTGTGTTCTTTGCCTATAATGGCCCCTTTCCCATAAGGCAAGCAGGCCTACTAGTACGTGGTTGCTCCCAGGTCTTATATGCTATAGTGCCTGGCTTCCATGCCAGGCCAGTTGCAAGCTAAGCACAGCAAACAGGTTCTTGCTGTTAGCAGACAGGCACAGTTGTCCAGTTACATTCTGGGTTTAGAGTAGGCAGCATTCAAAGAGTAGTTAGGGTCAAATCTGTGGTGAAAAGGCAGACTGAGTTCTGAGCGCAATCAAAATACAATCCAAGGTCATCAACAAGGGAATCCAAGCAAGCTGGCAGGGCAGGACTCGGGCAAGCATGAAGGTGAAGGCAAGGGAACAAGGCAGGAAAACACAGGGCTTAAATCATTTGTTGCAAACGCTATCACAAATATGACACTGAGGGCTTGGCAGGCTTAAAACAGGTTTGAACACAAGGCTGTGTCTAGAAATCACCCTGCACTTGGACAGCCAGACAAGGAGACTGCAGCTCAGCCAAAACCAGGATGCTGGAATAAGACAAGCAGCTACCATTGGTCAGGAGCATTACACACTCCTGTCAGTTTCATTAAAGAGACAACCCATACAAAACTGACATTTCAGGATTGAGTGGCTGGAGATAAATTGGATAATCAATTGGTTTTAATATATCTTGGGGATGGCAATTATGGCATTTCCAATGATGGATCTGCCATTGTGAACCAAATAGTGTCACAGTTTAACTCTACCTGCCACAGGAAAAAGAGAAGATCTGCAAACTCAAGTACACATATGCAGAAGGAGTTGTTTTGACATAATAACCCATTCACCTACACAAAACGTAACGAATGACCAATCCCTTTAAATAGCAGCTCTGTCAAGTAGAGAAAGTCTAAGCCATACAATAATATAAACAATACAGGTACACACAAAAATGTTTCTCAATTTTATAATACTGTGTTATATTTTCAGACAGATAAACAGTATTTTTTTATATTCCAATGTGAAAATGACTAAACCAGGATCCAATGGATTCCTTGTTGTAGTCCTGCACAAACTTTCATCAGCTTGTATTTTAGAAAATGTAGCATTTTCAGTCTCTGGTGACCTTTAGCCAGTATCCATGCCTCCTTGCAAGTCTTTCCATCCTTTTCTGCATTTGTAAGCCTTTTCCCAAGTCATTCAGTAGGGAATATTGTAATTAGCCTTGAGCCTTCAATTGCTGATCATTTTTCAGTATTGCACATCAAGTCTCTGCAGCAAACACCTGTTTTAATCAAGAAAGGTTAAGTAGCCTGTTGAACATAAAGTCTGTGCCTGATCAACTTATACCCTGGATTCAGGTCTGTCTGAATTCTGTGTATTCATACCTTGTATTCATCTTGCAAATTGTTTGGATTGCATTTTAGGCATTAATCTGTTATCTTTGTGTTTTTATCAGTCATTGCTGTCTACTTTTCTGGAATCTATTTAAGATATGGCCATCAGCCTGCTGTCTTTGTCACTGTCACTGTGTAATGTTTGTTCTGACCGTCTAACTGAAAACCTTAATATGTACTGCGTGTTGGCTGTTTCTTTGGGTGACATGGTGAGTTTGATTTACTAAAACTGAAGAGTGCAAAATTTGGTGAAGCTGTGCATGGTAGGCAATCAACTCTTAACTTCAGCTTGTTCAGTTAAGTTTGAGTTTAAAAAACCTGGAAGCTGATTGGTCTATACACAGAGTTGAACCAAATTTTGCACTCTCCAGTGTTAGTAATTCAACTCCAGTGGGTACACTGAACCCAGTGTCAGATATGTCATTAGTTTATTACTATGTAATGTGGGTGCTCCTGCAGGCTAGAGTAAGCTTATTGGCACTTTGACATGTTGGCGCTGGTTTGTCCTTTTCCAACATATTTGCAAATGCTTTTAAACTGAGACTTGTAAGTATCAAAATGTTATAAGCAGGTTAAGTTACTTTTAATTAGGGGAACAGCTAGGGGTAAAACGAATATCAGTGCTTCATTATATTACACATTACCTACCAATAAATTACCGGTTAAGTAAATATATTTACATGCATACAAATATACTGTATGTACTGTTGCAGTGGGTGTTGTGTTTTTTTTTCCCAAAAAAATTCCTAATGCAAAGTTAAAAAGATATACTATATACTGTACATATCTTTAGTTTTTTTTTTTAGGTCATATTGACCAACTGTATTGTTCATGTATTGCTCTTCACTGTCCCACTTAATCAGACAATTTAATCTCCCATGCAAGTTGTCAGTTAAAATCAAAATTAGTAATTTAGAAATGCTTTTAACAAGACAATATTTTTCCCCATATTGTATTTTATTTTGACATACTGATGTTCAAATTTGTTCAGGCTATAAAAATGTTACATATGTGAGCTCCAAAAGGAGACAGGTTTCTCTGTTTTAGAAACAGAAAAAAAAATTAACCCCCATAAAAACAAAAAATATTAGCAAACCACCAGAGTAAATTTTAAGGGGCTTGCTACTGAAGTATACATTTAAAATATTTATAGACATTTTTGGTACACTTATTGATGCAGGCAGTGAAGTACAGCAGTTAAATACCTTATACTCTACCTAATTTGCTTTAAATGTATTTTTTTATTCAGTTTCCAGTAGACCGTCACCAGCCTATAATCACGTAGCGCTCTGCATTCTTGGCTGCTATGGAGACCAAATAGCTTCTTAACTCTTTATAAATATCTCTCTATGAAAAGAGAAGTGCCCTGCTGAGAATGGTGTAACAATTTCTTTTTATATAGAAAGTGGTTTCAAAGAATAATTCTTAAAGGTCATAGAAATGATATATCTTGTGTATTTTCTAGGAGGTTTAAAGTTTATACGCACAGAGGATTCAGAGTAACATTTCAGTATTTTGGTGTGTATTGCCTCAAAATAATTTTTGATTGCAAACCGTTATACTGTCCTCAATCCCATCTCTTGTCACCCCCATATTGAGTTATCCAGCTTCTGAACCAGGGTTTATTGATCTTCATTTTCTCAACCAAGCTAAATCTGGCTTACTTGCATTTCACCAAAGACAGGGTCTCAACCCCTCGCAGAACTTAGAGCTGAATTGGGCATGATGCTTGATGACTAGTGAATAGTTTGAGTATCACACTCTGAAACCTTTTCAACCATGAACTTTAGGCCCTATTCACACAGACACACATCCATGTGAAGGGTTGTCTTTTGCTGGGACACTGGTGTCACACTGTCTGCATTCAAGGACACAAACCTGCACCTGAACTCTTTGGAGCACAAAATTCAAGTACAGCCAATTGAAGTTACCAGCAGCTGGCTGCATGAACAGATCAAAGACAACAAAAAACATTTTTCAGAACTTACATCCCTTTCCAAGTCTGAGTTATCCACAACAAGAAGGATAATGTATCTCTTCAGAATGATCCCTATGTCTATTCTGATAAATGTTTTCTTCAGCCTCTGCACTCTATTTACTAGATATATTTAAAAAGGGAATAAACAGAGATGTGTTTACTTGACCATGGCTAAATATAAATCTGCGGGCTGCCTCTCCCTTCCCAATATCTACTTTTACTACCTTGCCTCCTTGCTGAACCAAACAGAATATTGGTGGGACATTGACTCACAAAAATGATGGTCCACCATAGAGTCCTCACTTCTTCCTTCTAGACAGTTGAGAACTTTCCTACTCGCAAACCTGATAGGTGATCTGTTCCCTGAAGCCTATAAAAGCCATTTATGAAGTGATATGAAAACTAACTAAATTGAACTCCACTTGTTCCCTCTCAGTCAGTACTGATTCCTCTAGACTACTTAGAACTATGTATTCTTCACTTAAACCTCCCTTTATGGTACCATTTAGGCATTCAGACCATCCATGATCTATTTGCAATGAGAAACTGACATCCTTTGATGACCTTCAAAGGAAATATCACTTATCAGCTTCAGAGGTATATCGCCACGTGCAAATTTCACATTTAGTTTCTACCCAATTCTACCAACATATCATTTGAAAGCAGACCTGTCCCAGTTCTACAACCCTACCTCACCCCTTATTAAAGGTATTTCCTTTTTATACAATAACTTGAACAATTTTCACAGATTTGCTAAAACCACCACAATATTAAACTGGGAAGAAGGCCACGTCTACCTGGATACCAAACAGCAAGAAACTATCAGGATGTCTTATAGATTTACCCTTTGTGCAGATAATTGGGAACTGCTTAAAAAAATTAAAAACATAGATGGTATATCACTCCATATAAACTATAAAAATATCACCTGTCAATAGTGCTGGAAATTGCAGTTCCATAGGTTCATTAATCCATATTCTGTGGTATTATAAATCTCTTAGATTCTACTGGAAGTAGGTCTTCAAATTAATTTCACAACTAACAAACTCACTACTGCTTTCTTCTATGGAACTGGCAAATCTCCATCTCAGTATTGCCCCCGGGCAGTAGGGGATCATGGGGCCCCTGTGTCCTTTCCCACACTCAAAGCACACCCAAAAAAGCCTGTAAAAGGTACCAGGGGCATTTCATGGGGCCCCCTACTGACCCCGGGCCCTCGGGCTGTGCCCGAGTGTTCGAATGGTCAGTCCGCCCCTGTCCTCCACTATCCCTGGACTGTCCAAAAATATTAAAGAAGTGAGTCAGAATTGCACATATGAGCGTATATATGCCATGAAGAATAACTGTATACCAAAGTTTAACTTCTCTTGGAACCCAGGGCTTACTCAACGTTACTATATTGCTTAAAAATATTTTATGTTGTTACTATTAGATGCTCCCACCTATATTGTATCCATATCTTTCTTATCCTAAATTATTTGGCTGGTCATGCCAAGATGCTTATATCTAATATCTTTGGACTTTTCCAATTGGTACCTTAGAATTCCATGCTAATAGATAGATGTTGTTATGCTGTACAGTTTGTCGTTCTCTACTACTTTTTTGTGCATATATTATATTTTCAACTTGCCTGGTTGATTTTTATTCAGGTACTGACTTGTATATTCCTTTTCTGTTTCCTTGTTAAACTCCGTGAAGACTTATTGAAACAAAAATATCAAAAGGTTTTCATCAAAATATCAATTAAAGGATAAGTTCACCTTTGTTTACCTTTTTTTTCTAAATTCCAGCTCCCCTATGTAGCAATATAGCATTAATATACTTCTTGTGCAGAAATTCAAAAGCTTCCATTCATTCTACCCACCTTTATGTCCGTGTCCAGGTGGCGGTCCAAAAAGCTTCTCCATCACCTCTGCCTTATTTCCAGGAGAGACTTTAGGTCATGATATAGGAGTTGACCAGCTGACCTCATTAACAGACACCCTGCATCATCTACACTCCTACCTCCCACCCACTTCCAGGTGCATGAATATTAAATGAAAAGCAATCAATCAGTGATCACTGTTCTCACTAAATACACAGACATCATTTTTTTATTTTTCAACCTTAACTTTCATCTTGCATAGACCATTCAGTTGGCAGAGTGAGCTGAGTGAACAGATAACAGCCTATGTCAGGGGTGTGCAACTGTGGCCCTCCAGCTGTTGGTGAACTACAAGTCCCATCATGCCTCTGCCTTTGGGAGTCATGCTTGTAACTGTCATTTTTTTGCAATGCCTCATGGGACTTGTAGTTCTACAACAGTTGGAGGGCCACAGTTGCCCACCCCTGGCCTATGTGGATAGAGTTGTAGTATTGAAAACAAGAGAAGCTGAATGCTGAGAGTCTCCATCCACTCCCTCCTATGTATTTGCATAAAGATGGCCATAAGCAATGCAATCTGATTGTACAATCTCTGTACAATTTCCTTTAGATTTTCCAGAACTATGGAATAGGAGGACCCACCTTTCTACCCCATCACTTTGTATCCAATCAGGCAGGCTTTTGCACTACATAGTTGATGGTAGATCTAAAGGAGATTGTAGAATCAGAATGTATTGTGTATGGTGAACTTTACAGAACCTAGAACACAATACTCCTGTTTTCAATACTACAGCTCTATCCACTGTGACAGGATGAACGGCGAGGTGATAGAGGGACGCTATGTGTCACCTCGCATATGCTCATACCTGACCGTTTAGGTGGAGTCCACTCCGGGTTTTCGGGGCCACAGTTAAGCAGGTGGGTCCGGACCAGAGTTTGGGCTCCACTGATGACCACCAACAGGTGGTATAAATAAGGCAGGGCTGGAGCAAGGAGTTGCTCGTGGCCTGGGACTCAGAGAGGTGTTCTGAGAGAGCTGTGTGTGTACTATATCTACAAGAAAAGGTTTGCTTTTGTTTTATTTTGGTGACAGGGAGAAGCCCTTCACCTCTGAGAGAGGAAATGCCTTTTGTTTAGTTAGTGCCTGGATGGCAAGGGTTTATTTTCATGTTTTGTTTATTTTCTGCAAACCTTTTAAATAAAGCTGACAACCAGTCAGATTTTGATGAAAGCCTGCTGTGCCGTCTACCTTTGTCCCAGGGAAGGAGATCCCCCACCTGAGCTAAACCCCACATATGGTGGATTTGGCGGGCACTTCCTGAGCAAGTGGGAAGATGGAGGAAATAATAAGAGCCTTGCTGCAGGCCAATGCAGCACAACTGGAGACAAATCGCCAGTTTGCGGAGGCCCAAGAAGCAGACCGAGAGCTCCTTAAGCAGGTGGCCCAACACCTATTAGAATTAAAGAAGGAATCTGCAGATCCACTGCCAGTGGAGCAGAAAATGGCACGGGCCAGCAATGTTTTGCAGAAGATGACACCTGCGGATGATGTGGAGGCCTACTTCTCAACTTTTGAAAGGGTTGCTGTTCGGGAAGGATGGAAAAAGGAGCAATGGGCAGGACTGCTTGCACCATTTTTGACAGGTGAATCCCAAAAAGCCTATTATGACCTGGAACCAGGGGATGCCCAGGACTATGAGAAACTGAAGGCTGAGGTCCTTGCACGCCTGGGTGTCACCATTGCAGTCCGGGCTCAGCGGGTGCATCAGTGGCATTTTAGGGCTGACAAACCACCCAGATCTCAGATGTTCGATTTGATACATCTCTCCAAAAAGTGGCTCCAGCCAGAGGTATTGTCAGGCCCTCAGATTGTGGAGCGTGTGGTCATGGACCAATATTTGCATGCACTCCCTGCCACTTTGAGGAAGTGGGTCGGCCGTGGAGACCCTAAATCTGCAAACGAGCTGGTGGACCTGGTGGAGAGATATGCAGCCGCTGAGGACTTTTTTCATTCACCTGGGCCGTACCCCAAGGTCACTAGGGGCGGAAAACTATCCGGAGGATCCGGTAAGACTGTTCCATGGGCCAAAGGCTCAGAAAAAAATAAGACTATTGTGTCAGATAATGAGACTGTAGGCTTAGGACCTAGAGACTGGCCAAATAGGTCAGGAAGGTCCCCAAAGCCATTTAGAGGTCTAAGCACTGAACATATAATCTGTTATCGTTGTCATGCGTTAGGTCATATTGCTGCAAACTGTCCTTTAAATGATGAACCTATGCAATGTGAAAATGCTTATTTAGGAAAACGCATGTCTCTTTTTGCACAGGTGGTATGTACTGCAGCATGTCAGAAACGCATGGAAAAGCAAATGTGTGTGATTACCATTGATGAAAAGCCAGTAACTGCTCTGCTAGACTCGGGTAGTGTTGTGACCTTAGTAAAAAGTGATTTGGTAAACCCTGCAAGCTTACACCCTAGCACGATTGGGGTTATTTGTATTCATGGTGATACACGTAATTACCAGACTGCTCTGGTGGAGATTGGTACTCCCTGGGGCCCTGTGACCCATTCTGTGGGGGTGGTGCCCTCTCTGCTTCATGAAGCCATAGTGGGGAGAGATTTTCCCCATTTCTGGAAGTTATGGGATAAGGAGGGGAGTCAGGAAGACCGAGCTCCCCCTGCTGGGGAAACGCCGGAAACTCCTGAACTCACTCCTGACCCCTTTGACTGCCGAGTGGAAGTGGAAACTGTGGGTGTGTCCGAGGAAGGCGTAGATCTTTTCCCTTTTTCTGTAATGGCTGGGGAGCAGGAGGAGTTGGATCCAACCCCAGACATTGAGGATATAGAACAAGAGATGATCGCTGGCTCTAGTGAGAGTGGACAGAATGTGGTGCCTGACCTAGAGGTCAGAAAAGAGGATTTTTATACGGAACAACTGAAAGATTCCACACTTAATAGAGCCCGTGAAAACGTTAAAATGATTGATGGGGAACCAGATGAAAATGATGTAGCGGTGTCTTTTCCCTACATGGCTCTTAACAATAACTTGCTCTATCAAGTGGTAAAGCAAGGGGAGGAGGTGGTAGAACAGTTAGTGGTCCCCAAACCCTTTCGCCGGATGGTACTGGATTTAGCCCATGGGCATATAATGGGTGGACACCTGGGTGTAGAGAAAACAAAGGAGAGAATAACCCAGAGATTCTTCTGGCCAGGCTTACATGGAGACATCAAAGCGCATTGTGAGTCATGCCCGGGATGTCAATATTCTGCGCCCTCACCCCATTTTCGCAGTCCAGACTGGGAGTCTCATTTGTCCCGCTTGCAAGCGGTCGTAGATTCGCTGCGGGAAGCAGGTCTTACCACCAACCCCAGAAAGTGTGCCATTGGCTTAGAGGAGGCCAAATATCTTGGCTACATCATTGTTCGAGGTCTCATTAGGCCTCAGATCAATAAAATTGAGGCAATTCAAAAGTGGCCCCAACCTGTAAATAAAAAACAAGTCCGGGCATTTCTTGGAATCACGGGGTACTACAGGCGGTTTATCCCCAATTTTTCCACCATTGCAGCCCCACTGACAGATCTGACAAAAGGTAGGGGGTCGGTCATGGTCAAGTGGAATCCCGAAGCGGAGACCGCATTTCAAAGGCTGAAACAAGCTCTCTGTGCTCAACCTGTGCTTGTGACTCCAGATTTCACAACAGAGTTTGTGGTACAGACTGATGCCTCTGACGTGGGACTAGGTGCGGTACTGTCCCAAATCAGAGATGGGGAGGAGCACCCTGTGGTCTTCCTAAGTAGAAAGCTCAACAAACATGAGAGAAACTATGCCATTGTGGAGAAGGAATGTTTGGCCATCAAATGGGCCTTGGAGGCCCTGAAATATTACCTGTTAGGAAGACCGTTCAAGTTGGTTACTGATCATGCCCCGCTCAAATGGATGTGTGATAATAAGGAGAAAAACAGTCGAGTGACAAGGTGGTTTCTCGCGCTACAAGTGTTCAAATTCACAGTGGAACACAGAGCGGGGAAACTGCAAAGTAATGTAGATGCCCTCTCCCGGGTCCATTGTCTGGTTGGGACAGTTGCTCAGCCGCAGGGGCTTGAGCAGAGGGGGGGGGATATGTGACAGGATGAACGGCGAGGTGATAGAGGGACGCTATGTGTCACCTCGCATATGCTCATACCTGACCGTTTAGGTGGAGTCCACTCCGGGTTTTCGGGGCCACAGTTAAGCAGGTGGGTCCGGACCAGAGTTTGGGCTCCACTGATGACCACCAACAGGTGGTATAAATAAGGCAGGGCTGGAGCAAGGAGTTGCTCGTGGCCTGGGACTCAGAGAGGTGTTCTGAGAGAGCTGTGTGTGTACTATACCTACAAGAAAAGGTTTGCTTTTGTTTTATTTCGGTGACAGGGAGAAGCCCTTCACCTCTGAGAGAGGAAATGCCTTTTGTTTAGTTAGTGCCTGGATGGCAAGGGTTTATTTTCATGTTTTGTTTATTTTCTGCAAACCTTTTAAATAAAGCTGACAACCAGTCAGATTTTGATGAAAGCCTGCTGTGCCGTCTACCTTTGTCCCAGGGAAGGAGATCCCCCACCTGAGCTAAACCCCACACCACATAGACTGTTATCTGTTCACTCAGCTCACTCTGCCAAATGAATGATCTATGCAAGATGAAAGTTAAGGTAGAAAAGTAAAAATCAATGCCTATGTGTTTAGTGAGAACAGTGATCACTGATTGATTGATTGATTGATTGATTGATTTACATTTAATATTCATGCACTTGGAAGTGGGTGTGAGGTAGGAGGGTAGATGATGCAGGGTGTGTGCTAGTGAGGTCAACTGGTCAACTCCCTCCTGTGTCATGACCTAAAGTCTCTCCCAGAGGTAAGGCAGAAGTAATGCAGAAGCTTTTTGGACAGCCATCTGTCCCAAAGGTGGGTAGAAAAAATGGAAAGCTTTTGAATTTCTGCTAAAGAAGAAGATGAATGATATATTGTTACATAGGGCAGTTGGAATTTAGAAAAAAAAGGTGAACAAAGGTCTTTAAAAAAGTAAAAAAATTACCTCTAGAAGGATAAAAGTAACGTAAAGCTTTAGAATTCGCATCATTTATACCATTGTATGCTAAGAACTTTACTTTGTAAAAATTGTGAAGTTTACACCGTTTTCTAGTTACACCATTTAGCAAATATATGTATGTTTCTATTTTATGCCCTATACATACAGGTTTTTTTCAGCCAAGAATATGCAGTTTTACTTTACTTTGCATTCATTTCAAATAAATAAATACTGTATATTGTAATATATCTTATGATTGTCATTACTATCTGATCTAGACACTTACTCTGTTTTTTTTTAAATTATACAAGAAAATATTTTATACAGAGTGTGATAGCTTTCATCATAGGGCAGATATGTGAAAGATCTTTCTGAATGACCATGGCATAATGAACCATTCTTATGCATCACTTCACAGTCATAGCAATTTTAATCCATTTATTAAATTACACCGGCTTCCACTGTTAATTCATTTAATTATGCTGCCCAAATGTAATAGGTTTGAATTTACAACACAAATTCTGTAGTGCTAAAAGTATTTTAAAACCTTGTAGCATGAAATTTACATGTTCTTTGGTGACCTGAATATAGATTGTTACAAGGTAGGGAAGGATTTTGCTGAACGCTGAAGCCCTAAAGGAAGAAGCTTATGATACAATAGCTTGAACAGAAGACTGGGTGGTCAGTGTGGGAAAAGTGGAGGACAGAAAAAAAAGTATGGTCATGTTATACTTGCTAATCAGGTAGCGGTGTATTTAATTTCCTTTTTATTCATGACCAGAAAAATCTTCAATACAGAAAAAGAAACGCTCTCATTGGCTCAGCATACATCATGTGATAAATATGTGACAACATGTACTACTCTAATTCAGAGGTCTCCAAACTGTGGCCTGAGGGCCAGATGTGGCCCTCTGTTTGCCTTTGTCTAGCCCCTGAGGCACTATTCCTCCCACTAACACCAATGATGAGACACCATTTATTTCACTCCAATGAGTGGGCAGTATTCCTACCACTAATACTAATGATAGGGCACTATTCCATCCACCAATATACACGATGGGACACCATTAATCCCACAAATACTTTTCAACCTCCTACTGAACACAGGCATTTTGTAATTTTTTTTTTTTACACCTGCTGACCATCCAGCCTGAGGTATTGTGTACTCCCACTAATGCTGGGACATTTTCTTCCCCCCTTGGCAACAGTTTGGCCCCCAAAAGTCTGACAGACAGTAAACTGGTCCTTTTTTTAGAAAATTTGGAGACCCCTGCTCTAATTGCTTAACAGCTGAATGTCATACTGTGACTGTGTCTTCACCCAGTCTTCCTTCCAAGTTTGTGAGCCGCGGGCTCTTGAATGGCTGAGCTACAATGACGTCACTCTCAGCCATGGCACACAGCTCTGAAGGAATGGCATGGGTATGCCGTTCCTTCAGAGCATATATGTCAGTGAAGTAACCAGCTGCTGCTCATTAGAATATCTCCTAACCAGTGCACATTTAGGTGATATTCATTTTATCTACAGGTAAGCTATATTATAAGCTTACCTATAGGTAAAAAATAAAAAAAACTGGGTTTACTACCATATTAATTTTTCTTGTAGATGAAGAAATATGTTGGTAATGAAGGGGTAAACACGGAGCTTGAGAATGGTGCACTAGATACATTATTGTACACCTCACACAGAGAAAAGAGGCAGTGAAGGGGAACTGAAAACAGAACGGATTTAGCTGCTGATCAATCAATTCTGTCCTCATTAATACTCAGTCTCTTTCCTTTCTCTGTTGTAAAGGGAAGGGGAGGGAACAACTATATCAGCAGATAATCACAGTGATCACATGGTACCCAGCCCCTTGAATCAGCTGAGTACAGTGTATCTAATGACAGCTTGGTGTACATAGATTATGGGGCGGACGGGTTTAATGAGATCTATGATGACAGCATACACTTTAATTTTATAAGATCAGCATTGTAATAGCAATACAAATAAACCCTTTTTAACCTCCCTGGCGGTATGATTATTTCAGATTTTTGGTGCTGAAAGCGGTACCATTATTTTGCATGGAAATTTGGCGTTTTATATTGTAGGCCTGTAATTCTTAGGAATAACTCACTGAAATCTGGCTGAACAAGAGTTTAGTAAACATCCCGGGTAGGATAAAACTTGAAACACGAAATCATAAATTATAATTTAATAAATAATCATGAAAAATAATATAATAATAATAAATTTAATTCAATAATATAATCAAACCAAAAACACTGAAATTTGAAAAATAGCACCAAATTCGCACATCACTGAGCAAAGTCGCAAAAATTGTTTTCAGTGTCTGATGACGAATTTTCCCACGAATCATTATCACTCAATTCTGCAAGTAGTTCTAATTTACTATCGCTGTTTTCTAGCTGGTCTAAAACCGCTTTTGACCTAAAGGGACGCTTTTTGGACGCCATGGACGTTTCTTAGTTTCCAGGCAATAAGAACAGTAAAAATGCAGGCAGGGCACAGGACAAAGCACTAGGGACAAAATGTATGTGAAATGGTTTGGTACAGTAATGTTTTACTATGTGATTTTAGTGAATGTCACTTTTTGTCATTTTCAAATTTCCCGCCGTTCTATCCCCCGTACATCCCGATGCTCGCAGGGAATGGAACCCAGAAGACAGATGCTGGCATCCGCCGGATTACATTGCCGGGGACACTGCAGGAGGGACATCGCGGGAGCGCAGGACAAGGTAAGTGATCGAGGGATCACTGAGCAGCGCCGCATGGTATTCCCGAGTGTAGCTCGGGGTTACCGCTTGTTGGTACTGAAACTTTACCCCGAGCTACACTCAGGAATACTGCCAGGGAGGTTAACAATCCAAAAAAAAGCTTATTTTAAAAATCTCTATTTCTGTTGTGAGCACTGCCTGTCTGCTGGCCATCTCTTTACACAACTGGATTCCATGCATGCTTTGCAGCTTCTTTTCTGCTGGTTCAATTTCTAAGCACTACACATCCCATGGTACCTTGCTGTCTGCAAGCAGTGATTCCTGTACTGGCTCCGCCTCCCAAAACTCCTGCTCTTTACAGCTCTGTAGTCTAGAAGGCAGGCTCTGTGAATTCTGTGACACAGGACAGGGCATAGTGAATACGTGCCATAGAAGTCCTGAAAGTAAAATGTGGGGATCTTCACAAAGTAATTTTACTGAAGATCATTCAGATTAATAGGAGAAGGCTGGAAATATATGAAATTTAAAGTGGAAACAAACCTATGATTTAAAAATTTGATATAAATATACTTTAACATGTTACCACACAGACTGGGTTAAAATAAGTGCTTATTCCTGCAGCACTTTAGATTGCAATGCATTATGACTGAATTATGAAAATGCACAGGACAAAGAGGCCTCATGGACTCAAACTCCTATTGTTTATGTAAGAAAAACCTTGTCTCCATCTTCCTTGGGATAATATTGCAGGTATTTCGAAATAACTTATTTCTGTTCTTTGTGAAAACCTTAGGAATCATATAATTGTACTACTCCAGCAGTACCTTAGCACTATATTATTTGTTCAAGAAGCATTTCTTTCCCTGATCTGTTTAGGGATTTTTTTCTCATCTGTAATTTCTCAGTCAGCCTAGACTTGTATTACTGGTTCCATTCATAGTCACTGTAAATAGTGCTCGGTAACTCAATTTGGATTTGTGTGCAAGCCTTGTGAAATGAGAACATGGTCACCATAATGTCCTGCTCATGGGAGCTTAAAATCTAAAAGGGAGGATCAAGTGATACAAAAGGCAAAAAGTATGTGCAGTCAGCTGATGAAGAAAGTAATGGTATAAATTGTCAGGTGGAGGCAAGATTGATTTACCAGAGGAGATGAGTTTTTAAGGATCACCAAAAGGTGGACAGTGTAGAACAGTCTTTCTTAAGAAGTATGGCCAGACACCCTGGGGTGCCTTGAGGTTTCTTCAGGGGTGCCTTGGCAAAATGTCTAAAAATTGCCCAAAACTTGTATAGAAACCAGCGGGTGGAACAAGCCTGCCTTTTAGTTGCACAAAGTCACAGGTTTTTATTGTCCACCATTACAACCTTCTAGCTTCCAGTGTACTGACAACCAATGACATCATCAGTTGATAAGGAGGATGTCAGCTCCTAGTTTGACCCTCCCCTGCCCCTCTCTGTCACTGCTGGGGTCACATTAGCTCTGTGATGGAGAAAAACTGAGGGAGAAGAGAAACACTAGAATACTACTCAGTACCAGTGTGCAAAAGTGTATTTGCTTCAGAAGAATAAATCATCTATCATCTCTAATGTTGGGTGTTCTACATGTGTGGATGTTGCTGCAATATATAAAACTATTAGATAGTTTTTAAAATTTTAGAATGGGGTGCCTCAAGACTGTCCATAATTATAAAGGATGCCTCACCACTATCCATGATTTTAAAGAATGCTCTGACTGAAAAAAGGTTGAGAAACACTGCTGTAGAAGATAGCTGGAGAGAACGAGAAAAGGAGTTTCAAAAGAAGGGAAAGGCTCCGAAGAAGTCCACGTGGCAAGCATGGGAGGAGTTCACAAGGGGTCTAGAGGACAAGAGGTCTTAGTAGGAACACAGAAGGCTCGTTGAGTAATATTTTGATATGAGTATCATTGGGAGTAGGATAATTTATTCAGGATAATTGGTAATTCATACTTTTCAGTTCTCCACAATATGTATAATCTGTCAGAAATCCAGATAATTTATAACGTGTATGTTTACATGCACATTGGTCCAATCTCAATTTATTATGGATGATTGAAAAAAATGAAATTTTGTTAATTTGCCAAGTAACCTGGGCTTCAAATTGATATATGAATCACTAGCCTGATGGTACATGTGGTCATATTTAATAGTATTTAAAATCCTGTGATTCACAACTGAATTATAGTAAACATGTCCTTTACTAATTTACTTTTCACTCTCTTCCTTGTCACCCTTTGCAACAGACATAATCTTTATGTAAGGATCTGGGATAGGTCTGAATACAAATTTGCAGAGGGCTATGGATGTAACAGTGCTCTTGATAAGAGGCGACTAAGGCACTAAGCACTGCACTGTGGGATGAAAGGGGGGAAATCAACCTAAGTATTGCGCATTTGTCATCAGTCAAGTGGGTAAACTTGGCAGGAGGGGGGAAATTAAAGGAAATATCTTCAGTAAAGGGGCATAACAAGCAGTGAACATGTTGCTTTGCCCTAAATAGGCAAAAATACATGTTTGCTTTATGTTTAAAATATTGGAGTGAACATTTACAGTGGGCTACAGTAGCTATGACTTAGAGCTTTGGCATGTCATCATTGCCATACAGCAATCTAATAACTACCTTTCCATCAGCCTCTAAGACTTCCTTATTGGGTTGTTGGAAATGAAGTCAAGGCTCATGTAAGACACCCTTCCAAGTTTATGTGATCTCTCGATAGACAGTTCAGATCTAATTTGCAGCTAAGTACAGGCAAGTTTTGATGCCTGTATTATTGTCGCCTTAATACCTTTGACAAAAAAATATAAATGGTATATTAAAATATCTTAAACATGCCATTATTTTTATAGAGCCATAATTATGGGATGGCATTCTTAAAACTAGCTTTATCCAATTAAGGCCTGGCCTATTTGTCTTGCTGTGGTTTTTCCAGATATAACAATTACTCCATAGGGTGAAAAGGAAAAAAGAAGGAACACAGAAGATTATCAGATTTGTTTTGCCCTTTATCCTCTTGCCCTTTTAAACATTTCAGATGCTTTCCTCATATATAATAGGTGCAAAAACAGCACAAACAGAGGTGATACAGTTATTGAAGATAATCTCCACAAAATAATATATTTATTTATTTCCTAATACTATTCTCTATGTTGAAACCTAATTACTATCTTCCAAGCATTCTTTTATTATACCATTCTTCTGAGTAGAAACATTTAAAGTGATATTAAAGTCTTGTTTTATGTTTTTTTTAATTATAAGCATGTCATGCTTAGCTGTTCTGTGCAGTGGTTCTCCTGGCCCCTCCCTCCTACTGACTGCCCCCAGAGCAAGCAGATTGCTCTGGGAGCACCCAAGCAGGAGCACTACTGAGCCGCAGCTATGTGTGTCCATTCACACACAGAGCTGCTGCTCGACCCCATCCCCTCCCTCCCCTGATTGGCTCAATGACTGTGATTGAGGGCCACAGGAGCAAATGGCTCCCGATGCTTCAGCCAATCAAGAATGAGAGTCCCCGGAGAGACGAGGCTCTTGTGGACATCGCTGGTTCAAGAGGGGGCTCAAGTACGAATTAGTGGAGCTACTGGGGCTGCTGCACACAGAAGGTTTTTCACCTTCATGAATAGACTGCACGAAGGTAAAAAATACTTTCAGCCTTTAGAACTACTTTAAGAAAGACCAATTTTGCATTGTTAAAATATTCTTTCTAGCATGCAGGGCTTTTGTGCTGTTTGGGAGCCTGAAGGTATCCATAAATAAATCAGCGGTTCTCAACCTTTTTACCCCATGGGAACCCTTGAAATAATTTTCAGGTCTCAAGGAATCCCTGGTAAAATTAGTTTATTGAGGGTCATTAGGAAAATGCCCCTTACATTGGTGGTGGTCTGTGGGAAGAGTACTCCCTTTATAGGGGTGACCAGAATGACACCCTTGAAGTCATAAAATTGGCTCTGCCAAGTGGTGTTGGGCCTGGAACTATGTAGGCACCATCAGATGAGAGGTTAGTTAGCCATAGATCAAGGACGCCCTGGCTAACCCTGGAGGAACCCTAGAATTCTATGAAAACCCTGGATGAGAGTTAGATATTTCACTGTAAATGTTAAGTGGAAATACACCTTCCAGCATTTAATCAGGTCAAATCCCACTGCTATGTATCTTTCATTACTTTAAATGGTCAAATGTTCTTGGCCCCAGTATTGTCCTAAACGGGCTAAATCTTATTCAACATCACATCTGACTACAGGCCAGTGAAGAAACTACAGCCTTGTCCAAATGTGCAAACATTCTAAGTGGTGAGAAAAAGCATTTTTATATCTATATGGGGCTCTGAAATGAAAATGGTCAAATACTGGAGCTAGCATCAAACTAACAGAATGATGTCCATTTTCATTCTGTTAGACACAAAATTCCCACAAGTTTTACCAATGTAATTTAACATGGTATTATGTTCCCTACAAGTCAATTAAATGCTATGTAAAACATTTCCTACACCAATTTATGAATCATTTTTACATTATAGCCCAGCTGCCCTGCTTTGTTGATAATTATTTTACTTATTATGCTGTTGCAGTTCCATTTACAGCCAAATATGTTGGTAATTGTGATTCTTACACAGTACCATCACAGCCAAAAAGCAATCCTCTGATGGATTTGCATGCTGCTTTGTGCTTTCCAATCATTCTTGGCCCAGAGACAAACAGTTTTCAAACTACAATAGCAAGGCATGACATGCTTTCTGATATGACATACCTTTAATTGGTTTGGGAGTTGTGGTGAGAATTATGTCTATGGTTCTACCATAAACAAGTCTGTATTACCATGTTCTCATAAAAGATGCAATGGTAGACTAAAGTGAAACCATACACACTTAGCTACCTTATTTTGACCTAAGATTTCACATTTTCATAATTTCTTTTGGTTTCTTGTATTTGGGTGCAGAGGATGTAGAGAACATTTCAAAGAATGGTCATGTCAGGATGAACAGAGCAATAAAATTAAGGGAAAGCTGTACCTTGTGCTCTTCTAGTGACTGGCCTTCACTGTATTCTAGTAAAAATAAAACAATACATGACATTGCAGAGATTCATCTTTGCTATATTACTAGTATTTTAGCAGCATCCAAGTGCGTTAAAAATGTACATAGTTCTGGCTACAGTTGCCATAGCTACCTCAAGAGAAGAAATGAAGACAACCTTTATTTGTTTTCAGCATAAATTATTACAGTATTCTGTGCTATGATAAAAATACATTATGCCCCATTTTGTAGTCTACTCCAGTCAGACAAGAACCAGAAGAAGAGACCACAAGGATTTTAGTTTTGATGTGTTCAATGCAACTATAGCTTACACATGCTTTTGTGCAAAATATGATGCTCCAAGCTGGAACATTGCTCTTTATGAATTCTTATTGGTACCCGTGTACTGTTGCAATCACACAGCGCGCTGTGCATTCTCTGAAGCCTGAAATCATGTTTTACCATACCATGTAAATAGTAGCTCCACGATAACCTTGGTTTACCTATTTTAACAAAAAAAAATTATTTCTAGACACACAGTTGAAAAGCATTCACATGTGGCCTGACTATCTGGAGATATGACATATATTGACAATGGGCAATACTGCCCAGCTTGATTATTAAATTGCTCAAATAAAGGATGCAATTATATGAGGGTTGCTTTGAGCATTTTTGAACCTCTCATAGGTTTAGTAATACATATTAAGGGAATTCAATATATCCCCAATGATAGTTTTCTGGCTGTAGTTCCCTTATGAACTACCTGTGCCTAATTCATGCAAGCATTTGCGCCAGTCTTAGTAACATTATCAACACATGTGGCAAATTCCGGAAGTTCTTACTACTGCCATTTTAGGAATCTATCACCGTGGCAGCGATTCTCAAAATAATACTGCCAGTTCTGTTTAAGAAACTGGTGGTAATTACGACCAACTCCAATCTGGTGCAAAGAGGTATGCCAGTACTCAGTGAGACCTCTTATGTATGTGACAGCTTCCTGCACAGGGCTGCATCCCCTGCCTCATTTAGCTGTCAGTTAAGAGATTCCCTGGCCAAGAGCTCAATGTAAGCAAAGGGCTGGGGATACAGCTGATGTTATTACCTAAATTTGGCAATGCCCATACTTGGGAAATTACTTATCAATGAGGAATTGAGAGACTAGGTACCATTAGGTCTGGTTCACTTTTGCGTGACAGTGCACAGCAGTAGGCCGATTCAAAAGCTGCTATTGGACTGGATAGTAGCTATGGATCTGCGTACTCCTATGTGTTGTCAATCAAAAGTGCAGCAGATTTGAGTGTGAACTGTGAGTTCCTCATCATGCTTCGCCCACCCTTAGTATAAAACTCCTCGGCCGAACATCTGTCAGTGTGACCAGGGGGGAAGGTGTGAGTGAGTGTACCTGTCTGTGAAAGGTACATAAATTGGGCACAACTACCAACACTTTTATTGCTGCACCCTGACAAAATTGTAAAGTATTAATTCCCTGGTTATCTACTAAAATTATAATGGAATTCCATCCAAAATGTTTTCTTTTTTTTGTTTTGGATAACATGAGTAAGGGTCAGTGTGTCTGATGTGTTTTTATTGCCGCTACATAGTTACATATGATTTAAAGTAAAAAAAAAATCCTCTTCAAAAGCTTGGTTCAATTTGCTTTCAAAAGTGAAAAAGTGATAAATAAAACCTACCTGAACTCTGAAGCCTTTTGGATAAATCCCTGGACCAGCATTTCACCGTATGTTTTATCATTTTAAGAATTAAATTATATTTTGTGTATTTAGAATGCACAATGTTGATAAATGTAAAGTTATGCATTTTGGGGCTAAGAATATGCATGCATCATATATACTAGGGGGAGTACAACTGGGGAATCAATGGTGGAGAAGGATCTGGGGGTTCTGGTAGATCACAAGCTGAATAATGGCATGCAATGCCAAGCTGCGGTTTCTAAAGTGAGCAAAATCTTCTCATGTATTAAAAGAGGTTCTACCCCTGTACATATCATTAGTAAGACCTTATATAGAATATGCAGTTCAGTTTTGGGCACCAATTCACAAAAAGAACTGGAGGAAGAGCAACCAAACTGATAAGAGGTGTGGAGGAACTCAGCTATGAGGACAGATTAAAGGAAGTGAATTTGTTCTCTCTTGAGAAGAGGAGATTAAGGGGGGATATGATCAACATGTATAAATACACCAGTGGATCATATCGTGAACTCAGTGTATAGTTATTCACCCTGAGGTCATCACAGAGGACAAGGGAGCACTCTTTAAGTCTGGAGGAAAAGAGATTTAATCTCCAAATATGGAAAGGTTTCTTTACAGTAAGAGCTGTGAAACATGTGGAATAGACTCCCTCAAGAGTTGGTTCTGGCCAGCTCAGTGGATTGCTTTAAAAAAGGCCTGGATTCTTTCCTAGATACACATAATATAACTGGATACTAACATTTATAGGCAAAGTTGGTCCAGGGAATATCTGATTGCCTCTCGGGGGACCAGGAAGGAATTTTTTACCCTGCAGGAGCAAATTAATTCATGCTTTGCTGGGGGGTTTTTGGCCTTCCTCTGGATCAACTGTGGTTCTATGATTATAACTTTTTTATGGTTGAACTAGATGGACTTTGCCTTTTTTCAGCCAGACTAACTATGTAACTATGTAAGAATCTAGTTTAGCCCTTTTTGATGTAATCTACCTGAATATGTAAAAATGTAGTAATACTCGAAAGCTGCATTGGCATTAAATGTCGGACTTAAAAACATGCATCCATCTATCCCCAATTCACCAGATCCTTCCCCAGATTGTATGTTATACACTTGTTTTAGCCCTCATGTACATTACTTTATATTTATCCACATTGAAGCTCATTTGCCATGTAGCTTCCAAATCCATATAAAGTGGAAATAGCTTACTTAGGCTGTCTTCTAATACAAAGCTTTGTATCACCTTTAAGTTTGCATGTTCTCCCTTTGCTTCCATGGATTTCCTCCAACACACCCAAAACAAGGCCCAACACACTACTAATTGGCCCTGGTATGTGTACACATGTAAAGGTGGGGACCTTAGATTGTAAGCTCCTTGAGGACAGGAACTGATGTTTATGTGCAATATGTAAAGCAATGCTTAAAAATTGTCACCACTGCATAAATACTTGTAATCCACACTAGTTATCACTTATAATATTGATTTCTATTACATTGTTAGGAACCTACCTATCACTTGTTTGCTTGGTGATGATCTATAGCCCGATTCCTTGTGTGTGCCACTGTCAAGTACTTGGTGTTTAGTTAATGGGGGCTTTTCTTGTCTTGTCCTCCTGGTGAGACATTTCTTGTTTCCTACTGTTTTTCCTCAGATCTTTCATGCGTCCTGCTGTCCTACTTATGCTGTTATTTTTCCTGGTTTCTGGGTTCTGCTTTTTTCCAGTTTCTACTTCTGTGGCTTTTCTTTCACTTCAGCTTTATGCCTGGAATATTTATCCTTTCAAGTGAGTATTGTGCATGACGGAATGTGACCAAGTACTATCCTTTAAAAGAAAACCAAAGTTCCTACTCTGTCTGTCGTATCTTTCATATTGCTCTTTGTTAGGGTTTGCTGCTAAGAACTTGTTAGAACTTTCACTTTCAATAGTTTGTATTAGATTTTTCAAATATTTTTCCAAAGTACAGCATACAGGTTTAGAACATATACATATTTTAACACATTGGTGACAAGTACTATAAGTAAAATGTTTTATACATTTCACATTGAGGTATATTTTATACAAAGTGTATATAAGTAGGTGGAGCTTTGGTCACTGATAAGCCTAGACACATAAATCCAAGGAGCACCTTCAGGCGTTCTAGGGGGATAAATTACTCATCTAATTTCCTGAATATCTATCACATTTTTGGAGGCCCTGGAGCACTAGGACAGTGAAAACACCCAAAATTACCACATTATATAAAGCAAACACCCATGGTATTCTTTTAGGAGTCATGGTGAGTTTTTAAGAACTTAATTTTTTGCCACAAGTTTTTGAAAAATGCAGAAAGAAAATGAAAATTAATTTTTTTACACATTGTTGTCAATTTAATAAGATATTCCTCACAGACAGCATGGGCATACTTCGAATTTCACCCAAAAACACTTTCTACCACTCCTTCTGAGTATGGCGATACCACATGCATGCGACTTTTCACTTTTTGGACTGATTATATACTGGACATTGTATCTTGTGTATCACGCAAATCAACCAATTGTATCAAAACCAATGTACTGTAATTGTTACCTCAGGGAATAGTCAGAGAATATAGCTCAGTGCAGCATCACCTGTAGCAGTCCTAGTTCCTATAAGCCAAGCAAGCCTAGCCTACCATTACATGGCTGCCCCCAGGAATGTCATGTTCATTGACCAGGAAGTACAGGAAGCTGAAGAAAGGAATAACAAGAGTACCTGTGATTCCAGGAGTGCAGTTATCCTCAGAGGATGGCTGGGACTGGTGTCTCATAAGAACATAGTCAGTCAGACGTGCAGATGGGTCGGTTCAGGCCACAGGCAGAAATGTGGTCAATAAACAGGCCAGAGTCAATACAGGCAGAGGTAACACTGCACTGGTGTGGAGGAACAGGAACATTGTTGCTGGCTGCACTGGTCTGGTGACCCTGGTGACTAGTGTGACAGCAATCAGGAACACTCAGGGGCAGACTGAAAACTCATGGGGCCCCCAGGCAATAGAGGATCATGGGACCCCTGTGTCCTTGCCCAAACTCAAAAAAGCCTATGAAAAAGGTACCAGGGGCATCTCATGGGGCCCCCTACTGACCCCGGGCCCTCGGGCAGTGCCCGAGTTTCCAAATGGTAAGTCCGCCCCTGGGAACACTGCTGCTGATTTACACTGGTCAAGTGACACTGGGACTGGTGTGACAACAATCAGGCACACTGTTGCTGACTTACACTGGTGTGGTGACACTGTGACTGGTGTAGCAGTGATCAGGGACACTGTAACTGGTGTGGCGGTAATCAAGGACAATATGACTCATATGGCGGTGATCAGAGACAACATGACTGGTGTAGAAGTGATAAGGGACAATATGACTGGTGTGGTGGTGATCAGGAACAATATGACAAATGTGGTGGTGATCAGGAGCATTATGACTAGTGTGGTGGTAATCAGGGACACTGTGAGTGGTGCACAGTTCTGAGAGGATATACCCGTACCCAATCAACACTTGTCCCACAAGGCCGTTTATGTGGAGTGGCCAAGCCGAAAGTGGTTAAAATAGGCATTTGTTGCTCTGGTAGCTGATTTAGGTTCTTGTTTGCAATTTGCATTGTTTTTTTCATTCCTAGTTCACCTGACTCTTGGTTTCTGTGTGTTATTTATCTGCTCCTAATCTCCTTGAACCTGCTTTCACCATACCTTAATATTTGGAATCCCTTGATCTGGCCCCCTGCTTATCATGCCCTTTCTAATACTCCCATATGCTTTTCTACATTATGACTACAAGTGTGTTTGATGCTTTGCTTTTGATGCTTGGTTCTGCTTGCACCTGGAAAAGACCTTAGGCAACTTTCCTTTATTATGTTTTTGTCTCCATTTTAGCACAGACTGTTCTTTCCTGGATGCAGCCTTGGTTTGGCTTGCTGCTCCATATTTCCTACTTCACTTCCTACCAGCACCTGCTTTCGAGACACATGCAATGCTTTATTTTATTCCAGGATAAAATATAACATGATCTGCTCTGTGCTCACATGTTTCTGCCCTATGCAGGCCTTAATCATAAGATCATAGACTATAATTAAGGCCCACAGTGCACCGCATTTCACACAAGTGGCTAGTTGTCTCAGTGGTGGCTTGCTATTTCTAAATTAAAAAGATGTGCTGCAGCACATTATTCTAAGTGTATGTACAAAATTCCACAAATACCTGTTGAGCCTTCAAGTGAAGGCCACCTAAAATAGCTTCATGCGATGGTGTAGCAACAATGCTGAACTGCTGCTTAATTCATAGAAGAGTTGCCTCACGTATGTAGGTTGTGCCTGCTTGCACTACAGTGGGATGAAAAAAAAATGGGGCTATCAACATTGTCACTGATGATTCCCAAATATGTAGATTGTCAAGCAACAGCTAGCCACCTCAAGTCCTGGCCGCTTTTTTTGGATTGATAGAAATCACTCCACTGTGACCTGCAGTGTCTAAGCATGGATTTAGCATGGTCAGGGAAAGTAAAGAAAGCTTTTGTTTACTTCATGAGGCTTGTGTATTACATATCAACTAGATTTGGTGCTTGTTTAGACTGTTATACATGTGCCTTTAGTTGTAATTTTGGACTGAGTAGTCTACTTCTTGTGTACTCCCAAGTGCTACTGCAAATGTATCAAGTGATAGCTGCTAGAAATTAAAGTAGAACTGAAGGCAAGACTTTTTAGTTTTCATTTTGGATAACGTAAATACGGATACAGCCCATGTCAGTTTTTTGTGTGTCCCATTGGGGAGATTTCCTTTCACTTCCTGTCATAGCCAAAGTAAAAGTAAATCCTTCCAAAGTAAGGGAATCTATGGTTGTTACCAGGGTCATTAGAACCAATGCCCCTATTGGAAGATTTCTCCTTTATTCCTTTTCTGGTGCAACTCAAAATTTAGGATTTTCTTTCACTTTCATTTTCATTGATAATGGTCTCCAGAACCAATAGAGAGAGAGTAACTCTCCCTAATAAAGACACAGATGGCAATAAAAACATAACAGGTGTTCTTAACCCCCTCCACTCTTATCAAGACTAAAAAAAAAAGTTTTGCCCTTGGTTATACTTGTAAGATTTATAGGTACCATAATTTGGAGGCGTTCTACGGGTGTATGCAATTTTAAAACGTGGCATGTTTGGTATCTATTTACTTGGTATAACATCATCTTTTATATTTCGCCAAAAAATTGGGTATTGTGTTTGTGTGCATTAAAATGTATTAAACTGTATCTTTTCCAAAAAAGTTGCATTTGAAAAACCACTGTGAAAATACCATGTGACAAAAATTGCAAGACCCACCATTTTTTTTTTTATCTAGGGTCTCTGCTAAAAATATATCATGTTTTGGGGGTTCTAAGTAATTTTCTAGCTAAAACTGATGATTTTTACATGTAGGAGAAAAATGGCAGAATTGCCCCAGAAGAGAAGTTAACCACTTGCCTACCAGGCACTTATACCCCCTTTCTTACCAGGCCAATTTTCAGCTTTCAGCGCTGCCGCACTTTGATTGACAATTGCGCGGTCATGCAACATTGTACCCATATGACATTTTGATCATTTTTTTTCTCACAAATAGAGCTTTCTTTTGGTGGTATTTAATCGCCACTGGGCGCTTTACTTTTTGCGCTATAAATTAAAAAAAGTGCAAAAAATTTGAAAAAAAAAAAAAGTTTATTTGTTTCTTTTATAAAATTTTTCAAACAGGTATTTTTTCTCCTTCACTGATTTGCGTTGATGAGGCGGCACTGATGGGCACTGATAGGCGGCACTGATGGGCACTGATAGGCAGCACTAAAGGGCACTGATAGGCAGTACTAGTGAGGTGGCACGGATAGGCGGCACTGATAGACAGCAC
The DNA here is from genome assembly GCF_062004578.1 of Staurois parvus. Classification (NCBI taxonomy): domain Eukaryota; kingdom Metazoa; phylum Chordata; class Amphibia; order Anura; family Ranidae; genus Staurois; species Staurois parvus. The sequence goes on along the minus strand of NW_028318022.1, from coordinate 6,091,752 downwards.
TAATTAGGGGTCACGGATAGGCGGCACTGATATGCAGCACTGATAGGCGGCACTGATAGGTGACACTGATGATGGGTACTGATAGACGGCACTGACTGGCATCACTTCTGGGCACTGACTGGCGGCACTGACTGGCACAACCCCTGGGCATTGACTGGTGGCACTGACTGGCAGCACTGCTGGGCTGCACTGGTGGGTGGCACTGGTGGGCAGCACTGGTGGGTGGGCACAGGTGGGTGGCACTGGTGGGCACAGGTGGGTGGCACAGGTGGGTACAGGTGGGTGGGCACAGGTGGGTGGCACTGCTGGGCACATGTAGGTGGCACTTCTGGGCACACAGGTAGGTGGCACTGCAGAGTGGCACAGGTGGGTGCACTGCTGGGCACAGGTGGGGGCACTGCTGGGCACAGGTGGGGGCACTGCTGGGAACGGGTGGGCGGGGCTAGTGGGCGCACTGCTGGGCGGAACTTGCGGGTGTCACTGCTGGGCACCGATCATCAGGGCACTGATCATCAGTGCCCTGATGATCAGTGCCGATCCCCGCTCTGACAACTGCCGGTTCTTGGCAGTACTTTCCTCACGATCTGACAGCGTGAGGAAAGTGCAGCCGAGAACTGGCACTTGCATTTCCCTGTGATCAGCGTGTCATTGGACACCGCTGATCACGTGGTAAAAGGCCGGTGGGATCGGCCTTTCACCACATCACGTGATCAGCTGTGTCCGTAGGACACAGCGATCACGGAGATCGCCGGGTGCGCGCCCCCTGGGGCACGCAGGAGAGCGCGTTCTGGGAGGACGTCATATGACGTCCACTCAGAACTGGCCGGCCGCGGTGAAGACGTCATTCGGCTATGCGCGGTCGGCAAGAGGTTAAAGTAGTTAAAGTAATTGTGTATTTGTAAAGTTGCACTGTAAACCTTTTAATTAGGCATGCATCCTGCCAAAAACAATTTTTGCAGGAATATGCAATTTTTTCCATGTTCTCCATGGAAGTGTCCAGCTACCCATACCTTTTTTAACCAAAAGCTTAAATTGTATTTTCTATGGATGTTATGGGTGGTACCACCAGGGTTTACAAATTATTTAATTTGTTAATCAAACTGAATTTTGTTTGGTTTGCTCATCACTACTTTAGATTAAGTTTTTAAAATGCCCCTTTCTTTTCATACTGTATATGTCTGTTAAATATTGGAAGTTAGCCATATGTTTAATTTATTCTTTTACTTATCATCCCACACAAATGACTTTGTAATTTCATTACAAGATGTATATTTGAAATAGTTTATTTGAGAGCTGCCCTACTATAAAAATACCAAAATAAAAGCTAACAGGGTGGACTGGACCTTGATGCCAGAGATTCTGACATAAATAGGTCTTGATTTGGGGATACTGTTTTGAATGTGGGACTTATACAATTCTCCAGTGGGGTGAGTCAAGGACAGCAGGGCATTTTTACTTCAAAATCTGTGATGACATGCATTAGGGATGTTCTTTATGTCCCCTCATATATGCACTCAGATTGAAACCTGTGCTCTGTAAAACTAGTGAGTATCCGACAACTCAGTTTTTAATAAAAAGGACGAGAATTATCTTTTAGTGATTTTGATACTGAAAAGTGTTCAGTGTATGGGATACTCTTTTATTTATACTACTTTTCTTTTCCTAACTAAATGCTATCTAAATGCTTATTTTATTTTATGTCATTATAACTTGCAGTGCTTCCTGAGTCAAGTATGCACAGTTAATGTTAACTATTTTTGATGAAAAGGAAAATCATGGTACATTTACTGTTACCTGTTTTCCATAATTAAATATTTGTACTAAACGCTTCATTATCTGAGATTTATAGATGCAGTAGAGCAGTGTTTCTCAACTTTTTCAGAACACAGAACCCTGGTGTCAGGGAACCCCTGCTAAAAATGACTATATCTCATGATACATTAGTGTGATGGTCAGTGAGAAGAATACTCTGTACATTTATGGTCATTGGGAAGAATTACCCCCTCACAGCTAAAAAGGTAATTGATGTCAGTGGAAACTCATAGCAACCCTTGGGTTTCATGGAACCCTGGTTGAGGAACTCTGCAGTAGAGCATCATTTTAATCAACTAAACATTAGTTTATTAGCACCAATACAATATCCATCAACATGGTTATTTTTCATACTCAATTTCATAACCATTATCAGAGATATTCTATTTTGCTTATTTTGTTCTTCTAAATTCACTCTGCATAGATTTTGCCTTCCCTGGTTGCTCCTTTTCCTCCATCATCAAAATGCTGAAGAAATGTTTAAATGAAGCCTTTGAGTTTTCTTTATATACCATATTTTAAAACAAATAATATCTCGTAAAGCTAAAAAAATAAGCATACCGATAATTAACTATTTCTTACTACTATCCTTATGGCAAGGAAGTCTACAAACAGTCCAGCTAACATACTTGTCACTTGTAAACTCCCTTTTTTGATGAGTCTGTGGTTCAGTATAGATTATTTGACCCTATTATGATAGAATCTCATCATGTAGAGGGGAGGGTCACATCACACCCCCAAGGGAGCACTGTACCTGAGATAATACTAGTTCATTCAGAGAGTAGGATGTTGTGGAAATCTAATGAAAACTGCACCACCTAAACAATTCAGATCTTTACCAGACTGTCAAGATTTTGAATTTTAAGCAAGATGGATTCTGCCAAGGTACAGTCTGTGGAAAGAAATAGCAAGATAAGCAGCATACCCTTTATATACAATTGCTGAAGTAGCAATGAATCAGGTTGCAGTCTTTCAGGGTGCAGAGAGACACTTTAATATTTAGTGTAGTGAAGCAAGCACAGCAGATGCTAAGCGAGTAGGATATTGATAGGAGTGTCCCCAAGAGAAAACTCACTGATAAATGTTCTAATAAGAGAGAAAGCAAGCCATCCATGAAGGGGATAATAAATAACATCATATTTCTTCTCTGTCTCTTACACCACCTAGCACAGAACTTCAATATCTTCAGCAAAAATTCTGAACATATTTTCAGCGCTTAGTGTTCATGATCAGCAAAAAAGAGGATAGTAGTCAAAGAGAACATAAATCTAGTTAGGTCACCATAGAATAGGGTATCAAAATGAGTTTTATGATTCCAGTCCTTTCAAGCTTCCCTGGGGTTAATTTGTGTGCCTCAGTCACAAGGGAAAAATTCACTTAAGTAACTGCTGCACTTTATTTCCCCTACAGCAATAAAAAGACTAGTACAGAAAAGGCTGCTTAATGTCATAATGATACAATATATTTTTTTCTGTCTTACCTCAAAATGGCTAGCACATCTGTATTATTGTTTAATTGTAATTGCAAGTCATTTACATTTTGTATACCTTCCCATGCTTAAAGTTGTACAGTTTTAGGGAAATTAAATGAATGCATTTAAACAAGGATTTTAAACATTAATGATATGGTCCCATAAAACAGCCAGTTTCATGAACTGAATCTGATGAGAATTCACCTTACAAAGAACGCCCAATAATTTGCAAGGAAAATAAAAAAGAACAGTATTTTTACATGCATATTATTGGATGACAGAAGTCAGTAGAATCTCCCTTTATTCACTAAGCTAAGAAAAAATTCCCTTGCAAAGTTAGGATTCTCTCGTAAAGTGAACAGCCCTTTCACATTTGTAAATCAAGCCCATAGTTTTTAGTATATGCTGCGTTTTTAATTTGCAATTTCAGAGTGTTTACATTAAAAATGTTAGTTCTGCTTTTAGGTAAGTAGCTACTATAATCAGTATTAATCATACTACTTTAAATAGAAAAATTACATTTAGCATTTATAATCTGCATTATAAGTAGCTACTATAATCAGTATTAATCATACTACTTTAAATAGAAAAATTACATTTAGCATTTATAATCTGCATTATTGTCTGAAATTCATAAAAAGCATTACTTCTATTATAGACAGTCAGGGGTTTATTTACTAAACCTGGTTAACCCAGAATCTTGTCCACTTCTGCATAAAAACCAATCAGCTTCCAGGTTTTATTGCTGAAGCTTAACTGAACATGCTAAGGTTAGAAGCTGATTGGCTACCATGCACAGGTGCCCAAGATTCTGAGTCAACCAGTTGTAGTAAATCTCCTATTCATTGTCTACTTCATGATGCTCAGTCAATGTATATGTGTGGAATCGGGGAAGGGGAATATAGTTTAGAAGAAGTGAGGTTAGAGATTAAATGGATATCAGCTATGTAGTCTGATGCCACACAAATACGATAGCTCCTTTAGATTATGCAGACCGTGATACTAGCAACTTTGCTATTAATTAGATTTAATTGAAACATGATGCTGAATACATAAAGTCTATTGTTACTATTGTTATTCTTCTTCTTCTTCTTATTATTATTATTATTATTAATATTATTATTATTAATATTACTATTGAAAATCTAGTCTGACCACTGCTGTAGTGCTGCATCCCCAATAAGATTACAGTAGAAGTGTTTAAGGTTGGGATTGTTTAGGCACTAAATACAAGCAAATTCTAAAAATTCAAAACGCTTTAATGGCCCTCAATCATAAAAACATCATCAAAGAATAAAACCAAACAGTAGGAAAGTGACTGAACTATACAAAGAGACCATCCTTAATTAGAAATACATAGGCTGTCACACCAACCAGTTTTATGAAGAAGTTCCAGCATGTTTTGATTTTCCATCAAATATTAATCGGGGGAAATGACGGTTAGTATGTTTACATAAATAAACATTGTTCAGCCAAATACTAAAGTGTCTCTCTATGCTTCCAAACAACTCCATGGTGTATAGCCATGGGAGCCCACAGGGTGCTAATTATCCCCATGGGAATCCATACAGATGTTTGCAGGGAAGTTATTTAACCAGGAAAAGTAAGCCAGATGAAAAACCCTACCTAACTTGAAATAGTAAGGGTAATACTCTGGCTGCTGAAAAGTTGTAAACACCTGCCATGTATCCTTCAAATCCAGAAGTAGAGATATCCTTCAAATGAATAGAAAAAACAGCTTAAGAAAATACTCATAAACCCCATTCAAGAGCTCACTACAACATGCTGAGTTCAAACTCCTGTAACTAAACAAAATTATTAAGTTAAAATGTAACTACACCCATATGTTTGTTCTTACAGGTTCAGTTTATTATGAATGAAAGTGTGTGCAACGTATAAATTGAAACTTTGTTTATCAAATCACAGTCACAACTAGACATGTGCATTTAAGTTTCGTTCTGATTAATTTTTCAGACAAAAATTACATTTTCAATGGACATAGTAACGAATGTCAAGGAATCCAAAAAAAGTTATAATAAAAATAACAAATACATTTGTTTCATTTGGATGACGTCAGTTAGTAGTTAAGGCCCATGGAGAAATTAATTAAATTTTCAAACTAGTTTGATAATTTGGATTTGGATAAGAAATGGATCCAAATTTAATTCCATTCTTTAATATGGATGCACATGGTACCAGTTAATATTGTCCAATCAGCTCACACCATTTCTCTTGGTGGGCTGGACTAGCGTCCAAAAATATCTGATCCTTCTGATTTGAATGATCTCACTCTAGTGATGACTACTAGGCAGTAGATGGAGTACAGGTTCTTACAGCTCTATTGAACCTTCAGTTTAAATCAGCTAAATACTTTCTAGGTGAATACAAACAAACGCAGTGTAACTTGAAACAGTTTTCCTTTTTTGAGCAGCCATAATCTGAGTAGAAAAGTCTGTCCCATGCAAGAAGCTGCAGAGTGGGACCCTTGTTCTCTGTGGTGTGTTTCTGAACCCTGGCAGAGAAACTAGAGAGAAAATGTAAGACTAATATATTTTGTTTTGATGCCCCTGGAATGTAGTTAGTCAATTTAAACATATAGTTAGGCTTTAAACCATGTATCCTCTTCCATGGCCTCATCCAGATCTCCATATAACTCCAGATACCATTGCTTGTCATGTGTTTCAATGGGCAAGGATATGTGCCACCACAATTTGGGAAACACTGCTTTAGACATGTTGAGCGGCACCGAAGTCAATAGAGGGGGTTGGATAAGTGGGGTAAAATAAAGACATACATATAGACTATGTATATGTTAATGTATATATTCTTTATTTAAACTCAACTCTGTCATAAGTAGAAACAATTTTGTCAAGTGTAGATTGCACCTAGAGGTGTCTTTATACTTACAGCACCCTTCAAGCCCTGTTGCTACAACTGACTCTTGATCCACTCTAACAGGCAAAGTATTCCTGGTCATGTTGAAGATTGTTGTTCCCTTGCTATAAGTTCTAATTGAAAGTAGAACATTGCTAAATTGATCAATATAAGCATTACAGAATATAGGTTTAGAAGAACATTGTATACTTTCAGTGCATTACATATATATAACCACTGTATGTAACAATCACAAGATTCAGAAAAAAATTATTATCTGCACATGCAGATAATTGCTGCTGCCTTAATGGCTGTCCTGTGGTTATCAAATTGGTTTCTTTCATGTATCCAGAACAATGCAAACTGGTAAACTACTTAGAATATCACCATGAACATATGTATGGAATTTCTGTATCACCAATGGCTGAAAACCACTTAAAATGGCTATTATCATTCATATAATTTATTTAAAGGCACAAACACTTTCCGGTGCCTTTTAAAGAACGAACAATACATGATAACATAATTAGGTATCCAGTGGGGATAAAGGTGTTCATAAACTTGAAAATAGATTAAAATAAAATAATAAAAAAAAATTGAAATATAGTATGTTTTTATACATTTATGGAAATGGCTATAAGCACAATTTAACTTCAGTTGAATTACTAACTCTGGAAATTATTGATCATGGTGAGTTTAGTGAGAGGCAAATCCATTTGCAAAATCTGAAAATTGGATATTTTTTGATTAGCCTTGACTATATGCACGTCTTTTTGTCTAATCTGCATATAATCTTACAATTCAGAAAGTCCTATTAGAAAAACCTACATGACAATAATTATAAAAATTAAAAAAAATAACAAATCTGTGATTGTTCTGATTTGATTATATTTGTATTGCAATTTGAATACAAATGTTAATGCGGCATGAATAATTATTTGCTGAAAAAATAAAATATAGAATGGCATATCCAAATGTTTGGCCACCCTACAAAACTACCCACTAATGCTATTTTCTTTTGTAAGATTCCATAATTTATTTGACTTGTTAGGCCTAGAGGCTGAGTTTCAGGTTAAAAATTAACCACATGCCGCCCAGCCACCGCATATAAACGGTGGCAGGGCGGCACTTGTAGGCAAAGCACGTTTTAAAATGGCTGCCTTCAAAACAGGTAGGGGGCGCGCGCGAGGCACGCGCCCGCCCTGCCTGTCCCGCGGGTGTCAGCAGTGGGTCTCCGCCGCCGGGTCACGGCCGGTTTTTACCGGCCGTTTTCCCGTGATGAGCGGTAATCACTGACACAGAGCAGGGCTGCATTGTTTACACACAGCCTGCTCTGTGACAGTTCGCCGACAAGCTGCAGAGGGAGTTTCTCTCCCTCGATCAGCTCCCCCCTCCCTCCCCCCATCCAGTACACACCCCCGCCCCCTAGTAAAACACTCCCCTTACACAGCAAATTCTAAAAATGTTAACCCCTTCCTCCCCAGTGACATTAGTACAGTTTCAGTGGTTTTTTTTCACTGATCACTGTATTGGTGTCACTGGGGATGTCAGTGACCCCAAGTCAGTTCCCCCCCCAGTGTCAAAATGTCCGCCGCAGTCCCGCCATAAGTCGCTGGTCGCCGCCATATGCCGCTGATTGCCGCTATATATCGCTGATCGGCGCCATTATTAGTATAAATAAAAATTAAAAATCTCAATATCTTTCTGCCATTTGTAAGCGCTATAACTTTCACGTAAACCAATTAATTTACACGTATTGGGTTTTTTATAGCAGAAAGTAAAAAATATTGTTTTCTTCCAAATTTTTGGCCTTTTTTTGTTTATAGCGTGAAAAATAAAAAGCGCACAGGTGATCAAATTACACCGAAAGAAAGCTCTATTTGTGTGAAAAAAAGGACGTAAATTTCGTTTGGGTGCAGCATTGCATGACCGCGCAATTATCAGTTGAATTAGTGCAGCACCGAGTAGCAAAAAGAGGCCTGGTCATTAAGGGGGGTAAATCCTCAGGAGCTCAAGTGGTTAACACACCATTGAAATGATGATTACCTGCAAAAGAATTTGTGATTCTATTCAACCATTGTATGCAGTCTTGCCAGGCACCACAGCCATCCTGATCTGACTTTTCTTTGTGGTAATAAACCATTATAGCTAGGCCACACCCTGTACCCAAATTGTAATTGAACAGTGAAGGAACAGCAGCAGTCTCCCACTCTACTCACACTGCTCTATACAAATGTCAGCATGAATTTTGTCAGCATTTCTGACTGGCTTCCAGTTGTTGATCATCACTTTCCCGTTCTGAGTGCTATTGTGTGATTGGTAACTAGAGGCTTATATCAAGTCAACTGTAGGTACTTTTACTATTTTCATTTCCACGCTTTGTCTATCTGCCTAAAGTTCAGCTTTAAAGGCTAAGTCCTTTTTTTCAGAAAATAACCTGTGCATTCAAGGTGCCCTAGTAAATATTAAAACTGTGCACCATTGTAAAATGTTCTTTACCTGTAGGCCCCCCAGAAACCTGGCCTCTTAGATAGCCATCCATACATCCTGTCTTATTGCTAGGAAGTGAAATGCCCTGGTTTTCAGGTCTGTAGTTCTGGAAGTGAATGACCAATTATTTTCACATCTTGTCAACAAGATACAAGGGCATTGACGTTACTAACTGGACATTTTTTTTTGGCCAGTCACCAGGTGGGCAAATGGCCTACAACTTTCACAACATTTTACAACTCTTCACAGTTTTTACTCATATTAACTAGGGCGCCATGACTGCATAGATTATTTTATGAAAAAAGGTGAATGTAGCCTTTAAAGAGAGCTGGTCATCTCTCAGAAGATAAACAGAGGCTATCTGGAGCTGTGTCTTCTTGCACCTGTAAGTTCAGAAGTGGATGTTTCTGCCTTTTTAACATTCTGTCTTTTCTAAGTAAATATTTGCTATGCAGTAGCTTTCAATTCTGATCTTTTTGGATGTTTCTACTAGCAAATATAACAGATGATGTAGAGGCTAAGGGGAGATGGCTGTGGACAGCCTAGGATTTTTGAGGCTCTGACACACCAGGCAGTCTCAATATTCTGACAGGTGACCATCCCTGATAAATGCTCTTAGGTTGGACAAATCACTGCAGCAGATAGAGATATTGTAAGTAGATATTTGACAGATTGCACTTTTGTCTTGGAAAATGTAGTTACAGGGTCTCTTTATTGTGGATAAGGTGAAGACAGTTTGAGTTTAATTTCTCCAACACTCAATACCTTTCAAGATGGTGTGCTTTTAACTCAACAGTCAAAAAGTATTCAGAACATGACCTTAAATTCCTTGAAAATCTAAAAGAACTGATTATGGACTTGTCAGGTGTGACCCCCATATTACTGGAAAGGATCTTTGGGAACATGTCACAAAACCAGTGGTGATCCTATCTGCAGCAGTGGTTGCGCTAATATACTGTGCATGTATCTGTCATCAGAAGGAAGTGCTACCTGGAATCTCATCACAAAAATCAGCAACACTTAGATAAGCCAGGGCATTTTGAAATCAGATTCTGTGGTCTAATTAAACAAAAAATAAAAATCTTTGAATGCAATTGCATAAGGGGATAAGAACAAAGCATTTGAAGAAAAGAAAACCTTGCCAACTGGTAAGAACAAAGGTGCTTTGCAGTTAGTATGGGCAGCCATTGGCACAGGAAATATTTTATAAGTAGATGGAAGAATGGATTCTACTCGGTATCAACAAATCGTGGAAGCTAATAACCCATTGTTCCAAAATACATTTTAAAATAGAACTTAAGGCAAAACATTTTTTTAAATTTTGGATAGAGTAAGGCAGGGTTATAAACTTCTTTGTCCCATTCAAAATGTGTGATTTTATTTCACTCTCACAGAAAATAGTCACCGGGACAAATAGTGAATCTGAATCTCCCCAACAGGGACACAGCTAGCAATAAAAACTTGACGTGTTCTAACCTTTCTCCACAATCGAAAACAAAAAAAGTTTTAGCTTCAGATTTACTTTAACCTCTTCAAGCCGGCGAAACGCAAATGTGCGGCCTCCCAGACACTGAGCGGCCGCACATTTGCATTCTGTTAAAAAAGAACATATGTGCTGAGAGCGCGCGTTACCAGCAAACATGTCCTGTACTCACGGAAGGGTTTTGATCTCCTCTTTCGATCAGGACCTTTCCCGATCATGTGACCACCGTGACGGCCTGTCATGGTGGTCAAATGACCCTAAACCTTCTAAAGCTTCTGAAACCCTTAAAGGGCCGGGAGGCGCTGGCGCGAAGGGGTTAAAGTCAACATAAACTACTTTAACAAAGTAAAACTAAACTGAACTGTAGAAGTATAGAGGGTTACTGCTGTACTTACAACATGGCTCAAAATTTCAAGTCCTGAGCTACTAGCCAGGACTTAAGAGTTACTCACCATCAGTTACCTCACCCAACCCTTACCCTGCCCCGCCCTACACTTAATTCTGCCCTTAAACATGCCCTCGTAAATTATCTCATGAAATTTTCCTTTTATGTTTAGATTGCTTTATGTTAATATTGTTAAAGTTGTTGTTAATATTTATTTTTGTAACTTAGATCTGCATAAAACATTTAACAGTGTCATAAGTGCTTTACATTAACAGGGAAAAAAAATATTAAGTGTAACTGCTTAAACCTTTTATAAACTTAGAGCATTTTTTAAACCCCCTTCACACACCCCCACCCCAAGCTCTTTATTTCCCCTTCACACCTGCCTCCCCCCACAGCCATGTCCTCTACCCCATCACATCCCCCCTCCCCCCTACACCCATGTTCTCTACCCCCACTTCACACACCCCTCAGCCCACAGCCATGTCCCCTCACCCCATCATGCACACACCCCCACACACACAGCCATGTCCTTTACCCCCATCACCCCCCCCCCACACACACACACACACAGCCAACCACCTTTTATTGTTCTTACTGTGGTAAGCCATGTAATGATACCCTATGATTGATTGCTATGGGTTACTACATTGTGTACATCATTACTGCTAATGCATCAAATATTTGCTGTAATGATCAGAGCCTATGGCAGCCAATCATATTGTATCCTTACTTTATCACAGTCACATCAATGAAATATGATTGCCGATTGCTTGTATTGGTTATTTGTTTTTCCTTATTCAGTGTAATAATTACACTAAATAAGGAAAAAATATTACCAATACCAGCAATCGGCAATCATATGTCATTGATCAGGCTGTGATAAATAAGGGTAAAATATGTTTGGCTACTATAGGCACTTTAGAACTCATTATTGCCTTGCTAAATAAATATTTTAATGCTATATTAAATATAGCATAGAAAAAAAATCAGAACTAATGATTGACTCAATTAGGATGCAGACTTACAGCAGAGCACAGTACTGGACAGGGGAGTGGGAGCTGACCAAGTTAACTTTTCCTATTAACAAGCTGGTGATTGGTTGCTAGGCAGTCTGAGCTTTACCAGCTCCCCCCCCCCCCCCCGCTCATCTAGTTTTTCACCGACTCCCGTATAACTATGCTAACAGAATGACAGGGGACAGAGGCTAGGAGGAGACTTGCCTCCTTTATAACCCCGCCTGCCCGCAACACCCACCCCCTCTCACGATGCAGCTCCACACTGGGGACAGAGGCTGGGAGGAGAGGAGACTCCTATATAACCCCGCCTGCCAGTGGTGCTCGCCCCTTACTCACAATGCAGCACCACACTGCTGAAAGCTCATTCTCTGCTAAGAGAATGACGGGACAGAGGCTGGAAGGGGACTAGGCTCCTCCCATTTAACCCCACCTGCTGGTGGCACCCGCCCCAACTTCGATGCGGCTTCACACTCACCCTCAGCTAATTTCCACTTGCCGAATGCGAACAGGCGAGTGAAAATTTTGAGGGCTGATTTACAGGACATACACTACTGTGCAAAAGTTTTGGACAGGTGTGAAAAAATGCTGTAAATTAGGAATGTTTGCAGAAATAGAAGTGGTAACAGTTTATTTTTATCAATTGACAAAATGGAAAGTAAACGAACAGAAGAGAAATCCAAATCAAATCAGTATTTGGTGTGACCACCCTTAGTCTTCAAACCAGCATAATTTCATCTAGGTACACATGAACACAGTTTTTGAAGGAACTCAGCAGGTAGGTTTTTGCAAACATCTTGGAAAACTGACCACAGACCATCTGTAGATGTAGGCTGCCTCAAGTCCTTCTGCTTCTTCGTGTCCTGCTGTAGAATTCATTTGGGTCCAACTAAAAGCCTCATTGATGGTATGGCATGATGAATAAGGATCTCCCTGTATTTCTCAGCACTGAGAACACCAATGATCCTAACCAAACCTCCAACTCTATTTGCAGAAATGCAACCTCAAACTTGCAAGGAACCTCCACCATGCTTCTCTGTTGCCTGCAGATACTCATTATTGTACCAGCCCTTTGGCAAACAAACTGCCTCCTGCTACAGCCAAATACATCAAATTTGAACTCATCATTCCAGAGCACCTGCTGGCCTTGTTCTGCAGCCCAGTTCCTATGTTTGTTTTGCATAGTCGGGTTGCTTGGCCTTTTTTCCACATTGGAGGTATGGCTTTTTGGTCACAATGCCTCCATAAAGATCTCTTCTGGCCAGACTTCTCTGGATAGTAGATGGGTGTACCTGGGTCCCACTGGTTTCTACCAGCCATGTTCTGATGGCACTGCTGAACATCATCTAATGTGGAAGGGAAAAAAGCATGATGTGTCTTTCATCTGCTTCATTAAGTTTCTTTAGCCGACTGCTGAGTCTACAGTCCTCAATGTAACACATTTCTTTGTGCTTCCTCAAGAGAGCTAGAATAGCACGTCTTGAAACCCCAGTCTGCTCTGAAATATTTGCCTGGGAGAGACCTTGCTGATGCAGTATAACTACTGTATCGTATTGCTGTGTTCACTCTTGCCATGGTGTATGACCTGTGACATGAAACTGACTTCCACAGCCTCACCTTAGAAGCAGAGTTTGGCTGTTCCTCACATAGTTTTAAACCTCCCACACAGCTGTTTCTGTTTCAAATAATGACTGTGTTTCAACCTACATATGATATTGATGATCATTAGCTCCTGCTTGATATAATTGGTTAATCATACACTTGACTCTAATCTGAACAAATCCCAGACTTTGCGCACGTGTACAAAGTGTGCAAGTGTAAGAATTGATGCTGGTTTGAGGCCAAAGGGTAGTCACACCAAATACTGATTTAATTTAAATTTTTCTTCTGTTCGTTCACTTTGCATTTTGTAAGTTTATAAAAATAAACAATTAAAATATATATTTTTGAAAGCATTATTACTTTACTGTATTTCTTCACACCTACCTAAAACTTTTGTACAGTGCTATAAGTATAGAAAGTTAACTTACCGCCTCTGGGTATTTCACATAAATCAGTACCGGCAAAGCTGTAATCTGCACATGTCTGTTTTGGGAAATCTAAAATTCAAAGATAAACAGTTATGTAATCACCAGCTGACTTATCACAGAAATTGTTAAAACAAAAACACTTTGTGATTGTCTTTGTTATTGTGTTTTAACAAAATACTGAACGTGTTTTGTATCTTATATATATAGGGTTCATAATACAGCCATACATGAAGGTAGCCAAGTTTGACATAATAAGTTAATAATTTTATTTGGTGGATTGTATGATGATTTTTTAGTGCTCTTGGCAGACGATTGCTCATGCAAACACAAGCAATTAGTGTTTATAGGCTTTCACAAAACATTGCAATTAATAAAGCATACACAGAGTGAACTCTAGTGACCAATATACAGTGGAAGACATTCATATTCATTCAATAGATAAATGTATAGGTATTTCCTGTAAAATCATTTACCATGCTATTTTTAAACTAATATATTTTACAGAATACTTCACTATGACAAAGCAGCAGATAACATGACATAAAAATTGCATTCTTTCATTTTTAAGTCAAATTGACATAATTTATTTTAGATCAAGCTCTTCATTCACATATTTTACCAGGTATGACAAGCATTAAAATCTATTTGCTGTGGGAAGTTTGTAGTAGATGAGTGCCACAGATGCTTCCCATGCACTGGTGGACAAAATAGATTTTAAAATTTGCTTTTTGTTGGTACATAGAAACCTATTTCTACTGTTTGTTATACCCTCAGTTACTAAACAGATGAGATGGAAATTCTGATCACAAAATGATAGCATCTGTTTATATGTGTTGAGATTTTACAGTTTCTGTTGCTTGTTGATAAGGGTGTCAAAATCCACATTTTTAAGATATGATGATGCAGGGGTGTGGTAGGAATGCCAACTGCTAAATGTGCGGTCAGCTACAAACAACCTCAGGACTACATTTCAGTAATATGCTCTTTCTTTTTATTTTATTTTTACTTGGTATTAATTTGACCTTTCAGTTGACCTTTCCATTACTATGTTTATATTGTGATTTGCATATATCATGTGTCAAGTGTAGTGGAACTCTTGCACATTATAAATTGCCAAACCTAAAGGCAGAGGATTTTGTGTACTGAACCTCTGGGGTTTCCCTTACTATGCTCTTGTGGAGACTACAATATTTACTTTGGATGCTCACATATGATATGTGGTTTTAATTGTGATGGACTTCTTTGACTTGCAATTACACAACAGCTTTGCAAGTTTACTCAGTGAAAAGAAATCCATTAGTATATAAATGGCTTTTTTTAAACTGTCTTACATAAAACATTCATGAAATTTCACCAGTATTTGGATTATTACTTGTTTGAGGACTTTTTTCTGTAATTTTGTCCATTCTAACCTTTTATCAACTTAGAATGGACCAAGGGTGGACTGACAACTCATGAGGCCCCCGGGCAATAGGGGATCATGGGGCCCCTGTGTCCTTGCCGAAACTCAAAAAAGCCTACGAAAAAGGTACCAGCGGCATCTTATGGGGGCCCCCTACTGACCCTGGGCCCCCTGGCAGTAACCGAGTTTCTAAATGGTCAGTCCACCCCTGGAATCGACTATCTGTCTAACATTATACCATATATCGCCAAATGCAATGTCAGTTATGAAAATATGAGAGCTTTGCTTTAGATATGCATAAACATTTGAAATTTTGATTATTAGGGGGTAAAATTGAAAGAAATATGTTTATAATTTGTTATATTTTCATTGTGGATTTAAGAGACTACTTTTGGGAATACAGGGGCACCAATGTTTTACACTTTTATGTTTGATTAATTGTGTTTAACATCGTTCCTTAAAATATGTTGTGATTGTGTTCCCAGATCTTACATTTTCTGGTACCCTATAGATAGTTATGAACTTTCCTTCTGAAAGTTGAGGTCATATCCCTGTGTTCCTGGTCTTATCTCCATATTGGATACTGCCCTCCTGAACCACATTCACACCCTTAATATATTTGAAGATTTCAGCCATGTTCCCCTTTACCTTCTTGCCCCAAGATGGTACATATTAGGTTCCTGCAGTCTCTCTGGATATGTTTGATCCCTCAGACCACTGAACATTTGTCTTGCCCATTTGTGGAATTGTTCTATCTGCAAAGCACCCACAAATCCTCCTGTGAATCTGACATTAGTTCTTCAAGACTGCAGACGTCACAGTCTGTTTTGCCTCATCAGCCTCCCTGACAGGGCTTCCTCCCACCCAGGCTCCATAGAAACTGTATGGACGGGTATGGCTATAGTGATGCCACTGGTTCCATGGACTGCATGGTAATATTTATATAAATGCATTTGTTTATGTATTCACTTCAAAGACCTTTAGATGTGTTCCTAAGAAATCAGAATATACTGTAGAGGGAATTGTCAAAGAATAAAAATCACACACATACACAATAGGTTGTATTGGATGGTTTATTTCAACCTTGTAAATGGTAAATTATAATAAGATTGTGATACAGTGGACATCCAGTTAGATCTTTGAACTTTCCGTGCCCTGGACAATGACCAATGTTGCCTCTTTCACCAACTTTGGCCTAGAGGGAAAAGCAAAAGCAATGTGTTCAGTCCTAATAACAAGATCTAGAAGTATGCAGCAAGTGACAATCATCTAGCAGTATAGGTTAACTGAATACTATTTAAAGACATGCATATGCGGAGGTCTAAAATACAAATTAGAGCGGAAATTTTAATCTCCGATTTTTGGCTTCAAATGAAGAAAGTGAATGTGAAGGCTGAGTGGTTAATAATATAAAACTACTGACTGTGCAATTTAAGACTCACTTGAAGAATAACAATTGCTCAACAAGGCTCAGAGGGCTTTAGGTTTAATCTCTGCTGCTTTCTACTGTTTTATCAAAGAAGATGAAAGTTACCAAATTGTGTGAAGTAAAATAATGTTAGATTTCCATATAAATAAATCATGGCCTGTTAAAAAGAAATCATGTTCCTAGCATGTTTGTATTCTGAATTTTGTAACTTTCAAAATGCAGACTTGGTAAAACAACAATTACACGTGAGAAGTTATTATTTCTCTGATAAGTTGCACACACCAGGATGTTGAAAAGCATTGTCAGTCAACAAATGAGAGCAATCTGTGACTCTATTGCTATCAAACAAACACTACAGCTATGCTAAAATAAAAAGGTTCACTCAGTTTACATTGTTATGATTTGTGTAATTGTCTACAGTAGACCCTCATAGGGTCACTGGGAATATTTCCTAAATCTGGTGCGGTGTAAATTCCTATCATTCTGCTTCTTATATCATCATTCACATTCAAACTTCTAAGGCAGGTTCAAATCTGACTACTGAATGAGAGAATCATCTGGGTAATGAGGCATTTTATATGATGAGGTTTTCTGTGTGTGAGAACAACTTGGAGTTTGCAGTAAGTGTGTTCGGGAACAGTCCTCTCATGTCATGTCATTAATATTTTCTCCTCTCAACCTCCTTATCACTACCATGATCTTAGAACACAGTAGTGACAGGGCATTTGAGAGGAGGAACCATCTCTTAGATTGTAAGCTCCAAGGAGCAGGGCCCTCCTAACCCTCTTGTATTGAACTGTATTGTTGCTGTGTTGTCTCCTGTTATATTGTAAACTGCTGAGCAAACTGTTGGCGCTAAAAAAATCCTGTATAATAATAATAATAATGATTAATGATAGCATGATAATATAAAGTCGACACTCCCAGAAGTGTAGGGTTCTGCACAAATTTCCAAGCGCAGTTTCTTTTCAACAGATTGGCATTCAACAACATGGGAAGCTGGAGAACTGAGTATTTACTCTCTTCTTTCGCTGGGCCAGCTTTTGGGTTTAGTTTTTGTCACAATGTCACTATAACAGTTTGTTACAAATAGTCATCAAAAACATATAATAACATCATACATCAAAATTCATACTATTGGTGTTCACTGCTTTCAGCATGTTTCCCTTATGCTTATATCTCTGGAATATTTCAGATAGTGGCATACTTTGGTAATTTCTCAACAGTAAAGAGAACCTCCAAGGATATAAATATCGGAGTTGACTTTGCTGACCTGTTTTTGAAGGTTTATCCTTACAGTATATTTGTTTTGTTTTACTTTTTCTATATATTGAATCTGGAACAAGAATGCAGCTATTTAGGATATCAAATATGCATATGCTTGTTGCGAGCAACTCTGTGTCTAACCCTGGGTAGGCAAGGCAGCTGCTCAGTGCCTCAGGCAAGCTGAGCAGTTGATTATGGTGCTGTACTGCTTGGCTGCAGGGTGGCTACCACTTTCTTCTGTCCTTTTTAGCATTTGAGGTTATGTGTTTAAATGTTACTCCTATTCAGGGTTCCTGCAGCACAACAATCATCCACATTATGTGTAGGAAACCCAATATAGTGGCCAGACCAGCTATTTGTTAACAAAACTTTGTGAGTAGTGACAATATTGGTGCCTTGGCAATGAATAATATTTCTACCCAATTAAATTAAAGCATGCACATATTTTCAATTTCAGCCAGTGTGCTCCTATTCATGAATTTCCCTGGATATCCTTTTAAAAAGTTGTTGTTTACAGAGCTGAACAGCTCAAACTCTCAAACGGGAGAGGCAGGAAGCCCCACCACCTACAGTCCACAGTATGTATATGGCATGCCCTACTCCTCTCCTGCCATTTTTACAAGTAATTCCCAGCTGTGTAAATACCGTAGCTGTCTCTAGCCACTGCTGTTAAAACACAGAACTTCTGATCAGTGTTTGTAGACATTGTTCAGTAGCATGATACAGAGATACAAATTAACAATATTGTTACGTTGTATTTACTCTGCTTTATTCATGTCCAGATAAAAGAGGTAAGGCCACTTGCCTACTGGGCCTTTTACCCCCTTCCTGCCCAGGCCAATTTTCACCTTTCAGCGCTGTTGCAACACTGTACCCATATTACATTTTTTATAATTTTTTTTTCACACAAATAGAGATTTCCTTTAGTGGTATATAATCAGCACTGGGTGTTTAATATATTGCGCTATAAACAAAAAAAGACTGAACATTTTGAAAAAAAAAATGTTTCATCATTTCTGTTATAACATTTTGCAAATAATCTTTCTACACAAATGTAGCCCAAGATGTATTCTGCTACATGTCTTTGGTGAAAATAACCCAAATAAGTGTTTGTTATTTAGTTGGTAGGAAAGTTATAGACTCCACAGACTATGGTGTATATATCTAAACATTGATAAATCCTGATGTACTGATGGCTGATCTCATTTCCTGAGGCCCTAAAATGCCAGGACAGTACAAATACCCCCAAAATGACCCCTTTTCAGATAGTAGACAGTCTGAGGTATTTAGTAAGAGGCACGGTGAGTTTTTTTTAGTTGTCATTTTTTGTTATAATTTTGTGTAATATTAAGAAATGAAAATAACATTTTCCCAATTTTTTTTGTAACATACTGTCACTAATGCAGTACAGCGTCGTCATATAAATGGCGTGGTGGTGATCATGGACACTGACTGGTGACAGTATGTAAAAAAAAAAAAAAAAAATTTTTTAATAGTTTTTTTGATTTTTATTACTTTTGTTTTGGTACACATTATGATCACTTATACCAACAAATTACATTTGTATAAGCAAGCATTTTTACTGAATGAAACTGATTCATTCAGTAGTTTTTGTTGTGATCAGCTGTGATTGGCTATAGCTGTTCACTTGCTACAGATGGGCTGTGATTGGCCCAGTCTGTACGTGTGATCACTGTGACCAATCACAGCTCGCAGTACAGTTGTAAGCAGTGAATGGCAATAAAGGAAGCCATTCATTGTTTGCAGCTATCATGTTATCGGCTCTGATTGGTCAGAGTAATCACGTGACTCTGGCAACGGTGTGGACAAAGCCAGTGACAGATCGCTCTGGTGCGTGGCCCATGGGGTACGTGTGAGGTGTGATCCTGGGAGAATGTCATATGACGTCCTCCCAAGATAATAGGGTTTCCGATCAGCCATCATTGTATTGCGGGAAGAAGTTAAAGTGGTTGTAATGGCTGAAAGTTTTTTTTACCTTCATGCATTCTATGTATGAAGGGAAAAAACCTGTGTGCTGCTCCCTCCACAGCAGCCCCCAATACTTACCTGGGTCCCCTCTCGCTCCAGCAATGTGCACAGAAGCCTCAGGTCTCCCAGGACTCCCTCTCTTAATTGTCTGAGACACAGTAGCTAGAGCCATTGGCTCCCACTGCTGTCAATCACAGCCAGTGAGGAAAGAGGGGAGGCGGTGACAAGCCACAGCTCTCTGTGTCCTATGGGAGCAAGCATGCACCAGTGACGCCACAGCAAGGGGCTTGCTACTGGGGGCACTGGTCAAGGGGGAGGAGCGCCAATGGGGTACCCAAGAAGAGGAGGATTGGGGCTGCTCTGTGCAAAACCACTGTACAGAGCAGGTAAGTATCACATGTTTGTTTTTAAAAAAAAACAAACAAACCCTTAGTATTACTTTAAGGCTTGATTTTTCACTGCTGAAATGCTACTTTGATGCGATTTACAGTGCAATTATGTGGTGCAACTTAGACTTTGCATATTCTGTGAGACCAAGTTGCACTGTAAATCACGCTAAAGTAGAGCAGGAACTTTTCCAAAATTCGAAGTTGCATTGATTAGAAGGAGCACCATTAAAAACAATGAGATTTCCCTTATCGTGTGATTCTATGCGATGCAAAACGCATCAGAATTTACACTTGTGTGAGCCAGGCCTAAATCTACATATGATGTCAGTTAAAGCAACCTTACAAGCAAAAAAAAATGTTTTTTTTATCTTGGACAGTTGCCTTTTACATCCACGTCCAATGATGACTGAGGAGGTTTCATTCATACTTGGGGTCCAGTAACTACATACTGATTTACTCATATAGTGATGTACTAACTTATTTTTTATGGGTTTTTTTTTTAAACTTCTTACATACATTATACCGTTCTATAAATTATCTGTTGTGATAAAACAGCAGATTTTAAGTATAGTCCCCAGTGAGGACAGCAAAATAATGTGTGAATAGGCAATAATTCATTAACCCTTAATAAAACTTGGATATTAGGTAACAGAAATAACCATACATAAGATAAGTTAGTACATTACTGTATGAGTAAATCAGTATGTAGTTATTGAACTCCAAGTATGAATGAAACCTCCTCAGTCATCATTGGACGTGGATGTAAAAGGCAACTGTCCAAGTTAGGATTATGAATATCTTGTTTCATCAATAAAAAGTTTAACTGTGTACTTTGTAACCAGCCAACAGTCATCATTCATAT
Source organism: Staurois parvus (assembly GCF_062004578.1). Taxonomy (NCBI): domain Eukaryota; kingdom Metazoa; phylum Chordata; class Amphibia; order Anura; family Ranidae; genus Staurois; species Staurois parvus. The sequence continues at coordinate 6,070,854 of NW_028318022.1, read as the reverse complement.
GTATGGCTTCTCTAAGACAATTAAAGTTGTTTTGTTCCTATAGGCTACTTATATTGTCACTGCTGTTTACTTTGCTTTTTGATCAACCAAGTGATTTCAAGCTCCCTGATCTGGGTTTTCCAGAATTCCCTTGGAGCACCACCTACTGGTGAGATCTAGCATTGTTCCATGTGCTGTCTAAGGCTTTGTGTACACTGCAGCTGATAAACTCACATTTAGGAGCTTTTCTTCATTTTTTCAGCAGCCCCTGAACTCTCCCTAATGTTTTACTATTTGTCCATGTACACTATGTCGTTTACAGTCATTTACAGGCAGTTGAGTTTACAGTCGTTTTTTTGAACGCACCAAACTTGCGTTCAGGAGTAGATTTTATCAGCGTTTCAAACACCAAATGCTTGTAAACGTGGCTAACTGCATTTATAAGCGTTTGTGATTGGAAATTTTTTTAACTCTTCCATTTCCAGATGCTGTCCAGAGCCTTTTTCATCATGAAAAATGCATGTAAAAGCGTTTTCCCGGTACTCAAATGGACCTGGTACACCATACTTTGAGGTGATGAAAGAAAATATGTTAGACACTGCTGCAATAATTTCTGCACAGAAATGAGCTGGAACACATCCAAACACCACAAAAAAAAAGACAGCTAATCTCAACAAATACTGCTCTCTCTGCTTCTTTCTACTCTCTCTATTTCTCTCAAAATGTCTGAAATAGTTAATTTTCACTGTTTTTCAGTGCATTCTGGGCATTTTGGAAGGTCTCCTGAGGTTATCTTTAAAAAAAAGCTTCTAAACGCAAACGCTCATAAATGTGCATAAACGCGGAATGCAAACGTGGCTAAACAGACGTTTTTAAATCTATGTTTTCCAGCAGTCAGTTTCCGTCGTTCAGAAGTGGCCCGTGTACATGGAGCCTAAGAGAATAACATTCTGTGAAAGCTTTTTTTTTTTTTTAATTTTACAGACAGGCAATTTAAACTCTTGAGGGTCTTGCTATTTTAGGACTATGCAAAAGAAATCTTTCGATGTTACAACACAGAAGTGTAAAATCAAGTGAATTTCATCCAAATAACCCTTCAAAAATCTAAATGTTTTCATATGTTATACTATATTTATATTATATTTTTGTATATGTATGGTTTATTGCATCTGACAATAAAAACCCTTTTCAGTTAAGTTAATGCACAGCTGTGACATGGAAAACCATCAAACAATTCAATTAAAAACTGAAATGAGCAGTGCATATTTCTTCTCATATGTGTTGTTGCCATGGATTAAGTCATTCCTATAGCTTAGGTGAGGGTGCATTACATAAACCAATGAGAAGGCTTGGATAGTAAAAGGAAGACTTTGTGCTTTGCTGGATGGTTTGATGAAGATTGTTGTCAGCAAATATAGGGATGAAAATTACATTGCCATTTTGTTTATATTGAAAGAAGATTAATGGATCTACTGATGTCCATTTATTTACCTAGTCTCAGTTCAGCTAAATGCTGGTTTAGAAAAAAAAAAAATAAAATCTCATTGAGATTCTAGGCAATCACTTTTTTTTAGACGTCATTTGCCATTTGTCAATAAAGTGATCTTATTGGTTGAGTGTCGTTAAGTGATTTATGGACCTAAATAGCTCTGTCACAGCACTGGTTTGGTATTATTAGAAAACCCAGCATTAACTCCAATGCAGCAGTGCATTGATGAATATTACATTGTACCTTGAAGCAGCAATGGAAAATTCACAGGACATGTTCTCATCACAGTGTTGCAGAGGCCAAAACATCCTATTCGACTAAATACGAAGGTAAAACACTGGATGAACCCTTCTCTATATTTATGTAAATAATTGTAAATCATTTATTTAGTTGTATGCAGATGTATAATTTAGTTCTATTATATGTTATACAGATTGCATAGATTTTCCTAATTAGTATGTGTACTATGGAGAAATGATCCCATAAAGCCATCTACACATTATCCCCATGATATCCCCCATGATATATGCAATGCTTTAAAAATGCATCCCATTTTGACTGCACGCTCTAGGAATCATCAGTCTTAAAGAGGTATTAAACTCAAAACCAAAAATATAATATATTGCAGCTTACCAATCATTAGATTGGCCTTTTGATTTTAGTTTGTTTTCCCTTTATTTTCATCTGGTGAAGCAACCATTAACACGCTTCCTGTATTAGGGTGGCTCCTCTATCTATGGAGCAACGATAGAGCCACCCTTGGATAAAAGCACAGCTTAAAGAGGGTGGTGTTGGATGGACTAGTAGACTTTTAAGTGTTACTAAACCCAGGACCCTTTGTTCACTAGATCTGGTTTCCCACAGTACACACAACACGGAAGTGCAATTATTTTAGTAAATATAAACTGCTCATTACCTTTTCTCATCAGCAGTTAGTGCAGTCTTGTGACTTCAGTGTTCAACAGAGCACTGGCTAAAGCTTGTAGGTGGAGTTTTCTTTCTGCTCTAGGAGGATGCATAAGTCTTGACCCTCTGTCTGGACAGTGCCGATTTGGCCCTGTGCTGATCACACGTACTCTCCCAAGGTAAAAAAAAACCCTCTCTAGCAATACACACTAAACTGAGCATGTGCAGAATGGCTACGGTTTTACTGTTGTGGGTTTAGTAACACTTTAAATAGGTGACTAACAAATTAAAATGTACTCCAGCTAACACTTTTAACCACTTAAGCTCCAGAAGATTTTACCCCTTTCATGACCAGGCCTATTCAGCAGCTATTGTGCAGCTATGGAATGCTGTACCCAAACAAAATTTATATAGTTTTTTTTTTACACAAACAGAGCTTTCTTTTGGTGGTCTTTGAACACCATTGGGTTTGTTTTTAATATATAAATGAAAAAAGAGCAAACATTTCAAATAAATATTTTTGAAGCTGAAAGTAAAAAATATTTATTTGAAATGTTTGCTCTTTTTTCATTTATATATTAAAAACAAACCCAATGGTGTTCAAAGACCACCAAAAGAAAGCTCTATTTGTGTAAAAAAAACTATATAAATTTTGTTTGGGTACAGCATGTCAATAACAATATTTAAAAAAAATCAAATTTCTTCATAAATATAGGCAAAAATATATTCTGCTATGCATTTTTAGTAAAAACAAAACAAAACAATCTGTGTATATTATACTGGGACTTATAGTGGGACTGTGATAGTGGGAGCAATCTGACACTAACTGATACTTTTGCAGGAACTGACTAACTGACACTGACATCACCAGTGACACTAATACAGTAATCAGTGCTAATACTGTATACTCTGACTGTACTAATGACACTGACTGGGAGGGGGTTAACATCTAGAGGCAATCAAACCGTTAACTGTGTTCCTAACAAGTGTGCATTGTGTGCTGCTTTTACTAAGCGATGTGACTATTTTTGCTCTGTGCTTTGCAGGGGGAAAAACAAACAGCCACATCGCTGCCCTCAGTAGAGAGCCTTGTGTTGTTTACCAACACAGGGCTCTCTTCTGTCATTCGCTCAGCCGGGGTGGCAGACAATCAGAAATGCTGGATCCCGTATATATATGTGATGCAGTGCAGCATGGCCGCACTGTAGCAGTAAAGCTACAGAAGGAGGTCCGGAAGTGGTTAATCAGTTAGAAAAACCCTTTTGGGTTACTGGCAGATTGCATCATGTGTCTTTTTTTGCCTTTATTACCACTTCAAAGATCAATATCCTTTAGTGCCATTTCACGCCTGTGTTCTTTTAATGCAGTTCCCATATATTATGAGCACATGAATGACATACTACTGCTAGGAACAAACTAACAATAGAGTTGATTTTATTGCACTGAAGATGGTGTTAACATGTATACACAGCACTACATTCCTTAGTATGTAAGAAAACACAACAATAGAAAAAGTAGGAGACTTTTAGGGTGCAAAGATCATCAGGAATGAACAAAAACCACTAGTATACGATCTCCTTAAAAGTTCCATAGTTTTTCTATTTTCTAGAGTTTATTTTATGTTCATCATTGTGGGCTGGGACTATCATGATATAAGAACTCAAGAAGCAGGGCAGTTTAAGGCTCAATGAATTAGAACTAGCACTGGCAAGATAGAAAGTATGAGGCTGTATCCATACAGGTGCATAGACCTGTACTTCTGTGCAGAGGGCCATACTTATGTTATGTGTTATATTCTGTGAAAACAATACAAGGACTTTTGTCAATGGAGGAGGGAGGCACCCATTTGGAAGAAAAATATATTTGAAAAATATTCTTCCCAAATACATTGCCATATATTTGAAATGCTACAATTTTGGCCATATTCAGTATACTTAAAAATATATTTCAATAAATAAATATATATGTTGAAATGTAGTGTATATATATGCTTTAAATGCAAAAATATGTATGTTCTAAATATATTCTTCAGATTTCTTTTAACATATAAAAAAGTCATTTTAACTTAGATTTTTACATATACTTGTAAATGCATTCCAAAAATGTAGATTTGTATTTTTAAAGACATACAGTACATTTGAAATGCATTTGTAAAAATATTTCTCATATATTTTGTAATAAAAACGCATTTCAACATGCAGAATATATATATATATATTGAAATCTATTTTGAAATATATTGAATATGGCTAAAATTGTAGCATTTCAAATAAATGTCAATATATTTGGGAAGAATATTTTTAAAATATGTTTCAAATATATTTTTCTTTCATGTGGGAAGGCATGAGCCCCTGTCAGGACCTGGAGCCATTTAGCCCTGCAGCACTGGAAGTTTAACACTGTGACATACCTCATTACAGGTAAGTTAAGTGATTGGAGCTGCAGCAAAAAAAAACCTAAACTTATCCTTGAATGCACAGAAATTACAATCCTAACCCTGGCAATGCCTTCACTTGCTTTTTTTCTCCAGAAGGACAGAGCCATATTTGTTCAGGCATTATCTAGGGTCAGCATCTACTTCCTGGCCTGGAATGCTAGCTCATCATCTCAATTATCTAGGTGCTTGTGCAATGCTAGGCTGTGTTCATAAAAGTCTGCCATAGGTCAGCCCCTTTCTGCGACCTCTCATCTTGTGACTTGCTACAGAGTGAAGCACATGGATTTAATATTGTCTGGTTCAGAAGGGACCAGCCGAATTTCGATCCATGCATGAAAACAGTTGTACAGAAGTCGATCTATCGATCCACTTTTCTGTACAACCAGCCTGTCAGATAAATGCCATTCCCAGCCAGTGTATTCTCTTAGATTGTAAGCTCCAAGGAGCAGGGCCCTCCTATCCCTCTTGTATTGAACTGTATTGTTGCTGTATTGTCTCCCGTTATATTGTAAAGCACTGAGCAAACTGTTGGCGCTATATAAATCTTGTATAATAATAATATTCTGATAGTGGGGAAGTCTCTAGCTGTAAGAATACAATGGGAATGATTCCTCCATCCACCCCAAATGTGTGGATGGGAGAATAGGGTAATTTTTTTCATTCAACTGGTTAAATAAATAAATCTGAATGATCTATGTACTGCTTAACCATGTACTGTAGTTGTCTGATCACTGGGGGAAGAAATGATCACACCACTACCCTGTTTCTTCCAGCTTGCAGCAGAGAGATAATATAAGTAACTCAGCTGAAGGGATGTTTTCTATTGATAAAAGGTACAGCTTTTAGAAAAATGATGTTGTTCCCATATACTGTGACATGGCAAAAGTGTTGTCAGTATAAAATACTAAAAGGTCCACTTGAAGTCTCTAGTTAAGGATTTTTTTTTTGTTTAGAATTTTTCAATGATAGCACCGCTTTGCTCAATATATCACCCTAATTTATTATAGGAAGAATGTATTTTCTGGCTGGGTTGCCAGGGTAACTGTCAATGAATTATTTTGTAAGCTAATGTGATTAAAACACCTTTTAAGAAACTGCCTTTTCTTTTTTCTCTTACAGATTTTTCTCCTTACCACAGTGATTCTAAGTGTGTTCTTATAGCATGACATTTAATAATAAATAGTTATTGGTGTATTAGGCAGAATAATGGTGGTGCCTAAAGCATAGTAAGCTATACCAACCAATCAGAAACCATCTCCTGAATAACAATACTAATGGTAGCTACATACATTAGTGGATTTTTTTTTGGATCCAATTGAATGGGAGGAAAATTGATTGGCAGAGCATACATTTTTCAATGTTATTGGCCTGAAGAAGCCCCAACAGCCCATACAACCATTCTTGGGTAACAAATTAGACAGCTTGTTTGAACACTCTTGTTCCACATACAGACACCAGTGCTGGGACTGTCTGTTCCCTCCTCCCTCTAACCATAGTGTTTCATTTAGAAGGGCAGCTGCACTTCCAGGCATCCAGATGGCTGTATCAGTCATTATTTCCAAATGTTCATTTATAATTATGGCCAAGTTAAGGAGATATCTGATTAGTTGCTATAGATTACTGCATTTTACAGTTTCTTAACCATTAGCCGCCCGGCCAATGGCCAAATGGCGGCCGGCAAAATCCCTTAGCGTTCCAGGTGGACGCCATATGGCGTTCTCCCGGGCATGCGCAGTTTACATGTCTGCAGAGCCGCGCAGTGGCGCGATCTGTCACCGGCTGTGTACCTCGGACACGGCTGATGACAGATCTGAGTACCGGCCCTGTTGCCAATACCATGTGACCTGCTGTGACCATTCACAGCAGGTCACATGACAGTTGTATACAATGGATGGCTTCATTCATGCCATCCATTGTATACTAGTGTGTGTAGCTATGATTGGTCACAGCGATCACATGCACAAGCTGGGCTAATCACAGCCCAGCTGTGTCATGTGATTAGCTGTGGCCAAATCACAGCTAAACACAAAAAAAAAAAAAAAAAAAACCCTGACTGAATCGATGTCATTCAGGTAAATGCTTGCTTATAGCAAAGTAATTCTTTGCTATAAGCAAATTGTGTAAAAAAAAAAATACTGATCACTTCCCCAAAGTAGTACAATGTTACTATGGTAACATTGTACCACTTTGGTCATAGTGAAATATGGAAAAAACAAAATCGTAAAAACTAGAAAAAGAAATGTAATAAAAAATTAAAAATAATAAAAAAATAAAAACAAATTAAAAAAAAGATATATATTTTTTTAATACTGATCACCGCCATGCCAGTTATATGATGATGCTGTACTGCACTGGTGACAGTATGTAAAAAAAAAAATAGTGAAAATAATTTTTTTCATTTTCCAAAAAATTATGACAAAAAAATACAACTTCAAAAAACTCGCCATGCCTCTTATGAAGTACATCGGACTGTCTACTTTGCAAAAAGGGGTCATTTGGGGGATATCTGTACCAAAAAATTAGATTGGCTGTCAGTACTTCAGGATTGATCAATATTCAGATCTATACCATAGTTTGTGAAATCTATAACTTTCCTACAAACTAAAAACTACATCCTAATTTGGTTATTTTCACCAAAGACATGTAGTAGAATACATTTTGACCTAAATTTATGAAGAACAATTATTTACTTGCAAACATTTATAACAGAAACAAAGAAAAACGTGGGTTTTTTTTTCAAAATTTTCAGCCTTTTTTTGCTAATTTAGCAAAAAATAAAAGCCCCAGTGGTTATTAAATACCACCAAAACAAAGCTCTGGTTGTGTGAAGAAAATGATAAAATTTTAGTTTGGGTACAATGTTGTATGACCGCACAATTGTCATTCAAAGTGTGAGAGCGCTGAAACCTGAAAAATGGCCTGGGCAGGAAGGGGGTAAAAGTGCCCAATATGGAAACGGTTAAAAGAAACCTCTACTGAAATAATTATGTAGGTTGCCAATATTAAACTCTTTCTGAAAAAAAATGAATTGCCTACCAGTTATAATACTCCAAGGGCCTCTATACTTTGAAACACTGACTTGGAACAAACATGAAGCAAATGAAGTTGGAACTTCTGATGTTCACATTTTCTCTGGGTCAGTGACTCAAAGAATTGAAGACATTGGGTCATCTGAACGACAAAAGCATTCATATTTTCCTTAGCACAGGTTTCCCTTACCTTGTTTTTGCCCTGCCTTAAAAGGAACCTGTCAGTACAGAAATGCCAGAGCAGCCATTGCTGATCACAGTGATCAGTGTGATCCATGGTGGTTGACAGGCAGCTGAGAGGCAATATACAGTATCATTTCTTTACCACCTGTTTTAACCACCGCTAGACCAATGGCTGCAGGGCAGTTGCTTTGTGGCCCCTTTAAGCACTTGCCCTCCTGAGGATTTACCCCACTTCATGACCAGGCCATTTTTTGCTTTACGGCGCTTTTAAGTCCATTTACATCTTTTTTCCCATGAATTCAGCTTTCTTTCGGTGGTATTTGATCGCCTGTGCGTATTTTATTTTTTGTGCTATAAGCAAAAAAAAGACCAACAATGTGGAGAAACAAACATTATTTTGGACTTTTTGCTATTAAATATGTCCACTAAAAAATTTTGAAAAAATCCAATTCATAAATTTAATCAAAAATGCATTCTGCTACATGTCTTTGCTAAAAAAAAATCCCAATACGTGTAAATTAATTAGTTTACTTGAAAGTTATAGCGTTTACATATAGAGGTATAGATAATGGGATTTTTTTTTGTACTAGTAATGGCGACGATCAGCGACTTTTAGTGGGACTGCGGCGGACATTCTGACACTGGGGGGAACTAACTTGGTGTCACTGACACCCCAGTGACACCGACACCCCAGTGACACCAATACGGTGATCAGTAATGGCACTGGGCAGGAAGGGGTTAATGTGAAGGGTGATCAAAGGGTTAACTGTGTGCTGGGAGTGTGTTACTAGGGGCAGGGTGTGTTCTTTACTGTAAGCACACAAATCAGGATGGCTGTACTGTGCACAACCATCCTGAGCAGTGTGCTCGAGCCGACAGGGAGGAAGATTGTTGGTAAACAAAACAATCTTCCTACCCGTCGGAGATGCTCAGTAATCATCAGGCGCTGGCGGGTAATTACCAGCCGGGACCTGGTGGTTGACATCCACAGCCGCGAATGGAGGTGCGGCTCAAGCGCACCCTCTACCAGGAAATGCAGAATGAGGTGTATATACGTGATTCTGCCTACAGGTGCCACCCTGTAGCAGTATATCTGCTATAGGGCAGTCCTTAAGCAGTAAATAAGAGTCATGCTTGATGGTGGTACTGTCCAAAAGACATGATAGGGAGTTTAATTTTTAGCGTGCATCATTACCACAGCTTGTGTACAGCCCTGAGCAGGTGCATGTCCTTGTTTAGGTGGGCAGATGGAGAGCACTAAAACTGGGGCTTAACCACTTGCTTTAACCACCCCGCCTACCCCTCACCTACCCACCACCCACTGCCCATGTGAGCTTCAAGGTTGTCATCCTTATACCTCTACACTAACTAAAGCAAGCATGTAGTCGATGAATTGCTGTAACACCTGATATGCATATTCTTGTTTGGGGCCACTGATTGCAAGCAGTGGCAGTTCTCAGATTTCTGTTGCACAGCTTACTTTTAAAGGCCAACTCAAGTCAAAGCAATTTATCAGGATATCTAAGGGGTGGGATCTTTGTCAGGTTTTTTTGTCTCTCTTTGGACACCAGGGACAAAGACAAAAACACATTTGTAGTAGAATAGGGAGGGGTTAGAAACTCTGACCATGTTTGTATTGGTATCTGTTCCTTCCTGTCACAGAGATAACCACATTCTTCCATTATATGTATGCATGCCCTAGGGGCAAGAAATGAGGAAAAATGCCCTCAATGGGGTCACAGCCAGAAACGAAACATGACAGAAGCTGTAGAAATAAAACTCACTGCGCTCATGTAGGCAGGTGCAGTCTCTCCACTGTGGATGGCGATCAACCGTAGAGCCCTGAAGAAGAATGTGTATCCTTCAAACCTGTTAGTCAGCTTAGGATCGCGAAGAGACTCCCCTGTTCTATGGAGTTTGTTGAGTCATATGAATCACTGGGTTACAGACAAGTAGCTTGATGTACCATTTTTATTCACATGTTTGTGAGTATAATTTGAAATGGAATGTTAATAAATGTAATGGGATAATGCACTAGACTGGTGGTCCCTTGTTTGTTTATGTTGTGTAGTTAGTTTGGGACATCCCCAGTCCTTAGAGGGCAGCAATGATTGAAGCAGTATTCCTGTGTTGTGGAGCATCTATCTATAGAGAACCATTATAGGACCATCACACTTATGAGCAGGAGGGTATCTGTTGTGTTTTCTATGGTGCAATGCTTTTGAGGAAAATGGCACAAGTCCAGTTGAAAGTTCTTTGGATACACTAGTAGCCAGTTCAAATGAATTACGTGTTAATGCATTGTGTCAGAGTGCATAGATCAGAAAGGACCTTTATGGCTCATTCACACCAGGTGTGCTGGGAATGCACTGGACGGCCTTGTTTTGGGGCAATTCCAGTGCAAGAGAAGGGATAAGGCCTTATTCCCTGTGTGGGTATTTTATTCAGTACTATTTTTGAGTATGGAACAGGGGCGGACAGTGAAATTGTGGCGCAATAGTTTGTTTCACATTTTACATACCAGGGGCAGACTGACCATTTGGAAACTCGGGCACTGCCCGAGGGCCCTGGGTCAGTAAGGGGCCCCATGAGATGCCCCTGGTACCTTTTTCATAGGCTTTTTTGAGTTTGGGCAAGGACACAGGGGCCCCATGATCCCCTATTGCCTGGGGGCCCCATGAGTTGTTAGTCTGCCCCTGGGTAGGGTTATCCTGTGCTGGCTAACAGTTTACCTTTGTTGCTGGTGAGCATTTCTCCTGTAGGCAGCTGTATAACCGGAATGATAAAGACTGCCTGTGTCCCTCAATGGACTTCAAGAAAATGATTTTACAGCACATAAATATTTTATTCAACAGTGTCATATATAATATAACTGTTGCAGAATGCTGGTTTATTCATGAAAAATGTGTGCATACCTATTGGATCTGATGACTACATCAACTGGGCTGTATGTCATCAGTACAAGCAAACCTTGTTAGTCAGTAGCTGCAGCAACAAGTCTGATCCCATTGAGATAGCTTAGGTTGATAAAACCCTTTTTTTCCAACCTGTCTATCATCTGTGATAGTTCTTTCGGTCATGTCTGCCATGTGTGCATTGTCAAACATCGTGGTGCAATCACTGCTGTCAGATGTATTCAATATAAAGCTATTAAAATTTGAATGTACTTAACAAAGATAACATCTTCCCAATGACAGACCCCAGCTAACTGGTCATTTACATAATATCTTCACCAGACTTCATCTGGCTTTTAAATATATTTTGTAGCTGAGGGTTTAAAAAGCAACCCCGCATAATAAGGACAAATCAGTCAATGACTTTCCAGTGCTCTAAACACTCCAATTGTGTTCACTTCATTTACCTTTGGAGCTAGTTTTAGAAAATAGTTTACAATCAATGTTTTTTACAGTAATACTTGGTAGAGCTGCAAACTCTTTTCATGATTCGCTATCTGTGATAGAATTGATTGCACTCTCCCTATAATGCTGCTGTGTCTCAGCAGAAGGCTGCAAAGAGTTTAGAGAGATTTTCTATACTCACAACCAGGGAACACACCAGTCTGTATTTTTCCTGACTTGTACTCAAAGCATTTCATGACGATGATACTGGTCTATTGAAATATATATTTGGAAGAGACAAGATAATTATCAGGATTAAAATGAGTGCTGTTCGTTAGGCAGGCTGTGGTCCAAGGGTCATTTGAAATCCATATGTTGTATATTTACGTGGAGTATACCATTAGAGAAGAACCCCCAGGACATGGAGAAGCAGAAGTTTGTAATGATCAGGTTCTCTGGCAACTGGGTAAATTTTAAAGTGGTTCTAAAGGTAGAAGGTTTTTTTTTTACCTTAATGCATTATATGTATTAAGGTAAAAATCCTTTGCATGCAGCTCCCCCCAGCCCTCCATTATACTTACCTGAGCTCAATCTCAGTCCAGTGCTGTGCACAAGAGCAGAGGCTCTCTCCCTCCTCATTGACTTCTGACAGCAGGAGTTGAGCTGCACTCTGTGTTTCAATGGACAGACAGAACTAGCTCAGGATTGAGCCTGCACGAATGCCCCCATAGCTCTGACAGGGGGAGGAGCCAGAAGCACCGGCAGGGGGACCCCAGAAGGGGAGGATCGGGGCTGCTGTGTGCAAAACCATTGCACACAGCAGGTAAGTATAACATGTTTGTTTGTCTGTGGTTATGCTTAAGCGCTAGTTTTTAGCGTGAAATGCATTAACCTATTTGTCCCTGACACTGTCTGTGATATGGATTTTACTTATAACGAATAAAGACTGAAGAGTGCATCAGATTCTGTATTTTCTTTACCATAACATGTTTTTTGTTTTTAAAAAATAAAACATGATCCTTTACAATAACTTCTGTCAACCTCCATTTCAGTAAATTAGTCATTCATTCACTGGCTTAGAATGCCTCTACACAAGAACTGCAGCAGTGTCTGTGCATAGCTCCCAACCTTGGAATGTGTGGAAAGGGACACTTTTGGACAGAAAAGACATGTGGTGTACACAGTGCACCAAAGTGGAAGTTGTAATGACTACATTGCGCTAAATATTGGGTATTGCTTAAAGGAGCATGGTTAAATAAAGCCTACACCGACCTTTAGCATACACTGTACAGTGTCCATATGTACCTACAAAATACTATTTAAGGAAGTGATAGTCTACCACAAAGGATTCTAAAGAGGCATTAACAAAAAAGAACCTTATTTAAAATGGTTGTAAACTACACAGCAAAGATCAACTGTTCAGGAAATAAACACTTGACCTGGACTGTTTAATACTCAACATACCATATCTAGCATGCAGACATCAGGTTTACTTGACATACAACGTTATATATAATGGGAAGCACAGTGGCTTAGTGGTTAGCACTCCTGCCTAGCAGCACTTGGGTTGTTGGTTCAAATCCCAACCATGGCACTACCTGCCTGGAGTTTGCATGTTCTGCATACTCCAGTTTCCTCCCACACTCCAAGACATGCTGGTAGGTTAATTGACTCCTGTTTAAATTGGCCCTAGTATGTATATGTATGAATGTGCGTTAGGGAATGTCAAGGGACTTTAGATTGTAAGCTCCTTAAGGGCTAGGGACTGATGTGAATGTACACTATGCATTCACATTACATACAATGTATATATATATATATATATATTTGTGTTCAAAATAATAGCAGTGTGTTGAAAAAAGTGAATAACGCTCAAAATCCTTCTAATAGCTTTTATTTCCATACACACAAATGCATTGGGAACACTACACATTCTATTTCAAATCAAAACATGAAGAAAAATATATCAAATGTGTGTTGTTCCTCTAAAAAAAGTGAAGAAAAGTGAATATTAAACTGTTCAAAAAAATAGCAGTGTTTGTATTCTTCTTTACAAACTCAAACATTCACTATAGAAACTGAAAAATGTTTGAAGATTTTGCTTTCCTTTGAATCACTTAATATTTACAGTTGTGACCAAAATTATTCAACCCCCAATGCTGTAAAGGGGTTTAGGGACTATAGTGTACATTTGGAATTGTATTCAGAATCAAATCCTACAAGGACGTTGTAACTACCCAAATGCAACTAAAATGACATCAATTGTTTATGTAATACAGTAGTAAATGGTTCTTATGTGGTTTCTTCATTGCCACAATTATTCAACCCCTTAAAGACTACCACTCTGAAGAACAGAGGTTCATACAGGTGCTTTCCATCAGGTATTGAAAACACCTGTGGATGTCACCGAGCAGCAATCAAGCATAATAAGCACCAATTAGGCAGCTTTAAAATGACTGTGATACTCAGCTCCTTCTAGACATTTACTGGTGTGGTTACAAACATGGTGAAGGCAAGAGAATGGTCCAGGAAGACAAGAGAAGAGGTGATTTCTCTTCACAGGAAGGGCAATGGCTATAAGAAGATTGCAAAGATGTTAAACATACCAAGAGACACCTTAGGAAGCATCATTCGCAAATTCAAGGCAAAGGGCACTGTTGAAACGCTACCTGGTCGTGGCAGAAAGAAGATGCTGACTTCGACTGCTGTGCGCTACCTGAAGCGTAGAGTGGAGAGAAGTCCCCGTGTGACTGCTGAGGAACTGAGAAAAGATTTGTCAGATGTGGGTACAGAAGTTTCAGCCCAGACAATAAGACGCACACTGCGTAATGAAGGCCTCCGTGCCAGAACTCCCAGGCGTACCCCCTTGCTGTCTCCAAAGAATAAGAAGAGTCGACTGCAGTATGCCAAAAGCCATGTGGACAAACCACAAAAGTTGTGGGATAGTGTTCTGTGGACTGATGAAACAAAATTAGAACTGTTTGGGCCCATGGATCAACGCTATGTTTGGAGGAGGAAGAACAAGGCCTATGATGAAAAGAACACCTTGCCTACTGTGAAGCATGGTGGAGGGTCAATCATGCTTTGGGGCTGTTTTGCTTCTGCAGGTACAGGGAAGCTTCAGCGTGTGCAAGGTACCATGAATTCTCTTCAGTACCAGGAGATATTGGATGGAAACGTGATGCAGTCCGTCACACACCTGAGGCTTGGGAGACGTTGGACCTTTCAACAGGACAATGATCCCAAGCATACCTCCAAGTCCACTAGAGCATGGTTGCAGAGGAAAGGCTGGAACATTTTGGAGTGGCCATCGCAGTCACCAGACTTAAATCCGATTGAGAACCTCTGGTGGGACTTAAAGAAAGCAGTTGCAGTGCGCAAGCCTAAGAATGTGACTGAACTGGAGGCCTTTGCCCATGAAGAATGGGCGAAGATACCCGTAGATCGCTGCAAGACACTTGTGTCAAGCTATGCTTCACGTTTAAAAGCTGTTATAACTGTAAAAGGATGCTGTACTAAGTACTAAGATTGAATGTCACTTGGGGGTTGAATAAAACTGATAATGCTGTGAGCACAGAAAAGACATTTGTGGTTATTTCATTATAACTGTTATGTTATATTTGTCTGACCTACAAGTGCCTCTTTAATGTAAATGTAAGCAAGATGACTGAATGATCAAAAGCAATGTCAAACTGGCCAAAACACTCAATTTCAGTGGGGGTTGAATAATTTTGGTCACAACTGTAGTTGTATAAGCACTGTTTCTGAGAACTGCTGTACATCTGTGTTGCATGGAGTCAACCAACTTCTGGCACCTGTGAACAGGTATTCCAGCGCAGGATGATTGGACTACATTCCACAGTTCTTCTCTATTTCTTGGTTTTGCCTCAGAAGCTGCATTTTTGATGTCACCCCACAAGTTTTCTATTGGATTAAGATTGGATTGCACATTTACTGGTGTGTTTGGGGTCGTTGTCTTGTTGGAACACCCATTTCAAGGGCATTTCCTCTTCAGTATAAGGCAGCATGACCTCTTCAAGTATTCTGATGTATTCAAACTGATCCATGATCCCTGGTATGCCATAAATAGGCCCAACACCATAGTATGAGAAACACCCCCATATCATGATGCTTGTGCAACCATGCTTCACTGTCTTCACAGTGTACTGTGGCTTGAATTCAGTGTTTGGGGGTCGTCTGACAAACTGTCTTCGGCCACTAGACCCAAAAAGAACAATCTTACTTTCATCAGTCCACAAAATGTTGCGCCATTTCTCTTTAGGCCAGTCAATGGGCTCTTTGGCAAATTGTAACCTCTTCAGCACATGTCTTTTTTTCAACAGTGGGACTTTGCGGGGGCTTCTTGCAGATAGCATGGCTTCACATAGGCGTCTTCTAATTGTAACAGTACTCACAGGTAACTTTAGACCTTCTTTAATCTTCCTGGAGCTGATTGTTGGCTGAGTCCTTGCCATTTTGGCTATTCTTCTATCCATTCGAATGGTAGTTTTTCACTTTCTTCCACGTCTTTCAGGTTTTGGTTGCCATTTTAAAGCATTTGCGATCATTTTAGCTGAGCAGCCTATCATTTTCTGCACTTCTTTATATGTTTTCCCCTCTCCAATCAACTTTCTAATCAAGGTATGCTGTTCTTCTGAACAATGTCTGGAACGACCCATTTTCCTCATAATTTCAGAGAGAAATGCACTGTAACCAGCATGTACAACATTTGCTGCCTTCCTTCCTTAAATAAGGGCAATAATTGCAACCTGTTTTTCAAAGAATGAATGACCTCACTAATAGAACTCCACACTGCTATTATTTTGAACATACCCCTTTCAATTAGTGATTCAATTACACAGATTCAGCAGCATGCATGTCATGACTGTTGGGTCTGTTGGATTTCTATAACTCTACTACACCTGCTAGTATATTATTTGCCATGTAGAAATATCATTTCTACCAAAAACAGTGATTGATCAGGTTAGTGATGTCTGACTGCTATTATTTTGAACACAACTGTATATATATATTGTACAGCGCTGAGCAAACCCTTTGGCGCTATATAAACTCGTAGTAATAATAATAATAATAATATATATACTGTATGTAAAGCACTGCATAAATTGATGCACTATATAAGTACCTGTAATAAATAAATATAGTGAAGCAGTCAAGCATATATATCATAGGGACCCTTACATAGCTAGCCAGTGAGAGGAAAAAAATGCCTGGTATGCTGTCAGTAGTCTATGTGGGGACAAATGGTCTGGAGTCAGTGGTCCCTGGGAATAAAAATAGTCCCATCATCTTTTGGAAAAAATTACCAATGTCCGTCAATGGGAGAGAAAAATGCCCATCATCAATAGGTTGGAGGAGGGATAATGATTGGTACAAGAAAATAAATGCCCGGCATCTGTGTTCATGGCAGGAAGAATTGTTCTTTCTTTGTTCTGATGCCCGTGGTCAGAGTGGGCCAGTGGGGAAAAAAGGTAAAAAAAAAAAAATATATATATATATGGTAGGCAGTAGGTGGGGAAAAAAGCACTGGGTTTGGAGGGGCTGGAGGATAACTTTGGAGATCAGCAGGTGCAGAGGGGGGTGTGCTATGGTGGTCATGAGAGCTGGAGTGGTGCAATGGTGTTCAAAGAGGAATTGTGGGTGTTAGTTTGGGCCAGAGACATCTTTCAAATAGAAAGTATGGAGAAACTCTCACATGAGGTCACAGACAACAAGAAAATATGGAGGAAGTGCTGATGTAATGAATGGGGAAATAGTGTGGAGGGATATTTGACTCAAACAGTTAAAACTAAACTCCAGGCATGAAAAAAGTATGACATCATGTATTCCTTTTTAAATATTTATATATAACTAGCAGAAGTAGCTAAATCTGCCTAAAATTGGCCTCTGTTTTTTGTTGCACAACACTAGGGTTGGCAAAAAAAGGGGGGAGACACTAAGAGGAGCCTGCCAGGATCTGCTTCATGCACATGTGCTGGCAGGGAGCCTGCTGATTGGAGGAGAGAGCCTTGTGAGAAAAGTTGATGATGATTTTTTTTGTCTAATCACCATGATGTGGGGTAAGAAGGGGAGTGAAAACACCATATTCCCTGTAGTTAGTAGAGAAAGTGATTTCACGCACTTGTTTGTGCTGTTTGGCCAAGAATTATAGATTACAAAAGTCACTGTACGTAATTACATATCCATGTGAATCTTTATATATGTATGTAGTGGTTTGCTAGCTAAACTAAAAAACAAACAGCAACATTTAGCATCACTTAATCACATTCATTATGTGACTATAATGTTAGTTTGTAATAAGTGAAATGTAAACATATTGAACATGTTAAATTATTCTACCTAAAGAGGAGCTTCACCCTCTGCATGTGAAAATCTGCAGCTACAAAGTGGGGATTTAGATTTTAAACACTGCCATCATGGCTTCATGAGCCCTCTGTCACATACTGATGGCTCACAGTTGGCTTCTTAGGGTCCTTTCACAAGGGGCGGACCCATTTAGCAGATTTTCTTACTCAGCAGGGGATCTCTCAGCCGATTCCTGCTGGGTGGATGACAGGTCTGTGTCTGCTCTGCTCCTGCAGAGCAGACATAGAGCTGCTCGCTCTCCTCGATGAGCAGTCAGATGAAAATGGACCGCCTGTCCATTACAATCCTACCTGATCCGATGGATGGAAGGGGAATTGGATCCCCATCCGTCCCTTTTTATCATTTTGGATGTTGGCGGGTGTAAACAAACACATGTCCATTTACACTTGCCGCTCCATAGAGGAGAATGGAGGTTCCGATCTGGTCCGCCTGAAAAATGGGCTGGCGGACCCGATTGGAACGTCCATCTGAATGAGGCCATACTGCACATACATGAGATTGAGTAGTGCAGAGAAAATGGCTCTGTTCTGGGTGCAGATTGAAGACGTGAGAGCAGGTACTGCCAAAAAGGTAATGACTCCCTGAGAAAAAAAAAACAATGTTGTACTGAGAGGCGGAGGGGAGGAAGAGAATGGGAGAAATTTTTGGTTTTGGGTGAAGGTCAGCTTTAGGCTCCATGCACACGGGACGTTTTGATAACGCTGGTAACGTTAGCTGCGTAAAGTCATATTAAAACGTGAGTTTTTCAGCTTTTTTTTAGCGTTTTTGCATTAGTGTGTAGCTGCGTTTTCCCACATTTTTCCGCATTTGCGTTTTTTTAGCATTTTTTTTAATAAAAAAAATTTATTTTGTGGTCAGAAAAAGGCCAAAAATGCCGGTTTGCGGTGTTTTACTGCATTTTGACAAGTTTTTCAGTGTTTTTCAGCTTTAGAGCGTTTTTACAGCTGAAAAACTCCTCTAGAAACCCACTAGTCCTGGATTTATTTTCCAGCCAAAAAACATTGATTATAGTCTATGTGTGCATTAACACATATGATAACATGCTGGGGGGTTTACTGGCTGTAGAAAAAAACATCAGAAGCCAAAAACAGCCGCTGTAAAAACGTCCAGTGTGCATGAGGACTTAAACAGACATTACTTTTTTATCTTTATTTTTATTTTTTTATTATTATTATTAATACCACAGTATTAACATGTATATATATTGGCATCAAAAGCTTATAAAATGTCAGTTTTCTGTTATTTATCATAAAAAGGCATCTTGGAAAATCTGTGGGTATAAACTAGTACACCTTGCTAGTCAGTTTCATAGTCATAGATATATTTACTTTTTAAAGGCCTTCTGATCATCTAGGACAGGGGGTGTTGATGTATGAGCTAAATGGGTGCTCAAATGTGGCCCCTGACATCACCCAGGGCCACACATAATGTTCAATATATGTATTTCATGAGAGGACTCTCAGAAATTGCAGATCTAAATAAGGAAAAAAGGATAAGAGGACGGACATGCAACATCTTTTGGCTGGGGATATGTTGCAGAAGACAACATGAACCTTGGAGCGTGTTACATGCGGTTAAAAGAGATCAATGCTATTACCATAATCATGGTTCCCATTACAGACTGCTGAGGTCCAAGGGCTGCACATCATATACCAAAGGGCCACATGCTGCCCTCAGGCTGCAGGTTAAGCACTGGAGGTCTAGAAGGTCATGTTATGGTAAGTAGAACGTAGAGTTCCAGACACAGAAAGTATAAGAACATATAGAAAAATGAAAAACTTGTCCTGTCAGCAGTCAGAGGTCTAGTTTGGGGAACAAAGAAGAAATGTCATAATGGGTTTTCTGCTTGCATTTCTAAACTGGGTGTGTATGTATATACAGTATATAACTAAATCAATGTGATGGACTTGCAAATATTGTATACCATAGCAAGTCAGGTTTGCAAAATGAAATTACAGAAAGTGATATACGTTGTTTTTGTTGTGGTATAATATCATATTATTGATATAGCGTTTTTTATTATGATCGTCTTCCTATCAAGACTTGAAAACTCCTGCAATGAAAAATCTGTGCTTTCTATTTCAGTTAATCTGTATTGGTTGTATGATTCTGCACTTTGCTGTTATTTGCGTCTGGAAACACCTAACCCAGAGACTTGAATCTGATTCCAAAGAGGATTACAAGGACTGTGCACTTATTGGATTTATCTTTATTTTGTAAAGCTTCATGAAGCCTCCATAAGTATTCCTTAATGCATTACAAAGCTTTGTGAGTTTTTAATTTGGAACATTCTGCTTATTTTTAGACCCACACTTTCCATATGTTTCTATTTCTGCTACCAAGGCTATGATCAGTCCAAATAAGACACACATTCTGCAGATATCCCTCTCAAATCAGCTGACTGAAAACATTTCATTCAGAGCTATACTCTTACTGAAAAACTGTACTTCTGTGGTTTTCCTAATGTTCATTCACAGGTTCATATTTATCATTAGGCTCAGCGCAGGCAGTCCTAGTGCAGATGGTAATAGAGAGGGGCAGCAAAAAAGCATGTTTACAGTTGTAATGAAAATGTGAATAAACTCAAGTGTTTACTATGGTGAATACAAAATGTAAATAATTAATAAGTATAATTTGAATACTGCAGCTGCTAGTGCATACAACCCATGTCTCAGTAGGCCAAATAATTAATAATATCAATGAAAAAAATGCTACGCTACATATACAAAAGTGCACAATACCTTTAAAATATATATAAATGTAGAACAGAGATATCAAAAAACAAAAATTATGTGACTTTAAAAGAAAAATATTCCAAAAAAAGAAATTAAAGTCTAATCAATTAAAGTGGAGCTCCACCCAAAAGGAGAAGTTCCGCTTTAAGGACTGCTCCCCAGCTCCCCATTAAGGATTGGCACCTTTGGGGGGAGGGGGAGGGGGAGCGGGTACCCGAATTTGACAGGTACCCACTCCCACTTCCGGTCCAATCGCCTAGGTGATTGGAAGCGGAAGGTGTCCTCCCTCCCTCCCTGTAGTCTTTTGGGACACGTGACAGGTCCCAGAAGACTACAGGACCATTCATGAAGCGCAGCGCTACTCGCAAATGCGCAGTGGGTACCCGGCTGTGAAGCCCCAAGCTATCACAGCTGGGTGCCCACACTGAAGATGTCAGCCTCCTGGAATACATGACGGCCGATGAAATGGGCTGTGGGGGATACACCGTGGGACCAATTGACAGGTAAGTGGCTGTTTTTTAAAAGTCAGCAGCTACAGTTTTTTTTGCCTGGTAGGTTATTTTATTCTATTTATTAAAGTTTATGATTTGGACATATCCATGTGTTTTTCACATAGGGATATTCTGTGTTTTTACTATTATTTATCCATCTGATTATTTTACTTTGTTTGTGGATTGTTTTTATGTTAATATTGTAACAAGCGTACACACAGAGATGGACGCAGTTCAACCATTTTGGCTTCAATCTCCATCTTGGCAAAGGGGTTAACTATCCTGACAAATATATTTCCCCCTCATTCTCCTGCTCCCTCTCTGAGAGTTACAGCGACATTTGGCTAGTGTGTATGTGTGTTAGGAGTGTCACAGGAGGCCAGGGCCCAGCAGGGGGCCAGGAGCTATAAAGTCCCCAAGGGAGCTGGGGCCTAGTTGTCCAAAGAACCTGTGCAATCTAACACCTCGTATAAGATAAGGCAAGCTTTCCCAGGAGTTCAAAGAACATTCCCAGGAAACACGATCAGATAACCACTTTTCAAAATCCATTTTTCCCCTATGTCGCATATCTTGGAATATGAGAGACTTACATAAAAACCAGACATATCGTCAGATTGGCTAAGAGGAGACGAACAATTTGATGGGTCACTCGCCTTGTCTCGAATACATAGGAAAGCTGTAAAGTAGATCTCGTGAACCGTTCAGTGTATAATTTCATATTTCATATCTAATCAATCCTCAGACATGTCTGCATAATAATCTACCCGCGGGTGGAATGTCACTTGTGCAGATGGAAAGTTAAGGGCCAAAATATGAGTTAGGGGAGATTTTGGCTCTAATTGAGGTATCCGCCCCGACCTCCACGCCAAAAACGGGGTATTGGTCCTTGACTTCAGAGACACCTCCTGCTGGGGAACTACAAATTGGGCTGACAGGCCTAAGAGAGAAAAGTTGAAGACGTCTCCCATTTTAACATCAGTACCACCTGGGGAGACCCGTGCCCTTTTGCTCTGAAACTTGGATCTGCTAACCCAGGACTTTGGCAAGTACTTTAACCCTTTCACCTCTCTCTGATATCTCTTTGCTGTGCTGTTGGTCTCTGTATATTTTTATATATATATATATATCTTACATCTTTTTCTGTAAATATTTTTATTGCACCGTTTGACCTTTTAGTAATAAATCTTTCCTTCTGAAAGTGTTGAACTGTTTCTAAAGCACTTAATTGCAATTTACGAATTCCTTCCTCTAAAAGAGACGCTACTGTGTTTGTTTAACCCTCTGTATAACCGTCCTGTGGTGACCGTTTTATACAGACGATTATCTCAACCATTATAGTGTTATAGCTGATATCGCCGAGTTTCCTCTTTCTCTGTACAAAAGGAGGTGGTGGCAGTGTGAAGGGTTAATTGCGTAATTAACCTGACCCAGTAACAATCGCATTCAGGCTGCCAGTACATAGATTGTGGTCCATTTAGCTGGAAAATCGTTGTGCAGGGTGCAGCTGGGTGTGGCATTGTTACGCACGTGACAGCGCGGCTTTAGATTGGCTAGTCCTTTGGTCACGAGTTTGGTGAGAAGGGCTGGGGTCTGACACCGCGCCCGTCACATATTGGTGACAGCGATCGTCGCATATTGGTGGCAGCGATCCGGCGTTCGTGACAAATATCTATGCATGTTTTTGTATTAACCGATACCAGTAACATGGTCACCATATACTTTTTATTTATATTATTTTACTTCATAACGTGATCTAATTATATGTTGAGAAAAAATATCCTGACTATGAAATACTGTACATTGGGTTGAGGTTTGGACTCTGTGGAGGCCAGGCCA
The DNA here is from genome assembly GCF_062004578.1 of Staurois parvus. Taxonomy (NCBI): domain Eukaryota; kingdom Metazoa; phylum Chordata; class Amphibia; order Anura; family Ranidae; genus Staurois; species Staurois parvus. The sequence continues at coordinate 6,048,044 of NW_028318022.1, read as the reverse complement.
GTCACTCCCAAACTCACTCATGCATGTCTTTATGGACCTTGCTTTGTGCATTGGTGGGCAGTCATGTTGGAACAGGAAGGGGCCATCCCCAAACTTTTCCTACAAAGTTGGGAGTATGAAATTATCCAAAATGTCTTGGTATGCTGACCCCTTACTGGAACTTGGAGGCCAAGTCCAACCCCTGAAAAACAACCCCACACCATAATCCCCCCTCCAACAAACTTTACACTTGGAACAATGCAGTCAGGCAAATATCATTCTCATGGCAACCACCAAACCCAGACACATCCATTGGCTTGCCAATCAGAGAAGCGTGATTGGCCACTCCAGAGAACACGTCCCCATTGCTCTAGAGTCTAGTGGTGGCATGCTTTACATCACTGATGTAAGGCTTGGATGCAGCTGCTTGGCTGTGGAAACCCATACCATGAAGCTTGTTACTTACTGTTGTTGTGCTAATCTGAAGGCCACACAAAGTGTGTAGGTCTTTAGCTATTGATTCGGCAGACAATTGGTGATTTCTGCGCACTGTGCGCTTCAGCATGCACTGACCCTGGTCTGTCATTTTTCGTGGTTGAGTTGCTGTTGTTCCCAGTTGCTCACACTTTGTTATAATACCACTAACAGATGACCGTGGAATATATAGTAGCCAGGAAATTTCACGGATGGACTTATTGCACAGGTGGCAACCTATTACGATACCACGCTTGATCTCACTGAGCTCCTGAGAGCTTCCCAATCTTTCACAAATGTTTTTAGAAGCTTCCCCCATCCTCTGGAACTCTCTACCCCAATTTATTAGACTATCGCCTACTCTGCTCACTTTTAGGCGATCTCTGAAAACCTATCTCTTCAGGGAAGCCTATCCTGCCCTCTGCTAATAATGGAATCTTCTACTCTTCCAACCACTCCATTCCCCACAGTTACTACCTTTTGTACCACTAGCCCCTCCCTCCTAGATTGTAAGCTCCAAGGAGCAGGACCCTCCTAACCCTCTTGTATTGAACTGTATTGTTGCTGTATTGTCTCCCATTATATTGAAAAGCGCTGAGCAAACTCTTGGTGCTATATAAATCCTGTATAATAATAAAAGAAGCAGTCTGCATATCTAGGTGCTTGATTTTGTACACCTGTGGCCATGGAGGTGGTTGGAACACTTGAATCCAGTGATTTGGTGGGGTGTCCCAATACTCTTGGCAATATACTGTATATTGATGCTGGAATGTTGGGCATCTCTAAAAGCATGATAATATGTTAAAGTACCATTACTTTAGAAAAATAAACTAAACTAGAACCTGAATAAAAATGGCCAGATACAATACAAAGACATGTTTGTTTACATTAGCATATTCCTTGGAAATATACATTATCATAATGTTTTACACTACTGTGAGTACAGTTGTACATGCATTGTTTAGGTAAAATTACTTGCCTGGTTGCATTATCATTCTCTTATGATGTCAAAACACAGAAATAGACCTTTCATATTGAATTGCTTTATTGATTGATACTGAATATAGCGTATTGTATAAATGTTTCCGGCCATTCCATTTATTATCTATTGATTGTTGTCTTTTTACGTCTGAAAAATGTAAAAATGAATGAATCTACAATGTATTTACAGCGAAGGCTTCCAAACAGATGTGACTATTTATTCTTTTTATGTCATTTTGCATTAAAGGTTGATATGAGACAGTTAGCTAACTTGCAGTACATCATATGCACTATAATTATATCAGAAGCAAGTAAAACAACTCTGTGTTCTGTCAAATGCCTATGGAGACAGACTAGTCATATGTCAACATTTACTTTGCAAAGTGAAAATATATATTTGTAAGTTAACAGACCCATACTCCTTTAGTAAATCAACCCATATATTTTTTAGTATGTCAATGATTTGCAACATTCTGTCACATCTTTGAAAGTAGTTTGATTCCTTCCATAATCAGGCTAATTTATTTAAAAAGTTGCAAACCTTCACTTAACCAGTTGCAACCCACCCACTTTACATTTACTGCGGCTGGGTGGCACATGCGCTGGATCATGTACATGTACATCATCCAGCTGAGGGGGCATAGCGCACTGCTCCTGTGACTACAGTGTCCAGTGGAATGTATGAAACATATGGAAACAATAGCATTGTCAATCTGAGGGGAGGGCATTGTTAAATGCACTAGAACAGGGGTGTCCAAACTTTTTTCAAAGAGGGCCAGATTGGATGAAGTGAACATGGTGAAGGGCCGAACATTTTTCCGAACATTCTTTGAACCATTACAATTAAATGCAAATAAATTATTTTATGCCAAGTTAATTGCAAACGACACACTTTTCATTTCATAACATTAAGATCAACTGACAGCTGAGTTTTCACAATGTATTGAAAATAAATTAAAAAAAACTTACCTGCACTAATGTGAAGGGTGAAAAAGGTAGCTGGAGCTGAAGTCTCTGCTCGGCAGCCGGGAGGGGAAGAGAAACACACTTCACGCTGGAAGCCCGGCCCTGACGTCACCGCCCTCTGTCGCTCCCAGCGCGGCGCAGTCATGCATGCGCACTGCTCTCAAGCAGAAGACTGTCTGCCACAGAAGGGAGGGCCGTTCGACAGCCGCATTTACACTGACCAGGGAGAATGCGCCACAGTCAGGCATGCGCACTGCCCTCTGCTCTCAAGCAGAAGACTGTCTGCCATAGAAGGGAGGGCCGTGGGAGGGCCACATTACACAGAGCAGGGAGGGCTGTTGGAGGGCCGTATAAAACCGACCCCCGGGCAGTAAATGGCCCGCGGGCCGGACTTTGGACATGCCTACACTAGGAGATTTAAGCTGGCCATAGAAGGTGGCCAGACTATGGGCAGACTGATTGTACCCAATTCGATTGTTACACAACTTGGGTACAACCAACTTGTTGAATTTTACATGCTATGATTGTTAGCAGCTATTAGAGCCGCTATCAGTAATCAATGTGTTCTCCCCGCCGCAAGAACACAATGGCTCCGTCGGAGGGTTTCCCCCATCAACACAGTCAGTGTTGATAGGGGATAGAATGATTTTCTTTCCTGCAAACTGAGGTTGCAGGAAAGAAGATTGCTCCATCTATGACCAACTTTACTTAATAACTGTCTGTCGTTATATTTTTAAATTAACAAAAAAAAAAATGTTTTACTGTTGGGTCGTTTTGACCATGCTGTACAATGTATTTCTAAATCGCGAGTCCAATACCTGCTCATCAGTTACTTCAGTGGTGTATGTGGCTATGTCATTCAGAGTTCATTTATGATGGATAACCCAGACTGATGAAGACTTAACTCTACCATTAGTTTGTGAACTTATTTCATTATGTCAGCAGGGTTTGTCACTATACCAGGCATGTGTCATGTGTTAAAGCCTCACCGAGATTGTCAGGAGAAGGATCAAAGAAACACTTCTTAGAAAAGTCATTCTTGGTTTGAATGATTAATTGCCTATCGGAGCTGCCAGTTCTCTCTCTAATATATATGAGCCAGCTCTTCACACACATGTCCTAGAGTTGCTCAGCTGGAAGCTGACTGAAGAACACTGTGACTGATTATACTTAGAAAACCACTACATCTCCTCGGCCTAGCTGGCTCCTTTTTACTGCTCACAGCAATGTAATTCCCTGTAATTCTGCCACCAGACAGGCATCCTGACTGAATAAACACTGCCATACTGAAGAACATGTTTATTACTAGCACTCAATGAAACTTCTGACTGAGGAGACTAATGAAAATGCTTTGAGAGTTGCTTTCTCTGAGCTGCTCATCATAAGGGACTAGAGCAGGTGGAATATTCATCTGTTGATATTGTCCAGGGGGGATTTCTATAAATGTAAATGCAGTCTTAAGCAGCCACTCGCAACTTGTGAATGATGGTAATTAAGTGCAAGATGGGATCATGGGTATTTGTGTGTAGTGTGATCAGCAGGTTTCGCTATATTGCACATGACTAGAAAGATGTTCTTGATTGTTTGGATATAGGTCCTTAGGGCTTTAGAGCACCTAATTTACTTTGTAAGCAAAAGGGTGTATTGAGCTAACTTGTTCCACACACATTGTCCATCAGCAAAGCATTAATTTCATGCCTGCAATGTGCCACCTCTGGCCTATATCAGAAACTGCTTAACTCTAGAGGGCATTTATGTAGGAATGGGATGAAATACTGCATTTTTGCATGCAACATGTGTGAAGAAAACAGCCTGTTGTCTAAAAAGTGTCTTAAAATTGACATCTGTTTACGGCAACCTTTTGACTAGTTGTCATGTTGGGGTTATTTTTTGGATTACGTATAAACAATCGGATTTCCACATTTTTTAAGCAAACGCTTCCCAATAAAATTCAGTGGTGGCAAAATAAGCATGCATGATCCAGCTGACAAACTAATTTTCTATTGAAAGATCAAATATGCATGTTTTACACATACAGTTACACAGTTAGTCTGGTTGAAAAAAAAACCACCATCCATTTCAACCAACAGTAGGGGGGGAAAAATATACAGTTGAATATATACACAATCCTATACCCACAGTTGATCCAGAGGAAGGCAAAAAATAAAACCCCAATAAAGAACGATCCAATTTGCTCCAGCAGGAGAAATAAAATCCTTCCTGATCCCACAAGAGGCAATCGGATATTCCCTCAATCAACTTTACCTATAAAAATTAGTATCCCGTTATATTTTTTGCATTTAGGAAAGACTCCAGGATTGTTTTTTAAAAACAATCTACTAAGCTGGCCTGAACCAGCTCTTAAGGGAGTCTATTCTACATTTTCACAGCTCTTACTGTGACTAAACCTTTCCATATTTGGAAGTTAACTCTCTTTTCCTACAGACATAAAAAGTGCCCCCTTGGTGGCACAATCTGGTGCTAACAGACACTATCTGGGAGGGTCAATAGGAGACACTGACATCACTGGTGACACTAATGCAGTGATCATGATAGCACTGTACATGGACACTGTACTAATGTACTGGCTTGAAAAGGGTTAACATCTAGGGGCAATCAAGGGCTATGTGCTTAACAATGTGTAATGTGTGTTTCTTTTACTTTATTGTTTGTTTTTTTCTCTCTGCTTAGCAGGGAGAAGAAACAGGTAGATCACTGTTCCCTGTAAACAGACTTCTGTGTTTTTGTAAACACAGAGATCTGTGTGTAAATGGTCACAGATGATCAGCTTACTTCAGTCAAAATCATTGGCTGAAATCAGCTTCCAAACTGTCTAATCACAGCATGGGTTCCAACCAAGGGCTGACAACTCATGGGACCCCCTGGGCAATAAGGGATCATGGGGCCCTGTGTCCTTGCCAAAACTCAAAAAACCCTATGAAAAAGGTTCCAGGGGCATCTCATGGGGCCCCCTACTGACCCCGGGCCCTCGGGCAGTGCTCGAGTTTCTAAATGGTCAGTCCGCCCCTGGTTCCAACTCTGCCTGGCAGTACTAGGATCGTTGGTTCGTATCCCAACCAGAGCACCACCTGCCTGAGTTTGCATGTTCTCCCGGTGCTTGTGTGGGTTTCCTCTGGGTTCTCCAGTTTCCTCCCACACTCCAAAGACATGCTGGTAGGTAAATTGGCCCTAGTATGTGTATGTATGAATGTGAGTTAGGGACCTTAGATTGTAAGCTCCTTGAGGGTTAGGAACTGATGTGAATGTACAATATATATGTAAAGCGCGGCGTAAATTGACGGTGCTATATAAGTATACGAGAGACCCTCAGCGCCATGGACCACCTATGAAACAAGTATTGCAGCTAGCATGTACTGTGTTCCCACATGTAAACCATAAATCAAAAAAAATTGCAGGGCAGTACTATAAATACAAATACGGTGCTAAATAAATCCAACGAGCATATTCACATATGCACGTTGGATTTATTTAGCACCGTATTTGTATTTATAGTACTGCGCGGCACTATATAAGTACCTGTAATAATAAAATAAAAAAATAAACTCACTTTTCCCAACGCACACATTTCTGTAGAATTAGCTGTGCATGTAAGTAGGTACTGATGAAGGGGACCTGCGAGGCTCTGAAACGTTGCTATCTGCTGTAACAATGTGATCTGGAGATCCATGGTGTGCTGGTGATATTTTCTTGCAATCACAGCATAGGTCAGCAGGGGGCGCACCCCAAACCTGACAGAAACGTTGCAATGTACCAATACGTCACCCAGCCAGCCACTCGCAGTACAACTACTGTGGGTAGGAGGCAAGCTGATATTTGTGTTGTTGTTTTTTTTTTTTAAACTTTGTTGCAGATTGTATTTGAATGTGTACATGAAGACAGCCATATTGGCTTATGTCAAGCATGCTCTGTTTTGCAGTGCTTTATAGTGGCTGTGTTCTACCACTCCTTCTCACAACACGCCTGTGAGTTGTCTGGCTCATGATATGTGACTGATTTCTAATTTTAACAGCTGCAAAGAAGAAAGAGTGTTTGGAGTGGCTTATCTACCTCCAGAAGCTGGGAATCCACTAATCTCTACATTTACTGCCAAAACGACTTATTAAAAAGCAAGCATGTAAAATGGGAAAGTAAAATTAAAAAAAAAAAGTTAAATACACTATATGTTCCCTTTAAACAATATTGTATTTATTGTTGCTGTCTAAAAGTTATCAGATGAGCATAACCAGCCTAAATACTGCAAAGACTAAACTTTTTTCCCTTATCTGCTCTGCTCAAGAGACAAATCTGCAGTAAGACATGTAAGCCTTTTAAAAATGCATTACTGGAATTTTAAATTGTAAACTGGCAGTTTTAACTATGTACTGTAACAGTTTTCACGGGTAAATGCTGAAATGTTCCATTTTTGTTTCCTTTTCTTTTTAGAATCTCAGTGTACACTGTGTGGTGAACCTGAAGGTGAGTGGCATTATTTTATTGTGGTTATTTTTGTGGTGGACATTTGAGTAATCTGTTTATAGACATAAAAGCCGAGGCACTGTTTGAATGCACAATTGAATTAGAATGAGTAGCACAGTACATGCTTTAGGCTGTAGCTTGTTTTAAAGCAATACTGCTAGACATGCCGTAAACCCATCTATATAACTGATTCAATGCTTAAATGTTTTTCTGCTGCAAAAATCAAATATATATTAATTGTGATTTCTGTGTTCTTTAAGAAGACTTCGAGTTAATAGGTATAACTGATTTTTTTACAGTTTTTTATTTCTTCATTTTCCTTTAGTGTCTGAAAAAGACAGGCATGTACTGCTCTCTATGTGGCTAGGGAACCAGCAACTAGTCATCTGAAAATTCCCAGGGGTGAACTTCACTCTCTGTTTGCGACCCCCTCAAAAAAAAAAGAATTTTCATCAAGTCTATAAAGATACTTGATACCTCTGGCGTAACTAAGCACAGACAAATATTATTAACTCCATTTTTGTTTACTCTTTAGCACACTGGCTGCCATAGGGTTACAAGTTCTTCTGAAGCTGTATAAATACTGGCTCCTTTTATCTCTTAAAGTGAAAAGCTGGCCATACACTAATTCCTCCATCCATGCTATACAGTGCAAATGGACAAATCTTCTGCTGTATCTATTGCATTTTGACAGCTTACCCTGCTGGTTGTCAAAATACCAAAAAAATTGCTGAATCTAACTGGATGCAGCCACTGTCCAGGCAACAATTTTCCACCCAGCTCCTTCAATTTTTCAGTGGAGGTATGCTGGACAGGAGGCAGTCGACAGGGCCATGCACTGGCTCCTCAAGAACCAACCAGAATTTGTACAGTGTATGCCCAGTTTAACTCCACTTTTTGCTGAGAAACCAATTCCCCCTGGGTGATCTTTGTACACTGCAAGAACATTAAAGGATAAGTACACCTTTTAACATCGCAGATCGCTGGTGCCATGCAGGTCTCCTGCAGACCTGTCAGTATATCTGCTTGCCCGGATGGTATGTACAGGCAAGCAGATATACTGACAGGAAGAATCAATGAACTACTACGGCCTTCCACAGCGCCATGGTAATTCATTGAGAACTACAAACCAACAGCCGCAAAGGCTGTCAGGACTTGTAGTTCATTCATTCACCGAATACTGTGAATGAGTGGTGTGGCCGGGCAGGCGGAGCCCTGCTTGGCCTTGTTTTTTTTAAATTGTGACAGCTAGGGGGGAGGAGAAGATACCACTAGCTGTCATTATGGAAAGTGGGGAGGAGTGGGGGGCCGGTCTGTTTGGAACATGTTACAAGTTAAACCCTGAATATGAGTGTAACATGTTACGAAAGGTGAACGTATCCTTTAAAGAACTGTTTTGCAGATCCCTACCTTTTCTGTATGCCAACAGTGTGCAAAATGCCCTAACGGTGCCATATTACATTGATTTTTATTCGTTTTGTTTTAGTAAATATTAGCATTATTACAAAAGCAAAATTACAAGATGTCTTTTTTATAATATACAATAGGGAAGAGTTAGAACTCCTCTCAGTTTATTTTTTGTTGTCCATGACCCATTGGCAAGATCTCCATCCACTTCCTGCCCAAAGATGTAACAGAAAGTGAGAAAATCTCTATAAAGAGAATTCCCTTCTTGGACAGTTGTGGCCAGAACAAGTGTCCCTTTTGGAATATCTCCCCTCTTTTCTTTTTCTGGTAAGAACTGTATTATGTGTGATCTACTTACTGGGGACAGCAATGATAGCAATAAAAACTTGAAAACAATCTAATCTTACTCTATCCTAAACCAAAAAAGTTTTGGCCGTACATAAACTTTAAAGCAGTTGTAAAATGACTTTTGTTCTGAAAATAATAAATATGTTATACCTGCTTCTCAACCTCCTCTTCATGGATCCCCTGCAGGTGATCTTGGATCCTCCTCTTCTCTGAGTCTCCCCATAGCAAGCCGCTTGCTATGGGGGCACTTGTGTGGGCTTGATCCCAAGCCAGGCTGTGTGCATCCATAAACACACACTGCACATCTCAGCCCCACCCCAACTCCCTTCTCACATGTTTTGATTGACAGCAACAGGAGCTAATGGCTCCTGCTGTTGCTTAGTCTCCTGTGTAAAGAGAGAAAGGGGAGAAAAGCTGCTGCAGATGGGCATTTATAACCACTTTCAGTACCCCACCATGAAAATCTCCATACCAAGAAGTTTGCTAATATCCATTCACAAAATATACCTTGCTTTTTTACCCCATATCCCACAATGCAAACATGTGAATGGGTCAACAGTGACAGTAAATCCCTCTAAAATATTCAACTCAGGTGGCCAGACAAGGTGATCCAAACCAATACGGGAAAACATCTAGCTACAGTTCTATGGCATTGCTGAAAGTTGGTTCTAACATACCTAGATAACTTCTTGGTATATAGACTATTAATGACATGGCTACACTGGGAAAGATAAGTGATGTTTGGGTGACCCAAGCTGCCAGAAACATCTGAAATATGTCATCAGAAAAGCATGGCATGTCTAATTTAAGTCCATGCATGCTGTGATTTCTGCCCCATGTCTTTACTATCATTAGGCCTACTACTGCATAGAAAATAAATCAACCCTATACATGGTCATTGTAATGCCAACTCCAGGCAACTATAAATCATATTGTTAGATGCAAGCAAATCTTAATAAAACAAAATGTAATGTTACATACAACTAACATAGGAACATGAACCTGTAATGACGATAGCCTTCCCTGCACACCAGAGGGAGGGTAAGCACTTGAAGCCAAACTGCATTTACTATTGCTTTATAGAGTGCAGTCAGTCTGTCTGTATACACACTATGAACATGTTTTACAGAAGAAGAGCACACAGACAATGTGCAGCTACATGTTGATTCTCAAGTCTGTATACACACTATGAACATGCTTTACAGAAGAAGAGCACACAATGTGATACTACATGGTGGCTGTCAAGTCTGTATACACACTATGAACATGCTATACAGAAGAAGAACACACAGACAATGTGCAGCTACATGTTGGCTGTCAAGTCTGTATACACACTATGAACATGCTATACAGAAGAAGAACACACAGACAATGTGCCGCTACATGTTGGCTGTCAAGTCTGTATACACACTATGAACATGCTTTACAGAAGAAGAGCACACAATGTGCCGCTACATGCTGGTTGTCAAGTCTGTATACACACTATGAACATGCTTTATAGAAGAAGAGCACACAGACAATGTGCCGCTACATGCTGGTTGTCAAGTCTGTGTACACACTATGAACATGTTTTACAGAAGAAGAGCACACAGACAATGTGCCGCTACATGTTGGTTGTCAAGTCTGTGTACACACTATGAACATGTTTTACAGAAGAAGAGCACACAGACAATGTGCTGCTACATGTTGGTTGTCAAGTTTAAGGCTGATACAGATCTTTGGCCAGATTGTACTGCTTAACCACAGTCACAGACTTGGCTCTACGATCTGCCAGGGGTCCTGGAGACTGGTTGAGTAGCATTACAAATCTTTAGTAGGGTAGATATTCCACATCCAGGTATTTTGACTGCCTAGAGTTCAGCGGTTACATGTTTATAAATGTCATTATTAAAAAGGAAATTATAACATTTCCTATGTTATTTTGTATCTTTACCTCTATTTCCTATAATATTTAACCCTTTCAAACACAAAGAAGTCTACTTTTCTAAATTAAAATTGTAATTACATTTGTTGCAATAGGGAGAATTCCCTCCACAGTATATCTGAATGGCCAGATGGTAGATGTAGACAAGAGTCCAGCTGATATGGATCATTCTAGGGTTGTGCAAAATGTAACTGACACAAACTTTCGGTGCACTTTTTTCTCTTTGTTTGCTTTCTCTTATATTTATGCTCACCTCTCTTTTGTGAATGATGAACATATAAATTCGGCCTACATTTTGAATGTGGGGCCAGGGGAGATTTTACATTATGTAATTAATTTAATTAACTCTAATTGCATGCACACTGCTACACCAGTACTATGTACGGCAGGGGTGTCCAACCTGCTGCCGACAACAGCTATGAATGCGGTGCAACACAGATTTGGAAAGGTACTTAACCGCTTCCCCTCCACCCTATAGTAGATCTACTGCTACAGGGTGGCAGAGCTGTGCAAAATCATGTATATATATGTGCCGCCCAACCTGTTCTGCCATTGGCGGCTACAGATGTCAATCACCGGGTCCCGGCTGGATATTCCACGCCAGCACCTGGCGATCACCAAGTAGCACTGACAGGGGAGAGACCTGTGTGTAAACAACACAGGTCTCTTTCCAGCCAGCAAGAACATGCTGCTGTGTATTTCTCTGCAGAGAAATACCGTATATACTCGAGTATAAGCCGAGTTTTTCAGCACATTTTTTGTGCTGAAAAACGGCCCCCTCGGCTTATACTCGAGTCAATGTCTGCAGGGGGGGTGCGAGGCTCCGTCAAGGGGGGTGCGTACAGGGGTGGGCAGAGGGCTGCTGTCTCTTACCTGGCTCCCACGATGATCCATCCAGGAAGCGCTGCTCCTTCCGTCACTCCGGCCACTCCCTCACTCCTGCCGCTCGGCTCCGCCTCCTCACCGGTGATTGGCCGCCAGAACTGTAGCTCAGGAAAGGTACACAGGTGGCCAATCACGGGCGAGGAGGCGGAGCCGAGCGGACCCGTGAAAATCGAGTGAGGGAAAAGCCGGTAAGTGTGCAGTGCAGAGGTGCTGCTGCAACCACATATGCTGGCTGCAGCAGCACCATACTGCAACAGGGGTCAGCAAGTGTCATTGGTGTCAGTGGGAGGAATAGTGCCGCATCATTGGTGTCACTGATACTAATGATGGGGCATTATTCCTCCCACTGACACCAACGATGGGGCACTATTCCTCCCACTGACACCAATGATGGGGCACTATTCCTCCCACTGATACTTATGATGGGGCATTATTCCTCCCACTGACACCAACGATGGGGCACTATTCCTCCCAGTGATACCAATGATGGGGCACTATTCCTCCCACTGACACCAATGATGGGGCACTATTCCTCCCACTGACACCAATGATGGGGCACTATTCCTCCCACTGACACCAATGATGGGGCACTATTCCTCCCACTGACACCAATGATGGGGCACTATTCCTCCCACTGATACCAATGATGGGGCACTATTCCTCCCACTGACACCAATGATGGGGCACTATTCCTCCCACTGATACTAATGATGGGGCTTATACTCGAGTCAATAGTTTTTCCCAGTTTTTTGTGGTAAAATTAGGTACCTCGGCTTATATTCGGGTCGGCTTATACTCGAGTATATACGGTACACAGCAGCATGTTTCCCAAAACACACACAGCACATGATGTAAAACACAGCACAGCACACAGTTAACCTTTTGATTGCCCCAGATATTAACCCCTTCCTGCCCAGTGTCATTAGTACAGTGTTAGTGCTTTTCATTTGACTGATCTCTGTATTAGTGTCATTGGGATGTCAGTAGCAGTTAGTCGGTTCCCACCCAGTGTCAGAATGCAGTCCCGCTATAAGTTGCTGATCGTCGCCATTACTGGTATAAAAAAATAAAAATAACAATTCCAGCATATATACTCCCATTTGTAGATGTAAACCAGTCAATTTATATGTATTGGGATTTTTTTTTTAGCAAAGACGTATCAGATTACATTTTGTCCTAAATTTGTGATGACGTTTTATTTTTAAAAATTTTTTACTGGATATGTTTTATAGCAAAATTATTTGTCTTTTTTTTATAGTGCAAAAAATAAAAAATGTACAGGTGATCAAATACCACCAAAATAAAGCTTTATTTGTGGGGAAAAAAGAACATAAATTTCATGTATGTACAGTGTTGCATGACCACGCAATTGTCAGTTAAAGTAATGCAGCGCTGTATTGCATAAGATGGCCTTTTCTGGAATGGGGGTAAATCCTCTGGAGGGCATGTGGTTAAAGGATAATTTCACCTTTTTGTAAAAAGTAATAAATGCACATTTTTTTGCAGCACCTATATTTGTGAGCAATTATTTTCAAAGATGAAGCACAGGAAGGTCAAAATTAGAATCAAAATATCTGATGAGCTCCTTCAAAATTCATTGAGAATTGCTACTACATTCATCAAACCCGATATTGATATGTTCGTTTCAAAAAGTAGTGTCAAATATTGCACTAGTTTTATGTCACCCTCTATTACTTTTATAATAAAAATATTACAACTCAGATTAGTACATTATCTATATCAGTGACCGTTAAATGATGATCTGACTTTTCTGCTCACTAGCTATCCTTATTGTTAGTGTATTTTATGAGTGGCCCAAAAAAATTCCTCTTCTTCCAATGTGGGGAAAAGTCAAAAGGTATACAGTATGTAGAAAGCTAGAAAGGTGCTAAGATCCTATTTAAAGTTCCAGATGTTTAATTATTATTTTTCTAATGGCACCCACGTGAGAGTGGCAGCTTAGGCAATGCAAGTTGAGATCATCTGTACTTGTAATCCTTTGCTTTCCTTATAAAAAATAAAATTTACTTACTGCACCCTCATATTGTGAATGGGCATCTGAAGCTCGCTCAGACACTCTTCCGGGAAATTGTGAAGCTGGCTACCCAGCATGCACTTCCCATTTTTGCTCCTGCGCAGTGTGAAGAAGGAGCGATCTCGCACCTGCGCAGTGTGAAGAAGGAGCGATCTCTCACCTGCGCAGTGTGAAGAAATCCCCGCGATCGTGTCACTTCTTGTCTCATAATAACACAAGATTTTGGTATCAGGCATTCCCTAGGACTGCTGGGATAGATGACGCTGATATCCCAGAAGCCATAGGGAATGCCTGATGATGTAATCGCCCAGGGGCCGGGACCGGAAATGGAGACAAAAATTATCAATAAAAGGTATTTAGGGAAAAAAAATCTACATATATATTGCCAAAACGGACTGTGAAGAGGGAGACCATTGTCTATCAAGGGAGAAAAAAAAAAGGCTGGAACTCTGCTTTAAGCCTCTCATTCAGCTTACTATACAGTATCTGACACAAGTTGCCCTCAATTTGGAATGCAGAGCTGATAACTAGGATTCATCCTTGCTTACAATTATTTTCATAAGTTCAGTTGAACAAATATTGTTTCATAACAAAAAGTAATAAATATTACCCTAAATACACTATAGTAGGGAGGTTTTTTTTTGTTACTTCTATGGCCCTAGGGGTTAAACCCTCATCAATACATATTTTTTAGATTAGTAAGATTCCACCACACTTTAGTCTCCCTACTGAGCCAGTAGTTCTGAAAAAAAAGCAAATAGAACATTTGATCTGTAATAGAGGCATTATAAAATTAGAGGGATTATAAATTTCAGAGAGTATAGTTCTACTGAAAACAATTTCATCGCTGCCCTGACTACAAACAACACCTGGATTCAGGAATAACTGATACTGATACCTAAAGATTATTTCAGAGCCATACTGTTTTAGTACCTATTCTGGAGTATTGACAAATCCATTTACATTTCCCCTGCCCCATATTTTAAACATTTTTCTCTACTCTTCCTTTTCTCTTGCGTCATCTTTTTTCCCTTAACTGCATTCCTCACATGTAAAGTCCCTCCAACCTTCCTACCCCCCAGTCCTTGTTCAAGGTTGATTCCTTTTGCCAGCTTGGATATTTAACCATAACTTCCTACTAAGGAAAAAGAATGCATGAGACAGCAGTACAAGTAACATAAGAGCACGCTAACTATTTCCTATAGTCCTGTTTACTGATATGTTTATTGAGCATTAAATATGTTTTGCTGCTATACTGTTTTTAAGGATTTGTTCAATGGACACAATTAATTCTTGTACTGTTTTCCTCTGAAAATGAAAAAAAGGAGTTAGTGCTAATTCAGACGTGTGATGCAGATTGAAGCTCGGGTTTCACAGCTAATTGACACAGTAGCTGTTCAGCAGTTCAGGTCAGGTTTAGATCAGGTTCAGGACAGGTTTAGATTAGGTTCAGGTCAGGATTTTATCCTGTTCACAGCCCATAGAAGTCAATAGCCTGTAATTCGCACCTGAACAGGACCGCACTGCTCAGAAATCAGAGAGGACTCTTTTTCATTCCGCACTGAATCCGCTCTGCCAGTGCACCAGACATATGTGGACAGGCATCATAAGCAGCAATGTTATTTCACATGTCATGCGGATTGGATGCAGTGCAAACCGCATCCAATCTGAATATATGTTAACTGGCACTTACTGAAAAATGCAGGAAGTGTCTGTTGTATATGGAGGCAGAGGCAGACTGACCATTTGGAAACTCGGGCACTGCCCGAGGGCCCGGGGTCAGTAGGGGGCCCCATGAGATGCCTCTGGTACATTTTTTATAGTCTTTTTTGAGTTTGGGCAAGGACACAGGGGCCCCATGATCCCCTATTGCCCAGGGGCCCCATGAGTTGTCAGTCCGCCCCTGTATGGAGGTATTGTAATTATCCAGGTTTTCCTGTGAGGCAAAGCAAAGAGCTGCCTGGAAGGCTAAAACAATCCTTAGATTTTGTTAGTTAGCTTGGGTATACCCTTGTAGACAAACACCTGTAAGAACTGTTTTGGACCGAAGCTATAAAAGCAGAGGCAAGCAGCCCTGAAGCCGATCAGCTGCATTGACTGAGCTGTAGGTATTTGCCTGTTTGAGGCTAACCCTCACAGCAACTATAAAAGACCCCCATTTAATCTAGCTAAATGCTTTTTAAATAGCACCTCAGTCTGTCTTTCTACTAGCCTCCTGCACATAAGAAATCAGACCAAGGAGAGAGGGACAGCACTGGAAGTCAAAAAGGTTTTACTGCACTGCAGAGTGCTATGAATACAGCAAATGCATGTAGCTGATTAGAGGGGAGAGCACAAAATTCACCAGGGAGCTTCTTTTCCGTCACTATCCAGTCCAGTCATGCTGTATTCCTTTAATGTACTATATGTGTACAGCCTTGCCTTGTAAAATAACCCATTCAGTTTAAAATAGAAATGAAAGGCAAAACATTTGTGTAAAGATATATAAAAAACATAAATACCTTTTATTCCCCTTTTAAATATGTGATCACACACGGTCTGTTCTAAACTGCTTAAGGAGGGGGAGAGGAAACAGCAGTACACTAAACATCCCAGTGAATGGTTGTGAAGGGGGATGTGTCAGCACACATCTGATCATTGGAGGAGAGTTGTGAGCACAGTTCACAAACTGACCACGCTGTGCTCACATGCCTAGGGTGGCCAGTTTTTAATAGGAAATGTTGGGTTTACATATTCTTTAACTTCAGTGAGAAAAACAAAAAGTCAGAGCCTTGTATGGAATATAGCAGATATGCCTGCATGAGAAAACTAGATAGACAGAATTGCAATATATTTTTTGCAGTTAAAAGCATATTATAGTTAAAAAAAAAATGAAATAAAAGTTGTTTTTCATCTGTTTATTTTGTTTATTTTATTTCGTTGTTAGCCTGCACTTACACCATGCGCATGGTCGTAAAATATGCTGCAAACAGATTTATACTATATATAGTTTCATACAGATTTTTATATGCAGCATTCTATGTTATGGTCTCATTCAAGCAACTGTGCTTTGATTCCTAGCATTTAACTGTGTAGCCAAACACTCCAAGTACATATGTAAACTGTTGTGCAAATGTTTCCATGTGTAGAACCATCCTAAATAGACTGCTAGGATGTTAGGTAAATGTAGTTCTTATTGTAATCATTGGAGCAGCTGTTAATTTATTTTGGTTGTTCTGGGTTTCACAGGCTGTTAGTTTGATTGCTCTCCCTGGCCTTCTGGAGACATCTGGAACATAGGAGGTTAAACAAGGCAAATGTGCAGCATGAATATTTATTGTTCTGTAACCAATCCCTGGGTAGGTGTCCTCAGTAGGTGGCTGGAGAACACATAATTGTTCTTGTCCTGGGTCTATGGCTGTAGGAAGATCCCTCAGCCTAAAGGGATTTGCCCCTCTGGGCTAACTGCTGAAGATTACTCACGTTCATTGAGGTCCCAGCTGTGGCATAGCTAAGGGGCCTACTTATAAAAATCTTTTTTTTTAAGCTAAGCAAGGTAACCCTCATCTAAGGACCTGATCTAAAAAGCTCAGAAAGAGTGCCCGGTGGAAGTTAGAAAATGACTGGGAGTCTTGCGGCCAGTAGTGTCCCTAGGCGGGTACAGGGGGTGCGCACCACACTGAGTGACACCTATCGCATGGGTGACACTGGACCCTCTCCATGAGCTCCACGAAAAGGAACATTTTAAAGCAAGCCAAAGATCCCTGCAAGATGGACCAGATCTGCGGATTGAGCATATCCGATCCATCTTGCTCCCCAATCCGCAGATCCGATCCATCTTGCGGGGATCGTCTGCTTGCAACCTATACGGGGTTAACTGATCTAGGTAAGGTTGTGCAAGATCCAGGACTTTTCTGTAACCAGGAAATCTGGCCACGATAGCAGGAACCTCCTCCATCTGACATCAATTCTCGAGCATATGCAGACCGGACCGGAGTTGAAAGATCAGTTAACCCCATATAGGTTGCAGGCCGACGATCCCCGCAAGATGGATCGGTTCTGCGGATTGGGGAGCATAATGGATCAGACTCTGATCCATTATGCTCAATCCGCAGATCTGATCCATCCTGCGGGGAACATCAGAGGGGTGACACCAAGTGTTACTGCAACAGGTGACACCGAGTGTTACCGCACCGGATGACACCAACCCTAGGGATGCCCTTGCCTGCGGTATTGTGATCATTAAAGTAGAACTAAAAACAAAACTTTTTTTGTTTGTTTTAGACAGAATGGAGATGGATTAGAACACCTATTTCATTTTTATTACTGTCTGTGCCCCCCCCCCCCCCCATTAAGGAGAATCACCCCCTGTCTTTGTATTGTTTGCTATTATCATTGAAAGTGAAAGTAAATAAAACCCCAAATTTTGGGTTTGCCCCCAGAAAAGTAACAGAGGGGAAATTTTCCAATGGGGACTCTAACTCTGGTGACCTGGGGATCCCCAAGGAATTCCCTTACTTTGTGGGGATTATCTCTCACTTCCTGCTTGGCTATGGAACAGAAAGTGAAGGTAAATCTCCCAAAAGGGACACAGATGGTAAAAAAACAAACTGATGGGTTATAACCCTCCCTTACTGTATCCAAAATGATAAAAAAAATAGTCTTGCCTATAGATCTACTTTAGCCTCTTCCTCAGTGAAGAGTGTGTGGTGGATACTGGAAGGAGGCATCCGTTGATCCAGTGACATTGTGAGTACTGACCTGAGCTCAGGGTCCCAGTGCTGTTTCTTTTGGGTAGAACAGCCGGTGGTAGTCCTGATTGGGATAGTTTTAAAAAGGGACTCAGTTCTGCCACCTGTACTTGTTCCTGCATAGATACTGTTAAGGGAGGCTCAACAAAGCAAAGTGTCCTCCTGTGAATATTCAGTGAATCTGGAGTATCCCATATCACCCTATACCCAAGTTCTTCAGCATTATGAATCCTAAAAAGACATCCCCTAGCCTGATTACTGAGCAAAGAGTAAATAAACTGTTGTTTTGTGCCTGGCTGCCTCTGCACTAATTTTGGGAAAATATTGATTAAATTACAGTGGCTCCTTTGCGTTTTGTGTGATGGACATGGCCTATGTATCACTGTCCCCATAGCTGCCAAAATTCCAGACATTTCCAGGGACACTTTTTTGTTGTGCGTCCAACAAGCAACTGTGGAGAATTTACTTTAATTATGGGTGTGGAATTAATTTAAAACGGGTGTGTTTATAAAGGCAAATCAGTAACTTATTGTACAATTTAATTTTAAAATATTGTGTACAGAAAAATTTATCATAATAAGGACAAAAAGAAAGACAAGAAGGTATTGTTTATAAGTAATTTTTTTATGTATTTTACTATTTCCTCTAATAACATCTAATAACAAACTCAATTTCTACTAACCTCAGCACTCTAAACCCCCCTCTGTTCAATTTTGAACCTCAAACTTCTCCTCTGCTCACCTCTGCACCCCCCCCCCCATGTTTACCTCTACATGCCCCCTCTGCTCACCTTTGCGCCCTAACCCACCATCACCTTTGTACCCTAAATGGTGATCTCTTCACTGTGTACCTCTGCTCCCCACCTCTTCACCTTTGCATCCAAATGATAACCCCCTTTTCTCTACTCACCTCTGCTGCAGGCTGAACCACTCTGCATGTGAAATATCTGGTGGAAGGTTCAATGGGAGTAGAAGCAGACATGACTTCCAAGCCTGATCTTGATCACTTATATCCCCTAAGTGGGCGGTATTCAGAGGAGGGGGCATGATTTACATATGAATCCAGCAGGGGTTTAATTACAGACCCAATTCACATAAAAATGTGCACAAAATTTACATATCATTAGAGGGTCGATTTATGTATGAATGCAATATTTATCTATAAATGCCAGCATGATTCATACCTGAATGATCTACACACAGCAGGAGGGAAGGGCAATGATTGTGACAAACTCAGCTGCAGGTTGTGATTTCCAGACAAAACCTGGGACACAGCCTGCAAGGGACAGATGAATAAAAATTGTGACTGTCCCAGCCAATTCAGGACTGTTGGCCGTTGACTCAGTTTAGGCATTTAGTGCTGGGGATGTAAACGAAAGCAAGAGTTTTGCACATGTATGTCTGTATGGGTTGAGATGCACTAGCTTTCTACCAGCAAGATCATGTTTAAATTCATAACCACATGTGCATGAGCCTTCATAGTTTTTAAATGAGGGCACACACGTTACAATGCACTCCTGTCATCACTAAAGCTTTTACTGAGAGAAATGTATAGAATGCTAACTCTGACCCCCGAATGTGAAAATGCTATAAAGGCAGGTAAGAAATTTTGTCTTTTTTCTGGTTATACTTGTTCTGAGTCAGTAACTTAAAAGATATTGAAGCCAGCATAACAGCCTGGCAACTAGAATTTTCAAAAAGAGATCAGAAGTGGCAGCCCTTTCATTCCTCTTATGACAGGTTTACCTAAAGGAAAATGATTTTACTTTGTATGCCATTAGTAACCAGAGTCTTTCGTATACTCCATAATTCTGCAATGAGGAGAGACCTATGGGAAAAAACTCATGGGTTGTTTCGTGCAACACAGACAAATCAGAAACTTAAACAACCCGTCCGTAACAATTGAGTGAGGTCCAATACTGTTTAACATACTATTTCGTTAGTGTTAGTATTATTAACATACAACATTTTTTCTAGCTGTATGGAGGTGAAATAGTGGCCATATACTGTACTCATTAGACAAGGATCAGTTCATTTCTTTCAGCTTCGCTACCCCATTAATAATATTGTCTTCCAGGGGGAATTATAAATGAGACAGGTTTGAACGGATGACATGATGGTAGATAGAGTGGATTAGGTTTGTTTGGAAGTGTTTCTCTAAGGTTTCCTGTCATCCTGTAACAGAGGTCACATATCCTGAACGGCCTGCAGACATCCTCTAAGTGAGAGGTGTCACTGCACTGTTGGAGTGAGAACACAGCTCTTACTGACCCACTTAGTTCATATCAGCTGAGAATACTTTGGTGTTATCCTTGAAATTTTTAACTGTCATGAAGTTAAAAGACCTGTAAGTAGCACGGAATATACTCATGTGTTTGTAGAGAATAATGGTGCATCCCTTTAACCAATGTAATAAGTGTGGAAAACAGGTCACAACTTTTCGTGCTGTGCCTGACCTACACCTTCTTGTACATATTTGTTTATGATATAGTATTATCTGAGTGTTTTATGGTCAAGCCAGCATAATTACATGGGAAATTAGTAATGCAATAGATTTAACTGCACTGCACATTGAAGACCTAGGGCAATTATGCTTAGAATTCGTCTCACCATAATTATCAGTTAACGCTGGATTGTTTTGTACAGTGTCGGTGGAGCTGATATTTATCTAATAAAATTCTCCAAACATTTATCTAGTAATGACACATGTTCCATCTTTGGACATGACTAACATTTAATAGCATATAAAAAGAACAATTAACCTTTTTTGTCATAACTGTGAAATAACCGATGTCCACATCTCCGCCACCTTTACTTCATTTAAATGATATGCTCATGATGAACAGAAATCTTTTCTTTTGAAGCCTTTTTCACAAAAAAGAATAACTGCTCTCTGTTATCATGAAATTTCAGTCTTCTGATATTTTTATTTTCAGTGTGTGAAATTGCAGAAATCAACTGCCGTTTATGTATTTGATAACTGGCATGGTCATGGTCAACTACCACGTAGTCCTAAATAATGTGAATGCAACCCTGTTACCAGAGCGGCTAAATGGTTGGCTCTTCCACCTGGCAGTACTGGGGTGGTCAGTTTGAATCCCAACCATGGCCCCACCTGCCTGGAGTTTGCATGTTCTCCCTGCGCCTGCGTGGGTTACCCCCCACACCTGAAAGACATGCTGGTAGGCTAATTGGCTCCTGTCTAAATTGGCCTTAGTATGTATGAATGTGAGTTAGGGACCTTAGATTGTACGCTCCTTGAGTGTTAGGGACTGATGTGAATATACAATATACATGTAAAGCACTGCATAAATTGATGGTTCTATATAAGTACCTGTAATAAATTGAAAAAAATGACACAGTAGTGACATAGAGATCAGAGGAAGGAACTACTGAACTATGAAGGGCATGTAGAAAATTGACTCACGCACAAGTGAGTCACAAGGTTGTTTGTCAGCAACCTTCATTGGACAATTCTATTCTAGAGGGCTGCACAGTGTTGAGTATTTACTAATTTCCTTATTTATTATTTATTTAAGATCAGCAGGGTGGCCTCTATTAAAAAAGGAAGGATTCAATTTTATTCATTAAAGTTTGTTCTACTATGGGCAGCACAGTGGCTAAGCTGTTAGCACTTCTGTGTAGCAGCACTAGAGTCATCGGTTTGAATCCCAACAACGACACTACTTGCATGTTCTGCCTGTGTGGGTTTCCTCTGACACTCCAAAGACATGCTGGTAGGTTAATTAGTTCCTGCCTAAATTGGCCCTAGTATATGTAAAAATGTGAGTTAGGGACCTTAGATTGTACGTTTCCTGAGGGCAGGGACTGGTGTGAATGTACAATATATATCTAAAGTGCTATATTTATTTATTTATTTATTTCAGTTACTTATATAGCGCCGTCAATTTACGCAGCACTTTACATATATATTGTACATTCACATCAGTCCCTAACCCTCGAAGGGCATACAATCTATGGTCCCAAACTCACATTCATACATACACATACAAGAGCCAATTTAGACAGGATCCAATGAACTTACCAGCATGTCTTTGGAAACCGCAGTACCCGGAGGAAATCCACGCAGTCACAGGGAGAACATGCAAACTGCATGCAGGTGGTGCAGGGGTTGGGATTCGAACCAATGACCCTACTACCGCCAGGTGGAAGTGCTAACCATATAAGTACCTATAATGAATAAAATAAATAAATACTATATTGGCAGCTGACCTAGAAGTGCAATTTACATGGTAGCTTTAATATTGTGCAGTTGGGCAATTTATGTGACAGAAACTGAGCACAGTAGGGCTAATGTATGAAATCTAGAGAAAACATATGGAACTTAAATTGTTACCCATAGTAAAGCCACTCTCTGGTACTAGCTACACATATATTGGAATTTAATTTACTCCAGTTTTTTTTTTTTCAAATCATCCTCGGTGAAAACAGCAGCTAATTGCTTTCCTTGGTGACCAAGTTGTCATTTACAGTGATTTTAATGCAAGGCAAACACATCCATATGGTAACCACAGGGGGATAACACAGGCCTTTTTGTGTGCGTTCCTTTCCAAATTGAGAGCAGTGGAAAAGCAGTGCATAGACATATGTTTGTGTGTGTGTGCGTGTAATTGTCCCTTATTTGAGGTTACATTTAGGGCCATAACTAATTAGTGGATGTATTAGGAATCTGATTTGTATTTCCATGGGGCAAAGCGCCAGTTTTACTATACGCCATTCTACTTTCTCTGTTGGAATGAATGGAGGAAAATTTAGGTGTGATTGTCTGACTTCTGATTTTTATATAATGTTGAAAGTAGAGAGAATGGAGCTGGAGAAGTGCGCAGCGTGTAGCAGTACTGGCAGTAGAGAGCACTTCAGTAACACCTGAGCTTAACAAAATCAATTTCCTCAAACACTAAATCTTCAGTGGAACTATGTAATATATTGTATATTTAGTTAACCACTTGACCTCTGGAAGGTTTTACCCCCTTCATGACTAGAGCATTTTTTTTGCTATTCAGCACTGCGCTCCTCTAACTGGCAATTGCTTGGTCATGCAACACTGTATTCAAATTAAATTTTTATAATTTTTTTTCACACAAATAGAGCTTTCTTTTGGTGGCATTAAATTGCCATATTTTTTAATTTTTTTCTATATAAATTAAAAAATACAGAGGATTTTGAAAAAAAAATGTTTTCCTTAGTTTCTGTTATAAAATTTTGCAAAGAAATACTCTTTCTTCATAAGTGCATTCTGCTACATTTCTTTGGTAAAAAACCTGTATCAGTGTATAATATTTAGTCTGTGTGAAAGTTATAGCGTCTACAATCTATGGTATATACATTTGAAAATTGATCAATTCAATCAATTCTGGAGGCACTAATACTGTATACAAGGACAGTACATATACCCCTCCAAATGACCCCTTTTTGGAAAGCATACAGTCCAAGGCATTTAGTAAGAGGCACGGCAAGTTTTTTTAAGCTGTTTTTTTTGTCATTTGTTTTGGAAAATGAAGAAATTAAATATGTTTTTTTTCACAATGTCTTTTTTTTTAACCACCTCCCTTCCGGCCGTTGTATATAAACGGCTGGACGGTGGCAGTGCAGGGGCGGGTGGCCGTTTATAAATGGCCTCCCTGCCCCCTGCTTGTGCGTGCTCCCTGGGAGCGCACAGCACCGCGATCCGGTGCCCGCTGTGTCCTCTGGATCGTCATATGGGACCTCTGTGTGAGTTCTCGATCATGTGATCACTGATTGGCCAATCGGTGATCACATGAGGAGTAGTAAGCAAGATGTCACTTCTGACATCATTGCTTACTACGTGTGAAATCTGTGAATGATCACAGAGGTCACATGGTACAAGGCTATTCACAACAACCTTGTACCATGTGACAAGCTGTGACCAATCACAGCTTACACAGTAGTTCTTAATGACTGCAAGAATGCAGCCAGAGAGAAGGAGAAATGATTGATTTTACACCCAAAAAGGTACAAAAAAAAAAAATCTTCATCACCCCCCACAAGAAGTACAGCGTCACCATGGTGACACTGTACTGCTAGGGTGACAATATGTAAAAAAAAAAAACCATAAATAATAATATAAAAAAAAAATAAAAATGTAAAAAAAATGTTTAAAATGTATGCTTTTTGGTTATAAACTAATTTGGGTTTTTTTTTTTTTTTTTTACTAAAAAGATAACAGAATACATTTTGGCCAAGATTTATGATGAAATATTATTTATTTGCATTTTTTTTTCAGAAAAACACTTTTTTTTCAAAATTTGTGGACTTTTTCATTTACATAGCAAAAGAAATAAAAATCTTAGTGGTGAATAAATACCAGGGGTGGACTGACAACTCATGGGGCCCCCGGGCAATAGGGGATCATGGGGCCCCTGTGTCCTTTCCCAAACTCAAAAAAGCCTATGAAAAAGGTACCAGGGGCATATCATGGGGCTCCCTACTGATCCCAGGCCCTCTGGCAGTGCCCGAGTTTCCAAATGGTCAGTCCGCCCTGATAAATACCACCAAAATAAAGCTTTATCTATCTCAAAAAAATGTTAAAAAATTCATATGGGTACAGTGTTGCATGACCGTGCAATTGTCATTCAAAGTGTGATAGCACTGAAAGCTGAAAATTGGCCTGGACAGGAAAGGGGTAAAAGTGTCAGGACTTGAAGTGGTTAAACATACTGTCAGCAGTGCAGTACAGTGTCATCATATGACTGATAAATAAAATAAATGTATTTTTCTTCTTTTACTATTTTTTTTACAGTATATACTTTCATCAGAGTAATTCAGTGTCACCATAGTGACACTGTACTACTCTGGGGGGCGGGAGGAGGGGATAGCAATACTTTCAGCTGTCATGAATAGATTTCCATTCATGACAGCTTAGTTACTGTTGACATGCTGTGATTGACTACAGCTTATCACATGGTTCAGGTAGCCAGGTACCATGTGATAGCTGTAGGCTAATCACAGCATCACAACAGTAAGCAGACTGTCATGAATGAAAACCCATTCATGACAGTTTTCTTACATAAATATCATGTGATCGCTTTGATTGGTCATAGCAATCACATGAGACCCTGGCCACTCATGGCAGTTGGGTACAAAGTGGTTTGATCCCCTGTGCTCACAGGACACTGTGGTCACAAAATTGCACTGCTTCACACCCCAGGGGGGGCGTGCTAGTGTGCATGTGCCAGGTGACGTACCGGTAAGTCACCCAGCCTGGCTGTGCTGCCTGTCCATGGCAAGTGTACTGTGGGTAGGCGGCAAGTGGTTACTATAACTCTTTTAATAGAGGAAGTCATTTGAAGAGTAATGATTGCTTACTTTGTAGATTACATGAGATAAATAACAGGTAGATGTTATCTACAAAATCCCTGAAAAATAATTTCTTATAAATGAATACATTCTCCAGATATAAACATTCTATCTACTGTATGAGCTGTGTGTACTTTAAGAAGCAGTGTCGCCCAGAATGGATTTCTCTAATTGGGAAGAGGGATGGGGGTAAGGTAGTGTTCAATACCCCATCACATGCCTTCTAGTGGATTCTAGAACTTTGTGACAGTGCATGTTACAATGTGTCCCAGACACATTTTGTCCCTGTTCAGGATTCTCTTCTTCAGGTTGTCAATGTAAAATCTTTTATGACTCTTTCACACTGATGTGCTTTCGATGTGTTCCCATTGACATACAATGAAAGGTGCCTTTTTGGTGCTCTTTTGAAAAACTGCACCAAAGATGCAGTATGCAGGACTTTTCAAAGCACAGCACACCTGCAGTGTGAAGAGTTACGGTACATGGATTTAATTGGGAATAGTTTTCATGTGCTTTTATCGCCCAGTAAAAGCGTGGCAAAAGCGCAACAGTGTGAAAGGGGCCTTACACTTATGCTTTTAATGTGTCATAATGTGCACCACTTTATATCACAAGATACCCTGCTAAAAATACTTCCTTACTACTAGTTAGTATAGTTCTCTTAGGTCCTTTGCTTTTTAGAACTTCTCCCTCCTTGAGGAAGGGAACTAAAGTTTTTTTTTGGGGGGGATTTTACATTTTATGGTTGTGGGGCTTTCAATTTTATGGTTAGGCACATCTCTTATTTTTTGGATCTATTGCTGTATAATAAAATGAATATACATTTGACAAAGTTTAATGTAATTTTTTTAATATAAGATACCTATCTCTGATTGTCACCAAGGTCACCATACAGTAACTAGTGACCCAACTGGAAGATTTCTCTATGCCTGTTTTGGTGACACTCCAAAATTCTGGAATTTCTTTCACTTTTACTCTTGGTGATAATGGTAAACAAATCAAATAAACTGAGCAATACTCCCTAATGGGGACACCGACAGCAATGAAAACATGATAGGTATTCTAATCCCTCTCAACTCATTTTCAGGCTCCAGCAGGCTCTCAGGATAGCTGTCTGCCTGTACCTCTTGTGGGCAGGCAGCTACCTGAGAGCAGGAAGATCAATGGACTATGAGAGCACACACCAGCACCCTTATAGTTCATTGAGGACTACACGCCATCATCCACAATGCTTGGCCGTGCTTTTAAGCATTAATTCACAGGGAACTACGAATGAATGATGCAGTCATGTGGGCAGAGACCCACATGGTCGTACTATTTTCAAATTGTGACAGTGGCTGCGGGGAGAAGATCCCCCGCCGCTGTCGCAGGGAGGGGGGATCAGAGGGAGAGGCTGCAGATGAAAATGTTACATGTTACACCTTAAAAATGTGTGGAAAATATAATGTTCCCAAGGTGAGCTTATCCTTTAACCGTTTCAATACCGTGCAATTTTACACCTTCCTGCCCAGGCCATTTTTCAGGTTTCAGCTCTCTCACACTTTGAATGACAATTGCGCGGTCATACAACATTGTACCCAAACTAAAATTTTATCATTTTCTTCACACAACTAGAGCTTTCTTTTGGTGGTATTTAATCACCGCTGGGGTTTTATTTTTTGCTAAATTAACAAAAAAAGACCAAAAAGTTTGAAAAAAAAACACATTTTTCTTTGTTTCTGTTATAAAAGTTTACAAATAAATAATTGTTCTTCATAAATTTAGGCCGAGATGTATTCTGCTACATGTCTTTGGTGAAAATAACCCAAATTAGGATGTATTTTTTAGTTTGTAGGAAAGTTATAGAGTTCACAAACTATGGTATAGATCTGAATATTGATCAATCCTGAAGTACTGACAGCCAATCTAATATCTTGAGGTCCAAGAATGTCAGAACAGTACAGATATCCCCCAAATGACCCCTTTTTGCAGAGTAGACAGTCCGACGTACTTCATAAGAGGCATGGCGAGTTTTTTGAAGTTGTATTTTTTTGTCATAATTTTTCGGAAAATGAAAAAATGAAAAAAATTATTTTCACTATTTTTTTTTTACATACTGTCACCAGTACAGTACAGCGTCATCATATAACTGGCATGGCGGTGAACAGCGACACTGACTGGTGACAGTATGAAAAAAAAAATATTTTTTTTGTTTTTTCTTTTTGTTAATTCCAAGGATTTTAGCTTAACCAACAATGTTTTAAGTTCAAGGAACCAGAGATCTACACTGTGAGATATTATTTGTTTTATAGGAAGCCCTTTGGATTTTAGTATTTGGAATTCACCATACGAGCATTATTTCCTCCATTTGTAGGTGAAAGGATATTTGTGAAATTTCAGTGGCTAATTCTAGGACTTGGAACAGTGTCTCTTTTATGGTGATTTTATAGGTGGGGTGGTCCTCACAACTAGTGCTTTAGACCCAACATACGACTGAATCTTGCTTATTCCACCCAAAGTAGAACAATCCAGTGGCTAATTCCAAGGATTTCAGCTTAACCAACAATGTTTTAAGTTCAAGGAACCAGAGATCTACACTGTGAGAGATTATTTGTTTTATAGGAAGCCCTTTGGATTTTAGTATTTGGAATTCACCATACGAGCACTATTTCCTCATTTGTAGGTGAAAGGATATTTGTGAAATTTCAGTGGCTAATTCTAGGACTTGGAACAGTGTCTCTTTTCTGGTGTATTTATAGGTAGGGTGGTCCTCATAACTAGTGCTTTAGACCTGACATACGACTGAATCTTGCTTATTCCACCCAAAGTAGAACAATCCAGTGGCTAATTCCAAGGATTTCAGCTTAAACAAAAATGTTTTTTCACACATAAATGTATTGCTGTGACAGTAAAGCTTGAAAAAAATATTTTTTTATATTTCCTTGTATTTATCTTGAAATAGCATTGCTCAAACCCAGATACTTTTGTTTTGCTAATTGGCAAATTCTCTATTATTACATCAATATATATTTTATAAATAATTACAGTGGATAATTATGCAACATAACAGCTGACTCTCCAGATGGTATGCTAAAAAGTTAGAAAATGAAGAGGGAAAGAAAGCATTGTGAGTTAGTTCATGAAACTTCAAATATTCAAATGAATGCATTTCCTGCAATGCACCTAATTAATAAGTGCAAAATTCTTGTCAAGCTTTGCTGTATTGTGCCCCGTGTCTATATTTGGAAAAAAAAGCTTCCTAGTGTCGTATGGGGAAGATGTCTTGGCTTGCAGATGTACAGCTGCAGCACACTGGTTGAATTGATAAAGAAATTTATGCTCATAGCTACCTGTTTTATTTTCAATTAATATTTGAAGTTTAGTTGGTTTAGCTTTCTCTGAATATTCCTTGTTTTCAATATTATTTAATCACTTAAGTATCAGCCAGCAATACTCCAACCAGACCATTTTTCAATTTTTAGTGCTGTGATAGTTTGACCGACAATTATTTTGTCATGCAACACTGTACCCAAAGGAGTTTATAATTGTTATGAGACAGACAGAGCTTTCTTTTAGTTGTATTTAATAAGCCCTGTTTTTTATGTTTCTACTAACAAAAAAAAAACAACAACATTTTTTTTAAAAATTGTCTCCCTTACTTGTTAAAATGGAAATGCCACATTAGGATGAAACCCTCCAAAATGACCCTTTTTTGCAGAGCAGACACCCCAAGGTGATCTCATTGTCAGCTATAATTTTTTTTAAATGAAAACACATGTTGGTACTGAGGGGGGTTAAACATGGAGCCTGAGAATGGTGCACTAGAAGAAGGAGGAAGTGAAGGGGTGAATGTTATAAGAGGAAGGACCAGGATTAGCATTGTATATAGTACCATGTGATCACTGTGATGACCAGTCATAGCAATCGCATGATACCAAGACCCTCGGATCAGCTGGGTACAGTGTCTCTGTGTACGCAGCCATCTAGAGACCGCTGGATACACAGCAATCACCCAGCGGATCACCTGTTCATCGGTATTGGGTAAATAAAGCGCCACCAATCCACTGTTGAAAAATGTACTGCAGTACATGAGGGATTAAATACTATTTTTTAGAGGTGAAGAAAAAAAACCCCAAAGATGTTGACCATAGAAACAGACTTTATTGTACATATTTAAACTAAAAAATATAAAATTACTTATTTTAAATAAAGTCATCCTAAGGGCCCATGTATTTACATTAAAACAATAAATATGCAGTGCTAAAATGATGACATATAGTAAACAATAGTACAATAAAAATCTAAATGACTAAATGCAAATATAGTGGGAGCTGCTGAGGCGCATAGGTGATGAAGTGAAGAGTATGTCCTATTATGACGTAAGAATGTCAATAAACATATATAGGTGACCAAAGTGAATATGATTCAACGTAAATAACAGTCCAAAATTGGGGTGCTCCGTGCTGGTAACTTCAGGTGCGGTGAGCCAATGAGACTATGCACTTGCCAGAAGTGCATAGTAAATGCGCAAAAAAGTAATCCTTAATAGGTCATCTGGGTCTGGTCTAGGGCTGCGGGGTCATCAGGCTCAATGTGGATTCATAGGAATGATAATGCTCACACATAGGGGTCACACTCCATTTACATAACCTTCAGATCAGATACAGGGAAATACTCCAGGTCCAGATGTAGTTCCACCTTATAAGGCTCGAAATAACCAAGCCAAGGAACAGATAGATACTTGCAGAGTTGGATCATCCACAAAGTCTTCATGAGACTCTCTTAGTTCTCCAGGTCTTGCTTCACAAAATTCACTTCGGAGAGAGATTTTCCACCATCTCAAAATAACCTCGCTGCGAGTGACCTGCAGCTGATAGAAGTCCTTGCTCGGTGCCAGGCGCAAAACCTGGAGAACTAAGAGAGTCTCATTCATACATACACATATTAGGGCCAATTTAGACAGGAGACAATTAACCTACCAGCATGTCTTTGGAGTGTGGGAGGAAACCAGAGTACCCGGAGGAAACTCACACAGGCACAGTGAGAACATGAAAACTCCAGGCATGTGGTGCCATGGTTGGGATTCAGACCAACGACTCTAGTGCTGCCAGGCAAAAGTGCTATCTATTTAGCCACTGAGCTGGCCAGTTTATACTAGAAAAGTTTGAGGTGTTAGGACTGAGAAAAGGCAAATCAGATATTCACTTTGCAAGGGAATGTTCTCTAGAACTTAGTGAATATGGTGATATTTCACTTTGCAAAGAATATCCAATCAACTGCAAGCAAAATAAGAAAACAGCATTTTTGCTTGCAGATGAATGGATGATGGAAGTCAACAGAGCTTTACCTCATTCAATAAGCTCTGGGGCAAATTCCCTTGCAAAGTGCAACTTTTCTTGCAAAGTTTACAGTCTGTTTGCCCTTAGTAAATCAACTCCATTACATTTAATACAGAGATATGAGGTAAAGCATGTAATACAAAGGTCTTAAGCAATGCATATAATAAAGGCATGATAAAGAGATATTAGGTATGCTGAATAATGGAGATGTATAAGACACTGCATGTAAAGGAGACATAGGATGCACTAAATGTTATAGAGCATTAAGGCACTGAATGTAGTAGAGAGGCATGGGGTGCTGCATGGAATGAATAGGTATTGTGGCAGTGCAAGGCCCTGACACTGTGAAAACATAGGAGAAAGTGACACAGGGTTTGCAAATATGTAGAGTACAGGGCCCCAGAATGTCAGTTCAGATTGGATAAAGGTGATTTTTCATCTTTCCATTTTTTTTTTAATTTCCAAATCAGGGTCTGGAGTTCAGAGGCTTCAAAGTGCATTGGGAGGGTAGAAGTCTCAATGCTGCGTCTGGGTCTTGCTAGAAAGCAGTAGGCTGAGTGTGCGGGTGTCCAGAGCCTTTATAATCTAGGACCTGACAATAATTCAGGGCTCCACTAAAGAGATAGGAGGCCTCTGCATAGGGGGTCAGGAGGACTCCAGTCTTTCCCAGGAGTCAGAAAGGCTGCACAGGGCAGCCATAGCATGTACAGTTGCAAGAAAAAGTATGTGAACCCCTTGGGATTACGTGGAGTTTTGCATGCATTGGGCATAAAATGTGCTCTGAATGTCATCTAAGTCACAACAATAGAAGAACACAGTCTGCTGAACATAATACTACACAAAAATTAGATGTTGCCATGGTTTAATTGCACATAACATGTAAACATTCACAGTGCAGGGAGGAAAAAGTATGTGAAGCCCTAGCTTAATGACTTCTCCCAGAGCTAATTGGAGCCAGGAGTGAGCCAACCTTGACTGCAATCAGTTTGATGATATTGGATGTGTTGCTGACAGCTGTCCTGCCCTTAAAAAACACACACCTTTTTTGGGTTTACTGGTTTCAAGAAGCACTGTCTGATGTGAACCATGCCTTGCAGAAAAGAGCTCTCAGAAGACCTACGATCAAGAATTGTTGACTTGCATGAAGCTGGAAAGGGTTACAAAAGTATCTCCTTGAGCCTTGATGTTCATGTGTCCACGGTAAGACAGACTGTCTACAAATGGAGAAAGTTTAGCAGTGTTGCTACTCTCCCTAGGCGTGGTCGTCCTGTAAAAATGACTGCAAGAGCACAGTGCAGAATGCTGCATGAGGTAAAGAAGAATCCCAGAGTGTCAGCTAAAGACCTACAGAAATCTCTGGCACATGCTAACATTTTTGTTGACACATCTACAATAAGGAAAACATGAAACAAGAATGGAGTACATGGGAGGACACCACGGAGGAAGCCATTGCTGTCCAAAAAGAATATTGCAGCACGTTTGAAGTTTGCAAAAGAGCACCTGGATGTTCCACAGCACTACTGGCAAAATATACTTTGGACAGATGAAACCAAGATTGAGTTGTTTGGGAAGAACACACAACACTATGTGTGGAGAAAAAAAGGCACAGCACACCAACATCAAACCTCATCCCCACTGTAAAACATGGCGGAGGGAGCATCATGGTTTGGGGCTGCTTTGCTGCCTCAGGGCCTGGACGGATTGTTGTCATTGATGGGAAAATGAATTCCACAGTTTATCAAGACATTTTGCAGGAAAACGTACGACCATCTGTCCGCCAACTGAAGCTCCGCAGAGGATGGGTGATGCAACAGGACAATGACCCAAAGCATACAAGTAATTCAACAAAACAGTGGCTGCAACAGCACAGAATACGCCTTCTGGAGTGGCCCAGTCAGA
Source organism: Staurois parvus (assembly GCF_062004578.1). Taxonomy (NCBI): domain Eukaryota; kingdom Metazoa; phylum Chordata; class Amphibia; order Anura; family Ranidae; genus Staurois; species Staurois parvus. Next base: position 6,015,285 of record NW_028318022.1, on the reverse strand, counting down.
GTCCTGACCTCAACCCGATTGAAATGCTGTGGCATGACCTTAAGAGAGTGATTCACACCAGACATCCCAAGAATATTGCTACACTGAAACAGTTTTCTGAAGAGGAGTGGTCCAAAATGACTCCAGATCATTGTGCCGGTCTGATCTGCAACTACAGGAAACGTTTGGTTGAGGTTATTGCTGCCAAAGGAGGGTCAACCAGTTATTAAGTCCAAAGGTTCACATACTTTTTCCTCCCTGCACTGTGAATGTTTACATGTTATGTGCAATTAAACCATGGCAACATCTAATGTTTGTGTAGTATTATGTTCAGCAGACTGTGTTCTTCTATTGTTGTGACTTAGATGACGTTCAGAGCACATTTTATGCCCAATTCATGCAAAACTCCACGTAATCCCAAAGGGTTCACATACTTTTTCTTGCAACTGTATGTCTGCATAGTGGAGGTGCAGTCGGTGACAGAAGGGCAAGGAGCTGGAAAAGTGCTGAGATACCGAGTTTGTACAAGAACACTGAGGTGCTGTGTTTGATGGTCTGGAGGACAAAGGCAACAGGCCTGAGCAGCAGCACTGCTAGAGAAAGCAACGAGGCTGAAGTAATTTACATTCATGTTGATAGTGGAAATCCCTGCATTGGAAACTGATATTCTGTATGGACTCTTCTGTTTTATTAATAAATATGGGCCAGCCCTTAACCGCTTCCCATCCACCTACAGCCTATAAATGACAGATGGGAATTAGTGCTGATGCTGGCTAACGTTAGCCTACATGGGCGGTTCCTGTGCGGCTCACGGAACGCGCACCCAGGAGCCAAGGTGATCTGTGTGTTACACAGACACAGCGGAATGCTGTGTCCAAATGATCACATGGTAGTTTACTATGTCATTGCTGTGTCCAATCACAGAAATCGCATAGTAAACTGAAAGTAAAGTTCGGTTCTCTCTGCTCTCACACAGATTGGCTGTGTGAGCAGAGAGAACTGTTGCTGCAGCCTGTGAGTGTACAGCAGCCTGTCACAGTGCATGCACACTCACAGACTGCAGTGCCAGCCTGCACCAGTGCCCTGATCACTGCACAATAAACAATGCAAATAGCCCCTGTCACCTGTCCCAGTGCTCACGATAACACCTCCTTACACCATACAAAAGTCCTGATCACCACCATACGCCATACCAGTGCCCTGCTCACTGCCATAGGCCATTGCAGTGCCTTGACCACCACCATACCAGCGCTCTATTCACCCCCTTACCAGCATCCTGATCACTGCCATACTCCATACTAGTGTTCTGATTTACCTTACAAGCAGTGCCAGCAAATTACTTTTATTTATAGATACCATGGTACATGGGCATGCCTTTCAATTCCACAACTGTTCAAGTTAAAGGACAAATCCACTTTAGGAAAAATAAAACACTCGCCCATCCTTCCCAGAACTCTAACGTAATCTAACCTAGGCCCCCTGCCCCTTTATACACACACATACACACACACACACACACACACACACAGGGCGTATTTACAGTGATGCAGACAAGGCATTTGCCTAGGGCAGCTTTTTTCTGGGGGGCTGCGCCGCCCCCCCTTTCCCTGGCAGAAGTGACACAGGACACAGAGTGGTCTGAGTGCTGGGACTGGGAGCAGCTGTCGCTCAGCTCTGCTCATTGTGTGTGCAATGGGGCTGGTCTATCGGCAGGGGCATCGGACCTGACACCGCACTAGCTACACTGATCCGCAGCTCTGTCCCCAGCTGGCTTCCAGCAGAGCTCATTGAAACCGCCTCCCTCTCCTCCGTTGTCTACATGTACACTGGAGTAGGAGGGCGGAGGAGGAGAGACACCGATGTGCATGTCTTTGCTGATCTGACGTCTGTACCGATTTTCCTATATTGTTCCTGGGCAGAGGAGGGGGACAGAGTGACTGGAAAGGGGGGGGGAATAATTAATTGGGGGGTTAAGAGGATATGTGCTGGGGGGCAGTTTGGGAGGGGAGAGGATCTATGCTAGAAGTTGGTTTTGGATTTGAAATTCAACCCCACACAAGAGCACAAGCCCTCTCCCCTCCCAAAGCACCCCCACAGCACATATCCGACCCTCCCCCCCACATCCCTACTAGCACAAGTTGAGGGGGATCTGTACTGAGAGAGGGGGTCTATAATGATGGAGAAGGGTCTGTACTTAGTGGGAGGGGGTTCTCTACTGAGGGAGGGGGGAATCTATACTTAGAGGGGAATGCGATCTGTACTCGGGGGGGGGGGGGTCTGTACTGAGAGGGGACTATATCTGGTGGGGAAGGGGGTCTATACTTGGCGGAGAGCAGGAGCGTATTTACCGCGTGGTGGCATTTTTCACAGGGGGTGGTACCAATGGGGCAGGGAAGTGGGGGGGAGGTGGTGGCAGCGGTCGATTTTTGTGTTGCCTAGGGCAGAACAAAACCTAAATACACTACTGCATACACACACACACACACCTTCCTTTTCCTTCCGCTGGAGTTTACCATTCTCCAGCCTGAAATCTTTTCCAGTGCTGGCTGCACCTGCATAGATTTTCATTGAGCTGTACTCAAAAACTAGAGCAGCCTGGAGCGCTGTCTTATTCAAGTATATAGGGAGCTGCTGCACAAGTGCTGCCCCTGATCTGAGAAGGTTTTGGGCCTGAGGCTGTAAACATTGTAAGAGACCACTGCTGTCATGGAGAGCGAAGTAAACACCTGGGTAGTGGGGTTCTAGGTAAAATTAGGTTAGGGACTAAGGAGGGTGGTGGTGAACCTGTAGTTTAAGTTACTTAGGGGCCAGACTTGGCTGCTAATGTTATCTATGATTCCCCCATAGTCACCTATGGGCCCAACCCCTATGGTCAATCAAGAGTAGCACCAATGATATGTAAATTGAAGCAAACCAAAGCAATAACATCAGTAAAAGATACATTGTGATTGGTTGAATTTGACTATTTACTTTGCAGAATGATCTTTGCCTTCTGAACAATGCTGTAATTGGTAAGAGAAGACCATGGATCAAATTGTAGATACATTTGACATTGATCTTCTGGATGAGTCTAAGGCAGCCCATAAATTAAGTCTTCATCTTTCTTATTATGGATCATGTCTGTATTATGAAAGGAAAATACAAATCATGGCAAATTCATGGGGGACGGCATCTCTTTTCATTACTTTGTTAACCCTCCATTGTAATCAGATAAAACATGAACTTTCATTTCAGTGTGTAAGGGCAAATACCTCTATCAGGTTTTTGCCACTGTTTGTGACCCCATGTGGGTAGGGTTTCTGTAACTTCCTGCCCCCACAGTCCCAGTGACTATTGACAGGTGAGATATGAAGTGAGGGGAGAAACTTATCAGGGACACAGATAACAATTAAACTTGAAAAAAGTTCAAAGCCTCATCTACTCTATCTAAACCTAAAATGAAAAAAGTTTATTCTTTTCTACTCTAAATGCTGTTCTAAAATGAATACACAACAAGCTAAAAACACAAGTGACATGGTGGGATTGCCCGAATATCTAACCCTTCTGGATTAATATCTTCTCCATAGTTTGCCAAATCACTTTATGCAGCATACTACAAACCCCTCAACTTGCTCTCATCGATATTACTGGGATCTGTTTCTAGTATTAGGAAGGGTCCTCTTCATTTTTTTGCTTTTGCTGTCAGCTGGTGAGGTTACACGTCCTTTTGGAAATCTTCAGTCAACCCTACAGTTGCTGAATGGGCTAAGGAATTAAGTCATATCATGAACATAGAAGATTTGATGACTCAGTGGCACGAGAGGACTAAAACTAATTTTGAAACCTGGCGTCCCTGGTTATTTTACATGAACTTGGAAAATTTTAAAGAGATTCTAAAGGCTGCAGGTTTTTTACTTTCCTGTATGCTGTGTATGAAGGTAAAAAAACTTTTCTGTGCAGTTCCCCCTTCCCTTACCTGAGCCTGATTTTGATCCAGCAATGCGCATGAGAGCAGCAGATCTCCCAGAGCTCTCTCTCTCTCCTCACTGGCTCAAATACAGCAGTGGGAGTTATGGGCTTCTGTTGTCACAGCCAGTAAGCAGGGAGCACGAGCAGAGCTGAGCCATGCTCTGTGTGTCTGGGCTAGGGGACAATCATGCACCAGTGCCCCCATAGGAAGCAGTTTACTATGGGGGCACTTGGAAGAGGGGAGGCGCTAGGAATGCTGGTGCAGGCGCAAGAAGAGGAGGATTGGGGCTGCTCTGTGCACAGGTAAGTATGACATGTTTATTTGTATTTTTTTTCTTTTTAAGAACCTTTAGTATCAATTTAAATCATACCTCTAGTGTAGACCTGGCCATTACTGGCTATGATTATCATATGCCTAGGATGAGGGCAGCTGGCTGTGTGCTCAGAGTCCAACATATCTTCTCGCTATGCTTTACTCTTCTTACTCTTTTTTTCCCCCTATTTTTAGTTTCCCTTCAGTCTTTGATTGTTTGATTGACTCAATCTTGAGTGTTTTTTTTCATATGACTATCTGATGACCCATAGATTCATACTGCTTCCTCACAAAGCAGGATGTGTGTGTTTTTTCTGTGCCAACGCATCCTGCATGCTATGTGATGGTATAGCCTTTGGAGGCATTGTACCTATCACCTATTGCACTTGCAACCTATGGTTTATAATTTGGATCTTGTATCCTATCTTTTTGCAAAACTCTGTACTGCTTCTTACCTCCATCTGCCTATATTAAAAATAAAATATTTGAAATATAAAAACATAAATTAAATTACAGTAAGGAAAGTAAAGAAGATATTTTTACTGCATACTGAACAAATTTTTTTGTGTGACTGTCATTGGTAATACCACTATTCATTTTGCTTTTTTTGCTTTGTAGTCCTCAGCTTTGCATATTGATAATATAGTTACTGTCCTCCTTTTTATCCACTTTAATAACACCTAATATTACAGTATATACTACTCATTACTTTTACAAATGTGTTTATGGTCTTTTTTAATTATTAGGTTATGTAGCGTTATGTCTTTTAGGATAACAAAGGTGTTACTTGTACTTATGCTGAGAGATATTGTACACACAATTGCTTTTGCTGGTTATGTTCTTGTATCGATCCCCACAGTAACCAAAGCTTTGGGATTATGAGGATTGGAATCGCTAGTACCATTTATTTTTTCAGTTGCTGCTGCAGTTGCAGAAAACAAAACACTACAAAAAACACATTCATTCTTTATCCCCCTATGGAACTATACACTAAAAGCAATATAAGATTGCTTGAAAATAATTCAGCTGAGCAGTCGAAGAAGGACTTTTCAAGAAGATTACACTTGCATTTTATTAGAGCTACAACACAAGAATAGTAACAACCAAATAAAACCTGAAGATGTAGGGTCTTAATTCATCTTTGGAACACTGAAACGCTTTAAACCAACACTGATATTCCTTAGGCCTGGACACTAAATACCCCACCACAGTGTTTTCTTATTTTTACTATATTAATAGAGAGAGTATGCCTGTTTGGGAACAGGAGGGTTGAGTAATTCAATGTTTTGTAAGCGAGAATGAGGATAGCCTGGGCCAGATTTTCTATTAGGCATGTTAAAAGCGAGGCAAAGAGGCTGTTTTTTTATATTAATTGATTAAGCATATTGTTTCAGTCATCAGCAGGAATAGTCATCTCATAAGCTTGTTTGCACATTATTAAAATATTCTAAAAAAGATTAAGTCCAGAAAAAAATGGGAATGTTATATGTAAGAGGTGACTAGCAGAGGGGTGTTACAGGGTTGCAGCGTTAGGTGTAGTATGCAGGTATAACTAGAACTGGTGACTGGATAGACCCTAAGGGTTTTTTTTTACTAAAGCTGAAAAGTACAAAATCAGGCTCACTTCTGCATAGAAACCAGTCGGCTTCTAACCTCAGCTTGATCAATTAAACTTCGGCAATAAAACCTGGAAGCTGATCAGTTTCTATGCAGAAGTGAGCCTGATTTTGCACTCTCCAGCTTTAGTAAATAAACCCCTAAGATTGCAGAAGTCAGGGCAGGCAGCGTACAGTGATTGTGTCCATTATCTAAGAATGGTTCAAGGCAGGTGGAAATCAGTAGTGCAACTGTATACAGGCAAGGGTCTGGGCAGATAGCAAAGAGGCTACCCTCTCTGTGTATTAATTGACTCTGAACTTTTTTGACATCATCAATAGAAATAGTCATTTCATTAACCTATTTTATTAAAATATACTAGGCCAAGTTAAGACCTGGTCTGTTTAAAAGAGGTGATTCTAGCAGAGGGTGTTAATTACAGGGTGCAGTGATGAAAATCTGGCCCTGCAGACAACAGACTGTGGCAGAAAATACCGTACGTATGGTAAAGTAGAGCATATACACTGAAATAGTGTAGAGCATAGAGAATGCAGTATATTATAAAGTATGACACTGTGTGAATTTATAATACTACAATAATGCAAAAACATTTTTTGAATGCATTTATTTAAATTAAGTTTAAAAGAAACCTGGAGAATAGGACAGAGAAGCACCAGAAGATAATAATATTAATCAGAGAGCAGGGACAAGGGTGTATAAGGGAAAAGAAAAAGGAGAGGCAGCTGAAGAATATCAATGACAGGATCCACGAAAGAAGTGATTTGAATCAGGTTGTGTTGTGATAAAAGAAAGCAGAGAGAAATCTGAGGAGATGTTAAGAGGTAACAAATTATACGGCCTGAATAAGCAGATGAGTTTAGAGGATGACAGCAAATGCAGGCTAGAAAGGGAACCTTCGCGTGGTATTTGGTTGGTAATCTGACTTTTACTGAATTAGGGGTGAGAAGAAACATAGGAGGTTGATGCAGTTTGGGACAAAGAGGGCAGGGGATAAGGGGGCAGGAAGAGGGATGGGACATGCAAGCAAGCCACAAATAATGCACAGTATCAAAAGGCTAGGGAAGAGTGTGAGATAAACAACAGGAATCAAACATGATCATGCATTTTATTGTTACAAATAAACTATATATTTAAAACTGAAAATAGAAAAAAGTAAGATTTAGATTATATGTATTTTTTTTTTCTATGTTTAAAATTGTCATCCCATGCATGCTTTACAAATTTGCCATGGGGAACACGTACCTATGCAAATTAAAAAAAACAATCTTGTAATAGGGAGGGGGTCTTTCAGACAGCTTCAATGCCAACATTTAAAATACACATATAATTTAAAAATAATGTAGTAAACTTTTCTCAGTCTCAATGACAGTGTATATCGGCAGTGTATATTTTGCTATGGAATTGAGTAATCCTAATCATACAGTACAGGACACAAGACAGGAAGTTATAGACTATGCGGTATATTCCGCTACCTTCAAGTGATTGGACATTGGCAAGTGCACCCTTATATAACCCCACCCACCCTAAAGAGTCAGTTTTTGTCCATAGATAAGTGGCATCTTCTCCTATGGAGAAGTTTTCTAAATGTTCCTTTTTTAATTTTTCTTCTCTATTTCTATTCTCTATTTCTATTTCGACACTCCTATCAAGATCTAACTGCTTATTGCCTCAGGGCTTACTAGCAGTTTCTGGATTGGTTACTTTCAATGTACATTTTGGGAACCATACCCAGACCAGGCCAGCCTGTAAGGTTTGCTTTGGGCATTGGATCCTACTTTCAGCGCTCACCTTGGCACATGGTGAAACGACTGGGTCATGGTCCATTCCTATTGAACCCAAGACTCTGAAGACCCCTTTGGTGACCGGTGAAGTTTGGTCTCCTCTGGGAACCTGCAGAACGGATAAGTTAAGACAGTGTATTTGTGGCTGGGTCCTGTTTTTACATGTGGGGTGTTATTCACTTTATCATGTTACCCCCCTCTTTAAATGCCTGTACTAAGTTTTGCAATAGGTAGTTTTAATATAACGCTCACCTTTTTAAAATCCTGTGAGTTTTTCCCAAACAGTGTTTCTACTCGGTGGTGATGTAGTTGCAGTATGCCTTCTAGCCAATGCACTTTGCAATTTCCCCTGAGAACACAAGAAGCTCACCTGCTGGTCTCCTGGATGCTTGCTGTTCCACAGGCACAGCCACAGGACATGAGTCAGCAACTGGATTATCCTTTCTCTAATATTCTGTTATTCCCACAGAGGATACCTTCACTTAGCAATGGCAGAGACAAGACACAGAGCATCTAAGAAAAAGGGGTCTAATAGTACTTGTGCTACAGACAGAACCGGGGAAAGCCATGATGCTCATGATGATAGCTATCTCCCTGCATCGGAGCAAGGTTCTATTTTGACACCACTACCTTCCTGTAATTCTAGCTCCCTCTCAGACACACAACAAATGACCTACAGTATCTGACTAAGGCAGATTTCACTTCAACTATGTCTGATTTTTGTTTAAATCTCTCTGCCCTAGAACATTTTGTTCTCCAGGGCCCAAGAGTGCTTTTCTGAATCTATTAAGGAGTATGACCCTGAACCTTCCAACCTCTTTGAGGAAGATATTAAGGAAGGTGAGGTAGACGCAGAAGAGAATCCTGCAGATGAATTTTTCAACTCCCACATGTTATGAGGCAAAAGCTGAGGCTTTGCACTATATGCTTTCTATTGTGAGTTTACTTTTTGTTGTGTTGTGTACTAGCCTTTGTCTAGAAGCACTAGAATCTCCTCAGTCTTAACAAGCTGCTATGGGTACTAAACAGCTGGCAAAGTCTATGCATATGCAAATTAACCGTGGTATGCATGAAGATTGGCCAAATCCTGAAAAGATATTTATTGTTCCAAACATATTTGCTCGGTTATATCCTAGTGAATCCTGCCATGTTAACCTTTGCTCCTACTGGTCCTGCCTTACAAGTGACCATTGTGCCAATGTCCATTTGTCAAACTGTTGCTAATTGGAGGGGCAAATTAGCAGAGAATATGATCCTGTCTTTGAGAACCCTTTTCTTCTAGAGCAGTTGCAGCTCATGCCTTTGACACTGCTATTTTGTCTTAATGCACTAGAGAATGTGCTTCGCCAGGTCTCTATGATCTCACTGATCTGCTGAGCCTGCTTGAAAAAGGTGTCCTGTATGCATGCCTTTCAACAAGGAACACCTGTTTGGTGAATCCCTTGATAAATGTGTCAGTAGAGTTACTTTGAAAAGGTGCTTTTAGCCCCAAAAAAACAGCCTAATCCTACTACTACTATGGCTATTACTTCTTATTACCAAAAGGGGTCTTTTCACTCCACCTAGGCATCCTTCTCTAATCCAAAGGTGGATCCTTCCTTTCATTACAAACCTTGGACACCAAAATCCTCCAAGCCTACCTGAAAGCGCTCCTCCCAATGATGAAGGGGAGCCTTCACTCTCTGGAGTGGGAGAACATCTGTTGGCATTTGCACCAGTCTGGATCAGAGATGTTCTGGCCCCCTGTGTCCAATCTGTCGTTTCAAAGGGCTACAATATAGAATTTCTATTTCTGCCTTCTCCTTGATTCCCACCCTCCAATATGCCAGCTTCAGCTCAAAGACCAGCAGATTTGTGGCTCACCTTGAGTCAACACCTTGAGGCACAAGGAGTGATTATCTCAGTTCTGCAGAGGCAAGGTTGAAACGGTTTTACTCTAACCTATTCACAGAGCCAAAACTGAATGGAGGCATTCGCCCAATTTTATACCTGAAATCTCAAACCAAATATCCGCATGACCCTCAAATTCTTAATGTAGTGCACAAGATCTGTTCTTAGATCAAAGGAAATTTTGTTTCACAAAATCTATAAGATCTTCCAGTTCCTTCAAGCTTTCGAATGGCTGGTCAACTTAAAGGAATCTGTCCTCCTGCCTTCTCATCATCTAAAGCATTTGGGGCTGATCTTGGATATGGCCCAAGAAAAGATTACATCTTTGATGTCCAGGCAGGCATTTCTCGAGTTGCTTCTGCATGAGGATTCTGGATATCATTGTGGCTTCCTTTGAGGTGGTTCCCTTTGCTCAGTTCAGCTCAAGTCCTTTGCAATGCAACCTTCATGATGCAGGACAAGCAGATTCTTCCTCTGGATTGCCCACTACTGCTGTCCAGCCAGGCACAAATCTCCCTGGCATGGTGGATTTCCATCTCAGCCCTAATATCTTGGAAATCAATTCCTTCCCTTTGCCCCAAGATGGTAATGATGGACACAAGCATGACAGGGTGGGGTCTACAATTTCCTGACTATCCATGGAACGTGGTCCTCACAGGAGCTGATGCTCCCCATCAACATTCTAGAAATGAGAGCCATAAGTCATGAAAGTCTACCTTTTATAAAATCCTACTTTTGCTGATGCAAGAGCAACCGCTGGAAATTTGCTATAGCTTGCATCCTGGCATTCCTCCAGTCTGTACTGGAGCAGCATCTAGCTCTTAGTACTACAAACAGACATGTTTCTGCCTTATCTATTCTATTACAGAAACCTCTGGCTTCTGTGAAGACCTTAAGGATATCCCATTGGTGGATTTCATGAGTAAGGTGGCCTTTTTGGTGGCCATTATCTCTGTGACACATGTCTATGGGATAGCAGATGCTTCTTGTAAGAAGCCTATTCTTGTTTTAAATGGGAACTTCATCAGGCCTGAAGAAGGAGCATGCGTGTTCCGAATGAATGCCATGCCTACTGCTGCTGTACCTGGAGCTGACATCACTCCTGCCTTCCCTGAGGATCCACACCAACCAGGAAATACTGGGAACCACCAGCACAGCCAAGGACAGTGCTTTAGAGACTTGCCTGCAGCAGGACCAGCCAGAACTTGCACAATGGTTGACACCAATTTGACAAGCGCTCATTTTGATTACTGCTATTGTGAGTTGACAATTTTGTGGAATAAATTATTTGCTTATATTGCTGCACTTAGATGGCGCTGCTTCTCTCTTTTATATTTCACACAGAGTCTCTTCTAGCTCTTATTGAATCCACTGCCACTGAGCCAAGCATTATTGGAATATCCCTTAACCACCTTTGGACTTTAAGGACTTTACTTTTGTGGTTAATATACTAGCCATCACAGTATACATCTGTTTTTTTTCTTCTTAGTGCACCAAGTATTTCTTTTGTACTTGGACTCTACATAGCTGCAATATCTTCCTTCTGAGTCCCTTTGTGTCCTTCCTCAAGGTTCCAAGAAGGGATATCTTGCTTCCTTTTCCACCATTGCCAGGTGGCTTAGGCTGGTTGTTTACAACGCTTACATCCTCAAAGGAAAATGTTCCATTTTTTCCTTATTAAGGCCAATTGCACACAATCTGTCAGTGTTTCTTGGGCTTTCAGCATCAAGCATACTTTCTGCCTGGTCTTCTGGTAATACTTTCTCAAAGTTTAACTCCGTGGCTGCTCCGGCCTTTGCTGATGAGAGCTTCAGCCTCAAGGTGCTTCAGGTTGTTATCCAAGTGTTTCAAGTAGACTGACCCTTCTTGTTGTTGACTTGTTTTCCATATTGTTGCCTACACCTCAGTTTATTTCTTTAGGATGACTCATGGTCTTTGACATCATGTCTTGTATTATGTGCTGTATGATTAAGATAATTAGAGTTTTCACTTACCAGTAAAATCTATACCTTGGATTACAGTGCAGAATACAGGTTCCTCTCTTCAGTCCTCTATTTCTCCATATTCCTCCATAACTGGAGTCTCACAGAATGAGTGCAGTTATATGAGGGTGTCCTAGGGGCAATTCCAGCAAACATTTTTGCCAGCGTGCAATTACCTGAACGTAGTAACATATCACCCATGGTCTATGACTTCCTGTCCTGTGCTCTGTACTGTACTTCAAGATATGGAATTTTTCTGATAGGTCAAGATTCCCATTTTACTTTTACTAATAGCTTTTCTTGCATATATAAGCAGCACAACAATCTTGTTAATTTCATTTTGAAAAAAAGACTTTATTCCAGGTAGTTTTAGCAGCAAGACATGATTTTTCATCAAGTATTAGGACCACTTTGACCGCCAGATAGAAATTGATAAGTAGTTCCCTGGAGCTGTCCTCATTTCCACTGATGCAAAACTGTTCAAGTATTTTAATGAGGGAGGATTGACTAAAATGTACTAGAGAAAAAGAGTACAGGAAGTTGAATAATTAGAAAACCACAGATGATACAGCAGTTTAAAATTGACTATTAGCAGGGCAATTTTAAATAGCAAAACTTGGCCCACATTTAATGGCGACAAGGAGCACAGGTTGGGGCTTTACTAAAAGTTACAAGTACAGCAGTGTAAAATAAGCCAGAACCAGTGAGAGGTGTCAGTTAAGGAGATTGACCCTCTGAGAAGTGCTGGGTCCAAATAGACTTCAGTGGAATATTTCTCATAAATAGAGTGGTGTTTGGCAGCAGAGGAGGAGAGGCAACATGTAGTACAGCAACATGGTCACTTTAATGTAAAATAATACTCAAATGTTAAACCTTATAGTATTGCCAGTATTAAAATATGTAACATTCCCTAAAAAGGATTGCTCCAGGCTCCTTCCAGTATTGCTTACATAACCTCAGCATGAGAGTTAAGATTATCTGATCCTTCCTTGTAGCAGAGTTCCTGAACCATATGCCAAGGGTTTTGATTTCGTTAGGCACTAAATTAGTAAGCTATACCACTATATTTGCATTGGTGTTTTGCCCCAGTGTGAATGGCAGCAACAGGGATCTGTTGATTACTGTTGCTGTTTTTGACACTTGTGAGAAGCTAGCTGTGGTCACAAAACCCATAAACTTTAATGACAGGTTGCCAGGTGACCGCAGCTGTTCGTGGCTGTTCCCACAGCCAGCAATTACCTGCAGTGATTGCTGCTGGAAGCACACAAAGTTTTCCAGGAGCAATTACTACAGGTAATTGCCAGCTTTGTGAACATCCTTGATTAGCTGTGGCTGCTGGCAACCTGTCATTAAAGTGTACAGGCTCAGTGGCTGCAGCTAGCCACTCATAGGTGTACAAAATGACAGTTATTTCCATTACAGAGATTTGTTTCATATTTAAATGATAAATTCACCTTTCATAACATGTTACTGGTTACACCTATATTTAGGGTATAACATGTTACTGTAGCACCGGCCCCCACACCCTCCCGATCCCCCTTTGTGAAAGCAAGCGGGGGATCTTCTCCCCCTGCTCGCTGTCACAATTCACCCTCCTCATTACCGCATTATAGCTGAAAGACAGCTACAGCGTGGTTCTCTCGTTCTGGGAGGCCATCTATAGATGTCCTCCCAGACCTCGCCTTGCACCCCCTGGGATGCACATTGGGTGTGCTCTGTGACCACTGTGTCCTGTGTCCTGAAAGCACTTTATTTACACTGATAATCAGGGCACTGATTATCAGTACAGCCCCAGAAGTGCCGATTAATGCAGCTTATTCAAGCCCATCCATGCAGCTTATCAAGGCCAGTCAGTGCCCATCAATGCAGCATATCAATGCCCATTGGGACCACCTATCAGTGCCCATCAGTTCTGCCTCATCAGTACAGCCTCATCAATGCCTCCTCATCAGTCCCCATCAGTGCAGCTTATTAGTGTCCATCAGTGCTGCCTCATCAGTGCCCATCAGTGCTGCCTCATCAGTGCAGCTTCATGAGTGCCCATCAGTGCAGCCTTGATTAGTGCTCATTAGTGCAGCCTCATGAGTGCCCATCCATGCAGCCTATCAGTGCCCATCAGTGCAGTCTTATCAGCATACATCAATGAAGAAGAAAAATTACGTATTTGCAAAATGTTATAATAGAAAAAAGAAAACTTTTTTTTTTCAACATTTTGGTCTTTTTTTATTTGTTTAGCAAACAATAAAAAACCCCAGTGTTGATTAAATACCACCAAAAGAAAGTTCTGTCTGTCTCAAAACAACGATACAAATTCCATATGGGTACAGTGTTGCATGACCGCGTAATTGTCATTCAAAGTGCGACAGTGCCCAAAGCTGAAAATTAGCCTGGACAGGAAGGGGGTGAAACTTCTCAGTATTGAATGGCTCCACCTACCCAGCCATGTAATTCATTCACACAGTTCTGTGAATGGGAAAATTCAAGTACTGACAGCCTTTGTGGCTTGTAGTTCCTAATGAACTAACATTGCTCTGTTGAGCGTTCTGTTAGTTCATTGATTTTTCCTGTCAGTGTGAAACTGCTCGTACTATGTACGGGCAGACAGCTTATACTGACAGTCTGTAGGAGTCCTGCCTGGCACCCATGACCTGCAAAAAGATGTGCATGTATTATTTTTTTCTTGAAAGTGAACTTATCCTTTAAAGTATAATATAAAGGAGTTTAGTTATATCCTTTGTTCAATTTATTTCTGTTTTTTGTATGTTGATGAGTGCTTTACTTCTTTAGAAGCCAGGCTTATTTATTATATCCTGTCAGTAATGGAAGGAAAATCCAGTCTTTGCTTAAAATGGGAAAATTCCATAAAAGTGATAAATCTCTAAATAGATTTTAACAACCATTAACTTAAAAGTCAGTTGAACGACAATTAATCACACCTCAGTGAGTATGGGAACCAGTCAGTATTCACAAGGCATTAAAAACTCTATATAAAATTATAGTAAACAAGTTTCATTTACCGGTGTTGGCCAAATTGGTTTTATTAGTTTAATAGCTAGGTTTTGTTCATTTGATTTAATGATTGTTATTAATATATTCAGTTCATGACAGCTCATTGGTCACATTAGACCCATAATGATAATCTATTTAATTTAATTGCCAGCAGAAACCAATAGTGTTAATTTTGTTACTTCCCTTGAGGGTTTCTTCAACTGTTTTTTAGCAGTAAGTGACCATGTTTTCTCTTTTTAAATGACCCATGAATGGGGATTTTTGACCTCTATTTGTTAGCTTTGCACATACTATATGTGGTATAATCTGTTACGCCCTATCCATCCTTTTTTCCCAAATTTATGCAGCTAAATTATAATAATGCAAAGTCTTCTAGTGCAAGGACAGGTAAACGCAGTCATATGGGAGGGAGGGTATGCATGCAGGAGAACTGCCAATCATGGTGTACATCATTGTGTTTTTAAGGTGAATCAAGGACAGTTGCAGACAAAAACACATGAGATGTACAGTCAGGTCTTTTTTTTTCAGAGATTAGGTGCAGGTACTTCCGCCTTCCTAGTCACCCCTTGTCTTCACATCTACTCACCCCTGAGCACTATCCCTTGGTTCCACCCCCTACACACCTACTAGTATTGCCCCTTTTAGAGCATACAAAACCAAGTATTATTTTATGTATTTTCACAGCCAGAAACAATAGACCCCTTAACAACAATAGATACTCCCCACCAACAATAGACTCCCCCAGCAACAACAGATCTCCCCCAAAAATAAAAGACCCCCACAGCAAACACTCCCCTCCAGCAACAATAGATCAACACATTATCAACATACCCCAGCAGAAACAATAGACCCCCCAGCAGCCAGCATCAATAGACGCTCCAGTAGCCAGCAACAATAGACCAATTCCTCAACAGTAGATCCTCCCCAGCTGCAATTGACCCCCCTAGCAACATAAGACCCCTCCCCCCACCAACAATTGACCTTCCTCAGCAACAATAGACCCTACCACAACAATAGATCCCCACCAGCAACAATAGACCCAGAGTAGCCAGCATCAATAGACCCTCCAGCACACCCCTTGTCATTATATGTATTCAATGCTGGAGGTGCCAGAACTGTGTTCTGCACATTCCAACTGAAAAAAGCCCTGTGTACATTATAGCTGAGCAATCTGCAATTCAGTGCCTTTTACTCTGGTTATTACATCCAAGTTGACAGTCATACAGCACAATACAGTTAAATTATATTGTATTATACAGTACATTAAGCAATTTCAGATACTTTTTATTCCTGCTGTCTTGATCCACTCTTTATACTTTTGCTGTAATGCACGTGTACAATACAGTCCAGTATAACAGCATGCAGTATTTGACCTCTGCTGGTTGTTTTGCAAAGAGTATTGTTTTCACTGCAATTTTACCTGCACTGTTGATGTGTTGAAGGTATTTGATACATGGCACGTCTCATAATTCACATCTGTAAGGTGTCAGTGTTGTCGAAAGTATGTACATGCAGCGCATATAGTTACAGTTATAATTATTTGCAATGGAAAAAATATTTGAATGATGCAAAATTTCATTACATTTATAACATGAGCACTTCCAGGAACACATCCTGGCATAAATCCAAGAACTTCTTGTACTTCAATATGTCAATAAAATTAAATAACCTTTGTTGTTAAATAAAACCCTTTTATCCACTTTTTTTACTCATATTAAAGGATTAGTCTGCCCACAATTGATCTCTCTGTTTTAGGTAGGCTCTTACAGACTAACATTTCTTGTGGTTTCCAATCAAATAGATAGACAATTATTATTATTGTGCAGGGTTTATATAGCACCAATATTTTGCCTTGCAGTGTAAGAGAGACAGTTGGGGAAAGTGTAGTATAGTTAGAATACATTCCAATACAAGAGGGTTAGGAGGGACCTGTTAGTGAGAGCTCAAAATCTAAAGGGAGAGGAAAATGATACAAACTGTAATAATTGTGGAGGGTTCAGTTGGTAAAGTTCTAGTTGTTAGGTAGAGGTGGGATAGACTTCCCTAAAATGATGTTTTTTCAAGGATCACCTGAAGGTGGACAGATTAGGCTATAACCAAATAGATTGGGGAAGGGAGTTCAAGAGGAAGGGAGAGGTCCTGAAGAAATCCTGGTGACAAACATGGTAGGAGTTGACGAAGGGGCTAGAGGCCAGGGGGTCTTAGGAAAGGTGATAGTTTGTGTGATATTTTGAGATGAGACTGATGTAGCTTGGAGAAGAATTGTTACTGACTTTGTATGTTGTTGTTGTTCTTATTATTTTGAATGTTATATGTTGGGTGAGCAGAGGACAGTGGAGGGGTTGGCGGAAAGTGAGTGGCTGGATGGGTGGATGAGCCTGGCAGGAGCATTCATGATATACTGAAGGGAGGGGGGTAGCCTGTATAGAGGTAGGACAAGTTGCAGTAGTTGAGGTGGGAAATAACATGGGAGTAAATTAGATGTTTTGTGGTGTCACTTGTTAAGGGGCAAATTCTGGAAATATTGCATTAATGAAGGCTGCACAATTAGCACAGTGATTGGATGTGTTGTTGAAAGAGAGATTAGATTCCAGGAAGACACTTAGCCTGAGGGGAGTGATTGATTGCAGTGTTGTTTTTTCTCAATAGAGAGGTTGGGGGAGGAGAGTTGTGTGTGTGTGCATGTGCATGGGGGAGGCTGGGGAAATAATATAAGCTGAGAGCTCAGATTGGAAAGATTGAGTTTGAGGAAATGGTGCAACATCCATGCAGATATGTCAATTAGTAAGTTAGTGTAAGGAGACAGAAGGAGTGAGCTGAGGACTAGTGTGATAGATTTAGGTGTCATCAGCATAGGGCTGGTACTAGAAACCGCAGGAGCAGGGGTGGACTGCCAACTCATGGGGCCCCCGGGCAATAGGGGATCATGGGGCCCCTGTGTCCTTGGCCAAACTCAAAAAAGCCTATGAAAAAGGTACCAGGGGCATCTCATGGGGCCCCCTACTGACCCCGGGCCCTCGGGCAGTGCCCGAGTTTCTAAATGGTCAGTCCGCCCCTGCGTAGGAGGGTATCAACTGAGAGTAGCTGTAGATAGAGAAAAGGAGTTTCCCAAGACAGAGCCTTGAGAGATTGAGTTGTAGATGACACTGAAAGTGTGCTGAAAAACTGTGGGTAAGAAGAGAATCAAAAAAGAGAAGAGTCTTGGAGGCCGAAAGAGTGGGTTTCTTGAGGAGGAGTGGTGCTCAATCAAATCAACGGCAGCATAAATGTATAGGAGTATGAGTATGGGTAGTGGCCATTGATCTTGGCAGTTAATGAATTTCTGGTGAATTTTAGGAAGGCAGTTTCTATGGAGTGTTGTGGGTGAAAGTGGTCCAGAAGGTTGGTAACAATGAGGTGATAACTCAGACAATTTTAAAAACTTCAGCTCTGGAAGATTTACCCCCCTTCCTGACCAGGCCATTTTTTGTGATACGGCAATGCGTTACTTTAACTGAAACTTGTGCGACCATGCAACTCTGTACACAAATGAAATGTATCTCCTTTTTTCCCCCACAAATAGAGCTTTCTTTTGGCAGTATTTGATCACCTCTGCAGATTTTACTTTTTGCATTATAAACAAAAAAATGACCAACAGTTTTGAAAAAAAAAAAACAGTTTTTAATTTTCTACTATAAAACATATCCAATACAAAAAAAAAATAAATAAAATTTCTTTGTAAATGTAGGCCAAAATGTATTCTGCAACATATTTTTGATAGAAAAAATCCCATCAAGCGTATATTGATTGGTTTGCGCAAAAGTTATAGCGTCTACAAACTATGGGACATATACTGGAATGTTTTTTTAGTAATGGCAGCGATCAACAACTTATAGCGGGACTGCAATATTGCGGCAGACATTTTTACACTGACATTTTGTGGGAACCAGTGACAGTGATCAGTGCTAAAAATATACACTGATCACTGTATTAAAGACACTGGTTGGGAAGGGGTTAACATCTAAGGTGATCAAAGGGTTAAGTGTGTGCCTAACTATGTGCTTGTGTAACATTAGATGGTGCTGGTACAAGAGGAGGTGATGGATCTGGTTCCCAGCTCTGCAGGGACACATGATAGATTACTTTCCCCTATCACAACAGAGCTGTGCCTATGTAAACATAGGCATGGCTCTGTTTTTCCTCCCTGCCCGGCTATCTGCGGAGATTGGCTTTTGCTGTGACAGTTTATAGTAGAAGCGATCTGCCGGTGCCGCGTGTGCTCCTTCATGAGGTGGAAGTGCAAAATCATATATATTTATATACGTGAATTTGCACAGGAGACCACCCTGTAGCAGTAAAACTGCTATAGGGTGAACAGCAAGTGGGTAAACTAGGCATTCTAGAAGTCTGGAAGTAACTGGAGCAGGGGAGTAGGTCTTAAATTGTTTGGACAGGAGTGTTTCAGAGTTTGTTTTTTTTAGTATTGGAGTGACCAGTGCATGGTATAAAGGAGTATTCAAGTAGAGAGAGTGAGAGAAAGAGAGATTAAAGATATACTTTAGACATCATTTTCACCTACCTGCTTCTAGGGATCCTCAGACGTAGGAGATTTGAAACATGTTTGGTGGACATGTTCCAAGGTCCAATGTTTATATATACAGGTTTACACTATAAACAATAATCCTCCAGGTCAGCCTTTGCATATGCCTATGGGAAATGCTTTTCATCATGAACACATACTCATCTCGCATATATTAACAGATACAAAATAAACAGGAATGGAAATCATCATCTCTCAACTTTACCAAAGTAAAGAGCCCTACACAGGGTACATTTATCAATTGGAAGCTAAGAGATATATTAAATGACACACATGATAAATTCCATTCACTTTTGCAGGTATGTCTTGAATATTCCTGCCCTCGAAACATATAATGCAACTACTGGAACTTTTAAAAAGATTTTTTTGATCTAGCTAAGCATCCCTGACAGCCTATGGGGTATTTCCTATCCCTCCCTCTCCCTTTTGCTACCCTTTCCCCTTCTTATTTCTTCTTTTATTTTTCTTCTTTTTTTTCTCTTACCTTGCTCTTACACACTCTCTCTCTCTCTCTCTCTCTCTCTCTCTCTCTCTCTCTCTCTATATATATATATATATATATATATATATATAGTGAATTTGTCCACTCCGTCCTATTATTTTCCTACCCATATTAATGACTCTAGCATTGTTACCCTATCCATATTAATGGCCCTAGCATGTCCAGGGATAAAACATATATCTAGATCTTTAAAATCTACTCTTATTGCTAACCAACAGATTCCTGTGATGGTACCCTTGCAATATGTTTGTATGCGTTATGATTTTCTTTGATCATTTTCAAAGTAAGCATTACCCCCTCTTTATTGGGGGTAAGGCTCATACTTTGCATCTCACTTATATGCATCCTATATCTCTATGTAAAAATGTGTTATTGAACTTTATGTGGCCTCAATGTCCTACCTGTTAACATTTTACTAATAACCTTCTAGTAAGAGGAAAGTGAACAGAGTGGCATCCTTCACCAGTCCCTCCATTTATTTTTTCTCTTCTTGTGCTAATCTCTGTACTATTTATTTTTTTCTATAGAATGAAAATACCATAGTAATGATATGGTGAACATCTCTCCTTCTAACCTGGCTTTCTGAATTGACATATTACTGTGTTAACTAACCTTTTTGTGGACATTTACAAGCCTTCTATCAGTTTAAAGCTTTAGAGAAATTGTCTTTGCTCAGGTCAATATGAGGCTGGAATATGGATAATATTATCAGTTACAGTTTTCTTAATATGTTGGGAAACTGTTTATGTGCTCTATTTTGTATGATGCAAGTTGCTATCCTTTTTTGTCTCTTTCTTGAGATCACTGTTTTGTAACACATTGGGGGTTATTTACTATAACTGGAAAGTGCAAAATCTGGTGCAACTTGGCACAGAAATCAATCCGCTTCCAGGATTTACTGCCAAAAGCATAACAGAACAAGTTGAAGTTAAAAGTTACAAGCTACCATGCACAGCTGCACCAGATTCTGAGTGCACCCGTTTTAGTAAATCCCCCCTTTGTCCTTTCATACATTTATTGTATGCTTTGGGAGATTGTCAATACTTTATTATAACACTCAAAACTTCAATAAAAAATGTTAGCTATAAAAAAAAATCTAGTGAAAGATGATATAAGTTAGCAGACTTAGAATAGAGCAAGAAGTAGAATGGAGTTGTTGTGAGGGAATGTAATCCAGGGACAGGTGGTCAGATGGTGTTAGTAGTATAGCAACTAGGGCAGACTTATATAGGGTTATATCTTGCAGGGATTTAATTTTACTGTTTTCTTACAATGTTCATGTGTCACAATGTACCACATCAACTGTAAGTTCTACATACCATGTGAAGTCTGCAAATGCTCATGTGTCCATTCTTCTCCTGTCTTCCTTTTCTGCAAGTCAGAGTATATTGGCCCCTTTAGCAATTTCTCTTGCTTTCTTCCTCAGTTTTTCTCTCTTTTCCCAACCTCCTAACCATCCCTTTAATAAATATTTCTCTCCTTAGCGTCAATTAAATGTTTTGAAAAGGTTGTAATAATCTATGACTGAATGCTTCCACCCCAAATTGATAAGCACCTATGGGTCTTCCCGTTGCATCCACCACAACCTTCTTCTGAAATGATGATCACCCACAACCTCAACTCCGCATTTCATTCTTAAGTGATAATCCACCACTTACTCAAGGTACTTACTACCCAAGATTTGTATGGACTGACAAACATCTTTGATTATCCCCAGACTAATAGTAACCCATTGACCGATGGCCACCTGCAACTCCCCAAATGATTATCACATGTGAAATCACATACGGATGACCTGTTGGGGCAATTTCTCCTCACTTTTTTTGGATGACACATCCCCGAGAGAATTTACGGGGCAAAGACCGTGACAAATATCTGACAGAGGTGTTATTTTTTTCTTCTTTCTTTAAAAAAAAACAGCTCCAAGACGCCCCTCTGCCAAGTTCTCTGTAACCAACCCTACTTTAGGGTTACATAGAAATTTATATTATAGATAAGTATTACATCCTCTCTAAGCTTATGGTAATCAAGCTAACCATGTGCCAGGTGAACTGATACAGTTTACATATGGCTCATTGAGCCATTTTAGAACACATAGACCATTGAGATGCCATTCTTTAAAGTATATGTGAAGCCTTACACATATAAAATAACCCATTCAGTTTAAAATTAAAGGCAAAGCATTTGTGTATACTGTACATATAAAAACATTATAAATACCTTTTTGTCCTTGTTCATATGTGATCTCATACTTTCTGTTAGCAGCTGCATAAGGAGCTCAGAGAGCTGGAGGAGGTGAAATAGCAGTACTCTGATCTTCCCAGTGAATGAATGTGCATGGGGGCATGTCAACACATCTGAGCATTAGAAGAGAGTAGGCTGAGTTCTCAGCACAGCCAGAAAACTGACCACACTGTGCTCTCATGCCCAGATTTTAATAGGAAAGCAGAGAGACTGGCAGGAACACAGGAATTTCACACACAGGAAGCAATCCAAAGATATTAGTATACTTTTTCATACAAGTACATGATACAGCAGGCCCATATCAGGAATATGAAATTTTGGGTTGACATATTGTTTAATGTTATTTATTTGCTGATAGCAACTGTGAGCTTTTTCTTTGAAAGGTAAAATGTAGAATCACATTGTTAATCTGCAGGAACATGATGTTGATGCTTATGCTTTCATTGAGTTAATTATAAAAAATGTATAATACATAGGCAGTATCCTCTTGTTCAGTTATCTGAGCTTGTTTTTTTGAATACCCACTGTAGACAACGATGCATATGAAAATGTAATAGAGAAACAAGGACATTTAAGATTTATTCCAGCCATTTCTGAAATTTTTACCATTAAATTCAATAGCATTTGCAGAGTGCTACAGTTGTTTAGGAACTATGTGTAACAGACAGACAAGAGACCATACATAAAACAGAAAGCTTTGAGTCACTGAATATAATGGCGATATGACATTCAAAGGTATCAGGCACTGTAATACTTAAGTATTGGGCATTACATCTACTAGCAGTGTATGAGGTATTTTGTGAATTAGAAAGGCTTGAAGCAGTGTGTGTGTTAGAAATGTATAAGGCACTGTGAAAAAAGAAGCTTGAGCCACTGCATTTAGTAGAAGTGTGTGAGGCACTGTGTAAAACAGAGAGGTAAAATCCATGTGTATAACAGACAAGCATGAGACACTAAATATCATGCAGAGGTACGAGGCGCTATGTGTAATACAGATGATTGAGTTAATGCTTGTAATGTAGAAGTGTGAGGTGCCGTACATAATACAGAAGTATGAGGCATCATGTATTTTAATCGCTTGCCGTCCGCCTTATAGCAGAAATACTGCTACAGGGTGGTACGGTGTGCAAAATCACATATATACATGATTTTGCAGTTACAGGTAGGGCCATTTGTGGCCTCAGCTGTCAATCACTGGGTCCTGGTCGGTGATTACTCCCTGGCACCTGATGATTGCCGAGTAATACCGATGGGGGAGTGAACTGTAAGTAAACAATACAGTTCTCTCCCCTGTCAGCTCCTGCACACTGCTTTGTATGGCTCTGCATAGCAGAGCCATACAAAGCAGTGTGCTTGCAGTGAAGCACACACACAGCACATAATGTGAAACAGCACACCCTTTGATTGCCAAAGATGTTAACCCCTTCCTGCCCAGTGACATTAGTATAGTGTCAGTGCTTTTTATTAGCACTGATCACTGTATTGGTGTCACTAGGGATGTCAGTGACACCAAGTCAGTTCTCCTCAGTGTCAGAATGCTTGTCGCAGTCCCGCTGATCTAATAGAGAAAACAAATTCCAGAATATATATCGCCATTTGTAAATGCTATAACTTTCATATAAACCAATTAATTTACATGTATTGGAATTTTTTTTAGCAAAGACATGTAGCAGAATACATTTTGGCCTAAATTTATGACAAAATTAGATTTTTAAACATTTTTTACTGGACAAAAAGTAAAAAATAGTAATAGTAAAAAGTAAAAAAAAGTAAAAAGTAAAAAATATTTTTTTCTCAAAATTGTCGGTCTTTATTTTTTATAGGGCAATAAATAAAAAATAAACAGGGGATCAAATACCACCATGGGAAAAATAGGACGTAAATTTCATTTGGGTGCAGCATTGTATGACCGGACAATTGTCAAAGTAACGCAGTGCAGTATCGCAAAAAATGGCCTGGTCAGGAAGAGGGGTAAATCCTCTGGAGGACAAGTGGTTAAGGAGTATTGTGATGTACTGCGTACAGTACAAATGTATCTTGCTCTTTATCTATGTATTTCTGCATAGAAAGCTTTCAGCTTCCATTTTTTTTTGTCAAAGCCTGATTGAAGAAACTGACATTAAAAGCTGGTAGCTTTCTATGCAGAGCTGCTCCAGATTTTGCACTTTCCAGTTTTAGGAAACCAACCACTATGAGTACAGAATATACTATGTGTAATGGAGAACTTTGAGACCTTTTGTGCAAAACAGAGGTATGAGGCTGTCCATGTACTGGCAAGCTGGAGGGGACCTTGGAGCTTCATGGTTTGTATAGGTCAAGAAAGGACTGGTACCTCTGTCAGATTGTTGTCATTGACTTTGCCCCCTCACTCCACAGGAACAGGTTTCACCCAAACAGAAATTAAAGGTCCCTTTTTAAAGAACATTGGCTAGTGATATATAACAGGGAGTTACCTAACTGACCAGTCTTTTAACTGGTTCTTCCACACAGGGTAGTATATCTCTAACATGGCAGCCTGTCAAACTTTGCCAAAGTAAAAATGCTACAAGTATACAATTTAAAGTGTAACTTTAAGTGTAGTCTACATTTGCCTACTAAAGTTTTGATAGAGTGGGAAGGTTAAGAACCATTTGCATTTTTATTGTTGTCTTAGCTTCTGCTGGGGATATATTCTATGTCACTGATAGCCCTTCTTGGAAGAAGAAAAATTGCCAGTAGGAACACATACAGCAGTTAAATCTCTCATAGAGGTCATCATCCTTGATTTACTGTAACAATTGTTTTAATGCTAACAATGTTGATGTCTATTGCTATCCCTATTAAGGAGATAGGTGAAACTTTATCCTTCCCAAATGTATACAAAAAAGAATATTTTGGCTGACTTTTAACTTTCTTTGGCAAAATCTTGAAAATGACTTAAATGGATTGTTTGCTGTAATATTGTTATACAAAATACTTTACTAAAACAACCCACCAAAAACAAATTATATGGAACAAAATGTAAACACAACATTTACAGCATAACTTAAATGGAGTTTAAGTCTTTAAAGTCTTGCCCTTTATTTTGTAGCAAATATAACATAATTACAATGTGTCTTTTGTAGGAGAGACACTTCTAAGAAGCAGTATATTTTAATGCATTTACTTAATGCTGTTTACACTGAGCTGTTCATTGTATAGAAACTGGAAAGCAAAACATGGTTTGTTCAGGGGCCGCAGACTGTGCCAATACAAAATAAAATATATGCTTGCAGAACGAACTGTCCAAATTTGTTAAAAACAATAAAACAAGCACTGTTTCAAAAATAGTAACATTGTGCTAATATAAATAGTTTATTTTAAATTCTCTTATTAGTGAATTAGTCACCCAAAAAAAATACAGCCCATGAAACCTTTGTAACTATCCCCCCAACCCATTTGACATAGAGTCAATCACAATTTATTGAAATATACATAGAGCTCATAAGGAATGTTCTAGATTTCTAATTTTCCATGACATTAGGAAAATAAATAAGCTGGTAGTGCAATTGGTATTCTAATGTGTGCCTATTTCTTTGTCTGTGCTTCGTCACCACCATGTGACTTCTTCAGGATGATCAGTTCTCCCTGAAGAAGTCATGTGGTGGTGATTAAATGCATCAGAATGGAATCTTGGATGATGTCACAACGCTTGTTCAAAAGGCAGAAGTGCGATAACATTTACATTGCATGAGGTGATAATGCACACAATTATCATATTTAATCACACAAGCTGTATATATTTTGTGCAATCTGGCAAATTTTTTACGGTGAGTGTGTTTTACCTTGTACATGATATAGCACTATTTTCAGTGTTTCTGTTTGCATGTAATGGTGCAGAAGTAAAGGACGATAACGACGAGATGATAATACAACTGTGGAGATTTGGCTGTACCCAAGAAGTTTAAGGGAAAAAAGTTCATTTTGACTGAACTATATTGTGAAGTCAAAAAAGGAAGGTGAGAGTACATCCGGTGGTGGTTTTATGCATGCAGCATATTTGATTCTCAATTTGAGCACAGAAGGTAGCTCATATTTAAAGACCAAGGATACTTACTAGTGTCCTTTGCCTTTAATTATAATCAAAAGTGGAGGACTTTGAAATGCTTATGAGTTTTGTTATATGTTTTGTCACATGTAGTATATATACACTATATTGCCAAAAGTATTAGAACACCCCTTCAAATCATTGGATTCAGGTGTTCCAATGACCTCCATGGCCACAGGTGTATAAAATCAAGCACGTAGGCATGCAGACTGCTTCTACAAACATTTTTAAAAGAATGGGTCGCTCTCAGTGAATTTAAGTGTGGTACTGTAATATGTTGCCACCTTTCCAATAAGTCTATCCGTGAAATGTCCTTGCTACTAAGTATTCCACGGTCAACTGTTAGTGGTATTATAACAAAGTGGAAGCAACTGAGAACAACAGCAACTAAGCCACGAAGTGGTAGGCCATGTAAGATGACAGAGCAGGGTCAGCGCATGCTGAAGCACACAGTGCGCAGGAGTCACCAACTGTCTGTAGAGTCAATAGCTAAAGAACTCCAAACTTCATGTGGCCTTCAGATTAGCACAACAACAGTGCCTAGAGAGCTTCATAGAATAGGTTTCCATGGCCAAGCAGCTGAATCCAAGCCTTACATCACCAAGTGCAATGCAAAGCATCGGATGCAGTGGTGTAAACCATGCTGCCACTGGACTCTAGAGCAGTGGAGACGTGTTCTCTGGAGTGACCAATCACATTTCGATGTTTGGCAATCCGATGGATGTGTTTGGGTTTGACGGTTGCCAGGGGTAGAGTATTTGCCTGACTGCATTGTGCCAAGTGTAAAGTTTGGTGGAGGGGGGGATTATGGTGTGGGGTTGTTTTTCAAGGGTTGGGCTTTGCCCCTTAGTTCCAGTGAAGGAACTCCTAAGGCACACCTAGACATACCTAGACATTTTGGACAATTTCATGCTCCCAACTTTGTGGGAACAGTTTGGGGATGGCCCCTTCTTGTTCCAACATGACTGCACACCAGTGCACAAAGCAAGGTCCATAAAGATATGGATGAGCGAGTTTGGGGTGGAGGAACTTGACTGGCATGCGCAGAGTAATGACCTCAATCCATAGAACACCTTTGGGATGAATTAGAGCGGAGACTGCAAGCCAGGCCTTCTCGTCTGACATCAGTGCCTGACCTCACAATTGCGCTTCTGGAACAATGGTCAAACATTCCCATAGACACACTCCTAAACCTTGTAGACAGCCTTCCCAGAAGAGTTGAAACTGTTATAGCTGCAAAGGGTGGGTCAACTTAATATTGACCCTACGGACTAAATCAGGTGAACGGTGTAGGAATTACAATTCCATGGCCAGGTGTGTGTTATTCCCTCATTATCCCAATTACAATCAGCAGATAAAAGGTCCAGAGTTCATTTCAAGTGTGCTATTTGCATTTGGAATCTGTTGCTGTCAACTCTCAAGATGAGATCCAAAGAGCTGTCACTATCAGTGAAGCAAGCCATCATTAGGCTGAAAAAACAAAACAAACCCATCAGAGAGAGAGAGCAAAAACATTAGGCGTGGCCAAAACAACTGTTTGGAACATTCTTGAAAAGAAGGAACGCACCGGTGAGCTCAGCAACACCAAAAGACCCGGAAGACCACGGAAAACAACTGTGGTGGATGACCGAAGAATTCTTTCCCTGGTGAAGAAAACACCTTTCAAAACAGTTGGCCAGATCAAGAACACTCTCCAGGAGGTAGGTGTATGTGTGTCAAAGTCAACAATCAAGAGAAGACTTCACCAGAGTGAATACAGAGGGTTCACCACAAGATGTAAACCATTAGTGAGCCTCAAAACCAGGAAGGCCAGATTAGAGTTTGCCAAACGACATCTAAAAAAGCCTTCACAGTTCTGGGACAACATCCTATGGACAGATGAGACGAAGATCAACTTGTACCAGAGTGATGGGAAGAGAAGAGTATTGAGAAGGAAAGGAACTGCTCATGATCCTAAGCATACCACCTCATCAGTGAAGCATGGTGGTGGTAGCGTCATGGCGTGGGCATGTATGGCTGCCAATGGAACTGCTTCTCTTGTATTTATTGATGATGTGACTTCTGACAAAAGCAGCAGGATGAATTCTGAAGTGTTTCAGGCAATATTATCTGCTCATATTCAGCCAAATGCTTCAGAACTCATTGGACGCCGCTTCACAGTGCAGATGGACAATGACCCAAAGCATACTGCAAAAGCAACCAAAGAGTTTTTTAAGGGAAAGAAGTGGAATGTTCTGCAATGGCCAAGTCAATCACCTGACCTGAATCCGATTGAGCATGCATTTCACTTGCTGAAGACAAAACTGAAGGGAAAATGCCCCAAGAACAAGCAGGAACTGAAGACAGTTGCAGTAGAGGCCTGGCAGAGCATCACCAGGGATGAAACCCAGCGTCTGGCGATGTCTATGCGTTCCACACTTCAGGCTGTAATTGACTGCAAAGGATTTGCAACCAAGTATTAAAAAGTGAAAGTCTGATTTATGATTATTATTCTGTCCCATTACTTTTGGTTCCTTAACAAGTGGGAGGCACATATGCAAACTGTTGTAATTCCTACACCGTTCACCTGATTTGGATGTAAATACCCTCAAATTAAAGCTGACAGTCTGCAGTTAAAACACATCTTGTTCGTTTCATTTCAAATCCATTGTGGTGGTGTATAGAGCCAAAAATGGTAGAATCGTGTCGATGTCCCAATATTTATGGACCTGACTGTATATATAGTAATATATTGTTTATTGTTTAAACCTAGCGCTGCACTATTTCATATAATTGTTTGTAACTTGTAGTACTGGAATAGTATTAAGTGCCTTGTGATTGGTGGTGGCATTTTGTAGATTATGTGCACTTAATCACATTTATTGTATCATTATATTTTTTGGGGGTTTATAGTTGGTCAGGGAACTTTCTGATTTCAAGATTTGTTTTATATAACCTGATCCATATGATCCACTTGCAATGAGTTTCCAAAAGTAATGCATACACTACTTTTGGTGTGCTGCAGTGCAATGTCAGACCATTGAAAATTAATAGGCTGAAAATGCCCTGCACAGAACTGCATGTCAATCACACAGGAACTCACACCATATTCCTGTGCAATTACCGTTGTGAACCAGCTCCTAGGCTTTAAGCCTGTGTGTGGATGTGCACACTGTCTATCCTAACAAAGGGTTAAGTTATGAATTCTTGGGTTGAACATTGTATGCTAATACACTTTTAAACCATTCTTGTTCTAAAGTGTCCCTTGCAAATATATAGTGGGGAGTCAAATGTGGCTGCAAAGGTGGAAATATACTTTAAGCCTTTAAAACTGAAATTTATAAAGTAGAAGAAACACTGCATTTTGACTTCAATGCATCCTCTATGAGAATACCAAAGAGCCTGAGTCATGATAATAGACAAGCAACACAGCCAAATAAGTATGACATTTGACAGAGTTACCCTAGAGCATGAGGATTGCTTCAATAAATTGGCCCTATGATGATGAATGAAAACTACTACACATCTCAGGAGGTCTGCAGAATGTTGGCAGCTCCTTGATTGGCTCTGACAACCTTATTAAGGATCTGGAGAGAATGGAAAAGTTCAACTGCAGCAAAGCTGAAAGTTCTGAAGCTCTGCTTAAAGTGTTACTAAACCCAGGACCCTGTATTCACTATATCTGGTCTTCCACAGTACACACAGTATGGAAGCGTAATTATTTTAGTAAATATAATCTGCAAAATACCTTTTCTCATCAGCAGTTAGAGCAGTCTTGTGACTTCTAGCAGTGTCCAGAAGAGCACGTTAAAGCTTGTAGGAGGAGTTTTCATTCTGCTGTATGAGGATGCAGAACCCCTGACCTCTGTCTGGACAGTGCTGATTGGCCCTGTGCTGATCACATGCACTCTCAAAAGAAAAGAAAAACCTCCAGTGTTACACACCAAACTGAGCATGTGCAGAGTGACTCCACATGGATATGTCTTATCAAGAGATAAGAGGGGGACACTGGAAGAAGGGGAGGATCAGGAAAGTCAGGCTCAAACAGTGTTTTTACACAATGCAGAAGATTAACCCTGTAGGTTCCACAGTGAGTATAACAACCATGCTTTACTGCATGTACAGACTGATTTTACTGTTGTGGGTTTAGTAACATCTTAAGCCACTTTTTCACTGTGGCAGCACCTTCACAGATTGCAACACATTAAACAACATGCCTTGCCTGAATAACATTATTTAACTATGTTTTATTGTTAAACTTTGAAACAAAGCTACCATTTCTTGTATGTTTTGAGTGCTTTAGTGATGTACATTTACGGGTGTAACTAAACTCTACAGGATCTAATTCAAAATATGAACAAGAGCTCTATGATGTGACCAATTATTACATTTATAACAAACACAGCTCATAATTTAAAATATGTATGTGTTTGTAGATCCCACATATGCAATGGTACAATCGGCGATAAAAAGTGTTTTGTTAAGACAAAGTCAGCAAAGAGTCCCTGGGCAGAAATGATGTTTCCCCCCCTTTCCTTAAAATATTTTCCACAATAAAGGCCAATAAGAGCTGGAAACTAATATTTACATGGCTAAAAATAATTATCAGAATGGCAAGCAACACATCTATTATAGCACACAGAATTGTGAGACAAAATAATGATCTTTAGGAAAATTCTAATTTAATGCAAAAAATCTACACCAAAAAGATATTTATGTTTGTAAGTTGAGCAGTTTTAGAGAGAAAGTGATTATGAGATAAATAGCAAATGGAGTTAAAATAACTGGAGGACTGGAGGTTATGTCACTTCACGTTCACATAAGCATACCCCATTTCACTGCAGCAGCACAATATACTAATCATGCTATTATAGCAAATCATATAAATAGTTGAAACAATATATCTCACTGTAATAGCTAATTGCATTAGCCAGCTGCACATTGTATCACCCAGCAAAAATATAAACTACAATAGAACATGATGTCATCCAGCGAGAATATAGACTGCAATAACATAATATATTGCCCAGCAAAACCAAAATTGCTTGTTAACTATCAGCATTTTTTAGTCATGTGTAAAAATAGCATCTCTCACATGCCTCCCATTCATCCTCACTTCAGTTGTCCTCCCACTGTGGTTGCCAGCCCCTCTAGGAGCATAGCTCACTCCATGAAACAATCATAATAGCAAACTAGTGGGGGAGAGGTCTACATTTTTTCGATGAATCTAAAGGAAGCTTGCAGCCAAGATGTAGTGACTGTAGCTGAAGCCCCTGTTAGCCTGCCAGCAGATGTGGTTGATCTATATGGTGTGCACCCCTAATTCTGCTAATTTAACCTTATTTAGCCTCCACCATGCTCTGTAATTTGAGGCTCCCTCATATTCAGTCACCATACCCCCCCCCCCCATAGGAATCTTCCTTCAAATTCATGCAACAAATTTAGACCCCTCCCTCATTAGTTTAAAACTCAGACTACCAATGTAAAAGGACATTTAAAGTAACCATTATAATAACTGAGGTATTTACACTGAGCACAATGTAAGTAGGGCATTTACATTGCCAATGCCTCTAATATAGTGGTGATCAGTGTGAACATCTCCACTACATTAGTGGCCATTGCAAATTTCCCTGTTACATTGTATTAGTGGTTAGTGTAAATTCCCCTTTTCTCCTGGTGAGCACTGTGCTTGGGTTTGGTGGTTGCCAGGGGAACAGTATTTGCCTGACTGCATTGTGCCAAGTGTAAAGTTTGGTGGAGGGGGGATTATGGTGTGGGGTTGTTTTTCAAGGGATGAGCTTGGCTCCTTAGTTCCAATGAAGGGAACTCCTAAGGCGTCAGCATACCAAGACATTTTGGACAATTTCATGCTCCCAACTTTGTGGAAACGGTTTGGGGATGACCCCTTCTTGTTCCAACATGACTGCGCACCAGTGCACAAAGCAAGGTCCATAAAGACATGGATGACTGAGGTTAAGGTGGAGGAACTTGACTGGCCTGCAACTCAACCTGATACCCAACATTTATTGAGGCAGCACAGTGGCTAAATGGTTAGCACTTCCACCTGGCAGTACTAGGGTCTTTGGTTAAAATCCCAACCACGGCACCACCTGCCTGGAGTTTGCATGTTCCCCCTGTGTCTGCGTGGGTTTCCTCCAGGTACTCCGGTTGCCTTCCACACTCCAAAGACATGCTGGTAGGTTAATTGGATCCTGTGTAGTATGTGTATTATTGAATGTACGTTAGGGACCTTAGATTGTATGCCCCTTTAGGGTTAGGGACTGATGTGAATGTGCAATATATATATGTAAAGCACTGCATAAATTGATGGAGCTATATAAGTACGTGAAATAAAAAAATAAATTGGAAGTCAATGCAAACAATGGACTTTGCGGTTTCATTTGCCAGGACTTTGTCAATGGACTTTGTACAAGTGTTGTTGCCAAAAAATCATTCAGAGTTCATTCAAAGGTACATTTAACCTCCTTCTGACCTGCATTTGATCTGCTTCAAGTGGGTTTAGAACTGTTTGGGAATGCAAAACCCATTTGAATCAAACAAAAGCCCATCAACACAGGCCCTAAATGTCCCCCTTACATTGGTGGTGAATATAAATCCCCCTGTTAAATTGGAAGTCAGGGGAATGTAAATTCACCTGTTATGTTGGTGGTCAGTGTAAACTCCCCTGGTATATCGGTGTCCAATGTAATTTTTACTTTACATTGAACATCAGTATTAATTCCCCCTTTACATTGGTGGATGGCATAAATGTCTTTGTTACATTGGTGTTCAGTGGCAGATGGGCTATGTTACATCGGTGGTCAATAAAGTGCCCCCAATCATTGCTGTTAAATTGGAGAAAGCTAGTATTATTTGGTGTCAGTGTAAAAAGGGTCCTTTTCATTGATGTATCGTAAGGTGCTTGGCTAGACATAGAAAGCAATTTAGACCACTGTGCTGTAGTGCTCTCTGTGCTCCCAATGGTCTTCAGCTGAATGGGTTAACACTATCTCACCTCCATCCACCAGGGGGAGCTGACAAGCAGAAGAAGCTCAATAGACATGATAGTTGGCAGCATTAAATCATGGAAGATGAAGTTTGTAAAATAAATTTTACTATGGTAGTTAATAGATGATTGGACTACAATTCCCAATGCAAGCCAGTTACAACGAGAAAAAAGAGAGCTGGGTTTTTCATAGGCTGAATACCGAGCAACTCTCTTTTTGCTGCGAAGAGACTGAGGTGTGCACATCATTGATTCTGTGTGCACATGAACTTGATACAAGCATGTGGTCATCTGCTGAGGGCTGAACAGCGGGACCCCTGTTT
Organism: Staurois parvus; assembly: GCF_062004578.1. Classification (NCBI taxonomy): domain Eukaryota; kingdom Metazoa; phylum Chordata; class Amphibia; order Anura; family Ranidae; genus Staurois; species Staurois parvus. Next base: position 5,982,067 of record NW_028318022.1, on the reverse strand, counting down.
CTATTACTGGGACTTGTGAGGGGACACTGCTGCCATTAACCTGTTGCTGCTAGCAGTGAATAAGCATATAAGGGACTGGCCATCTAACTAGCAGCATTATTTACTGCATGCAGACTTTACTTTGACTGTACTCATGTGCACCATCATAAAGACTGGGCCCCAACGCTATCGGACTGAAGAACTAGGGCTAAAGACCTCTTGCTGAGATAGCTGCTTCAAAAGAACTTTGCCTATTGTAGATAGTAAGAGGTACCTCTTTAAGGAGTCCTAAGTTTCATCATTAACATTCTTATAAAGAGCTCACTAAAGTGTATATAGCCTGCTTTTTACTGAGGACTTATCACAGTATTGATCACCATTGCTGTTATTGTTTTCTAATGCCATTACGTATGGTTGATTTTGTGGATTACCAGGTTTATCCTAGTTTACCTGCATAGAAATTCATTCTATGCTGCTCTAGGCTAGGCATATTGTCTTGTGAACTGTGGCAGACCTAATCCTTTGTTTACTCATTTAAGTGCACACTGCTATTTACTGCAACCCATGATAATATATTAGGTTCAAATACCACTAATCAGCCTGATGGTTGCTTTTTGACACTAAACCTTAGTTGTGTGCAGGCTATCTATATGTGTGCTCCTTGCTGTGTCGGTGGGGTTATGGTTGTTCTCAGAGTCAAGGTAGAAGAATAGAAAACCCAAACTACCAAGTGGTTCCTGTGGTGGTAACACTACATATGTTAATAGGAAAAGCGCCCTCGTTCATTGGTGGTAAGTGGTCTTTCCTGTGTGGCTGCACAGTTGAAGTGTTCACCACTTCCAAGGGCTATGGGCCTGCAGTGAATTGCTAAATCCCGTCTTTTTGCTCTTCCATTGCTTTCAGTGTAGTATTTTAAAGGTACAGAATGTGTGAGAAGTTTAACCCTAAAAGAAGAACTGAAGGCAAACTTTAAAAAAATTTTTGATAGAGTAAGGGAGAGTTATAACCCCAGTCGTGTTTTTGCTTTGCTATCTGTGTCTGATTGGGGACATTTCTCTTCACCTCCCTGTCCCATAGCCCCCATAGCCACAACAGGAAGTGAGAGAAAATCCCTTCAAAGTGAGGGAAATCCCTGGTCTTCACAAGGCTCACCAGAACTAGTGCCTCATTTGAAGATTTCCCCTCCATTCCTGCTCTTTTGATCACTTAAAAATTGGGATTTTATTTCACTTTCAGAGAAAAGGTAACCATGTCCAATAGAGAGGACACAGACCGAAATAAAAAACTGGCAGTTGTTCTAATCCCTCTCCACTCTAAATCTTAAAAAAAGATTGACCTTCAAATATACTTTAAGGATCAAAAGTGAAAAATGGGTTTTGGTTAATGCTGTGAAGGCACCGGTGATACTATGGGCAATGGGCTTGCACTGAGACTTTTTTATGGAATATCTTTAGGTTCATTTCTAACCTGCTCCCTTGAGGCTCATTGTCTCTGTGCCCCTAGATGCTTTCTCTTTCCCAGATATGTTTTTTTAGTAAATTATTTTTATTTCATGGTGAACAAAACATTGCATTTCCAGCATGTAGGACTTGCTGAACGGTGTATGTAATGTTTCAAACAGTGTGTGCAGGTATTTAAAACAATATTATTAGCATAGCCCATCTTATATCTTTTTATATGTTAGGCCTTAAGATTGCAAAGTGATCATCATGCTACACCCTTGATTTTCCTGTCAATCTAAGGTGTGCTACTGCACAGAATTATGCAGGAAATAATGTAAATCCAATAGAACAGTTTTAATTTATTTCCAATCAGCCATGATTTTGCATACTAATGTATAATGTCCACCACATACCTAAGGCTGGCCATACAATATACAATGTTCTTGTACAATTTTCCTTTAGATTTACCAAAACCTTTTAATATGAGGTCATGCTTAAACACTTTCAATTTGTATGCAATCAGACAGGCCCTTGCGCTACATAATTGAAGGTAAATCTGCTGAAGGAAATTGAATAAGAAAATTATATATTGTATATCCAGCTTCAGGATTCTGCATTTGCACTGCTGTCTGGCTTTGTGCACTTAGTACTAAGGTTGTAAATTAGCTTTAACAATATAAAACCTACATCAGTCATGTACAGTACTTGGGGCCAAACCAAAGGTAAATTGCAAAGGGTTCGCCACTCCCACATCAATGTGCTAGTCTTAGCTAAAGTACCTTAATGCAGCTTGTAAGATATTGTGCATGTGCTTATGCAAGCTTTCTATGCTACCATTATAAGATGTGTTCATGCTAGTACTGTATTCTATGCCTTATTTGGAGCAATTTGCATTACTGGTATTGAGCTAGTGTCACAGACATCCCGACATTTCTGAATTGCATGACTAGTGACTAGACATAATGATATAAATGTACCTTTGTTGTCTCTCTTTTTCAATGAATAACAAAAAATATAGGGATTGTTAGTGGTCAGCATGGTTTCGAGACAATGAAAAAATTAGTGGTGGATAATTATTTGAAAAGTACCAAAATAAAAAAGCATAACTCTTACACAAAATTTCAAAATGTGGCCATCTCTTTGGTAATTAAATTTATGTCATTTTAATATCACAAATAATAAAATGAGTGTCAATAAACAGTATCATTGGATCATGAAGAGGACATGCTGTTAGCTGATCTTTTCAGAAATATTAGCTGTAATACCTGTTAAAGAAGCAGGAGGCAGGAAATAGCGATGGCGCTAAAATAAATCTTAATCTAGTTTCCCTATAGTCAGATTGATAGCCATATTCAGATATTATTATTATTATTATACAGGATTTACATAGCGCCAGCAGTTTGCTCAGCACTTTACAATATAACGGGAGACAATACAGCAACAATACAGTTCAATACAAGAGGGTTAGGAGGGCCCTGCTCCTTGGAGCTTACAATCTAAGATGGCAAACTGTGGTATTAAAATGGAACTTGTGTGAATCTGAAAGTCTTTTATTGGTGTAATGTTTACAGAGAATTATTTTAGAATTGTACCATGATCCTAATAACAAATTACCAGGAACCACATGAGATGAAGCCATGTTTGATTTCTAGGCTACTGGTTGAAGGCCACTGCTCTGCGGTGTTTAACCTAAACTATGTGAAATCTAGCAGTGTACAAGTGTAAACTGCAACCCCTAACTGGCAAGTACTGTCTTTATGATTCTCTCACTGCAGGCTTCCTTTAACTACTATTTTGTACTATGAATTCTGTTTTTAAAATGAAGAGTGTTGTCTAATAAATGTCTGACAAGCATCAAATGCAGATCAATATTGTGCTATTAAAGTGTTATTAAACCCAGGACCCTGCATTCACTATATCTGTACACAGAACATGGACATGCAATTATTTTAGTACATATAAACTGCTAAATACCTTTTCTCATCAGCAGTTAGAGCAGTCTTGTGCCTTCTATCAGTGTTCAGCAGAGCACATGTTAAAACTTGTAGAAGGAGTTTTCTTTCTTCTCTAGGAGGATGCAAAACTCTTGACCTCTGTCTGGACAGTGCTGATTGGCCCTGTGCTGATCACATGCACTATCCCAAAAAAAAAAAAAAAAACCTCTCTTGCAATACACACCAATCTGAGCATGTGCAGAGTGTCTCCACACCATATGTCTTATCAGGAGATAACAGGGGGACACTGCATATACAGACTGATTTTACTGTTGTGGATTTAGTAACACTTTAAAGGTGGGCTCTGGAAACAAAGTGGTTAATTAACAAAACATTTTCCTAGCAGTTATTGAAGCACCTAACTAGTAGCAATCTGGTAAACTGGTCTTTTAAATGTATTCTAGAAAGTAGGTAATTGTTTGAAAAAGCTGACAACACAAACTGGTAAACTGGAACAAAACCATTAGAGTTTTTTTTTACAGGTAATAATGTTTTCCAGTTACATAATGGAGCAATAATCAAGATCATATTTTCTCAAATCCCACATTGGCAGCTTTATAATCCTAACGAAACAGTGGAAAACAGAGAGCCTTACATGTGATGAACTGAAAGCAGCTATTCAGTGATTTATAAAGTCATGTTTACTGTTTTTTGTTACTTAGCAGTTTTCTGATTTTAAAATAGCTTTATAAATAGCAAACAAAGGTGTATGTTTATTAAAGAATGATTTGGCCTGCCTTTACATGTCGCTTTTCTTCACCGTATACATTTCTCAGAGGAGATCCTGTTTATTAACATTTATACTTCTCTGGACTGAGAAGAGAAGTGAATGGAATATGCAGTGAATGGGCTCAATATGTAATAGAAGTGAAATTTTTGCCCATGATCTCACAAATCAAAAAATAGAACCTGGAAAATAAGAGTTAAAAATAAAATCAAAGGTTATAAAAGACTGATTGGGGAGGGACCATTCATAAATAACTGTGTTAGTTATAATAAGACATTTCTGTGACACAGGAATGTTTATGGATATATGAATACACTCTGGTTTAATTTTCAAATACATGTCTTGATATAAATAAAAACACAATGTTTCATGAATGGCCCCTCTTCCGTAGGGGCCCTGTGTGTACCCTTTAAAATAATGGCAAGTTGGGCTTGAAAAAGGCCATAAAAATAATAATATTCAGCTGCTAGGACACAAGAGAAAGAACCCCCTGAAAGAGCATAAAACTGCCACATCCCTGAACTAAATACAAAGCACACTACCAATATATTTTGGGACTTTAAGACCGCAACCAAACATTAAACATCTTTTTAAAAAATTAACTTTGGATACCCTAAAATATGTGGTTCCAGCATGATATATTCACAGTACAGTATACATTACTTTTTATAAAATATTGATCAAGAATTCACAAATAGTTCTCATACAGTATCCAGATGAAAGTCCCAACATGTTTCGATCAAAAAGGTCTAGATCTTCTTCAGGAGATATATCCAGATATTACAGTACACATACATAATGAATGAACATGACCAGTACCATTGAAAGAACAGACATTCCCTCTGGACCACCGAACACCTAAACGGGCCAGAATACCCAACATGGAACCCACAAGGAGTCATGCAGACCCAAGGTGCTAATGGGGGAAGAACAAAAAAGGTCACCATCCCCATATACAAAATGCAGAGAAGGAGCACAGTGAGCGAATCAGTTTATTAAGCTTCCATGTTGGAAGGATTTAATCATCCTGGAAATCCCCAATATACTTGTCCAAACATTGTCTGTATGTGTCTAGGTAGTGTGGATCCCACTACCTGGGCACTCTCTATGGGATCCATGCTACCTGGGCACATACAGACAATTTGGCACATACAATGTATGAATGAAGCTATACTTTTTTAAAAGATTTTTTTTTAATCAAATAGGTTTTTGTTAATAATTTTTTAGGTTTTACAAAAACAAAACAAAACAAAAATAAAAAACAATAAGCAAAAAGAAAAGACGGTACACTAAAAAGATTGCAGCCAGGGGCGGACTGACAACTGATCGGGCCCCTGGGCAATAGGGGATCATGGGGCCCCTGTGTCCTTGCCCACACTCAAAGCACACCCAAAAAAGCCTATAAAAAAGGTACCAGGGGCATTTCATGGGGCCCCCTACTGACCCTGGCCCCTCGGGCAGTGCCTGAGTGCACGAATGGTCAGTCCGCCCCTGATTGCAGCATATATGGCCCCACAAGCTATCCATCTGCAGAATTCACCAACGTAATGAAATTACATTACATTACAAGTACTACTCCTTCCCCATTTCACTCAGGGAATGCCAAGTACAGCAAAATTTAGTTGTGTACACCTTAACAAGTGTACCTGAACAAAGAGGAGATAGCCAAATGGAGGCAATACATTTATATTTACTTGCCAGGAAAAGCAATCTGGTAATAGAAGTTCTGACCTGTGGCATAAAGGCTTCTTCATCTAAGAATCTTAACACATGTCAAGGGATTGTTATTCAAATTTACCGACTTATTTATAGTATCAATAATAAGGTGCCAATAGCGGCAGTACCAGATCATGTGGAAGAGATCCACAGGTGAGCTATAGCAGCATCTAGAGCAATCAGGACTCTCTCTATGGTTCCACTGATGGAGCTTCACCAGCTTTCTATACACCCTGTGTATTACAAAGTAATTGAGATAATTGTTGCATAGGCAAAAGGGATACTAATAAAATCAGCTCCAGTATGGCCTGCTATGTCTTCTCCTCAAGCTCCCCAAGATCTTTTTTTCCATCCTATCCAGGGGTATGGAGTTTGGACAAGGATTTATCTGACAATGACCTATAGAACAAGGAAATAGGACCCTCCCTGTCTCTGGCAGAGGCAAGGGAGTCCAAAAGAGGACTGGGGATCAACCTCATGTTAGATCATTTGGCCTCCGTTAAAAGGGCATGGTGTAACTGGAGATGTTGAAAAAATCTGTGAGGGGAAATATCAAATTCATGCTGCAGGTCTTGAAAGGATCTTATTTGATCTTTCTTAAACAGTTGGTAAAGGATTGGACCCCTCTAGAAAACCATTCATCAAAACTTGTAGCTTGTTCAACTCATCAAAGCATCTACCCTCCCAGATTGGAGAATAATGTGAAACTCCCTCATAATCCATGATCTGTTCCATTTATTCCAACACTTTATACATCAATTTCAAGGTGGGGTACTGTGAGGAGTCCCTAAAGTCACCCACCTCCAATTTAGCCAGGAGATTTGGTGTCTCAATAGAGTAAGATGGCTTGATTAGGATCAATCATATTTTGAATGCCCCACTCTGTGAAGTGTTGTAATTCCGCGGCTATGAAATATAGTCTCGCATGAGGCACACTAAGACCCCCACTATCTTTAGGCAGTTGTAAAATAAGCAAACAAATTCTGGGATTCCTACCTTTCCAAATAAGAATTCGAAAGAGGGAGTTTATTTTGTTAAAGCAGCTGTTTGGGATCCATACCAGGGAATTGTGCAAAATGTACAATAACTGAGGTGTCCAAACCATTTTGACTAGATTTGTTCACCATACCACTGACAATGGCAGTTTAGACCAGGCTTTGCTTTTAAGTTTAACTATATCAAGGAGGGGCTGTAGATTATATCGTAAATAACCTTCCACACTAAGATGAACCCAAACGACAAGGTATTCCCAAGGAGTCCACCACTTTAATCTGCTGCATGCATTGCAGAAGCAGCAATTGCTGGAAGTCTAGTGGCAGGAGGACAAATTTGTCCAAGTTGATGACAAATCCTGAAAAGGATACAAATGCGTTTATTGTGGACGTAAGGAAAGACAAAGAACCTTTAGTGCCCCCCAGATACAGCAATGCATTATCAGTTTATAAGGATATTTTATCTTCCATCTCTCCCCTCCAGAACCCCAATTTAAAGATGTTTAATGTTTGGTTGCTGACTTAAAGTCCCAAGGAGTATTGGTAGTGTGTAGAATATTCAACTACTATAGACAACTGTGGGGTAGGGCCCTATGTTCAGGTCTAGCAGATTTTTTGGGGTGTTTACTGAATCTCCCATAAACCAAACTTTGCTGGACTTACTCATCTTTACTACATCCAGTAATGTATAGTACACAGTTCTACACACTGTAAATCTGCTGTAGCAAGCCAAGCAACTCTTAAATCACACCAACCCACTTTTCTAAATAGAAGTAGTTAATTTTAATGAAAAACATGTTTTCTAATGTTATTAAAATCTATTTCTTTAAAATATGGATCTTAGAATGAAGGCCCATTAACCAGCTTAGATCTTGCTCCTGTTTATCTCTTATGGGCCAGTGCCATTTTTAAATTTCTGCTATGGGCCTATTGGTTTCACAATAACTTATCATTACTTAAAATAAGTATAGGATTATTTTTTGTACAGAAAAGCATTGTTATGGTAATATTGTTTTACAAAAAGCAGTTTCTATGCAATCTATAGGCTAAAAGACATAAATTATAATTAGTTCCCTTTATAAACTGTATTTTCTGATGTAAAGTACTGATAATTAAATTATGTAATTTACAAATTACATAATTTTTTTTCCAGTTTTGCACATTTTGGGGGTAATCAAGGTTATTTAAAAAGGTTAAATAGGAACACATTGTATTAAAGTTTTTCTTTACTTGTGAGGTTGCTTTAACTGTTTGGAAGCTTAATTTTACATAAGAACAGCTACAATCGATGTTTTGATCCAGAGCAAATCCAACTGTCATTTAGATAGCTAGGATTTGCCAGCAAAAGTAACAAAGTAGCAGTGGCAGAGGAAGAGAAAAAAGTCATAAAGCACACATACAATACATATTGCTGCAAAGAACCCCCAGTTCTTTAATGGCATCAATCTATCTAGACATATAAAAAACATATAGAAGCAGCTGTTTATGAGGATCATCTGCCTTTTCAGCTCTGGGGTTTGTTCCATCCAGGGTTTGTTATTATGCAAGCTTTACCATTATCTGCATATGCTGTATAATTCTTTACACTCTTTTGCCTTGCCTTTTCCTTTTTTCCCCTTTTTTGCACAATTGTTATGTTTATTTATGTAAAATTTACTTCTTTCGAATTTGGGTTGCTGTTCCACCCGTGCCTGCATTTTTGGTGGGGATCGAACCTAGTGTCGTTTTGACCCTTTCTTCTAACACCTGGCACGCGCAGGCTGTGCCACTGAGAGTTATGTTAACTGGTGAGTGCGGCTGTCGTATTTGGCCGCTGGGGGCAAAGTGGCTTTTGCATCTTGGGCTTTGCCACTGCACAACCCCCGCCCCAGTGGCCATGTTTGTTGCTTGTCGGCAATCCATCGATGCATGACGTTATCCCGCATGGCGGAACATCAGGGGTTGCAGCCTGGCATCACTTATGGATTGGGCAATGGGGGATTAGGGTTTGGGTGCCATTTTGAGCACCAACTTCACTGACCATCTAGTTATTTCAATCGCTGCCTGGGGATTGGATACATTTTTGGCTCTGCCCATATATATAAAGCCTTTGGACCTGAGTCAAGACTCTTTCTCCCTGGCAGATATTTTCCGTCCCCACAGACTGCTGCTCAATATTTTGAACCGCTTAGGTGAGCAAAATTTATACATCAATACTTTTAAGGGGGGTGTTTTTTTCCTTCTTTCATTCTAACATTTCCTTCTAACATTGCTTTTGTACCTAATTAGTAATATGCATCTTTGGAGATAACTGTTTTTGTCTTCTACCTTAATTCTACCTTAAGAACTGATATCTATATTAGTACTTGTATAAAGGCAACATACATTTATATGAGTTTTTGGTATTATATCTTAGTATCTATCTGGTTTGACCCCCAAAATACTTTGAAGACATATATATATAATTAATATATAATCACAACAGTGGGTCTTTAATTTGTTCACCCCGCAATGTGTAACACTAACCAGTATTCCCTGTCCATTTTGGGCTTATTCTGTATGTTGTTATGATTCAATCTTTCTCTGCAGTGGCCCAGGTGGCCTCGGTGTCTATTTGGAGGGGCCCTGGGTGATTTATAACTACTGAATTGTGGGCAGGGCAGTGGCAGCAAACAGGCAGCAAAAACAGGAATATCTCACTTTTTTCCCTAAATTATAAAGCATACATACATGGAACTGTATTGATATTTTGTAGGGAGTACGCCATATGCCCTTGGTCCTTTACCAATGCTAAGTTAGCCAATGGGGAGAAAGAAAGAGAAAATAAAAATATAAAAGCATATACCTCATGAGATGCAATAGAAATGCAAAAATTAAAGTATTTATTAAAGAACGGCAGTTGTCTTTGATATATGATGCTTTGGCAAACCATATGTTGATCTCTATTAAACTTCTTTAATTCTGTTTATACAAAGAACATGATGGTTCTGATATACGAAAAGACAACGATAATTAGATAATGTAAATTGTACCACAGTAGCTACCAGAGAAATGTAAATTATCACAGGGACCACACTTCTTTTGCAGTTCATAGACCTAAGAGGGCAGTTAGATGTACAAGTACTATGCAGGTCCCTTCAGGGACCATATTTATTTAGATGACAGATGCAGTCAAAATGTGACCATGTCAATAGTGGTCAATGCTACAGAGAAGAGAGAAGAAGCATAGGTATGGCCTCATTCACATGAGTGCTGAGGCCCATATCCCATGAATGTGCCATTTGTTTACCTGTTCCTAACTAGCAGGTACTGCATGCAGGTAGCCCATTCATGTCTATGAGGATGCAACGTCTGCACAGGCACAACCCCTCGTCCTAATGAGCCAGGCATGTGGGTATGGGTGAGCGGCTTATAGCTACCAAGACTCATGACGCATATAACGCATAGCCTTTAGTCTTTATTTTGAAGCCAGATTTATCTACTCTTTTTTTGAGGAACTGATCTATAAATAATTGTGCTGTGTGGCTAGAGTATTTATACTGCTCTTAGAGTCACACTGAAAGTGATTATGTTGCTTAATTTTGTATTTTGTTTATCATAGTACCAATTTTATTTCTATTATTTTTTTTCTTTAAAGAAGGCAGCAGTGTGTCTATGTGATTTGTATTTTCAAAGTATCTATTTTAGGTTGGTAAATGCATACAATAAATAAATATATAAATAAATAAATTGGTGTAGCGCTATTCCTTAATATAATTGTAAACCATATGAATAAACATAAACATACATAAAAAATAAATATATATATATATATATATATATATATATAAATATAGTGATGAATCCAAAGTGATCTGATCCTCTAGGGATCTATTGTGACACACCTACACGTGACACAGAATTCGTGAAAAAAAACAGATTGGTCCCAATTGGGCCCAATATAGTGTGAAAATGTCAAAATGACACAAACAAAAACCCCAATATATTTATATATATATATATATATATATATATATTTTTTTTTTTTTATGTATGTTTATGTTTATTAATATGGTTTACAATTATATTAAGGAATAGCGCTACACCAATTTATTTATTTATATATTTATTGTATGCATTTACACCTATGGGTATAGGATTGGGTGTCAGCAGCTTATACTAATTATTTATCACTATTAATATTTATTTAGAAGCGCAGGAGGATCACATTATATTTTTTTTTGTTTATATCCTTACCTTTTACCTCAAGCTGTTAACATGGAAGTGTTTGGGTTTATAGAAAATAGGTCCATTAATCTGGAAGATATTTTTAGTAAACCTGAATATGGACCGACTGGGGATTTAGATACCCAATACAGAATATTCAGACATTTAATTGAAAAAAAAGTGGCCACATGGTGGGACATGGTAACACATGAAAAGTATTTAAAGCATAGACTAGTGCCTAGGCTTAGATTTTATTTTTTTATTTATTTTAGGTACTTATATAGCACCGTCAATTTATGCAGCGCTTTTACATATATATTGTACATTCACATCAGTCCCTAACCCTCAAGGGGCATACAATCTAAGGTCCCTAACTCACATTCATATACAAGGGCCAATTTAGACAGGATCCAGTTAACCTACCAGCATGTCTTTGGAGTGTTGAAGGAAACCGGAGTACCCGGAGGAAACCCCCACAGGCACAGGGAGAACATGCAAACTCCAGGCAGGAGGTGCTGTGGCTGGGATTCAAACCAACAACCCTAGTACTGCCAGGCGGAAGTGCTAACCATTTAGCCACTGTGCTGTGATTAGATGGAATATACCCATATGTGATGGCATTTTAGACCCTAAATTCACAGAAGAATGGTTTACTTTTTCCACAAAAAAGGGTTGGAATTAATTAAATTTTTACTGAAAAGGAAACAGAAAAAAATGAGGAACCTATATCTACAGATAGGAGAAATTAAAGAAAAAATAGAACCATTAAAAGAGTCTCCAGAGACGATTAGTCTTACTAAACGTCTGAATAAAGACGTAGAGAAAGTACAGTAGATCAAGAGGTCAAATACAGGAAGACTAAGAAATATCAAAGGGATTTAAAGTTTTTTAAAAGATCAAGTTTTTAAATGGCAGTCCCCTATGAATGACATGGACGTAATATCAGCCACTACTACTCCTGTCAAAGAAACCAAAATAGAAATGACCAGATTACCCCCAAATCAATATAGGGAACCCTATAGGGGCCCTAAAAAAGGTAATTACCAACCTAATTATCCCAACAATGCATCTATGTACCAAACACCCCGAAATGGATGGAAACCAAGAAATGGGGGCTCATTTTACAAAAAAACACAGGGTAAAGGTAATGGTAATAATTGGAGATCCTATTACCAACCATATAGACCAAATTATTACCCAAGACCATCCACCTTAGAGACCTTATTACTATCATAGACCTGACAACAGGCAATACTAAGGCATTCTTATGAAGGATGGAATCAACCTAGGTTTGAGGGGAGGAGCCCCTTACCTTTGCACAATAAATATGAGCCATTAAGGTACGATTATCCACAGAGGAATTTTTTAGAGAGGGACAGGATGGAGAGGGGTCCAGGAATGGAAAAATGGAGAAGTCCTCCAAGAGGAGCGGATGTAGAGCAGAATATAAAGAACAAAAGAAAAAGAGATAATTGGGAAGGGGTCTTTAATTTAAGTGAATCCATTCTTACGAAGGAAAAACTTATGATACTAGATAAGGGTCTTAAATATGCCCCACCCAAACCTGCAAACAAATTTGATATATATGTAGACACGCAAAAATATATAAGGAAATTGAATATCAAGAAGCATTTTCTGGGTCTGCCAGGAGCTAAAAACATCATTGCAAATGCCCCTAGCAGGGAGATCATAGATACTAAACTACAGAACAAATCACTTTTTAACCTGCAAATTACTAATAACAGTCAGGTGGAAGTTTTTAAAAGAATGGTCAATCAAGATTTGGAAAAGTTAAAAATTCCCAAGATGACGCACAATATTGGGATGCAAGTGGGAATCAATTGGTTAGCTAAAAGGGATAATATAGTGGTGAGACTAGCGGATAAAGGGGGGGTATAGAGGTTCTATCAAAGAAATACTATCTATTGGAAACAGTTAGGGGATACAACCACTTACCAAGTACTCCCCAAAGATACTACCATCAAATACAAGAAAGAACTCGACAAATTAGTGAAGAAGGGAGTTGAAAAGAATGTACTTAATAAAAAGGAATCAAAATATCTAGTACCAGAAACTTGTAGAATACCGATTTATTTCTACGGTTCCAAAAATACATAAGGATCACCGTAATCCACCGGGAAGACTGATAGTAAATGGTATACAGTCAGTATTAGCAAGATTAGGGCAATACATAGATATGTATCTTCAACCATTAGTAAAGAATACCAGATTTTATTTAACCACCTTCCACCCGCCATATAGTACAATGACGGGCGCAAGGTGGTTCTCTCGTTCTGGGAGGACGTCATATGACGTCCTTCCATTCTCAGCACGCATGCGCGGCTCAGGAAGCGCGCAGCGCGGCAATCGCCGGTGCGATGTGTCCCTCGGACACAGCGGATCACGGAAAGAGCCGAAGATGTCGGCTCGGTCATGTGATCAGCTGTGTCCAATCACAGCTGATGACATGTAAACACGGAAATGCCGGTTATCGGCATTTCTCTCCTCTCAAGCTGTCACGCTGACAGCTCGAGAGGAGAAGAGAGCCGGTAATCGGCTTTCTGCAGAGGGGACATGTACACTGATCATCAGGGCACTGATGATCAGTGTGGCCCCAGAAGTGCCACCTGTCAGTGTCCATCAGTGCCAGCAATCAGTGCCACGTGTCAGTGCTCATCAGTGCCACATCAATGTCACATATTAGTGCATACCAGTGCACATCAATGCCACATATCAGTGCCCATCTGAGCTGCCTTTCAATGTCACCCATCAGTGCCAGTCAGTGCCATCTATCAATGCCAATCAGTGCCACCTATCAGTGCTGCCAATCAGTGCCACTTATCAGTGTCAGTCAGTGTCACCTATCAGTGCGCATCAGTGCCGCCTATCAGTGCCAGTCAGTGTCGCCTATCAGTGCCAGTCAGTGCTGCCTAACAGTGCCAGTCAGTGCTGCCTAAAAGTGCCAGTCAGTGCCGCCTATCAGTGCCAGTCAGTGCCGCCTATCGCTGCTGCATTTCAGTGCCCATCAGTGATGCCTGCCAATGCCCATCAGTGCAACCTACCAGTGCCTCCTCATCAGTGCCCATCAGTGCCACCTATCAGTGTCCATCAGTGCAGCCTATCAGCGCCCATCACTGCAGCCTCATAACGCACATCAGTGAAGGAGAAAAATCACTTATTTACAAAATTGTATAACAAAATCTAAGAAAAACTTTTTTTTTACATTTTCAGTGGTTTTTGGTTTGTTTAAGAAAAAATACAAATCCCAGAGGTGATTAAATACCACCAAAAGAAAGCTCTATCTGTCTCAACAAAAATGACAAAAATTTCATATGGGTACAGTGTTGCATGACCGCGCAATTGTCATTCAAAGTGTGACAGCACTGAAAGCTGGAAATTGGCTGGAAGGGGGTATAAGTGCCCTGTAGGCTAGTGGTTAAGGGATACGAAACACTTGATCCAACAACTTGGGGAGGTGAAGGGTGGCTCAGATATGTTTCTGGCCAGTGCAGATGTTTCAGCCCTTTACACTATTATTGACCAAGATGATGCTATAGAATCAACCAGTTGGGGCTTGAGGGAGTATAGTAATTTGACATGGACCCAGAGAAAATTTGTGATAGAATGCCTGGACTTTTGCCTTCCACACAATTATTTTTGGCACAATAATTATTTTTTTTTCGGCAAGTGATAGGAGTCGCGGTGGGAGCAAGGTTTGCTCTGAGTGTTGCAAACTTGTTCATGGCATATTGGGAAGAAGAGGAAGTGTACCAACATCCGCCAGAAGAATTGGGATTATATACTGTAAAAGATACATTGATGAATAAATATATATATTCATTCATTGTTAAGACACATATACTTTTTGGGTTAGTGGATAGCTGTTTGGCTTTTTTTTAACCAAAATCTTCTAGGTGATACTTTCCTGTTGAGTCCAAAGCTCTACTTCATGGAAGACATTGTTCATACACTGCAATAATGATGGCTAAAAAACATGAAACCGCTGTTTGCAGCTTGGAAATTATTGGGTATGTAATATTAGGTTGTATCTGTACTATACACCAAGGGTTTTAGATTTTGGCCATGGGTCAAAAAGGTATAATATGCATGGTTCAATAGGGATTATTCCAATAATGAATAATGCATTTATGTTTGGGATTTGTAATGGAATGAGACATACGAATAACTTCTGTTATAAGAAAGCTTTATTGTGCAACTGCAGGTCTTTCATTTTATGCCTTCTGGGTTATACCTTCTCTTTGTAATTAGAATAAAACATGTTTTTGATAGGTTACTTTGTTTTGCAGAATAGGGCTACTTGTGGGATGGGTGGGGGGGCATTGATTTATAAATATTTAGTCATGCCTTCTTCAACAACACCCATCATTTGACTTCCACCATTGTAAACTTTGCCTTCAATGTTTAAACACCATGGCTTGTATACAGCAAGCATTATTGAAGAACATGTTTGCAGTTAGAACATTTTTCCAAGATGTAAATATGCTTACAGACATAAAATGATCTTTGCCTGATCTAGTTGGCTTGGTAGAATTTGTATTTCTCCAGACATCCTCTGGCTGACCCTTTTCATGTGGAGGATTGGCCAGACAGGTTGGATTTTCTCAGATAATCACTTTTTGTTCTTCCCCAAAGAGGAACCAATTGAATGAGAGCTACAATCAGAGTAAATATCATCAGTAAAATTACACAAAGCCAAATTACTGTTTTTTCATGTATTGTCCGCTGCATCAGCTCTGAAGATTACAGGTTAAAGATCATTTTACAATAGCTGCAAGTTTCATTAATCAAAGGAACAACATAGATGGGCACAGCTAGATGGATTTGCTCTGTGTGTAAAGACTATGATGTTGTCTAGAACCCGCAAATGTGAGGCATTACTAGGAGGTGGCTTAATTTCCTCTTACAGGCTCAGCATTTTAAGGAAACCATTTTTTTTTTCAAAACAGTGAATCTGAAAAAAAAAATAAGGATGGGGAAAATATTCACATATTTATAATAGAATTTTCTGCCCTGTCAAGAATTCTTGAACTACTATGTCTTTTCCATTAGTCCTGAGTACTTTTGGAATGAAACATTGTCACCCTAAAGCTGCAGCTGTCAGTAATTATTTATTTAAGTTCTTTGTCATATCATGTGCTTGTTTTATAATCTTATATTGTACATTTTGGTGGGTAAATTATTACTACAGTAAGAGTGACATATATGAAGTTTGGCTCAGATATAATTTTGATTTATAAAAGATCTCTAGGCTATAGAAAGTTGAACAGATAGCTCTAATTATCATAAAAAGGTTAATCTAGTGCTGACTTTAGATCCCTCATATCAGTAGGCCTTTCTTGAGTCTGCTTAAAGTAAGTTTTACACCATATAAAAGCTGCATTAATGAAATTTATAAATGTATTTTTTTCAACCTGTGGTTTAAGAGAAAAACTAAATGGTTTTTAATTCTAGCTATAAAGAGCACGGCTGAATTTCACAGATAATTTGAAAACTATAAAATGCACATAACTCTGGAGATTAAAAGCAAGCAACTAGGTTACCGCATCCTACATATGCTGGTACACCGAGATTCATGACAGGAGTGATGCCACAGAGAAAATGAGTTACACACAACAATGCCCTGCACATTTATAACATAAGGTTTGCCACTGGCACTCTGAAAATGTCTATGTTGCCTTTTTATTCCAGTCTGGTTGTTTCTAATTGATTCCAGTCTTCTCCTATAACATCTGCATATCCTAAAACTGTTAGTGAAGACATAACTATAGAAGGACTCACGGAGGCATGGTGTAATAGATCTTTCTTTGCTGCCTCGTTAAAGAACAAACAACTAATCTGTCAGAAAATTAATTCGAATTGCCTTTGGTCTGAGTTCTGTGTCATCCTTTGCAGATTCATTGAGCTTTCTCAGTGCATCTGGACAGGACTGTACCCTCCTGACATACTGTTCTGTGCTGTGCAGGCTCTTTTTCTGAAAACTACATGGGGCAGTATACTTAAGCAGGCAGAGACTGGGAGCCATTTAGAAAATAATGGTATTGGCAACTATAAGGATTTAGCAAGCAGGCAGCCAGCTACACAAGACGAATGTTAGGATGAAACTGGGGATCACAACAAATAATACTGCATTCCCTGAGGACATTTAAAGTCCAACTGAACCCTTAATGGTTAATTATTGTAAAGCAGGTTGCATACTAATAAATATGCCCAACTCCAGGAATTAAAAACCCTTGCAGTGGGGCAACCCAATATTGCAAAGGTTAAATGCTCAGTATGTCTAGGGGTGCCAGAATTAGGGAAAATACTCCAGCAGTGTAACCAGTCAGTCACAGCCTCCTCTCTAAGCTTCATGTTCGCTTTCTCGCAGTTGCCCCCACCATGTACAGTGTAGCGTTAATAGCCCTCAGTTGTATGTGAGAATGCTAAATGACCGCTAGCATACCAGTGTTTTGGGGAGAAGAGGGCAGCATCTGAGCCAGATGGAGTTTGAGATAGGGTAAGTAATGCTGTCTGTTCTTGTACCCCCTAGACATAACCAACATTTAAATTTGCAGTGTGAGGGGGCAATGCAAAGGTATATATTTTCTTTTTTTTATTGGAGTTGGACTTTAGGGATAACTCCACCTTTGTGAAAAGATAGCAAATAATAAAAAATATATATTATTGCATATGCATTCACTGGCTGCTTTGTTAAGTACGTCTTGCTAGTGCAAGAAAAAAATATCCCCCCACATCATCACACTACCACCACCTGCCTGAACCGTTGATACAAGGCAGGATGGATCCATGCTTTCATGTTGTTTACACCAAATTCTCACCCTACCTTCTGAATTTCGCAGCAACCAGTCTGCCCATTCTGCTCTAACCTCTGACGTTAACAGCGTATTTTTGTCCACACAACTGCCGCTCACTGGATATTTCCTCTTTTTCTGACCATTCTCCGTAAACCCTGCATGAAAATCCCAGTAGATCAGCAGTTTTTTAAATAGTCAGACCAGCCCATCTGGCACTAACAACCATGCTGTGTTTAAAGTCACTTAAAAATCAACTTTCTTCCCCATTCTGATGCTCGTTTGAACTTCAGCAATTTGGCTTCACCACATCTACATGCCTAAATGCATTGAGTTGCTGCCATGTGATTGGCTGATTAGCAATTTGTGTTGCCAAGCAATTTAACAGGTGTACCTAATAAAGTGTCAGGTGAGTGTACAATTGCTACACAAGCCATATTGTAATTGAAGGTTATTAATAATTACCTTTCTCTTTCAATCTGTAATCCCTGTAATTTTTTGTAAAATTCAGTGTAATGTGGCAACCTGAAGGCCTTCTATGCATAGTTGGTGTTCAAAACTTCCCTAGAATTATCATTTCCTGCTTGTGTGTTTGGCTTACTGATTTCTGCACTATGATACAAGTAGAAATTCAGGCATCCACTGCAATGGGAATATTTTTGCTGAGATGTTTCTTAAGGGCTGATTGCTTCTAAAGGGATGCAGACACTGTGACCTTCCTCATTACAATACTGCAAGTACATCAGCTGATTGATATATTGAACTCAGACATTCCCATTCAGGACCTAGTATTACAAGGACATAATTGAACATACAGGTTTTTCTTAACAACAGAAACAGGTAGGACTCTGCTACAAATTTTGTTAAAATCCTTACAGTGTAGATAGATTATCCAGAGGGGATTGTTTTTTTCTGAATTAAAGTGGAATTACTCTTTAAACTCTTTAAATGCCTCCCCCACCCTTCTGAACACTACTCCAATTAACAGTTCTGCTTAGGTAGTGAGAGCACTGTTAATTAGAGCAGTGTTCATGTCAGACCACTGGAGATGCAGGTAGGTGTGTGTGTCATGGGCAGCACTCAGCAGTGTAAAAAAAAGTCAACAAATCTCCCATATGTATTGTTTATTCCTGCAGATGAAGGTTTTGGGGTTTAAAGGGTACACATCAGGCTAGAAGTATGGAAACAGGGGCTAAATGGTTATTTTGCTAAGTGAATAAGGTAAAGCTATTTTTTTAAATACCTTCAAGGGACTTAAAGGAGAAGTACAGACAAAGCTTGTTTGGGGGGACAGAGCAGACAGCAGTGACTGACAGCCATCACTGTCTGCTCAGCGTGGTGAGGAGAACTGAGCGATCAACAGTGGCTGATTGCTTAGTTTTCAGCCTTAGAGCTAGCGGGGGGGGGGCAAATGCAGCATCAGATCGATGCTTCATCCACCTAGGTAAAAATTATTTTTGCTACTAAGCAAAAAAGGCATGTGTCTATAGAGGACAGAAGTATAGAGGCAGCTTTTCCATGTAATGTACTGCCACACATTTCCCTCCATCATTAACAGAAATACAGTCATTTCATAGAAGTTTAATTATACATGGTCACAATATACTAAGCCAGGCGAGGACTAGTAAATCAATGAAATGTTCTGTGTAGAGGTGATCCTGACAGGGGACCCTTGGGCACCAAAGTTTGTGAGCTCCAGTAATGGAAATTAATTATTAAATTAATCAAATTAATATCTGTATAAGAAAGAGTATGCAGGTTGGAAACATCAACTTCACTTTCTAAATACTTATTCTTAGTGAATCAAGACTCAGGATGCAATACCTAGTACCTGCACCTTTAAAACAAGTCAACAATGTTTATGGGTTATTTCTTTCCTGATTTTTCTCTGAAAATGCTTTTGCTTGCACATTTCTCCTTTAAAGGAATAGTGCATTGATGACATTCATTCTCACTAACAAGTAACCATTCTAAATTGTAAGAATTTGAAGTTTTGTTGGCAAAGCAATACATGGTTTGTTAATTGCTTTACAGTTTGTCATTCAGAAAGACATTACAAAATTGCTGATGTAGTCTGTCCCTAGAGGTAGCCATTTAATTAAGAAGGCAGTCTGACAGCAGGATAAACCTCATCAGGCTTTTAATAGCCCATTTTTCCCTCCCTAATCCTCGCACCCTCCTGTTCTTTTATCAGCCAATTGTTACTTTAAAAATGCAGCAGTCTATTGAATGAGAAGAGAGAACACAGCCTGACCTGGGAGGAGCCAGATTGTTCTGTGCATGGTCTCTACTTCTTATAAGAAATAGGAGCATGGTGAAATACTAAGGGGGAGAAGTGGAAATCCTATGACCTCTATGTTGTGCTAACACAGCAGCTAGAAGACCTACTAAAAGGCCACAAGATTCATAGTTCTGGAAGTGTGCATGCATACACTATTTTAACCACTTGAAGACTGCCCTATATCAGTTTTACTGCTACAGGGTGGCCCTGTATACGTGATTTTTCACTTCTGTCACACGGGCATATGCGCTGCCGGAGGATTGCTTCTGCTGTGAAATATCACAGCAGAAGCCGATCTGCGAGTCTCTGTGAACGGATGTTTGCCAGCACCCACAGATTATCGGGCAGGGAGGAACAGCAGAACTTTGCTTATGTTTACATAGGCAGAGCTCTATTCTGACAGGGGGGAGTGATCAGTCGTATGTCAGATCAGAGCTGGGAACACGATCCATCACTTCCTCTTTTACCAGCACCACACCAAACACATAGCTAGGCACACACTTAACCCTTTGATCACCCTAAATGTTAACCCCTTCCCAACTAGTGTCATTAGTACAGTAATAAGTGTATATTTTTAGCACTGATTACTGTATTAGTGTCAATGGTTCCCACAAAGTGCCAGTTAGTGTAATAATGTCTGCCGCAATATAGCAGTCCTGATGTAAGTTGCTGATCACCACCATTACTAGTGTAAACATATTTTTCTAATTCCAGTATATATCCCATAGTTTGTAGACGCTATAACTTTTGCGCAAACTAATCAATATATTACAAATATATATATATATATTTCATTTGGGTACAGCGTTGCATGACTGCACAATTGTCAGTTAAAGTAATGCAGTGTCGTATCACTAAAAATGGCCTGGTCGGGAAGTGGTTAACTTGTAATTTCAGAATGTTTAAATTAAAAAATAGTCTTCAGTTCTTCTTTTAACAATATTTATGAAGTGCATGGTCTTGTAGTCATACAATACAGTCAAACTGATCAACATTTACCTGCGTTAAATTTATTATAGTATGTGAATGTCCACTTGGTTTAGTGAATAAAGTGAAAACCCAAATAAATGTGTAAAACAAAACATTTTCTACTGTACTTCTTGAGTAACTCAACTCCACCAAGTTTTTGTCATTTAAGAACAGTTATATAACTGTTGCTTTGGTTAAAAAGTATATTCTCTTTAGTTTTAATATGTAGCCGTATATATTAAATACACTGTAAGTAATGCGGAACTTATTTAATTTTTATTATGTGTATGGCATCTTTTCTGAGATCACTGCTATATAAAGTTTGTTTAAAAAAATGTGTAAAATGCAAGTGAGGTGTTGTTTTTTTATGCTTGAGTTTTACTATAATTCCACCATTTTCACAAAGTTGACAGTGTAGAAATGAAATAATCAGTATTCACTGACCGACCTTATATTTTGCCTACACAAAGTTTCAAAGTATCCTTTGTGCCAGAAGAGATATATTCACATTTTGTTGCCATGACATTCCATATGGTGGCAGCTTTCTCATAGCAACATAGGAATATTTTCATGTTTCACTCATAGCACAATGGACACCTTAGTTCTAGGTAAGGTAAGGCAGAGCTTTGAACCCATCATAAAAAAAACATATTTTAAACTCTGTCTTCTTTTTTGGATGACAATTATGTAAAGAAAGCTCCTGCAAGCACTAGATATCTTGCACTGCCCCCCCTTCATCCCCTATACACCCACTATGACCATTACTTTCTGAACAGTATATAACCCTCTATGCATATATTTAAACAAACAATTAAAGTAGTGAATGTATCCTGTTATAGATACTTTCTGATATAGTTATACCAATAAAGACACCATAACTGCTTTTGCTTAGGTTCAGAAATCATCTTTCTTACCTTTATATAAGGTTAAAAACATTTGACATGCAACCTTGTATTTTTTCTTCCTGATGCTGGGGGTTACAGGAGACACACTGTGTGCCTGTATTCCATTGTCTGTTTAGCCTGAGCCAAGACGCAGGCTGTACTTGAGCAGGGGCAATTTCAAGAAGCAGGCTATAATTGGGATGGAGTATGTGTGCCAGAGGTAAGATGTGGTTGGTCAAAGGGAGTGGTGGCTGAACTAACTCCCCAATACAGGTATTCTGTGCCTCTGAATGGCCAGCCAAAGGATGAAAACTGACCACGCTAACACAGATCAGCTTCTGTACTTTGTGTGGTCAGTGTACAACAAAGAAGAAAAGTGCCTGGCAGGATCAACCAGGCACTTCAGATGAAAGAACTACATGAAAACGATAGACTATGATTTATAACATACACATATGTGAACACACACATGGAAAAAATAAAAATATTTAGGGTAACTTACACTTTAATGTTTGTGTTTTGATAAAACTGATTGTGTCTTACAGATAGTCACAGATTTATTGTCCTCATGACATTCAAACAAAAGGTTTGATAAAAAAAAATATTTAAAGGTGCCTCAAGGCACAACATTTTTAATTTCTTTTATTTTGAAACTACACATTTACCCATGCAGTGTGGCTGTATTCCTTTTTATTTCCTGTAATAAGCATATAAAATCACATATTCTCCCTGTGGATGTACAGCGACCACTGTACTTCTGGCTTTGCAGCCAACCCTATTAAAAAATCCAGGCTGTGATGACTTTGCAGGTTTAAAGCCAGTGTACGGCAGCAGGTGTATTTCCACAGGGAGATAACAAGTAATTTTCTATGCTTACTACAGAAAAGCAAATAAATATGGTCACACTGTAGGCAAACAATATCAAATAAGAATTGAATAATAATACATAAACAAGTAAGTAAACAATATCAAATTAAAAGATATACAGATGCCCAGAGTTCAGCTATAAACCATATTTCAATCTTTCTGGCAGATCTGAAACCTTATAACTGACAGACTCTGTGGGTTGTATATATGCATTAACTATTCTCAAGGAATCCTTATATGAGCCGTACAGTTTATACTGGCTGTATCCTATGGAACGCTATCTAAAGCAAATAGCTGTTTTATAGTTTATTGCTGATTCTGCTGGACTAATGCCTAGTACAGTACACACAATGAAATATTGGACGAACGATAGTCCTATTTTTTTTTTTTGCATGCTAGTCTCATATCTAAAACGAATATGTTACTAGAGTTACAAAAATTCTCATAAGACAGAATACAATGTCTTGCAATGCTGTAATGCATTGTATTGTATTATATTGTATTGTATTCTTATGTTTCCGAGCATGCGTGGTCTTGGTCACTCGATTTTTTTTACAGACAAATACTGTACTGATTAAACAAAAATTATTCGTTCTGTTATTGTATGAGAAAAAATGTTGTGCTTGTCGCTTTGGATAATTTAGCATGCACTGTTGTGATCAGCTCTCGAAAGCTGTGTATGAACAAACAGATTATCAGAGAATCACATAAAAAGTGCTTCCTGCATATGTGGAATAAATTAACAGCTTCCCCACTGCCCTATAGCAGATATACTGCTATAGGACGGCAGGGGTGCGCAAAATCATATATATATATATATATATATATATATATATATATATATATATATACACACGATGTTGTATTTCCAGGTACGGGGCATGCGCGAGCTCTACCCACACCATCATTTGCGGCCACGACTGCCAATCACAGGGTCCTGGCCCGTGTTTACCCGGCGGCAGCCAGTGATTACTGAGGATCTCTGATGGGGAGGAGGGCTGCTTTGTTTACTAACAGTCCCCCTCCTTCTCGGCTCAGGCACACTGCTCTGGATGGCTGTGCACAGCACAGCCATCCAGAGTAGTGTGCTTACAGTGAAGCACCAACACTCCTCCCCCCGTAAAACACTCCCTGCACACAGTTAACCCTTATATCGCCCCTCATGTTAACCTCTTCCTGCCCAGTGCCATTAGTACAGTGTCAGTGCTTTTTTTTAGCACTGATCACTGTACTGGTGTCACTGGGGATGTCAGTGACACCAAGTCAGTTCCCCCCAGTGTCAGAATGCCCACCACAGTCCTGCTATAAGTCGCTGATTGCTGTCATTATTAGTAAAAAAAAAGACATGTAGCAGAATACATTTTGGCATAAATTTATGACGAAATTAGATGTTTTACATTTTTTTACTGGACATGTTCAATAGCAAAAAAATCAAAAATATTGTCGGTCTTTTTTTTTATAGCGCAAAAAATAAATAATGCACAGGCGATCAAATACCACCAAAAGAAAGTTCAATTTGTGGGGAAAAAAGGACGTAAATTTCATTTGGGTGTAGCATTGCATGACCGTGCACTTGTCAGTTAAAATAACGCAGTGCCGTAATGCAAAAAATGGCCTGATCAGGAAGGGGGGTAAATCCTCTGGAGGGCAAGTGGTTAAACAGCCAAATTGGATACACATTGTTGCAATAAATCACACATTACTAAAGAAGATAACAATAATAAATAAGATTATTTACAATACAATAATAAAGTGTTTTAGGATTTTGTGATTGTAACTAATAGGGCGTGGCACCTTTCTTTTGAAAGAAGATAACATATCTAAAAGTGCTCTGCATTACCATTAGTCATACTTTAACATCAGCAATTCATCAGCACTCAGAAATGTTGTGTATGTGTGAGTCTTTTATATGGGGTTGTCTCGGGCAAGGTTTCTCAAATTTTTTAAATGCAATGGGGGTGGTTTATGTAAGATTTTTTTAATATTGTAGTGTTTTGGTTTAATTTAATTGTTTGGTTTAATTTAAATTGTATTTTTACAATTTAATAAAAAATAGTTCTTGTACATTTTAATTCTATTGTGAAAACCAGTTGTTTTATTTATATCAAGATTCACAAAACGTTAGTGCAAAATTCACAGATTTAGGCAATTAAATCCATTTTAAATCTGAGAATCTTGAGTATAAATTGTATAAATCTTGGCTGAAAAGCATTGATAAATAGACATGATAATACTTACCTTTCCAGCGAATAGTGTGTCTGCTCTTTGCTTTGCTCATTAGCCAGGGCAGCAAAATAATCTTTAGCATCTGAAACACATCTGTGCATATCTGATACCTGGTCTCCTGCTGCATGATGTGCAGGGGCGGACTGACACCTCATGGGGCCCCGGGCAATAGGAGATCATGGGGCCCCTGTGTCCTTGCTCAAACTCAAAAAAGCCTATGAAAAAAATACCAGGGGCATCTCATGGGGCCCCCCTACTGACCCCGGGCCCTCAGGCAGTGCCAGAGTTTCCAAATTGTCAGTCCGCCCCTGATGGTGTGGTTACTCTCACAGCCATTTGATCACTCCAGGACACATTACGGCTCTTTTCTAGACAGTTAGTTTCTAGCAAGAAAGTCACTGTAAGTGTACATTTGCTGTAGTGGAAATTTTCACTGGTTATGTGACTGCTTTGCTGGCCCAAACCTTGGTAGCAAAGAACAATATTTCAGTGTTCCCCCAGTATGAATATAGCCTTGGGTGATTTTTGCCTTTAAAGCAAATGTATAGTACTTTAACGTATATTTTCTTCATTTATTATATTCAGAATGTAATATTCATGTTTTCAAAATATTATTTTTCTTCTTTGGTTAGTTACATATGAAATATTTTATATGACACAGAAGAGGGAAACACATCATTCTCTCCCGTTTAGCAGAGCTGAAACATTCTGGGTATTCATCATACAGGATCATTTAGCATGAGCTAGTATTTGTCTTTTTTATGTACAGCTTAGCATGCACTGAATAGAAAGTATTATGGAATTACACTGTATTAAATGTTTAATTTAATGTAAACAAAGTTTTTAAACAAATAATGAAAACAATTCTTGTATATTTAGAAAACACGGCCAAAATCATTATAAATTAAAGTAACTTAAAGTATATTTCCACTTTTGCAGCCAAATTGGGACATCTACTTTATGTTTGTTACATGTCCCCATTCACATAGCATAACATAAAATACTATTTAAAAATCTCAGAATACCTATTTTAATTATCTATTCTGGACCCCCCAACAAGGAAAAATCCTACAAGTGTATTTGTTTATGAGGTACTAAACATATGTTTTTGCCATATTTAACCCTGTCTGTACTGTGCAAGCAGATCTTCATTATCCATTGTAAACATTCTTTGCCTTAACAAAAAGTTAAAGGTTTACAGTCTGGTCTTCATTGTATGTTAATGACAACAGACTTAGGACAGACTCACTCTGACATTGTTCAAAAAGCCTTGCAGTCAGCCATGACACCTTCTCTGAAGAAACATCTAAAAAGTAAGGAATTAAAGAAAAACTATTATTAGGCATGCTGTTTGAATGGGAACATATAACACTGAGTTTTCTCAAATCTGATTACAAAAGTTGAAATACAATTTAATGTAAATGGCAATTAAAACTAAGGGAGTACACAGAGTAACATTTTTTTTCTTTTATTCTCATGTGACACTGAGCCCAATGCCTAGGTCATGAACTATAGTTAGTGAGTGAGTGTTTCCTCATTTAACAGCTCCCATTCTGTGAAGGAAAGCAGGCCTACTGGTACTTCATTGCCGCTAGGTCTTAGTACACAATGCTAAAGTTCCTGGCCAAACAACACTAAAAAGATAACAAAAAAGTGGTACATGCAGTTTTGAGGCTGGTCAGGCATGGACCCATGGCAGTGCAGAAGAGCATCTGTGTGACAATTCAAGGTCAGGGCAGGTGAGAAAGCATGATCCAGTAAACAGTTCTGAGGTCAGATCTAGCAGTTGGAAAGCATAACTCAGAAGACAGTTTTAAGCTCTGGGTAAGCATAAGATATTTGCAATCCGGTAACAGGTGCAAGAGTAGGCAGGCAGCAATCCAAAAAGTAAGAGCAATTCAAAGAGTCAGTAATCGGATCAGGGTCAGCAACATATAATCGGTCAGCAAGATAGACAGGTCAGGGACTATTAGGAGTATAGGTAGGGAGCTAGGAAACAAGAATGCTATCATAAACCTAGAGCTTTGGGCTTGTGATGTTCATATACAGTGCAATATCAGCACAGGAGATTAGGAGGGAGGAGGCAGGGCATTATGGGCTGACTTTTGTCTAGTAGCTGGGGTGCTGTCAGGGAGGATGCACCGTTGCTTGCTAATCAGGTCGGGAGGGGGGACATATCCAGCCAGGAGGACAGAGTGGCCAATGTCTGCACAGGAGCACTACTAATGCCCTGAGTGGTGGTCACAGGAGAAGAGGGAGAGCGATCACATTCAGCTTTGATAACATGTTCATTATCTGTTAATTTTACTACTAATTTTATAAATATAGTTATGGAGACAGACAGATAGAACAAGTGAAACACTCCTCTTAAAATGTCTTGAACTCTGACTTTTGTACTGCCCTTACAGCTATTTTGAATTCTGTGAAGAGGAGATGGTAATGTAAAGCCAGCCATAGATGGTTCAAATCTCAGTTAGTTCAGCAGAGATCAGCAGGGATTCATCTATGGGTAGGCTGATTGTACCCAATTTGAATTTTGTGCGACTTGGGTACAGCCAGCCTGTCAAATATTTCATGAGATTATTGCCAGCAGCTATAACCACTAGCAATAATCACTATGTTCTCCCAACAAGGATGGCTCCCTCCCACCCAAAAGAAAATTACATCATCGGCTGGCTTTAGACTGCAACTGTTTCCCTTAGCTCCCTAGTGACAGATCTAACTCATGTAACTAAATAGAAAGGTGGTTTTGAACTCATTGCTTGCTGTAGCCTTGAAGTAACCCTGAGCACAAAGGGAAGGGGTCACAAAGGTATGTTTTAGATACTTAGAAACATATGATAGATTTTTGAGTTAATACATACAGTATGTGATTGTGTATTGTGAGGTAAAGGCAGGATTATGGACAATGTATATGTTACCTAGGCTTCTCACCTACATGTGGTGAAGGACTCTAGGGTTTGTGTCTGATATGAAGAAAGCAAACTTTTAAGGGTATGTTCTGTGTTCAGGAACCCAGAGGTTATGTAGAATTTAGGGTGTGGTAACTAGGCCCACATCTCAATTGTTACTAGACATGTGCAATTCATTTTGTTTTAATTTTTTTGGACAAATTTTTCATTTTCGGAGATTTGGATGTGTCTGAATTACCAAATGGGCATGAAAACAAATGGCAACAAATTTGAAAAAAGTTATTCGGCAAGTAATGTGTGCCATGTAGAAACACTGTCAGGAATGGACTTGCCAATAGTGGTGGGACTCACCTGCCTTGTGGGCTGCAGTACCAGGGCTGGCCAGCAGGTGCTCTCAACAACCAGAGGTTCACTTCGGCAATTAGCCATCACCTGGGGTTGATTGCAGGTGTATTTAAGAGATGGCCAGACCTGCAGTCTGTGCCTTGGTGTGTGTTTTTCCATGGGCCCCTGTATCTTGTAACCTGCGTTCCTGTTCCTGTTCCTGCCTGACTTGTTGCCGACCCTGCCTGATCCTGACCTCTGCTGACTTCTCCTGTTTTGATCCCTGGCTTGTGACCCTGACCATTCTCTCCGCCTGCTTCTCCTGTACCTACCTGCCCGATAGTTATCGACCCGGCCTGCCTAACTACGTTGTGCTCTACATGTGTATGTACCTGGGTATCTGTATCAGTTTAGTTTTGGGTTTGTTTCACCTTGTTGTATGTATTTGTGTTAGCTTGGGGTTTGGTGCACTGCGTTTATGTTTGTATTGTTAGTCTTTAATAAAGCGTCTTATTTATACCATATCTGAAGCTTGCCTTTCCCTGTGTCAGTCCACACACTTCTGGTCACACCTGCATCTCTGACAAACACTCACCAAATGACAGGTAAACATGGGGCAGGGTCACTCTGTGATGTCATCAGGTGACCCTGCCCTCATGTTTACCTGTCATTTGGTGAGCGTCTCTCCATGGGACATGTCATGTTCGGCAGGCTGTTGGTTTTTTTTTTGTTTTTTTGTGAGGGGCAGCATTCATTGTCATTGATGTTTTTTTTTTGGAGGGGGGGGGTTTAATAAAGGACTTGTCAAAAACTGTCTCTGAGCTTTTATTTACTGTTGAAATAGTTTTACCCCATTTTTTACCCCATACTCATTCACATGGGATTCTTATGTGACGATTGTGGGGAAGAGGCCCTTGTCCTTATTAACAATAGCACCCTCCCATATTGAGGGCATGTGGCCTGGTACAGGCAACCCCCACACTTTTTTTTTACTTTTTTTTTTCTGTTACTTGTTTTTCTTACATTCTGCCACCAGCTGGGAATCCCGCTAACAGCAGATGAGTCATGGTTGTTAAGGACGAGGTACCTGTCCACTCCTTACCAACCAGCTATTATTCACAATGAATTTGGATCCATCCAAAAATAGAATGAAGACTTATTGAAAGTTTTCAAATCCACCCAGTATAGTGAATATAAAAAATGAATCCCAAAGAAATGAATCCCGAATATGAACCAGACAGACACAATGAATACAAATAAACAAAATAGAAAAACAACCAATATATTGGTTCATCAAAAACCTGTGACAAATGAAATCGTGTAAGATTTG
This sequence comes from Staurois parvus, assembly GCF_062004578.1. Classification (NCBI taxonomy): domain Eukaryota; kingdom Metazoa; phylum Chordata; class Amphibia; order Anura; family Ranidae; genus Staurois; species Staurois parvus. Next base: position 5,952,427 of record NW_028318022.1, on the reverse strand, counting down.
TGCCGCATGAACTTATTGTGACACTATTGTGCATCTACCCCTTAAAGTGCAAGGTGCACTGAAGAATAAACTTATTACAAATAAAGATATGGCGCTTGCTCAATACATTATATTACATGAAAACAAAAACCATCAATCAAATGTTAGCAGATCAACTTAAAACGCACTAAAAAAAGTCCAATGATGTACATTTCCCCACACCACACTTCAACATATGGATCCTTCAAATGAATGATTGATTCAAACAATTTCCCAACTTCTTCACCACTTTTACTCATAGAAAAAGTGTACACTCACTAGAGGATTTTGACCCCCTTTTTTTTTAAGGTAGGTCTAACAGATGTTGTTCAAGGGTTCTTTTCTCTTCAAGATGATCCCCAGATCCTCATTTTTTCTGTTGGTTCACTCTGACATACTCAGTGATAAAGTGGGAGACATCCACTTAAAAAGCATCTTTGTGCTGTATTGATTAAAAATAAGTAGTCAAATAAAATATAGAGGAGTGACACTCACATATTGTAGTGCCTATTGTACCGGCACCAGTGTATACAGCCTGTATTAAAGTAATTCTCACCTCACCTCCTCCGTGAGCCGATGTGCGTTTCAAGCCTCCCTTTCCTAGGCCAGATGTGACATCATACAGGAGCCAGAAGTAGCGGTTCTTACGCTTTTCTTTTGTGTACATTCTGCTGTCAACGGGTAATCCTGCTAACAGCAGATAAGTCATGGTTTATAAGGACATGGTGCCCCTTGGCTCCTTAACAACTAACTATTGTTCACAATGAATAAATAGAATAAAGACTTGTCAAAAGTTTTTGAATCCACCCAGAATAGCGAATATATAAAACAAATCCTAAAGAAATGAATCCTGAACATGAACCGGACCGACACAATTAATACGAATAAACAAAATATCTACCTAAAACAAAATTTTCCGGGGTGCACATGTCTACCTGATACCTAATTTATGTGAACTGACTAATTCTCAAGGCTCTCTTTCTTTTACTCTTTCTGCCGTGAGAGCCTGCCTGTTGAAAGAATGCTAAAATGGTACAAGAGTTTCCTGTTTATTTTGTGGAACCCATGAGGGGGCAACCTGTCAGTCTGGAACTAAGTTTGGTTAGTAGCTTGAATAAACAGATGTTTTCATTGCTTGCTGTACAAAGTCCTCCTGCATTGAACCTATATTTGCTGCATTGATGAATAAAAGTCTGTTTGGACTGTTCCTGGGTTTCCCCATCTTGTGGTTTATCATTGCTATCACCAGTTGTGTCTTTCTTCCTTAATATATATGTATATAGTATATATACCGCATATATTACATTTCATGCATTTTTATCACCTCCCTTATGTTGAATTAATAATTAAACATTTATGGATAAATAGATTTATTTAAGATTTAGCTGATGACACTAGGTGCCTCAGTAAACAATTACCACTTTGCAACCATAACATATACAGTACATTCATTTTGTGTTTTAAAACAACCATGTATTTCAGTTTTAAAGATGTGCACTTGCAGGTGAAAATAAATATTTTATAGCATAGTTGAATTTTAGTACAATTTGAGGAAGTCATCATTGTGCTAGCAAAATGAATACAAGTTTATGCAAGTAAAAATTGCTGCCTAAACTACTGTGTTGTTCTATTTTACACATATAGAAGTCAGGAAAAAGAGGGATATTGTCTAGCAAAATTTTATCTAACAAATACAATTTAATTCTTCGACAGCGCAACATAGAGAGCAGATGGGAGGGAGGCAGTGGACTATATCTGGACTTCCAAAAGGCAATTGACACCACACAGGAATATTAACAAATATGGCTTTGAGGGATATATACTGAAATGGATAGAAAACTTTCTTGGCGGAAGAAGTCCGAAGGTCAGTATGATTATTGTGACTGTGGGTCACAAATGCTGAGTGTTCTTGTGAAAAAAATGTTTTTAAATGATAGTTGCACTTTTAATACAACTCTCAAGATTCAGTCCAACTCTTCTCTGCAGCAGATTTATGAACAGAATCATGTACCATAAATTTCTATGAAGTCTGATTCATGTACAAAGTTAGCTGTAAAGAATACTGGCTATCCTACACAGAAGTAATAAGCTAAAGACAGAGAAAAACATTTTTCTGGATGGCCAGGACTGACACATGCACTGAAATTTAGACTGGCGGTGCCAAAGGAGAGGATTTCTGCACTGGTGAGGCCAAAACGTAGCTTTTATTTTGTGGTATATGGTTCCATATAAAAATGTGTGGTGGGAGCAAAAAGAGGAGCTGAATCTGAAAAGTTTTGTTAAAAACGCACCTATCCTTTAATTGAACACAATCTAAACATTTAACGTACTTAAAACAGTAAGAAAAAAAATTGCACCATCATTTTATTGGAAGAAAATAAAAATTGTGAAACACAAGCATACCATATTTGAAAGGAAAGCAGCATTTTTTAAAACATATTTTATATTGTTTTGCATTGGTATAAATTCATATAAAAATCATATTTAACATATACATTTTATGCATTTAATACATTTTTGGAATACAGCATGGCTGATAATGATAGATATAATTTTAAAACACTGAGAAATATGAAATTAAAAGGTACATAGATCTTGAACAAGCTGTATGTGCTTCTTGAAATAGAAAGCTATAATGTGTCATAAGTTATTTATAACTTCTAAACCCCATCATGTAGGTAGATACAGTTAAAAGCAATGTATGATGACAAAGAATGAATGCACAAATTCCACTAGTGTACAAATGCAATCATATTCAAAGAAACTGAATAGTAACAAAGCTGTTGAATAGATTTTTTTTTTTACAAAATAATTAATTCTAAATTCAAATATTTAAGGAAAATAATAAAACTTGGCAATGTGGTTTTATACTAACAAATCAACTGTTTTGAATATTCTAGTAAAAACAAAATGATTTTATGTTAGTGTATGTAACATTGTTAATAGTGTCAATTTTCTGAGTACAGATGTAAGTGCTTTTTTAATGATTTATAGAAAGAGGTATTTAACCCAAGACAGCAAAGGAAGCGTATTTTGCAATACATTGCACAGCACACTTTGTTTTATATGCGTAATTCATCCATAAAAAGTAAAAAGGTTTTGTTTTTTAATGATATGCTTGTATTTCTGAATGGGCTTGCGCTGATGAAAGATGACTCAGAATTTCTTGGACTGGGTCGGTGAATGGGGAACGCTGCAAGTTGAACTGTAGGCAGATCCAAAATACACAGAATACATTGTAATTATTAATACATCAATAAATTTATTTTTTTAATGGGATCAGTATAAGTGCGAGAAAGAAGCAGAGTGAGAGAGAGAAATAAGATCACCAATATGCTGCTTCTTATTTCACTGTCCAGTCCCAGGCTAGAGAGACACAAGATTTGTAAGTGTCACTGCAACAGAGAAAAAAAATCAGGTCTCCTCTGATCTCCAGTCTGGATGGACAGAAATAAAACAGCTCCCTCATTTTTTTACATTCAATATTTTTATTAAAAAAGATCAGGAATGCAAGTCAGTTAAAGGTATTTTCAACATTCCAGGAAAGTATGTAGATGTGACAATGTGTAAACTAAAGATGTGCAATAATCCAAATAAAGTAATAAGTACATAACCATGATATTAAACAAACAAGATGTAACAAGACATCCAAAAAGGTAATGAGATGCATTCAGTGATAGTATTTCCCAGAGTCAAAAATGATCCACCTCAACAACAATTAATTGCAAGGATAGATGGAGAGGAAAGAAGGAAAAATAGTGTAGAAAGGAAATAAAGAAAGCAAAATGTAAGACCTGGAAGCCTCTAGCAATATTCAGCCGCATTGCCTATTAAGGAGATAGAGAGATACTTAGATATTGGGCCTAGCTATAGTTTCATGGGTCATTATCCAGGACTTCTGTGATCTGGCTATAGTTAATTTAGCCACCAAGATAATAAAAAATATCAGTCTTTGTAGGTTGCAGGGGACGTTTTTAACTGGCTCATTAAGCAAAGCAATTTGGGGGTTGCTGTGTTGAAATTCCAGTGATCTGTCTATGCAGAGTAAAATTACCATTCCAAAAACCACTAACTCTAGGACACTCCAACCAATCACTGTATGATGCATGATGTCCTGAAGATTAAATCACCTAAAATAGAGAGGTGAAGGATAATTTTGAGAGGTAATAGAGAACCAAATACCATTGTGTTAGAAATTTAAGAGAATTGTAAATGTTATTTTAATTGAAGCCATTCCTAAAGGAGGACAGAGAACACCTATGCCAGTGATCTAACTCTTTATCAGAGTTAAATCACAATAGATCCCTTTTCCACTCCACCATACACCATATCTTATATCAAGTGTCAAGTAATAGCCCATAAATTATAGATAGACTACCCTTCTGACCCATAATGATCTGGCCAGAGCGATTGTAAGTAATAGGAAATTTGATAAAAATGAAAGGTTTCGGGGGGGGGGGGGGTTCCAGTTTGTCTGGACAGAGCTGCAGTATGAAAGAATGGTTCTTGAGGGTTAAATAATGACCTATTCCATATAACCCTTTGTAAGAGCAGGAGAGCAGGGCCCTCCTATCCCTCTTGTATTGAACTGTATTGTTGCTGTATTGTCTCCCGTTATATTGTAAAGCGCTGAGCAAACTGTTGGTGCTATATAAATCCTGTACAATAATAATAACCACCACTGAAAGGATTTTGTGTCATTTTGTGGATTTTTGTTGGCAGCTTCATAATATAGCATGAGGTTTGGAAGGTCAAGACCTTAAAGAGATAAGGAGTAAAATAATATTTTTTCTGATAACCTGTGCTCTTTACCACCCTAAAAATAATAATTTTCAGCAAATCAGAGCGATTATTCATAATAGATAAAGAATGGAAAAATACAATATTCTGGGCAACAGGGTCATCTTGACCATACTATCCTGGATAGATCATACATTGACCACTTTGAAGATTCTGTTCTGGTTTCCTTTATAGAGGAGGATAGTTTGTACATATAATTGAGTGATTGAAAATGTGAGTTGAATACCTAAAAAAGAAATATGATGATCTTCTCCAAATTCTGTCAAGAGGAGCATGACATTAAGGGTGGACGTAAGTGGAAAAGTTAAAAATAAGAGCTGGTCAACTGCAGAAAGGGCACATTTGTGAGTTTGCATCCTACAAAACACTCTTTTTTATATTAAGATCATCCCTGATTGCTAACACTACGGTCTCAATTGCTATAACATAAATCAGTGGCAATAGAGCACATCCTTGTCTAGTACCCTTAAATATTATAATAGTTGTAGAAAGGTGATCATGCAATTTGACATTTACTTGAAGTTGAGAATATAATGCTCTGAGCATATCAAGGAAATTAGAGCCACATCCTCAGTTTTCAAAGAGTGTTAATAGATAAATCCATGAGACTGAGTCAACTGCTTTCTGGGGATCTACAGAGATTAAGAAACCCTCTTGAGGTGGATTGCCATCAAGAGTGGAGAAGAGAGATAATATTCACCACATGCTTTATTTGGTCAGGTCCTTGCCTACCTAGTATAAACCCTGATTGATTCCTACAGCAGAAATATAAATACTAAAAAAGGAGGAGATTATGTTTGCTACAATTTTCAGCAACAGCTTAAGCAAGGAGAATGGTCTGTAATTTTACACTTCTCCCGGGTCTTTGTGAGATTTAGTAACAACAGATATACAATATATGCCACATTTAAATCCAAGTCTAGTGGTTCACCTGCTTTAAGTGCATTAAATGCACTGTGGATAAATGACTGGGCAGGACAAGCGTCATGCAGGGCCCTGGGGCCATGCAGCAGTGCGATCTGTGATTGCTATGTCTACCAGACACAGTGGATCACAGATTGGGGTACAGGGCCATTGTGACTGGCCCTGTTTGATCACAGTAACAGTAGTAAACAATGGCTATCATTCATGATGACTGTATAAGCAATCATTTTTGACACCATTCAGCTGCATTCATGCAGCCATTGAGTACTACTGTGATTGCTATTATTGGTCACAGCAATCACATGGTAAAGGGCCAATCACAGCACCCCTGTACAATGTGATCATTAAGGCCAATTACAGCGATCACAGTAATTCTCAGTGGCTGCATGAATGCAGCTGAACAGTGCAGAAAAGGTTTTCTTATACAGTCATCATGACTGTTTAAGCAAGCACAGTGTAAAAAGGAATCACGATCACCACCCTAGAGCAGTACAGTGTCACTATGGTGGCAATATGTACAAAAATTTATACTTTTTTGTTGACATACTGTCATCAGAGCAAGTGCAATTTCGGTATGGTGATATTGTACTGCTGTGGTGGTGATCATGTACAATCGCTGGCTGCTCTGATATCACTGTAGGTCAGTGCCGCCAGCCATTGTCATGATCACTGCTACAGCAGTACAATGTCACCAGACCAGTGTTGCCAGTAAGTATCCCTAATCACCACCACACCAGTCAGCTACCCTAATCACCCCACCCACTCACTGTGTTTCTAATTATCTTAATCACTGCCACACCAGCCATAGTATCACCATAAGGTCTCATTCACATGTGTAATGCTCTCTGAAAAGCAATTCATGTTCAGATTGCTCCTCAGAGATCATTTGGTAGGCAGTGAGGAGGAATTGTGTTGCCTCCTCACCACCTACTTTAACCTCTTGGACCATGCACAAGCACCCCATTCACTTGAATGGGTTACAGTTGACGGGCATACAGGGAGCATAATTCTTGCCACAGTTGCCAAGCATCACAGCCGCAGCATGTGTACACCCCCAGGCCATTGCATCTACAGCTAAAGTGGGTAGCAGTTATAGGGCAGTAAAACAGCAGCTCAACCACAAGGTTTTACTGTCCTCAACCTCACTTGTGAATGATCCCTAATATTGCAGCCAGTCAGTGTCTCAGATCACCACCACACCAGTTACAGTATCACCAGACAAGTGTAGCTAGAATCAGTGTTCTTCACTGCCACCACACCACACCAGTGCAGCCAAGTACAGTTTTCCTGATCACTGTCAAATAAGTCCCAGTGTCACCAGACCAGTGTATGGCAAAAACAATGTTCCTTATCACAACCACACCAGTTAAAGTGTCACCACAATGGTGTAAGCCAGCAAAGGTATCTCTGATTGTTGCCACACCATTCCTAACCAGGCCAGTGTAAGTCAGCAACAATGTTTCTGATCGCTGCTACACAAGTCCCAGAGTCACCAGACCAGTGCAGCCAGCAACAGTGTTCCTGATCACCACCACACCAATGCAGTGTAGCCTCTGCCTGCCGCCAGGAACTTTTTTTTTTCCCATTCTTCAGCCTCCTGTACTTCCTAGACAGCCATGTACCAGTAAGCTAGGCTTGCTTGGCTTATAGGAACATAAGTACTATATGTGATGATACAGTAAGCTATATTCCTTACTTGGGAGGAGTAGCGCAATGTGTTTTGGGGTGTAATTCTAAATATAAAAATTAGATTTGCTGCGCTGTCGTGCTATTACTGTGGGAGTGTTGTGAAATACTGCCATGCACCTCCCTAATCAATATGTGTTCTAATGTGTTCCACTTTCTATTGTGCCTGTATAAATATAAAAATAATAAATAATACCTATTTTCAATGTGTCTCTGTGAATGCAACCTAATAATAGGTAATATAATACACCTCCCTCTATAGGGTGTATACCTCTAATAACGTTTGTTACTTATGGCGATTTGTGCATACAAGCACCCTTAAATCATGAAAATTATATAAAAATAATGATGGGGACTACAATACACCTCCCCCTAAGTAACTATGAACCTAGTGCACGGTGTAGCAAACCTACTAGTGCAAACAAGCTTAATAATCCTAAAAACATACAAAATTGAATATGAAAATCAGTTCATGAAAATAAAGCCCAGGTGCTAGAAAACACCTTCCACATCAAAATGATCAATGTGATATAGTGACAATTTGGTGATCTTGCCAGCAGACAATGGTGATAAGTGCTCCACTTGTGCTCCCCCTCTAGAGCCCCACTCACCACAAGGTATTACCACCTGTGTAAAGGTAGGTCAAAAGGCACTTTTGGGTGCTTTAACCAGCCCCTAGGGGTGTCCAAACTATGGCCCTCAAGCTGTTGAAGTACTACAAGTCCCATCATGCCTCTGCCTCTGGGTGTCTTGCCTGTGGATGTCAGAGTCTTGCAAGGCCTCATGGGACTTGCGGTTTCTCAACACCTGGCGGGCCATAGTTTGGATACCCCTGCCCTAGGGTGATTCAGTCTCCTGTGCCCTTTAGCGACTGCTGCCCTCTGAACCTAGAGTCCTCTTGTAAGGAAACACTTCAAACGGTCACAATACTCCTCCTCTGCAGTAAAGAAATCAAAGGGAGACTTCCATAGCTTTAAACCATATTTATTGTATAAAACCACTTAAAAATGCACTTACATGTATTCCATATATATGGCACTTTAAAAAATAATGTGTCCCAGGATGCTTGTGTAGACCAGATGTGACACTGATAGCCCATCCCAACGCGTTTCATCATATGACATTAACAGGACCATCATGATGTGTGTGAGAAATATTTTATTAAAATGTCAAATTTGTGTAAAAAATGAATTTTCATTTTTTTTTCCGCAGTTTCTAAAATTCTGTAGCAAACAAAAAAATTAAGTCTTCACCATTCCTCTTAGAAAATACCTTGGGGTGTTTTGCTTTCCAAAATACGGTAATTTTGAGGGTGTTTCTACTGTCCTGTTGTACCAGGGTCTTAAAAAAAGTGATAGGTATTCAGAAAATTAGATGCATAATATATGCCCCTTGAATGCCTGATGGGGCTCCTTGGATTCTGGCCTTCTCTATGTGGATAGGCTGTGAAAATGTCTCACACATGTGGTGTCGCCACACTCAGAAGGAGTAGCAGTATGTGTTTTGGGGTTAAATTGTAAGTATGCCTATGCTGTGTGTGAGAAATAATTTGTTAAATTGTCAACTTAGTGAAAAATGTTTCATTTCTTAATTATCCAAAAATTGTAACAAAAAATTACAAATTCAAAAAACTCACCATGCCTTGTAGTGACTGTCTACTTTCCAAAAAAAGGGGTTATTTGGGGGAGGATTTGTACAGACCTAGCTTTTTAGGGCAGTGGTTCTCAACCTTTCTAATGCCGCGACCCCTTAATACAGTTCCTCATGTTGTGGTGACCCCCAACCATAAAATTATTTTCGTTGCTACTTCATAACTGTAATTCTGCAGTGGGAGGAATAGTGCCTCATCATTGGTGTCAGTGGGAGGAATAGTGCCCCGTCATTGGTATCAGTGGGAGGAATAGTGCCCCGTCATTGGTATCAGTGGGAGGAATAGTGCCACGTCATTGGTGTCAGTGGGAGGAATAGTGTCCCATCATTGATATCAGTGGGAGGAATAGTGCCCCATCACTGATGTCAATGGGAGGAATAGTGCCCCATCATTGGTATCAGTGGTAGGAATAGTGCCCCCATCATTGGTGTCAGTGGTAGGAATAGTGCCCCATCATTGGTGCCAGTGGTAGGAATAGTGCCCCATCATAGGTGTCAGTGGGGGGAATAGTGCCCCATCATTGGTGTCAGTGGGGGGAGGAATAGTGCCCCATCATTGGTGTCAGTGGGGGGAGGAATAGTGCCCCATCATTGGTGTCAGTGGGGGGAATAGTGCCCCATCATTGGTGTCAGTGGGGGGAATAGTGCCCCATCATTGGTGTCAGTGGGGGGAATAGTGCCCCATCATTGGTGTCAGTGGGGGGAATAGTGCCCCATCATTGGTGTCAGTGGGGGGAATAGTGCCCCATCATTGGTGTCAGTGGGAGGAATAGTGCCCCATCATTGGTGTCAGTGGGAGGAATAGTGCCCCATCATTGGTGTCAGTGGGAGGAATAGTGTCCCATCACTGGTGTCAGTGGGAGGAATAGTGCCCCATCACTGGTGTCAGTGGGAGGAATAGTGCCCCATCACTGGCGTCAGTGGGAGGAATAGTGCCACATCATTGGTGTCAGTGGGGGGAATACGGCCCCATCATTGGTGTCAGTGGGAGGAATAGTGCCCCATCATTGGTGTCAGTGGGAGGAATAGTGCCCCCATCGTTGGCGTCAGTGGGAGGAATAGTGCCCCATCGTTGGTATCAGAGGGAAGTATAGTGCCCCATCGTTGGTGTCAGTGGGAGGAATAGTGCCCCATCGTTGGTGTCAGAGGGAGGAATAGTGCCCCATCCTTGGTGTCAGTGGGAGGAATAGTGCCCCATCGTTGGTGTCAGTGGGAGGAATAGTGCCCCATCGTTGGTGTCAGTGGGAGGAATAGTGCCCCATCGTTGGTGTCAGTGGGAGGAATAGTGCCCCATCGTTGGTGTAAGTGGGGGGAGGAATAGTGCCCCATCGTTGGTGTCAGTGGGGGGAGGAATAGTGCCCCATCGTTGGTGTCGGTGGGGGGAGGAATAGTGCCCCATCGTTGGTGTCAGGGGGGGAGGAATAGTGCCCCATCGTTGGTGTCAGTGGGGGGAGGAATAGTGCCCCATCGTTGGTGTCAGTGGGGGGAGGAATAGTGCCCCATCGTTGGTGTCAGTGGGGGGAGGAATAGTGCCCCATCGTTGGTGTCAATGGGAGGAATAGTGCCCCATCATAGGTGTCAGTGGGGGGAATAGTGCCCCATCATTGGTGTCAGTGGGGGGAATAGTGCCCCATCATTGGTGTCAGTGGGGGGAATAGTGCCCCATCACTGGTGTCAGTGGGAGGAATAGTGTCCCATCACTGGTGTCAGTGGGAGGAAAAGTGCCCCATCATTGGTGTCAGTGGGAGGAATAGTGCCCCATCACTGGTGTCAGTGGGAGGAATAGTGCCCCATCATTGGTGTCAGTGGGAGGAATAGTGCCCCATCATTGGTGTCAGTGGGAGGAATAGTGCCCCATCATTGGTGTCAGTGGGAGGAATAGTGCCCCATCATTGGTATCAGTGGGAGGAATAGTGCCCCCATCATTGGTATCAGTGGGAGAAATAGTGCCCCCATCATTGGTATCAGTGGGAGGAATAGTGCCCCCATCATTGGTGTCAGTGGGAGGAATAGTGCCCCATCGTTGGCATCAGGGGGAGCAATAGTGCCCCAACATTGGCGTCAGTGGGAGGAATAGTGCCCCATCGTTGGCATCAGGGGGAGCAATAGTGCCCCAACATTGGTGTCAGTGGGAGGAATAGTGCCGCATCGTTGGTATCAGAGGGAAGTATAGTGCCCCATCGTTGGTGTCAGTGGGAGGAATAGTGCCCCATCGTTGGTGTCAGTGGGAGGAATAGTGCCCCATCGTTGGTGTCAGTGGGAGGAATAGTGCCCCATCATTGGTGTCAGTGGGGGGAGGAATAGTGCCCCATCGTTGATAATAGTGACACCAATGATTGGGCACTATTCCTCCCACTGACACCAATGATACTTACCTTGCTGACCCCTGCTCCAGCCTGGGCTCGCTCGCTCCCTCCCTCTCCCATGGTACAAACACTTACCGGTCAGATGGCTTCCTTCTCCGGCCGCTTTCCTCCTCTTCACTCGCTCGTGCTTCGCGGTGCCGCTCGGCTCCTCCTTTCCAAGCTCCACCTCCTCGCCGGTGATTGGCCGCCTGTGTGCCTCTCTTGAGCTACAGTTCCGGCGGCCAATCACCGACGAGGAAGGATTGATCCCGGGGGTGTGTCCAGATGACAGGGACGGCATGTCATCCCGCCCACACCTGCAGACAGATCAAGGAGCGGTGTCTCGGTTCCTAAGGCCATCGGAAATATGTGTTTTCCGATGGTCTTAGGCGACCCCTGGGAAAGTGTCGTTCGACCCCCAAAGGGGTCGCGACCCCCAGGTTGAGAACCGCTGTTTTAGGGCCTCAGGAAATGAGATAGGTAGTCAGTACAGCAGTACTGATCAATTCTACATACACTGTATATACCATAGTTTTTAGACTCTATAACTTTCACAAAGACTAAATAATTTGGCCTAAATTAATGAAGAAATATATGCAACATTTTATAACAAAAACTGAAAAAAAACCCTTTTTTTTTCAAACTTTTCGGTATTTTTTTCATTTATATAGCCAAAAAAAACCCCAGTGTGATTAACCAGGTAGGGGGCGTGGCCATGGCTGTCAATCACTGGGTCCCAGCTGGTGAATACTCTCCTGTGCCTGGTGATTGCTGAGCATCTCCAATGGGGAGGAGAACTGTTTGTAAACAAAACAGCCCTCCTCCCTGTCAGCTCATGCACACTGCAAAGCAGTGTGCTTACAGTGAAGCACATAGATACAGCACTATGTAAAACAGCACACAGTTAACCCTTTGATCGCCCCTCATGTTAACCCCTTCCTGCCCAGTGTCGTTAGTACAGTGTCAGTGCTTTTTTGTTTAGCACTGATCACTGTATTGGTGTCATTAGGGATGTCAGTGACACCAAGTCAGTTCCCCCCAGTGTCAGAATGCCCACCGCAGTCCCGCTATAAGTCGCTGATCACCGCCATTACTAGTAAAAATAAATAAAATATCCCAGCATATATACTGCCATTTGTAAAAGCTATAACTTTCACGTAAACCAATTAATTTACCCGTATTGGGATTTTTTTTTTAGCAAAGACATGCAACAGAATACATTTTGGGCTAAATTTATGATGAAATTATGACAAAATTTGATTTTTTTATTTTTTTTACTGGACATGTTTAATAGCAAAAAGTCAAATTATCGGTCTTTTTTTTTTTTATAGCGCAAAAATAAAAAATGCACAGGCTATCAAATACCACCAAAAGAAAGCTCAATTCATGGGAAAAAGGACATAAATTTCATTTGGGTGCAGCATTTCATGACTGCATAATTGTCAGTTAAAGTAACGCAGCGCCATAACACAAAAAATGGCCTGGTCAGGAATGGGGTATATCCTCAGGAGGGCAAGTGGTGAAAGACTACCAAAAGAAAGCTGTATCTGTCTCAATAAATGATACTGTATAAAATTAATTTAGACACAGTATTGCATGACTGAGTAATTGTCATTCAAAGTGTGACAGTGCTGAAAACAGTGAAATGGCCTGGGCAGGAAGACGGTGAATAAAATCTGGTCATAACGTGGTTAAAAAAAACACTCTAAATGAGGGGTGAGAATTGTGGAGTACTTCTGGTAATAGATGGCAGAAAAAGCCATTAGGCTTAGACAGCTGCCTCATTTTTTATCTGTGTATTGTTTGGAGTTCATGTATAATTACATTGTAAACCATATAACACAGCAGCTGCATGTAAAATTCTAATAGTGCTCAATAAAAAGTAAGTAAAACAACCACATTAAAATGGGTGTCTGTTTAAATATTTTTTTTTTAAAAACCCCTAATATAAGAGAACAGTAAACAGCACAGCTTTGATATTACCAAGTCTCATTCCAAATCTCCTGAGACTAGCTGACGGAGCAGTTGCACCTTAAATATACAGCTATGAGACTGTAGACATAGGAATGCCTAGGCACCTTTACATACTAGGATTTGTTATTTTCAGGAGGACTTGCAGACAAATGATAACACATCCAAATATTTCCTATAACGTAGCAAATCTTTACTTTTTGAGTGTGTTTCCACTTTAAACAAGATAACTGTAATGCTAATGTGTGGCTGAATCCTTTACAATAAAAAGTCACCACTTTTCCCTTGCCATCTATTGCTCATTGTCCCTAATGGTGAATCCAGCCATGCATGAAAGATTCCTGCAGCATTTGTTCATTTTAAATGGAGGTCACAAGTCATGGGTTCCAAGTTACCAATATACCTGTCTTGTTTGACAGAGTTAGATTGTTTTCCTTATTAAACCAATGTGTTAAATAATGAATGTGGTTTGTTTAATATTTTAAGAAATATATACTTTTTTTGATTGATGCCCTGAATATGAAAGTTAAGCAAAATAAAAAACAGTTGATTCCAATATATACAGTATGCTTGTGGGAGTTATGGCATTATACTGTTGTAATAGTGGTTATGATAATCAGAACCGAAAACTGTGAATTAATTGACCACAAAGTTATGAGTAAATAGTCATTCTACATTTGCATATTAGACTTAATTCACAAAGCTTTAACACAATGATAAATTACTTTATTTTAGGCAAATATTATTTTATTAATTTTTTTTGTAGCAAGAGCAAAAAAAAAAAATTAACACTTTGTCCAATAACATAGGCACATACTGTATATCTCATACATTCACACATATAACACAGTTTATAGATATACACTATATTGCCAAACGTATTGGGCCAGCCCTCTATGTCATTGGATTCAGCTATTCCAATCACCTCCATGGCCACAGGTGTATATAACCAAGCACCTAGGCATGCAGACTGCTTCTACAAACACTTGTGAAAGAATGGGTCGCTCTCAGGAGGTCAGTGAATTCAAGTGTGATACCATGATAGGTTGCCACTTGTGAAATCAGTCCATCCTTGAAATTTCCTTGCAACTAAATATTCCACAGTCAACTGTTAGTGATATTATAACAAAGTGGAAGCAACTGGGAACAACAGCAACTCAGCCGCGAAGTAATAGGCCATATAAAATGACAGAGCGGGGTCAGCACATGCTGAAGCGCACAGTACACAGAAGTCACCAACTGTCTGCAGAGTCAATAGCTAAAGACCTCCAAACTTGGTGTGGCCTTCAGTTTACCACAACAACAGGGCATAGAGAGCTTAATGGAATGGGTTTCCATGGGCAAGCAGGTCCATCCAAGCTTTACATCACCAAGTGCAATGCAAAGCATCAGATTCAGTGGTGTAAAGCATGCCGTCACTGGACTCTAGAGCAGTGGAGACATGTTCTATGGAGTAACGAATCACTCTCTGTCTGGAAATCCGATTGACATGTCTGGGTTTGGTGATTGCCAGGAGAACAGTACTTACATGACTGCATTGTGCCAAGTGTAAGGTTTGGTGGAGGGGGGATTATGATGTGGGGTTGTTTTTCAGGGGTTGGGCTTGGCCCCTTAGTTCCAGTGAAAGAAACTCTTAAGGCGTCAGAATATCAAGGCATGTTGAACAATTTCATGCTCCCAACTTTGCGGGAACAGTTTGGGGATGGCTCCTTCCTATTCCAACATGACTGCACACCAGTGCACAAAGCAAGGTCCATAAAGACATGGATGAGCAAGTTTGGGGTGGAGGAACTTGACTGACCTGCACAGAGTCCTGACCTCAACCTGATAGAACACCTTTGGGATGAATTAGAGTGGAGACTGCGAGCCAGGCCTTCTCGTCTGACATCAGTGCCTGACATCACAAATGAGCTTCAAATGAGCTTCAAAAATTCCCATAGACACTCCTAAACCTTGTGGACAGCCTTCCCAGAAGAGTTGAAGCTGTTATAGCTGCAAAGGGTGGGCCAACTCAATATTGAACCCTACGGACTAAGACTGGGACACCATTAAAGTTCATGTGCGTGCGTTCATACTTTTGGTAGTATAGCGTACACATGAGTAGACCAGAATTTATGAGGGGATAAGACTAAGGCCTAGTGGTTAATCTTTATGAGATCGTCCACTACGGTAACAAATCCTCCAAAATATTCTTATTTTAGCCACGTGACTCTAATTTTTAAATCTCATTAGGTTTACCTGAAAACGATGGTCACTGTTTTGAAAATAGGTATTATTATCTTGGTTTGCTAGCTTTGTCAGTTGAAACTATTATAACACAATGTGCATACTGTAATCATAAGGATGTTTGATTGTGTAGAATAATATACTGCAAAGTACCCTGAAACTTTTAACACTTCCATCAGCTCGTTACCCACAGTTATAACCTTTGTACCACTTGCCCCACCCTCTTTAGATTGTAAGCTCTTATGAGCAGGGCCCTCTTAACCCTTTTGTATTTTATTGTATTGTAACTGTACTGTCTCCCTTTATATTGTAAAGCACTGCTCAAGCTGTTGGTGCTATATACATCTGGAATAATAATAATACTAACATATAATATTTAATGGTATTCATCTATACATTGTGGCTTACAGCATATGGTAATGATATTAGTTAAATTAAAGAGTAACTTCACTTTTGTTGAGAAAATAACCTTCCCCTCTGGGTGATCTATGTACATTGCAAGGATTTTTTATACAAACTTTGTTGAATATTTCTACCTTTTATTATTCTGAAAAGAGAGCTGTTTGCTTGTCTGTGTCCATGTGCAAAGTGAATCTGTATGGGAGTGGCTTTATAATTAGCAATCAGCTGCTGCACCTGCAGGGCTCTATTGAGGAAAGTGGCAGGGTCTGCATCCTTTTAGACATGATTTTCTATTGGGAATATCTCACCAAAAATGCCATTTTTGTTGCAGGGGATGCCTGAAATCTGACTTGTATTTTAGTGCAGACTTCTGGGAAAATTCCAATTACACAAGCAGGAGGTGATATTTCATGGGGGGGGGGGGGATTCTGTACACATTCTGTGTACAAAAAAACCTCCAGGTAGCCATATTGCGTTGCATTTTACAGAACATTACAGCACTGCAGATTGAAATGGAAAGGTAATTTTTAATAACATTCAATTACTATATGACTTGTGCAATTGTATATGCTATTTTTTTCCCACAAAAGTGGAGTTACCCTTTAAACAATACAATTAATTGTAAGTATCTGAGTGTATGAAAAGCTTTCTGAATAGATTAAAAAGCATATGTTACAGTGTGCAATGTCTGTTGTTATTGATCCTGATACACTGGTTATGTTTGAAGTCACTAACAGATAACTGTGAAATCAAGCATAGGCTACTGAAAAATTATCTGCAGTCAAAATGTGCACACTGTTGGATTAGTTGTTGATATGAACTTCGCCTTTGTTTCTTCCAATGAAAAGATAACAATTTAGGCTTCTGAACATAGACTAGCTATCCAGCAATTCTAAGTTTTTTCCACATGAGCTTAAGCATCTTTCTACTCCCGGACCAATTAGTCCGCATACACACTGAACATTATTTCAGTTTTTCCTAGGGGTGTCTGACTTTTTTTTCTGCCTATAATTGCCCCTGCATGTTAGCCATTTTGTCTATGCACACAAAGGCTTTTTGGAGGAGTTTAGAGACAGCAGAAAATACCACTGCCAATGTGTTCAGAAGTAGCAGTGTTTTGGCAGAAAAAATGCTTGATGCCTGTAAATGCACCTGAATGCATGTAAACATGCCTAACGATCCTAAGCACTAGAGATGTTTAGCACTTGAGCGTTAATTCATTTCAATGGCCAGAATAATTTTTTATTCTGGCCAATAAAATGAATTAAAATGTATCTAAAGGCTCAAGGTTTTTTACTTTCATGCATTCTAAAAAACCTTTTCTATGCAGCATATCCCTCCAGCCCCACCTAATACTCACCTAAGCCCCCTCTCAATCCAGCGATGTGCACTGGAGTCTTGGCTATCCCGGGACTCCCTCTCTTCATTGGCTGAGGCAGAAGCGGGAGCCATTGGCTCCCATTGCTGTCAATCACTGCCGGTGAGCCAATGAGAATAGAGAGGGGTCAGGGCCGAGCCGCGGCTCCATGTGTGAACGGACACAAGGAGCAGCAGTTGCCCCCATAGCAAGCTGCTTGCTGTGGGGGCAACAGACAGAAGGGGGGGCCAAGAGCACTGGTGGAAGAGGAGGATCGTGGCTGCTCTGTGCAAAACTACTGCACCCAGCAGGTAAGAATGACACATTTTTTTTTTTTTTTTAAATAAGCCTTTAGAATCACTTTAACGCCCAAGAGCTAGACACATCTAAACGTGCCTAAACATGACAAAACGTGTTACACACTTTTACCAGCGTCAGACATTTTTTTCTGCCAAACCGCTGCTTTAGGAAAGTTAGCAAAATGTCCTGTGTGTATGATCTTTAGAGATGCACAGCTTGATATGGGACACACTGGCTTTTCCCTACTAGCAGTGTTTATAGAAGTATGATATTGGACAGTGTGATTAAAATGGAACAAGACACAATTAAAAAATATGCAGCCTCTTCTTCTGCTTGATTGCATTTACTTACTATCACCTGGTGACTGGCATTATCAGAAAAATGGATGTGGAAATTGGGTGAAAGTGAAAGGTAACATTTATAATTCGCTATGCTAAGAAAAGCACAGGGGATAAAAAATTTACACTAACCTGGATTATTTTATGGTATGTATGATACCTACATATAGATAACTGTATTCGCATAATTAGACATTAACATTTGAATCAGCATTTAAAAATCATTAACAGTCATTATAACTGTCACTGAAAGCTATTTCACACATTATTCTGTAGACGTTGCTAATAACTTTTAAAATGAGCAGTATTTAGTACAACAGCTATATTCTGAAAATCTCAACTATCAAGGAAGGCTCAAGATCTGAGATGAAAGGAAAGCCTTATGACATATAATAGACATTGCTGAAAGTGAGCAGTGTAGACTGATTGACAAGCATCATAATAACAAGATATTTAATGATGACAATTAACATTTGCAAAAACGCTTAGATTATTTTATGACTGTGCATCTGCCAGTCTGTGAATATAATCTGTAGTCAAAAGCAACAGCCATGACCTCTGTTTTTGTTAACATAGCTGATGCAGCAATAGATGTATAATATTTAAAGATGAAGTTTGTTTAAAGTGGATATACACTGTATCTGATTACCAAAAACACTGTTTACATTATTATTACTATTCAAAGCAAAATCACCCATCCATCCATGTCTCCATGCATTTTTTTGCTGAGAATTCACTTTAAAAAAGTGCTGCCATAGCATTTCTGGTCGTGGCCATCTTGAGTAAGGGCAGATAATTCATGCAGCATTTACTTCCTAGAATACATCTGCCCTTAGCTCAGACATGCAGGCAGAAGGGTGTGCTTAGCTTAGAAATCCCTTCCACCCCTCCTGAAGATGCCTGAGATGTATGACATCATTTGCCTAGGCCAGAAACCAGGAAGTAACTGAAGAAATGTAAAAAAATTAAAACAAGTAAATATTATAATCTTTTAATCTATTTACTAATGCTAGCGGCATAAGGATTACAAATAGTTAATGTTGAGTGAGAGAGTGAAGTTCCATTTTACATTAAAATGCTAGTTCAAAATTCAAGTTCTAAACTGCAAACTCCGCAACAGTACCTCCTCATATTTGCTTTAAAATTCCCAGACATACATTCGTTCAGAATCTCAGCTTATTGTCATCTGTATCCCATCAGCAGCAATAGAGTTTACAAACAAAAGCAAAGCTTATGTGTAAGGGCGGTAGGCATTCACACCTGCCTCGGGCAACTAGACTTTCAAACGCAGTAATGCATATAACTTTGATTCAAACATCTGTCTCCTGCAAGTTGATTTCCCTGATTTCTCCCATCACTACATGCTTATGGACAGTAGAGCTAGCACTGCCATACTTCCTTTGTTCTATTCTAGCCATTCCCCTTTGAGTTGTGAAATCTTATGTTCAGGAGTCCTATTTTTAGAATTGCTTTAGTTCTTGAATATCCTTACTTTGTAGAGGTAGTGCAGAAAATTCAGTAATAATACCTCTAGAATGCTGCATGTAATGCAAATGTTGTATGTACTTTGAAACAGAAATGTAGATTTCCTTTTTTCCTAAAACAAGGGAATGTATGATAATGCTTCCAGATATAGATATCACTGAGTAAGAAAGTAGACTACAATGACAGCTGACAACAACCAGTTTTCATTGTTCATGAATTTAGTATGATCAAAACAATATAAAATTATTTTTGATGGATTGTTATTAGTTAAATGTACTTTACACATTGATTCCTGTTATATAAATGAAGAAGCCAGAGACCAGAATAATGATCTAAATAGGGATAATCAATTCTCTAATAACGGAGTACATAAATGCCCAGGATGTATGTTAAAGATTCACTTTTCCTCCAAAAACCCATTTCCTATACTTTCCTATACTTTGACAGACCTTTCTAACTAGTTCAGCTCTTTGAATGTACTCTTTGTCTCCCTGCCCCTTCTGAGGGTCTATTACACCCCCAATGCCCCCCCAAGAGTACCTGTCACCTACTCAAAGCTATCACATTGGAGTTTATTAACCCCTTGTGAAAACAATAAAGGTAAATAAAACATGAATAAATCAGTAAAATAATATAATAATAATATTGCTTAATAACCAAATAAAAAATGAATGGTCATTGCCCAGAATACACCCACAAATGCAAAAGTGGCCCAGCATGCGCGCATGTATGCAAACCATGATCACATCATCCATACAGAATAGGTATCGTTGAAAATGTCAGAGTGAGAGCAATAGTTCTAGCACAAGGGCTCACCGTTAACACTAAACTGATGAGCTATAAATGCTTTTAAAGCCTTGTCTATGGAGATTATTGGGTTCCATTGTTTTTCACGATAGCACGGGCGCACACAATTTTAAGACTTGGCATGTTTTGAATCCATTTACTTGACACAACCCAATGTTTTATACTTTACCAAAAAATTGGGTATTATATTGTGTTTGTGTATGCTAAAATTCACTTTGTTACATTTTTCCTGTAAATATGAATTTGATAAACAGCTGTGCAAGTACTGTGCAAAATAAAAAATTGCAACTATTATCTTTTTATTCTAAAAGGCCTCTGCTTCCAGAAAATATATCATTTTCTGGGTGTTTTAAGTAATTATATGGGCAAAAATGAAGATTTTTACATGTGTGCAAAAAAAAAAAATCCTAGCTCTCAAGTTTCATAGATTTTATATAGTGGAAGTACCTTTAACTGAAAACCATATATCTAATACTTGCCTTATTTTTTTTACTCTTGACACACAGCAAAGTACAGGGTTACAAATGAACAAAGGATAAAAAAAAATGTGAGGTAGGCTGAATCCATGCCTTGTATATTAGAAGTGTTGTTGTTCTGGAAACAAAGCCATAGTGAAGCAGCTGACTGTTGGTATTTTACTGTTTGTATGAAAATATATTTTCACTAAGTGTACCTATTCTGAAGGGCTATATGTGGAGGAGTGCTGAAAATACAATAAAGTTACAGCTGTGTAATTCTAGAGTGTATGCCCTTGTGTTGAATACACATTAGTAATCCTCTGCCTCTGCATATATAAAGCTTTACTTCAGATATACAATGGTTAGACAAAAAATGGAAAAACTACATGATTTGCAGGTGTGAAAGTGATGACATGTTTCGCATTAAAACTGGAAGTGATATAACATTCTTTTGCTTCCGCTGTGTGATGAGACACCTAGATAACAGATGGTAATCCTCAATTTCATTCATAATACGGAGTTGTGTCAGAGCTTATTGAGCTTCAAAGAGGGCAAATTGTTGATGCCCGCTTAACTGGTGCTTCTGTGATTGAAATTGCCAATTTTTTGCCGTGTCGCGAAGTACAGTATCAATGGTTATGACGGCATATACATTTTCCGGGACAACGTCATCTAATAAGCATAAGCGCAGTTGACATGGTCAGCTGATCATAAGAGACAAAAGGACATTGTGCAGGATTGTGACCCGGAAAAAATGTACTGCAAAAGTGAATGCAGAGCTCAATCTCAGTCTTCACGGAACTATTAGTATGTGACCCTGGCAACACATGATAGCTATTGTGGCTGAAATATGATTGGAAAAAAGCTTTAACATTAACATACACCACTGAAAGCAGTGAAACCAAGAGAAAAGCAATGAAATGAAAAGAACAGACTACTGGGAATAACACATTTATGGAAGAATATATTAAAATGTAATTCAGTGATTCTGATAGTTTAGGTAGTGTTTAGGCCAGCAGAGACGGCATTGCTGGCCTTGACGGCCCACCACTGCAGTATATATACATAGGTTTTTATTTCTATCATAGAGCCCTTTGGGAAGATCTCTTCCTGTGTCTGTGAACCTTGAAATGGGGGGGGAGGAGAATTTGTCACCAAACCAGGAAGGCACAGATAACAACAAAAACAAAATAATAGTTTTTAGTAATTCAATCCAGTAGTATGTCTCTTCTGACTGCCTGCTTGCAAATTTTGTTAGAGGGTAAAGTTGAGCTTTAACGACCCTTAAGCACTAAAACGTATCATTCAACGTATCAACCCTTGAAACTTAACTTTACTAACCAACACACTTTAAGTATAACTGGAGGCAAAACTGTTTTTTTGTTCTACTTTAGATAAATTGGAAAAGGATTAGAATACCTATCAGGTTTTTAATGCTGTCTGTGTACCCTCTAGAGAAACTTTATTAGTCTGTGTGTTTTGGTGACCATTATCACAAAAAAGTGAAATAAAACCCAAATTTTGAGTGGTCACAAGTGCAGGTATAGAGGGGAAATATTCCCAAGGGGACACTAGTTCTCTCTCTTCCTGTTGTTGCTGTTGGACAGGAAGTGAAGAAAAATCTCCTCAACTGCAAATAAAACCCTGAGAGGGTTTATAACCATCCCTCACTCTATCCAAAAGGAAAAAAAAAACGTTTTGCCTTCAGTTCTACTTTAAAGAAAAGTTATTAAGTATTTTTGGTGAGGTTATGTTTTGTAGGTTATTGTAGTGTTTACTGTATTTTTTATGTAAAATTCACTCATTTTTATTTTTGTTTTTAATATAGAGATGTGTGGATTAATCTCAAACCTTAGAGCTTTGTATTTGACTCAGCTTCATTTAACTCCTCCTTAATGGCTTTTGAAATAAGATATCAGCCACATGAAGTGTTTTGTTTTGTTCTGGTTGGCTATGTCATAGACTTTCATTGTGAGTAAGAATATAATAACTGAAAAGCAGGAAGTATTACCATTATTTATACCAAAGTGGTGTCTGGTGAGGAAATAATTAAGCAGTATCAAAGCAGGCACAGAAAACACAAACCCACAAAATGAGTGAGGCAGAAAAATGCTTGTCTGCAGGTCTTCAGGTACAGCTTCCTCTCCAGCAAGGAGAACAATTTGCATTGCCCTCTATGGAGCGGTGCACATAAACAGTCATGTGTCTGTTTATACCACTGTTTATACCACCACCTGCATCCAATCTGATCCTATCTGCTAAAAACAGATGGATGGGGATCCATTCTCCATCCATCTAGTGGATCAGATTGGATGATAGTGAGGTGTAAACAGACAAACGGTCCATTTACATCTGACAGCCCATAGAAGAAAGCAGGCTATGTCCATCTCCGCTCTGCTCTGCATAAGCAGGGATCAGCAGACAGATTCCCCCCTGAGCAAGCAGATCCACTGAAGGGTGAAAAGGGCATTAGCATCAGAATAGTGACATCATCAAATCTTACTCCAAATCTCATAAGCTTTGCAGTCAGAGACACCAGTGCCTTACATGATCTAACACTACAGATATATACAGTAGCTATGAGGTACAGGAGTGCCTAAGCATAACATATGCACTACTATTTTTCAAGAGAAATTCAATACAAAATGTACTTTTTTCAGGGTCTCTTTTAGGCACAATTTCCATTTCTAAATATTTCCTATAACATAGTTAATCTTACTTTTTATGTGCAGGTCCACTTTAAAATGAATCCCAGATACTTAACCTAATTAGCACATAACATTGAACCTCATCTTTGCACTAGATGTTATGCCCCTGCCAACCTTATCCATTACCCATTAAAACAACTCTTAAACATATTAATACGTGGTGCACATATTTATGAATGTAAAGTGAAGTCTACATTTTATGACAAAGCTAACTCAGTAATAGTAGTAGTCAGACGATTCCAACATAACCCATCGTAAATGCAACTGAAAATACAGTGATTACAGAATACAATAAATCAGACAACAGAAGTTGTATCTTATCAAAAAAAAGCTGAAATTCATGCACTCCAATATGTTGATTCATTAAAATAGTACTAATTAACTGAACAATGACAACAATGATACTGTGGACACAGATGATTAGAGTGCAGTTCAATGCAGTTAAGGGCTAACTATGGCACACATTTTCCTATTAAACCACTGTGAATAAATATCATGTCAAATCTTCCAGAATTTCGAAAATCATTACACATGGATAGTCTCATGGTCAAGAATTATTCAAACAGGAAACTCTACATTCTAAAAATATATTTAGTCATATTTATATAAAGATAAATAGTAGTGTTCCCTATAGTTGTCATTCATTTGCCAACTTTCTTTTTGTAAAGTACAGTGGAAATATTACAGGAGCATTTAAACTAGTTACATCCCTGTACTAGCTTTATACAGTGAAACACTGATGTTTGAAAAATGGATTGAATGAATTTAATAATATTCACATTATTTAAACATTGATAATAATTAGAGATGAGCGAATCGAAGTATCCGAAGTGGAATTCGAGTCGAATATCGGAAAAATTTCGATTCGTGCCGAATCCGAAAAACAGCCTAATTCGGACGCGCGAATCGAAATTTTTCCGAAAATGGCGGCTGACATGTGCGGCGACGGAGCGGGGATGTCGGGGAAGGCGCGCAGACAAGGCGCACTGCCCCATAATGCATTCCTCAACGACATGTGATCGCATCAGCCAATCAGCAGCCAGCCAGCCAGCACTGTGTAATGGTCGAGGTATATATAGCGGCCATTTTGGAAATCTTCATTTGCCTGCAGTCATTGAACAGAGGCAGACCGCTCTGTACTAGGGACAGGGACAGAGTTAGGGCCACAGAAACGAGAATTGGGGACAGAGAGAAGTTACTTAGGGACAGAGAACCATTACTCAGGGACACAGACTTGTTAATGAGGGCCACAGAATCGTTATTTAGGGACAAAGAAACGCTAGTTAGGGCCACAGAATTCATACTCAGGGACAGACAGAATTGTTACTCAGTGCCAGAGAATTGTTACTTAGGGCCACAGAAACGTTATTAGGGCCACAGAATTTTTACTCAGGGACAGACAGAATTGTTACTGAGTGCCAGAGAATTGTTACTCAGGGACAGACAGAATTGTTACTGAGTGCCAGAGAATTCTTACTCAGGGCCACAGAATTCATTCTCAGGGACAGACAGAATTGTTACTCAGGGACAGACAGAATTGTTACTGAGTGCCAGAGAATTGTTACTCAGGGACAGACAGAATTGTTACTGAGTGCCAGAGAATTGTTACTCAGGGACAGACAGAATTGTTACTGAGTGCCAGAGAATTGTTACTCAGGGACAGACAGAATTGTTACTGAGTGCCAGAGAATTGTTACTCAGGGACAGACAGAATTGTTACTGAGTGCCAGAGAATTGTTACTCAGGGACAGACAGAATTGTTACTGAGTGCCAGAGAATTGTTACTCAGGGACAGACAGAATTGTTACTGAGTGCCAGAGAATTGTTACTCAGGGACAGACAGAATTGTTACTGAGTGCCAGAGAATTGTTACTCGCACAGACACAAAATTGTTACTTGCACAGACACAGAATTGTTACTCGCACAGACACAGAATTGTTACTCAGGGCCACAGAATTCATACTCAGGGACAGACAGAATTGTTACTGAGCGCCAGAGAATTGTTACTCAGGGACAGACAGAATTGTTACTGAGTGCCAGAGAATTGTTACTCAGGGACAGACAGAATTGTTACTGAGTGCCAGAGAATTGTTACTCAGGGACAGACAGAATTGTTACTGAGTGCCAGAGAATTGTTACTCAGGGACAGACAGAATTGTTACTGAGTGCCAGAGAATTCTTACTCGCACAGACACAAAATTGTTACTTGCACAGACACAGAATTGTTACTCGCACAGACACAGAATTGTTACTCAGGGCCACAGAATTCATACTCAGGGACAGACAGAATTGTTACTGAGTGCCAGAGAATTGTTACTCAGGGACAGACAGAATTGTTACTGAGTGCCAGAGAATTGTTACTCAGGGACAGACAGAATTGTTACTGAGTGCCAGAGAATTGTTACTCGCACAGACACAAAATTGTTACTTGCACAGACACAGAATTGTTACTCGCACAGACACAGAATTGTTACTCAGGGCCACAGAATTCATACTCAGGGACAGACAGAATTGTTACTGAGTGCCAGAGAATTGTTACTCAGGGACAGACAGAATTGTTACTGAGTGCCAGAGAATTGTTACTCAGGGACAGACAGAATTGTTACTGAGTGCCAGAGAATTGTTACTCGCACAGACACAAAATTGTTACTTGCACAGACACAGAATTGTTACTCGCACAGACACAGAATTGTTACTCAGGGCCACAGAATTCATACTCAGGGATAGACAGAATTGTTACTGAGTGCCAGAGAATTGTTACTCAGGGACAGACAGAATTGTTACTGAGTGCCAGAGAATTGTTACTCAGGGACAGACAGAATTGTTACTGAGTGCCAGAGAATTGTTACTCAGGGACAGACAGAATTGTTACTGAGTGCCAGAGAATTGTTACTCAGGGACAGACAGAATTGTTACTGAGTGCCAGAGAATTGTTACTCAGGGACAGACAGAATTGTTACTGAGTGCCAGAGAATTGTTACTCAGGGACAGACAGAATTGTTACTGAGTGCCAGAGAATTGTTACTCAGGGACAGACAGAATTGTTACTGAGTGCCAGAGAATTGTTACTCGCACAGACACAAAATTGTTACTTGCACAGACACAGAATTGTTACTCGCACAGACACAGAATTGTTACTCAGGGCCACAGAATTCATACTCAGGGACAGACAGAATTGTTACTGAGTGCCAGAGAATTGTTACTCAGGGACAGACAGAATTGTTACTGAGTGCCAGAGAATTGTTACTCAGGGACAGACAGAATTGTTACTGAGTGCCAGAGAATTGTTACTCGCACAGACACAAAATTGTTACTTGCACAGACACAGAATTGTTACTCGCGCAGACACAGAATTGTTACTCAGGGCCACAGAATTCATACTCAGGGACAGACAGAATTGTTACTGAGTGCCAGAGAATTGTTACTCAGGGACAGACAGAATTGTTACTGAGTGCCAGAGAATTGTTACTCAGGGACAGACAGAATTGTTACTGAGTGCCAGAGAATTGTTACTCAGGGACAGACAGAATTGTTACTGAGTGCCAGAGAATTGTTACTCGCACAGACACAAAATTGTTACTTGCACAGACACAGAATTGTTACTCGCACAGACACAGAATTGTTACTCAGGGCCACAGAATTCATACTCAGGGACAGACAGAATTGTTACTGAGCGCCAGAGAATTGTTACTCAGGGACAGACAGAATTGTTACTGAGTGCCAGAGAATTGTTACTCAGGGACAGACAGAATTGTTACTGAGTGCCAGAGAATTGTTACTCAGGGACAGACAGAATTGTTACTGAGTGCCAGAGAATTGTTACTCAGGGACAGACAGAATTGTTACTGAGTGCCAGAGAATTCTTACTCGCACAGACACAAAATTGTTACTTGCACAGACACAGAATTGTTACTCGCACAGACACAGAATTGTTACTCAGGGCCACAGAATTCATACTCAGGGACAGACAGAATTGTTACTGAGTGCCAGAGAATTGTTACTCAGGGACAGACAGAATTGTTACTGAGTGCCAGAGAATTGTTACTCAGGGACAGACAGAATTGTTACTGAGTGCCAGAGAATTGTTACTCGCACAGACACAAAATTGTTACTTGCACAGACACAGAATTGTTACTCGCACAGACACAGAATTGTTACTCAGGGCCACAGAATTCATACTCAGGGACAGACAGAATTGTTACTGAGTGCCAGAGAATTGTTACTCAGGGACAGACAGAATTGTTACTGAGTGCCAGAGAATTGTTACTCAGGGACAGACAGAATTGTTACTGAGTGCCAGAGAATTGTTACTCGCACAGACACAAAATTGTTACTTGCACAGACACAGAATTGTTACTCGCACAGACACAGAATTGTTACTCGCACAGACACAGAATTGTTACTCAGGGCCACAGAATTCATACTCAGGGACAGACAGAATTGTTACTGAGTGCCAGAGAATTGTTACTCAGGGACACCTAATCGTTGAATTAAATAGTATGTCAGACAACATGCAGAGGAGTGGCAGAGGAGGCAATGTTTTAGGAGCGAGCAGACGTGGCAGCAGAGGAAGGGGTCGAGGCAGCAGTATTCGCAGCCAGAGGCCAGTGCTCCCGGTGTCATCCAGCGGTCGTGTCTCCACCGACAACCCTGCCGTCATTGATTGGTTGGCTCGGTCGTCTTCCTCTTCCCAGGTCACCTCTGACACCTACAGCCAACGGTCGGTGGGTACGTCAGACACAACCGTTAGTTGGCATGGCCCGGGACCAAGCCCACTGAAATCACGTGTCCTCTACCTGCCCCTGTCCTTTGCTGTTCCCTCACCAAGCGAAGTATCGCATGCTGTGGGCTCAGCCCCACTGTACAGTGAGGAAGAGCTAACAGAGGGCGGTCAGGAACGGGGGGAGACATCGGCCTTTTCAGCAGCCAAGCGAACAAGTACTGGCGAGGAGAGTGGCTCGGTAGCCGGTCTAGAGACAGGTCTGTCTCCTGACCCAGACGCAGCCGAGGGGGCTAGTAGTGAGGCGGAGACCCTACTTGATGATGAGGAGGTTGATCGCACTTGGCAGCCTCGTCGTCATCAGGCAATTTCTTCCGCATCATCAGGAGAAGAGGGTGGCAGCTTGGCAGCGAGCAAAACAGTCGGTGGGTTGCCCAGGAGACAGCAGCAGGGTCGCATCAGTGTCAGTGGAGCCAAACGTCCACGGAGTAGAGCACCAGCTCCACTGCAGCCTACCACCACGGCCAGTAGTGGTGCCGGTGCGCACGGAGGAAGTAGCAGTCAGCCAGTGAAGAGTAGCGGGGGCAAAGTTTCCTACTCGGTGGTGTGGCAATTTTTCCTCAAGCCGCCCGAGGAAGTAAACGTAGCCGTATGTCGACTATGTGGCCAGAAATGCAAGCGTGGCCAGGGGGCCCATGTTGGGACTACAGCGTTGCGTCAGCATATGCAGCGTCACCATTCGGTGGCCTGGGAAAACCGTGATAAACATACGGCGGTTCTGCCTGCCCCAGCCCCCGCTCCATCACCCGCTCCGTTACTTGCTCCGTCACCCGACGTCGTCAATCGCCCTCTATCAGCCAGTCAAGGCTCCAACACCTCTGCTGAGGGGAGTTGTCGCTCATTGGCATCTTCCGCTCGTTCAGATGCTCCTTCTCCTGCTACTCCTCTTCTCGGATTCCGTCAACAGTCTTTCTTGGAATCCGTATCCAAGAGACAACAGTTTGCGAGCACGCACCCGACGGTGCAAAAGCTGAACGTCCTCCTGTCCAAGTTGCTGGTGCTGCAGTCCCTCCCTTTCCAACTGGTGGACTCAGCACCTTTCCGAGAAATGATGGCTTGTGCCGCGCCGCGGTGGAGAGTGCCAAGCCGTCATTTCTTTGCCCAAAAGGCAGTGCCAGCCCTGCATTCACATGTAGAAGAGATGGTGGGCCAGTCTTTGAGCATGTCGGTCTCTGCCAAAGTGCACGGCAGCGCCGACGTGTGGAGCTGTAACTACGGTCAGGGACAGTACATGTCATTTACGGCCCACTGGGTGAACGTGGTGCCGGCACAGCCGCACCAGCAACTTGGACAGGTCACGACGCTTTTGCCTCCACGTTTGCACGTCCTTGGTCCAGCAAGCATGTCCGCCTCTACCACCTCTTTTTCCGCCGTGTCCTCAGCCGCCACCCCCGTGCCAAGTCCCATTACCCGACCGGCATATCACATGTGCAGGGCGCAACGGTGTCACGCTGTGCTGCACCTGGTATGCCTTGGCGAACGTAGTCACACAGGGGAGGAACTGCTGAGTGTAATGAACAGAGAAATCGACAGATGGCTGTCTCCGCGCAAACTAAAAATCGGAACCATGTTGACTGACAACGGAAAGAACATGGTGTCTGCTCTGCGTCAAGGAAGGTTGTGCCATGCGCCATGCATGGCTCACGTGTTCAATCTGGTTGTCAAGCGGTTCCTAAAATCCACCATCCCACTGCAAGACATCCTTAAAATGTCACGTAAACTGTGCATGCATTTCAGCCATTCCTACACCGCAAAGAACACCCTCATTGAGCTGCAGCGGCAGAACGGAATTCCACAGCATCGCCTGATCTGCGACGTTGCAACAAGGTGGAATTCAACCCTACACATGTTAGACCGCCTTTACGAGCAGCGAAAGGCCATCACCGATTTCCTGATGTTACAAGCGGATAAAGGTACTCCCCTGTGTAACTTAGATGTCAGCCATTGGCAGCTCATGCGTGACACCTGCCGCTTGCTCAGGCCCTTTGAGGAGGCCACGCTATTCGTGAGTCGGCAGGACTATGGGATGAACGACGTCATTCCTCTGTTGCACGTCCTGGAACAAATGCTGTTAACAATGGCTGGTCAGGGTGCGGTAGACGTGGCGCACAGATCTCAACGCCACATGACCCCTGTGGGGGCAGGACAGGAAGAAGAGGAGGAGGTAGAGGAGGACATTTGTGCTCAGGAATTATTGAGTGAAATGGGTGGTTTTTCCACTCAGCGGACAGGAGTGGAGGAGCAGGAGCATCTGGTAGAGGAGGAGGAGGAGGAGACAGAGGACCCAGACGCACCGTGGCAGTATGCTGTGGAGATGGAGGCAGGGAGTCCCTCGCATTCCTTGGCACAAATGGCCCATAGCATGCTCGGTTGCTTGCGTAGCGACAGCCGAATAATAACCATCAGACAGAGGGATGACTTTTGGCTGTCCACCTTGTTGGACCCTCGCTACCGGTCCAAAATGGTGGCCTTTTTCACACCTGCTGAGAGGGAGGCCAAAATTACGTACTATAAAAACCACCTATGTAGTCAGTTGGTCTCTGCCTTTGTGCGCCAACGTCCATCCTCAGACACTGTGGGCCCTGTGCGCTCGCGTTCCGCTGGCATGGCAGCAGGGGAGGGGTGGGGTGGTAGGAGCAGTGGCAGCTCCACCAGCAGCGGCTGCCTCAGTCTGCAGTCGATGATGAGTAGCTTTCTTCACCAGCGCAGTGAGGAAACTACTAACCAGCCGCAGCAGCAGCAGCAGCATCAGGTGGACCTGGAGCAGGAGCTCAAACAACAGGCTTGGGCCTACTTGGACAGCACCCTGCCAACCGAGGTAGACAATCCCCTTGACTACTGGGCAACGAAACTTGACCTTTGGCCCCAACTAGCTGAATTTGCCCTTGAAAGGCTGTCATGCCCGGCCAGTAGCGTGGCATCGGAGCGCGTGTTTAGTGCGGCAGGAGGTATTGTAACTCCGCGGAGGACACGACTGTCCACCCAAAGTGTGGAGAGACTCACGTTTGTGAAAATGAATCAGGCGTGGATTAGTCTGGATTTCAAACCACCAGTTCCTGACACAACTGACTAAATCCGCCATGAATCATGCCTCAAACATGTGCCACTTTCAGGTCTCCTCACACTGCTGGTGTGTTAAATTTTTTGACATAGGGTGCAGGCAGATTACGGGCCTCCTATAGCTGCTGCCAGGCCCCTAATCTGCCATGGGCCCCTATATACCGCCTCCTCATGCTGCTGCCAAGTCCAGAGTCTGTCATGGGTCCCTGTACGGCCTCCCATTGCTGCTGTCTCCATCGCCACACTCTGCTGCCATGTGCCACTTTCAGGTCTCTTCACACTGCTGGTGTGTTAAATTTTTTGACATAGGGTGCAGGCAGATTACGGGCCTCACATAGCTGCTGCCAGGCCCCTAATCTGCCATGGGCCCCTATATACCGCCTCCTCATGCTGCTGCCAAGTCCAGAGTCTGTCATGGTCCCTGTACGGCCTCCCATTGCTGCTGTCTCCATCGCCACACTCTGCCATGTGCCACTTTCAGGTCTCTTCACACTGCTGGTGTGTTAAATTTTTTGACATAGGGTGCAGGCAGATTACGGGCCTCACATAGCTGCTGGCAGGCCCCTAATCTGCCATGGGCCCCTATATACCGCCTCCTCATGCTGCTGCCAAGTCCAGAGTCTGTCATGGTCCCTGTACGGCCTCCCATTGCTGCTGTCTCCATCGCCACACTCTGCTGCCATGTGCCACTTTCAGGTCTCTTCACACTGCTGGTGTGTTAAATTTTTTGACATAGGGTGCAGGCAGATTACGGGCCTCACATAGCTGCTGCCAGGCCCCTAATCTGCCATGGGCCCCTATATACCGCCTCCTCATGCTGCTGCCAAGTCCAGAGTCTGTCATGGTCCCTGTACGGCCTCCCATTGCTGCTGTCTCCATCGCCACAGTCTGCTGCCATGTGCCACTTTCAGGTCTCTTCACACTGCTGGTGTGTTAAATTTTTTGACATAGGGTGCAGGCAGATTACGGGCCTCACATAGCTGCTGCCAGGCCCCTAATCTGCCATGGGCCCCTATATACCGCCTCCTCATGCTGCTGCCAAGTCCAGAGTCTCTCATGGGTCCCTGTACGGCCTCCCATTGCTGCTGTCTCCATCGCCACACTCTGCTGCCATGTGCCACTTTCAGGTCTCTTCACACTGCTGGTGTGTTAAATTTTTTGACATAGGGTGCAGGCAGATTACGGGCCTCACATAGCTGCTGCCAGGCCCCTAATCTGCCATGGGCCCCTATATACCGCCTCCTCATGCTGCTGCCAAGTCCAGAGTCTGTCATGGTCCCTGTACGGCCTCCCATTGCTGCTGTCTCCATCGCCACACTCTGCTGCCATGTGCCACTTTCAGGTCTCTTCACACTGCTGGTGTGTTAAATTTTTTGACATAGGGTGCAGGCAGATTACGGGCCTCACATAGCTGCTGGCAGGCCCCTAATCTGCCATGGGCCCCTATATACCGCCTCCTCATGCTGCTGCCAAGTCCAGAGTCTGTCATGGTCCCTGTACGGCCTCCCATTGCTGCTGTCTCCATCGCCACACTCTGCTGCCATGTGCCACTTTCAGGTCTCTTCACACTGCTGGTGTGTTAAATTTTTTGACATAGGGTGCAGGCAGATTACGGGCCTCACATAGCTGCTGGCAGGCCCCTAATCTGCCATGGGCCCCTATATACCGCCTCCTCATGCTGCTGCCAAGTCCAGAGTCTGTCATGGTCCCTGTACGGCCTCCCATTGCTGCTGTCTCCATCGCCACACTCTGCTGCCATGTGCCACTTTCAGGTCTCTTCACACTGCTGGTGTGTTAAATTTTTTGACATAGGGTGCAGGCAGATTACGGGCCTCACATAGCTGCTGCCAGGCCCCTAATCTGCCATGGGCCCCTATATACCGCCTCCTCATGCTGCTGCCAAGTCCAGAGTCTGTCATGGTCCCTGTACGGCCTCCCATTGCTGCTGTCTCCATCGCCACAGTCTGCTGCCATGTGCCACTTTCAGGTCTCTTCACACTGCTGGTGTGTTAAATTTTTTGACATAGGGTGCAGGCAGATTACGGGCCTCACATAGCTGCTGCCAGGCCCCTAATCTGCCATGGGCCCCTATATACCGCCTCCTCATGCTGCTGCCAAGTCCAGAGTCTCTCATGGGTCCCTGTACGGCCTCCCATTGCTGCTGTCTCCATCGCCACACTCTGCTGCCATGTGCCACTTTCAGGTCTCTTCACACTGCTGGTGTGTTAAATTTTTTGACATAGGGTGCAGGCAGATTACGGGCCTCACATAGCTGCTGCCAGGCCCCTAATCTGCCATGGGCCCCTATATACCGCCTCCTCATGCTGCTGCCAAGTCCAGAGTCTGTCATGGTCCCTGTACGGCCTCCCATTGCTGCTGTCTCCATCGCCACACTCTGCCATGTGCCACTTTCAGGTCTCTTCACACTGCTGGTGTGTTAAATTTTTTGACATAGGGTGCAGGCAGATTACGGGCCTCACATAGCTGCTGGCAGGCCCCTAATCTGCCATGGGCCCCTATATACCGCCTCCTCATGCTGCTGCCAAGTCCAGAGTCTGTCATGGTCCCTGTACGGCCTCCCATTGCTGCTGTCTCCATCGCCACACTCTGCTGCCATGTGCCACTTTCAGGTCTCTTCACACTGCTGGTGTGTTAAATTTTTTGACATAGGGTGCAGGCAGATTACGGGCCTCACATAGCTGCTGCCAGGCCCCTAATCTGCCATGGGCCCCTATATACCGCCTCCTCATGCTGCTGCCAAGTCCAGAGTCTGTCATGGTCCCTGTACGGCCTCCCATTGCTGCTGTCTCCATCGCCACACTCTGCTGCCATGTGCCACTTTCAGGTCTCTTCACACTGCTGGTGTGTTAAATTTTTTGACATAGGGTGCAGGCAGATTACGGGCCTCCCATAGCTGCTGCCAGGCCCCTAATCTGCCATGGGCCCCTATATACCGCCTCCTCATGCTGCTGCCAAGTCCAGAGTCTCTCATGGGTCCCTGTACGGCCTCCCATTGCTGCTGTCTCCATCGCCACACTCTGCTGCCATGTGCCACTTTCAGGTCTCTTCACACTGCTGGTGTGTTAAATTTTTTGACATAGGGTGCAGGCAGATTACGGGCCTCACATAGCTGCTGCCAGGCCCCTAATCTGCCATGGGCCCCTATATACCGCCTCCTCATGCTGCTGCCAAGTCCAGAGTCTGTCATGGTCCCTGTACGGCCTCCCATTGCTGCTGTCTCCATCGCCACACTCTGCCATGTGCCACTTTCAGGTCTCTTCACACTGCTGGTGTGTTTAATTTTTTGACATAGGGTGCAGGCAGATTACGGGCCTCACATAGCTGCTGCCAGGCCCCTAATCTGCCATGGGCCCCTATATACCGCCTCCTCATGCTGCTGCCAAGTCTAGAGTCTCTCATGGGTCCCTGTACGGCCTCCCATTGCTGCTGTCTCCATCGCCACACTCTGCCATGTGCCACTTTCAGGTCTCTTCACACTGCTGGTGTGTTAAATTTTTTGACATAGGGTGCAGGCAGATTACGGGCCTCACATAGCTGCTGGCAGGCCCCTAATCTGCCATGGGCCCCTATATACCGCCTCCTCATGCTGCTGCCAAGTCCAGAGTCTGTCATGGTCCCTGTACGGCCTCCCATTGCTGCTGTCTCCATCGCCACACTCTGCTGCCATGTGCCACTTTCAGGTCTCTTCACACTGCTGGTGTGTTAAATTTTTTGACATAGGGTGCAGGCAGATTACGGGCCTCACATAGCTGCTGCCAGGCCCCTAATCTGCCATGGGCCCCTATATACCGCCTCCTCATGCTGCTGCCAAGTCCAGAGTCTCTCATGGGTCCCTGTACGGCCTCCCATTGCTGCTGTCTCCATCGCCACACTCTGCTGCCATGTGCCACTTTCAGGTCTCTTCACACTGCTGGTGTGTTAAATTTTTTGACATAGGGTGCAGGCAGATTACGGGCCTCACATAGCTGCTGCCAGGCCCCTAATCTGCCATGGGCCCCTATATACCGCCTCCTCATGCTGCTGCCAAGTCCAGAGTCTGTCATGGTCCCTGTACGGCCTCCCATTGCTGCTGTCTCCATCGCCACACTCTGCCATGTGCCACTTTCAGGTCTCTTCACACTGCTGGTGTGTTAAATTTTTTGACATAGGGTGCAGGCAGATTACGGGCCTCACATAGCTGCTGGCAGGCCCCTAATCTGCCATGGGCCCCTATATACCGCCTCCTCATGCTGCTGCCAAGTCCAGAGTCTGTCATGGTCCCTGTACGGCCTCCCATTGCTGCTGTCTCCATCGCCACACTCTGCTGCCATGTGCCACTTTCAGGTCTCTTCACACTGCTGGTGTGTTAAATTTTTTGACATAGGGTGCAGGCAGATTACGGGCCTCACATAGCTGCTGCCAGGCCCCTAATCTGCCATGGGCCCCTATATACCGCCTCCTCATGCTGCTGCCAAGTCCAGAGTCTGTCATGGTCCCTGTACGGCCTCCCATTGCTGCTGTCTCCATCGCCACACTCTGCTGCCATGTGCCACTTTCAGGTCTCTTCACACTGCTGGTGTGTTAAATTTTTTGACATAGGGTGCAGGCAGATTACGGGCCTCCCATAGCTGCTGCCAGGCCCCTAATCTGCCATGGGCCCCTATATACCGCCTCCTCATGCTGCTGCCAAGTCCAGAGTCTCTCATGGGTCCCTGTACGGCCTCCCATTGCTGCTGTCTCCATCGCCACACTCTGCTGCCATGTGCCACTTTCAGGTCTCTTCACACTGCTGGTGTGTTAAATTTTTTGACATAGGGTGCAGGCAGATTACGGGCCTCACATAGCTGCTGCCAGGCCCCTAATCTGCCATGGGCCCCTATATACCGCCTCCTCATGCTGCTGCCAAGTCCAGAGTCTGTCATGGTCCCTGTACGGCCTCCCATTGCTGCTGTCTCCATCGCCACACTCTGCCATGTGCCACTTTCAGGTCTCTTCACACTGCTGGTGTGTTTAATTTTTTGACATAGGGTGCAGGCAGATTACGGGCCTCACATAGCTGCTGCCAGGCCCCTAATCTGCCATGGGCCCCTATATACCGCCTCCTCATGCTGCTGCCAAGTCTAGAGTCTCTCATGGGTCCCTGTACGGCCTCCCATTGCTGCTGTCTCCATCGCCACACTCTGCCATGTGCCACTTTCAGGTCTCTTCACACTGCTGGTGTGTTAAATTTTTTGACATAGGGTGCAGGCAGATTACGGGCCTCACATAGCTGCTGGCAGGCCCCTAATCTGCCATGGGCCCCTATATACCGCCTCCTCATGCTGCTGCCAAGTCCAGAGTCTGTCATGGTCCCTGTACGGCCTCCCATTGCTGCTGTCTCCATCGCCACACTCTGCTGCCATGTGCCACTTTCAGGTCTCTTCACACTGCTGGTGTGTTAAATTTTTTGACATAGGGTGCAGGCAGATTACGGGCCTCCCATAGCTGCTGCCAGGCCCCTAATCTGCCATGGGCCCCTATATACCGCCTCCTCATGCTGCTGCCAAGTCCAGAGTCTGTCATGGGTCCCTGTACGGCCTCCCATTGCTGCTGTCTCCATCGCCACACTCTGCCATGTGCCACTTTCAGGTCTCCTCACACACTGCTGGTGTGTAGAATTTTTTGACATAGGGTGCTGGCAGATTACGGGCCTCCCATAGCTGCTGCCAGGCCCGTAATCTGCCATGGGCCCCCGTACCGACTCCTCATGCTGCTGCCAGGCCCGTAATCTGTCATGGGCCCCTGTTGTCGCTTGTTGGCATATTCCGCTCGTTCAGATGCTCCTTCTCCTGCTACTCCTCTTCACGGATTCCGTCAGCAGTCTTTCTTGGAATCCGTTTCCAAGAGACAACAGTTTGCGAGCACGCACCCGACGGTGCAGAAGCTGAACGTCCTCCTGTCCAAGTTGCTGCTGCCAGGCTCGTAATCTGTCATGCGCCCCTGTACCGCCTCCTCATGCTGCTGCCAGGTCCAGAGTGTGTCATGGGCCCCCGTACCGACTCCTCATGCTGCTGCCAGGCCCGTAATCTGTCATGGGCCCCTGTACCGCCTCCCCATGCTGCTGCCAGGTCCAGAGTGTGTCATGGGTCCCTGTACGGCCTCCCATTGCTGCTGCCAGGC
The DNA here is from genome assembly GCF_062004578.1 of Staurois parvus. Classification (NCBI taxonomy): domain Eukaryota; kingdom Metazoa; phylum Chordata; class Amphibia; order Anura; family Ranidae; genus Staurois; species Staurois parvus. The sequence continues at coordinate 5,914,953 of NW_028318022.1, read as the reverse complement.
CCGTAATCTGCCATGGGCCCCTGTACCGACTCCTCATGCTGCTGCCAGGCCCGTAATCTGTCATGGGCCCCTGTACCGCCTCCTCATGCTGCTGCCAGGTCCAGAGTGTGTCATGGGTCCCTGTACGGCCTCCCATTGCTGCTGTCTCTATCGCCACACTCTGCCATGTGCCACTTTCAGGTCTCCTCACACTGCTGGTGGTTTCCATTTTTGTCATAGGGTGCTGTATGGCCTCCCATTGCTGCTGCCTCCACCGCCACACTGTGGCTCCACACTCTGGTTTTGGCCCCGTGACTGCCCAAATGAGTGAAGTGTGCGGTGATTCTAAGATCGACGGCACTCATCTGCATGTCATACTGACTGACAGTATTATTTCTCTTCCCCAGCAGACTCCAAGGGCATTTAAATTAAAGGTACAGTGTTCTGCACTAATATTAAGTCTCTCTGAAGCCTAGAAACACCCTTTTTTAAGTTAAATTCACAGCGAATTTATTCGACTCGAATCGAATATTGTCCACGAATTCGCCGAATCAGTCGAATCGAATTTTTCATTTCTTCGCTCATCTCTAATAATAATTATAATCAACATCATAGTTCTGTATACAATTCACTCAAACAGAGATTGTCATTGTTAAGTATCTCTGTTAAGCAGATTACCCATGAATTCTTGTGTGGTCACCAGGATAGGAAGGGAGTAGAAACTATCCAATCTCTTTCTACTAAAAAACTGTTAGCTGGAAATCCACAATTATTTTCTGCATATTTTCTCTCATTGTCTCTTCATAGTGTATGACCTCACCATGTCCACTTTCTGTGTACCTTGTTTCCCTACCTCCCTACTGTATCTGGAGAGTAGCATTTAGAAGGCCTTCTTTTAGAATAGGACCCTAATGCAGAATATATAATTTTTCTGAAAATAATAAAACCAAGCAAGACAAAACATCAAATATGTTTGATTCAAAATTTTAACTTGTGTTGTTTTTCAACTGCCTCCTGATTGGCTCTTGTCTTTCCCTATGCATTTTCACTTTGATGCTATCACTACAATCAAAATGGCATTGACACTGCTGCTGAGGGAGAAAAGAGCTTCTCCTATACTGAAGTGCAGACATTTTCTAGCTAACCTTCATATTTTATTAACTATATGAGTTGTTTTTCTTGTTGTACAAATATGCAGCTAACACAAACTAATAGATATTTCAAGAACAGTTGAAACAAGATGCCAAGCTAGAATGTGTGTGGACTGTGGCAGATACTGCATCCCAATGCTTAATTGACTTTCCTTCTATTGTCATCTATTGTGTATGTAACCATGGGCTTCAGTTGTATTATGTAATCAAAGACTCGCCCACTGTCTATAAAAGGCAGAATAGCTTTTATACACCTTTTGGTTTGTTTGTCTATTCTCTTGTAATTGTAATATTATAATTTGGGTCCACCAACTAACATAAAAAATTGAGGAAATCTAACACTACTGAATAAAAATGTGGATATATCCGTGTGTGATGTCATATATACTTTGAGGTATTGTAGTCTTAAGGTCCTGGTAAAACAAACCAGTTGTTTTATGAAGTGTGTAAACCAAACAAATCTGAGCCTAATTAATAAGATTATAGCAATATAACTTGGTATTGCTATTATGCTACGTATTCTGCTTTGATATAAAAGAGAATTGTTAGGCTCATGAAGTGTTATGTTCCAAACAAATATTAGTGCTGAAGTATTCTCCTTGTTAGGGCTTCCAGATAATTTTCCTGCTTCCAAATGCATGGTGTCATCAGCTCACATAATAGGAAGGGAATGGACATGTATTTTGTCAATTTCTTTTAAGATTTCTTTTGTACAATAACTAAGGGTTTAAGCAGCTTAGTAGAAGTAATTATGCTTCGATCTGCCGGAGTTCAGCTCAGTATGCTCCAGCTTCCTCGAACAAGTCTCCCAGAGAGATGTCAAGACAGCTCACCAAAAATACATTATCAGTGATTGACGTATAATAAAACAATATGTTTTGTTGTATAAATAGACAAGTTGGACAGGGAGATGTTTTGCCAGCTGAGTTCGGCAGCTTGTTTGCTGAATCAATTTCCTGTCTCTGTGACACTGACTCTTGGGTGTCTTGCTAGATACTTGCTTCCCATTTCCTTGGATTCATAACTTGCAAATAGCATTGTAGCTATGCTTCTGAAATAAGCCACATGAAAGGCAAGAATTAGCAGAGGGATAACACCATAACAAGAAGTAAAATAAATAGCAACAGCATTTACTGTATACATATGTTGTCTTACTCTTGATAACCCTTTTTTCTGACTATTTATTATCTAGATTCTTCCCCTCCCTCTTAGATTGTAAGCTCCAAGGAGCAGGGCCTTCCTGACCCTCTTGTATTGAACTGTATCGTTGCTGTATTGGCTCCCTTTATTTGTAAAGCACTGAGCAAGCTGTTGGCACTTTATAAATCCTGTATTATAATAATAATAATAATGAAAATAGGCCTACAGAGAATCTGCTCTCATGATACTTACTTTCTGGTTGGATACTATTTTCTAGCCAGTCACAAATGATAGGGAATACTTTCCAAGAAGATGGCTGAGCAACAAGAGCAATATAAGTAGAAGATTATTTTATTTGGAGTTCTTACTGTAAAAGAGACTAAAGGTTTTTTATACTACTCGATGGATCCTTGCTGGGTCTTCCAGGCTTCCTCTAGTGATCCATGTTGGGTCTTCCAGGTTTCCTTGCAGGATTACTGTCAGGTTTTCCAGTATCTTGGGATGTCCAATACCTCCAGGACTTCCAGAGTTTCCAGTAATGTCCTCAGAAAGGGTAGTGGCTGTTGCTAGTGAAGTGGCTGGTGCTGTGCTTATTGCCAACTAACAGTGCTATAATATACATCAGGAAGTTGCCTGTTTGCTGCCGACCCTGATTAACCTTACTACTCTCTCACCTCTTGCCTGCCTCAACCCCTACCTCAACCTGGCTACTCTCTCATCTGCCACTGCTTCAACCCCTGCCTGAACTGTATTCACTCACCTGCTTCCTGCAACGATCTCTGGTCTTCCAGATCTTGCTTTAACTTCCACTGTTCCTGATGACTGCCATTTCTTAATTACATTCCGAACAGAGGATATTGACATCTGAAAACGCTTTGCTATCTTCTTATAGCCTTCTCCAGCTTTGTGAGCGTCAACTATTTTCAGTTTCAGTTTTCTAGACAACTGCTTAGAAGAACCCATGGTGCTGATTGTTGGGGCAAGGTCAGATGAGTCTGGGCATTTAAAACCTTTGAGATTGACATCACCTGGTCTTCCCAGACGATGACTGAGAACAATCCATGACACTGGCAGGTCTCAGCTTTGCAAAGGGGGCAGTGCATGCTATAAATTCTGCAGGGTGCCCAAACTTTTGCAGACGCCATTTTTTTGTTTTCTGTTCTTTTGAAAGTGTAAATGATGGAAATAAAATCTAACTTTTGTTGACATATTATAAGAATGTCTAATCTGTAATTTGATGCCTTTTGGAGATTTTTCCATCTTTCCTTGGCTTCTTTATGCACATCAATACAAATTTGTAGCTGGGGTGCCCAAACGTTTGATCCCCACTGTGTATATATATATATATATATATATATATATATATATAATCCAGTTATAAAGAGCAGAATTACCAGGCCAGGAGCTCTCACCGCCTCTCCCATATCTACCATGGCCAGAACTCCTGAGAGTAAGAGGTCATAGCAGCTTGATGAGTGCTGGATAATAGACAATAGCTAATTTTTTTCAAATCCTTACTCCTTTGTCCCATTTCCATCATTCTGAGAAGGTTTGCATCCTAACCACCACTAAACATTTATCACATACTGTACATCAAATCAGATATACCCTTAGTAATAAAAGCTGTGGCGTAACCTGTCTTTGCGATTCCCACTTATATTTTTGACCCAGGTGCCATGTACTCCACCATAAAAGACTACCATTTGTAAGTGCTGACTTCAGTCCTCCCTCTTCTAATTCAAAGTCTTCTACATTTTCATGCAATCTTCCTTACTCAATATAAGCTAGATTTAGCAAAAAATCTTGAACTTCCATACAGTATTTCCTTACTGTTTTATGCTGCCCAAAAATTATTGCGCCTATTTTGCATTAATTCCGGGCAGGTATCAATAGCATATAAATGTAATGTACAGTTTAAAAAAAATAAAGGAACACTTTTTAATCAGAGTATAGCATCAAGTCAATTAAACTACTGGGATATTGATCTGGTCAGTTAAGTAGCAAAGGGGGTTGTTAATCAGTTACAGCTGCTTTGGTGTTAATGAAATTAACAACAGGTGCACTAGATGGGCAACAATGAGATGACCCCAAAAACAGGAATGGTTTTACAAGTAGAGGCCACTGACATTTTTTCCCCTGCTCATCTTTTCTTACTTATTTTCACTAGTTTTGCATTTGGCTAGGGTCAGTGTCACTACTGGTAGCATGAGGCGATATGTGGACCCTACAGAGGTTGCATAAGCAGTCCAACTCCTCCAGGATGGCATATCAATACATGCCATTGCCAGAAGGTTTGCACTGTCAAACCAGCACAGTCTCAAAATCATGGAGGAGATTCCAGGAGACAGGCGGTTACTCTAGGAGAGCTGGAAAGGGCCGTAGAAGGTCCTTAACCCATCAGCAGGACCGTTATCTGCTCCTTTGTAAAAAGAGGAACAGGATGAGCACTGCCAGAGCCCTACAAAATTACCTCCAGCAGGGGACTGGTGTGAATATCCCTGACCAAACAATCAGAAACAGACTTCATGAGGGCAGCTTATATACATATGCTGTATATCCTAATAAAGTGACAGTATAAAGCCCAACAACCCTCAAAACAGCATTGGTACAACCCGTAGTTACACTGAATGTGTATAATAATGGCTGTCAGAGATGAGTGTTATGTACTTCTTCCCCTGCTTGAGAAAGCTATCCTTGTTAAAATATACCCAGTAGAGAAAACCTGGACTGAGAAAATCACACCGGATGCTGTTTTCTGACCCCTCCTTCTGACCATGCTAGCTTCCCAAGTTGCTAACTTGGAACAAATATACAAATCCTATCATAGACATACATTGTGACTCAGTCTGGATTTGTCTGAAAAACTGACAGATTCAGGCTGAATTCCCATGTGAAAGGGCCCTAATACTTATATTTCTGGTGGCTGGTGAGTCAAATCTTTGATCTCTTGAAGAGCTACGAGTGCTAATTTTATACAACACTGGGCACTGTGGCTTTTCCCACCAGCCTCAATGTCACTACAGAACAAAATAATGGAGTAGCAGCAGGCAGGGGAAACCACAGGAACCAGTTATGCTGAATAGCAACAACTCCTGTAGTTTTGAAGAGAGAATAGTATTGACATACCACCTACTGGAAAGGTAAATATTTATGTTAATTATTCCTTATTTAACCCTTTCATTGCCAGGCCCTGTGCCTCACTTTTAAACTCAGGTGGCTAGATCATCTTTGCAATTTTTCCCTTTCAGCTTTCAGAGTTTTTAAAAACCTCCTTAAACCATATATTTTCTAAAAGCACATGACCATTAAAATAAAAAGAAGGTGCTACTGATTTGTAGGGCCCCATAATATTTGCGCAAACGTTTATTAAAACAATATTTTTTCTAAAAATACACTAAAATCATTATTAGCAGATACAAACACAGCACATTTTACAAAATTCCTGCTAAATTCCTACTGAATATAAATGTTTAACCTGTATTGATACATAACAAATATTTGTAAATGTTATATTGCAACGTTTTGTGAAATGGTGAAAATCCAATTTAAAAACTGTAAATAACCACATTTCTCTAAAAATCTTGGTTTTCATTTTTCAATTACAACCTTCAAAGTTTATAAAAGACCCCCAAATCATATATTTTCAGAAAGCACATGACCAGTAGAATAAAAAGAAGGCCCCACAGTAGTTGTGCAATGCAAATGTTTATCAAATCGCTATTTTAACAAAGAAAACACTACAATCCTTATTAGCACACATAAATACAACATAACTTACAAATGTCCTGCTAAATTCCTACTAAGGCCTTTTTCATATGGGGTGTACTAAAGAGTATGCCCATGGAGGGCTTTGTGGGGTGTCATGTTTACCGCACGAGGATGCACAGGTGTTCTGTGCATTCCTGTGCAAGCAGTCCCATTCAAGTCAATTGGGATGCAGAGGCTGCAAGGACAGATCTGACATTTGTGCAGATGTAGGTGCATGGCCCCAAATGCAGATAATATGAGTTCAGGGACATGCACCCACACGGATGTCAAGTTGGAAGCAGTGTCTATCCATGCAGCCGCTGCGTCCCAATTGGCATGGCTGTTAAACTGCATTTCTGCCACCCACCAACTGTCCCCCCTTAAGGTGCAAAAGCGGTGGGTGGGGGTGTTTACATGCTGCAGCTGCAATGCTTCAGTTTGCATCCATCACAGTTGACCCGACTTATAGAAATGCTGCATACAGAACACTACACATTCAAGTCATTGGGGAAGCGCCACATGTGCTCCACAACTGCTTACAATTCACATAGTTGTGGCTAAATTGTCTGCATAAAATGGGGTTAAAACGGGGTGAGGAAGCAACACCTGTCAATAGCCACTGGAGCATTATCAGTATGTTTAAATCTACCCTAAGGCCTCTTCCATAAGGGGCGAACTCTGCCAGGAGTCCGTTTGCTCAACAGGGAATCTGTCCTCTGATCCCTGCTGAGCAAGCGGATGGCTGGTCTTTGTCCGCTCCACTTATGCATAGTGGACACAGACATAGCCCGCTGTCCTCTATGGGTGGTCAGATCTAAACAGACTATGTAAATAAGGAGTGCAGCGCTAAAAGGAAATCACAATATGAGTATTCAAATGTATATACACCATTAAATATACAGTTCATTAGGTGACTTGAAGTGACTTGAGGTGCTCCAATGTAACTGTATCCTGCTATGGGTAAGGTGCTGTGATATTAAGTGCAAAAAGAATGCGCACTCACCAGAACGCGCAATTAAATGAGCATTTGTGTATATTTCCTGATGTCATCTGCCAATCTGGAAAGTATCTAGAATCCGGTAGACTCCCTCATATGGTCTTGATCACCAGCTGCTCCTGGCGTGCCAATTTTTCCCTCCTTTAGCTATATACAGCAGGTTTCTGTGCCTGTGATGTCACTCCTCCTGATTGAATTTCATAGTTTTATGACTTCCTGTTCCTTCCAATCCTGATACTGTATAAAGGGTTGGTTTCTAATTCTGAAGTCTTCTGGTATTTTGCAAGCCCTGTTACTTTCAAAGAGCATTTGGGCATTCACTTCAAGCTCAAGATTTTTAATGATTCACGTTATTAGCGCAACTGTTTATCAAACCCATATTTTCCTTAAAAATACACTCAAATACACAATACAATTTAATTTTAATGAACAAAAACACAACACAATACCCATTTTTGGTAAAATAAAAAAGATGTGATTACGTAAAATAAATGGATACCAATCATGCAAGCCTTATTGCCAAAATTGTCATAATTGCCATTAGCAAAGCTTTCAAAGCCTTTACAATTCATCATTTTTGAGTTAACATTTTTAAGGAGGAAAAATTGGCCAAAATGTAAAAGAGAAAGAGACGCATGCTTTACTACAAGAATTAGGACACTGCAAATGACACAGAACTGTAAAACTGGCCTGCAGAAGGGCAGACTAAATAGCATTTTTAGGCCTAAATCAACAGAGAAAAAGAGCACAGGTCGGGATGTTATAAAAGAATTAGGAAAATGCAGAAGATACAGTCACCAAAGGATCAGTTTTAATGAAAAATAATAGTCCTAAATGGTGAGTACTTAACTTTTACTTTATGTATGGGTATGGGGGGGGGGGGGTGATAGTTGATTCTGAGTGATATAATGTTATAATGTGTGGTGGTTTAGATTCACATTGTTCTTGCATTTTTTTTTCTTTTTTTCAAACAATTCAGAAGCCTGTGATTCAAAGAATAGATGACCAGGCAAAAGTGAATGCTGCATTTTGAGCAACTCAAAATTTAAAAAAATGCCCTATCAACATAAAATAGAAATCAAGAACCGCACCATCCCCAACCACACAGACACAGACAGACATGCACCCCACACTCTGAACACTCCAAAATTATACCAAAGAAAAACAAAAGGCCTAACTAAAAACACAAAAATAATACCCCTTGAAATAAAAGCCCACGTTTTCTCTGGGAAACCTTGTTGCAAAGGAAAAAGCAGCTTACTGGAAAAAAAAGGCCCGATCAACATAACATAAAAACATACCCTCCAAAATAAATGAAAAACCCAAAATACCGACGAACTTAAGCAAAAGCACATTTGTACTCAGAAAAAAATATAGACAGATGCTATGGACAAGAGCTAAAAATGACCACTAATTTTAAATCAACCACAAAATATAATTAAAGAAAAATAAGGCAACAATAATTTGAAAAAATAAAAGGCAACAAAGGGGTTCATTGCCCCAAAAACTAGAATTAAAGTCTTTTTTTAACAGATCCTAGTATTTCCCTATGCAGTTTGTTAGCTTTCCCTATCCTTTTCCTAAAGCAGCTTCCAATAACAAAGACCCTTTTTAGTAGCCCTTCAAAGCCTGCTTACATTCAAAGACTCTTGCAATGCATTATTGTTACAAAATTTCAGGCATTAATTTATTTACATTATTTTGCAGAGACCACAAACCTTAAACAGGTTGGGTTCTTCTTGAACCCACAGCATACCCAATCCTCATTCCTATTGTTTACGTGTTTGCTTACAATCACTTTTTCATAACAGAGGTACATTGACACAGGTATATTTTCAGTGGGAAAATATATTTTATTCCCATCATTGCTATCACAATTGCTAAACAAGTTATTTTTTAATTTCATGTGATTCAAATTAAATTTTCCATTTAACACTCCCCCTGCTTTGATTTTTTTAAATATTTAACAAATTAAAGCAATATGGACTTATGGCCACCATTGGTGTACAGAAAGCCCCCAAATGTAATTTCCTGCTTGCGTGATTCACACATTGATTTTCTAAGATACAAGTCACATTTTAGACTTTCTCTGCAATAGCAATTTCAGCTTTAGTGAGATATTCCCCACAGGTTAACCACTTCTAAAGGGATGTACTGCAGCATTCCTCATTAGAACACAAATTTTTGCTCAGGTACTTATAATGATGCAGACCCTCTCATTCAGGAATCAGTCTGGAAAAGACAAGGTCAAACCAACAGCTATTTCATCAGAACAGAAAAAGGTAGAAATCTGAAACAAAGTTAATTTGAATCCTTGCAATGTACATACATTCCCAAGAGGGGATTGTTGGCTCAACAAAATTGGAGTTCCACTTTAAGGCATGTATGTCTGAGTTTTAAGTACAATTTACCATGTCTTTCCATATAAGACTTTGTCCCCTGCTCAGAGGCCAGGATGTGGGCCAGTGCAACAGGGAGCTGCAAGAGAGAAATGGTGTGTCTTTAAGCCTGAGTCTATGAAACTCAGGTGTCCATTTTTTATAGTCCGAACACTGACAGAGATTGCATGATGCGCCTGTGCTGAGGAACTGCAAATAGCCCAGTGGCTGGATAATTTTGTGTTATATCGTAGTGATGCTGAAACCCCTGCAAGGGTAACCCTGTGATTTTTTTTTAACTTTTACTTTCCCTATAAATAAAAGTGGGCCAACAAGCCCTGAAATCTATCTCCCGCGTGGACTAGACTTAATGCCAATGGCACTACCCTTGGGTGAAACCCAGAAAAATCACAGCACATAATAGTTTTGCGTTGTCATAATCGGTATTATGGTGAAAGTGCACGTGATCCCATAGTGTGGTGATGTCACATTCATCTTTAGGAGGTGTAACGAGGTGTCATTTAATATTGTGATGTTACAATCAATCTCATAATAGATATTGTGATGTTATATTGGGCATTGTGATAGCAATCATTATTTTGATGTCACTGCCAATAATTTGCAATTGAAGGTAATGTGATGTCAAAAACAGATTAGTAAGGTCACATTTACAGTATTATTATGATAGTGCCCATAGGTAATGTGATGACACAGAAACTATTGTGATGTCACGGTCACCATTATCAAGTGCAGCATAATGTCAGTAATTAACATAATGTTACACTGATGATGTAATTGTGGGTACAATAGTATCAGAGACAATACGGTAATAGCAGAGTCAATATTATGATACTGTGGACAAAATGTATATTGATGTCACTCCTTTTTGTTTTGTCACAGTGCACACATTTGCTAATCTACAAGTCATCTTAGAATCAGATCTGGGTCTAAAACTAATATTCTGTAATAGTCATACATGCAATGGTCATACATGTAATTTCATAACTATGATGACATAAGTGAAGTGCAAAATCAAAAATGTATTTATTGTAAAAATATTAAATAAATCAAGAAGTAATAATGATTTCATAAATAAACTTCATAATTAGAGATGAGCGAAGTATTCAAAAATTCGATTCGACTGATTCGGCGAATTCGTGGACAATATTCGATTCGAGTCGAATATATTCACTGTGAATTTAACTTAAAAAAGGGTGTTTCTAGGCTTCAGAGAGACTTAATATTAGTGCAGAACACTGTACCTTTAATTTAAATGCCCTTGGAGTCTGCTGGGGAAGAGAAATAATACTGTCAGTCAGTATGACATGCAGATGAGTGCCGTCGATCTTAGAATCACCGCACACTTCACTCATTTGGCCAGTCACGGGGCCAAAACCAGTGTTTGGAGCCACAGTGTGGCGGTGGAGGCAGCAGCAATGGGAGGCCATACAGCAACCTATGACAAAATGGAAACCAGCAGGAGTGTGAGGAGACCTCAAAGTGGCACATGGCAGAGTGGGAGCAATGGGAGGAGGTACAGGGACCCATGTCACACTGTGGACCCAGCAGCAGCGTGACCAGGCGGTACGGAGGCCCATGGCAGATTACAGGCCTGGCAGCAGCAATGGGAGGCCCGTAATCTGTCAGCACCCTATGACAAAATGGAACCCACCAGCAGTGTGAGGAGACCTGAAAGTGGCACATGGCAGAGTGTGGCGATGGAGACAGCAGCAATGGGAGGCCGTACAGGGACCCATGAGAGACTCTGGACCTGGCAGCAGCATGAGGAGGTGGTATAGGGGCCCATGGCAGATTAGGGGCCTGGCAGCAGCTATGGGAGGCCCGTAATCTGCCAGCACCCTATGTCAAAAAATTCAACACACCAGCAGTGTGAGGAGACCTGAAAGTGGCACATGGCAGAGTGTGGCGATGGAGACAGCAGCAATGGGAGGCCGTACAGGGACCCATGACAGACTCTGGACTTGGCAGCAGCATGAGGAGGCGGTATATAGGGGCCCATGGCAGATTAGGGGCCTGGCAGCAGCTATGGGAGGCCCGTAATCTGCCAGCACCCTATGTCAAAAAATTCAACACACCAGCAGTGTGTGAGGAGACCTGAAAGTGGCACATGGCAGAGTGTGGCGATGGAGACAGCAGCAATGGGAGGCCGTACAGGGACCCATGAGAGACTCTGGACCTGGCAGCAGCATGAGGAGGCGGTATATAGGGGCCTATGGCAGATTAGGGGCCTGGCAGCAGCTATGGGAGGCCCGTAATCTGCCAGCACCCTATGTCAAAAAATTCAACACACCAGCAGTGTGAGGAGACCTGAAAGTGGCACATGGCAGAGTGTGGCGATGGAGACAGCAGCAATGGGAGGCCGTACAGGGACCCATGACAGACTCTGGACTTGGCAGCAGCATGAGGAGGCGGTATAGGGGCCCATGGCAGATTAGGGGCCTGGCAGCAGCTATGGGAGGCCCGTAATCTGCCAGCACCCTATGACAAAAAATGGAACACACCAGCAGTGTGAGGAGACCTGAAAGTGGCACATGTTTGGGGCATGATTCATGGCGGATTTAGTCAGTTGTGTCAGGAACTGGTGGTTTGAAATCCAGACTAATCCACGCCTGATTCATTTTCACAAACGTGAGTCTCTCCACACTTTGGGTGGACAGTCGTGTCCTCCGCGGAGTTGCAATACCTCCTGCCGCACTAAACACACGCTCCGATGCCACGCTACTGGCCGGGCATGACAGCCTTTCAAGGGCAAATTCATCTAGTTGGGGCCAAAGGTCAAGTTTCGTTGCCCAGTAGTCAAGGGGATTGTCTACCTCGGTTGGCAGGGTGCTGTCCAAGTAGGCCTAAGCCTGTTGTTTGAGGTCCTGCTCCAGGTCCACCTGATGCTGCTGCTGCTGCTGCTGCGGCTGGTTATTAGTTTCCTCACTGCGCTGGTGAAGAAAGCTACTCATCATCGACTGCAGACTGAGGCAGCTGCTGCTGGTGGAGCTGCCACTGCTCCTACCACCCCACCCCTCCCCTGCTGCCATGGCAGCGTAACGCGAGCGCACAGGGCCCACAGTGTCTGAGGATGGACGTTGGCGCAGACAGGCAGAGACCAGCTGACTACATAGGTGGTTTTTATAGTACGTTATTTTGGCCTCCCTCTCAGCAGGTGTGAAAAAGGCCACCATTTTGGAACGGTAGCGAGGGTCCAACAAGGTGGACAGCCAAAAGTCATCCCTCTGTCTGATGGTTATTATTCGGCTGTCGCTACGCAAGCAAGCGAGCATGCTATGGGCCATTTGTGCCAAGGAATGCGAGGGACTCCCTGCCTCCATCTCCACAGCATACTGCCACGGTGCGTCTGGGTCCTCTGTCTCCTCCTCCTCCTCTACCAGATGCTCCTGCTCCTCCACTCCTGTCCGCTGAGTGGAAAAACCACCCATTTCACTCAATAATTCCTGAGCACCAATGTCCTCCTCTACCTCCTCCTCTTCTTCCTGTCCTGCCCCCACATGGGTCATGTGGCGTTGAGATCTGTGCGCCACGTCTACCGCACCCTGACCAGCCATTATTAACAGCATTTGTTCCAGGACGTGCAACAGAGGAATGACGTCGTTCATCCCATAGTCCTGCCGACTCACGAATAGCGTGGCCTCCTCAAAGGGCCTGAGCAAGCGCAGGTGTCACGCATGAGCTGCCAATGGTTGACATCTAAGTTACACAGGGAGTACCTTTATCCGCTTTTAACATCAGGAAATCTGTGATGGCCTTTTGCTGTTCGTAAAGGCGGTCTAACATATGTAGGGTTGAATTCCACCTTGTTGCAACGTCACAGCATGAGGAGTCGGTACGGGGGCCCATGGCAGATTACGGGCCTGGCAGCAGCAATGGGAGGCCCGTAATCTGCCAGCACCCTATGTCAAAAAATTCAACACACCAGCAGTGTGTGAGGAGACCTGAAAGTGGCACATGGCAGAGTGTGGCGATGGAGACAGCAGCAATGGGAGGCCGTACAGGGACCCATGAGAGACTCTGGACCTGGCAGCAGCATGAGGAGGCGGTATAGGGGCCCATGGCAGATTAGGGGCCTGGCAGCAGCTATGGGAGGCCCGTAATCTGCCAGCACCCTATGTCAAAAAATTCAACACACCAGCAGTGTGAGGAGACCTGAAAGTGGCACATGGCAGAGTGTGGCGATGGAGACAGCAGCAATGGGAGGCCGTACAGGGACCCATGAGAGACTCTGGACCTGGCAGCAGCATGAGGAGGCGGTATATAGGGGCCTATGGCAGATTAGGGGCCTGGCAGCAGCTATGGGAGGCCCGTAATCTGCCAGCACCCTATGTCAAAAAATTCAACACACCAGCAGTGTGAGGAGACCTGAAAGTGGCACATGGCATGAGAGACTGTGGACCTGGCAGCAGCATGAGGAGGCGGTATAGGGGCCCGTGGCAGATTAGGGGCCTGGCAGCAGCTATGGGAGGCCCGTAATCTGCCAGCACCCTATGTCAAAAAATTCAACACACCAGCAGTGTGTGAGGAGACCTGAAAGTGGCACATGGCAGAGTGTAGCGATGGAGACAGCAGCAATGGGAGGCCGTACAGGGACCCATGACAGACTCTGGACCTGGCAGCAGCATGAGGAGGCGGTACAGGGGCCCATGGCAGATTAAGGCCTGGCAGCAGCAATGGGATGCCCGTAATCTGCCAGCACCCTATGACAAAATGGAACCCTGGGCTGGGGCAGGCAGAACCGCCGTATCTTTATCACGGTTTTCCAAGGCCACCGAATGGCGACGCTGCATATGCTGACGCAACGCTGTAGTCCCAACATGGGCCCCCTGGCCACGCTTGACTTTCTGGCCACATAGTCGACATACCGCTACGTTTACTTCCTCGGGCGGCTTGACGAAAAATTGCCACACCGCCGAGTAGGAAACTTTGCCCCCGCTACTCCTCGCTGGCTGACTGCTACTTCCTCCGTGCACACCGGCACCACTACTGGCCGTGGTGGTAGGCTGCAGTGGAGCTGGTGCTCTACTCCGTGGCCGTTTGCCTCCACTGACACTGCTGCGACCCTGCTGCCTCCTGGCAGCAGCAATGGGAGGCCGTACAGGGACCCATGACACACTCTGGACCTGGCAGCAGCATGAAGAGGCGGTACAGGGGCCCATGGCAGATTACGGGCCTGGCAGCAGCAATGTGAGGCCCGTAATCTGCCAGCACCCTATGACAAAAAATTCAACACACCAGCAGTGTGAGGAGACCTGAAAGTGGCACATAGCAGAGTGTGGCGATGGAGACAGCAGCAATGGGAGGCCGTACAGGGACCCATGACAGACTCTGGACTTGGCAGCAGCATGAGGAGGCGGTATATAGGGGCCCATGGCAGATTAGGGACCTGGCAGCAGCTATGGGAGGCCCGTAATCTGCCAGCACCCTATGTCAAAAAATTCAACACACCAGCAGTGTGTGAGGAGACCTGAAAGTGGCACATGGCAGAGTGTGGCGATGGAGACAGCAGCAATGGGAGGCCGTACAGGGACCCATGACAGACTCTGGACTTGGCAACAGCATGAGGAGGCGGTATATAGGGGCCCATGGCAGATTAGGGGCCTGGCAGCAGCTATGGGAGGCCCGTAATCTGCCAGCACCCTATGTCAAAAAATTCAACACACCAGCAGTGTGTGAGGAGACCAGAAAGTGGCACATGGCAGAGTGTGGCGATGGAGACAGCAGCAATGGGAGGCCGTACAGGGACCCATGAGAGACTCTGGACCTGGCAGCAGCATGAGGAGGCGGTATATAGGGGCCTATGGCAGATTAGGGGCCTGGCAGCAGCTATAGGAGGCCCGTAATCTGCCAGCACCCTATGTCAAAAAATTCAACACACCAGCAGTGTGAGGAGACCTGAAAGTGGCACATGGCAGAGTGTGGCGATGGAGACAGCAGCAATGGGAGGCCGTACAGGGACCCATGACAGACTCTGGACTTGGCAGCAGCATGAGGAGGCGGTATATAGGGGCCCATGGCAGATTAGGGGCCTGGCAGCCGCTATGGGAGGCCCGTAATCTGCCAGCACCCTATGTCAAAAAATTGAACACACCAGCAGTGTGTGAGGAGACCTGAAAGTGGCACATGGCAGAGTGTGGCGATGGAGACAGCAGCAATGGGAGGCCGTACAGGGACCCATGAGAGACTCTGGACCTGGCAGCAGCATGAGGAGGCGGTATATAGGGACCTATGGCAGATTAGGGGCCTGGCAGCAGCTATAGGAGGCCCGTAATCTGCCAGCACCCTATGTCAAAAAATTCAACACACCAGCAGTGTGTGAGGAGACCTGAAAGTGGCACATGGCAGAGTGTGGCGATGGAGACAGCAGCAATGGGAGGCCGTACAGGGACCCATGATAGACTCTGGACTTGGCAGCAGCATGAGGAGGCGGTATATAGGGGCCCATGGCAGATTAGGGGCCTGGCAGCAGCTATGGGAGGCCCGTAATCTGCCAGCACCCTATGTCAAAAAATTCAACACACCAGCAGTGTGAGGAGACCTGAAAGTGGCACATGGCAGAGTGTGGCGATGGAGACAGCAGCAATGGGAGGCCGTACAGGGACCCATGAGAGACTCTGGACCTGGCAGCAGCATGAGGAGGCGGTATATAGGGGCCCATGGCAGATTAGGGGCCTGGCAGCAGCTATGGGAGGCCCGTAATCTGCCAGCACCCTATGTCAAAAAATTCAACACACCAGCAGTGTGAGGAGACCTGAAAGTGGCACATGTTTGGGGCATGATTCATGGCGGATTTAGTCAGTTGTGTCAGGAACTGGTGGTTTGAAATCCAGACTAATCCACGCCTGATTCATTTTCACAAACGTGAGTCTCTCCACACTTTGGGTGGACAGTCGTGTCCTCCGCGGAGTTACAATACCTCCTGCCGCACTAAACACGCGCTCCGATGCCACGCTACTGGCCGGGCATGACAGCCTTTCAAGGGCAAATTCAGCTAGTTGGGGCCAAAGGTCAAGTTTCGTTGCCCAGTAGTCAAGGGGATTGTCTACCTCGGTTGGCAGGGTGCTGTCCAAGTAGGCCCAAGCCTGTTGTTTGAGCTCCTGCTCCAGGTCCACCTGATGCTGCTGCTGCTGCGGCTGGTTAGTAGTTTCCTCACTGCGCTGGTGAAGAAAGCTACTCATCATCGACTGCAGACTGAGGCAGCCGCTGCTGGTGGAGCTGCCACTGCTCCTAACACCCCACCCCTCCCCTGCTGCCATGGCAGCGGAACGCGAGCGCACAGGGCCCACAGTGTCTGAGGATGGACATTTTTATAGTACGTTATTTTGGCCTCCCTCTCAGCAGGTGTGAAAAAGGCCACCATTTTTGAACGGTAGCGAGGGTCCAACAAGGTGGACAGCCAAAAGTCATCCCTCTGTCTGATGGTTATTATTCGGCTGTCGCTACGCAAGCAACCGAGCATGCTATGGGCCATTTGTGCCAAGGAATGCAAGGGACTCCCTGCCTCCATCTCTACAGCATACTGCCACGGTGCGTCTGGGTCCTCTGTCTCCTCCTCCTCCTCCTCTACCAGATGCTCCTGCTCCTCCACTCCTGTCCGCTGAGTGGAAAAACCACCCATTTCACTCAATAATTCCTGAGCACAAATGTCCTCCTCTAACTCCTCCTCTTCTTCCTGTCCTGCCCCCACAGGGGTCATGTGGCGTTGACATCTGTGCACCACATCTACCGCACCCTGACCAGCCATTGTTAACAGCATTTGTTCCAGGACGTGCAACAGAGGAATGACGTCGTTCATCCCATAGTCCTGCCGACTCATGAATAGCGTGGCCTCCTCAAAGGGCCTGAGCAAGCGGCAGGTGTCACGCATGAGCTGCCAATGGCTGACATCGAAGTTACACAGGGGAGTACCTTTATCCGCTTGTAACATCAGGAAATCGGTGATGGCCTTTCGCTGTTCGTAAAGGCGGTCTAACATGTGTAGGGTTGAATTCCACCTTGTTGCAACGTCGCAGATCAAGCGATGCTGTGCAATTCCGTTCTGCCGCTGCAGCTCAAGGAGGGTGTGCTTTGTGGTGTAGGAATGGCTGAAATGCATGCAAAGTTTACGTGACATTTTAAGGATGTCTTGCAGTGGGATGGTGGATTTTAGGAACCGCTTGACAACCAGATTGAACACGTGAGCCATGCATGGCGCATGGCACAACCTTACTTGACGCAGAGCAGACACCATGTTCTTTCCGTTGTCGGTCAACATGGTTCCGATTTTCAGTTTGCGCGGAGACAGCCATCTGTCGATTTCTCTGTTCATTACACTGAGAAGTTCCTCCCCTGTGTGACTACGTTCGCCTGGACCTGGCAGCAGCATGAGGAGGCGGTATAGGGGCCCATGGCAGATTAGGGGCCTGGCAGCAGCTATATGAGGCCCGTAATCTGCCAGCACCCTATGTCAAAAAATTCAACACACCAGCAGTGTGTGAGGAGACCTGAAAGTGGCACATGGCAGAGTGTGGCGATGGAGACAGCAGCAATGGGAGGCCGTACAGGGACCCATGACAGACTCTGGACTTGGCAGCAGCATGAGGAGGCGGTATATAGGGGCCCATGGCAGATTAGGGGCCTGGCAGCAGCTATGGGAGGCCCGTAATCTGCCAGCACCCTATGTCAAAAAATTGAACACAACAGCAGTGTGTGAGGAGACCTGAAAGTGGCACATGGCAGAGTGTGGCGATGGAGACAGCAGCAATGGGAGGCCGTACAGGGACCCATGAGAGACTCTGGACTTGGCAGCAGCATGAGGAGGCGGTATATAGGGGCCTATGGCAGATTAGGGGCCTGGCAGCAGCTATAGGAGGCCCGTAATCTGCCAGCACCCTATGTCAAAAAATTCAACACACCAGCAGTGTGTGAGGAGACCTGAAAGTGGCACATGGCAGAGTGTGGCGATGGAGACAGCAGCAATGGGAGGCCGTACAGGGACCCATGAGAGACTCTGGACTTGGCAGCAGCATGAGGAGGCGGTATATAGGGGCCTATGGCAGATTAGGGGCCTGGCAGCAGCTATAGGAGGCCCGTAATCTGCCAGCACCCTATGTCAAAAAATTCAACACACCAGCAGTGTGTGAGGAGACCTGAAAGTGGCACATGGCAGAGTGTGGCGATGGAGACAGCAGCAATGGGAGGCCGTACAGGGACCCATGACAGACTCTGGACTTGGCAGCAGCATGAGGAGGCGGTATATAGGGGCCCATGGCAGATTAGGGGCCTGGCAGCAGCTATGGGAGGCCCGTAATCTGCCAGCACCCTATGTCAAAAAATTGAACACACCAGCAGTGTGTGAGGAGACCTGAAAGTGGCACATGGCAGAGTGTGGCGATGGAGACAGCAGCAATGGGAGGCCGTACAGGGACCCATGACAGACTCTGGACTTGGCAGCAACATGAGGAGGCGGTATATAGGGGCCTATGGCAGATTAGGGGCCTGGCAGCAGCTATAGGAGGCCCGTAATCTGCCAGCATCCTATGTCAAAAAATTCAACACACCAGCAGTGTGTGAGGAGACCTGAAAGTGGCACATGGCAGAGTGTGGCGATGGAGACAGCAGCAATAAGAGGCCGTACAGGGACCCATGACAGATTCTGGACTTGGCAGCAGCATGAGGAGGCGGTATATAGGGGCCCATGGCAGATTAGGGGCCTGGCAGCAGCTATGGGAGGCCCGTAATCTGCCAGCACCCTATGTCAAAAAATTCAACACACCAGCAGTGTGTGAGGAGACCTGAAAGTGGCACATGGCAGAGTGTGGCGATGGAGACAGCAGCAATGGGAGGCCGTACAGGGACCCATGACAGACTCTGGACCTGGCAGCAGCATGAGGAGGCGGTATATAGGGGCCCATGGCAGATTAGGGGCCTGGCAGCAGCTATGGGAGGCCCGTAATCTGCCAGCACCCTATGTCAAAAAATTCAACACACCAGCAGTGTGAGGAGACCTGAAAGTGGCACATGGCATGAGAGACTCTGGACCTGGCAGCAGCATGAGGAGGCGGTATAGGGGCCCATGGCAGATTAGGGGCCTGGCAGCAGCTATGGGAGGCCCGTAATCTGCCAGCACCCTATGTCAAAAAATTCAACACACCAGCAGTGTGTGAGGAGATCTGAAAGTGGCACATGGCAGAGTGTGGCGATGGAGACAACCCACCGACTGTTTTGCTCGCTGCCAAGCTGCCACCCTCTTCTCCTGATGATGCGGAAGCAATAGCCTGATGACGACGAGGCTGCCAAGTGCGATCAGCCTCATCATCATCAATTAGGGTCTCCGCCTCACTACTAGCCCCCTCGGCTGCGTGTGGGTCAGGAGACAGACCTGTCTCTACACCGGCTACCGAGCCACTCTCCTCGCCACTACTTCTTCGCCTGGCTGCTGAAGAGGCGGATGTCTCCCCCCGTTCCTGACCGCCCTCTGTTAGCTCTTCCTCACTGTACTGGATGACACCGGGAGCACTAGCCTCTGGCTGCAAATAGTGCTGCCTCGACCCCTTCCTCTGCTGCCACGTCTGCTCGCTCCTAAAACATTGCCTCCTCTGCCACTCCTCTGCATGTTGTCTGACATACTCTTTAATTAAACGATTCTGTGTCCCTGAGTAACAATTCTGTGTCCCTGAGTAACGTTTCTGTGGCCCTAAGTAACAGTTTTGTGGCCCTAAGTAACAGTTCTGTGGCCCTCAGTAACAATTCTGTGTCTGTCCCTGAGTAACAATTCTGTTTCCCTCAGTAACAATTCTGTGTCCCTCAGTAATAATTCTGTGTCCCTGAGTAACAATTCTGTGTCCCTGAGTAACGTTTCTGTGGCCCTAAGTAACAGTTCTGTGGCCCTAAGTAACAGTTCTGTGGCCCTCAGCAACAATTCTGTGTCTGTCCCTGAGTAACAATTCTGTGTCCCTCAGTAACAATTCTGTGTCCCTCAGTAACAATTCTGTGTCCCTCAATAACAATTCTGTGTCCCTGAGTAACAATTCTGTGTCCCTGAGTAACGTTTCTGTGGCCCTAAGTAACAGTTCTGTGGCCCTAAGTAACAGTTCTGTGGCCCTCAGTAACAATTCTGTGTCCCTCAGTAACAATTCTGTGTCCCTCAGTAACAATTCTGTGTCCCTGAGTAACAATTCTGTGTCCCTGAGTAACGTTTCTGTGGCCCTAAGTAACAGTTCTGTGGCCCTAAGTAACAGTTCTGTGGCCCTCAGTAACAATTCTGTGTCTGTCCCTGAGTAACAATTCTGTGTCCCTCAGTAACAATTCTGTGTCCCTCAGTAACAATTCTGTGTCCCTGAGTAACGTTTCTGTGGCCCTAAGTAACAGTTCTGTGGCCCTAAGTAACAGTTCTGTGGCCCTCAGTAACAATTCTGTGTCTGTCCCTGAGTAACAATTCTGTGTCCCTCAGTAACAATTCTGTGTCCCTCAGTAACAATTCTGTGTCCCTGAGTAACAATTCTGTGGCCCTCAGTAACAGTTCTGTGTCCCTCAGTAACAATTCTGTGTCCCTGAGTAACAATTCTGTGTCTGTCCCTGAGTAACAATTCTGTGGCCCTAAGTAACGGTTCTGTGGCCCTCAGTAACAATTCTGTGTCCCTGAGTAACAATTCTGTGTCTGTCCCTGAGTAACAATTCTGTGGCCCTAAGTAACGGTTCTGTGGCCCTCAGTAACAATTCTGTGTCCCTGAGTAACAATTCTGTGTCCCTCAGTAACAATTCTGTGTCCCTCAGTAAAAATTCTGTGTCCCTCAGTAACAATTCTGTGTCTGTCCCTGAGTAACAATTCTGTGTCTGTCCCTGAGTAACGTTTCTGTGGCCCTAAGTAACGGTTCTGTGGCCCTCAGTAACAATTCTGTGTCCCTCAGTAACAATTCTGTGTCTGTTCCTGAGTAACAATTCTGTGTCTGTCCCTGAGTAACAATTCTGTGTCCCTGAGTAACGTTTCTGTGGCCCTAAGTAACATTTCTGTGGCCCTCAGTAACAATTCTGTCTGTCCCTGAGTAACAATTCAGTGTCTGTCCCTGAGTAACAATTCTGTGTCTGTCCCTGAGTAACAATTCTGTGTCCCTCAGTAACAATTCTGTGTCCCTCAGTAACAATTCTGTGTCCCTGGGTAACAATTCTGTGGCCCTCAGTAACAATTCTGTGTCCCTCAGTAACAATTCTGTGTCTGTCCCTGAGTAAGAATTCTGTGTCCGTCCCTGAGTAAGAATTCTGTGTCTGTCCCTGAGTAACGTTTCTGTGTCCCTAAGTATCGGTTCTGTGGCCCTCAGTAACAATTCTGTGTCCCTGAGTAACAATTCTGTGTCTGTCCCTGAGTAACAATTCTGTGGCCCTAAGTAACGGTTCTTTGGCCCTAAGTAACGATTCTGTGGCCCTCATTAACAATTCTGTGTCCCTGAGTAATGCTTCTCTGTCCCTAAGTAACGTTTCTCTGTCCCCAAGTAACGTTTCTGTGGCCCTAACTCTGTCCCTAATACAGAGCGGTCTGCCTCTCTTGAATGACTGGAGGCAAATGAAGAATTCTAAAATGGCCGCTATTTATAGCTAGACCATTACACAGTGCTGGCTGGCTGGCTGCTGATTGGCTAATGCGATCACATGTCATTAAGGAATGCATTATGGGTCAGCGCGCCTTGTCTGCGCGCCTTCCCAGACATCCCCGCTCCGTCGCCGCACATGTCCGCCGCCATTTTAGGAAAAATTTTCCAATATTCGACTCGAATTCCACTTCGCCTACTTCGATTCGCTCATCTCTATTCATAATGTTCCAATGGTAGTTTGTGCATAAATTGCATAAGATCTGCTAAAGGTGGAAAATTGGTCACTGTCATTCAAAATATATGCACCTAGAAGGTTCTCCTGCAGAGAATGTTTGCTGAATGTTAGATTCACACTTATGAACATTCTATGTTTATTTCAGGTGGGCTGGAGATCAGCTAGCACAACATCCCATATTGTGAATATCCAGCATTATATGAGAAGAAAAGGGATTTTTTAGGTGCTCAACAAATTTGACACTTAGTATGTACAAAGCTTTATTCCATATTAACATAGAAAAAAACTACATCACATTAGTAGTTTTGAAAAATATAAAACCAACATGATACTTTATATGGCTTGAAGTTCACAATGCAACAATTCCAACTCGACATGTTTCACCAAATTTCTGGCTTCTTCAGGAGTTTTACAGGTAGTTGCATGTAATTGCCACTAGAAAACTAAAATACAACAATAAATATTTTAACTTTACAGAATTACAAAAAATAGCAATAGAATCAATACAATACATACAAAATCAATATCTACTAAATAACAAACATGTCTATACTTACCTACTGTGTGCAGTGGTTTTGCACAGAGCAGCTCTGATTTTCCTCTTCTTGGGTCCCCCGCAGCCTCTCCTGGCTCCTCTGGTGAGTTTTTGTTGGGTTAACCCACCGAGGCTGTTCTTACCAGGTGTGTCTTGATATATGGAAAATCCAGCAAACAAGCATCCACTTCTGTATCCTCAAAAGAGTCCAAGATGAGCCAAAAGAGGAAAAAACTGCGACCCACCAATGCGGACCTCCCTACTAACAAACATATCAACATCTCTGTACAGCAAAAAAAAATATATATAAATTGGATACATATATATACATATATACACATACACACGTACATACACATACATCCCCATATCCAACTAGATAAAATATCCAACACTTACCACAATAACTGTAGAGTCCCTGAAAGATCTATCCAGCATAATTCTAAAGAATTGTGAAAGAAAATGCAGTTAGGGATATGTAGATACAGGCAGTCCCCGAGTTACAAACATCCGATTTACATACAACTCATATGTAAGAACATGGGCAGCGTGACATCACACTGGTCCCAGAAACCTCCAGGCAGCCATCTTGCTGCTCATCGGATGATGCCACCTACTGCCCAGCAAACCTGTCAGCAATCATTGCATGGCCAGTTAATCCTTCCCTTTGCTATCCAAAACTATATTTTTTTGTCTGGAGTTGCACTTACAAAATGTACCTGTTCCAACTAATGTGCACATTTAACTTAAGAACAAACCTACAGAACCTGATCTTATAATAATAATATCAACATATTTCACCCAAATTACACCCAGGGAACACTGGATGACCCCAGGCACTTATCCTGAAGTAGGTACCCATGTCTAGCAAAGTCTTGCCCAAGGAACAGCAAAATCAATACTGACATTAACATAAGGGGTTTTGCTTTGCTTTTCTAGTTTTAAAGTGTATATTATAAGACAAAGTGATGAAAAAAATCAATTTTATGGGACCAGTTATGAGGTAAAAAATTACCTTTTGCTTCCCGGAGGTTCATAAGTAATTTAATTTTGCCACTAAATTAGCTAAGTATCTCATTTCATTTTTATACTTATTTTTAAATCATCAAATGTGAAAGCAGTGAAATTGAAGATGACTGTAAACCTCCTGACAAAAAAAAAAACATAAGAAAACTGAGTTATTCACTAAGTGCAATGCTTTATTCTCAGCAAACCTTCACCAGGTTGTATATCAAGACTGCTCCTGTAATCGTAGCTGTGAAATGAAATAGATGTGCCATATTATAAATCAGGGGTGGACTGACAACTCATGGGGCCCCCGGGCAATAGGGGATCTTGGGGGCCCTGTATCCTCGCTCACACTCAAACTACACCCAAAAAAGCCTATGAAAGGTATCAGGGGCATTTCATGGGGCCCCCTACTGACCCTGGGCCCTCAGGCAGTGCCCAAGTTCCCAAATGGTCAGTCCACCCCTGTTATAAATGTAATAAAAGAGGTGGGTCTGAAATAGAAACACATTACATTTTGTCTCTATAAGCTCCTGTAGACTAAATCCTGGCATTTGATTTCCCTATGTAACAGTTTCAAAATGTACTGTATTTCTTAACATGAGCAACAAAAGACACGGAATGCTATGTCTTCAAAAGCATTCCATACAAAAACATACCCACATTTTTTTTGTCAAACCATCTTCCTTCACATTTCAACAAGTGTATATATTGTTTTCCATTAAGGTTCCAACTGGGAAATAAAGGAGCATTAGCACACTGATAAGATCCAGGGGCGGACTGACAACTCATGGGGGCCCCGGGCAATAGAGGATCATGGGGCCCCTGTGTCCTTGGCCAAACTCAAAAAAGCCTATGAAAAAGGTACCAGGGGCATCTCATGGGGCCCCCTACTGACCCCGGGCCCTCGGGCAGTGCCCGACTTTCCAAATGGTCAGTCCGCCCCTGATAAGATCATCACTATGCTCTCTTAGGCAGCCAATACATTATGTATTTCTTTCATTAAACCATCATGTGTGAATGGGGGAATCCCTCCCACTGTGATATTGCATTCTGATAGTGTGGAGTCTTCCCCACTGTCAAAATACAACGATCATTGTTGCCAGATAAAACCAGCTCAGGAAAAACCCAACAGGCTGGTTATACACAAGTCGATCGATAGATTGACTGGTGTGTACAACCAGTCTGTCCATACATGGATCTAAACTCAGCCAATCCTTGCTGAACCAGACTAATTTTGATCCATGTATGGCCAGCTTTAGGTAGCTCTGTTAAATGGACAACACTGTACAATGCAGTAAAAACTGATGTATAGTGTTTCCCATTCTATGTGCATAATTCATACGTAAATGCTGCATAACTGATTCCAAGAGATTAATATCAAAATAATTTAAAGTGTAGTTGTCACATGTATTTTAAAATACAGTTAATGTTTTATTACTTTATCAGTTGCTGGATTGACTGGTGTCTTTTAACAATATATTTGCCTAGATTCAGCTTTAGTGAAGTTACACTTTTTCAGCCAAATAGGAATAACACCTACTCTATATTTGTTATATGTCCCCATTTGCATTGCATACCTAAAAAAATGTTTGATATTGCAGCTTAACTTGACTGCAAAGGTGGAAATACACTTGAAGTCTTGTAGACACCCAACTACTGCTTTATACCCTGATACTCTCAACTTCACTAGCAACTCCTACAGCAATTCCTTTCAGACAGACAGACATGGGGGTTGGTTTACTAAAACCGGAGAGTTCAAATTCTGTCGAAGCTTAATTGAACAAGCTGAAGTTAGAAGCTGATTGGCCACTATGCACAGCTGCACCAGATTTTGCACCCTCCAGTTTTATTAAATCAACCCCTTTGTCTCTGACATAAGATAAGAATCAAAGCAAGCCAAGCTATTATTCTAAAAGATCTTCATGACATCATAGTGGTAATGCTTTATGATTGACCTGTGAATATGTCTGAGAGCAGAGTATGCCATACAAGTCAGCCATACATGCATTGAAATTTGGTCGGTTCAGCATGGACCAGTCGAATTTCAATCCATGTATGGGCAGGCTGGTTTTACAAAAGTTGGCGATCATCTTGCATACAACCAGCCTGTTTGAAAACTTTCTCTCAATCAGCACCGTCAGCTATAACCGGTGGCGCAGATCAGTTTATTCTGACAGCAGGAACGTCTCCTCGCTGTCAGAATACAATAGCTCAGCAAGAGGGATTCCCCCATCCATATCAAGTGTGTGGATGGGGGAATCAAGTCATTTTCTTTTGAACAAAAAAAGAATACGTTATGTCCCATATGGAATAAAAATATATTTGAAATATATTTTAAAAATATTCTTCCCAAATATAGTGACATATATTTGAAATACTACAATTTTGGCCATATTCAATATATTTCAAAATATATTTCATCAAATATATATATATATATATACTGCATGTTGAAATGCGTTTTAATTACAAAATATATGAAAAATATTTTTAAAAATACATTTCAAATATACTGTATGTCTTTAAAAATACAAATCTACATTTATGGAATGCATTTACAAATATATGCAAAAATGACTTTTTTATATGTTAAAAAAATCGGAAGAATATATTTTTAAAAATATATTCTTCAGATTTATTTTATATATATTTATTGAAATATATTTTGAAATATATTGAATATGGCCAAAATTCTAATATTTCAAATATATGTCATTATATTTGGGAAGAATATTTTTCAAATATATTTCAAATATATTTTTCTTCCATGTGGGGTATGGCCAGCCTTATGGTGTAGTTAGCTGTTTTTCAACAATACAGTATCTTGTATAGATATGTGCATGCTTCTGCATACTAAATGACTAAAAAGGTACTATTTTACTAGATGAAGATACAGACAGCAAGGGGATTTCACTGCAGTTCACTTCCCTACTTCTGTAAAGGTTTTACTCTTGCCACCCACATGCAAACTATACTTTGCAAATGAAACTTATCTCTAAAGCTATGGTTATTTCAACACTTTTTACTGCCTGCAATTATATTAACTGAAATTCACAGTAATTCCTACACCAACATGGCCATCACACTGTCCTTCTACTACTTTCTGAGTCTCCAAATTGGAAGGTGTAGGCAGTTCAGGGTTCTGAATTCTAAATGAATTACTGCTGACTTGGTCCTGGATAATAATTATAGCTGTGCAAAAATGTAACCCATTGGCACATTAAAAGTACATGTATTTCACCTGTATACCGTATATAGCTGCTTTCTTAGATTTCAGCTTTAATGACAGATTACAGTGGTTATTGCCCAGCTACCACTATATTTTGAGCATATAAAATATTTGAACTACAGCTTAAAATTCTCATGATGTGATAAGGTCAGTATATACATGTCTATACAGTCTATCCATGGACACAACTGTTTGGATTGGGGTTCCTATTGCACCATGGAGTAGGGCCTTCCAGACCTCAGTGTATTACACTTAATATTATGTACAGAGCACAAGAAGAGAATTGTTGCAGTGATTTTTTTTTTCCATTTGATCCCTGATCCATTTAATCATACAATGTAATATATCATATGTCCAAGTGCAGGGGATGCATAGAGAATCATCTCTGCTTTGCACACAGCCTATAATACTGCACCCTAATGTTTTCACTCTCTGCATAACAGTTAATGTAAAATATTGGGAGCAGGGGGGATGCTGCCCTAGATGCACAAGTACAGGGATCTGGTTGCCAATACAGCTACTGGGACTTTATTCAAGGTCCCCTAATGCTAGCAATATTTATTTTGTAACATGATTGCTTTACCTTGTAGAGTGAGATATTGTTAACGGGAACATTATGAAATTTTGTAAAGCAAAATTGGTTTATAGGCCCCAATTTAATCCAGTTATGTATTCATTAAACCTTACTTACATGTATATCAAGCAGTACCACAATCTCTCCTGGCAATAGCTCCCTGTAGTGCAATTAGAAAGTAGTGGGCAGCACTGTAACCAAGCAAGCTCTATGGCACTCCTTGATATAATAAATTATTTTGATTGGGAGAGCCCAGAGATGGCTTCCTCAGTGAACTGTTGTTCTTTTCCTATGTAGTCAGAGCTTTGAGCTCTATTGCCTTGATTCTAGCTGGTAAAAGTAAATGGTCCACCATACCTGTCTATTGCATCTGATAGGATATCTAGACTAGAAAGGTGGCTAAACAAAAGAACATTTGTTTTTGACAGTTCACACATACTGTATGTATTTCAACAGTGTGTTTAGAGGTTTGCCCATAGCATGAGAGGCAAACATTTGTATTCTGAATGTGTGCACTATGTGACTTTTAAATTGCCATTCAGTAATGTGTTCACCCATTGTGAAGATACACCAGAGGCAAAATCAACAAAGCAATAGTCTATACAATAAAATGCTGAAATTCTGTGTATATCACATACACAGAATGAACATACATTAAATGTGTAATCTTTTTAAAGAATTGCTTAGCTATAGAAAAACATACATGCCATTTAAATGTAAATTAGGAACATTATTAAAACAGTCAGTCCACTATGAGCTGAGATTTTCTTTTTTGGTAGATGCTGCAGTGCAGTTGGATTTCCTATTTATTTTACATAATGGCAAATTTAGCAAAATAATAAAAATGCTTCTTGCTGTAGATGGAAAATGAGACTCCACAGTGAAAGGGTGAAAGCAGAGTCAGGAGCTGACTAACAGAGAAGACTTGTTCTATGGTGCGTCTAAAAGGTATATGAACACATCAGCAGCCCTGTAATAGACTAAACCTTTTCTTAAAATGGTATAAGTACCAATGGTTTGCAGTAAAACACTGCAAAACATTTTCTAACTTAGCTTGTTTAATTAGGCTTTGCCAATAGAACCTGGAATCCAATTCGTTTCTATGCAGAGCTGCACCAGATTTTGCACTTTCCAGTTTTAGTAAATAACCCCCATTGCATGCTTTTAATTAAAGTGTTACTAAGCATATGTCCCTGCATTCACTATATCCGGTCTTCCACAGTACACAGAACATGGAAATGCAATTATTTTAGTAAATATAAACTGCTAAATACCTTTTCTCATCAGCCGTTATAGCAGTCTTGTGACTTCTATCAGTGTCCAGCTGAGCATTGGTTAAAGCTTGTAGGAGTTTTCATTCACCTCTGACCATCCTATGAGGCTGAATCACCACTGACCCTCTGCCTGGATAGTGCTGATTGGCCCTGTGCTGATCACATGCACCCTCCCAAATTAAAAAAAAAAAACCTCTCTAGCCATACACTGAGCAGAGTGACTCCTAGAGCTCCATCAGCAGATGGATCAGGGACAGTAGAAGAAGGGGATGATCAGAGAAGACAGGATCTAACAGCTTTTTTACACAATGTGGGGATTAACCCCTTAAGTTCCACAGTGAGTATAAAAGCATGTTTTGCTGCATATACAGTACAGACTTGATTTTACTGTTGTGGGTTTAGTAACACTTTAAATGAATAAATATATAACAGGGTGTTTGTTGCATTTCCTCAGTTATACATAGCATACCCTGCCCTTGTAAGTAAGGTCATATTCTTCTGCATCAACTTATTTACATGAATGTTGCATTTTGTGAGTGGATGTTTACATGAAAAGATCAGACAGTCTCCATACATAACTCCATATACGGTATTTAAAATAAAAGTGCTAAAATGTTTTTTGGAGTGAGTGAATCACAGTTATATTTTATCTAATGGCTATCCAAGAAAAGGTGCAAACCACTCATCATTTTCAATATTGGAAAACATGCAAAATTACACATTATACTGCTATACGGTAATAGTAATGAGCTTCAACTTCAGCTTGTGAAATTCCCACTGCTTTTCTTGATGGGTAGCTGTGATATCTCTATCTTACTGCATTCCTTATTCCTGTAATCTTTTTCTTCTTCTTTTTTTCTTCTTTATTTTAAACCCTATTTTGCTACTGTCCAGTGATTGTGTGGGAGACTTCCTTCTTTCTTACCTGATATTTGTACATTTATTTATAGTTTGGTTTAGGGAAAAAAAATATGGATGTTTGAAGACCACATGAGAGCATGCATACAGTTAATTACATTTTCTCTTGTCCCCTGCACTATATGGTCGATTACACCTGTATTGACTATCTGCATTTGTCACATTTAGCCATTATTGAGAATAGTAAAATCTCCTATAGACTTAGCCAACCTCAGCCAAGAAGTCTCAAATGGCTGAATTTGCCAATATACATGTATCCTTCAAAAAGTAAGGAGTATAGAAAGCAAGTGGACAGTATAAAAATGTAGTAGAATATAGTAGAAAAATCCTGCAGCATACAATATTCCTTTATGAACCATTATTAAAAATGATTGTTCCAATTTAAACTGCAAACACTTTTGATTTTCTAAAAATGACAAAATATCTAAGTTTATCTTCCTTACAACCATGGCAAAATATGTCTGTGTATGGTATTTTTTGGAGATGTCTGTACAGAGTTTAAAGTGGAGCTCCACTCAAAAGGAGAAGTTCAGCTTTAATGCCAAGCTTTCTTGTAATAAAAGAGGTATTGTGGCATAATTTTGCCCCAGTACAAATCATTAGTAAAACCTCATCTAGAATATGCAGTTCAGTTTTGGGCACCAATTCACAAAAATAATATTGGGGAGCTGGAGAAAGTGCAGAGAAGGGCAACCAAACTGATAAAAAGAGCTTGGGTGAGTCTAATCTAAACTGATAAAAAGGCATGGAGGAGCTCAGCTATGAGGAAGGATTAGCTGAACTAAATTTATTCGGAGATTAAGAGGGGGTATGATCAACATGTGTTAATACATACGTGGTCCATATAGTGAACTAAGGTCACCACAGACAACAAGGGGGCAGTTTTTACATCTGGAGGAAAAAAGATTTAACCACCAAATATGAAAATGTTTCTTCACAGTAAGAGCAGTGAAAACGTGAAATAGACTCCCTCAAGAGTTGGTTCTGGCCAGCTCAGTGCATTGTTTTAAAAAAGGCCTGGATTCTTTCATAAATGCAAAAAATATAACTGAATACTAATATTTAGTGTTGGGCAAGATGTTTGAGTTGAACACACAAACAGTAAGGGTATTTGGCGGGCTGTTCGCCTGCCACGCCCCACAATGCACTCCTCTATGACAGTGCATTGTGATTGGCCAAAGCAATGCACCTGACCACAAGATCTGGGGGCCCCCTTGTTAAAGGGGGTTTCCTGATCCAGATAAGCCCCCCGCCTGCAGACCTCCACAACCAACAGCCACGTTTTGGGGAAGAGGTCCTTGTCCCCATTAACATGGGGACAAGGTGCTTTGGGGGGGAGCCCCCTCTGCCCCAAAGCATTCCCCATGTTGAGGGTATGTGGCCTGGTATGGTTCAGGAGGGGGGTGGCGCTTGCTCATCCTCCTCCTTTCCTGTCCTGCCGGGCTGCATAGTTGAATAAGGGTCTGGTATGGATTTTGGGGGGGACCCCACGCATTAAAAAAAAAATGTTTAATTGTCGGGCAATGCTGGCAATTCTTTTTACATTCAGCTATAAGCGGGGAACCCCACTGACTGCTGAAACATGAAAGAATGTTTTCACTACTAAAATACCTCATGACTTAATATTATAAATCATGCTGTATTTTAGTAGCTATGCAGTATCTTACTGCATACTCAGATGTGGTAAAATACTGCTTAGTGAATTGTCCCCTCTGTTTGACGTTTGCGGTCGAACTTTCGTTAGGTTTGAATGTTCAACAGTGAACCGAACAGGGGGGTGTTCGGGTCATCACTACTAATATTTATAAGTTGAACTAGGGAATATCCGATTGCCTCTTGGGGAATTAGAAAAGTATTTTTCCCCCACTGGAGCAAATTGACTCATGCTTTTTTGAGGATTTTTTGCCTTCACCTGAATATACTGTGGGTATAGGATTGTGTATATGGAGGTTTTCGATTTGTGTATGTGTTTTTTGTTTTTTTTAACTGCATGGAATTGCGTCTTTTTTTTTAAACCAGACTAACTATGTAATTATTTAATTAATCAATATATGACAGTGCCTCCAGCCTTCTAGCATGCTAATTAGCATAAAATAAATTAGGTAAATATAAACCACATTGACTTGATTAATTTCCAGAGTTCTTTTAAGTCTATGTTGAGATATTAACACGATAAAATCACCAATGAAAGTATAGACTACGTAACAATAAAATAAATAGCAAGTTTTTTGCTGTGTCTGATTTATCATGCAACATAAAATCACCTTTATTAATAGTCTATTGCTCTACAATTCATAAATATAGCCATATGTATACATATTGTGGCCTAGGAACTTAGGATAGGTTACAGTAGATTGTTTATTCTTGTTCAGTAGGTACCATCACCAGAATACAAGCAATGTGGACTATAATTGTGTCCACCCCGATCAATCTGTCCCCTCAAATTCACTGCAGCAAAATGTGAGGATTGAGTCTGTGCTACTAACAGGGCTTCTGTTAGAAACCCATACAGCCAACCTAACAGCCCCCCCCCCAAAACAAAACACAGTTTACTATGCTTCAGTTATCAGATCAGAACAGATCATCAGTACTGATCACTCATTGTGTTCATTCAGGAAAGGAAGGGGCTGGTAATTGTGGCATGATCTTCCCCCACTCTCCATCCTGAAGGATCCTATTGTGTTCTTGCAGCTGCCAGGCATGGAGAGGAGGGAAGCCAGCAGGGATGGGGGCACACAGGGGCCCTGGGCAGTAGGCGGAAACGTATGGTGCACAGGGAGGGTGAAGGGTGCACCGGAGGGCAATTACTGGAACTGTTTCCCTGTATGGCTCTCTCTGCAGCAGCTGAAAGCTACCAGGAGGAAGAGGAGAAGAAGTTACCTTTCAGCTGTTGCAGAGAGAGTCATACAGGGGATTGGTCCCAGTAATTACCCCCCCCCTCCCCCCCGCTGTGTCAATCACCCTCCCTGCCCACATCCAATTTCATCCAGCTGGCTGGGCCCCCCTGCTTGCCTGGGCTCTGTACAGGAGGACTAGTGATACCCCCTTATCCATGGCCCTGGCTACTAGTTAGTTACAGCTCAATTTAATTACTTGATTCGTTAGGTGGAGAAGATACCTTTGAATAGGATTTAATGCCCAAAATTCAATCACACAAAATTATGTGTAGTTCAGTAGATTCAGAAGTAAGAGGAAACTTTGTAGTGTAAAGATTAAATTGTTCCTTTCTAACCAGAGACAGTTGTGGCAGATTATAGGACTGAAACCCAAGGATTGACAATGACTGCTCAAGCTATGATCTGCCTCGAATGGAGAGTCTGGATAAGGATGATCAAACTGATTTCTCTGTGATGGCCTAAAGAGAATGTTCAGAGAGCTTAAAGGAGATCGATTGAAAGAGCCTTAGATCGAGAAAGCATGTGTGTCTCCGGGTTGAAAGAGACCGTGTCTTTTGATTGAGAGAACGTAATCTTTGGATCAAGAAAGTAATCCCTTTCCTCTCTGAAATTTCCCTTTTTATTCTCTTATCTAAGGACTAGCCTAAAAGGTGTAGTTCAGAATATTTTTATACACCTGATTGGAAAGCATTGTTATCGATTAGCCTAATGTATATTTAGGTGTTGATGATACCACATGATGATGCTCTGAGACCATGAATTCCTCTTTTAGGTCTATGAAAATAAAATTGGATTTCCTCAGATCAACGCTATCTGAGACATTATATTTTTATCCATAGATCAATTTTAGATATAGTACCCTCAAAATAAATGAGGCCCTCAGGGTGGGTAATATCACCTGTGATATTACTCTTTAACACGTTCCCGCCTGGCCTATAGCAGATTGATGGCCGGGCGGGACACTCGCTGTTGTGATGGGGCGTTGTATGACGTCCTGTCAAACTGATCCTCTCCCACGGCCGCGGGGCC
Source organism: Staurois parvus (assembly GCF_062004578.1). Classification (NCBI taxonomy): domain Eukaryota; kingdom Metazoa; phylum Chordata; class Amphibia; order Anura; family Ranidae; genus Staurois; species Staurois parvus. The sequence continues at coordinate 5,881,272 of NW_028318022.1, read as the reverse complement.
GCACAGCAGCGCGATCTGTCACCGGCGGTGTCCACGGGACAGAGCTGATGATATATCGCTACACCGGCCCGTTGCCAGTGTCATGTGACAGCTGTGACCAATCACAGCAGATCGCATGTCGATTGTATACAATGGATGGCTTCTTGTCATGCTATCCATTGTATACAATTATGTTGTAAGCTGTGACTGGTCATGGCAGTCACATGATACGGACAGGGTCAATCACAGCCCATCTGTATCATGTGATCAGCTTTGCCCAGTCACAGCTAATCACAACAAAAGACTGAATGAATCAGTTTCATTCAGTAACAATGATTGCAAATATCAATGAAATACATTGGTGTTAGCAATCATAATGTGTTAAAAAAAAAAAAATCACTTGCCCAGAGTAGTTCAGTGTTACTATGGTAAAATTGTATTGCTTTGGTCACTGTGCTGAAAAATAAAATAGTAAAAAAAATAAAAAATGTAATAAAAAATAAAAAAACAATAGAAACATTTGAAAAATAAAATACAAATTCAATTATTATTATTTTCACCAAAGAAATGTACCATAATACAGTTTGACCTAAATTTATGAAGAAATGTTATTTATTTGCAAACTTTTATAACTGAAACAAAGAAAAGTGCATTTTTTTCAAAAGTTTCAGGTGTTTTTTGTTTTATTTAGCAAAAAATAAAAGACTCAGTAATGATTAAATGCCACCGAAAGAAAGATCTATTTGTGTGAAAAAAATTATAAAAATTTCATATGGGTACCCATGTAAGCCGTGTACCGGGGTGGGCTCCCCAGGATACAGTGAAGTCACGAACGAGGAAGGCAACCCCAACACCAGGTTTTGCTACAACAGAATTTTACTTAGATGTGGCAAATAAACACAACCACACATGCTGAAAACATACAATAAATTTACATACACCCAGCCCAAAGGCTGAGACCCTTTTGCTGCACAGCACAGCGCCTTCTGATGGATGACGGTAGAAAGCGAAGTAATTTACCTACTGGTGGGCACAACTAAGCTGCCACACCTTACCTGTTATTACCCTAAAAGAACAAGAATCAGTGTATGGGTGTATGGTATAGGCTAGCTTGCGGTGCAGCACAACAGCTTACAATCTTACACAAATCTACAGTATTCCCCCTCCCATAACTGGTCCTGTAGCACGTGCCTGAGTATTCCTTTAGAGCAAAACGCCAGTCTGGCTTGAGTTTGTGGGATTTTATCAGCTCTCCAATCTGAAATGTCAGTTTAAGTTGTGGAGTCCTTCCAATGATCATTATTCATTAACACTTGCGGCCTGACACAAACCCTAACTAACTAACTAACTATAGGCCTGTCTCAGTCTCTGGAGGTGCCAACACTGAAATGAGGTGCGTGCACGATCTTACCAACCCGGGTCTGCCTTGCATCCGCTGGTGACTCAGAACAGAACAAATGTCTCTCCAACAAGCATGCGATCTCATCAGCCTTCCTGGCAGCGATCACCTTTCTCTGAACAGGATCAGCATCTTGAACACCATCAGCTTCACTAGCTGCAGTTCTCACACCTGGATGCCAACGAATTCTCTGCTCACATGGCTCTTTTCCTTCACCATCATCAAAACATGGCTGCAGTCTCTCTTCCTGTTCACTGAGCTCCCCGTGTAAAACCCCACCCCTTCCTGAATATAGAAATATCTATGCAGTCTGAGGCTGTTAGAAAAACAGTGACATCTTGTGGCTAAATCGCAGAATGTCAGTAAAACATTTAAAAACATTTAATTCCCAATGAGAGCTGTTTCCCCATCTCACACTCATATGAAGTGTTTATCATTTTTTTGACATGACCGCGCAATTGTCATTCAAAGTGCAACAGCGCTGAAAGCTGAAAATTGGCCTGGGCAGAAAGGGTGTATAAGTGTCCGGTATTGAAGTGGTTAATCTTAATTTTTTTTTAAATCATGGGATAGTTGCTAAAGATGCATGACTCATCAAGATATTAATTTTGAGGTAATAATTATTGATCCTCAGAGGACAGAAGTATCACATCATCGCACCAAAAGTAGTACATGTACTACTTTAGAAATCGGTGCAGCTCTGACCAAGTCGCACCGATTTGACCGCTCTAATTGCGGACAATAGGGTGCAACTTGGCATATGATTTGCAAGTCGCACAAGTTGCAACCGATGTGACTGGGGCATTAGAGATTGAATATCCTTAGTTTTAATTGAGCTTTTCTATATATCTTCAGAAATCAAACCTTCAAGGACCTTACATTTTGAAACATGTACATCTATGATTCTGAGTTCATGTGAGGTTCAGCTGAAGTTTTTATAGATATTCATATAATTTCTAATTTCATCTCAGAAAACCCCTGACAAAAAGTAGTAATGTTTAATTTGGCTGAAAAAATTAAAATACAATTTAATGTAAAATTTCAGACATCCCTAGCTCTGCATTTAGGTTTACTGCAATGAGTCTGTCATCTTTGCTGATTATTCAGCCATGCAACTATAGGGATGCTAGGGATGCAGTATTTCTTATTTTACAGCACTGGCACTAGTCATATCAGTAAAGCAAGGGAATATTTCCACTTAGCAATGGCATACTGTATACTTTCTTCCAAAAGCAAAACATTTTAGACATATAAAACAGTATTCTCATGGCTGGAGGACTTTAAAAAGGGGCCCCCTTTTAAAAATAGCACTACTGGGGACAGGTAGGTTCCTACCCCTCTGTAATTCAACAAGAAGCAAAAATGTAATAGCCAAATGCATAACTTGTTTAAAAAACACTTGTAGGTTAAAAAAAATGTAATTGAAATAAAAAAAAATTACACATCTGACTATTTTATTCATAAAATATTGAAATAAACTTTAGAAGGTCTGGTTACTTCCCTACATTGTTCTTGGGGCACTGCCTGCTCAATTCATACCTATAGGGATGTACTCCTCTGGAAGCCCATGTCCTCCACCCTTAGGAATAAATCAGGTAACTAACATGCATATACTGGCCACATAGCATAGCCAGAATTATTTAAAGTGAAATGCTGTACAAGACTGGTAGATATCCAGGAGTATAGATAAAGGTGAACATTTAACACTGCTGAGCAGGGGCGGACTGACCAATTGGAAACTCGGGCATTGCCCGAGGGCCTGGGGTCCATAGGGGGCCCCATGAGATGCCCCTGGTACCTTTTTCATAGGATTTTTTGAGTTTTGGCAAGGACACAGGGGCCCCATGTCTCCCTATTGCCCGGGGGCCCCATGAGTTGTCAGTCCGCCCCTGCTGCTGAGTGCATAGAGTAAGAGAGTAAGGGTTGTAAAGGTTGTAAAGTTGTGCCTTAAAAGTACCAGTTATATATAAAGTCTATAGTGTGTGTGTGTGTGTGTGTTTTACAAATAAACATTTAAAACTTGAAAAAGGATGCCCAGAGCATTTGCTAAAGAGAGAGCTTGGAAAAATGATTTCCCTTTCTGTCTGTGTGTGATGTCAGGTAACTGACAAGCCAGCAGCTGTCAGGCTTCAAAGGTTGTACATATAGGGAAAGTGGGAATTGGGGGTAAACACACATTTTGTGTACATGAAGGCACATTAGAACTGCATTTGTACTCTTAAATGTTTATCAATATGAAGTGTGCATATCTACATTTTAAACATATGTGTTAGCATGTGGAAACACATTTATTCATGTAACATGTCTTACAAACTTATGTTTGTGATAAAAAAAAGAATGTCTGTATGCATCTGGCTTATACTTGCAGCACTTTACAAGGGGTGGTCACATATTGTATAATGCGTTACCCCTCTTGATTAGAAGCCCTGAACGAAGATTGCTGTAATCCAAGGTTATATTCAAATACACAACACTGTCTCCTATGCTGTTGGAAGTAAATGGACTGAAGACTAAATATAGACAAGTGAAAAAGAAGGTCATTCTTAACATCAAGCAAATGGTTTATGTGAGAGTAGTAGTTCAAACTGACATATTTCACACTGAAAATGAGAAAGGAGAAGGCTGGGAAACTAAGAGAAATATGTGTGTAACCAAGCAGAACCCTTCAAGCAAATGTATTCAAAATGCCTAACAATCTGTGCTTTATCACTGAATAAATTGGACTTGATCCCTTTTACCTTCCCCCAGCAATACAGCGACTGTGTATATTAAATTTACTGGCTTATGCAAAACTAGGAAAGATTTATTTAACGAAGAATCCCACTGAAAATAGTTGTGTTTTGCATTTGGCTTTTTCTGAAAGATTGTGACCTTATTTCTAAGCTGATTAAACACGCATATCATAAAATAAATGTAAAATACAATTCAAAGCAAGTGCTCTGCCAATTTCCAATGCCATTTTAACTGCCGTGGTCACACCAGAAGGGTTCTCTGGAAGCAATGCACATTCGTTCTAACTCAGGGGACTCGTGTATATGGAACATTATAACATCAATGATTCACTTCAGACAGTGGTCAGTAATTATAGTATAATAAAATATGCCATCTTCTTAGAGGTGAGTTACCAACAAGGTCATTTCAGAAGTAAATTATTACCCTATTTTATGGTAAACTACTACTACTATATGTTATCTTATGATCATTATCTCTACACAGTTTAAGATACCAGCACTATTGTAATGACCAGTAAAGGAATGTATGTATAATTAAGGCCCTTCCAGTGCATACCTTCTGTCCAATGAGTTCCACATTTGTTGTGCATTTGTAGCTTCTATGGATTTCTAAGGAGCTTCAGCCAACCATTCAGTCCTTGGTTTGGATTATGTACCCTAACTCTGCCATGTACAGAGGCGCCAACAAAATTAAAACAGTTCATTCACATATATGACTAGTATTAGACATCTATAAACTGTCTATTGACAGTCCCTGGTCTCTACAACGTATGAATCAAACATCTAATGATCAGCACATCAAAGTCCATAAAACATCTTTTTACGTCATTTTAATCTGAATAAAGACAGGATGATATCTGATCATACTTGAATTGTTGTATCGCCCATTTCACTGGAGTTCTGCTACTAGTTTTATTATTTTTTGTCTCTCCATTCCAAATTATAGAGCAATGCAGGTAACAGGTTGTATTCAGAAAATAAAGCTATACTTTATGGTTTGCCGAGCAGAACAGCAAGTTGTACGCTGTATGTCGTAATGGAAAATAAAGTAGTCAGTAATGCAGGTAGGCTATGTCCTCTAGTTCACTACTTCACAGAAAAGAATACTACACTTTGAGCAAAATAGAATATTTTTTTTAGATGTATACTTTATAAAGTGGAATATAAAAATATAGTGATGAGTGAACATGCTTCACTATGTACATAGTGTCAATCTCCCTGGTATATAGCAAAGTCGTAAATGGGTCCCTTGTACTTCCTACTAGTTGCTTACCTCTTCTACCCAACCCCCAACTAGTACTTCCTTTATAGAGGGTATACCATCAAAAGAGGTAGGGATCACCCCTCATATTCCTCTACTTCTGCTCCATGGCACATAAAACAGTACCAGTGGTGGAAACAATACTCCCCCCCCCCCCCCCCATTTTTCCAACTGGAGTTTGAGCAGCGAGGGTGAGGTGCTGTTATTCTGTCCTCTGGAATCCTGCTGCTGAAGGATCTGATGTGGGATGTCTTCTGATTCTGCTGAACTCTAGGGAGTAAATATTTGTACAACTAAAAGCATGTCTTACTATGTGTGCATGTTTTTTATTTATATATCTTACTTCCATAACTACATTCACTGATAACTTAGTTAAGGGTCTGAGGGACCCTAAAACCAGTTCTCCAGGGAGGGTCAACCGCTCACTTGCCCCCCAGTGGGGGTAACAGATAACCCCCCCCCCCGCTGACACATCTTCCTGGGTACTGGGAAAGCTGAAGTGTCTCTAAGCATCATGTTTTTGGGGGAAGCCACAGTGCCCAGTGCCTGTCAGCATCATGTTCTTTCTGGGAACCTGTCTCAAAGCACTCCACATATCCAATGCTCAAGGGTTTGTGGGCTGGTATTGACATACAAGAGGGGCTGCTGGTTAACTGTAGGAAGAAGGGGGAATTTTTTTTGTTTTTTGTTAAAGCACTTCTCCCTTAGAATACCTAAAGTTTATACAGTGGGGAGCCCCTGCCATCAAACTCATCTGAAGACTTAAACCTTGTACACGCTGTAATTTTTTTTTTGTTTAGCCCAGTGGGCTGAATGAAAAAATACCAGATAGATTAATGTACTAACACAAGCAGTGTTAGTGTAGCGATCTCCCCCGCTGTGTTATTGTGTTTCTGACAGGGCCCCCCCCGCCAGAACACTACTTCAGTAAGTGGTCTCAGCCATTTTTCAGTCATGCCCCTTTGACAGAAGTGGGACAAACATCCGGCTTCTGCCATACAGATGGGCCAATACTGGACGGTTTCTGTTGAACCGGCTGATACCACCCAATATTCGGCCAGTGTGTACCTAGCTTTAAATTTTGTTTTGCAGTTAGTGCAACAATTACATTTGGCAACTGTTCACTGGCTACTCTGTCCATCTGTTGTATTTTCATGATATTGTAAGTAGGGTGGATGTGACTGGGCCATGCCAGTGACTGTTCCTCAGGTAAACAGCAGTAAAGGATTCATTGACTGAGTTTCCCAGTGAATTTTTTATAAAAAGATACCTTAGTCTTCTTGGACCACTAAAGGTTCATGTTTTCTAAACTTCAATGTAGAAGCAAAAGTTTAATAACTGCTAACATTTCAAAGCATTTCAAAACAATACAATAAATATTTCTGCTTACCAGAGAGAACTTTTTAAGGATACGTTCACCTTTACACAAAAAATAATCAATGCACATTTTTTTGCAGGTAAAAAAACGTGCATTTATTATTCTTTGGGTTAGGAGCCTCTAAAGCATTGTACCAGTGATCAGCAGATTGCTGAAGCCATGCAGGTCTTCTGCAAACTGTCAATGTATCTGCTTGCTTGTACATCCCGTACAAGCAAGCCGATACTTCTCACAGAAGAATCAATTAACTACAACAGCTCTCACAGCACCATGCTAGTTCATTGAGGACTACAAGACAACAGCCACTAAGGCTGTAAGGACCTGTAGTGCATTCATTCACAGAGCACTGTGAATGAGTGACGCAGCCACGTGGACGAAATAAATATGGTATTTCGTTATTGCCTGAGATCACAAGTAACATATAAATATAACAGGTTGTGAGATGCCACACTATGAAAACTATCACTTCAGAACTGAGGACTGGAAGAGAGTAATTGTACTATGTAATCTTCTAGTTTTATATTTTCAGAACAACAGATGCAGATATATAGAAATAAATGACATATAATTTAAAGAGCTTTGCTACAGTAATCTTTTCTAATACTGCAGTTCAGATAAATTGGCAAGAATCAGCTGCATAAAATGTCAAAGAAAAACTGCTTTAAAAATAGATGTGATACATGGCAATGGACACACAACTTTAGCAGTGCTTTTTAGATAAATGTCTTTGAAAAATGTTATGTTTTGGAAAAGCTAGAGAGCATCCTTCAGATTGTACACTTGTCTTTTGGCTGTAAGAGAAATGGGAAAAAGTGATGTCAAGTAGCCAGCTTTTGGAGATGCACATGCAGAAAACAAATTTTTCTTTTAAATGTTACTTCTGTGTAATTACTAATTAAAATATGGATCATTACAGAATATCTAAAGCCAAAACGTTTTCTTTTTAGATTTGGATAGAGAATAATTAAAACCCTTCTGAGATTTCTTGTCACTTCCTGCCCTGGTATGCAACAGGAAGGTTAAGTAAATCGCTCCAAAGTAATAGGGTAATACATATCTTATATCTTAAGTTGGCCATACATGGCTCAGTTTTTTTGTTCAGCCAGCGGACTGAAAGGAAAAATTGAACCAATTCCCCTATCCACACAATCAAGTTGGATACAGGATTCCTCCCCACTGAATCATTGTAGTCTGACAGCAGAGAAGTCAGTTGGACTCCTCCACTGCCAGAATACACTAATCAACCACCGATCAGCCAATAGCATGCAGGGCTAACTGAACTAAAGTTTTCCAGTAAGCCCATTCTGTGGGGAACAGTTATCTCCCCCTTTCTCTTTACTGTCTATACCACTGACTTCAGCTTCCAGTGAGAGGTCTTGCCATTTTCAGAGATTTTCTGATGACTCTGTGGTAGTGGGATGTATCCGTGAGGGAGAAGAGATTGAGTATAGGACTGTGGTGGAGAACTTTTTCACATGGTTTGAGGATAATCATCTGTATCTAAATGCTAAGACAAAGGAACTGGTTGGTTTTAAGTATTTGGGGAGTTCTGCATATATTATAAACTGGACTGGAGTAAGAACACTGAATATAGAAAGGGTCAGAGCTGCCTCTATTTTATTTTTTGTAGGGTGAGGTTGACGTCTTTTAACATCTGACAGATGATGTTTTATTCGTCTGTGGTAGCCAGTGCTCTCCTGTATGCAGTGACATGCTGGGGAAGCAGGCTTAGGGTGGCCGACATCAACAGGCTCAATAAGCTGATTCATAAGACCAGTGATCTTGTTAGATTGGTGCTGGAGTCAACAGTGTCAGAGAGGAGGATGTTGTCCAAGGTATGATCAGTCTTGGACAACTCCTCCCACCCACTCCACAATACACTGGTCAATCTGAAAATTACTTTCAATGATAGATTGTTACAACCATGATGCACTACAGAGTGATACAGAAAATCATTTTTGCCTGTGACCATCAAATTATATAATTCTTCTCCGTAAGTGTTGAATATGAGGATTTTAATCTGGTTTATAATCCATATTTTTATTTAGTTTTTAAATTAAGTTCGTATCAGGTTAATTATGTGCAATAATTTGTAGGTTAATGTTTAAAGAAAATGGTGTCATTTTTGCATTTTGGTAGTTTGTTTTTCTGTTATTTTTTTAATCGGTGTTATTTATTCTATGTAGTGTTTTAATAAAATGGTATACAGTAGTTTATTACACTCTAATATTAATTTAGTTTTAACAACTAATATTATCTTGCTGTTAATGGTAATTTTATTGTTTGTTATTGTTTTGTTTCCTTTCATTATTGTGATTTTGTGTTGTCTTCATTGAATGTAACTGTATTTTAATAATTTACCTTTGGGATTAACAAAGTATACCGAATGTGAATCTGTATACTCTATGGCCTGAGGTAGCTGCTCTTTTTTCCCATAATTAAGGTGGCCCTGGTTCTCCTACAGGCATTGTAGGTTAACAATGGTCAAAGAGTAAGAACTACAGCTAGACATGTAGCCTGTGAAGGTATAAAGGAGCCTTTGTGATCCTGGAACCCATTACACATAGGGGCTGCGGGACATTGGCAAGGGTACTGCTGGGTCTGTGGGTAGGCTGATGGACCTATATAGTTCCACTGCTAATGTCACATAGAAACTCTGGTAACTTGAGAATTAGTGTGTCCCCCTTTACCCACCGATACCAATATTATTAGATCCTTCTCCAACTGCCACCAATGATGAGAGTTTTCCCTCACTGAACACCAATGTCAGGTGACACTATATTAAACATGAATGTAAAGGAATGAAGTAGAAATGGAAACATAGAAAAGTGACAGCAGAAAAAGACCAAATGGTCCATCGAATCTGACTTTTTTTTTTTTTGTAGATCTATGTTTGTCCCAAGCATGTTTTAAACTATTTACTGTTGACTATTTCACTATTGCTGCTGGAAGTTTATTCCAAGCATCAACTACTCTTTCAATAAAATAGTACTTTCTGAGATTAGTTTTGAACTTTCCTCCAGTTAGTTTAAGGACATGCCCCCGTGTTCTTGATTTTGGTTTCATGTTGAAAATACTGCCCTCCTGAACCTTATTCACCCCCTTGATGTATTTAAAGGTTTCAATCATGTCTCCCCATTTCCTTCTTTCCTCCAGACTGTACATATTAAGTTCCTGAAGTCGCTCTTGATAGGTTTTATCCCCCAGACCCTTTTACCATTTTTGTTACTGTGGTGGTTTATGTAAGGATATATATTATTTATAAAGGGCGTGTCCCTTTCCCTTAGATGAAATATTACAGTGCCTCCAGCCGTTAAAATACGGCAAATATTTAATAAACCAATAATTTGGACACCTTGATAATTTGATCACCACTTATTATACCTTGAATTCTTTTAGCCAATATGATTTCGTACCATACACACAAAATTTGCCTTATAATAGATAAATATAAAAATTTATTTATGTACAAAAATTATATATATATTAACACAAAACGTAAAAGACTGGTGATAAATGAATATTGGTACACACAATCAAAAATATATCCTACCAATGTAAGACACAATATAAGGTTTCTAACTAATTACATCAATATCACAATTTTTAAATGATATGATTATTTATTAAATTTATTAATAATTAATAATTTCGAATACCTCAAAGGTTATATTCTCACAAGCCGTGGCCATAGGATTGCAAGAAGCAAGCCCTTGATATATGATACTCTGGTTATTAATATTCAATAAATTTGAAATATGAAAAAAAAAATTATAATATGGCAATAAACAATTTTTAACAGTAAAACAGGATCTCTCTACATATATCTAACTACCCAATATTGTTGTGATACACTAAGGTAATTTTATGATTCCACACAACGGAAAAAAATAAGTAATACAAAATCAAATAAACATCTCACCACACCCGGAATTCAGACTAGGCAACTCTCCCGTGGATTTAGCTGGCAGTGGAACGCCTTTAGACTGATATTATAGGGCAAGTGATAGGTATTCAGTAGGGGAGAATGTAGGAAGTTATAAGGTTAGAGGTTTAGAAATTTAGTTAAAGTTTTAGGAAGTTTGAAAGGATGGAAGAGTAGTTATTCAGCAGAGATCTTCTTCAGATGTCAGGGTCTTCTTGTGATGAGGTCTCTTCTTGAGCTTTTTCTTGATGAGCTTTTTTCTTGTTAAAGGTACAAAGGCTTTTATATCCACTAATCCATTGTTCTAAGATACCTTCCCACCAGGCTTCCTGATTGGCTAGTTGAGAAATGTGTGTACATAAGCTATTTCTCACCTGCCCGCCAGGTGGCGGTCATGTATCATAGAACAATTTGAGTATTTGAGATGACTCATACCTTGGGTGGAATCTTAAGGTAATTTCAGGAATCAAATATACGTCTTTTTCCAGATATAAGTGATCATACCTATGATATTCTAAATAGGGACCATGGAATATAGGTGTATATTCAGTTATTCCTTCTTGAAATACCATCCTGTTTGTTTCCTGATAAGACATGTAACTAATGCTAGTTTATAATACATCTTACTTCCCATCATCTCAATACTCAAGTTAGTGATATATAGTTCCCATTTCTGAATATTTAGTGGTGTGTAAAATCCATAACATCTCATTTATAATATGTTTTTGTAATATATTTTTGTAATTATATACAGTCAACTCTTAGACTTTATATACAGTCAACTTTTAGACTTAAATGTCCTAAATTTCACCCCTTTGTTTTAGAATCAACATTTTCTCTGTGTAGAAAAAAAAACTTTCTGTTTGCCTGGCCCTTGTGTTGGACTCATGGTAAACAACTGTTAATGCTTTCACCCTTGGTGAACAATAGTATATTTCAGAGGTCTGTTGGTTCATCACACTCTGCACGTTTTGGTTAAGCTTTCAACCAGTTGAGTTCCTGTCTCATTATTGTTAAATGTTTGAAAGTCTAAGTCCTATCTGGCTATTTGTTTGACTTTCTGTATCTGCATTCTTCTCAACCTCAATATACAAATAGTCCTTGTTGACAGTTCAAACAGTCTTATTGTCTTGGAAAAGTCTCACTTCCCCCCTTCTCCATTTCTTAACTAGAATCCTTGATGGTTCAACCAAGACAAAATTAACTCTTAGCATCCGGCTATACTGAGCTGTTTGCCATATAATATTATGTCTTGATAAAGTCATATTTTTGAGACATAATTCAAAAGGTCCACAACATTACCCATCTTAGAACTCGTTAAGTGAGATCTCACTATAGATCTTTACTGGGGATCAGGACCTCCTTCTTCCTGCTGGAGGAATTTAGAGTGAATTTAGAGCATTTAGAGTGACCACCATTGTAATGGGTAATTCTACACGGACAACAAATGTAATGAGGCATTTCTACCCACCAGTAGTGTAATAGACTGTTTACAATGACTGTAATGGGGGTATTTACACCATTATTTTGGGGGCATTGGTGGTAAGTGTGAACTTCCCTTTTACATTGATGGTCAGTGTGAACTTCCTTGTTACATTGGTGATCAGTGTAAATGGCTTCAGTACAAATTCTCCAATTAAATGTGTAGTTAGTGTAAATAATTATATTACATTAGTGGTCATTTTGTGGGATTCATCACTGAATACCAACGTAATAAGACCATATACATTAACCATCAAGGTAACAAGGGTATTTACAGTGACCACCAATATAATGGGTGTATTTGCAATGACTATATCTAGGAGGCATTGGTGGTGAGGGTAAATGCACCCGTCATATTGGTCATATTGGTGATTTCTGTAAATGCATCTTTACTTTGGTGGTCAGTGTGAAATGCTTTTTTTGTGAAGGGCACTGAATTTTCAAACTGAATTTTATGAAGTCACTCAGTGGGATTGGACTTCACATTTCACATGGGGTTGAGGGGTTGTTAGTGTATTAATATGAAGGAGCTGCAATGAAGGAAGGATTGTGGTGGCTGAATATGTGAACTTCTCACTGGGAAGTCTGTGAGCACTACACAGGAGGAAGCTAAGCAGTGGTTGCACATGAGAGGATGAAGCATATTAATACAGCTGAGGTTGAGTTTCTAGGTCATATATTGTACTTTTGGGAAATTAATAAATTATGTGTTGCTGTTGGTTCATATAAATAGTTTTTGTTCAGGATAATATTGTTTTGCTAGGTGATGTCTGCTATGTCCCTTCTGAGTGAAATAATGCACCAATGTGGTGTGATATAATGTGCAGTTTCTCATTGATATATTTTGCTGTTTTTGGTTGATGTCATTTGTTATTACAGTATGTTCTTGTAACCATGTACATCATTTGCTGTAATGGTAGAGTAAAGTATCATTTACTGTTGATCATTTTTATAACTTGCCATTGCTAGTTGATGTAATTTGCTATTACAGTGTTATATATTCTTGTGACCATATACATATTTCCTTTACTAGCATAATAAAGTATTATGTTCAGTTGCTCAGTATTATAACTTGTTGTTGCAGTGCGATGTGGAATGCATATGTGGCATGGCATATTGTGCTCAGTCAAGATGGATGAGTCTTTTTTAACTTCATTTGTTATTTTGTTTTACAATAATTTACTCTTAAATTTTTACATTTTTAAAAAATAATTCATTGGCCTTACTGCTAAAAAATAATGATAGTGATTAAGACAAATAACAAACATTGTAACTTGTTGGGAGGTTTTTTCAGTATGATGCCTTGCTTAGCTTGTTCACCACTTGTCATTGTTGAAGGATGTAGTCCAAATAACAGATCTAAAAATCTGTGGCAAATATACATAAATTGTTGACTTTGCTGAATCTAAAAGCTAAAAAATGTTATATGAGTCTTTCTGAAGTGTTTTTGATAGCCAGGGGAATGGGACAGAACATTTTGTGTAAACTCAGGCCATTCTGAGGCAAGTGGTTCCACTGTAGCAGTGGGGCTAATGGGTCCTTAGGCACTATGCATGTCATGTTATGTACATATTGCATAAATAAAGTAATAGCTGTCCTGCTAGAGCTATCACTAAACATGCCAGTATGTCCTCATTGTACATATAATGTGGAAATATGTGTTGTGCGCTGTATGTTACATACTTCAGACTGCCTTACTTTGTGCACTGTGCTTTACGTACATAGTCTGGATTGTCTCAGTCAGTACACTGTATGTTACATACTTCTGACTGCTTTACTTTGTGCACTGTGCTTTACGTACGTAATCTGGATTGTCTCAGTCAGTACACTGTATGTTACATGCTTCTGACTGCCTTACTTTGTGCATTGTGCTTTACGTACGTAGTCTGGATTGTCTCAGTCAGTACACTGTATGTTACATACTTCAGACTGCCTTACTTTGTACACTGTGCTTTACGTACGTAGTCTGGATTTTCTCAGTCAGTACACTGTATGTTACATACTTCAGACTGCCTTACTTTGTACACTGTGCTTTACGTACGTAGTCTGGATTTTCTCAGTCAGTACACTGTATGTTACATACTTCAGACTGCCTTACTTTGTACACTGTGCTTTACGTACGTAGTCTGGATTTTCTCAGTCAGTACACTGTATGTTACATGTTTCTGACTGCCTTACTTTGTGAACTGTGCTTTACGTACGTAATCTGGATTGTCTCAGTCAGTACACTGTATGTTATATACTTCTGACTGCCTTTGTGAACTGTACTTTACGTATGTAGTCTGGATTGTCTCAGTCAGTACACTGTATGTTATATACTTCTGACTGCCTTACTTTGTGCACTGTGCTTTACGTAGGTAGTCTGGATTGTCTCAGTCAGTACACTGTGTTGTGCATAATATACTCATGAGTGTTCCACTATGTTCTATTTTTGTACTCCTGAGTGTCCAACTCTGTATGCTGTGTTGTATATTACATTCTTTAGACCTCTTTTTAATAGTTTCTGTACATTAAATGCCTCTACCAATATGGCAGTCTCCATAGAGAGACATGGTGCAGAACAAGGCATAGTAAGCCAGTAGTAGTGAAAGTTCAGTTACAGAGAGACCACAGGCAATATTGGTGACCAGTCCTTTGCCCTCCCTCTGACAATTTTGGACACAGTTTTCAAAGTTCAGTTCCTCTTGTATTCCCTGCTCTATCCAACACAAAAAAAAGAGAACATTTTGTCTATAAATACACTTTAGGTGGATTCTGCGTATGAAACATGACACTTTATTACACTCAGTGGTCACCTATAGGGGTAAAAAAATCACATTCATCCATACTTAGATACAAGTGTAACAATGTACACATAGTTCCATCTCTGCTTTCCCAACAGTATATGTGCTAAAGATTTTAGTATCTGTTTAAACAAGGTACTGTTTCTGAGACCTTTAAATGTACATATGGACTACATATACAGTATATCTATATTAAGCGCAGGAGTAATTCAGCTTAATTTAGGGAGTAAAAACATACCAGAAGGAAGACAGAATGTATGATTATGTTACAAAGCATGTATGAAAAAAAATGCTGGAAAATAACCATTGGACTGCTCCAGTTATTAATGTTCTATTTTTGTTCTTACTTCACATGATCAGAATCTTAATTTTAAGTGTTTACAGCAACTTCAAATTTGTTATTCTGTGCACAATAATGTTATAAAAGGAAAACTTTTTCTTACACTACAATCCCTTAGGGAAGGTGGGATAAGAGGGAGTGAAATGAAAGCATCTCTGAGTCATTAAACTAGTGGGTTTGGTGCTACATTAAAGGTTAGTTGTTAGTACTCTAGAGGAAAGCAAAAGATAGTGAGCATTGTGCTAGAGCCCAGGAAAACCTAGCTGCTGAAAAATGGTTATATTTAGTATTTAAACATAACAAATTCTGGAAAGCACGTATTATTACTGTGGAGCAGATTATAAAAATTATTGATTAAAGACATGAGCAAATTCATGAATTTGCTTGCATGAATTCCGGTAAAAGCATAAAAGAGAAAGCAACAGTAAACTGCAAAAATGTAAAAGTCCAAATTGTATAATCAAGAGTTTCATATCAAGGATCAAGGACACAGTTAATGCTGCAGCTTTAAAATATGGACTATTGTGTCAACATGGTGCTGTTTTTACTCATTTTATAGAATGGTTTAAAATTTCATTTTAACCAGCATGAAATATGTTATATTAATTTCTAATTTTTGCCAAATGCAGCCATCAGTTGCAAAGCTAGTACCTGAGGTTTGTAGAAGGCTAAATAATGTATTTGTAGTATTTGTATGACCATTTTTGTATTTAACCAGTTTAATGGATAAGTTCAGCATTGGGGAAAAATAATAAATACACACATTCTTGCAGTAAAAAAATGCCTTTTTAATTTTTTTCCCCCAAAGCCTGCAAACCATGGTCAGTGGAATGTGGGTGCAATGCCAGTTTCTTGCACACTTTCCCTCCAGCTTTCTTGCCCATACTTCTCTAAGGGCTTTCTGTTTGAAAAGTGGAAGAAATGTTGGAGGACTACGAGGGCACTCATTAGTGCCCTCACAGACCATTGAGAACTACAAGTCATCTGCCATGGTGGCAGACAGGAATTGTAGTTCCTCCAGTCACAGATTGTAATCTGTGACTGGAGGAACTACAATTCCTGTATGAATAATGTAGTTGTGTAAGCGAAGCCAGGCACAGCCAAGCCTATTTTAATCCCTTGACACCGACGTCACACAAATATGCGGCCTCACAGAACTGGGCTTTTTTCCGTGGGGCTGCATATTTGCGTACCTGTCTTTGACCGGGGTGTCACTGAGAGCCCCGGGTCCCGTTCTAACGATCTGGACCCGGGACTCCCAATTCAGGGTCACATGATCACTGTGATAGCCTCTGATTGGCTATCACAGTGATCAGTCACTGTAAAGCCCACCCCCTTGTTTTTTTTTCTCTGAATGGAGGAAAGGATATATTGTATCTTTTTCTCTCTCCTTGCAGAGAGAAAACAAAACAACTGTTTGTAGAAAAAAAAAAAAAGATAAATAAATATTAAGAAATAAAGAAAAAATATCTAGATCAAGGTTTGATCTAGTTCAGTGCCAGGGTTAGTGTTTGGGTTAAGGTCAGGGTCAAAGGTCCGGACTTTTTTTTTTTTAATTGGTATCAGTGTCAGTGTGTTTTACGTAAAAAAAAAAAACCTAAAAAAAATGCGCACTATTGTTTCTGGGCTGTAGTACAGGTGAAAACAACAAATAACATACACATATAAAGTAAGTAAATAAGTGCAGCGCTCAATAGATAATGAAATAGAAAGCTCCTGTGAAAATAGGTATATCAACAGTTGGCACCAGCTGTAGTTTCCTACGAAGCAGTCATCCCAATGGAATTGTGACTGAAATAGCAGAAGTGCACACTAACCAGAAGCGCATGGATAATGCACATTTAGGAATAATAATCCTAGGAGGTAATCTGTAGTCAGCAAGTGGTGGGCATCCTTCTGAGATCTGGTCAGTCAGCCTGGGTTAGGTATGAGATACTGCTGGGTCCAGCATAGGCATATATGGTATCACTGCAATCATCAAGGGCTGGAAAATGTATTTTGGGTTGTTCTTTGGTGGTAGGTTAAGGTAGAAACAAGAAACACACAGCTAAATTAAAAAAAAAAATGATTTTTTTACTATTTTGGGCCAGTTTTCCTTTGATAATAAAAAAAAATCAGGAGATATTCATTACCATTTACCAACAAATGAAAGCCCAATTTGTCCTGAAAAAAAAACAAGGTATAATTCACCTGGATGTACAAAGTAGCTGTGATGATATGTACGGTTTTACTAACACATGTCAAAGTTGTACAATTTTACTTAGGCTTTAAGATTTGATTTACCCTTAGGCATGAAGGGGTTAAATATGGCAGCAGGTGCAAGGGAGAGGAACCACTGCCTACTCTCACAAGGATGGATAGGGAGTGCAGGGGAGGTGTCGGAGCATTCTCTAAATATTGGTGTACCACGTAACATGTTCAAAGAGGTGAACTTATCCTTTAAAACCTCTTCACCCAATGTATTTAAACCTTGTACACTTCCTTCCACTTGTACTGACTTATAAAATGACATTGCTGAGACCTGGCTGTCTGTGTCTCAGGAATAGCTCCTGTGCGAACAAAGCCAACAAACAGGCTTCATTCATAAATATATTTTAACAATATATTGTTACAATGTATTTTGATTTATGTTTACATCAAAAGAATGACAGATGTTCCCACTTAACCCCTTATTAACTGCTAATAAGCAGCTGTAATCAAAGTGTTAGTAAAACCCCCAAAAAAGGAAAGTAATCTTCTTAATAATTTTTGTAATCATTTTGTGCCCTCTCTTTCCTTATTAAAGATTTCCTTTATTAGTCCTGATACCTGATGGTTCTACCATCCATTTGCACCTTCTTCTTGTTGGCAATGATTTACAGGTGCATAGAGCTTCTGCAGCATTGATACCACAGTGTGCACAATCCCCTTCTAGTAAGTAGGCCATGCCTGCTCATGGATTAGTGACAACAACAGGACATGTGATGTGTTGTGGATTATACACACTCTGACCCAAACTGGTGAGAAGAAGACCTAGACGTAGACATGACCTAGATATGAAAGAATAAGATATTTATGGCATTTTTTTAAGTATTTCCTCTGGAAACGAACTGCTGGCGATGTGCTCTATTTATCAGATGTGGGCATTTAGTCAGGGTTTACAACCACTTTAATTCTTTAATTTTTTTCCCCTCAGCTGTATAACTAAACCAATATGTTTATATTTTTCTTTCTTTACCTTTTGAATGTAAGCCCTTTTCCTTTTCATTTGTTTTTTTTTCCATTTGATTTTATTGCATGGCATTAAAAAATGTACACACTTTTTTAAAATCCTTTATTAACCCACTTTAGCTCTTGTATCTGCATACCCCTTTGTTTTATGATACAAAAATAATACACATATAATTTTTCTGGAATAAACTAGGCTTTGTTCTGGCAATATTGTCTCACTAAAATTAGTTTATTTTCTATGCATCTATGCAAGTAGACAAAAAAAGTAAGAAAACTAAAACAATACACTTTTTTCTAGTTTGACCAGTGATAGTTGTAAAACAACTAGTGTTACTACAGATACAAAGTGCAAACTTTATTCTATTATTTGTCCTGTTTATAATGGTACAAAAGTTATATTTCTAGTATAAAGTCTGTCACAGTTATTTGCTAATACAATTAAGAATTTAAAAATTTTGTGTTTTTTTAATGCAATACAGTGAAAATAAAAGCACAAAACAAACAAAAAAATGAAAAATGTACATTATAAAGGTAACAAAATCAAAAGTTTACAAAAATGAAATCAGTAGTAAACCATAGTAAAAAAAAAAAAAAAAAGGGCCCCTGAAGGATATTGTCATAGTGTGCTAGTATGCATCGCATACTAGCACAAACATTGTTGACTGCTCAAATATTTTACAATAATTGCAGTAACATTTTATTAATGAACTGTGGCCACTAACTGATTCAGTTGAGTTTTTAAAGTGAGAAGTTCTGTGGTTGATAAATTTAATGTAAAAGCTAATAGGTTTAGTTTTCTCTAAAGTGTTTCCTTGGTAACAATGAAAACCTGTAATACATTGTCAGTCATTTCACTTCATCTCTGACAAACCCAGTAGAAAGTAAATTATTCAACTCTGCTTCACAGTTCGCTTCATTAGATACACCATTTCCTTTTGCATATATAAGAGATTATAATTTTAGTGTATATATAGGATAGTATCGTTAGTGTAAATATTAATGTAAATAAAGTGTAAATAATATTACAAACTGAAGTACTGACTAGCTCAATAGATTGATAACACAGGCTTTCAAAAGATTAGATTTGAAGTAGCCATACTAGATGTGAGAAGCAGATATTTAAACATAAACCGTGAGAAGCTGATATTGATTTTGGGCTAAGAAGTCTCAATATACTTCAAACTAATTCTGCCCATAAAGTTACATGGCTGATCTGTCTGCTCTCGGGACAAACTGGTCTGCAGAAGGCCATGAGCTGAAGGTTGGATCCAGTTATTTGGGAAAAGTGGTAGGTGGTGATTGGAACAGATTTTCTAAACTATGTAATTCCTCCCCAAAACCAGCAGTTTATGTTGAGGCCACCCATGAGATTGAAAATGACTAGATTGGGTGATTATCCTTTTATGTTTTTGGGTGTCTTAAAGTTAGCACAGACTTCATTTCCTACCACAAGATGCCTGCTTTTATCATTATTGTCCAGAAAAGCCCTTGTTTAATTTCTTGGCTAAGCTCCACCTACTGATAAAAGCAGGCGCTGCGTGGTGTCTAATCTTAGCTGGGGTTTTTACCTCTAAACATTCCGTTAAGTTTGGGTAAAACTGTCTGGAAGCATTCATGTAACATTGACCATAGGATGTAATAGTTTAGATTCCCAATCCAGACCCCTTTTTTAATTTGATGTTCTCCAGCACTGTAACCCTGAGGCAATTTATGAACTTTATGACAGGTATGGGCTGCTGCATGAACATTAGTTTTATTATTAATTGTGTATCTGTCCATAATAGTTTATAGGACTCAGGGTTATTGCCTTCTCCCCAGCAGTATACTGGTGGGACACATTTATTTTATTGCATCAACATATTATGCAGTGTTTTACAGAGCACATAAATCAATTAACTTCAGTCACATAATCAGATATACCAGGCTTGAGGAATTGCAAGGTGAAGTACCTTGCTGTAAATGTGGTACCTGAAGCCTGTCGGTGCTAAAGATACATGTGTACATTTCACACCTTTTCTTCATTTTTAAAATTAGCAGCCATACAGAATTCTACATGCTGTCTTTTCAATACATTGATAAATGTAGCACATAATTATGTAAATGTATGCTTCCCTTATAATAACCTGTATCTAGTGCACATGCTCTCTGAAGCTAATTTATTCAATGTGAATGTCTAGTTTTGTCGAGAAGAGTAAAAATCAATCCTCTCTAAGTTAACTTAATTCATTGCAAAGATTTTTAGAAAATTAAATTTCAGACTCTTACCATCTCTTACTGAGATGGGCCATGTCAGTGAACCTCATTCACAGTCCCACTGAAAGGTTTCCAGCTGTGCAGTACCTATGGTAAGTATTTTACAAAGGATGAATGGCTCATTGCAATAAACTTACATATTGTACTGAGAATTCCTGAAACATTACCTTAGGTTTAGTACA
This sequence comes from Staurois parvus, assembly GCF_062004578.1. Taxonomy (NCBI): domain Eukaryota; kingdom Metazoa; phylum Chordata; class Amphibia; order Anura; family Ranidae; genus Staurois; species Staurois parvus. Next base: position 5,860,348 of record NW_028318022.1, on the reverse strand, counting down.
GACATCACAATTCCCTGCTTTAGAGCACTGTTACCATGGTTGCAAGAAGTCAAAATTTACTTTTTTGTAAGTTTAAGAACAGGTTCAGCTCTAGCCTAAATGGTTTGCTTTTGTTTTAGCATTTGGATGGAGTACCTACTGTATGTCTGGCGTTTACTGATATGCCCTCTTGGGTAGATTTTCCCTTACTGTCTATGGTTTGAACCTATGTCTGGCGTTTACTGATATGCCCCCTTTGGGGAAATGTTCCCTTACTGCCTATGGTTTGAACCTAGGTCTGGTGTTTGTTGATATGTTCCCTTTGGGGAAATATTCCATTAGTGTCTATGGTTTAAACCTATGTCTGGCGTTTGTTGATATGCCCCCTTTAGGGAGATGTTTCCTTACTGTCTATGATTTGAACCTATGTCTGACTTTTGTTGATATGCCCCCTTTGGGGAAATATTCCCTTAGTGTCTATGGTTTGAACCTATGTCTGGCATTTGTTGATATGTCCCCTTTAGGGAGATTTTCCCTTACTGCCTATGGTATGAACCTATGTCTGATGTTTGTTGATATGCCCCCTTTGGGGAGATTTTTCCTTACTGCCTATGGTATGAACCTATGTCTGGTGTTTGTTGATATGCCCCCTTTGGGGAGATTTTTCCTTACTGTCTGTGATTTGAACCTATGCCTGGCCATTGTTGATATGCCTCCTTTGGGAAAATTTTCCCTCACTGCCTATGTTGACACTTAGACAGTATTTTTTTATAGCTTGTGTCTTCCATTGAGTGACACTTTATATTTTATGTGGTTACCAAGATATAAAGTGATAGGGGGAATCTTTCCATCAGTGACAGGATTGACAAAGGCTTTAACCTTTACTATGCTATAAAAAACTAAAATAAAGAAGTTTGAAGTTGGGCTAAAACTTGCTGCAAATTGAACTAGAAAATTAATTGATAGTATTTATAAAAGCATTATAAACCTACCTATCTTCACCTTGTTTTTTTCACCTGCAAAAGACGTGCATTGATTATGTAGTTTCATTGAGTCATTTATTGCCCTATACACAAAACCTATAGTAGAGTAAATCTAGCTCCAGTGTATTGAGTTTCTGTTTGTGTTCAAACACGAGGCATGCAACATGGCACTGCACAGGTCCTCTGTTTGTAGTCTGAGAATTGACACTTCCTGCGAAGATGCTGCATAACCCACAATCACTGGATCTCTCAGTCCAGCACTTGTGCTGGTGCAGTAATTGAATTTGCCACAAACAGGCACAGCATTCACAGAGAGATCTCCATGCTGGAAGAGATGTGTTTTCATTACATAAGCACTCCCACATGTGAGATGCAATAAAGTGACAAGGCATGGACTGGATGATGCATTATATGGAACAAGAGAACCTACAGCTAAAACATATGAGGCCATCATTACAAGGTAAGGCAAACAAATGACACAGGGAATATAATTACATTAATAGCCAGTAAACGCAACAAAAACATTTAAAAGTGTACAATGCCTTAAAATTACTCAATGGCTTGTTCAGCATAGATATATATACGGTATATAATTTTTTAATGAAAGTGAGTTTTTTTGTTTAATTAGTAATTATGTGCCCGTATATGAATACTATAACTTATGGGCATTAAGTGAATGTGTGGGCAAGCTTTTAACCACTTACAATATAAAAGTAAAGACTGTCAAAAGAACAACCTTGGAAAAAATAGGGTCTAGATTGGTGTTCCATGTTTAAAATGTCAGTAAATTGTGAGTATCGGATATTTTGGTTAAGTTAAAGAAGAGCTGAGTGGACAATTTTCTTGCCATGTTACTTTAAGTACATGGCACAGTGTTCAGGAATAACAAATCTCCTGCTGCATTTTAATGAGAGATTTTAGCCTGCTTCAGCTGGTTAAAAAGTTGTAAAGAGAAGATTAAATTTAGAAAGTTGCCTGTAAAATGCTAGTTTGATTTTCAACCCACACACACCATGTTACCATGGATGATACATTTACATATTATAATTAAAGCATATAATACAAGAAAAATAAAGTACGCTGTACTTGTTTTACAGATGCAACACATTTTGGAACATATTTTTAAAGCGGACAGCCACCTTCAACACCTGCCACTAGGAAAATATATAACTGCAGCAAAAAGTAGGGGGAGAATTCAATCCCATGTCAGTTTCAGCACAGTTTTCCTTTCAAGCCCAAATCCAGCTTGATGAGTTAACTTTCAGGCTCCAGTCCAGCCCAGCACAAAAATAAAAAAGAAACTCAAGCTGGTATATTTACCTCATCTCTGGTGTTGTCCCCAGTAGACATACCATTCCAGCTATATGGTGCTGCTCCTCTTCTACAATGAATGGCACCCAGGCTTACTCAATCAATGTCTTCAAAAGGCTAGTTTACGTTTACCAAAAACTGCCTATACAGATAAGGGGCATCTGTAGATAAAAGCAAACTGTGCAGCTCTGACTGAAGTTGACTAATGCTCTTGCTGTCGGTGTAGTCCATTTATGTCCCTCATAAAGCCTGACTGGAATACCTCTAAGATGTTGCTAAGAGAGGCCTAGCACTTACTGCTCACCTTTCACCATCATAGGAATGAGTTCTTTCTTCGATTCAAACCCTGTCACATACTCTCTCTCCTTTGATGCAGTAGCTTTGAACTCAGCATTTGAAAGCTCACTCATAAGATAGTGGAGGCGAACAGTAATAACTAGGCTTCTCTTATCAATGTGATAGCAACGTCTTAGGAGTAATACAGTAAGGCTTCATGAGGTGTGTAAATGGACTACACCGATAGCAAGGGCACTATTCAACTTTAGTGAGAGCTGAACAGCTTGTTTATATCTACAGTTGTCTGTTATCTACATAGGAGTTTGTTTGGTACAGGTGAACCAAACTAACCATTTAAGCATATGGTGTCAAGACTCTGCCCCCTGCCCTGGACTCACAGGAGAATGCTGCAGAGAATGGTGCCACATGGTTAAAGTGTTACTAAAACCAGGACCCTGTATTCACTATATCTGGTCTCCCACAGGACACACGACATGGAAATGCAATTATTTTAGTAAATATAAACTGCAAAATACTTTTTTTTTATCAGCAGTCTATAGAAGTCTTGTGACTTCTTGTGGTTAAAGCTTGTAGGAGTAGTTTTCATTCTGCTCTGACTGTCCTATGAGGCAGCATAACCCCTGACCCTCTGTCTGGACCAGTGCTGATTGGGCCTGTGCTAATCACATGCACTCTCCCAAAGAAAAAAAAATTTCTCTAACAATACAGACTAATCTGAGCAAGTGCAGAGTAACTCCTAGAGCTCTGTACTATCAGCAGATGGATTGGGGACAGTAGAAGAAGGGGAGGATCAGGGATGACAGGACCAAGCAACCTTTTTACACAATGCAGAGGATTACCCCATAGGTTCCACAGTGAGTATAATAGCATGTTTTACTGTTGTTGGTTAATAACATTTTATGTGGTGCCCCTCATTATTGAGGGCCTGCCCTCTGCTGGAGGAAGAAGGGGGTAGAGATAATTTGTTATTTAGTTGAATTAAAGACCCTGTAAACACATAAATATTGAGTTTTTTTTAACTGCTGCGAGGGTGCACTCTGTCAAGCCTGAAGTGTTAAGTATTATTAAGTATTTAAAATAAAAAAAAAGGCATCATGCATTAAAACATCTTGTAAAATTAATAAAAATCTCAATTTGTTTATATGGAAAGAGACACACCTACAAATAAAAGCAACTCCTGGTTAGCACAGTCTGTGACTAGTGTCATGCATCAATATATAAAATAAAGACATTTAATGAAGTGCTAGGTAATGGAACTAACACCACAGCTGCCCATGCAGCCGCTATGAGGCCCAGTGAGGACCAGGAAGGAGTTGGTGTCCCTTGGGGTCCGTCTGCCACCCCCTGTTCTTTTACTTACATATGGCATGCCTGTCAGTTTGTGCTTCTGTCACTGTCAGAACTTGGAGACATGGTGTGATCTCATGAGAACATCTGCCTGATAGTTCCAGCTCCTACTTTAGAGCCAGCAGGGGCCGTGGGATGAGGAAGTGCACGGAGCCTGACACTGAGATACTACCAGTTGTCACTGAGGCTATTACATAAAAAATGTTGGCACAAAAACAGGTCCAGCATGGTTAAATAAGCTTTTGGAACCCTTATGAGCCATATAGAAGCCATTGCACCTTTAACCACTTGCCCTCCAGAAGATTTACCCCCCTTTCCTTACCAGGTCATTTTTTTGCTATACGGTGCTGCTTTACTTTAACTGACAATTGCGTGGTCATGTAACGCTGCAACCCAACCTCTGCGGTTTTTACTTTTTGTGCTATAAACATAAAAAGACTGACAATTTAGAAAAAAAGCAATATTTTTTATTTTTGCTATAAAACATATCCAATAAAAAAAGTTCATAAATTTAGACTAAAACAAATGCCAATAATTGTATATTGATTAGTTTGTGCAAAAGTTATAGCATCTACAAACTATTTTTCATACTAGTAATGGCAGCGATCAGCAACTTATAACAGGACTGCGATATTGCAGCAGACATTTTTACACTAACTGACACTTTGTGAGAACCAGTGACACAAATACCGTGATCAGTGCAAAAAATATGCACGGACACTGTACTAATGACACTGGCTGGGAAGGGGATAACATATAGCATGATCAAAGGGTTAAGTGTGTGCCTAGCTTTGTGCTTTTTGTACACTAGGTGGTGCTTTGTCTAGGGGAAGTGATGAATTGTGTTCTTAGCTCTGCAGAGAGGAATGATTCATGACTTTCCCCTGTCACAACAGTGATATGACTATGTAAACATAGCCATAGCTCTGTTTTTCCTCACTGACTGACGATCTGCAGGTGCTGGTGAGCAGATCCTGTTGTGCTGTGACAGTTCACAGCTGAAGATTTACACGTGCGCACACCCCCATGTGGTGGAAATGCAAGATGACGTTTATATACGTGATTTTGCACAGAAATGCCGCCCTGTAGCAGTAAATCTGCTATAGGGCAGAGGGAAAGTAATAAAAACCTTAAAACACTTTTATTTGGCCTGTCTATTTCCTTACAAAGGGAAAAGATGTAATTACTTTTTTTTTCTTTAACCCCTTGACGCTGACATCACACAAATATGTGGCCTCACAGAACTGGTGTTTTTTCCGTGGGGCCACATATTTGCATACATGGCTTTGTGCTGTTAGTGCACCGTTCTAACGATTGGGACCCGGGACTCCAACTTCCCGGTCACATAATCGCTGTGATAGCCTCTGGCTATCACAGTGACCAGTCACTACACAGCTCGGCCCCCTTGTTTTTTTTTCTCTCTGTGAATGGAGGAGAGATATATTGTATCTCTCTAACTCCTGGCATAGAGGGGGAAAGAATATCTGTTAAAAAAGAAAAAAGATAAATAAATAAATATTAAAAATTAAAAGAATAAATACCTAGATCAAGGTTTGATCTAGTTCAGTGCCAGGGTAAGTGTTTGAGTCAAGGTCAGGGTGAAAGGTCAGGGTCAAAAGGTCAGGGTCAAAGGTCAGGATTTAAACAAAATTGGTATTAGTGTCAGTTAGTGTCAGTGTGTTTTAGGTAAATAAAAAACAAAATGAGCACTATTGTTTCTGGGCTGTACTACAGGTACAAACAACAAATAACATACACATCTACGGTATCGCTGCAATCATCAAGAGCTGGAAATTTTTTTACTATTTTGGGCCAGTTTTCCTTTGATAATAAAAAAAAATCAGGAGATATCCATTACCATTTACCACCAAATGAAAGCCCAATTTGTCCTGAAAAAAACAAGGTATAATGCACCTGGATGTACAAAGTTGCTGTGATGATATGTACGGTTTTACTAACACATGTCAACGTTGCAAAATTGTGCTTAGGCATCAAGATTTGTTTTACCCTTAGGCTTGAAGGGGTTAAAGCTGAATTATCAGTGGAGAACAAACAACATTTTCAAATGAAATATAGCAGATATATTTTAAAAATAAGCTCTTGATTACTCATTTCTTCTTTGTACTATACCTTTGGATCAGATATCAGAAACTCAATCATCTAACTTGCCAGGTTTTTTTTTTCACAAAAGTAATCTTTGAAAGTTTAGATATCAATCAGATGACAGGAAATGTTCCAAAATATCCTGTTGCTATAAAACTACAATTGTTTAAGAAATCTTAACCATATTATGGCTTTTAAATGCAAGTTATTACAATGTGATTCTTTTTTACTGCATCATCTACAGTATATGCAAAGTTTGTATCCCAAATTATACAGTGCATGTAGAGACAGTCAGTGTGGATGGATAGATGGACAGACAAACGGATGACTGATTGGAAAAATGAATTAGCAAATGTAGGTCTCAAAGGGCCCTATCTTTGAAATATGGATTTGGATGCTTATTCAACACCCAGTATTGTTCCCTTGTATGAAATAGTTGATAATAATACATTTAAGTATATGATCATGAATGTTATTAACAATTTTAAAAAGGTTTTACCAAAATGTTCCTCTATATGACTACAATAAAACACATTTTGTAAGCTCTGAAATATAATTTTTGCTTCGGTTAATTTTGTAAAAAAAGAAATGAATGAAAGAAAACCAGAAAAAAAAACAGTGCTACTGTTAGTCTATGACTGGTATATACTAGAGAGGACCATTGTGTAAAATAATAGTTTGGTTTTGGTTTCAACATCACTATTGCCACTTCCTGTCCAACATTCCTGTCCTCCATTAGGTCATTGTGGGCCCCCATGGTAATTTAAGTCATTCAGTCAGGTCTGATTTTGAAAAATGGGAAAAAAAGTAAATTGTAACAAAACCCAAAGTAATATACGAGCAGGGCCCTCTGTTTCCTTGTGTACCAAATTGTATTGTAACTGTAATGTCTACCTTCATTTTGTAAAGCATTGCACAAACTGTTGGCGCTATATAAATCCTGTATAATAATAATATATACTATATTGCCAAAAGTATTGGGACGCCTGCCTTTACACACACATAAGCGTTAGTGGCATCCCAGTCTTAGTCTGTAGGGTTCAATATTGAGTTGGCCCACCCTTTGCAGCTATAACAGCTTCACCTCTTCTAGGAAGGCTGTCCAAAAAGTTTAGGAGTGTGTCTATGGGAATTTTTGACCATTCTTCCAGACGCACATTTGTGAGGTCAGGCACTGATGTCCGACAAAAAGAATTGGCTCACAGTCTCCACTCTAATTCAACCCAAAGGTGTTCTATCTGGTTGAGGTCATGACTTTGCGTAGGCCAGTCAAGTTCCTCCACCCCAAATTCACTCATTCATGTCTTTATGGATCTTACTTTGTGCACTGGTGTGCAGTCATGTTGGAACAGGAAGGGGCCATCCCCAAACTTTTCCCACAAAGTTAAAAGCATGTTCAAAATGTCTTGGTATGCTGATACCTTAAGATTTTCTTTCTTTCACAAGCCGAACCCTTGAAAAACAACCCCCCACACAATAATCCTCCCACAATTTGTAAGTGCCACACATTTGCAGCATTTCTATTTAAAAGGTAAATAATTGTTATGCAGAAAACATTAACAAATTCCTGCAACTTTTGTACTATAAAAGTAATTATTCTTTTCACAAAATTATAATACAAAATAAATAAATATGAGAACAAGGGCTTTGACAACTATTTTTGAATGCTAACAATAAAATAAGCTGACCTCTATTTTTAAGTCAACTTTTAAATGTAGCAAAAAATGTTTGAATGTAACTATAATAGAATAGCTTGCTTTAATGCAGACATTTGTAGAGGTATAGCATATGTTACTGTATATGATGTGTAGGAAATCCACCTATGCATCTTCATAATCCAATGCATTGATTTGTCTCTCCAGAGAGCACACTCTGCTCTTATATTAAACACCTCCTAGAAGAATCAGGCCACCCTAACCTGCGGCAGTGTCTCTATTTATGGAGTACAGATGTAGAATACTGCAGGGCCCGCAGCCATTTCCAACAAAGTTGTCATCGTCTTAGGCTCTGCAAAATATTACTTGTTCATATTCAATGCAATATTTTATATCAAGTAGCTTCCTGACCTGAAGTAATGCTATATGAATTACTATAGTATAGAGGAATGTACAGTATATTACATGTGTGCTCTATATACAGTATACAAACCCCTATTATGACCTAACACTCCTTAAAAGACATATTTTTTTCTCTAGACTGTATTGCATGTCCCTTCATTTCCATCCTAGAAACTGTTTCTCAGGCTTACATTTCAGGACACATCATCTGTTAATAGACTTGGTGACAGGCCAGTAAGGCACAGGGCAGTGTAAGACTTACCCCTAATGCAGGTGGTCAGTTACTTTAGCTAGCTTCTGTGTTCTTCAACTATAGCACCCCCCTTTCCTATAAGGCAAGCAGGCCTACAGGTACTCAGTTGAACCCAGGACTTATAAACAATGCTAAAGTGCCTGGCCACCATGCCGGGGCAGGTGTGAGCACAGCAAAAAGGTACTTGCAGTTGGTAGACAGGCAAAGTGATTAAATGATAGTCTAGGTACAAAGCAGGAAAGGTTCAAAATAGTCAGGGTCAAATCAGTAGTCAAAAGGCAGGCAGAGTTCAGAGAATCGTTGCTATCCAATCCAAGGTTGTCAATGAGGGAATCCAAACTAGCAGAGCAGGGCAGACAAACAGGTAGCTTGGAGCATGTGTTACAAAAGCAATATCACAAGCAGAAGACTGTAGGCTTGGCTGACTTAAATCAGGTTTGGTCTCCACTCAGGGACTGACCACATCAATCACCTTGCGGGTGGACAGACAGACGGACAGAAATGGAGAATGTATCACAGCCAAAACCAGGATGCTGGAATGTGACCTGCAGCTGTGATGGAACAGGGCTGTACATGCTCCTGACAACCAGACTGCAAGGAAGTATTGGAATATACTAGGCATTCCCATATGGGAAAATGGCACATTATGCTTTGCACAAACAGGCATATATTTCCTCAAAAGTGCACAAATCTCTACATTGTGGGAATAATTCCAATGCAGATCATACCTTGAATTATGAAAGATAGATAGATAGATAGATAGGCAACATATTCAATGTAAAAATACCAAAAACCCCTATTGGTTTATTTTTTGCCTTCTGTGTCCCATTGGGGAGATTTATCTTCACTTCCTGTCCCATAACCAAAACAGGAAGTGAGAGAAATCCCTGCAAATTAAGGGAATACCTTGGGGAGCTTCAGGCCTCCAGAACTAGTGCCCCATTGGAAAAGTTGTCCTCTATTACTTTTCTGGGGACAACTCAAAATGTGGGGGTTCTTTTACTTTCACTTCCAATCATAATGATAAGACAAATAGAGAGGGTGACCATCCCTAACAGGAACACAGACAGCAATAAAAACCTGACAGGGATTCTAATCCACCTCCACTGTATCCAAAACAAAAAAAAATGCATTTAGTTATACTTTAAATTAAAAAAAATATATATTTTATATATATAAATATATACACACACACACAGTTGTGTTCAAAATAATAGCAGTGTGTTGAAAAAAGTGAATAAAGCTCAAAATCCTTCTAATAGCTTTTATTTCCATACACACAAATGCATTGGGAACACTACACATTCTATTCCAAATCAAAACATGAAGAAAAATATATCAAATGTGTGTTGTTCCTCTAAAAAAAATTGAAGAAAAGTGAATATTGTTCAAAAAAATAGCAGTGTTTGTATTCTTCATTATGCATGATTTATATGTGGACTTGTTGTTTTTATTTATAATTTTATATATTTATGACCTTTTGTGGATTTTACTAGCGCTGCACCCCCTCTTTTTATTATTATCTGCTTGAAGGTCTTATATGGTGCCTTTTGGTGCATAGCCGCTGACATATTTATACTACATTATTTCTAGCGCTCACTTATCCCATTTTTTTAATAATTGCCACCTGTTTTTCAAAGAATGAATGATCTCACTAATAGAACTCCACACTGCTATTATTTTGAACATGCCCCTTTCAATTAGTGGTTCAATTACACAGAATCAGCAGCATGCATGTCATGACTGTTGGGTCTGTTGGATTTCTATTACTCTACTACACCTGCTAGTCAATTATTTGCCATGTAGAGATATAATTTCTACCACAAACAGTGATTGATCCAGTTAGTGATGTCTGACTGCTATTATTGTGAACACAACTGTATATATATATATATATATATATATATATATATATATATATATATATATATATTTATCAAGCAGACCTACTCACTGACTTTTAAATGTTCTCCGTTTCCATTTTACATTTACATTACAGAAAAATGAGGCATTGTGATTAAATCAGTGATGTAAACTAGGAAACTGAGGTGGGGTTAACCTTTGATTTGAGCCAGTAACTTGCAGGAACCAATTCCCTTTTTTCTTTTAACAGTTGCGTTTACTGAAATTGTACAGAAGTATAACAAAGGTACATGAGAACAAGCAAGCTTACAGCAGTCAGTAAATATACAATACACAGTAGATTCCAACACTAAAGATCCCACAGAGTCAACCAGCCATCCTCAGTCAGATCGGGAGAGACATACATATTACAAACAGACATATTACACTCTAAATGATCATCTCCCTCCAAAAGATCTAACGTCAGTAGCTGGAGAGGAAAATAAGGGAAAATAAAGGGTGAGGGGGCAAAGTGGAAAGGCAACCCATAAACATAAACCCAAGCAAATAAACAATACAACTGGACTTTCCTGCAAGGTAAAAAAACCCAAGTTTTAGACCGTAAGGCTCTGGGCCTCCACCCACCCAGCCCATATTCTATCAAATTTAACTGGACAGTTGCGACTCATATAAGTAAGTTTATACAGTGGAAGCGCACTGTTGATTGCCGATTTCCAGCCTGAGACTGTTGGCAGGGCAGACTGTTTCCATTTCAACAAAATTTCTCTTCTAGCATAATAGAGAGCATAGAAGATGAACAATCAATTATGCTTAGATGTATCCACAAGGTCCAGGAGACCCAACAACATAATCAGCGGATCCATGGCAATAGACAAATGACTAACAACGTTAATAGTATCCCGCACCCTGGCCCAATAAGGGAGAAGCTTGGAGCACTCCCAAAACATATGGTGAAACGTGCCCACCTCCATATCACAGCGAAGACAAGTTGCCGATCTATCAGGATAGATCACAACCAATCATCGCGGGGTGTAGTACACTCTATGAATAAATTTTAGCTGTATGAAGCGGTCCCTGGCCTAGATCATGGTAGGGAGGCATAGTAAAAGACAATCCTCCCAGTCATCCTCTGACAGAGAAGGGAGGTCCGTGTGCCATTTATCATAAAGCAACAGAGAATGGAGAGAGGACAACGGTTTTGGCAAGTCCTCCATTAACAGCAATTGTTCTAAAGGATCAGTCTGGATGGTAGGTGGAGAAGGAAATTGAGCTGCTACCGCATGCCGCAATTGTAAAAACCGGAAAAACTTCCAGTTAGGCAGGCCATAATTACGTTTGAGTCCGTCAAAGGGAAGCAAGATGCCACTAGGCATAACATGATGCAACGTTTTAATACCATATCGAGCCCACACCACAGGGTCCGGTACCGTATGGAGATGAGGAAGGGCAGGGTTGCCCCAGAGCGGCGTGTGAGGGGAGTATGAGTTATGTACACTGAACTGACCTCTAGCCTGACTCCACACCCTCAGGGTCGTCCGCATGGGAAGTTTGATGGATGAGTTGGACTTTGGTCCTCTATGAATCAGGTTACGGAGTTCTGCATAGGAGCTCAATATTGCCGCCTCCAGGATCACCGCAGCATTATCCCTAGGTCGGGAGAGCCACCAACGCACCGTGACCAGAACAGCTGCCCAGTAATATAAAAGCAGTTTAGGAAGGGCCAGCCCACCACGATCAATAGGTAGATGCAAAGTAGAGCGGGAAAGTCTAGGGGTCCTTCCAGCCCAAATAAAAACAGAGACAACATCATCCACCCAACGGAAAAAGGATTGCGGGATCTGCACCGGTGTATGCTGAAAAAGTAGATAAACTTAGGTAGAAATATTTTAAAAAGATTGACCCGGCTTACAGTATGTGCTAATAGGAAAGGAAGAACAAGCAGTACATTTAGTCTGCAGCTGTTGCATGAGGGGATGAAGATTGTCCGCTAAGTACTACTTTAAGTCCTGTTGCACCATTACAACCAAGTATTTAAATTGGAAGATCGATCTAATAGGGGTGAAGGAAATATCAGGCAAGGGCCCCGGTGCAAGAGGAAACAGTATTGACTTCTCCTAATTAATGCATATTCCGGAGTAGTCACCGAAGCAACCGATAAGACTCAGTGCCTCCCTAAGTGACGAATTACAGTCCCTCACGTATAAGAGAGTGTCATCCGCATACAGTGAAACCCTATCCTCCCAATCACTGATAATCCATGTAAGGAGTTGGAAGAGTGGATCAGGCAAGCCAAGGGCTCAATCGCCAGGACAAGCAAGCCTGGCGAAAGCAGACACCAATTCCTCTTTTATAGGTTTATTCATAAAATAGATTAAGGAGCAAAGCAGAGAAAACAGAATTAAGTTGCTACAGCACTAGTAGAGGTAACCTCTTATATACTGCTACCGTGGTCTTTGGACAAGATTTTCTGAGTGTATACTGCTTGCATTTACCTATTATTCTTGTGATCAATGAAATGTGCTATTACAGCCTAGATGTGAATACAGACTGAAGACACAGCGTTACATCTACCTGCAGCAGTAACAGCAGGCAAGATCTGTTAGTTTATAGTAAAAAGCAATGTAACACATTTACAGAGATATATAACATTGATTCAGGATATTCTGAGAGCTGAAACTGTTTTAGAGAAAGCAGTGTGGAAGAAGAGAGGAGTAGATCATACGCACACATTTAGGGGTTGACATGCTAAAGGAGTTCACCTAGCAAGAGAAACTCTGTCCACTTCAATCATACAATTCAGTGAAAGGGAAACATATTTTTTTCAAATTCCTTTAGTAAGTAAACCCTTTAATGTCCGGCAATTCCAGTAAAAGGACTTGTAGTCAGCCTTAGTTGGCTGTCACAGCTTCTTTTTTGCTACTTTAAAATGTTTTAAAATACGCTATTGTGCAAAAAGAACTGGTTAACACTTACCCTTACCACCACCCACACTGCCAATCTCTGCTGCCTTTAAAGGATAAGTTCACCTATCAACAAAAAATAATAAATGCACATTTTTTTTGCAGGTAAAAAAAATGTGTATTTATTATTTTTTGTTTTGGGAGCCTGTAAGGCATTGCATCAGCGATCAACAGATTGCTGGTATCATGCAGGTCTCCTGCAGATCTGTCAGTGTATCTGCTTCCTCGTACCTCGTACGGGGAAGCCGATATTTACTGACAGGAAGACTCGAACTATCACAGTGTCCTCAGCTCTGTGGGAATTCATTCAGAACTGCAAGCCGACAGCCACAAAGGCTGCTGGGAGTTGTAGTTTTCTCATTCACACAACACTTTGTTTATTTTAACCACTTGCCCTCCTGAGGATTTACCTCTCTTCCTGACCAGACCTTTTTTTTGCTATTCAGCACTGCACTATTTCAACTGGTAATTGCGTGGTCATGCAATGCTGTACCCAAACAAAATTTATGGCCTTTATTTTCACACAAATAGAGCTTTCTTTCAGTGGTATTTGATCACCTGTGCACTTTTTATTTTTTTGTGCTATAAACAAAAAAAGGAACCAAAAATGTAAAAAAAATGATATTTTTTACTTTTGGCTATAGAAAATATATTGTAAACTCAAAGTTAGTCATAAATTTAGGCCGAAATGTATTCTGCTACATGTTTTTGGTTAAAAGGTCCCAATAAGTGTATATTGATTGTGTGAAAGTTATAGCGTCTACAAACTATGATCTAGATACTGCAATTTACGATATTTTTTGCTATACAGTGCTGCACTAGTTTAACTGACAATTGTATGGTCATTCAATACTGTACATAATTGAAATTTATGTCTTTTTTTTCACACAAATAGAGCTTTCTTTTGGTGGTATTTGATCACCTGTGCACTTTTTATTTTTCGTGCTATAAACAATAAAAGACCAAAAATTTTGAAAAAAAATATATATATTTTCTCATTTCTGTAATAAAATATATCCAAAAAACTAACATTTCGGCATAAATTTGGTCAAAATGTATTCTGCTACATGTTTTTGGTAAAAAAAATCCCAATAAGCTTATATTGATTGCTTTGTGTGAAAGTTATAGCGTCTACAAACTATGGTATAGATAATGGAATTTACACTGCTTTTACTTTCTGACTGCCCGTCACATTTCTTGAGGTGCTAAAATACAAGGATAGTACAAACACCCCCAAATGACCACTTTTCGGAAAGTAGACACCCTAAGCTATCTGCTGAGAGGCATACTGAGTCCATTGAAGATTTTTTCTCTACAAGTTTTTGCCAAAAACATTTTTGTTGAAGCAAAGTTGTCACTTAAATTTAATATTGCTCACACAAGCCATGGGTATATGTGAAATTACACCCCAAAATACATTCTTCTACTTATACCATTATGGGGATTATGGGGATACCACATGTGTGAGACTTTTTGGGAGCCTAGACACATACAGGAGCCTGAAATCCAATGACCACTTTGAAAGCCTGAAGGTGCGTAACTTCCTCATTTCACTTCCCCACTACCTATCACTTTTTGGAGGCCCTCAAATGCCAGAACAGCACCAAACCCCCCAAATGACCCCTTTTTGGAAAGTAGACACCCCAAGGAATTTAAAAAGAGGCATGGTCAGTATTTTGCAGATCTCATTTTTTTCTCACAAGGTTTTGAAATATATAAAAAAAGAAAAAATATGTTTTAGTTTTCTTCATTTTCCAAAAACTTGTGGCAACAAACGAGATCTGCAAAATACTGACCATGCTTCTTATCAAATTCCTTGGGGTGTCTACTTTCCAAAAAGGGGTCATTTGAGGGGGGAGTTGGTGCTATCCTGGCATTTCAGGACCTCCGAAATTGTGATTGTCAAAAAGTGTAATGAGGAATGAAAGCCCTTTAAGACTCAAGGTGCTTATTAGATTTTGGGGTCCTGTACTTGGCTAGACTGACAAAAAGTCTCTCACATGTGGTATACTCGGGAGAAATAGCAGAATGATTGTGGGGAGTAATTCCACATATACCCATGGCATGTGTGAGCAATAAATCATGTAGCCTCCCTAGCGGTCTGATTATGTCAGTATTTCTGTGCTTAAAGCGGTACTTTTTTTGAATGGAAATATGTTGTTTTTTTTATTGTAGGCCTGTAATTTTTAGGAATAACTCACGGAAATCTGTCCAAACAACAGTCTAGTAAACATCCTGGGTATGATAAAATTTGAAACACAAAATCATAAATTATAATATAATAAATTTAATTCAATAATGTAATCAAACCAAAAACACTGAAATTTGAAATAGAGCGCCAAGTCACACATCGCCGGCAACACTAATACAGTGATCAGCAAAACATCTCTACACTGTACTAATGACATTGGTGACAGGGCAGTGAAGGGGTTAACTGGGGGGCGATCAAGGGGTTAAATATGTCCTAAAAGTTTTCTAACTGTGTAAGTGTGCTGCTTTTACTCACTGTTGATTCTTCTCTCTCTGGGACGGAATGTGCCCAGAGAGATAAGATTTCATCACTTCCTGTATCTGTGTAAACACAGGTACAGAAAGATCCCTGATAGGACAGGGGTTGATCATCCAATTTAGGCCTGCCATCACTGACCTAAATCGGATGATTAATCTCTTGGGGATCAAATCACGGCACCCACGGGTCATCAGGGGCGCACAAGTGCCCCCCCGGGCTGCAAAAACCGCGGGATCACGAATCACGTATGTATACATGATTTTGTGCACTCATGCCACCCTTAAGCAGTATTCCTGCTATAGGGCAGTAGGGAAGCAGTTAATTGTGGCAGCTAGCGGGAGGAGAAGATCCCACATTAGCTGTCACATCAGAAAGGAGGGGGGGTTGGGGGGGTCGGTCCATTAGTAACATATTACACCCTGAATATGGATGTAACATGTTACGAAAGGTAAACTTATCCTTTAAGTACACTGACGTTTCTGCATTGCACACAGGTGTGCACAGCTGAGCACCATGCTTCCATCTGATGGCCCTCACGTCACTATTGTATCCAGCCAGCAGTGATGTTAGATGCCAGCAGAAAGAACCACAGAGCACAGAGGGGGATCACCAGGACAAATAAAGAGTGTGAATCTCTACAGTAGGGACAGAGATAACAATGGAAACCTGACAAGGGTTTTAATACTTTCCTACTCTATGCAAAAAAAGGTGATTTTAAGTACACTTTAAGTCATTTTTTTGTTGATGTACTCTTTTGTTGGGGGTTACAGTCTTAATCTTCAAGTGATGGACTATTACCTACTCTGGCAAACTCTTTGAATATTTGAGACATGCAGCATTTTTTTTTCTGGAAAACAATAGTTTCCCACATGGTTTTCTTCCATGAACATCATAGAACACCATGAACATCATTGTTGGTAAGTATTTTTCATTTTGTTATTGTTTTAGTCCACAACAACAGAAAATGCAGAACTTTCAAAGATTTCTACAGGCTCTTTAAAGCTAGGTTTACATTTGTGAGATGCAGGAGCACACGTGTTCTTGTAGCGCACAAAATATGTGCATCAGCTTTTGCAGGCACTCTATAGTGCCATTAATTGTTAATGGTGCCCAAACGCACCTTGCCAAAGTGAGTAATTACGTGACAAAATGTATAGTAACAAAGTATCATGCGCTTTGGAGCAGCGCAATCTAAAAAAAGGGGTCATGCACTTCTTTGGTGCGATTTAGATGTGGTAAGTAGCCCATTCAGTTGAATGGACTGCACTACTGCAATGTATGATAACACACAAAGAATGCACCTTAACATGTATGCGTTGCTGCACAAATGTGAACCTTGTCTTATTTATTATTTTAGGATTTTTTACTGTGAACTGTTGCATGGCCAAGCTTTTAGAAATGATTTCATAGTCTTATACAGCTTTCTGCTTGCCTACCATTGTTCTTTCTGAGTCCTCTTATATTTCTTTTGATTGAGAAATGCTTCTTGTTAAATGATCTTTCTTGAGAAATATGGACTCTGTCAATAACTAAAATCTGTGTGCCATTAATGGGGCAGGACGCCATAAAACAAACTCTCTAATCTTAAAGTCAGTTCTTTTCAATATGTCATTATTCTAGAGGGTCACATACTTTTCCAAAAAGAACCTTGATTGTTTGTTCAATACAAATATGACAATGTAAAACTTGATTGTCATTATAATTATCTTTTAGATGAAGATCAGACCACAGTCATGCAGAAATCCAGGCACTTCTAGTCTTTTTGTTCTTTGATGGACCTTTATTGCAATCCACACAGTTCACCTAATGTGTATAGTATATGTTTGATAGTATTACACCAGGTATTTATTCAATGTTAATATCCTGGTATTTCTGGATGAATATTAATAGAGGATTAACAGATTATATAGAGATTAGCATTGCTCAAGACTATATGCAAAATGTGCTAATTCCTAAATTACTTTAATCATCTAAGCATTGTACTTTTGCACTTGGCAAAATTATATGTATATAGTTCTAGGGTAATACTTTTCAGTACATATTCTCTGGAAATGTGCTACAGCATGTGCAATGTATAGTTCATTTCTCCTTATATTAAGCACTTGCAGATAGCACAGATTTAATTGTCTTCATGTAACTGAAAACTACAGCCATGTAATCTTACATGATGTACTGTCATTTTTATTTATTGTAGGTACTTATAGAGCGCCGTCTATTTACACAGCACTTTACATATTGTAAATATTGTACATTCACATAAGGCCCTAACCCTCAAGGAGTTTACAATCTAAGGTCCCTAACTCACATTCATATATTCACATACTATAGACAATTTAGACAGGAGTCAATTAACCTACCAGCATGTCTTTGGAGTGTGGGAGGAAACTGGAGTTCCCTGAGGAAACCCATAGAGGCATAGGGAGAACATGCAAACTCCAGGCAGGTAGTGTTGTGGCTGAGACTCGAAATTGCAACCCTAGTGCTGCTAGGCAGAAGTGCTAACCACTATGCCACTGTGCATGCCATGTGTAGTTGTTTCTTTAAGTTTTTAATTGTGATTTGCAGCCGTATATAATTATATACAAGGTTATCATTTACAGACCTCCTGTCTGCACCTAAGGGTAATTCTGTTAATAAAGAGAGGGAGTTTAGTGCTAGAAGGAATTATAGGTATAATGGAAAATGTGTTTGTTGGTATCTCACATGTGTGACGCAATTGATATCTGCATACACATTCTCGATCTATGCTGTGCTTTTTATATGGGTTATGCACAGGGATTTTTTTCAACTTTTTTTTTTTTAATAGGATTTTTTAAAACACTTTTTTCATTTACAAGGGCTAACAAGTCCTTTTTATGATAGCCTCGGCAGGTGACAGGTGCTTTTTATGGAGACACTGGGGGTATTTTAGACCCTGCTTGCCAATGTAGCCATTCATACACACATATCATGTTTGAATAGCTGCATTCTGTGCTACACTAGCCAAGGAATGACAGCTCTTACCCCAGAAGTGACATGATACATGTCACTTCTGGGGTCATTAGACATAGTTCCTTCTGCTCTCACTGGACAAGCTGTTTCCTGTGGAACATTAGAGCCCGGGAACCAGCATGGGTGCCATCTGTGAGGGGTGCACTTTGAGAGCCCCATAAAACTAATCTAGAGCCATCAGGATCAATTGTATCAGAATCTTTTCACTGGTTCTTAATGCAGATACCAAGCTCACAGCTGTAGCAGCAGCCATAAGCTTCATTTAACCACTTGTCTACCATGCCATTTAATAAACGTACCTTGGTAAATAAGTTCTTAAGGAGGCATAAGTCTGAAAAAAGATTTGGTTTGCTTGGAATGCTTACAAGGCCTTCCTACAACCTACTACTCTTTCATGCATTCTTATTTTTTATGTGCTGTTCATTCTTTTTTGTATTTTTTTGTATTTTTTTACTCTGACCGTAATAGATTTTGCATAAAGAAGTATCAGTTATGATGTTAGTAAATATTTGAGCGTGCTTTAGGGAGTGCTGATTTGTAAAGGGACTGTAGGGACAATGATCTCTAGCAGCCTCTTGTAATGTGTCCCCAGGCTATTACAGCACGATCCTAGTCTTAACCATGCCTGTAGCAGTTCAACAGCCTTTGACAGTCCTCTGTTACATACCTGCATTCTCTGACTAAACATCTACTGTAGTACGTCCAGTCTCTGCCATTTTCTGTAGCATTAAATACATTGTGTATTATATGTGGCTTTTTGGTGATTTCAGAGTACTTGAGACTCCCTATACCAAATACGTTGGCCTCTACTGACTAACTGGATCAAAAACTATTGTCTGATTGCACAGCATGCCTGAGACTGTATTTGAGCTTTATTACCATTGAATAACAGGCTACCCATGCACCTAAGGAAGACTCTTGCTTTGCAGAATATGACAGGAAAGAATTTGTGGCTAATTATGTGCTGCCGTAGCATAGCTATCAATAATATCGCTGAGAACTTGACCTAGGAATTCCCCCATATAAAATCAGAATCAATAATGAAGCAAACTATTAAATTACTAATTACAAAAATATATATATAATGCCACAAGCTACAGGCTACACGTGCCCTCAAGCTCCTTTTTGTTGCATATCATAAATAGGATTACTGGACATTAACAATAAATCTTTTTATTCTAGCACTGTGATTTTACAGGGAATTGTGTGCAATGGTATTGCTATATTAAATCACTGAAGCACATTATAGACCTATTTAACGCATGGCTAGACTTTTTGTTTTATTTAAATATGTTCCATCATTTGAAATTCATACCAGATAAAATGTTCTTGAAGCCAAATAGGATTCCTGATATCAGGTGTGCCCAAAGCAAAATGTAATTAAGTTTGACAAGATCTGCGTTGAGCGAGGTCGGGCTGAATCACATGTACTGTATCAAGTGACTCTGCTCAGGTGCAGCTTTCATATGGCTTTACCCAACTAATTGTTTTACTTGGCCTGCACAAGATGTGCCCAAAGAGCAAATATTTTATTACATGTACCTTTTCTACAGCACTGCATACTAATGAAAATGAGGTTTCTATCCATGTAAACTTCTTTTACTAAGATAGTAGGTATTTAATAGAATTGTACAATTCTGCACAGTGTAGAGCCCCAGGCAATAATGTTCCCAATCATGATATGTTTTATGACTATATCATTACTTGCTAATAAAGGTAGTAACAACTTGATTTTCTCATGAAGGTTGTACGTACTGAAGCTGGGAGGTGGATTTAAATGACAGTAAAGAAAGCTAATAGGTCTTGTTATTACCTGGAACTACAAGCAAAACCATTCAATATATAGATTAAGTAGGCATTGCTAAAATAAATGAAATAGATGCCCCAAACATATATATTGTATATTGTAAGAAAAATGACAAGCAGAGGAGCTAAAATTCAATTGATTAAAAAGCAATGCCAATTATAACGGTTACTGCTGAAGCTTTGTAAATCAATTGTACAGTTGTGTTCAAAATAATAGCAGTCAGACATCACTAACCTGATCAATCACTGTTTTTGGTAGAAATTATGTTTCTACATGGCAAATAATTTACTAACAGGTGTAGTAGAGTAATAGAAATCCAACAGACCCAACAGTCATGACATGCATGCTGCTGATTCTGTGTAATCACTAATTGAAAGGGGCATGTTCAAAATAATAGCAGTGTGGAGTTCTATTAGTGAGGTCATTCATTCCTTGAAAAAGAGGTGGCAATCTGAGGAAAATGGGTCGTTCCAGACATTGTTCAGAAGAACAGCGTACCTTGATTAAAAAGTTGATTGGAGAGGGGAAAACCTATAAAGAAGTGCAGAAAATGATAGGCTGCTCAGCTAAAATGATCGCAAATGCTTTAAAATGGCAACCAAAACCTGAAAGATGTGGAAGAAAGCGAAAAACTTCCATTCGAATGGATAGAAGAATAGCCAAAATGGCAAGGACTCAGCCAACAATCAGCTCCAGGAAGATTAAAGAAGGTCTAAAGTTACCTGTGAGTACTGTTACAATTAGAAGATGCCTATGTAAAGCCAAGCTATCTGCAAGAAGCCCCCGCAAAGTCCCACTGCTGAAATAAAGACGTGCTGAAGAGGTTACAATTTGCCAAAGAGCACATTGACTGGCCTAAAGAGAAATGGCGCAACATTTTGTGGACTGATGAAAGTAAGATTGTTCTTTTTGGATCTAGTAGCCGGAGACAGTTTGTCAGACAACCCCCAAACACTGAATTCAAGCCACAGTACACTGTGAAGACAGTGAAGCATTGTTGGCAAGCATCATGATATGGGGATGTTTCTCATACTACGGTGTTGGGCCTATTTATCGCATACCAGGGATCATGGATCAGTTTGAATACATCAGAATACTTGAAGAGGTCATGCTGCCTTATGCTGAAGAGGAAATGCCCTTGAAATGGATGTTCCAACAAGACAACGACCCCAAACACACCAGTAAATGTGCAACATCTTGTGTCCAGACCAACAAGATTGACGTTATGGAGTGGCCAGCCCAATCCCCAGATTTTAATCCAATAGAAAACTTGTGGGGTGACATCAAAAATGCAGTTTTTGAGGCAAAACCAAGAAATAGAGAAGAACTGTGGAATGTAGTCCAATCATCCTGGGCTGGAATACCTGTTCACAGGTGCCAGAAGTTGGTTGACTCCATGCAACACAGATGTACAGCAGTTCTCAGAAACAGTGCTTATACAACTAAATATTAATTGATTCAAAGGAAAGCAAAATCTTCAAACATTTTTCAGCTATTATAGGGAATGTTAGAGTTTGTAAAGAAGAATACAAACACTGCTATTTTTTTGAACAGTCTAATATTCACTTTTCAATTTTTTTAGAGAAACAACACAAATTTGATATATTTTTCTTCATGATTTGATTTGGAATAGAATGTGTAGTGTTCCCAATGCATTTGTGTGTATGGAAATAAAAGCTATTAGAAGGATTTTGAGCTTTATTCACTTTTTTCAACACACTGCTATTATTTTGAACACAACTGTACATCTCTATTTATACAAGGAGGCCACTTGAACTCTATTGTAGGGTGCTTAAACACTTCAGTTCCTAAACTACAGCCTTTTTTTCTTTTAATAAAGTACTATTTTTGCCCTTTTTCATCTCAGTGCTGCTGATCTGCATCTTCTTTGCAGCCCCATCCTCTCTACAGTACATGCACTGCAGAGGCAGGTGTATGTCATTACTTTAGTTATATACCAACTGGGGCACCCATTATAGTGACAACTATTTAAGATGGAAACACCTCTCCCCCTTAAAAAGAAATCAGAAAGTGAAGGAAAATCTGCCCAAAGAAAGCAACAAAAAACAAAGAAAGCAAAAAATAATATGTTAGGGTTTTACACCACTTATGTTTACATCTATGTGCTGCATTTAATGCACATGCATTGAAGCGACTGCTTAATTCACCATAGTACATAAAAAAGGTACATGCACTATTTTTTATGCTACACAGCACAATACATTACTTGCACTTTAATGCAGGTGCATTGGTAACATGTGTTTGGGTGCCAGTCAATACACCAACACACATAACACGCCTTATGTTGTGTTGAACACATGTGAATCTGGCTTTATACACTTTAAAGTCTATCTATAGCTACCTATACACTCACCAGCCACTTTATCAGGTATACCTTGCTAGTACCAAGAAAATCTCCCCCACATCATTACACCACCACCACCACCACCAGCCTGAACCGTTGATACAAAGCAGGATGGATCCATGTTTTCATGTTGTTTACAGCAAATTCTGACCCTGCTATTTCAATTTTGCAACAACCAGTCTGCCCATTCTCTTCTGACCTCTGACATCAACAAGGCATTTTCGTCCACACAACTGCCACTCACTGGATATTTTCTCTTTGTAAAACTCTAGAGATGGTTGTGCGTGAAAATCACAGTATATCAGAATGCCACGCTCAAATTCACTTAAATACCCTTTTCTTCCCTATTCTGATGCTCAGTTTGAACTTCAGCAGCATTAGACTGCTTTTCAGAGGGCATTTGACAGGTAGTGAGGACACATTGTCTGCTCCTCAATGCCTGCTTAACCCACTAAAATTCTTCATCATTATGCAAAACTGCATGCATTACATACTGTTGCAGTTCAGCCCCATTTGCTTACGTGGGTCATGTTTAGCAGGTGGTACTGAAAAGCTGTCAAACATGATGGAGAGTAATTTTTGCTGAGCATGTGTATACCGCATTTGGCCACATTTGCACCCCCCACGAACTGCAAGTGTAAACAAGGCCTTTGGGTTCATTCACACTGGAAGAAGGAAGGCGGTAAAAGCAAGAAGTTGAGCCCTGTTTTTTCCACCCCCAACTACCCACCTGAATAAAGAGATGCAGCAGCTCAGGGCTGCCCAATGCTTTGCTTCATGACCAAAGCAAAAATTAAATGAGATGGGACCATACTGAAGCTGCATGCAATGTATATGGCTGACCTCCTCACTACATATTAAACACCCTCTGAAAATTCATCTGCCACAGATAATTTTTTTAAAGGGGCAGCAATGATTGCTGCAGATCTCTATGAGCCCTTAGAGTCCATTCAGGCCCCTTCCTCCCTCAGAGACCCCCTAGATCCCTAGTTCTATACAACCCTCAGATTCCACCTTCCCTTGCTTTCTTCATCCCTGACAGTCCACCTCCGACTAATGCCAGCAATGCAACAGCAGTTTTTCCCCACTGATGCTGATGCAGCACCATTCCTCTTAGCAGCACCATTCCTCTTAGCAGCACCACACATAGACATTTTTTCCTTCTGGTGATACCTCTGATACAGAAACATTTTCCCTTCCAGTGACAACACCAACATGGAAACATTTTTTCCTTCCAGTGACACCACCATTGCAGGGACAATTTTTCATTCCAGTGATACCACCAACACAGGGACATTTTTTCATTCCAGTGATACCACCTAGACAGGAACATTTTTTTCTTTCCAGCGACAGCACCTATGCAGGGACATTGTTTTGCTTCCAGTGATATCACCAACACAGGGCCATTTTTTCATTCCAGTGATACCACCGAGACAGGGGCATTTTTTCCTTCCAGTGACAGCACCAATGCAGGGACATTTTTTTGCTTCTTGTGATACCACCAAGACAGGGACATGTTTTCCTTCCAGTGACACCACTGACACAGAGACATTTTTTCCATCAAGTGACACCACCAACATGGGGACTTTTTTTTTTTCACCACTGTTAGCTCCTTGTTTGAAAACTGATTTTAAACTCTTGAGTTTGCTGCAGTGTAACTCAACAGTTGGTACTATTTTGCGTATGCCACAAACATTACATATTTTGCTTCGACTACCGCTATTAGCCCGACACTTAATCGGGTAAGGGGGGTTGGCTCAGCTTTCTATCTTCACCCTGTGTGCTGAATGACCTTGCTCCAGCAATGATTGAACCATTAACTGGTTTTAATTTCAGAAACAAAATCTTGCTGCTTGTATATGCAAACATATATCCTTGTCAACATATTAATACTTGACAGACTTATTGTTTCAAAAATACAGTTAAAAGGTGCAGCAGTATCATGAAGGAGCCCCCGCATGCTAGGGAGAGGGGGCCCTGACTGGCTAGAAGAATAGAAGCATGGCAGCTTCTAGTACAGGGTTTCCCCTTAAGGTCTTAGATGGGTGGGCTAAGTGAGGGGGGTATATTTAGTATTGGTGGGTGGGAGCACGTCCTATTTGTACTTCTGCTGGTGCATGAGAAGCCCCCGCCCTCCTTCTTGAAAAAAAAAACACCTCTTACTAACCTCTCTTGACTTTTATCACAGCTTTATTGCCTCTACTGGCAGATTGTTAAATTGTCAGCTACAATGATCTGGTTAATAACCACAGTGGTTTATGTGAAGACAGTGCCTGTCTTGAACTGATAGTTGGGACAGGCATCTAGGCTATGTTGGTATTGGATACTTACAGCTTGGCTGTGACTGGCACGTTGAATTTGGAATTTCATGCTTCAATTTGGAGCATTTACTGATGTTGTAATTTTAAGAGAAAAATAAAGCTGTGGCCTTGCCCCTCCAATTCAACAACAGTTTCTGTGTTTTATTTGTTATGAAGGCACAAGGTTGTTTGTTAAGTGGATGTGGCTTAAAGCGTATGCTTCTTAACAGTCAAGAAATGATTATGCACTTCCCAGTCTATTGCTGTCTTTTCTTGGTGTGTAAATAGTATCTGCCAAGTTGCAAAAAAAACTGACCGAAATTCTAATGCCTAAAATGCAAAGAGCTTAAGACACACACTTTACTTCTGAATGAGTCAGTTTGAATATCATAACTTTTGTCACTAAATTGTATAAAGGACATGAATTTAGACAGCTAATGGGATTTGTAGACATTAGTGGTCGGAATATTGTACAAAAAGTCCTGTTGTGACTATGCCTTTTTCTTTCTGAAACCCATAGAGAAATAACATAAAATGATGCTGGATTACTATTGATGATGCTGGGATGAATTTGTCCTTTCATTATAGACAGAAAACATTCAAAGACCGTACTGTTACGCTATAATAACACCAGCTGGGTCACACTCCATAAATATTCCAAAAAGTCACTCTTGAAACATGACAGCAAAAGACAATAAGCTTCCAGTAATCCGTGAGCAAAGGACAAACTGAAAGAACAAAAAAGAAAAAACAGAAAGCACAGACCCTAGCACAGTTAATCTTTTTTTAAAATAAGTAAAAAAATTAAATTCACATTTTGTGATAAACACGCAGGCACATCAGCAATGGACAGGGTCCAATGAGGCAAAGTTGCCATCCCACATGCAGCTTGTAGGCAGGTGCAGTCGGTGTTTTCCACTGCAGGTAACACATGATTGCAGCTGCAACACAGTTGGGAGAGAAATTTGAGATAAGCCAGGTATTTGTATGATTTCCTTGGTCATCCAGGGCAATGATCCAATTGGATGCTTATGTCCCACATGACTCTGGTGGCCATATTTGGTCAGTCAAAGTGTTTGGTGTGGGGGCCAGATTCCCTGCCTGTCAGGGACAGTGCTAGAAACAGGGAAAGGTTCTGGTGGAGTAGGGAAAGAATAAGGACTATGTTTAGGTTGGACTGGCCAGGCCCCTCATGGCAGATGCTGATGACATCCATGAGTCTTCAGACTGCTGTCTCTGCACTGTGCAGCTGTAAGTGGCACCAATCTGGTGAACCTCCCCATCTGGCCTGTTTGTACTGTTGACTTGCTGTTTCAATACATCATTCTTTGCAACTTGAGACTCTGTGTGCTTACTGCCATCTACACCATGCTGTGCCTACTCAACAAGCTGTGTGTAGAGAATCCGGTGCTCCTGTGCCTGTCAGTTACACCTACATATGGGGGATGCAGAATGTCCTCAATGGCCTCAACTGCACCAAGGCAGGAGAGCATCGCATGAATCACAATCAATGAGGACATTGATGTGCTTTAGTGTTGGCTGCACTCGCGGCTGCAAGGAAATACAATAATAAAAAAACATAAACCTAAACACAAAAAAAAAACTGAAATACACTATAAGAATATATATAAACAAATAAAAACATTTTTATGGTCATGACACATGCTACGTAAAACAAGTTAAGGAGACATGGAAGCTGAAATACTCTAGAATTGTTGTTATTAACAGCATACTAAAATGACACTGTCACCTCCCATTTAGGGCAAAAATACATTGTCTCCTGGTAGCCCATTCCCCCAAGCAAGATATACTCACCAGTCTATGCTCCCTCCCCACCTCTCTGCAGCAGAAGTTCACCTTAGGTAAGTTTCTTTGTTGTTATAAGGCTCAACTGGGTGCATGATATTGCTGGCTCCAAATGTGACAGTGTTCAGGCCTGGTGACTGGATGTCCAGGCCCAAGCGCTGTTACATGGGAGAGGTCACATGCTCCTCAATATCGAAAAGCTCCACGCTCCTACTCCATTAAAGCAACAGAGTTATAGGGTTTTTAGAGTGGTGAGTATACTTTCCTGGGAAGTGGGTGGGCTAGCAGTAGGCTCTGCCACTTTTACGTGAATGGAGGGTATGGTGTGGCTAGAAAAACAATGTTTCCATTGACTGTGGGTCAAGATAATAACACTGCTATACCAACTTTACCAACCTCTGTAAGCAGTCTAAATCCTAGAAGCATGTGCCCTGTTTCATGCCAGTGCTTCTTCCTGGGGCAAAACGTGTTTTCTCTGGTCTGTTTCTACAGATTAAGTCTCATTTAGTAGGGAAATTGAAAGTAAATGGAGGTCAAGTGAAATGAACCAAAGTACGAATTAATATAGTATGAAATTAGATTTGGTGAAGTGCACCTGAGCATACTTCAGACTTTTAAATTTGAGAAGATGATGTTTCTTCAAGACTTATGATATGAACAAAAGTTCACCCATGATGGTCCAGACACTAAGATATATAGGTTTTGTAAAGGTGTACTTATCACCTTCATTTAGGTTTGAATCTTATTTCTAGCCTCATATATACAATGAAGCTTTGTATACCATTTTGGAATTGTTACGAATTACTAATAACAGTCATTGAATAATTTGTTTGAATATAATAAAAAAGAAAACATATCAAATTAATTAAATGCAAATTTTCTCACATTGCATAATGATGTATATTATTTTCTCTCTTAATTTTCAACACCCGAAAATAGCAGCAGCTTTGAAGGCTTATCCTTAGTAAACATTTTGCCTTCATGTCTCAAGCAATTAGCTCACACTGAGAAGCTAATCACTCTGTACTGTAAAAAAGATACCGTTGAAAACACCAACAGTTTATGAAACAATAAAAGTACAGTTTCTGAATGATTCTGTTTAAAGCAGATCTTTAAAAACCTGAGCTGCTGAAACTTATGTTCAGTAAATGTAACACTAGAAAAAACTGTCAGAGTCTACATACAGTATATTTCACCAGAAATTATCAGTGACTATGGGTTTGCTACGAGAGATGGTCAGAAAGTGCAGACATGGTGAACCATCCAAATGTCACTCATTGGGCAGCTCTGTTAGGAGCCTCCTGCCCAACATCCCTCAACTGTAAACTCATAGTAGCAGGACAGAAACTTATTGGCCAAACAGCTCCTGCATTCAGTCAGATGCAAACATTATTCAGGTATTTTGACAACTTGTGGGGCCAGCTATCAAAATGTAATAGCCAAAGCGGGAAATTTGCCCATCCACACTGTGTAACATGGATAGAGGAATCTAACAGATTTTTTTTCAAGTCATCCTGCACGTCATTTGTGTATGACCAGCTTAAGTGGCAAAGGGCTGTAGGCTGGGCTCCATGGCCCTTAACTAACAGGAGCCACAGGAGTCATAGACACTCCCAAACAAACTGATGCAATTGTATAACTTTATGTATCAGCATTTATTCTAGACTGCTAGGGTATGTTCACCCTCCCCTACTGTCACCCAGCATACAATAGATGGACAAGTTGGTCTGGATTGGTATGCAAGATGTAATTCCAGCACCCATTTACAAATCACACATATTTGACACATGAACCCAAAGCAAACCATTCTCCTGGATGATGGTGCAAATATACATGGCATCTAGCTTTTAACCTGAACCTGTCATGGTGGCTGCTACAAATTCTTTTGAGTTGGCTGCATGTTATACTGATCTTATTCACTGACCCAGAACAAGGATGCAGATCAGGAAAGTCAGAAGGTCATATCTGTTCACCCTTTCAGTGATTTAAAGTGTTGAAACAAATGGCTCTTTAACAGTCAGGCACCTCGCAATTTCAAAGGGACAGTTTAGCAACAGCAGCCTTCGTGTGCCCCCCCATGATGGGTGTACTTTAATGATGGATTAAAAGTAATAAACACATTTCTTCATGTTTCACATGACTAGAGGTTTCCCATTCTGATATATTAATAACTATAATCCCAAAGTTTTTACAGTTTGTTTCCCTATTATGTAAGTAAAGCTTGCCATACATGGTTCAAAACTCAGTTGGATCAACAGGACCAACCTAATTTTGATCAATGCAGAACTGATCTGTGTATTCTGACAGCTGGGAAGTCTCCCCAGTGTCAGAATACTATAATGCAGTGGGGAGGATTCCCCCATCCACATTGAGTGTGTGGATGGGGGAATAAGGTCAGTGTATGGCCAGCTTTAGTTACTGCACTGTGGTCATTCAAATTTTAAATCTGCTCTACTGAAAATGATAGTTGGCTGGCTTCATCACTTTGAGTAACTAATCTGCAAAAGGTATTCAACAAGCAAAGTCAGAATGATGTTGGAACTCCTGATCTTCATATTTGTTGTAGGTTGTCTCAGAAGAAAAACTGAAGATACTGGTTCAGCATGACAGCCAGACAATTACCACTTTCAGAAGGTGGCAGATTAGTAAAAGCAGCCTCAGTATATTTCCACAGTACTGGCTTTCTTTAACTGTCAAATCAAGATGGTATATCTTTTCAAAGACTAGAAAAGTGCAGAAATAACCTTATTATATGGTGTATTTTCTTAAACATAATGACGTGTATATTAACCCTAACTATGAAAAATCCATCTTTAATCCCTAAGCAATATCTGCATTCTGTAAGTGATTTGCAAAAGTTGTGAAATATCTGGTAATCCTGTTAGTCCCCTCAGGAAACAACCCCTATTTAGACCTGATCAGGCTAGGCATGGAAGCATATCTGTCCTGGTATGGCAAGTTTGCCTCTTTTCTTGACATGGAGGATTCAAGATGGCATACCAACGCACTGTGTTCCTGTAGTCCTGAAGTCAGATTACAGCTGTCACACCTCTGCCCAGCCCTCCATACAGTGAGTGACAGCTTCCTCTGGCAGGTATTGGCAAGGGATATCACTCATCCCTGTATTCCTTCCTACAGCCTGAGTGAGTTTTACATGAAGTTAAAGTCTGTGACATTGACAGCAGCTTCTGAGCATCTTTTGCAGCCTGTCGGGTTGCAGGAGATTAGAAATGAGCAGTCATGTGAATCCAATAAGTATAAAAAGGCAAATACATAGTTATTTTTTTTGTTAAGGAATTCAACTTGAAATTTATGTATGTATACTAATACAATATTGTTAATTTCCTTTATCAGCTGCACATATAAATTCAATTATATTGTGTCATAAGATTAATTACACACTAGGGACCAATTTGTTTTTGTCGTCTGCAGTTTTGAAACAATAAGTTTCCTTGCCCCATGTGACCACCTTCTTTTAACAGCATGAGATGTTCTGAAGCTATAAAAATCATCCTAGCCAGCACATTGGTTCATGACTGCTATGCGAGATATCACATCAAAAATACAGCAAATATCACGTTTCTATTCCCTTATTTCCCTGTTCTCGGCTTCAAAATGCTGCACATTAGAAAATAACCACCTGTATAATATTAGTAGTGTCCAATTATAATGGGTACCTTGAAAGTGAATGGCCATCTATTTTTTAGGTTTTTTTTTTGTGAAAAACACAATTTTCCTGCAATCTTCCTCCTATCTATAACCATTCATATACTGTGTAGAATAATAGCTGAAGTAATCAGTGGTGCAACACTAAGATTGGGCGCCCCCCCGCCGCACCCACCGCACAGCCTCCACCATCCACTACTACAGCCCATCACTGCAATCCCCACCCATCCCACCGCTGCCAACACCGACTAACACCAAAAATCGGGCGCCCCCCATCGCACAGCCTCCACCATCCACTGCTATAGCCCATTACCGCAATCCCACCCATTCCATCGCTGCCAACACCGACTAACACCAAAAATCGGGCGCCCCCCACCGCACAGCCTCCACCATCCACTGCTATAGCCCATTACCGCAATCCCCACCCATTCCACCGCTGCCCCCCCCTGAAAATTGCTGCTCTAGGCAAACGCCTTGTTTACTTTGTGGTAAATACGCTGTTTTCTGGGCCATTGGCAAAATTCCTCTCTTTCTGCCCTGATGTCTCCTGTACAGGAAGTGATGGATAATCTCCCCTATGAACACACTGATGAAGGTTATAACCCTACCCCACCATAACCACATTTTTACTCAGTAATGGAGACGTTCCTGAAGGGCAGGAAGAGAGTCAACAGCTATATTACGGAATGTTAGTGTATTGATCTCCGGAAATATGGTCGCAGCTTTTACTGGACTAAAGTAAGCTGATTTCCCTAGTGACATGGCATCATGGTTGGTGCTGATTGGTCGTGACCCTTGATGACCGCGGTGTTGATGGCCTCAGTGTATTCCAGTTATGGTGGAGTCTGGGGAGCTCCGAGAGAGGAAGCTGTGTAGTGGGGAGCAGGCTCCAGATGGCGCAGTGGGCGAAGATAGGATGATGGCAGCAGTGTATTCCCGGAGGCTGCAGGAATGGCTCTTGCAATGTTATGCAGCTCTGTGTGCTGGCAGAACAACTGTGCTATCGCCGCTGCTCTGGTTATGATGAATGCGGCCCTGGGATATGTGGGGGACCCGTCCAGGGCAAGCACCTACCGCCAACACTGCCACCAATGCAGTCATTGCACCGCCTCCTTTGGTAGCAGGTAAGCTGTCATCCCACACTGTGTCACCTGTCACATCTGCAATTGTCATTTGCACCCTAGACCTTGTCACCTGCCACTTCGGAATGAAAGAAGCAGCCAGCCATCTCCGCACCCTCCAGCAGCATGCAGTCTCCTCAGATCTCTGCCACTTGTGTCCCTTCTTCCGAGGGACACCACCGCCCCCCTGAAAATTGCCGCCCTAGGCAAATGCCTTGTTTGCATTTTGGTAAATACACCGCTGGAAGTAATGCACACAAGACTCACCTACATAATCCCAGGTTTTTGGGTCTTGGAACCAGCTTGATATGAGAAGGACTAAATGTTAGCAGCATGGAAATTAGTTCAGATTATACACTGCATTCATCTTCTTTGACCAATCACCACAAACTTTCACTTTTTCACATAGAATGTAACTGGTAAAATATAAATCCAAGATTAAAAAAAGATCTTTATTCAATAAATTATAATTCCAAAAATGTATACTTTTCTATTATAAAAGAAGTTCATGATTACAAAAAAAAAGAAAAAACATTTATACACACCTAAGTGGATGCAGCATTGATCTGATATAGCTTATTTTCATGGAAAGTGTATTGCCCTGTTGTTTTATGTGCTTAGGTAAAAATTTATAGAGTGTGGACATTCCTATAAAGGGCCAGCCATCTGTTCTTAAAAATTAGTTCAACTGTATTTACATAGCCTCTTAGAGCTTTTCCTGTATAATCAAGTCACTAATTAATTCCATTATGGCTGAAAAGATGCAACTACAGCATATAAAGGTGGCATGGGCATCTGTCGAAAACTCTGTGCTGCTAAAATAACTGGGTAGCTTAGAGCATCAGCTTTGTGATAATCGCTGCTCCATGCTGATGTGCAGCTAGAAATCTGGATTATGTAACATTCTCTTTCAAGAGAATAATAATTTTTTTTTAATCAGTCAGATATTGTAAAAACAATGCAGTGCAAAGAACAAGCTCAGGCTGAATAGATTGCTTAGATAGAAAGATGTGACTTTAAATATAGCACCCAAAGAACATCACATACGGTCTTATGATATAACAGAGGGATTCAAAATGTATTTAATAATTAGTTTAAATCATAGTGAATGTACACTTGTGTACAGCATAGATAAGACCATTTAAACCCCACATGCTCACTGCATTATATCACATCCATAGGTTAACATGTTTCACAGATTTATTTTGCTTTTTCAGGACCATTATGGACAAAACATTGCCAGCAGATAATTTTTATATGTTCTGTACATTTGTCTACAATAGATAACAAATATTTATAGATCAGTATTACCACTTCCCGCCAAAAATGTGTTGCGTATAGGGATGAGCTGCATGTTTGAGTGGAACATTGAGCCGAACATCAGCCATTTGTGTGTTCGACGACAGTGCATTGCGATTGGCCAAAGCAATGCACCTGACTGCAGGTTATGTGCAATACTTTGGCCAATCACAGTGATTGGTCACAGTGATTGGTCACAGCAGGTCACATGGTACTGGCAACCGGGCCGGTACACAGATCTGTCTACGGCTGTGTCCAAGGTACAAAGCCAGTGACAGATCTCGCACAGTGCGGCCCTGAGGGGATGTGAAAGAGAACCGAGGGCTGGGCCCACAGATTCAGAGAGTACACGATGCCACACAGACAGCGGTTCTTTTACAACAATTACGTTTACTGAACAGTTATAGTGAACAAGTAGTTGAGCATACATAAACAGAATGATAACAGCGCATAACCATACAGTAAGAATAATACTGTCTAACACTAACCCCGTACTTGCGGACTTTCCCCCAATGTCCAGAAAGCAGCCTGGCTGCGCCTGAATGTTCCTGAGCAAGATATAACGTTGGGGTGCACCCTAAGTATTGCGCAATACTAGTTGTAATCCAAAGGAAAGTGGAGTATGTCTCTTGTAACTTCCTGGTATATCCAAAATGTCACTGAACACGTGTGGTGCGATGGGCTGCGGCAAAGCCGCACTTACAGTTCCTTGGCAGGCTCTTGGTGCTTTTTCCTGATCCACTGGTCCACTCCAGAAGCGGACCATACAGTCACTTGTTTCCCCGTCTCGTCGCAGTGAATCTTCCCTAGGTGCCGTTGCCAGACTCCACTGTGAGCCGTAAATCCTCTTCCAGGCTCCACACAGATTCTCCAGACGTCCTCAGCATACACCAGCCAGACACAGACCCCTCTCACTTCTTGCTCTGCACCAAAACTCCTCCCCTTCCCAGAGACTTTGTGATGCAGTAAGTAATTTCCTAATTGCAGCCTCAAACCTGCATTTACAGTTCACTATGACCCTTCTGAGGGTCCTACTCGGCCCCTAAATTAGCATTCATTAAACTTAATAAGGTAAATAAGCATTAGTTTTTGTTTAAGTAAAACTCAATGCAAAATCGATTCTTGTACTTTGCTGCCATCTACTGACCAAAGAGCATATTGCAGTTTAACATTGCACATCAGTATTTATCCACGCCCCACACCCTTACACATGCGCAAGGCGCAATCCGGGAAGGAAGTCATATGACGCCCTTCCGGATTGACGAGAGTCTTGCCCTGCCATGATTTTCCTATAGGCCGAGTGGGAAGTGGTTAAAGTTTATGTGAACCCTTGTAAAACAACCCATTCAGTTTCATGCAAATGTAATGTTTATTCAAAAGCAAGACAGTGGGATAGATTTACCAAAGCTGGTGCACTCAGAATCTGGCGCAGCTGTGCATGGTAGCCAATCAGCTTCTAACTTCGGCTTGTTCAATTATGCTTTGACAAAAAAAAAAATGGGAAACTAATTGATTTATATGCAGAGCTGCACCAGATGTTGCACTTTCCAGTTTCAAGACCCATGTGTTGATGTGCTAAAACCAAAAATTCTTATTGAACTGGCTTCATCACAATGAAATAAAGACATATCAGGGCCAATATATACAGTATATGGCATGAATGCAGCTTTTGTACTCTTTCACTGAGTGTACAGTGTATTTTCTCTGGGTCCTGTAAAAATTATAAGGTGTTTGAAAGCCTATGATTTTCTTGTCAAATTTTTTCTCTTTGCTTTGAAAATTATTTTAAAAATAACAGATCATTTACTGGTTTTATAGCAGACGAACATATTGGAAAGGTTAAAATATACAACTTCCAAGCTATAATTCCTTGATGATACAGTTATAAATGTTGACATTTATTTTGAAGGTTATACAACACTAGTTGCAGGATGAATGTTAAATTGCTGTGACAGTCAATCTTCCGGTGAATTTAACTGCTGTAGAGGAGTGTTGGCTTACTTTTTAGCATCAAACATGTGGTTAGTAGGTGTTGTGTTAGCTGTACTTACTACTGTTTTAAAGAAAACCTGAGATGAGATAAATATGGAGGTTGCTATTACTGACCATTTTCTGAAAATAATAATATCCATACTATTTTTCTGATCCTCTGATCTCAATAGCTACTTAGTCACTAACTCAGAAAAAGTTTTTTCCAGGACAGTGACTCAGACATTATTAAAGTAATTGTAAAGGTTAAAATTGTATTTAAAAAAAATAACAAACATGCCATACTTGCACAGGCCAGCCCTGATCGTCCTCTTCTGCGGATAACCTGCTGATGTTACTGGACCCTCCCCCCCCTCTGAGTGCCCACCATAGCAAGATGCTTTCTATAGGGGCCCTTGTGCAGGCTCACTCATCCATATTTGTATGTCCATAAAACACACAGAGCAGGGCTTGGCTCCACCCTCTACTCCCTCCTCATTGGCTGTCAATGACAGCAGCAGGCGCCAATGGTTCCCATTGCTGTGTCTGAGCCAATGAGGAGACAGAGAGCCGAGCGCACAGTGCTGGATCGAGATTGGGCTCAGGTAAGTATAAGGAGTGGCTGGCAGGGGAAGCTGCATGCAGAAGGTTTTTTTTACCTTAAAGTGGTTCTAAAGGCTCAAGGTTTTTTACCTTCATGCATTATATGTGCAGCAGCTCCCAAGGATCCCCCAATACTCACCTAAGCCCCCTCTCAATTCAGCAATGTGCACGGGAGTATCAGCTATCCCGGGACTCCATCTCCTCATTGGCTTAGGCAGAAGTGGGAGCCATTGGCTCCCACTGCTGTCAATCAAAGCCAATGAGAAGATAGAGGGGGCGGAGATGAGCCATGGCTCTGTGTGCAAATGGATACACAGAGCAGCGGTTGCCTCCATAGTGGGAGCCTTTAGAATCACTTTAATGCAGAAAACCACTTTAAAGTCAATATGACAATATGGAGTTTCAAAATGGGCTAAGCAATGCCAGTAAATAGATTTCTCTCAAGATCGGCTTTCTTTAAATCAAACACAGTATAGTTAGCTGTGTTTTGCAACATATTTGATTTAACTAGTATTTGTTAAAAAAACAAATCTACCACCTGACTAGTGGTTTTAGTTGGAAATAGTGTAAGGCTGACCATAGAGGAATCCAAAATGGATTTAGAAAAGACCACCCGAATTTCAATCCATCAATGACTGTTCCTGCTCAAGAGAATTTGATATAATAATCAGCTTCTCTTAAAGGGGAGTGTTGGAAATTTTTCACTCGATCAGTGCATGCAGCCAGTCGGCTGCAGTGCCGATCAGTGTATTCTGACAGTGGGGTAGTCTCCACTGTCAGAATACAATTGCACAGTGGAGAGTATTCCCCCATCCATCTCAATTGTTTGGGGAAAGCGGTCTTTTTTTTTTTTTTATCGGTTCACCAGTAGATCAATAAAAAAAAAACCGATGCATCTATGAACAGTTTCATCTTCATTTTTTTATACAACAACCAACATAAAAAAGTACTTGGTTATGAACATAAACCTTAAGTGCTGGTGTGTTAGTGTGCAGTGCCTTCCAACTGAGATCAGCACACTGATGATGCTCTGAACTTGGCAGGTTGCACTGTTTTGTTTTTGTTTTTTTTTAAACAAACTTTAGTGAGATGTCACAAAGTCATCTCATAAAGTTCAGTTGCTGGCCACACTGTGCGAGGCAGTGGATTGCATGCAGTCCTTTTTCTCAGTGCACTGTGTCTGCAGAACACCTTAGGCCTGGTTCACACCAATGCGTTTTTTAGTGCTTTTTGCAGAAATGCACTACAGTCCATTTAACATGGTTTGTATGGGACATGTTCACATCTATGCTTTTTTGAGCTGCTGCGTTTTTGGAAAGGGTCAGGGACTTTTTTAAACACGGAAAGCACCATTTTTGCTACAATAGAGTTTAATGGGGAAGCTGCTGAAACACGTGTAGTACGTTTTTGCAGTGTTTTGCCACATTTTGCATTTTTATTCTGCCCAGCAACAAAACAATTTCCACTTTAACAAAAAAAATGCAAAAAACACAAAACACTATAAAAACTTGGCAAAAACGCACATGCAAAAACACAAAATTACACTACAAAAAGCACTGCAAAATGAACAAAAAGCACAGTGCATTGGTGTGAACCAGGCCTTACACAGTGGTGGGAACCGGGCACATAGGAGACAAAGTATTTTGCCTTGTCTATGCGGTGGGACTGCACTGTAATAACAGCCCAACACAGTCCCACCGCACCTGGTGTGAATATATTGGCTAAAAATAAAAATATATCTTAAAAAAGGAATATGGATTCAAAATAAACCCACTCTCTAGCTTTTTTAATTTACTAACATTTTTATGCTTGGTTATTAATTTGTCAATTTCTCTCTATACTAGTTTTCATTAAAACTGAAAAAAATATGTTGCTTGATGAATGTAATTTATTAAATTACATAGC
This sequence comes from Staurois parvus, assembly GCF_062004578.1. Classification (NCBI taxonomy): domain Eukaryota; kingdom Metazoa; phylum Chordata; class Amphibia; order Anura; family Ranidae; genus Staurois; species Staurois parvus. The sequence goes on along the minus strand of NW_028318022.1, from coordinate 5,822,855 downwards.
CTTCATAGAATGATTTATGCATAGAAGCTTTTACAAATGTTAATTTGGAAAAAAAAAATGCATAAAAGTAAATGTTTCAGTAGATATTGAAAAGGGGGACATACACAATAGGATAGTGTTGCAATATTCTCAAAAATCATTCAAAGCCCAATTAAGCTTTGTTTAAGGGCCTATTCACACACACTACTGGATTGTGGTAACATGCAATACATGTGTTAGTGCAATGTGGTGCAACACACATTTTTCAAATGAATGAGATTCTTTAATGCAAAGCATGTTAATTCGTGGAATAGCAATGGTGTGAATGGAGCTTCAATCAGATAAATGCATACCAGGCACATCAAAAAAAGGTATTCAACATCTTAAGCTGGCCATACACTGTGCAAATGTTTGCTAGTTCCTGAAATGACTGAAATAGTGGGAGGCTCTGCTGGCCCTCTCCAGCCCAACTTACTGGATAGAAGATTGTCAGCTGAATAGTGGCTTGCATGGCACTTCTTTCCACATTGTCAGCCAACAGCAACACCGCTAACTGCTTAGGGGCAACACCATTACCAGAAAGCATATTCTTCCAGATCACACACTGTAGCCAAGCACAGTGGGTAGACTTTGTGATGTCACACACTCCATGTGGATAAATGGGTGTGTCTATGCATTTCAAGAGCAATGCCTCCTTTGTCAAGCCTAACAGCGAAGGATGTGCTTGTGCACATGGGCAGGAATAGAAGTGCTGAGTCCCAGGCTTGCTAATTGTGAAAATGAAGTGGCGGGCTACATGAAACTGGTTCTCTAACTACCTATGGGCCATTGAGTACCTAACCTGTTTTTAATCTGCCTATGCTGGTTACTGAGCCTTGAGCTGACACTAGCAATATAATCTCCAGAAGAGACAGGGTCAACTAAAATAACAGGAGTTGCATATAAATAAATAAACAGATTCACTTGCTGATATACATACAGTATATCATCTGCTATAGTGCATGTGAGGTATATATATATATATATATATATATATATATCCACAAACTATGGATAACCACAGTAAACTTTTAACACATTAATACAAATACACTTGCCAAATAATCCCTGCTTCTGGTCTGGTTCAGTAACAGCTCCTCTATTGCAGGACATGTGGTCCCAACCCAGGGACAGGAAATTATTCTTAATCAACTCTGTGATATTAATCAGCACATTTATTTACAGATACAGACAGTAGGGAGCAGCAGATCCCGACAGAGGAAAGAAACATAGCCTTCATGCTAGCCTTTCCGCTAGTTCACTTTTTCCTCCAGACATTTCTGTACTGTGTTCTGTTCTATTTATGTGGACCTGGTGATCCCGAAACCCTGCTACTGATGATGCTGGCTCATCCTTACCACTTTCTTTCACAAAAAATGCTTAATACAAAAAAAAACCCCACTATCAATAACAAAGTTTACAGCTACCAAATTGATTAAAATTCATGGAATTTAGGAAGGACACTCCTACTGACCCACATGAGCTGTGCTTAGGTTCTCTACAGGAGACTATAAAGAAGTAAAGTAAAGTCAATCAAGTGATCTTTTGTCTTTATCACAGTTGCTAAGTGTTGTGGATAGCATTGCTGGCTTACTAAATGTTTTTGCATCTTGCCTGGAACTGCCCTTCAAAGAGAGTATGTCATTATAGAAAAAATTTCCACCAAGCCATTTCCTAAAACCAAAACAAAGTATAGATACACTTTTTTATGCTGCTTGTACCTCCAAACTCCTCTCTGATGTTGAGAAATCTTCTGTCCACACTGAAACCAACACTTGCAGAAGTTTTTATCTCCATGGCCCTGTTTAGCTCCCACTCCTCCAGCTGACCTCCTGGTCACTACTGAATCCGGTCATAAGTGAAAGTCAGAGTGAGGAACCACTGAGAGCTGTGGGGGACTCAAGAGATAAACACTCCCACAAGTGCTTGTTTTAGTGCAGACTTCATATTTCTCAGCAACAGATGTTGGCGGCATGGGCAGCAAGAGGGGTGAAATGTCCTATCTGCTTATACAAGTATGGTTTATTAGAAAATGATTTGCATAGTGACAGACTAGGTAAGAACACATACTGTATGCCTCACAACATTTTTTCATTAAAACTCTATTTGAGAAGAGCAAAGTAATTCTGTTTTTCCATAGCTTGTTTTTAAGAGAAAATAAAGAACAGTTACAGGACAAAACAGTGACTTTCAGTATATGACAACGTTTAAATTGGATATGTGGCTACGTGTTGCAGGCATGTCATGTGAAAACATAGCCTTGAAGTACAGCATTATAATATGCAGTATAAATTCATAAGATGAGTGTTTTATTTCTCATTGAGATATACATAAAACAAAAGATTGTAATTATATGTAACTAATAAACATACATATAAATAGTATAAATATATAGTAATAACAATTAATGAAAATTAGAAGGTGCAGTTCATCTATCTATCCTGAGGATTATAATCTCCAAAGAGTTTGTGCATGACAGGGGGCAAGAGTAGAGTCATGAAGCCACCCATGCCATCTCAAATTCTTTAGCAGCAGTTCTGTGGGTGTAGGGTAAACTTTCTAAGCATAGGAGAGAGTTCACCTTGTCTGTCTAGAAGCAGTGTAGTAGGGGGTAATAGCCGATTTTGTGCTATTGTTTTCCTGGCCAAACTCAGTTTTCTATATATTGCTAGTTCTAGGTAATGGTCATCAAAGGGAAGCTTCAAAATTCCCAGGATAACCTTTTTGATTTACAGAACAGTCAATGTTAAAGTCCGTTAACAATGCCAAACATTTCCTGCCAGTAGCTGACCATCTTTGGGCACCTCCAGAACCTGTGAAAAAGATCACCCTGTTTTGAAGTGCACCTAGGGCACAAAAAAAGTCTCTGTGGGAAAAGCAATACAATCTTAAGGAGTCCAATTTACCCTATGTAATAGGAACAACTGTGTGAGTCTGAAGGGAGGTGATATCAACATCTGAGGTATTTTTGCAGTGCTTCAAAACACTCTTCATGCATAACTGGGCCTAGATCCTGTGCCCACTTGAAGAGTAACATTATTTACCCCTGCCTTTTTTTTCAACCCCCTCTTACCTGTCATGCAGTGTTGTCCTTGTTTTACATACTCCCCTGCCCAGTGGATTCGGCTTTGTTCTGCTGCAATCCACTGCACAGGTGAGACAGTCCGCATCTGGTCCAACTTTATCATTGCAAACCTGCTTCCTCTTCCAGGTTCAGGCAGTCAGCCCAGGTTATTTGCTGTACTCATTAACACTAGCTTAACTTGCTCTTCTGAAATTGTTAGCAGTAAATCACAAGAAAAGCAAAACTCTTAAAGCCCTGATAAAGGTAGAATCTGTTTGGCGCATTGGATTTTTTCAACTATAAACCAAATTTATCACTAAAAGCATTAAACTCTTGGATGATTGTTTGGCACTCTTATTGGACTGTATATACTTGGATCTTCCATGTTCAGGCATTGGGCCCAGGGTGATGTGTGCTAGCCAACAGCCACTATTTATCTTACTCTGACAGCCTCCTGGGATATGTAATGTAGATACCCCAGGAGGCTGGGAGAAAAGGACATGTCATTGTTGCCTAGGCAAGAATGGTGGTAGAGGGCAGGGTCAGAAGAAAAAGGTAAAAAAAAAATAAACCTCAACAAAATAAATGGGGGGTTTTATATTGTAAAGGGGGAGGGGTAGAACCAGGGAGGAGGACTCATCAGAGCAAGTGAAGGAACTTTTTTAGTCTCACAACCTTATAATTTTTCAAGATCCATTGTGGTTATTAGCGTAGAATAATTTTAGATAATCTTGTCATAGGCTTAGATATGCTCATATATTAACATGTTATTCAGGTAAAATCCATTGAACTTACAATATGTTTCTTTCCAGATCAACAGCAATACTCATGGTCACCTACCCAGCACTTCAATGAAGAAAAATACTCTCCTACCCTTAGGAATATGAAAGGATTATCTGGCAGTCGGAATCAGTCACAGCTATGCGCTGGTCATACTTGTGGCCTAGCATCCCCTGATGATTGTGAACATGTACATGACCATGGGCACCATGGACAAGAACCTAGGCAATCATATTTACTTAGCCCAACGGAGAGCTGTCAGATGGATCACCACCGATGTTCTCCGCGGAGTTCCATCCACTCAGAATGCATGATGATGCCTGTGATGATGAGTGATCATATGTCAAGTAGCACTTTTCCAAGAATGCACTATAGTTCCCATTTCGAAACCCGAGACGACTGTGCTGTCTCACATACTACTAGTAGTAAAATAAATCGGATTCCAGCAAACTTACTGGATCAATTTGAAAAACAGCTTCCTTTGCACAGAGATGGATTTCATACTTTACAGTACCAGAAGACATCCACTGCGACAGAACAGCGAACGGAAAGTCCAGGGAGAATACGTCATCTTGTTCATTCTGTGCAGAAACTTTTTACTAAATCTCACTCTTTAGAAGGGTCATCAAAAGGTAATGTTAATGGGACAAAAGGAGAGAGTCGCAGTGATGATCACCATCATGGCCATTACTCAAAACATAGTAAAAGGAGTAAAAGTAAGGAGCGGAAACCTGACAACAAGCATAAATCTGGGATGACAGGATGGTGGAGTTCAGATGATAATTTGGACAGTGATAGCACTTATAGAACACCTAGTGTAATGAATAGGCATCATGTAGACCACATATCTCATTGCTATCCTGAATCTCTGCAGGGACATTTTGGAGACCTTTCCCTTAAGACTTCTAAGAGTAACAATGACATGAAATGCTCAGCTTGTGAAGGACTTGCAATGACACCTGAAGGTAAATATATGAAGAGAAGTTCTTGGTCAACACTTACTGTTAGTCAAGCAAAAGAAGCCTATCGGAAATCATCGCTTAATTTGGATAAACCTCTTGTCCATCAGGAAATCAAATCCTCCCTGAGACCATGCCATTACCTTCAGGTAAGACACACTATAATCTATCTCATGGACAAAAAAGTATGCACACTTACCATACTGTACCAGTTAATGCTAAACAGCTTAATTTTGTATAGTCCTTATTTAACACTACGATGCAGAGATTAACCCTAGAAATCATTAATGAATGTTTATTAGCCAAATACCATAGAAAATACAACCATACAGCAATTTTGCTTATAAAAGTCCTTTACATCAAAAGATATTTATTGAAAGATTCATGTTTGTTTCAGCCAAGCATACATTGTTTATGTGCCAAGCAAATATCTTTAGTGGTGACATTTTTCCTGCTGTTGGTATCAAAGTTACCTTTTTGGGTTTAAGCACATTTACTTTGTTGTTGCTCAGGACACAATAAACTATCATAACTAGTTTGCTACAGCACTGTGTGCCATAAACAATTGCTTTTTAATAGTACATAAATACAATTCTTCTTTTCACTTTTTTTTTATCTCTTGCTGCATCTCAGTACTGTCTACATTTTGCAGCCTCTTGCAGCCACTTTCTGGCTAGATGCATGCTTTCCAGAAATGGTTGCATGACATTTCTCAGGGTGGGTTTTCTGATGGTGACAACGGTGGACCATATCTGAGTAATGTGTGTTGATTTGATCCAACCGTAGTCTCCATTTTTTAATGAAAACTTTAGAGTTAAAAACATTGACAAGGACTTTTACATATTGTTCGAACATATACAAACATATGATTTTTTATTGATTGTATTTACATACAGTATATGCAAACGTATAAAAAGTATTATTACATGTTGTTTTCTTTTTAGGAATATCTTGTTTCTAAAAATATTTTGTTAGACTGCTTTTACATATTTGCAGATATTTTAGACTAAATGTATTGATGTTATTGTTCTGGGGGTTATAACTACACAATCAAAGAAATAAATCTGCAGTTAGGCTAAGGCATAAGCATTTTGTTTTAGAATTAAAAAAAGCAAGGTCAGACTGATACTGCAGGTAAATGACCAAGCAAGAAAAAGGCAAAGGAGATTGATACTGTATATACAATACTGGCTGGCAGAATTGTGAATGGTGTGTGTTTGTCACCTAGATTTCTCACATACACATGATGAGGGGCTTGAGGGCTTATGACCAATGTGGAAAAAACAAACTCAGACTCTTAGGACATTCTGTTCTAGGACCTGAAGCCCACAGGTTTTGTAGAGCAAAACATTCGTTCCCATGTCCATGTCTTACCTGGTTGCCAAACTTCATTATTAGTCTCAGCTGACCACAGACCCTTATAAATGTGACTGATGTGCAGGTCTCTTTCTTGATGTTTCTGCTGTGGGAGCTGGCTGCTGAGTTAAAAGAATAAGTGCTGTTAGAACACTAAACGAGGTGCTGCCTGTTTCTAAGAAGGTTGAAATTAGTTAGATAGGTGCTGTCCGAACAGGAGGGTTTGGGTTAATGGCTTTCTTGGCTCTTTGGTTTTTGGCGTGATCTTTGGGTCCAACCCACTGCTCCTGTGGATATAAAAAGAGCCAAGTCGAAGGGTGGTCTTCTTCCCCATTTCCCCTAACAGAAGCCCAAGAGTCTTGTGGCTGGTCCATTAGTCATGCCCCGTGAGGGGTACAGCCTCTTATGAGCCCAAAGAATGTGAGAGCCATTCAACCTGGGGTTTGCCCTGAAGATACCAGCTGCTGGACACTATCAAACAACCATGGACCTTTTGATACATGGGCTTTACCTCTGCAGGTACGGCAGGCTAGCACATAGGCTGGTTAGGAGTATGGACTAGGGACTTAGGGATAATGACTGTTTTACTGAAGTTCTGTTGGACTGTCTTGTCTGCTTTGGACTCTTTTGTTGTGTGTATGATTTTTTACAGTAAATTGTTGAAATATTGCCTTCTGCCTGGTCTGAAGTCCTTTAAAAGGGGTACACTGCAAGTAACCAGCACTGTCGCACACTTAGTCTACAGCTTGAGTCACTAGCACATGAGATATAAAGATTCAGCATGTTAAGAGACATTCTAGCCATACATGTGTTGCCATGAGTAATGAACAGTACAGTCGGCAAGCAGCCTGTTGTAAAATTGTACCTGTTATAAGTGGTATTGCCTCTAGCCATGAAGGAGATGTTATTGGCACTCCCTATGTTGCATTCCATCCCCCATAGCAACCAGAATGGAACTGCGCTGCAGAGGTCCCCATCCTGTACAGAGATATGGAAGTTCAAGAGTTAAAGTCAAGTGCACATTGGAGCCAGCGCTATGTGCATGGCAAGGGTTCCATGCTTCCACCAGGACCAGTAGTGGAAAAAGGCTGGACAGGTGGCTGAGGTCATTGTTCAGCATGGAGCATTTAATTGCAAACTGCAGTGGAAGGATGTACATTTACAAAATGACTGTGCACCAGTGCACAAAGCAAGGTCAGTAAAGACATGGATGAGAAATTTGGGGTGGAGGAACTTGACTGGCCTGCACAGAGTCCTGACCTCAACCTGATAGAACACCTTTGGGATGAATTAGAGGGGAGACTGCGAGCCAGGCCTTTTTATCTGGCATCAGTGCCTGACCTCACAAATGCACTTCTGGAAGAATGGTCAAACATTCCCATAGACACACTCCTAAACCTTGTGGACAGCTCTACCAGAAGAGTTGAAGCTGTTATAGCTGCAAAGGGTGGGCCGACTCAATATTGAACCCTATGGACTAAGACTATGCCATCAAAGTTCATGTGCGTCTAAAGGCAGGCATCCCAATACGTTTGCAATATAGTGTATGTACGTATATGCTATGGAGTAGAGAGGACAGGTGAATGAATGAGAGTTTAGAGAGAGAGGACTCTATGGTTGGAAGGAGAGGTAAAGAGATCATGTTATAAAGTGGAGAAAACAATAATCAGACTGGGAAAAGGAGAGCTGAATGAGGAAAATACAGGTTCACCTGTTGTCTTTCAGAAACACTGTTTGTAGATGTCATTATTTTAGAAGTCAAAGTGCCTGGTCTAACCTCAAGATGCTTAATTTAAAATTATCACTTTAAATCTTAAAAAGTATGCAGGAACAGCTCAGCAGTAGAAAGTGGAAATTAAAGTATATGTGAATCCTCACTTTGTAAAACACCCATTCAGTTTGAAATAGCATTGAAAGACAAAACGTTTTTGTATACTCTATATATAAATATCTTATTTTTTCTTATTTTATAAGTGGTCACATAATCTCTGTTCTCAGCTACATAAGGGGCTTAGATAACTGAGGTGGAGAAACACAGTACACTGATCTTCTCAGTGAATGGTTAGGCAGGGGACGTGTCAGCACAAGTCTGACCATTGGAGGACAGACAGGCTGCCCCAACACATCTAGAAAACTGACCACACTGGGATGGATGTGCTCTTATGGATAGCATGGTTAGTTTGAAATAGGAAAGCATTTTAGACAATGGAAGCAATACAAGGAGAACAGGATACTTTTTCATACTAGTACATGGTACAACAGACAAATATCAGGAATAAAATGTCAGGAATAGAAATGTTTGGGTAATATACACTTTAACTGATTTTGGTAAAATAAATCAGATTTGAGCAGAGGAAACACAGAAGGAAATATAGTTAAATGAATGAAACAAGTCCTTGGTTAATGGGAATTGATAAACAAGTGCACGGAGGGCCGCTGTTAGACATCATGGGGTACTGCACAGCCTACCTGACGGGGGCCCCCTTTGACCCTACTCTTGACCAAACCCCTGACCCCACCTCAAAACAAAATGCAGCTTTGTCTTCAAGTGATATATAATAATATAGAATAAGCATATAAATATCAAGGTCCCCAAATATGAAAAATATTTCCAACCGAAATTAATGTGAAGAGAAACAATATATATGTGAAAGTCCTGCATTCGGACCAAAAAGTATGAATCAAAAATCCATAGAACCAAAAACAACAAAGTAGGCATATCAAATATATTAACCACTTGCCTACTGGGCACTTTTACCCATTCCTGCCCAGGCCAATTTTCAGCTTTCAGTGCTGTTGCACTTGGAATGACAACTGCGCAGTCATGCAACATTGTACCCATATAAATTTTTGTAATTTTTTTCACACAAATAGAGCTTTTTTTTGGTGGTATTTAATCACCACTGGGGTTTTTATTTTTTGCACTATAAACAAAAAAAACATGGTTTCTATTATAAAATTATAAAATTTAGCAAATTGGTAAGTTTTCTCCTTCACTGATGTGCGTTGATGAAGCTACACTGATAGGCAGCACTGATGGGCACTGATGAGGTGGCATGGATACGCAGCTTTGATGAGCACTGATAGGCTGCACTGATGAGGCAGCACTGATGCTGCTGTACTGATTTACAGCAATGATGGGCACTGATAGGTGGCACTGATGGGCACTGATAGGCAGCACTGATGGGTGGCACTGATGATTGGCACTGACTGGCTTGACTGATGGGCAGCACTGATGGGTGCAGCTGCTTGGCTGCACTGCTGGGCAGCACTGATGGGTGGCACTGCTGGGCACTGGTGGGTGGCACTGATGGGCACTGCTGGGTGGCACTGATGATCAGGGCACTGATAATCAGTTCCCTGATTATCAGTGCAGATGTGCTTTGTGACATTCGCTGTTTATCGACAGTACTTCCCTCAAACTGTGACAGCGTGAGAAAAGTGTTGCCAATCACCGGCAACTGTATTTACTTTGTGATCTGCTGTGTCATTGGACACAGCTGATCATGTGGTAAAAGGCCACTGTGATTGATCTTTTACCTAGTCATGTGATCTGCTGTGTCCCCAAAGTCAGCACCCAACAGCCATGTGACACTGTGCCAGAGCCATGATAGAGCTCCTGCTGTGTGATTACTGTAATGCTGATATTAACACACAGTGAGGATTCTATCCAGATATGACTGTCACTCACTGTGTGACGTCACGCTCCCCTCCAGGGTTAATCCTCCTCCTGAGCCTGCCACAGTTCTGCCATTCCAATGATTCCCTCAGCCAGAGCCTGCCCTCTTCTCAGCTGGCAGTGAGGAAGATATCACTCTGCCAGCAGCAGAGACTGTGAGCCGGCTTTTATCTAGCATATGCAACACTGGATATTGTGTGAAAAAAGAGAAAAAAGTCTCTCTACCTTACAGTGTCCCAGGCCCTTCTGGAGGAACTGATGCCCCCCCCCCCCCTTAGTCCAGGGAATTCAATTTACTATGTGGGAACCACAGGGGAACATTAGAGATTCGCATTATTCATACACACGTGTACTAGATTGAGGTTTGAAGCTGCTGCTGGACGAGCCCCCCTGTTAAAGTGACTAGATCGGGCCCCCTAAAGGAGGCCTGGTGGTACCCCCTTATCAGCGGTCCTGGGTTCAGGGGAGATATGTGTCAAAGAAAAGCCACATTCACTGCACAAAAATAATAAATAAATAAATACATAAGCAGAAGAGAAGACAGACCGGTAAGGCTGGCCATAGACGGGCCGTTTATCGGCCATATTGTCGGCCGATAAACAAAAAATTGGTCATTGCTGCCATGGATGCCGCCACCAATGCTTATGAAAAACGACCATATTGCACCTTATGACCTTTAAACTTATGACCAGAAGGCTAGGAAGCGTCAATTAGAGGGCTATTGAATAAGACAGTCCCCTCACTATAAAAGGAGAGAGGCAAAGAGCAGCCTTAGGCTACATTCACACTAGTGTTGTGTGCAGGCGGCAGAGAGGCGTTTAAGAAGCATTTTTACCGCTTCCCAAACGCCTCGGACAATTCTGCACATTGCAGCACATGGTGCTGTTCTAACAGGAGCGTCGCGGCAAAACGGACACCTCTGGTCGAGTCAGGAGGCGTTGAAGCTTCCTATTCTAGTCTATGGTGCCGCTCCGCAAATGCCCGGCCGGCGTTTGCGGGGCGTTGGCGGAGCGGTAACACCATTTAAACTTCATCATAGGCGTTTGTGGGGCGTTTTTAACGCTCTGCAAATGCCTAGCAACCTCCTCTAAACCGCGCATGCGGTGTTTGCGGAGCATTTGCCGAGCATTAAAAAACGCTTCGCAAACGCCGGACCAACGCTTGCCAAATGCTATAGGGGCGTTTGGCAAGCATTGGTAAAACAGTCAAGTGTGAACGAGCCCTTAGTGTCAGTGTATTGGAAGCTGCTGCAGGATTAGGGTGGGGAAAGGTGTCAAACTGCATAGGGAGAGATTAAAGCATTTATAATATTGTAATTTCATTCTGATTGTCTGATTGCTAACTCTTTGGGCTACCAATCCCTTTGCTTTTTTGCCTATTATTCAGGGCTTTTTTAACTTTGATTGAATTTTGTGGTTAATTTGAAATCAAAAGTTAGTCTTAGCCATTGTCCTGTCCACTGTATTTATTTTTTTGTTGTTGTTGTTGCAAAGCGTCTTGAAAAAAATGGGCTTCTGAGTGAGAGTGTGATTTTTTTTTTTGAGGGGGGGGGGGTCATTTAAAAGTGTATTGTTTATTATGTTTTGTTAATAGGGTCTTTATTTTTGGTTAAACTGTTTCTTTTTTTTTATTTATATATTTTCAACAAGGCTTTCCTTAAGAAAAAAACACAGGCTTTTTTTTCAGTAATTGCAATTTGGAGTTTTCATTTCTTTTGTTGTTTTTATTGTTGATAGGGCATTTGTTTTTTAAAAGTTTGGGCTGCTTTAGGCTGCATTCACACCAATGCGTTTTTTAGTGCTTTGTGCAGAAATGCAGTACAGTCCATTTAACATGGTTTCCTATGGAACATGTTCACATCTATGCTTTTTTGATCTGCTGTGTTTTTGGAAAGGGTCAGGGACTTTTTTAAAAGCAAAAAGCAGCATTTTTGCTACAATAGAGTCCAATGAAGAATCTACTGAAATGCATGGTAGTGCGTTTTTCCCACGATTTTGCCCCATTTTACGTTTTGCATTTGTATTTTGCCCAGCAAAAAAAATTCCACTTAAAAAAAAAAAAGCTGAACAAAATGCAGCAAAAATCGCAGCAAAACACGTGTAGAAAAACTCAAAATGAACTGCAAAAGGCACTTCAAAATGGAAAAAAGCAAACTGCATAGGTGTGAAGTTGCCTAAAGTGCAGCATTTCTTTGTCACTGACCATCTGCCCTTGGGGATGTCTTTTGTTCACAGCATGATAAATTGAAAGAGTGAAATAAGTGCAAGATCAGTGTGCACGTAAACCACCTCCCATTGTACCATTCACATTCACCACACTCCTTGTCCATGTAGAAAACAAAAAGTTAAACAATCACCAGTTAGGCCTTTTATTCCTTACTAAGACTCTTTTAATTCTTGTAGTAAAAACCTAGCCTGTGCATTTTCTCTCTAGTAAATTTTGGCTTAGCTTTGTTCTTTAAAATTCTCCTGTAATTTTACACTGCTGTATTATCTGCAGGCTAATCATTAGTAAGTGCCTACACAGCAGGGTCGGATCTAGGCTGTCCGATGTGGGGGTGCAATAAAAAATGTCAGGGTGGCAGAGGATGTGAGGTCAGCAGGGCAGTGTATTGGAGTCAGTAGAGAAGTGTACAGGGGTCAGCAGCGCAGAGAATAGGGTCAGCAGTTTTTAGGGCAGAGTACAGAGACCGTTAGTTTGTAGGGCAGTGTACAGTGGGTTATTAAGGCAGTGCACGGAGTTAGCAGGGCAGTGGACAGAGGTCAGCAGCGGAGTGTACAAGAGGGCAGTGTACAGGTGGTCTGTAAGGCAGAGGACAGGGGTCAACAGAGCAGGTGACAGAGGTCAGCAGGATGGAGAACAGGTGTTATCAGGGCAGAAGACAGGGGTCAGCAGAGCAAGGTACAGGGGTCAACAGAGAAAAGGACTGGGTTTACTGGTGGCAGATTACTCAGAAGAGCTCCTACTCCCATCTCCTCACTGCACATAGCCTGGGCACTCAGCCAATCTCTTCCTCCCCACACAAGATACAGCTCAGATCTGATTCCCTTACAGACATAGCCTTGATCTGCAGTTTGTAGCTGGCTACCGCAGCTGTGCTGCCATTCAGATCTGGGAATTTCACAGGTCAAACATAGCAGCCAGCTATACACTATGCAGGTTGAGGCTGTGTCTGTAAGGGATCCGATCTAAGCTATGTACTGTGTGGGGAGGAGGATATCTGTTGAGTGCGTTGTGTGTAGCGCAGGCAGTGCTGGGACAAGGTCATTTAGCGCCTAGAGTGAAGATGACAAACTGCGTATCTGAAGTGTAAACATCCTGTCTCAGCATAAATTCCTCCCTATCAAAAAAAAAAAGACTGCACTAATTAGTAGACTATCCCCCTAAGCATAAATTCCATCTGCAAGCTAAAATTCTTTTACCCCAAAAATGCAAAAATCCTCCTCCTCCCAGGTTCAAATCCACCCTCCCAGTAAAAATATTTGCCCTCCAATCCTGCCTTCCAGCTCAAATCCCACACCAATTCCCCCCTGCTAGCAAAAATATCCATCACCCCCAAAAAAACCACCCCTCCTAGCACACATTCTCTTTCTTCACAATTTTCCCGTCCTAGCATAAATTAGCTCCTCCTATCATAAATCCCCCCAAATTGCAAAATCCCCCCCCCAGTCACCCCTATTAACCCAAATTCCCCCACCCGATCCTGGTACAAAATTCCCCCCAATCCCTCCCTCACAGTACAAATCCCCTCCCCCCAATCCCCCCTCCTAGAACAAATTCTCCCCAATCACTCCCCCAGCACAAATCCCTCCAATCCCCCCTTAGTACAAACCTCCAGCTCAAAATTCCTCCCAATCCCTTCTGGCTCAATACCCCCAAACCCCCTCCTAGCACATATCATCACCCTCATCCCTCCTTTTAGCCCATATCCCCCTCTCCCATCTTGCACAAATCCCCCCCATCCCTCCACCTAGCACAACCCCCTAAAAATTACATTTCCCTGAACAAATCCTCCATCCCTACCCAAATCCCCACTCCTAGCAGAACTCCCCCCTGCCAATCCCCCCATCTTTTCACAACCTCCCAGCACAAACGTTCCCCACAATCCCCCCGCTTCCCACCCACGTGTCCTGCTGCTGGGTGATGAGTAGCCCTTGGAGGACATAGGGAGCGGATAATCAAACCATGTGTGCAGCCCGACAGAAGAGTGATCCTGTGTTATCTGCCACACGGAGGAACGCTGTTCTGATAGGAGGGGAAAGCACAACCCACACCAGCTACAGACTCTCTCCTCTCTGCCACTCCTCCTTTTCGGGCTTTCCCTCTCCTTGTAGATTTGTGCTGAGTGCGGGGTTAGAGGGAAGTAGCTAGGCAAAACATCCATTAGGTGGCTGGCCTGGGGGGGCATAGCCCACCCCAGCACCCCCCTAGATCTGGCATGCTACAAAGTCCATTGAATATAGATAGAAAAGACTATATCCTGGGTATAGTGCTTTCATAGTTCCCTGAATATAGAGAGAAAAATACCATATACTGAGCGGAGGGTATCTACAGTTCAGGTAATACGATTATGGAAAATAAAACCAGGGGCAGAGTAGTGTTAGTTGAGAAAGCATTAGAAGCATTAAACAGTAAAGCGATAAGTGATGAAGCAGTTCTGTCCTCTACCCTAAAGTTCTAGGTGACAACATTACTGCTAAAATGATTTAATATAAAGAAAATCAACCAACTTTATTTGTTCACAACTTTAATATGAACATTAAACAAAGAAATACTGGAGCAATGGGGCATAGCAATCCTTAGTCCAATATATAAACAACATGATAAAGCAGAATGTGAAAAAGATTTTAGCCAAGATTATGTTCATAAGATAAGCAATGAATATGTTTAATGTTCCAGCTAAGCTCATACGATTTCTCTGAATGATCGCTCAGAATGCTAAAGTGAGATTGAAGTAAAGCAAAAATTGAAACAGGTTTATATGCTCTTAAATTCGCTCTTTAATGTAATCCAAGAAAAAGTCATTAGAGATGGACGTAGACAACAAAAAACTTGGTAGTACGATATTCAATCAATTATCACAGCATCTTGCAAATACTGATGACATTGACTTGTTATCTCAAAAGCTGTTAGACCTCGAGGAAGGTCTAAAGGACTAAAACAAAGTGTAGCGGTATTATAGATCCGTGATTACTGAGCAGAACAACATTATAGAAGAGATTAACATAGGAATAGCAGCAGGTAATACAGAGTTTATTTTGCAAAGATTATTGAAAATATGTACTCTTCAGAGACTTAAAGTAGTTGTAACAACTGAAGTTTTTTTACCTACAGTATGCAGCTACCCTCTCAGCCCCCCCTAATACTTACCTGAGCCCGATCTCGATCCAGCGATGTGCACAAGAGTGACGCTCTCTCAGGTATCTCCCTCCTCATTGGCTGAGACACAGCAGCGGGAGCCTTTGGCTGCTGTCAATTACAGCCAGTGAGGAGGGAGTGGTGGGCGGGGCTAAGTCGTGATGAGGCGGCTTGGGAGCCAGCGTGCCCCCAGAGCAAACAGTTTTCTCTGGGTGCACTCAGCAGGGGGAGGAGTCAGGGGCGCCGGCAGAGGACCTAAAAAGAGGAGTATTGCACACAGCAGGTAAGCATGACATGTTTGGTACCGTGATTCATATACCTGCCATACTGTACAGGTAAGAGGATGACTCTACTACTTCTTGGTTCAGATTTTCAGCTTCCTGGTTTACTTTCCTGCTTCCTGGACAAAAAATTGTCCAATGAGCAAGAAAATGTTTAGTTCACCTGAATATTGCACCTGAATTATATTTTTACAATTACTGTTTTGTGTGCTGTTCTTTGGGGCATGTTAAAAGTCCAGATATAGAGGGTTTTTTTCTCTCCCTTCCCTTTCTTTCCACATATATAACTTATCGATGTGGGCAAACCTGTTTGTAGTTGGCTTATGGTGCTGCTCGAAGCTGGACAGAATATGTAAGCACCCCGCCGGCAGAAGCAGAGAGGGGAGCAGCATTCCAAGTAATACCAGAGACATATCAAATGTGACAAGAGGAAGGGTGGACGCCGCTCATTCCAGTCCTAGCTGGCATTTCATCCTGCCCATAGGAGGCTTGGCCACAGAGGTCTATGTGACCAAACGTCCTATGGGTGGGGCGAAACGCGTCAGTGGGCATGGCTGGAATGACAGCTGAGGCTAGCTAGAAAACATCATCTTTGTTCAATTCCTGGGGACTGGTATGAACAGTGTCCACCCTTCCTTTTGTCACATTTGTTATGGATGTGGGCCCCACAAACATTTTAGGGTTGGAGCCATCAAAGATTTTTTCCTTCAAGAAAATGTTTAATTCACCTTAATATTTTAATAAAAATCTGTCTGATGTTTGGAGAAACATACAAATCAGGATTCAGACAACCAGACTGAACTCTTTTCTGTTTCTCTGCAGACTGAAAAGATTTGCATGAACATATCTGAGCAAATAGAAAAAGTCCACAATTCATGGATTTGCCTTCTATTCAGTTTGATCACCCCTAGTTGTAAAATTGTGTATATGAGTGTGAGAAAGGGTCAAAGGTTAAGTTCACCTTTAAAAAAAGAATAAATAAATAAATGCATATATTTTTGCAAGTAAAAAAAATGTGCGTTTACCTTTTTTTTCTGGAACATTGCACCCACAATCAGTAAATAATGGGTGCAATGCCAGGCTCCTGTAGACTCTCAGTATAGCTGTATGCCTGTACCTCCCATAGGGGCAGTTAGTTACTGGAGAGCAGGAAGATCTATGATCTATGACAGCGCTCACAAGCACTCTTGCAGTTCATTGCGAACTACAAGCCGTAATGGAAAATGGTAGTTGTAGTTCATCCACAGGACTCTGTGAATAAATGACACGTCCATGTGGGCAGAGCCCCGCATGTCCTCACTCCTTTTAAATTAGGACAGCAGGTGCTGGGAGATGTTCCTCTGCCCGATGTCACAACAATGGATGTGGTGGGGGGGAGGTTGCGGGCAGGTGAGCTTTGTTAACATGTTACACCCTACATACAGTATGGGTGTAACATGTCACATATTACCAAAAGTGAACTTATCCTTTGAGGAATGCCCTCATTGATGAGATTTTCCCCTACTTCCTGTCTTGGTTACCACACAGAACACAGTGGAAATCTCCCTGTCAGTGATGTAGACAGCAAAAAGATCTAACAGACATTGCAATTATTCCCCACTCTAAAACACAATAATTTATACTTACTACTGTAGGTCTTTTTGGTGATATTTATACTCACATTTGTATCTAAGTGACTGTATAGGATTTAGGGACTTTGGATAACAATAAAAACTTTTAACGTCTGATTAGTTATTGTTGGAAATATTTCATATTGACCTGCCTTTCCTGCAATACGAGCTTACCTCAATAGGACATGTGGTTGATTTACGAAAACTGGAAAGTGTAAAATCTGATGCAGCTCTGCATAGAAACCAATCTGATTCCATTTTTTTTTTTTGGTCAAAGCTTAATTGAACAAGCTGAAGTTAGAAACTGATTGGCTACCATACACAGCTGCACTAGATTTTGCACTCTCTAGTTTAAGTAAATCAACCCCTTTGTGTCCAAAGAAATGCAGTGCAAACCAAAGCACATCAAATGCAGCCATGCCTGTCCATGTGTACTGCTTTGTTAAAGTCAATAAGATTTTACTGGCCTGTGTTTGATTTGCATTCCAAATACATGACAGAGATCACTGTATCAGTCGGTAAACACAAAGGGGATTATTTACTAAAACTGGAGAGTGCAAAATCTGGTGCAGCTCTGGATAGAAAAAATTCAGCTTCCAGGTTTTTTTGCCCGAGTGCTGCTGTAATAAAGGGTTAGCCCAGGTGCGGACTGACCATTTGGAAACTCAGGCACTGTCCGAGGGCCCGGGGTCAGTAGGGGGCCCCATGAGATGCCCCTGGTACCTTTTTCATAGGCTTTTTTGAGTTTGGGCAAGGACACAGGGGCCCCATGATCCCCTATTGCCCAGGGGCCCCATGAGTTGTCAGTCCACCCCTGAGTTAGCCTTATTATTTAAAAGTTCCTATGTTTAATCTTTCAGATATGCTGATATAGTACAATAATTTCAGACATACTTGAATGTATAATAAAATAATTTACCTAGCTTGTTTTAAAGAGGTATTACAGATGATAAAAATACATAAATACAGCATCATTTCAGACCAGGGGGAGTTCTCAACCCTTCTTCGAGTTCCTGCAGACTACAGCCCGCAACCCATACTTCAATATGCGTCAAACTCCAACTAACTTTATGTATTACAAGCATTTATATAGTGGTTTGAAAAAACTAGTCAAAATTGGTTTGAGCCACACCACAGAATGCAAAGGTCAAAACGTTCCCAACTTCCTAGAGCATAATGAGACCATATGTCTCAGTATACGAGGCCATATATTTTATATATCGATCTATCTATCTATCTATCTATCTATCTATCTATCTATCTATGTGTTTTTATGATTACTTTTACAATAACACAATTGTTAACACAAAACTACTACTAAGTTTTCTGTAAATCACTAACTGTTCAAAACCCAAACTACAGCTTTTATGGCATGCACAGATTCTGAGTGCAATAGATTCTGAGTGCACCAGTTTTAGTAAATCTACCCCAAAGTCTAATTATTCACAGTCCTGTATCACTTCCATAGGTACTGTGTTTTTCTTTTCACCCATCTTTCTCTATGCTATTGCAACCAACACATATTAGATGGATCAATTACAGGTACTGCTTGTTAGGTACTACATACTACTCCCCGCACTTCATGTGTCAGTATTCACATATGGGGTTTATAGACAAATATTACAATTGATATACAACATATATGGAGCTTTGGTATTCACAATGTATATATATTACAGTATACTACTGTGGGAAAAAAGCTATTAAACAATCCAGAATCCCGTTTTATCTTGCAAGACAAGACTGTAGCAATAATTCAAAATAAAGTTTGTTACATTTTGAGAAAGTATACACTTTACAAAATGTATTGTATAATTAGGTCTTTAAAATGAGTAAAAAAGTATAATTTTAGTACATTGATGGCTCTTAGTAAAGCAGCCTTTTTGAAATCTTGGTGAAAAATGCAAGTCAAACATTTTCCCATAATTAGACAGAGAAAACATTTTAATTTGTTAACTTTGGGCTTTATTTACAGTGTTTGAGGCTTCCCTATGGTAAAATCAACTATGTTGATTTTGAAGTTGATATATAAGAAGGGTTTATGTAGCACTTTTAACCATATATACTGAATACATGCTTTTGGTACAACTGTTAATATTTCTCTCAGCAAAGTGATGCATTTAAGCTTGTCAGCAACTCACCTAATATAACTAACCTTCTACTAAAGGCTTAGCTAAGTAGGTTCTTTATGTTGCAGGGAACTGGCTTGAATTCAACAACTTGGGAGGAAGTAGGTATAATAAACTGCCTGCAAGCTAATATTTTAATCACGGAGTGCTGCTCTGGGAGCACTCATGCGTGCTCGCTCCGGAATACCGCTCCCTCCTCACTAGCTGCTGTGTCTGAGCCAGGGGAGGACTGACCATTTGGAAACTAGGGGACTGCCTGAGGGCCTGGGGCCAGTAGGGGGCCCCATGAGATGCCCCTGGTACCTTTTTCATAGGCTTTTTTGAGTTTGGGCAAGGACACAGGGGCCCCATGATCCCCTATTGCCAATGAGGAGGGAGAGACGATGCTCTCTTGCACATCACTGGATCAAGATCAGGCTAAGATATGTATTGAGGAGGTTGAGGGGGAGCTGCACACTGAAGGTTTTTTACCTTCATACACAGAGCCTTTTTCACATTCCAAAGTTCTTGTGTAGATTTTTTCAAGGTTGGTTATGGCCTCTCTGAAATAAGAGGAATATTTAGTTTTTGTTTAGTAGACAGCCATGCTTAGCTGAATATTACCATTCACCTGCCTCATCAATGCTTCCTGTGATTCACAGTCGGAGACAAAAACTTCCAATTTGTTGCACTGCAATTTAATCTATCCTTTGCAGCCAGAGTATTCATGAAGGGACTTGCACCTCTTTTTACCCTCTTATGAATTAAGGGCATTCAGGTAACAGGGTGCCTAGCTGACCTTCTTCTGAAGGATATTCCTATAATAACTGTCTGATGGTGGAAAAGTGCCAAATCCAAAAATATTGGTATTTTAGGCAAAGAGAAATACATACTTTTTAAGGCACATGTACACAAGTCATAATTTCTTTAAAATATTTCTTTCTTTTTTTAAATGAAAATAATGGAGAAAAATGTTCATCTAAAGGCACTTGGAAAACATTGTATTTAAATTGATCAGCAATATATCTCTTTCATTTAAGCCTTCCCCTGTGATCAGAATTTTACTCCCATCATATCCATATTTTTAAAGCTACTCATATATTGATATATCAAAAGCTCATCCAGATTCTGTTTCCATAGTAGAAATAGGATAGGCTTGACTTAACAAGCTTCAGAGTCTCCTATCTCTGCTTTATCAGGAGAGTAATGGAGGTGAAGTCTATGACAACAGGACTTTTGCTATGGGAACAGCATCTAGATGAGCTTTTGATGTACCTATACAAAATATGAGTAATTTAAAAAAATAAGGACAAGATGAGATGCTGATCATAAGTAAAGGCTTAAACAGGGATGTATTGCTGTTGCATTTACTGTAAATACAATGTTTTCTTAGTGCTTTTAGATGGTCACTTTACACAATTATTTTAAAGAATATTTAAAATAAATGTATATTTTAAAAGAATTATGCCATGTGTACAAGGTGCCTTAAGAGTCCACATTTCTTTTTAAGTAACATATTTATTCTGAAGGACTCATTTCCTATTCAACTATCTGCAAATGTCAAAAAGAATATTCAGGTGCGTCATATCTTTAATTCAACTTTTAAAAATCAGCTCTCCAACATTCCCATTGCATAGAATTCTTAGGACTCATTCTGGACACAGGATGAAGCCCAGGCAAAAGTCTTTCTTCAAGGAAACAATAAATGATCCTTCTCTCAACCTACCTATATGCCTCTCCAGCCAAGCAAGGAACTCCCTTGCTTGATGGATTTCCAGTCCAGACGAGACAGTGGGGAAGTTGTTTCTACCACACCTATGGATGGTGATGGCAACAGATGACAGAAATTACAATCTCTTACAGTTCATGGAGCATGGTCACCCAAGTAAGCCAATCTCCCCATCATCATCCTGGAGCTTAAAATGATAAAACTAGCCCTGACTCACTGGGCCCCCCTACTTCAAGGCCACCTGATCAGAGTACATTCAGACAGTGCCCTGGATATGGCCTATATCAAACACCAAGGGGGTACCAGGAGTCAGGCAACCTTAATGGCAGTAAGTCTGATCATCTCATAGGCAGAGGAACCCTTAACAATAAAAAATAAAATGTAGCACTAACCCCTTAGGGATTTCTGATAAATTTGGGTCCCCCTATATTCCTGCACAGCCAGTCATTCAGCATTTTCCACACAAGCTTGCATTTGGAGACAGAAACCAGTCCTTGAGCATTGGTTTTGTTGTTTTGTTGAGGGGATTAGAACTTGGATAGGGTAAGGGGGGTATGGGATGCCCAAAGGAACCAATATCTGAGGGCAGCTTCCTGAAATATTCACAAGCTTCTCACCTCTGATGCAGTCTCTGTTGGAGTACTTGCCAGAAGCTCCTAGTTGTATCACCCCAGACCCTAGATGAACTCCTCCTCACACAGCAATCTGGAGACTCTTCTTCCTGAGCAGGGGATCTGGCTCCTGTCCCTTTAACTGAGGACTAAAAGTCATTAGTAGGGGGCTAATCTGGTTTCCTACCAGAGTGCTCCTTCCCCTCTATGTCTAGGGGGTGCAGATGTACTCACTCAGATCCTCTCCTGTACCGCTTGCGGGTTGGCTGCTGCTACCAGTCCTATCAGCTGGGTTGCTCCATCCCTGCCATACTGGTGGTCCTCACTCGAGTTTTCCTCCTTTCCAGCTCCAGGCTTGCAGGCAGGCCCCAACCCACTAGGCCTCCTGGCAGTCTTCCATGTCCAGCCTCACAACTTCCTCCAACTCTCTACACCTCTCCCACCACCACACTCTTACACTTTTAGGGAGTCCAAGCCCCTTGCCAAGCCTTCTGTTGGATTCGCTGAGGTCCCTCAAGAGTGCAGCCAACCACTCCTCTGATCCACCCACTGCCTCCATTGCCTCCAAGGCCCGTCACCTCCTCAGAGCAGGAGGAAATTCCAGATGGTCTGGCCTGCAGAGTTTCTCAGCCCTGACCACAATTTGACCCCTCTGGCTATCACACCTGAGCTATTAACCAGCTCCTGGCTAATCACTGGGGTCTAGCTCCCCCTAGCTACACTAGGAGGGTGCTACATTAAGAAAAGTGAATGAATGAGGGCCTGACACTTTTAAGTAAATCATGAGTAATTCTTCACTACACATGTATTTATACCACACAGAGAAAAGCAGGAAACTAGGCCTAAATTTTAGATTTTTCCATAGCTTCTATTTTTTATTTATAGCTCAGACTCTTGGTAACAGGCACAAAAACACACTCTGCCTAACTCCCAATGACATTTCTAACAATATTCTGACTCAGTAAGGAGTTAGTGACAGCTTGTGGAGGACACAGAAAGTTTAGCAAATATAATGAGATGGTGAAGCTTTAGAAAAGTCTCAGTGCACAGAGTGACTGTGATGAAAAACTTAAGCATCCACCTCCAGTGCAATTAAAATGTGATCATTGTGATCCTACAATGCTTTTATATTGAAGATGTGACTATATTGAAGATGTGACTAAAGACTTAATTTCACCAGATTCAGGTAGAAACAGTGGGAATATGGAAGCTATTTAATTCACCCCATTTAAAAACACCAGGATCTAAAATGTCCAGAAGTTCAAAAAGTTTTCAGATTTTGCCATCAAATGAATAACTTCTTGTGATGTTACCAACACCAGTAGCCACAAGTCTATGTCACAGCTAGTTAAGCAATCCTAATAAGGTCTGCTAGTTTGGCATAGGAGTTTAGATAATCAGCTGTAAAAATGTCCTCCTGCATGCTGACCAACAGGTCTTCTTGTGGTCCCTCCTATATTTGGAGTATGTCTGTCTCCTCGTGCAATCATGGAAGCAATAATAACGGAAGGAGATCTTTCAGAGGTCAAAAAGCAGTGTAAGAATTTAAAACGTGACAGCACATCTTGTGTTGTATCAAGATATAATCCTCTCTATAGGGTTAATTTTCTATGGAGATGAGGGCCCTCCCCATAGGTCGCAGCCCTGTTACATGTTCCCATCATGTCCTAGTGTGCCTAAGTGCTTGTGCCAATTCACATTAATTGTGAACAAAATTATGAAAAAAATAACTGATTGGAAATTGATTGAAAATAGCTACGAGCAAACCATTTTAAAATCATATAGTATCCATTAACTTGTTGAACAATGCCACTGATTAAATTTGCCCCAGCACTTTATATAGAAGGTGGAGAAGGTTCATTGTCCTTCTACTTTTATTTTTGTAAAAGAAAACTAACTTTCAACCTTTTGATAACTAGCAAAACTTTTCCTCCACTTGTTTTTGCTTTGTTGCCTTTCTTGAGTTTTCACTTAACTATCAGCATATTTGCACATTTAAGGTCCCGTGTGCACTGGACTTTAAGCCCCATTGCATGGAACTCTGTTGTTTAGCTGCAGGCATACGGCATAGATGCGTCATCTAGCCCCACTGCTGACAGTCTGTTAATCGCCAAGAGTGGCTGGCAGCTGCTGCTGCTGGATGGGGTTGGGTGGTACACCTAGCAGTACTTTGGTTTAGGGCAGTATGTGCCTAGGGATGAATGCATTCTTCCCCGGGCACATATTACTCTTAACAAAAGTACTGCTGAGTACACTGCCAAGCCCTGTACAGCTGTAGCAGCTGTTACTGTCTCATAAAGTTTGACAGACTAATGGCAGCGGGGTAGGATCGCACACCTGTGCCTTCTGACCATGGCTAAATGCCAGAGCCTTATGGAGCAAGGCTAAACACTCAGTATGCATGGGATCAAACCGTTACTGAAATGAACTAATATCAAATTTTTTAATTTGTAAGATCAATATAGCCAGTAATGAATGAGAACAGATAAGCATTTAACTGCATATTACTAGTGTTCTATTACATATTTTTTTACTGTGAGGCTAGGTTCACACAGGTCACTTAGGGGCATTAAAAGAAGGCAGCTGATTTGCATTTTTACTATTCCCAATCATCCACCTACAAGCAGACATGACATGCAGACGGGTCTTTTTAAATTGCTGCAGTCGCGATGCTTCACTTTATTGTGTGGCCATCTTAACTTGTCTATAGAAGTCTGTGATACTATGCAACATCCGCTTGCCAAATGCAGCTATGTTGGTTTTGGCGTGATAGTTTAATGAAAAATCTCTACTGGAATATTTTTAAAAACTGGCAGTCAGGATGCAGTATCTTTCCTGAATGAGCTTACATTTATGGCTTTTTTTTTCATGGTGTATGAGGGGCGTTCAAATTAAACCAGGACTTTTAATTTTACAGATATAAAAAGGAATGTTAGCGTGGCTGTACTACATGCAGTAGTAAGTGGGAAGTGTGTCCTATTACTGATAGGCGGCACACATGTCACGGTTCAGTCCAGAGACCGTTAATCAAGTTGGTAGACAACAGTGTTAGTGCGTGCATGGAACAGTGTGCAGTAATGAAGTTTCTTGTGAATGAAGGCATAAAACCCATGGATATCTAGAGAAGACTTGAAGCACAGTAAGGTGATGAGATGCTCAGCTACAATAAGACATTTGAATGGTGGAAATGTTTCAAAGATGGCCGTACGTCCATCAGTGACGATCCCAGCCATGGTAGTTCCCAGCCCACAGCAGTCATTCCTGTGATCATTTAGCACATGGAATGTCTGATCCTGGATAATCAATGCATAACTTGTTAAATTGCACAAGAGACAAATCTTTCTGTGGGAACGATGAACACAATCATTGATAAAGTGAAGCAGGTTGTTCTAGGATGGTTTCTGCATACTGAAAAATCTTTCTATGGCAAAGCTTTTCAAGCATTAGTTACAGTAAATGCTGGGATAAATGTAGCAGGGAACTATGTAAAAAAATAAATGCAGTTTCCACTCCTTGAAATTTGTTCTTTTATTATCTAAATTCAAAAGTACCAGTTTGACTTTACTGCCCCTCGTATATTGCTCAGAAATGGAATTAAAAGCATTTGACACCTAATAAATATCTCTAGTAGGGATGAATTCAGGGTTTGGTCTGAACACAAGTTTGGACCAAACTTTGGTTGTTTGGGTGTTTGTCTGAATGCTGGCCTTTTTAACTGGTTCATCGGGAGCCAAGCATCATATAAAGTAGCAATATTTATTTCATTTTTCTAACTGTCAGTTTTTGCTAAGGAAGTGCTGGGTGATGACACCTGCCGTGTCCTTAGCAACCAGAGATATCACCCAGGCCCATTCATTTACTGGTCATGGGTGGGGATAGCATGACATGACTGACTGACAAAATATTGCCACTTAACCATATTTGGTCAATTGCATCACTTGAGCGACCCTTCCCTCTTGTTTATTTTGAGCTATGGGGCCTGGAAAATGTCATTCGATGCTAGTCAGTGACAGGTTTCCATAAGCTCTCTGGATTGTTTACTTTTGGTAGGTGTTGATCATTGTGATTAACGTGGATCTGCACCGCTAGTAGATGTAATTGACTATGGATGTACACCGTGGGACTTTTTTTTTTTAATTAAGGACTGTGTAAGAGTTTTTAATTTACTTTTTACTTTGTGTTAAAAATTCTATATATAGTCCTACAGAACAGACAGAACAATGCACAGTCCACATGTGCTTTTCTGCTTCACTGTAACAAGGAAACAGGAAATTTTATTCAGAAAAAAATATAGAATTTACTATAATTGCAGCTACAAATGTATAAACACTGCCATCTACTAGTTGATGAATATATCTCTACTAAATATTGATGTATTTGTTGCACAAAATACAGGAACACTGCATTCCAAACACTTTATTTATGCGTGAATGAGGTAGGGGGTATCTGGGTGCCTCCTTTTTGTTAAATGGGACTTCCAGATTCCAATAAACCCCCAAACGCAAATCCCCACAACTACTGTTGTGATGCACTGCTATGCATTATGCTTTAGGCTCTGTTGTACAATGCCCTTGCTTACCATTCAACAAAAACTTTCACTGCGCTACACATAAAGCAGATGCATTGCCATGTTTAGGGTTGTTAATGGTGATATAGAGGCTGGGATTAAAAATACCATTTCAGTCTTTGTAAATTACACCAAGCTGTGCAGTGAAATAACGTCCTTACAGGAGGTCTCTAACTTACAAGCAGACCTCAATGCACTGTTTAATTGGGCAACTATGTGGCAAATGAGGTTTAATGTTGATAAATGTAAGGTGTTGCACTTGGGGGCTAAGAATATGCATGCACCATACATACTAGGGGGAGTACAACTGGGGGAATCAATGGTGGAGAAGGATCTGGGAGATCTGGTAGATCACAAGCTTAATAATGGCATGCAATGCCAAGCTGCTAAAACGAGCAAAATACTTTCTTGTATTAAAAGTGGTATAGACTCCAGAGAGAGAAATATAATATTACCCCTGTACAAATCATTAGTAAGACCTCATCTGGAATATGCAGTTCAATTTTGGGCACCAATTCACAAAAAGAACATTGGGGAACTGAAGAAAGTACAGAGAAGGGCAACCAAACTGATAAGAGGTATGAAGGAACTCAGCTATGAGGAAATATTAAAGGAATTGAATGTATTCTCTCTTGAGAAGAGGAGATTAAGGGGGGATATAATAAACAAGTATAAATACATCAGTGGTTCATATAGTGAACTTGGTATAGAGTTATTCATCTTGAGGTCATCACAGAGGACAAGGGGGCACTCTTTACGTCTGGAGGAAAAGAAATGTAATCTTCAAACACGGAAAGGGTTCTTCACAATAAGAGCTGTGGAAATGTAGAATAGACTCCCTCAAGAGTTGGTTCTCGCCAGCTAGTGGATTGCTTTAAAAAAAAGCCTAGATTCTTTGTTGGATACACAGAATATAACTGATTACTAACATTTATAGGTAAAGTTGATCCAGGGAATAACTGATTGCCTCTTGGGGGATCAAGAAGGATTTTTTTTCCCCTGCAGGACCAAATTGGATCATGCTTTGCTGGGTTATTTGTTTTCTTATGGATCAATTGTGAGCGTAGGATTATAACTTTTCTTTTTATGGTTGAATTAGATGGACTTTTGTCTTGTTTCAGTCAGACTAACTATGTAACTATGTGTTGTGGTAATGCATATTATAAACTATAAACAATATATTGCTTGCCTAACTTACAGCTATCATTTATATCAAATTTGTCTTCATTATTAAAGGGAAACATTTGCTTATTATTATTTTTTTGTTGGGGGATAAGAATGCTATCTGCATTGAAAATGAAGCTGTCAGCCATTTTCAGCTTCTAAAAGTAACAGAACAGCCTAAGAGAAAACATGTAGGAGGGCATTCTGTTTAACAGGGGCAACAACAGGCATCCTGTGGTACCTTCTCTTCTAGATTACCTTTCATTTACAATGTTTTTTAAATGCTGACAGGTTCATGTAAGGCCCGGATATTGCAAACAGCAGACATTTGACTTTATTATTATTGTTACTATTCTGCTATGATATGGTGATTGGGATAAAATGTACTGTTCTAACTGTCCTTATTTCACAGAAGTGGAAATTCTGCAGCATACCAAGTTGCTTAGCAACTGACATTTGCTTGTGCATACTGCACTCTTTTGATGGGTTCTTATTATGACACTCTTGCTTAAATAATACAAACGTACCATCAGAATGTTTAAAATGAGTTGGGCAGCCAGAGTAAAGCATTGCATTTTAGAGGTCACAGCAGTAAACATCATAATCCATAATACCTATAATACCTTATGAAGTGCTTGTTACTATAATGAGCAATGTAGTTATGCATGATTTTAACAAGCTTGAATCATACATTTGGAATGTTATTTCTTTTTATTTATGTTTTTAACCACTCTTTAAAATACTAAAGTATAAATCTATTAATGTTTTATATATATATATATATATATATATATATATATGTTTTATATATATATATATATTATATATATATCGTTCAAGTCAAAGCGAGATCTTTCAGTTTATATAATAAAAGAACAAATTTCAAGGAATGGAAACTGCATTTATTTTTTGACATACTGCTCTGCTACATTTATACACTTATTCCTGGAAAGTTTCGGCATAGAAAGATTTGTCAGTAGATCTGAACCATCGCAGGACAGCCTGCTTCACTTCAACAATGATTGTGTTCACCATTCCCACAGAAAGATTTATCTCTCATGCAATTTCACGACAGGTTATGCATCAATTATCCAGGATCAGGCATCCCACGCTCTGAATGTTCACAGGAATGACTGCTGTGGGCTGGGAATCACCATGGCTGGGATCATCACTGATGGATGTACAGCCATTTTGAAATGTTTACACCATTCAAATGTCTTACTGCGTCTGAAGGAAGAAGGGTCAGCCGCACACCGGAGGATAGATGAATATAGTGTGTATTTATTGATCCATAGGACATACAAAACACTAGGACATGAATACAGGACTTGTTAACGCATTTCACACGAGATCGTGTGAAACGCCTTAAGTCCTTTATTCATGTTCTGGTGTTTTGTGTGTCCTATGGATCAATAAATATACACTATCTTCATCTATCCTCATGTGTGCGGCTGACCCTTCTTCCTGTTGCATCGTGTGTGGTGGCGAGCCAGAGCCTGCACCTGTTGTGGATTGATCTGGATTGTTTGCCTGAGCAGTATACTTTTTGTTCTTTTTATTACTGCATCTGAACATCTGATCAACATACTGTGCTTGAAGTCTTCTGTAGATATCCACGGAATTTACGCCCTGGTTCACAAGAAACTTCATCACTACACGCTGTTCCATGCACGCACTAACACTGTTGTTTGCCAACTTGATTAGCGGTCTCTGGACTGGACTGTGACATGTGTGCCACCTATCAGTAATAGGACACACTTGCCACTTACTACTGTGTAGTACCACCATACTAGCATCCCTTTTTATATCTGTAAAATTAAAAGTCCCGGTTTGACTTGAACGCCATATATATATATATATATATATATATATATATATATATATACGTACACGCACACACACACACATCAGTGGATATTTTATTGTATTTATATTGCTAATCAGCCAATCAGCCAATTTAAGTGACTTTGTATGTGGCATGGTTGTTGGTGCCAGACAGGCTGGTCTGAGTATTTCAAAAGCTAATCTACTGGGATTTTCACACACAACTATCTCTAGGATTTACAGAGAATGATCTGAAAAAGAGAAAACATCCAGTGAGTGGCAGTTGTGTGGACAAAAATGTCTTGTTGCTGTCAGAGGTCAGAGGAGAATGGGCAGACTGGTTATGAGATGATAGAAACGCAACAATAACATGTCAATATGGACCAAAATCTCTGAGAAATATTTCCAACACCTAGTTGAATATATGCCACCAAGAATTAATTAGTTCTGAAGGCAAAAGGGGGTCCAGCCTGGTACTAGCAAGGTGTACCTAATAAAGTGGCCAGTGAGGGTATATCCCAACTGTCTTGTAAAAAAAATGGCAAAGCTTGTCAAAATTGTGTTTTTCACAAGTATTCCTGGATTTGTGATAATCATTGATGTAAATGTGGTGTACAGTAGGGTGGAACATAATTTAAAAATAAATTAACAATTTATTAAATAATAAAATAATTTAACAATCTAAAAATGTGGGTTCTCTGGCATATACCTGTTCATTAGCTGATGTTCCTAAATGCCTAGGATATCAATTAACATGGGTACTTTTATAACGATTTGTGGCATATTGACAGGTGCCTCAAGATGAGTGGGGAGGGTATCCCTCTGGTAGTAAAGATGAGGAGATTCCCTGTCGAAGGATGCGAAGTGGGAGTTATATAAAAGCCATGGAGGAGGACAGTGGAGATTCTGACACAAGTCCTAAAACATCCCCTAAAAGACCTGAACCACTACTGAAATCTATTGTGCAAAGATCACACGGAGAAGTACAAAAGTAAGTCACTTTGAGTTAACATTATTGTCTTTTATTGTGGATGATACTATTGCTTTATCATTTTTTTTATCTTTTGTGAAAATTTAGCTACAGCTATATCTGCAAAAAAAAAATAATAGCTTGGCACAGTAAAGGGTATTCCAAACCTCAACTTAAATTAATATATTATATTATTATACAGGATTTATATAGCACCAAAAGTTTGCACAGCACTCAACGTGAACATTCATTGTTAAATGCATTACCTGCTTGCTTGTTGGGCTTGAAAGCTTAGCGATCCCTTGGTTGGACTAAAAGGGCTGCCAGCTTTGACCATGAGCAAGTCAGCTGCAACCTATGTTGACTATCCACTCTTCCTGTCCTGGGAAATTAGCTGCATTAGTATTAGGATCTTCATTTGAAATTAAAGGGGAAAATCCTTAAAAAAACACATCAAAGGACTGGTAAATTGCAATATAATACATTTTTTATTACTGGTTTAGATACATTTTAAGCAGTAGGCTCTAGTTGATAATATTTGCATTTATATATTTAATACAGTAACAAAATATGCAAGAGCAAGCATTTACAAATGTGAAAGTTGTAACCGAATTTACTTATAGGTAAACACTCCATAAATAGCTCAAAATAGTTGATTCCTGAAATTATGCTATACATTCACTTTAACACCTCGACATACTGTATACTATTTAATACTGTTCATTATCAAGAGAACCACAAAAAAACACATTTCAAAGTTGAAGAAAAAAAGTAATTCAGGTAGATGTTCTGATCCTAGAAGAAAGTAATTGGAAACTGTTAAGTCTAATTAAGGAAAGTAGACTGATATTAAGTAGAGCTCTGTAATACAAAGGTTACTAATGTGTAGAGAATGGCTTTTTATTAAATCATCCTCACTAGAAAATGGAAGGGAAGGCATTAAAATCATGTGACTCAAATTTAATTGGAAGCAAATGCTGTTTATCATCAGTAAATAATTCAGCCTTACAATGCATTAAATGAATTAACGTTGCAACTGCATTTGGAAAACACAGAGGGCCAAAAGGAAATGTGATTCAATTAGATGGCAAACAAAAAAGCACACTGACAAAGAGTTTCTTCGGGGAGCTGACTATCTATAGATTATTTCATTACATACCTGTGGTTGTTTTTGTCTTTCTCTAAGCTGACACTCATCTAGAAAGTTCTTTCCTTGGTTTGAATGACACTTTGAGCACAAACTGAACTGGCTCCAAGTGCTGTATATCTTGACTTTTATGTAAAGACATTGCCAGCAAGGTATATCTTGACTTTTATGGCAAACAGCCACTTGGCTTACAACTGTTCGATCCAGCCTGACAACCCTTAAAACGTTTTTGATAATAAAATGCCAGTGGTACAAGTGTTTATCCCTTGGCTATAATTCTTGCTGCTGGTTCTTACTGGTGGTCACTTTTCTGGCTGTAATCACAAGTGCATTCTAACTAGAATTATTGCTGTTTTCTGACTGTGCTTGTGCTGATCCATGATTAATGCGGTGGTCAGTTCATAAATGTAGTGGATGTCATTCCCTGGATCTTGTACTGGTCATTACCCCCAGAGTATAGCAGTGGTCAGTCCTGGAATCTGTTTTGTCCACTCCCTAGGTCTAGTCATGCTCACTAATTGGGGTTTATTTACTAAAGCTGGAAAGTGCAAAATCAAGCTTGCTGCTGCATAGAAACCAATCAGCTTATTCAATTAAGCTTTGGCAATAAAACCTGGAAGCTGATTGGTTTCTATGCAGAAGTGAGTCTGATTTTGCAATCTTCAACTTTATTAAATAAACCCCATTGTGTGTTGTGCTGTTGCCTCATTGGGGGAGATATACTAAAACTGGTGCACTCAGAATCTGGTGCAGCTGTGCATGGTAGCCAATCAACTTCTAACTTCAGCTTGTTCAATTAAACTTTGACAATTAAACCTGGAAGCTAATTGGTTTCTGTACAGAGCTGCACCAGATTTTGCATGCTCCTTCCTGTCTTAGTAAATCTCCCCCATTATGTCTAGTGGTGGTCATTCCACTTTGTCTAATTGTGGTTACTACCTAGTGGTCACTTACTTTTCTGCTTATTCTCATGTTACTTCTCTCAGTATTCTGCTTTATATTTTCATTCAAGGTTGTTGTAAACTGGCTAGGAAGTAACACTTCCAGCCTGTAATCTGATTATGGATTAGATACACGGAAACATAGAAGAGTGGTAGCAGAAAAAAAGAGCAAGTGGTCCATCAAGTCTACCCTATTTTTGTGTATTTATATATGTTTTGATGGGTTTTTTTTTCTTTTTAACTTTTTTTTGCCTGAGTATAGATTTATGTTTGGCTTAATCATGTTTGAATCCACTTACGTTCAGCACATTCAGAGTTCAGCATGAACTGCAGCAATACTGCAGCATTGGAGAAAGTAGGCAGGTGCAGTAATATATAAAAATATTTTTCTATTTGTTCATCTAAAATTTTGTGCATGGATTAATTTTATTTTAATAAACATTTGGGTTACTTATTTGACTACTTAAAGGTAAATGCTACCCATCTATTATAATTCACTGCTGTATGGAATCTACATTAAAAACAAATAAGGCTGCCTGGTTTGTTTAGTGGTGGAAACTTGTAACCAGGGCTGTATTTAGTCATCACTTGTATTTGTGGGATTAGAAATACCTATCTCTCTTTGTTTGCCACTATGGAGGGAATGGGCTGGAATTAAGAAATATGGGCATAGCACAGTGACAAGAACTTCCTGTAAGATTTCTGCCTTTACTGTAGAAACAATTGAGTACTGACGTGATACTTTTTTTATTTGCACTAACATACAATTTTGAGGACAAGCTTTCGGGGTATGTCCCCTTCTTCAAGGTCCAAGCAGTACTATTATTACAACGTTGTAGCAGAATGTTAGAAGAGATGTGTGACATTCTGCTAAAACTTTGTAACAGTACTGCTTGGACCTTGAAGAAGGGGACATACCCCGAAAGCTTGTCCTCAAAATTGTATGTTAGTGCAAATACAAAAAAAATAACGTCAGTACTCAATTGTTTCTGTCGCAAGTGCACTAATACGGCTACAATCACCTCAAGCAAAATTGCCTTTACTGTGTTATTCAATGCAGATGTAACTGTCCTGTGGAATACATCAGTGGCCATTTGCATTAGTCAGCAGCAGGTATCTCTTCAATGCTCTGGACTTTGAGTTTTGCTCTACTAGTTTCTGGCTGCCAAGAGGCTGTTAACTCTTTACTGCAAGTCATCCAGATGCCTAGTGTTTCTGTGCTGATGCTTTGACTTTTTACCCCCTGCCTTGTCTGGAAAGTACACTATCTGGCTTTATATTTTATTATTGGTCCTTGCCTATTCCTGTATAGTTTTGACTTGCATTTGTACTTCATTCTGTCTTGTATTGTGCTCTCTCTTTCTTTTGCATAATGCTATACCCCTGCTGGACCAGGGTTCTAGTAAGCAAGGGATCTTTACTCACTGACTACCTGACTTTGACTGAGTTGTAACATGGATCAGCGGGATTACCTTTACATGCCAAACATTCACTTGTCAGGATGCAGGCAGGAAGAAGCAGCTAACAGCTGACATCAGACGTTTTTGTTATTGATTTTTAGTTGAACAGCTCATCATGAGTTTGTCTTGTTGTCTGGAAGTCTTAATCCACTAATATGTTGGATTGTGGGAGGCAATCAGAGCCCCCAGAGGATACTCATGGAAAAAGAATATACAAAGTTCTCCTTGAGTGGCACTGGTGATTTATAGGTATGACTAAAATTTCAACAAAAATCTCTAGATTACATTGAAGTTTCACCATTTTGGTGAAAGTCATTTGAGCCATTGTACAAATTAAAGCAAAATTAAGTTTTTTTTGTTTTTGCATTTTGTTGGTGGTTGCATTGAGCTTTTAATAGCTTGTGTGCACTAGCCTATTTCAACTATCCTGGACTTGCTCTTGTGCAAAATAATCTCTTCTAAGCATCATTATTTTATAGTTTTGATTGCACAGAAAGGAAAAACAAAAAGCAGAAGAAAAAGTAAAATAAAATTTGGTCAGCAGGACACAAAAAGGATAAAAAAACACAAATACAAACAAAATTACATGAAAAAACTTTGGGTCCCCCTAAACTCTGCACAGCCAGGCAACACGCATTGTCAACTCTTGCATCCACAGTCAGCAAACAGTCCATGAGCTTGGTTTGTGTTGTTTTATTAGGCGTTAACAACTTGGATAGGGTATATGGGGGTCCCATTGGAACTGAAACAATTTTGGAGGACAACCTCTTATGTACAAAAGACAAAAATCCAGCAAAAAGCACAGATAAATAAATCCTGGACTCCACTCCTTTAAGAGCGGCTCTTGTCTTTTGAAGAATCAGCACACAGTCTTAACCAGGAGCACTTGGTCCCCTTAAATGAACCTCCTCAGACCCCAGATGAAAATCTCCCCATCCACCTGGCTGTCATGAGAGTATTCCAGGGCAAGGGATTCTGAGATACACAAAGAATGCAGTCCCAGGGAGAACTAGTTGGGTATTACACCTGACACCACCCTCTCCCTTGTAGGCCCAGGGGGTGTACTCACACTGTCCTGTTCCTGTAGCTGTAAAGGTGAAGCTGCTTTCAAGCCTTACACTGATAGGCTGTCTTTCTCTGTTAGACTGTAAAGCAGTGGAAGTCCCTCTTTCCAGCTGTCAGCCTGTAGGTAGACCCCCCTCCTCTGGGGTCCCCTCCCAGGCTTCACATCTTCAGCACTTCCTCATTCCATCTTCCACCTGACTCCCCTGCTGACCAAGCTCATATTTAAGGGCTGACCTAGCCAGCATGCCAAGCCTCCTGCCTGGGGATTGGCCATATTCCCCTAAGTATGCAGATCAGGCTTTCCTCACCCCTGCCTACTGGCTTCTAGAAACTTCTCCAGAGCAGGGGGAGGTATCAGAGAACTGACATGCAGAGCCCTCCAGCATTAACCTAAAGTAACCTTGTTGAATCAGTCCCAGGCTGACTCATATCCATGCTTCTAGCAAACCTCTTACGATTAAAAAAAAACTATCAATGATGGAAGGCATTACGGTAAAATTGGCAACTTTGCAGCAACATCAATCATGCCAAAATTGCTCTACTCCTCCCTTTTGAACCCATACTACAGCACTACAAAGCTTTAGATCGAGTTGCAAAGCCACTGGGTTTTCTGGTAAATATAAAGTCACAGCAGTGTTGCAGCTTCAGCTCTTCTGCACAGCTATACAAAGGAAAATATCTTTTACCATGGTATAGCTACATATAACCTAGGACTAACCCTCAAGGAGCGTGCAATCTAAGGTCCCTAACCTATATTCATACATACACATACTAGGGTCAATTTAGACAGGAGCCAATTAACCTATCAGCATGTCTTTGGAGTGTGAGAGGAAACTGGAATACCTGGAGGAAACCCACGCAGGTAGAGAGAGAACATGCAAACTTCAGACAGGTGGTGCTGTGGTTGGGATTCTAGCCAATGACACTAGTACTGCTAGGCAGAAGTGCTAAGCATTTAGCCACTGAGCTGCCCATGTGAATAAGAGCAGTGTGAACAGCAAGCTTTTATGAAACTTTCAGCAAACTTTTGGAAACTTATGGCATGCTTCGAGCAGCTTTCTCTTTAAATTGCTCTTCAGTTCCTGTTTGGAAATGTTATACACAGATCTTTACCTCTTCACGCCGAGCA
The DNA here is from genome assembly GCF_062004578.1 of Staurois parvus. Taxonomy (NCBI): domain Eukaryota; kingdom Metazoa; phylum Chordata; class Amphibia; order Anura; family Ranidae; genus Staurois; species Staurois parvus. Next base: position 5,787,035 of record NW_028318022.1, on the reverse strand, counting down.
TACGCAAATATGCGGCCTCTTGGCAGCTAGGCCTTGACGGCAAGTGGCCACATATTTGCCCTGCACTTTGAGCCCTGCAAAAGGTCTGCAAATTCTTTGTGAAAGCTTGCTGTTCACACTGCTTTTATACAAGCCAAAGCCCATGTGAAATGGGCCTTATTCTACTTTTTTTCTGATATAGGGGCTAACCTACAAGCTTGCTAGTTACAGTTTTAAAACAATTTTTGGGTTCAGTTTTTGCTGATGGCTACTTTGATTTTTTTTATAGAAAAATGAGTAATGAAAAATCTCTACAGTGTGGACACAGACTACAATATTTTGATTAAACTGAGATGGATTAAAATCTTCTCTGATGTCATTATTACTGTGTCTTCCTGTCCAAGTGGAAAGAGATTTATAATGATAAATTTGGCTTCAACTGAGTTTAAAATAATGGATTATGCCAAGTTTAGTATAAACTCTCTTGACATTTTAAAAAAGTGCACTATGTCATTATGCATTGACAAAATCTATCTACGAAATTATTTTTCATCTTTTTGTCAAAACATGACAAAAATGTGTTGAAAAAAAATCACTGGGGAAGCTTTGCAAAAAGGAAAGACTGTCACAATTGGTGTTTCCTGTAAAAAATACAATTTGGAAGGTTTACATATATATGGTATATATATATATATGTAATACTATATATAACAAGCGAAAGAAAAATAATTCCTGGGGAAAGGGTTCCTCAGAATAGAGCGGTTCACGCTGTAGCAATAATTGTGCCTTTGTTTAATCAAAAAGATGCTTTATTGGGTACAAAACTTGATCTCTTACAAAATATGATCTATATATCATAAATTAACCTTCCAGTTTGAAAGGAAATTACCAGATCTAAAAGAACGCATAAAAATGTGTATGTATGACAGACAGACAAACAGACAGACAGACAAACAAACAACATATATAATGACTAAAATCGCCTACACGCCAGGTATCAATAACACACAGAGTTACACCACGGCAATACAGCCTTTAATATTATTATACTGGTAATGTCAAGGTAATAACCCTGGTGTTAAATCCCTTGGAAGCTTGAGCTTAGATTTGGCCAATTACTCTGAGATATGGGATATATGGATACGTTTACTATTTGGCCATATTGCCCTAATAAAATTAGTGCAGTTACAAAATTCCCAGATGCAATAATGCCAATTAATTGGGAATATAAAGTATCAGCTGTTCCATAAATACTGTAAGTAGATCACTAATGGTAACAAAACCATCCCAATGGACTTTAGCGCTGGAAGATACAACCCTTGGCAAAATGTATGGAATCACCAATCTTGGAAAATGTTCATTCAATTGTTTAATTGTGTAGAAAAAAAACTAATCACAGACATGCCTTAAAGCTATTTTCATTTAGTATTCCAACCTTCTGGCTTTAAGAAACACTTAAAAAGTAAAAAAGAAAGAAAACCGTAGTCAGTTGCAACTGATTTTGCAGATCAAGTAAAGGAAAAAAATATGGTATCACTCAATTCTGAGGAAAATATTATGGAATCATGAAAAAAACACTACAGTACACCACTAGTATACTTTGTTGCACCACCTCTGGCTTTTATAACAGCTTGAATTCTCTGAGGCATGGATTTATTCATCATATCACGACTCGATTGCTGCAACTCCCTCCTCACTGGCCTGCCTCGCCACAGGCTATCCCCGCTTCAGTCGATCCTAAATACGGCAGCCAGACTCATCCACCTTACCAACCGCTCCGTTTCCACAGCCCCCTCTGCCAATCCCTCCACAGGCTTCTGATTGCCCAATAGATCAAATTCAAAATCCTAACACTGACGTACAAAGCTGTCCATCATACTGCCCCAAACTACATCACCGACCTAATACCCAAATACCACCCAAAACGCACTCTCTGCTCCTCACAAGACCTCCTTCTCTCTAGTTCCCTGGTCTCCTCCGCCCATGCCCGCCTCCAGGACTTCTCCAGGGTGTCGCCCATCCTCTGGAACTCCCTACCCCAATCCATTAGACTATCACCTACTCTCCTTTAGGTGCACCCTGAAAACCCACCTCTTCAGGGAAGCCTACCCCACCCCCTGCTAATTGCCGACCTCCTCCACTCTTCCTACCACTCCATCCCCCACAGCTTTTCCTCCTGTACCACTATCCCCCCCCTCCTAGATTGTAAGTTCCGAGGAGCATCGTGTATCGCATTGCATTGTTATTGTACTGTCGCATGTATTGTCTCCCATTGTAATGTACAGCGCTGAGCGAACTGTTGGCGCTCTATAAATACTGTATAATAATAACAATAATTTAACTATCGACAAACAGTATTCTTCATCATTCCAGCTCCAACTTTCTCTTATTGCAGTTGCTAGATCAGCTTTGCAGGTTGGAGCCTTGTCATGGACCATTTTCTTTCATTTCCACAATAGATTTCCAATTGGTTTGAGGTCCGGACTATTTGCAGGTCATCCCATTGACATTGGATGTCTTTCTTGAAGGAAAATTTTCACTGCTTTTGCCCTTTAGCAAGATGCATTATCAAAATAATGTCATCATCACCAAACATCATTTCAACTGATGGAATAAGGAAAGTGTCCACAATCTCAATATAAACTTAATTACTAATTAGATTTAATGACTGTCATTTCCCCCATACCTTTACCTGAAATGCAACCCCATATCATCAATGATTGTGGAAATTTGCATGTTTTCTTCAGGATTTTTTATACATTCCATTTTAACGGCACCAAACAAAAGTTCCAGCATCATCACCCTGCCCAATGCAGATTCTTGATTCATCACTGAATATCACTTTCATCCAGTCATCCATAGTCCATGATGTCTTTTCTTTAGCCCACTGTAAGCTTGTTTTTTTTCTGTTTAGGTGATAAGGATGGTTTTCATTTGGCTTTTCTGTATGTAAATCCCATTTCCTTTAGGCGATGTCTTACAGTTCGGTCACAGACATTGACTCCAGTTTCTGCCCATTTCTTCCTCATTTGTTTTGTTGTGCATTTTCTGTTTTCAAGGCATATTGCTTTAAGCTTTCTATCTTGACACTTTGGTGTCTTCCTTGGCCTACCAGTACGCTTTCCTTTTACAACCTTCCCATTTGATTTGTACTTGGTCTAGATTTTAGACACAGCTGATTGGGGACAACCAACATCTTTTGCAACATTCCGTGATGATTTACCTTCTTGGAGATGTTTTATAATCCTCTCCTTTGTTTCAACTGACATCTCTCATTTGGAGCCATGATTCATGTCAATCAGCTTGGTGCAACAGCTCACCAAGGTGTACAAGCACTCTTTTTTTAACTGCAGACTAATTAGCAGATGTAATCTGTTGCTGATGTTTGTTTTAGAACTGAAAAGTACATAGTGATTCCATAATATTTTCCTCAGAATTGAGTGATTTCATATTTTTTTTTCTCTGCTTAATCTGCCAAACAGTTACAATTGACTACAGTTTTCTTTTTTTTTTTTTTTAAGTGTTTCTTAAAGCCAGAAGGTTGGAATGTTGAATGAAAATAGATCTAGAGGCATGCCTCTCGATTGTTTTTTTTCTTCACAATTAAACAATTAAATGAAAATTTTCAGAGATTGGTGATTCCATACGTTTTGCAGGGGTTGTAGTGGCAACAATAGAGCACAGTGAGGTGAATCAGGTCAATTGTTGCCTTTAAAAACTGCTGATCTACTGGCATTTTCACATACAACCATTTCTCGGGAAATTGAGACTCGTCAGACCAGGCAATGTTTTTCAATCTTCTATTGTCCAATTTTGGTGAGCCTGTGCAATTTATAGCCTCTGTTTCCTGTTCTTGGCTGACAAGAGTAGCACTCGGTGAGGTCTTCTGTTGATGTAGACTACCTGATTTAAGGTTTGATGTGTTGTGCATTCGGAGATGGTATTCTGCATACCTTGGTTGCAATGAGTGGTTATTTCTCCTAGATTGTAGGCTCCAAAGAGCAGGGCCCTCCTAACCCTCTTGTATTGAACTGTATTATTGCTGTATTGTCTCCTGTTATATTGTAAAACGCTGAGCAAACTGTTGGCGCTATATAAATCCTGTGTAATAATAATAAAAATAATTTGAGTTACTGTTGCCTTTCTATCATCTCAAACCAGTCTGCCCATTTTCATCTGACCTCTGAAATCAACAAGGCATTTTTTCCACACAACTGCCGCTCACTCGATATTTTCTCTTTTTCTGACCATTCTCTGTAAACCCTAGAGATGGTTCCGCGTGAAAATACCAGTAGATCAGCAGTTGTTGAAGTATTCAGAGCAGTCTTGGACCAACAACCATGCTATGTGATTGGCTGATTAGCAATTTGTGTTACCAAGCAATTGAACAGGTGTACCTAATAATGTGGCTGGTGAGTGTATGTTGTTTCTTTGTCTGTCATATATTATTATTATTATTATTATACAGGATTTATATAGCGTCAACAGTTTGCTCAGCACTTTACAATATAACGGGAGACAATACAGCAACAATACAGTTCAATACAAGAGGGTTAGGAGGGCCTGATCCTTTGAGCTTACCATCTAAGAATATATGCACCTTTTTGTGCGTTCTTTTAGATCTGGTGATTTCCTTTCAAGCTGGAAGGTTAATTTATGATATGTAGATTATATTTTGTAAGAAATCACTTTTTTTACCCAATAAAGCACGTTTTTGATTACAACCAGCCACAATTATTACTATAGTCTGAACCACTTTATTCTGGAGAACACTTTCCCCAGGAATCATTTTTCTTCAGAAACATTGTTAGGCCTATTGCAATCCTAAACACCTTTTACATTTACTCCAATAGATTTCGCTAAACAGATAGTATTTTCTGGAAGTCTTTAAATTTTTGCCTAAGCTTCAGGAAATGAAAGATCTTGGTTTTGCCACTACCTAAGCACTAATGTAAATTTTCTTTCCTGAAAAATCCATATAGTCTTCACTGAGGTGAGACTTATGTCCTGTAAGTGCAATGATGCAAACTGCTGCATAAGTAACATTATTTCACTGCAACCTAGGAACACCTGCAAACAGTTTCTTAATGTCACATTTATTCATCAAACTGATCATTTACATATATTATCTTGTCAACATTTTTTTGGTTCTTTAACACTGGCACACACGGGAAATCTTAAAGAGCTCACTTTTCAGCCTGGTGAAAAGGGTTGATAAGCTTTGCATAAATAACAGTTTGAATGAACTTCAGTAAAATGAAGGCTGCGTGGATATTTTTAACATTTGCTGTATGTTAGCATCTATTTCATGCAACATAGCAAAATCCTAAAGCCGAACTTAAGGAAGCTATAAAAACAATACCTTTCATTCCAGCTCTGTTTGTGTTACAAAAACATATCATTTTTGAAGCAACACAATTGCAAATTAAATAAATAAAATTTCTCCTTTAAAAGAAGATACTTAGGCTACGTTCACACTAGCTTTGTTAGCAGGCATTAGACAGGCGTTTGGGAAGCGCTTTTAACGCTCCTCAAACATCTATAAAAATTCTGCACATGGCAGCACACTGTTCACACCGAAGTGTTAGTGTCATGTCGCAGGAAAATTGATGCCTCATGTCCAGTCAGGAGGCATTGAAGCCTCCCATTCAAGTCTATGATGACGCTCCTAAAACGCCTGGGAGGCATTTGCGAGGCGGTTGCAAGGCATTTGCAGAGTGTTAATACCATCAAACGTCATTATAGGCATTTGTGGTGCAGTTTTAATGCTTGGCAAATGCCTATCAAATGCCTCAAAACACACATAGGGCATTTGAGGAGCTTTTGAAAAGTGTTAGAAATTAGTCAAGTGTGAACAAGCCCTAAAAGTGATTGTAAAGCTTTGTTTTTTGTATTTTAAATTAAAATAACAAACATATCATACTTACCTACTCTGTGCTAAAGTTTTGCACAGAACAGCCCTGATCTTTCTCTTCTTGGGTCTTCTGCCAGCACTCTGGGCATAAGCACCCCCCCGCTGCTTTCTTGGGGGGCACTTGTGTGTGCTCGCTCCCGAGCTCTGCTCTGTGCATCCATAAGACACACAGAACAGGGCTGGGCTCTGTCCCCTGCCCCTTGTCACTGGCTCTGATTGACAGCAGCGGGAGCCAATAGCTCCCTCTGCTATATCTGAGTCAGTGAGGAGTGGGAGAGCTGAGAGAGCATGGGAGATCAGGCCCTTTGAGAGACTGCTTCTAATCTCAGCTTGTTACCTGTATGAAAGACACCTGGTAGTCAGAAATCCTGCTGATTGATAGGGGATCAAATACTTCTTTCCCTCATGAACATGCAAATCAGTGCATAGTTTGTTAGACATGCATTTCTTTTGAATTTTTTGTTGCTATTCTGTCTCTCAGTGTTTCAATACACCTAGGTTAGATTTTTAGACTGATCATTTCTTTGTGAGTGGGCAAACATTCAAAATCAGCAGTGGATCAAATACTTATTTCCTTCACTGTATGTGTATGTTGTTTGTTGTTTGTACCCATAGTACAGCCCAGAAACAATAGTGCACTTTTTGTTTTTGTTGTTTTTTTTTTTACCTAAAACACACTGAGATTGACACTAACTGATACTGATACCATTTTTTTTTATAAATCCTGACCTTTGACCCTGAACTTTTGACCTTGACCCTGACCTTGACCCAAACACTAACCCTGGCACTGAACTAGATCAAACCTTGATCTAGGTATTTTTTCTTTATTTTTTATTTTATTTTTTAATATTTATTTATCTTTTTTTTTTTTTTTTTTTTTATTTAACAAACATTTTTTTTTCCCTATGCCAGGAGTTAGAGAGATGCAATGTATCTCTCTTCTCCATTCATAGAGAGAAAAAAAACAAGGGGGCCGGGCTGCACAGTGACTGATCACTGTGATAGCCAATCATAGGCTATCACAGTGAGCATGTGACACAGAATCGGGAGTCCAGGATCCCGATCGTTAGAATGGGACTCGGGCTGTCAGTGACACTGCGGTCTTTGTGCTGGGAGCATGCAGTGCGGCGCGCTCCAAGCACAAAGATAGGTACGCAAATATGCGGCCCAGTGGAAAAAAGCCCAGTTCTGTGAGGTCGCATATTTGTGTGACGTCGGCGTCAAGGGGTTAAAATCCAGTAACTCACTCTCTCATCCTAATTTGCAAATATTCAATTGCTCTATTTTTCGGCACTGTGCCGATAATGTAGAGTCCAATCTGCTGATAGCCTAGGGATTTACTGCTGCTCAGGGGCTCTGGGCTTCTGCAAAGTGTCAGCATTCAGCAAGAAGAAACAGAAGCAATGCTGGCAATTTACAGAACACACTAAATTTGGTAGCATAATTATTAATATGGAAAGTATGTACTTTGTTAAAGAATATTATTTTTTTATCAAGTTATTAAGGGTAAAGTTCAGCTTTAAGGCAACACACATTAACATGCATGCATTAAAACACACTGCAAAGGATCATTCTTCTGAGTGTGATGGATACATGCCTCCTTCAGCACATTCTGTGATTCCTACCACCAGCCACTACAGGACACAATAGTGATATATATATATATATATATATATATTTATTTATTTATTTATTTTTTACTGGCTTCACTTTTCTGGGTATCCTGTGCTGTGTGGCAGTCTTGTATTAATTACAAACATGACTGAACAGCAGAGCAAATATTTTGTCAGAATTTTTTACATATGTATTTCAACAGTGTACTGTGTTTAGCTGCTTGGTGTCAGTTGAATTTATTCAGCGCCACATCATAATTCCTCAAAGCAACAAAGCACTATGAGATTACTGTGCGGTGACCTGTCAGTCAAATTCCTTAGCAGATTTTAAACATTAAAACACCATTTGTTTAAACATTATCCCAAAGTTTGCAGTGCTGTTTAATTCTTTGTGATGCTTTACTAAATGCATTTCTTCTGCACTTGCAGTTTTGACAAGTCTTTTGCTGTGCTCTGGAATCTGATGAAAAATGGGTTTTGTAAGTTCTTTGAAGAGAGCAATTTCTCATTCATTATCTTGCAGCTGCCTAGCTCTTGTACTTCCCCTTCCTCAATCAATTATAACTGAATAAGAAGCTGATTATGGCTCATTATCACTGCAGTCAGGGATAGGCGTTTTTATAAATACAGGCGGCTCTGCTATAATGAGATTGTTGTACTGGAAGATAGTGTTATTCAAAATTATGTTCTAGAAATAATGGGTGCCATTGATGGGGTTTGGGGGAAAATGCATATAAACAGCTATGGCGACCTAAGAAACACAGAGCACCTCAAAACATAAGAAGACAATGTAAAGTCTAGCAGAGGTATTACCCACTGGGAATAAAAATACTGCACAGTAAGACCTTTATGACCTTACCTTGTGATAATACTCTACAGAACAAAGGAGACTTGCTTGCATTAATTCATGATTATGGGGATACTTACATAAATCCTTAATGGTGAGGCAAATAAGTCCCCAGTCATTGGTGTGCGATTTGCATGCCAGACAACTTGCAAATCGTATGCCAAGTCACACCCTATGGTCCGCAATTAGAGCGGTCATATCGGTGCAGTTCCAACTTGGCCGGAGCCTCACCGATTTCTAAAGTAGTACATGCACTATTTTTGGTGAGATTTGTATAGACATCTGTGTCAGATATCTTGCAAATCGCACCTGAAATCGGCATGTCACCGACTTTGAGATTGTGTGATTTCACTGTAAGTCGCGCGATTTCAAAGTCAGGTTTAATGTGACCGGGGTGTAAATCAGTTTGTCTTACTATATATACAGAACAATATTCCCAATGCACATGCTCCTGCTGGGGCTGAAGCAACCACCAGGTAGAGACCGGAAAGGCTCAGAGCAAAGGATATATCACCAGCACAACAGCGCACCCTGGTTTGCTGGTAATATGTCCTACTATATGGTCGCAGCAGTTGTTGATGACTTTTTGAAAGTTAGCAAATATTTTTGATTGTTTAAAGTGTAAACCCAAACAACAAACGTCTCCTATTTGGTCAGGTAAATGTGCTATAGAAAGTGTTTTGTTATATCTGTTGGAAAAATGTAAAAACATTCCTGTTGATCCTACCAGAAACCTTCTGAGCTGATAACTTCCTGTGCTCTCTCGCACTATAACAGGGAGGTAGTCCTGTCATAGAGTGACAGTGCTGCTCATCTATTGATACAGTATCACACCCCCCTTCTCACAGCTCACACAAACACAGCTGTGGCTGTCAGTCTGCTGGAGGTCCCTACCCGTCACCATTTTTCTCTTGGTGTCAGGAAAATTTGTCATAGGTGACTTATGCTTATAGCAGAGGAAGGAAGCAGCAGACAGGAGGCCAATCAGCTTCTAACTTCAGCTTGTTCAATTAGGCTTTGACAATAAGGGCTCTTTCCCAGAGACATTCCGATCGGGGCTGCCTGCCTGTTTTTCAGGTGGACCCGATTGGAACCTCCATTCTCCTCTATGGAGCGGCAAGCATAAACGGACATGAGTCCATTTACACTCGCCGACATCCGATCCACCAAAAAGGGACGGATGGTGATCCAATTCCCCTTCTGTCCGTCAGATCGGGTTGGATGAAAACGGACAGGCGGTCTGTTTTCATCCGACCGCCCATTGAGGAGAGCGAGCAGCGGAGCAGACACAGAGCTGTCATCCACTTGCTCACTGGAGATCAGCAGAGCAAGTGGATCCGCTAAATGGGTCTGCTCTGCGTGAAAGGATCCTAAGACTTGGAAGCTGATTGGGTTCTATGCAGAGCTGCACCAGATTTTGCACCACACAGTTTTAGTAAATCACCCCCAGTGTGTTACTAGCAGGATCACCATGTGAAAATAAAATAAAAAATAAGATAGGAAGTGTTTTATTCACCAGAACACATGGTGAAAGGTAAAGGAAAAAGCACCTTAAAAAAAGAAAACAAATGCAACCACCACATTTAAAGATTGGTAAGCTGCAATGTGTTAATATTCAGTTTTTTGGGTAGAATTCTGCTTTAAGTTCTCTGAAAGGACATGGCTTTCAACAGTCTTGGATTGTGCCATTGTCCCATAAATTTTTATGGGAAACCTTGTACTGGATGGTTGATTGGGACTGTTTGGGGAGATTTATACTGTGAGAGGTACAGGACTGGGGGGAAATTGTACTGGGAGGATATGATAATTTTTTGTTGTACTCTGTACACTAGCTTAAGTACTTTTAACTCCTGTATTACATACTCCTAGCCCCTGCACTCTTTTTTTCATGTACTCCAGACCCCTGCACTCTGTATTACACGTATGAGCCCTGAACTCTGTGTGTTATACACCCTTAAACCCTGAGCATCACACTCCTGACCCGTGCACTTTGTAGTATGCACTCCTGACACCTGTACTCTGTACATTACGAGCTTCAGAGCCCTGCACATTTTGCTATAACCATTCCTGACCCCTGCACTTTGAGCATCTTACACTCATGAATCGTGCAGTCTGTATTACACACTCCAGAGCCCTGCACTCTGTGCACTATGCATTCCTGAGCCCTGCACTGTATGCACTCCTAAGGCCTGCAGTTTGTGTGTTATGCACTGTTATGCACTGCAAACCCTTGCTATTTGTACGATAATCTTGTACAATAAGCTTTCAATAATCAAGTGATATAAAAATAATGATGAACAAACTGCAAATGTTACTATCAAAATGGCACTGTATAAAAAAAGAAAGGCAAAATCAGAATAAATCCAAAAAGTGTATTAATGTATAAAACACCTCTCAAAGTTCACAGATAAAGTGTTAGATAACCAAAATACTGTGAACAATCTACAAATATATATGCACAACAAAAAAAAAAAGTCCCTAAACAAGGTGAGTCCACAAAGGTATGTGTGTTCCTTTAAGTTACACACTATGAAATGCAGCCCGATCACCAGCGTCACTCCAACCTGCTCAAATTTGACCTCTACAAGGAAATGAGGTCTAATACACTTGTAGCCTCACAGGAATAAAATACTGCTCAGTCATCCAGATCAAAAGTTGTTTTTAAGTCTTCCAGAACAAAAATTCCTCTGCATAATACTCATCACCCCATATGCATCCATATGAAAGAGGAAAAAAACTCTCATAGTGCTATCTGAATACATTATTCAGCAATAAATAGGATTACAAAAGACTCACAAGCAGTGTAGTAAAAGTACATTATAAAGCAATCCAATATATTTGAATCAAGCTGATGGCACCAAATGCATATCTCACCCCTATTCTCATGAATCCTAAACAACCATTAGCATTAAAATAGCAGACTCCGCCCCTTTATGTGTATCATCCTACAATGGGACTTCTTCAGAAGTGTGTCATACAAAAATATATTTTTAAAAATGGTTTCCACTTCATCCTCAACCAATAAGAATGGGCTGCTACAAGATGGTACTGTGCCTATATCAAGTACATGAACTGCAGCATCAGCAAGAGTAGACCTTGTATCAAGCATACCAAGGTTTACATATTGCTCTTTTCTCTCTTTTCCTGTGGGCAAGTCATAGACAATTAAATCTCTTTTAAGATTGCCACAAAAACTGATTTGCATATTCAGACACAATCAATTAATACAATATACAGTATTTGCACATAGCTACATGATGGTCATGCATATGTACAGTATATGCCACATTTGGCTGATTCCAGATTTGTTCTTTCATACAGGTAAGAAGGTTTTTTTAATGTTTTAAATTATTATTAAGGTTTGTAATATCTGTCCTCCTATGGTGGGTTTAAAAAAATACTTTAAAAAGAACATGTCCAAGGAGAGTAAAGTATAGATTCATTTTAATATTGACCTTTGTAGTTGATTACACTTCTCTTCTCTTCACTCATGTGTCACTTCTTTAGGGAACTAAAGCAACATATCAGTACTTCCAGCTATGGGGAGCATATAAATTGCTCCCAGGGGCGGACTGACCACTCGAGCACTCGGGCACTGCCCGTGGGTCTGGAGTCAGTAGGGGGCCCCATGAGATGCCCCTGGTACCTTTCATTGGCTTTTACATAGGCTTTTTTAGGCGTGGGCAAGGACACAGGGGCCCCATGATCCCTTATTGTCTGGGGGCCCCATGAGTTGCCAGTCTGCCCCTGCTTGCTCCCTTCTTCTCATGTGATGCCGTTGGTGTTTGGTGACACTAAAGCCCCCAGTGCCTGCAGATTGGGTTGGGTTGGGTAAAGGGTCAATGATTTGGAGCTTACACATGGCTTCCTCTCTTGACTCCTACCAGTTGAGCAAATCTTCGGGAGAACAAAGGAAGGTAAGTATAATTGTAGGATTGCTTTTAATGAAATCTCATTGTCATTGATAATGCTTATTATATGCAATCAATGTCTATGTTTTTTAAGTGGTCAAGCTCATGTTTTGTCCCCATTATACAGAGTCCCGCAATTACCAGATCTATGCTCCTAAAAATATCATTATGAGCAAAAGTTACCCCCTACATTGTCTTTCTTTGTTTCCATTCAGCCTCACTGTCCTTTTACCATAAATACATTTCACACATATTGAATACAAATGAGTGCTTATTTTGAGCACCCATAAACAAGTTGCACTGTTTGGGGACCCTGACTTGCTTCATTGGCATTAAACCAGAGCTCTATCTCACAAATTCTTTTTTGTGTTTTACATATTTTAGATCTGCAGCAAATGCTTGTTATGGGAGAGAGAATAAGGTCAAGTACTGTATGAGAGGTAACCACTTCTCGTTATGGCAGACAAGTACATTATGTAAAACGTATAGCTACTTGTGTTGTTTGCATTACAACCAGTTCAGGTAGTGAAAAGTTGCAGAGCCTTCTGTAATTAACTTTTATCCTGAAGTACTGCTATTAGTTATCTCCATATTGGTTTTAGAAGGGTAAACGTCTTTGTTGCACAATCCCCTTACTAAGAATGACATGCCTCATCATACTTGTCTTGAGTAAAGCTAATATACTTCCCCAGACGTGAGCATTATACAACTGCAATCCTTTTTTCCAGGTTGTTATTCTTGGTGAATTTGAATTTGTTTCACTGCTCTGGATATAGTATGTGGCCAAGTGACTACATGAATCCTGACTCCAGTACACAATATTAGCTGTTTTAGCAGTTTAGGAAAGATGTGACAGAAACCTCATGCAATGGAGGCTAGAGAACCAAATGAGCCTCTAATCGTTTTGCAATAGGGCCTTGTACATAGTAACTTCTTGCTACGCATCAAGCCTTTTGTCACTTTGTTCATAGATAAAGGATTTAAGTGATTTCAGGATGGTATGCTCATTAAAAAAAAAAACTGAATCGGCACATTTATTTATATCAGCAACAAAAACATCTATGGCTAGCAAAATGATTTATCTCTATGCTACTTTACATACCTTTTTGTGGCCATGATTTTGACCCCTGGAAGTCAAATGACTTAATAAATGTACTGGAAGCTGTAAGGAACATAAGCTACTATTGTTTTTCAATGAAATTATAATAGCATTTGCATTAAAAAAAATATAGCTGTCAAGCAGGGTTATTAAGTGTGTGCAGTTCTACACACCTGAGCTCACACTGCCTTGTATACTAAACATGAAATGCAATTTATCTTCCCATTCTTGCCTTCCTCAACAATAAAGTAAGAAATTGCTGCTACAAATGTTTTCTAAGCTGAATGCATAAATGAAAATTTCAGAGACTGTACAATTGTATTTAGCAATGTATCTAATATACATGTACCGAGACAAGAAGATTGACAAAAAATACATTTTATGCCTAACCTGGGACTATATTCTCATTAAGAATCTTCCATCGCTGTCTTTTGTGTTTTGTAGCCAGAGTTACCTACAAGCAGCAAGTGAAATGCCTTCGGGACATGTCCTGGACCCATCAGGAAACTACAATTCTCCAAAATTTCGTTCAAGGAACCAGAGCTACATGAGAGCTGTCAGTACGCTTAGCCAGGCCAGCTGTGTCAGTCAGGTAGAGCACTGGCTATCTTTGCCCTATTATTAATACATATTGTGCTGTGTATGCAGGTCTCACACACTGAGTCAACTCGCTGGAGGTCAGTAAGACATTATCACAGCCCGCTGCTCATTTTAAAAATGTTAAAATCCTTAACTTTCGTATGAATTCTCCCAGCATGGTCAAAGTATAAGAGCAGTTTAGAGGGAACAGTATGCTTCAAAGAAGGAGAAGTTACTTTAACTCCTTTACAACACCATAATGCAAATATGTGGCAGCACTATGGTTAGGTCTTAATGCCCAGCTGCCTCATATATGCATTACACTGTTGTTATGGACAGCTCATGGTCAACGACTGATGATTGGGAGTTGGTAGGAAGAACTCTTGCTTAAAAGAGTAAAAATGTGCAGGAGTCCCTCCTACTGGCCTCTGGTACCATGGTCCACTTATAGGGCAGGATACTGGCAAGGGATTAAAGTCCAAATAAAAACAAACGCTTTTTTATGTCTTTATAATTCATGTACTCCTACGTTATTTTTTTGTGATTCATTTCAGTGAGATTAACTCATCAGTGGTCGCATACAACACAATAGAACAATTCCAATAACAAACAAGATTTGTTCATTGAGTCATCATTTTTTGTTATTGGAATGTACTGTATTTATTATGTGGTATGTCACTGCTAATGGGTGAATTCTATCAAATGTGATGGATGAATCCTATTTAGAATTGGTGGCTGGCTAGGATGAATGTTCTTTTAAAATGATGGATAAAGTCCATAAAATACAGCTGGACGAATATCTATCAAATATTAGATGTGCAAATCACACTGGAAATTATTTATAAATAGACTTTGGGGGGACCCCATTGACAACTAAAATTGCCCCAGGGACAAAATAGCTGCCCTTTAATGGAATTTTTACTTGATAATTATTTTCATATGGTAAAATGTAGAAAATGGAATTCAGCTTTAAAGCCCAACTCTGAAGAAAGTAAATATTAGCTTTTGCAGTAAGGCTGCCCTTGCTTTACAAGGGTAAATGCTAGTATAGGTTTAGGGGACAGAAAAAGTTTACTTAGTTGAACCCTGCTTCCCTGGCAGCCAGTGCACCCTACACTCCAGTGGTGGACTGTACGTCCTTATGTCTAGTGTAGGGCCATACACCCTGCATTGGACTTGATGATGTCAGAGGACCTGCAACTGTCAGATTATAGGAAATAAGAGGCTGCAGGGATTTGCATAATAGCATGGAGCAGCTTAACTGCAAAGGAGTACTTTTGCCTTCCCTGTCTTTCCATTCATCCTTGAACAGGATATATTGATATTCCTTTAGAAGAGTTCATACTTACAATTCAGAAATACCACAAAGGTAGATTACAGTCTATGTGCTCCTGACTGACCATCACAACGTTATACTCCTGTTAGAAAGACATCCCATTCCACAACCAAGGGCATTAGTTTGAAGTTGGACATCTCTTATGCAACTATAATTTTGTGCAAAATTTTGGGAAGGTTTTCCACAAGAATTTGGATTGTGTGTGTCGGTTTTTTAATCCAGTCATCTAAAAGAACATATATGAAGGCACATACTGATGTTAGAGCTCCTGTAGCGGCAGTTTTAGGAAGTTCTCTTCAACTTGAGCCAGTTTAATGTCAGTTTCATATGCAGTATATTTCCAATATTATTATCAGTCCTGAGCTTCCAATCTGGCATTGCAATTACACTCCAGAAGGGGCAGAGAGACAAATTGTTTTGAGATACAACTGCAGTAATGATGTGCATCATGTGTCTATGTTCCTATGTACTCCTCTAGGTTAAAGTGGTTCTAAAGTCCAGAGATTTTTTACATTAATAAATTCTCTGCAAAACACTGATGACACAGCAGATCACGGAGTAAATACAGTTGCCAGTTATCGGCAGCACTTTCCTCACGCTGTCACAGCATGAGGAAAGCGCTGCCGATAACCAACAGCTGTCACAGAACAGGTCAGCACTGATCATCAGTGCCCTGATTTTCAGTGCCCTGCAGTGCCACCCAACAGTGCCCAGCAGTGCCTCCCAACAGTGCCCAGCAGTACCACCTATCAGTGCCACCCATCAGTGCTGCCCAGCAGTTGTGCCCAGCTCTGCAACCCATCAGTGCCACCCATGAGTGCCTAGCAGTGCCGCCAGTCAGTGCCATCAGTCAGTGCTGCCAGTCAGGGCTGTCAGTCAGTGCCACCTGTCAGTGTCACCCATCAGTGCCCATCAGTGCCGCATATCAGTGCCCATCAGTGTCACCTATCAGAGCCCAGCATTGCTGCATATCAGTGCAGCATCATCAGTGCCTCCTCATCAATGTCCACCAGTGCCGCTTCATCAATGCCCACCAGTTCCACTTCATCAGTACCACATCATCAGTGCAGCCTATCAGTGCCCATCAGTGCTGCCTATCCATGCCACCTCATTAGTGCCCATCAGTGCTGCCTATCAGTGCCCATCAATGCTGTCTATCAGTGCAACTGCATCATTGCACATCAGTGCAGGACAAATATTACCTGTTTGCAGAATCTTATAATAAAAACAAAGAAAAACTTTTTTTTTCATTTTTTTTTAATCTTTTTTGTTTATAGTGCAAAAAATAATAAACCCAGTGGTGATTAAATACCACCAAAAGAAAGCTCTATGTGCGTGAAAAAAATTATAAAAATTTCATATGGGTACAATGTTGCATGACTGCACAACTGTCATTCAAAGTGTGACATCGCTGAAAGCTGAAAATTGGCCTGGGCACGAAGGGGGTATAAGTGCCTGGTAGGCAAGTGGTTAAAGACATGAAATGTTTACAGAGAGCTGAAAAAATATGTGAGACTGTCCTAAGGCTAGGTTTATACCTGTGCGGGTGATTGCTGCTGCAGGTCCCACAGCCACAACCACCCACACAGATAAATGCACTGCAGCTCAGGAGGTGCATGGAGATGCCATTAATCCTAATGGCACTCCCATGCACTGGAATCCACAGCGTGGCATCCTGCACTGCATTTGCAATTTTCGTGTGGGAAATGTTTTCAAAAATTGAGCTGAGACCTTTTCCCTGTGTTTTCAGGAGGCACAGCAGCCTATTCAAATGAATGTGCCGCTGTGCCTGTGCAAAACATGGCTTGCAGAGCGTGAGGGTGAAGCTAGTGTAATAGCAGCCTGCATAATTCCCTGTACAGCAGCACTTACATTGATAGAAGGAGGGACACTGTTTCTGAACCAAATAGGCTCTGCTGTATTGGACATTGCTATCCACTTAACACTGAAGGAGGGGCATTACTAGGGCTCTGAAAGACCTAGGGTACTTCTGGGCAAATTGAAAGTGTGGCCTAACTGCATTTACAGTGGCAGGGACTTAAAGCAGCATACCTAGAACCAAAGCGTACCCACTGAATGCACAGCACACAGCCTATCCCACAATCCTATCCTTACAAAATATGCTTTACTTATTATGCCACTTGTGAAAGAGTCTCATAGACACATATAAACCTCAGTACAATCATTTTTACAAGTTGAAACTCTTACATTATATTGG
This sequence comes from Staurois parvus, assembly GCF_062004578.1. NCBI lineage: Eukaryota > Metazoa > Chordata > Amphibia > Anura > Ranidae > Staurois > Staurois parvus. The sequence goes on along the minus strand of NW_028318022.1, from coordinate 5,769,539 downwards.
CTTTTCTGCACACAGAGTATATACACAGAGTTAACACCCTGCTTGAGTTTACTTTAAATAAGCACTTTAGTTAAATAGCCAGGGACTCCTGACCACTACATCTGCATACTGTGCTATATATAATATAATCCTCACCCTTGCTCTTTTTACACTAGGCGGTATGTTCCATACTCCTAACTACTGCAATCTGTAAGCTATGCCATACATTACATGCTCCTGAATGATGAAGCTTGTATGCTGTACTTTGTAAACAGCTGACTGCTGCAATCCAAGCTATGTAATGTATAGCCCCGTGTACAGTGTGAATAGTCAGGAATATGTAGCATACAGCCCTTTGCACAAAGTTGAGTGGTCAGAATTCTGTAACATACATCCCAGCACACAAAGTGCAGTAGTCAGGGGTATGTAACAGAGTGTAGGGTTCAGGAATATGTAACATATACCCTATCATACTGAGTGAAAGGAGAAGGTATGTAACATATAACACTATGCATAGTATGACAATCAAGAGTATGTAATGAACAAGGTACTTTACAAAATCCTGACCACTTCATCCTGTATGCAGTGCCATACATTACATACTCTTAAAAACTTAACTCTGTATGTTTTGCTGTCCCCCAGTACATCTCCCTTCTCCTCCCCAAACAAAATCCCCTCCTTTTCCTCAAACAACAGCTCCAAAAGTAACCATCCACTGCTCACATCCACACCCCTCTTTCACCAATTACCTCTGTGACCTCCTCTACAGCTTGCCTCTGCACCCCCAAACAATAACTCACCTCTGTATCCCCTCTTCACAGTTTACCTCAGCACTCCATGTCCACAGCTTATTTCTGCCCCCCCCCCCCTTTCCACATCACTCCTGCACCCTGATCCACAGCTCACCCCCATCCAAAGCTCTCACCTCTGCACACTCTCATCCATTCCGAGCTCTTTCTTCTGCACCCAGCAACAGAGTCCTCCAACAACTGCTCTCACCTCTCCATCCACAGCTTCCACCTTGGCACCCAGCACTACCCCCCCTTCCCATCCACAGCTTCCATTTGTGCACTCAGCCCCCATCCACAGCTCTCAAGTATGTACTTAGCACCCTGCAGATCAACAGTTCTCAGCTCTGCACTTGCCCCCATCCACAGCTCTCACCTCTGCAATCAGCCTCAATTCACAACTATCACCTCTACACAAAGCCTACATCTCCATCCAGAGCACTCAGTTCTGTACCGAGCAACCCCATTCCTATCTACAGTTCTCTGCTCTGCACCAAGCACACCCCATCCATAGCTCTCACCTCTGAATTCTACAAAACATTCTCCCATTCAAGGCTCACAACTTGTCTTCCACTGTAAGGAAGGGACCTCACAGCAGCCACAAGCACCACAGCTCTATTAGGTGAGTGCAGGTTTCTTTTTTTTAGCATACACAGCACACTGACTTACTGCTCCACTTCTATGACTGGGTAGGTGTAGTTGCAGTGTGCAAGCAAACATGTTGAGTGGCCTTGGCACTTGGGACACCAGCTGAGAGATACAAGGCACATTCCCCAAGTGCCCAGTGCTAACGATGTCCCTGCACCAAAACCTTCCTAATAGGAAAATATAATAAATACATGACTTTATTAATACGCTACTGCTAGGGTGGGTCTTTTGCAGGTAAAAAAAATGCTTTTTTTTTTTTTTTAGGAGTCTGTGAAGCAACGCACCATCAGCAGATCATGGGTGTAATGCCACAGACCTTTAAACTGTCTGTTTATCCATCTGCCTGTACCTCTGATACAGGCAGGCAGTTACACTGTGACAGGAAGAATCAATGGACTGCCAGAGAATTCAACAGCACCCACACAGCCACTTTTTTTGGATTGTGACAGTGAGCGTGGGGAGAAGATCCCCTTCTTGCTGTGAAAATGGGGTCTTGGGGGGTTGGAAATTGGTGCATCTGTAACATATTACATGTTACACCCTGAATATGAGTGTAACATGTTACAAAAGGTGAACTTATCCTTTAACTAAGTTGTTTTGCTGATCTGCAGTGTAGTTTGCAGAGTTTTCAGAGACTGCAAAGCCTTGTTGTGCTCGTTGGTATCAGAGCAGGTATTACAGTTTATGTATTGAAACTGTGTATTTAGCTGTTTGTTTGGAACTCGGCTTTAAAAAGAGGAATTTATTGTAGCTTATAAACAGGTTACACTTTGCTTTTTAAACTTTACTTAGTAAGGATAATAATAAGTTTGCATTATTGGTTTATTGCAGTATTTACCAGACTATAGTTGTCTGTGCATCTCATTCATAACGTATGTCATGTCTAAATACTAAAAGGAATCCTGTCACTAATGTTTTGGAGTAGGAATTACACCCAGATATTCCTGTACATTTTTTTGTCAGAATTATTCCAAGCACCCAGTTAGCATTTGGACTCAGGGCACGCAATTTGCAAAATATGATTTTGAGCCTTGAAAATAGTTAAAGGGTCCTAGGGCATATGGAATGACACGAAGAAACCAAAAAACAGTATATGTAGGCATTGCAAGTGAATGTTGTTACCTTATTGTGATAGTTTCAAGGATTATTATGATGACATGCTTACATTAAAGAGACATGGTCATCTTGGCCATTCAAGTCGAAGGGTCAGTGTTTGTGCAAAGGTCCCCGACCCACTTATACTCACATTGTCAGCTCTCCTTAGCACTTTTTATTTTTACATCCCAAGTGTTCGATAGTGCTGGATGGTAGGTAAAGCAGTGATATCACCCCTCAGTCATGTGATAGTGCTAGGGTCTACAGATTGGTTGGTATATCTGAGCACTGTGAAATGGGAGGTCATATGCTCCCCCTTACCCGGGGATGTGGCATTTTCACTGTAGTGAAGTGCTGAGTGAACCCTTTGCATGGACTCTGTCACTTTGCCCTGAAGTAACAGTCTCTTTCAAAAGCGTAACTATAGGGGTCACAATTGCTACCTGGCCCCATGCTTCAGGGAGCCCATGTTGCTCCCCTGTCACATTGGTCTACACCAGGATGAGAGGGGTGGCGGGGGGCAGCATACAATGGAACTGATGCTCTGCATTTTGTTACTGCAGCCACTGAAAGCCTGTGGGGGGAGATGAGGAGAAACATGCAGTCAGCAGCTGCAGTAGCAAAATGCAGGGTAGGGCATAGGTTCCACTATATGCCACCCCCAGCCATCCCTCCTATCCTGCCTGGTGCTAGGAGTTTCTGTCAGTCATCAGTTGCTAGGACCCCTGGCTTCACCCACAGCTGACCCCTGAACCTGTGAAACTGCTCCTCACCTGTTATACTGCTCCCTCAGTGTCACACTGCCCCCCACCTGTTACATAGCCCCCCTAATCACACTGCCCCACCACTTATCACACTGCCCCCCATTTAACATAATCCACCCCCACCTGTCACACTGCCCCCCACTTAACACATTCCTCCCCCACCTGTCACACTGCCCTCCCTCCTGTCACATGGCCCCCCACCTGTCATACTGCCCCCCACCTGTCATACTGCCCCTCACTTATCATACTGCCCCCACTTATCACACTGCCCCCTCCTGTCACACTACCCCCTCCTGTCATAATACCCCCCTATCATATTGCCAATCTCTTATCACACTGCCCCCTCCCTTCTCAGTGTCCTCCTCCTTTCCCACTGCCTCCCTCTTTAAACACTGCCCCCCTCCTGTCATACTTTCCACCCTTCTTCTGTCACAATGCCCCCCTCTTGCCATACTGCCCTCTTCTTGTCACAATGTCCCCCTCTTGTCACACTGCCCCATCACACTTCCCCGTAACACTGCCCCCTCTTATCACACTGTCCCTCCCAGTGTACTGCCCCCCTCCTGTCACAATACCCCCTTTCAAAGTGCCCCCCTTCTGTCACACTGCACCTCCTCATCATACTGCCCCTGTCACACTGCCTCCCTCTTGTAACACTGCCCCCCTCTTGTCACACTGCCCCCTCCTTTTACAGTGCCACCCTCCTGTCACACTTCCCAGGTACCCCTCTCCTGTCACACTGCCCCCTTCCTGTCACATTTCCTAGATACCCTTATCCTGTCATACTGCCCCCCTCTTTTCATACTTACCATGTACCCTTATTAGATCTGATAGCTGCATTTTCTTTTTTTAGACTTTTTTTCTTTCTTTTATTTTCATCTGGTGATCTGGCCAATAAGTCTGTTATTTTTCAAGAGAATAAGCTGTCCTGCAGATGTAGCAGTTAGAGGGATATGACAAACCACCATTAACGAGGGTGCTTACAATGATCAGCCTTTATTATTTATTTATGTAAAACCTTTATCCCAAAAGGAAAAAAACTGTTTGCTGTAACTGATTATAAAGTGTGAACTGGAGTTTGGCTTCAATTTGTTAGAGTTCCTAAAGTTCCTAGTACATTTATCACTCCCCTCCCACCAGACTAAACGTCCCCCCTGTGCTCCTTCATCCAGAGTGGGGGCACCCAAATACAGGAGGTGTGTCAATGTGTGTAGCAGGTTTGGCAGGAGGATGGTGTGGTGGGGGTGTTGGTGGATGTAGTAAAATGCACCTTCGCCTGTGTAGACAAACATCCTTGCACCGGCCCTGTATCCAGGTTACTTGTTTCCCGCTGCCCCTGTGCTCCTATGTGCCTCCCTGCTCTCCCCCCCCTCCCCTCTCCTGTTGGCTGCTGGAAGGGATGCTTTCAGGATGGAGAACAGGGGAAGGGGCAGGTAAATATGTAATTTACCAAAGTCCACTGTCATGACAAAGTCCACTACCATATTGACACCGTTCTCTGCTCTACTGACTGACACCATTCACAGTCCTACTGATAGCAGTGGGGGAACAACCAGGGTCACAAAGGTTGCACTTGCAACCGGGCCCTGAAGTTCCACCACCATGGGGGGGCCCAAGGTGGCAGAAGGGGGTCCACTACAGAACATGTGGAAGGGATCCACTGAGGGACTGTAATAAAGAGCCCCGCAATGGGAGTATAGGGCCCCAGGCTCAGTGGGCAGGACCCTTTGCTCAGAAGAAAGGGCCCGCCGAGGTCGGGAAGGCCCTTCATGGTTTCTTGCACAGGGGCCCTGAAGGTTCTAGTTATGCCTCTAGTCTTTTTAATGACTGTGCATCAGCTAGAACATGTTAGTTAACATTAGAGTGGACATAGTCTCTAAAATAGACACTAAAAGGGGGGTAGAGAGATATAACCTTTTACCTTTACATCCTCTGTCCAGTCTGTCTTTAAATGCCAGTCTGTCCTTAAGTTTTCTAAGTTTATTACAGGAAAGATTAATTTTTTTTTAATCTGATTTTATTTATTAGAAAATAAAAGTTTTAAACACAAATAGATACACAAAATGAACAAAATACACAAAAAAAAATAGAGACCTACAAACACACAGAGCATGAATAAATGCAATGTAAACAACAAAATAGGTAAATGCCCAACTAACAGCCAACTAATATCAGACTTTGTTCATTGGCCCCACTTTTAATAAAATGAACACTGCAGATAAACCTGAAAGGGCCTCAATGCTAACTTAAAATCAGACTCATATAATCTAACCAAGGTGACCAAATTTCATTAAACCTCTTTAATGAATTTCTAAAAAAAGAAAAAGGATTACTGGTCTGCATCTCACACTTTCTAGAACACTGGTCTAGTAAACTAATCCAACTTTGCTTTCTATGCCATGCTGCCTATAACTACTACTCTGGAAATAAGATGTGATACTTGATATGGAACAATCACATGTAGCATTAATATGAACACGTTATATTTTAGGGGATTTTTTTTTTAATTTCTTGATCATCGCCAAAGAAGTGAATATTCTGGAACAATGGAGTATCTTAAAAAAAACTGTGCATGTTAATCTTCAATGGCAACTAACAAAACATGTTTTCTTCTTATTTTTACAGGATTTCCTCATTGAAAGTCTTCAAGAATGCTTTACCTCAAAGGATTATCCTGAGCTCAAGGTGGCAGTACCCTGTATATTCCCAGGCTAGGAGAAATCTTTAATTCACTGTTTTCAAATCTAGAGCATCACCTGTGTTCATTTTCTGCAGCTGTGATGATCTTATTTCACTGCTGTGTGAAAGCAGCGTAGCCTATTGCACATTTCTCTAAGGCAATGACTACATACATCATACTAAAATACACTGCTAATTCTGAGCAATGCAATTATTGCAACTAATCTCTCCAATGTCTAAATTTAATCTACACAGTCTGTTTCTAAAAGTACAATTTTGATCAGGATCCAAAAATACAATTTATAAAGGAAATGAATAGAAAATGTTCACTTTACTCAAACAGTCTTGTTCTACCATTACATTAAGTGTTATCGAAATGTTTTAAGGCAAGATTGTGCCACATTCATTGTGCATCAATGTAAAACGGAGGTCACATTTGATGGACCTCATATTTTTTGTTTATTAATTATTTAGTATTTGCATTCATTGTTGTAACAGCATGCTCAGATAGAGCGCTTGATGTTTGCAATGACAGAATTCTGTGTATGAAGTATGCATCACAGCCAGTCCCCTACCATCGTTCCATTTTACATTGTTCCTACCTCTTTGTTTCATCCACTGTATGGTGCAAAGCGTACAACTTTATTTGTGCTAAATGTTTTTCATTGTACACACATTCATAAAGGTACTTGATCTAGGCAGCCTCCTTCCCCTGAGTGTGATGATTCCGTTGTTGTTCAGTGGGATTCTCTGAAGGCTTAGTTGCCAATGGAACCACATATCCATATTCACTTATGATACCTATATGGATTGTTCACATGGCTACAGGGGCAATGGAGGGAAAATGCACAGAAGGCATGGTGTGGCTTGCAGTATTTTTCAAACATTTTTTGTGAATATACCATCAGATTTTACCCTACGGTGCCCAAAATAACCATGTAAATGGCTTGGAAATGTATCATAGTGAACAATAGCAGCCTGCAGGTCAACCAGAAGGGACAGCACAGGACAAATGCACTTGTGCCTGATAATGGCAAATATTTTTGCATCCTTCAAAATTGCCTTCCTGATTTTGAAGATTTTGTCATCTTTGGACCTTTCAACCAATATATAAACAAAAGAGATGAACTTGCTGTGAAAAATAATGTTTTAACAATAAAAAAAAAATATGTAGTGCCCCAAATCAACCAAACAGCAAATGCCTTATATTAGTCTTATGGAAAGATACCCTATTTAGCACAATATTTTTTATATTGATAGTATAAATTCTTTCCAATACCTTATCAGTGCTTTTATTAAATAAAATATACAGATTTGACCTGTAGGAAGTACAACATACTTTTCTTATTGCTGTATCTGCTGGACACTTTCCCTTTGACATGAAAACAGACCAAATCTTAAATTCTATTAACATAGTACTAGTAATCATTTATATAAGAATTCTTCTTCTCTGGGAGTGCTATGACATAACAACTGCCATCTTGTGGACTCTGATGGAATGAAAAAGGGAATAGCATCAATTCTAATTTTATTGAAACATCTTCAAAGATAAAAATTGCATATCATCCATAATGAATTTGGTTATTCAACTGTAAAGAAAATCAAGGTCTGCATGGCACGTTGCCATTTCAGGAGTCAGTGCATCACTTTAATGTAGAGGTTTATTGATCATTTATGTCTATTCCCTTCTTCTTTCATGGATTGTGACTTCATATCAGATGCATTTGTTTTGCTTATTTCTCTTTTTGTACAGAGCCTGTTATGAGGAATTTGTTGTGTATATTATTGATTGCAGCATAATCCACATGTTAATATTGTGTTTGATTAAAGAATGCACCCATTTATTACTACAGTTGATTATGTTGGAAAATGGCTCACATTTTATTCTAGTGTTAGAGTTTTTCCATAGTTTTTTTTTTTATAATTGTCCCTTTTATTTTTTAAATTGGACCTTGCATGCAAAAATAGTATTCTAACACTATCATATAAACTCACAGTTTGTAAATTAAAGTAAAAAAAAAAAAAGTGTTATGTTCTGAATTAAAACGCCAGACCCTGTGCACTCTATTTTGTCCTTGTTTTAAAAAAAATGGCAAATAGATAAGACAGCTCATAGCAGAGAGTTTTTGGTCTACTAACCATATGGTATGTAATGCCAATCTCCCTTCTCCATGGGTAGTTATCAGACTTTAAACTACAATATAATTAACACATAGATTACAAGGAATACATACCGTATAGCAGTGCTGACCATTTCAGAATGTAACTATAATAAGTAAAATGGGGTATAATTTGAAGATGTCTTTTTTTATGTGAGCATAGCACAAGACCTCCTAAAGGAACCCACTTTCTACTTTTTTTATATCCAAGTTTTATTTTACATTTCCTCATTGCATTGCTACTGACTGACTAATAATAAAATGTTACGCATCTGCCACTAATGTGTGTGACTGGTTGATTTTGCTTTGTGTGATTCTTATATGCTATATTGTTTTATCAACTGATTGCCCCCTACCTATTACATTATATAATGTGCATTTTACCTATACATGTAGTAAAATACTGCAATAGTAGCCATTCCCTAAACACTCTTTTGCCTTGGCTGATTACTTTATAGTCACTATTCTAATAACAATACTTAATTGATGATTGTTGTACAGTGAATTTTGTATTTAAAGTGTTACTAAACCCAGGACCCTCATTCACTATATCTGGTCTCCCACAGCACACAGAACCTGGAAGTGCAATTATTTTAGTAAATATAACCTTTAATAATACCTTTTCTCATCAGAAGATAGAACAGTCTTGTGACTTCTATCAGTGTCCAGCAGAGTACATGTTAAAGTTTGTAGGAGTTTTCATTCTGCTCTAGGAAGATGCAGGATCCCTGACTTCTGTCTGGACAGTGCTTATTGACCCTGTGCTGATCACATACACTCGTCCAAGAAAGAAAAAACCTATCTGGCAATACACATAAAGCTGAGCATGTGCAGAGTGTCCCCACATGATATGTCTTGTCAGGAGATAAGAGGGGGGCACTGGAATAAAGGGAGGATCAGAGAAGTCAGGATCACACAGCATTTTTACAAATTGCAGAGGATTAACCCCATAGGTTCCATAAAGAGTATAACAATCATGCTTTACTGCATATACAGACTGATTTTACTGTTGTGGGTTTAGTAACACTTTAAATACTGTACACCCTATACATTCAGTATGTTTTGGAATAGAGAAATTATGATTTGGGATTTCATAAAATATTTCTTTGGCTCATCACAGGAATAACAAAATGTTTCTCCTTAAACACAGCTAATACACTGACAATGATTGACAGGCATCTTCCATCCTTCCATCAGTGGTAGTAGTAAAATATTTAAGGACCTTGTCCCTAAAGCAAGGTCCACTGTTCCCATAGTGATAACACCTTTGTTCACGTATTTCATTCTTCTTTAATTAGAGTACATTGTATCACCATTTTCTTTTGATAAAATATCTACAGCTCTAATTGGATGGGATTTTCTTCAGTGTTATTTGCTGTACCAACTCCATGTGTCCTCTTCTTCCAGATGAGTGAAACAGAAATTAATGGGCAATATGAGTCGGTGTGTGAGTCAGTGTTCAGTGAAGTTGATTCTCATGCAATGGATGCTTTAGACCTCCCAGGATGTTTTCGAACAAGAAGCCACAGTTACCTAAGGGCGATACAGGCTGGATATTCCCAGGATGACGACTGTGTTCCTGCTATGACATCTTCCAATGCCATCCCCAGTACCAGGTCAACAACAGGTAAACAATAACTTTTGCCCATTTCAGCCCTTTATTTATTGCAACAGTCATTTAGTCATTTTCTACATTTAAACAAAACAGAAATACTTTGATTCCTGATTAACATGTAAATTGGTAGTTTAGTAGAAACAGTTATTCCCCATGTATGCCGGTGCCATCTGAGAACCTTTAGTCTGAAGGACCTTTTAATGATTATAGCTAGAGATGAGCGAATTATTCAAAAATTCGGTTCGGCTGATTCGCCGAATTCGCCGAAAAAATTTGATTCGATCCGAATATATTCGCCGCGAATTTAACTTATAAAAAGGGTGTTTCTAGGCTTTAGAGAGCCTTTATATTAGTGCAGAACACTGTACCTTTAATTTAAATGCCCTTGGAGTCTGCTGGGGAAGAGAAATAATACCGTCAGTCAGTATGACATGCAGATGAGTGCCGTCGATCTTAGAATCACCGCACACTTCACTCATTTGGGCAGTCACGGGGCCAAAACCAGAGTGTGGAGCCACAGTGTGGCGGTGGAGGCAGCAGCAATGGGAGGCCATACAGCACCCTATGACAAAATGGAACCCACCAGCAGTGTGAGGAGACCTGAAAGTGGCACATGGCAGAGTGTGGCGATGGAGACAGCAGCAATGGGAGGCCGTACAGGGACCCATGACACACTCTGGACCTGGCAGCAGCATGAGGAGGCGGTACAGGGGCCCATGACAGATTACGGGCCTGGCAGCAGCATGAGGAGTCGGTACGGGGGCCCATGACAGATTACGGGCCTGGCAGCAGCATGAGGAGTCGGTACGGGGGCCCATGGCAGATTACGGGCCTGGCAGCAGCATGAGGAGGCGGTACGGGGGCCCATGGCAGATTACGGGCCTGGCAGCAGCATGAGGAGGCGGTACAGGGGCCCATGGCAGAGTGGCGGAGCGTAAGCAGCTAAAATTGAAGGCCATACAGAGGCCTATGTTAAAAAGTCCCCCCAGCAGCAGCGTGGGGAGACGACTATCAAGAGTCCAATGGCAGAGTGGCGGAGCAGAAGCAGCTTCAATTGAAGGCCATACACAGGCCTAGGTTAAAAAGCGGAAGCCGTCAGCAGCGTGAGCAGACGACAGAGACACATGGCGCAGGGTGGTGGTGGATGCAGCAGTATTCGGAAGCCAAACACAGGCCTCGGTTAAAAAGCGGAAGCCGTCAGCAGCGTGAGCAGACGACAGAGGCACATGGCGCAGGGTGGCGGTGGAGGCAGCAGCAATGGAAGGCCATACAGCACCCTATCACAAAATGGAACCCACCAACAGTGTAAGGAGACCTGAAAGTGGCACATGGCGCAGGGTGGCGGTGGAGGCAGCAGTATTCGGAAGACATACACAGGACTAGTTTAAAAAGCGGAAGCCGTCAGCAGCGTGAGCAGACGACAGAGGCACATGGCGCAGGGTGGCGGTGGAGGCAGCAGCAATGGAAGGCCATACAGCACCCTATCACAAAATGGAACCCACCAACAGTGTAAGGAGACCTGAAAGTGGCACATGGCAGAGTGTGGGGATGGAGACAGCAGCAATGGGAGGCCGTACAGGGACCCATGACACACTCTGGACCTGGCAGCAGCAAGAGGAGGCGGTACAGGGGCCCATGGCAGAGTGGCGAAGCGTAAGCAGCTTAAATTGAAGGCCATACAGAGGCCTATGTTAAAAATAATAACATGTTTGGGGCATGATTCATGGCGGATTTAGTCAGTTGTGTCAGGAACTGGTGGTTTGAAATCCAGACTAATCCATGCCTGATTCATTTTCACAAACGTGAGTCTCTCCACACTTTGGGTGGACAGTCGTGTCCTCCGCGGAGTTACAATACCTCCTGCCGCACTAAACACGCGCTCCGATGCCACGCTACTGGCCGGGCATGACAGCCTTTCAAGGGCAAATTCAGCTAGTTGGGGCCAAAGGTCAAGGTTCGTTGCCCAGTAGTCAAGGGGATTGTCTACCTCGGTTGGCAGGGTGCTGTCCAAGTAGGCCCAAGCCTGTTGTTTGAGGTCCTGCTCCAGGTCCACCTGATGCTGCTGCTGCTGCGGCTGGTTAGTAGTTTCCTCACTGCGCTGGTGAAGAAAGCTACTCATCATCGACTGCAGACTGAGGCAGCCGCTGCTGGTGGAGCTGCCACTGCTCCTACCACCCCACCCCTCCCCTGCTGCCATGGCAGCGGAACGCGAGCGCACAGGGCCCACAGTGTCTGAGGATGGACGTTGGTGCAGAAAGGCAGAGACCAACTGACTACATAGGTGGTTTTTATAGTACGTTATTTTGGCCTCCCTCTCAGCAGGTGTGAAAAAGGCCACCATTTTTGAACGGTAGCGAGGGTCCAACAAGGTGGACAGCCAAAAGTCATCCCTCTGTCTGATGGTTATTATTCGGCTGTCGCTACGCAAGCAACCGAGCATGCTATGGGCCATTTGTGCCAAGGAATGCGAGGGACTCCCTGCCTCCATCTCCACAGCATACTGCCACGGTGCGTCTGGGTCCTCTGTCTCCTCCTCCTCCTCTACCAGATGCTCCTGCTCCTCCACTCCTGTCCGCTGAGTGGAAAAACCACCCATTTCACTCAATAATTCCTGAGCACCAATGTCCTCCTCTACCTCCTCCTCTTCTTCCTGTCCTGCCCCCACAGGGGTCATGTGGCGTTCAGATCTGTGCGCCACGTCTACCGCACCCTGACCAGCCATTGTTAACAGCATTTGTTCCAGGACGTGCAACAGAGGAATGACGTCGTTCATCCCATAGTCCTGCCGACTCATGAATAGCGTGGCCTCCTCAAAGGGCCTGAGCAAGCGGCAGGTGTCACGCATGAGCTGCCAATGGCTGACATCGAAGTTACACAGGGGAGTACCTTTATCCGCTTGTAACATCAGGAAATCGGTGATGGCCTTTCGCTGTTCGTAAAGGCGGTCTAACATATGTAGGGTTGAATTCCACCTTGTTGCAACGTCGCAGATCAGGCGATGCTGTGGAATTCCGTTCTGCCGCTGCAGCTCAAGGAGGGTGTGCTTTGCGGTGTAGGAATGGCTGAAATGCATGCAAAGTTTACGTGACATTTTAAGGATGTCTTGCAGTGGGATGGTGGATTTTAGGAACCGCTTGACAACCAGATTGAACACGTGAGCCATGCATGGCGCATGGCACAACCTTCCTTGACGCAGAGCAGACACCATGTTCTTTCCGTTGTCGGTCAACATGGTTCCGATTTTCAGTTTGCGCGGAGACAGCCATCTGTCGATTTCTCTGTTCATTACACTCAGAAGTTCCTCCCCTGTGTGACTACGTTCGCCAAGGCATACCAGGAGCAGCACAGCGTGACACCGTTGCGCCCTGCACATGTGATATGCCGGTCGGGTAATGGGACTTGGCACGGGGGTGGCGGCTGAGGACACGGAGGAAGAAGAGGTGGTAGAGGCGGACATCTTTGCTGGACCAAGGACGTGCAAACGTGGAGGCAAAAGCGGCGTGACCTGTCCAAGTTGCTGGTGCGGCTGTGCCGGCACCACGTTCACCCAGTGGGCCGTAAATGTCATGTACTGTCCCTGACCGTAGTTACAGCTCCACACGTCGGCGCTACCGTGCACTTTGGCAGAGACCGACATGCTCAAAGACTGGCCCACCATCTCTTCTACATGTGAATGCAGGGCTGGCACTGCCTTTTTGGAGAAGAAATGCCGGCTTGGCACTCTCCACCGCGGCTCGGCACAAGCCATCATTTCTCGGAAAGGTGCTGAGTCCACCACTTGGAAAGGGAGGGACTGCAGCACCAGCAACTTGGACAGGAGGACGTTCAGCTTCTGCACCGTCGGGTGCGTGCTCGCAAACTGTTGTCTCTTGGAAACGGATTCCAAGAAAGACTGCTGACGGAATCCGTGAAGAGGAGTAGCAAGAGAAGGAGCATCTGAACGAGCGGAAGATGCCAACGAGCGACAACTCCCCTCAGCAGAGGTGTTGGAGCCTTGACTGGCTGATAGAGGGCGATTGACGTCGGGTGACGGAGCAAGTAACGGAGCGGGTGATGGGGCTGGGGCAGGCATAACCGCCGTATCTTTATCACGGTTTTCCCAGGCCACCGAATGGCAACGCTGCATATGCTGACGCAACGCTGTAGTCCCAACATTGGCCCCCTGGCCACGCTTAACTTTCTGGCCACATAGTCGACATACGGCTACGTTTACTCACTCGGGCGGCTTGCCGAAAAATTGCCACACCGCCGAGTAGGAAACTTTGCCCCCGCTACTCCTCACTGGCTGACTGCTACTTCCTCCGTGCACACCGGCACCACTACTGGCCGTGGTGGTAGGCTGCAGTGGAGCTGGTGCTCTACTCCGTGGCCGTTTGGCTCCACTGACACTGCTGCGACCCTGCTGCCTCCTGGGCAACCCACCGACTGTTTTGCTTGCTGGCAAGCTGGCACCCTCTTCTCCTGATGATGCGGAAGCAATAGCCTGATGACGACGAGGCTGCCAAGTGCGATCAGCCTCATCATCATCAATTAGGGTCTCCGCGTCACTACTAGCCCCCTCGGCTGCGTGTGGGTCTGGAGACAGACCTGTCTCTAGACCGGCTACCGAGCCACTCTCCTCGCCAGTACTTCTTCGCCTGGCTGCTGAAGAGGCGGATGTCTCCCCCCGTTCCTGACAGCCCTCTGTTAGCTCTTCCTCACTGTACAGTGGGGCTGAGCCCACAGCATGCGATACTTCGCTTGGTGAGGGAACACCAAAGGACAGGGGCAGGTCGAGGACACGTGATTTCAGTGGGCTTGCTCCCGGGCCATGCCAACTAACGGTTGTGTCTGACGTACCCACCGACCGTTGGCTGTAGGTGTCAGAGGTGACCTGGGAAGAGGAAGACGACCGAGTCAACCAATCGATGACGGCAGGGTTGTCGGTGGAGACACGACCGCTGGATGACACCGGGAGCACTGGCCTCTGGCTGCGACTAGTGCTGCCTCGACCCCTTCCTCTGCTGCCACGTCTGCTCGCTCCTGAAACATTGCCTCCTCTGCCACTCCTCTGCGTGTTGTCTGACATACTCTTTAATTCAATAAGCACCCCAAAAATAAAACCGGATTTAACTCTTTGAACGTACAATAGTGGTTGTGAAGCAGAAAGTCAGTTTATTTACCACAATCGGTCAATTGCAGCTTGCCGTTGGCTGGAAACTGTACGTTTATGTCACTGGAATGCACTAATCACCCAAAAAATATTACCGCCACCCGGCGTGTATATGGATTTAACTCTTTGAACGTACAATAGTGGTTGTGAAGCAGAAAGTCAGTTTATTGTACACAATCGGTCAATTGCAGCTTGCCGTTGGCTGGAAACTGTACGTTTATGTCACTGGAATGCACTAATCACCCAAAAAATATTACCGCCACCCGGCGTGTAAATGGATCTAACTCTTTGAACGTACAATAGTGGTTGTGAAGCAGAAAGTCAGTTTATTGTATACAATCGGTCAATTGCAGCTTGCCGTTGGCTGGAAACTGTACGTTTGTGTCACTGGAATGCACTAATCACCCAAAAAATATTACCGCCAGCCGGCGTGTAAATGGATTTAACTCTTTGAACGTACAATAGTGGTTGTGAAGCAGAAAGTCAGTTTATTTTGCACAATCGGCAAACTGCAGCACCAACTGTGCACGACAGCCACCAAAAAAAAAAAGGGTGTATGTCACTTTAAATTTTCGATTCTTTGATAGCTGTGGCCCTAAGTAACGATTCTGTGTCCCTGAGTAACGATTCTGTGTCCCTGAGTAACAATTCTGTGTCCCTGAGTAACGATTCTGTGTCCCTGAGTAACGATTCTGTGTCCCTGAGTAACGATTCTGTGTCCCTGAGTAACAATTCTGTGTCCCTGAGTAACAATTCTGTGTCCCTGAGTAATGATTCTGTGGCCCTAAAGTCTCTGTGGCCCTAACTCTGTCCCTTCATACACACAGGTCTGTCTCTCTTGAATGACCGGAGGCTAATGGAGAATTCTAAGATGGCCGCGATTTATAGCTCCACCATTACACAGTGCTGGCTGGCTGGCTGCTGATTGGCTAATAATGCGATCACATGTCATGAATGAATGCATTATGGGTCAGCGCGCCTTGTCTGCGCGCCTTCCCAGAGATCCCCGCTCCGTCGCCACACATGTCGCCGCCATTTTTTGGAAAATTCGATTCGTGCATCCGAAGTGTGCTAATCTTCGGATTCGGCGCGAATCAAATTTTTCCAAATCTTCGGAACGAATTCCACTTCGTCATGTTCGATTCGCTCATCTCTAATTATAGCCAATTCCTTTACCTAGATAAGTAACTTTGGTTTACAACTTGTTTGGTGATATCATCTTTTTATTGTCAGAACACCATTGTTTTTTTTTAAGCTTTCTTATGCAAAATGCTTGACATTTTTTGATGCCCTTGGCAGTAATACCCCATAGGAGTAAATAGGACAAGGCAACTACTTTAGATATGTTAAAAGCTTAATACATATGGACATAAAGAGCATGTTTTTATTTCTGCTTTATACAAATACAAACAAGAAATGCCACTTACAATAATGTAAACTGGCAATCAATAACTGTCACATTCAAAGGCCTTGTCTAATTATACAGCTGCTTGAAGAGTTCTTGCTCCAGGACCTCACCCATCTGCTTATTTCTCCCCAGTTTTTCCTTTGTATGAATGCTAATAATGTGCACGACAACTCAATAGTTTCCTCATAGTGGCCTTGAGACTTAGATAAAATAGGAACTAGGAAAGGGAAACAGAAAGGGAAGATTATAAAGCAAGCACCCTAAGAGATATAAAAAAATACAAAGTATATTGCATATGGGGTAGAAGTTATGAATGTGGGGGTGGGGGTGGCAGCATATGGGGGAGATGTACCTGACAGAGATTGGAATGTGTCTGCAAAGAGAGATTAAACTGCATGGAGGTGAG
Organism: Staurois parvus; assembly: GCF_062004578.1. Taxonomy (NCBI): domain Eukaryota; kingdom Metazoa; phylum Chordata; class Amphibia; order Anura; family Ranidae; genus Staurois; species Staurois parvus. The sequence continues at coordinate 5,752,846 of NW_028318022.1, read as the reverse complement.
TGTAGCAATTGTAGCCAAGAGCATAGGAGGCATGCCTGAAGGCAGAGATTAACTTGCAAACGAGGAGGTAGGTGGCTGCAGGAAGGGTGTATGAGCTCACAAGGGTGAGCTGTGGATGCAGAGGAAGGAGATGTGGTGGCAGGAGGTGGAAAATGAGGTTGCATGGTGTGGTTCCACAGAGGGGAAGGGTAGGAGACAATCCGAAGATAATTTTTTTTGTATTTTTAGGCTTCTCAGTTGTAAATCTAATCCTGAAAACAGATATCTGATAGCAAAGCAGGGGTTGAAAAGAGATATTCCTAGCTGGTCATCAGATGTGATTTTCAAGACTTGTTTTTCCAGGACAAAAAATTAGGAATACGTGCAAATAACAACCAAGAAATTGTGCTCAGAGTGGCCCAGGACCAAGGGCAGTAATCTTAAATGTAATCTTTGAAATATAGCTTTTACGCCTTGTATTAACCCCTGGTTCCATATATGTATTTGCATTTCAGAGGAGATACAGTCAAGATAATATGTAAATCTTCTTTACAGCACTAACAAATGTCAGGTGTTTCTTTGAGCTGTGTACCCAAGTCAAACATTGTTGACACCCAGAGTAAATGTCCTATGAAAAAAACGCCTCTAAAATTAACACCGTGGGATTTTCTCACTGATCCTCATGCAACTGTTATCATCTGCCCATTTTTCTGATATTCAGCACTTGCTTTATATAATTTTCCTCTATGTCAAATCATGCTGGTCTCTCACCCGGAAGTGTATTGCTCTTTATTTTGCTATTGCCAAACTTAAAATAAGATTTCAAACACTTCATGATTTTTATTGATAGACTCAATTGAATAGTTTCTTTTTCTATATTATTTTATTACATTTTCCTGCTCTTTACTGTTTTTAGTGTTTGCAGTGAATTTCACATTTTACTCAAATACTCTCACTACTGACTTATCTTTTCTAGCAGGCACTGCTTTGATTGGCATGTACTATGAAGTCCAGGAGCAGACACACAATTTAAACAGCACATTTATCTGATCCTGACCATTAGATCTGTTTCCAACATCCTCCCCAAAGCAGCATAACTATTTTCTTTGTAATTGACTTTGTTTTCATGTTAAGCGGATGAAGAAAAGCCACTAAATGGTGCAAATTAATATATATATATTTTTGTATTACACCTAAAATAAACCAGTCAGTATTCATTTTTGCATATGGCAAATATATTATAACAGGTTACCTTTAGTAAAACCTGCATAGCAGAGTGATCTATAGACACAGATATATACAAATGAAATTATATGCTTTTGACTGTTTTTGACTTTTCCACCATCCAGTTTTCCCTATTGGTCAGTGTGGCCGCCAATTACATTAAAATACATTCTGATACATAGATTGAGAGCTAGCAGGACCAATGTCCCACAGTACACAGTACATGGGAATGCAATTATTTTAGTAAATATAAACTGCTAAATACCTTTTTCCAATCAGCAGATAGAGCAGTCTTGAGACTTCTATCAGTGTCCAGCAGAGCACTGATTAAAGCTTGTAGGAGTTATCATTCTCCTCTCACTGTCCTATGAGACTGCAGAACCCCTGAACCTCTGTCTGGACAGTGCTGGTTGGTTCTGTGCTGATCACATGCACTCTCTCAAGACAAAAAAAAAACTATCTAGCAATACACACCAAACTGAGCATGTGCAGCTTGCCCCAAAACTCTGATCTATCAGCAGATAGATTGGGGACAGTGAAAGAAGGGGAAGATCAGAGAAGTCAATTCTGACTTCTCTGATCTTCCCCTTCTTTGTTTAATTCTAAACATCCTTTTTACACAATGCAGAGGATTCACCCCTTAAGTTCTACAGTGAGTATAACAAGCATGCTTTACTGCATATACAGATTGATTTTTACTGTTCTGAGTTTAGTAACACTTTAACTTTTAACTGCCTACATCTCTGAATCTACTGATCATTTAGACATGTGCGTTATACTGAAGGTAACCTCTGTTTGTGAACATTTCTGTTATATGCTCAAAAGCATTACTGTGAGGAAGGTTAGTGCACAATGATGGACACATTTCAGAACCTTGGTTCTTTTAAATACATTTTTATTGACGATTTTAAACATAAATTGAAGCAGCACAATACAAAACAATAACATTAGCATTCAACTCCTTAATGATAACTATTACAAAGGTCCCTAAAAAATGAAGCAGTTGTAGTTGACTACATGCTAAGATTTTCCCTAGATCTAGGATATCAATTGATACGGTTTTAGTGCTTATTGTAAAGCTTATATGCTTAGTGCTTATATGTAAAGCGCTGCATAAATTGACGGTGCTATAAAAGTACCTGTAATAAATAATAAATAAATAGGGTTGGGGTTAGGTTTCTACAGCAATATAATTGAAGTCGATGACTACTTCACTGGAGATCCAACAACATGGGGTCAAAGTCAGTTGGAAGACAGTGATCCATCTATGGTGTCCAGATCCATCTAACAACCTTACCCCTTAAAGTGTGAAAGGTTTGTGTAGAGGGACACTCCTTCAGCAATTATTACTATTAAAGTGACTAGCAAGGTGTCACGTACCTTGGCTGAAGGCCAAGTTGACGAGAGGGCTTCCCTTGCAGCTCTGGTCCGAGCACCCCTGAAAGTGTTGACAGAGGTACAAGGCTTAAAGAAGCATGGGTGCTGACAGCTTGATAGCAGATGACTGCCATGGTCAGGGACATAGTCAAGGTGAGCCAGGGTAATACATAGTGAGACAGCAGTGTGGTCAGGAGGCAGGCTGGGGTCGGTACCAGGTTAGCAAGCAGAGCGAGGTCCAGTAGAAGGCCAAGGTCAGCACCAGGAGATCAGGCAGAGAATAGTCAGAGGCAAGCTGAGGTCAGCACCAGGAGAGCAGGCAGAGAGTAGTCTAAGGTAAGCCGAGGTCATAATCCAGAATCCACAGAGCAAGATCAGGAGCAGGCTGGGTCAGCAACAGAAGATCAGTCAGTACAAACAGGAACACGGGTCACAGGAAGCTGAAGAACATCCAGCAGAGTCTCCTTTAAATAGGCAGCTTGGTGCCAATGCAAGAAGACGTGTGTGCCGATGCACGATGGCACATAGAAATGCGTCAGTGCATGCTGGATATTAGCCTAGGCTTGTCTGTGTGCTGGTACATGTGCAAGAGCATTAGCTACATGAGAATGAGCAGTAGCTGCATGAGAATTTGCATTGGCTGCATGAGAATTAGCATTAGCAGAAGAAGAATTTGCATGAGCTGCAGAAGAATTCACATTAAGTTCACACTAGCTTTGTAGGCAGGTGTTTGAGGGGCGTTTTAACACTCTTCAAACGCCTATAAAAATGAAAATTATACACATGGCAGCACACAATGCTGTTCACACTGAAGCATTATGTCGAGTCAGGAGGAGTTGAAGCCTTTCAACACCTCCCATTCAAGTTTATGGTGACACTCCTCAAACGCCTGGCAGGCATTTGCAAGGTATTTGCAAGGCATTTGCAGGGCGTTAATACCATTAACTTCATTATATGCATTTGTGGTGCGGTTTTAACGCTTGGAAAATGCCTATCAAATGCCTCAGAGCGTTTGTGGAGCGTTTGAGGAGCGTTAAAAACGCTTCTCAAATGCCTGTCTAACACTATAGGGGCGTTTGGGAAGAGTTAAAAATTAGTCGAGTGTGAACGAGCCCTAACTGTAGAAGAATTAGCACTATTTTCCTGACACAAGGTATAACCCTGAAGCGCGTAAGAAGAATGGTTTGTGTAGCAATCAGTTGATGGAAGACCAAGAAAATATTTGTAACAATAGCCAAAAGTTTACAAGGATGGAGTGAATTATTTGTTGAATTTTAGTCCAACAGAACTTTCAGTTTAAATTATCTAAATACATTCCATGTGTATTCAGAAGGTGTTATGTTACAGTATGTTTCTAAAATAAAAACAGGCACATCCTAAATTGGAAGCGTCTCCCCTGCCAGAATATTGCAAAAAAGAACCCTTGCTCCCAATTTGTAAACCTTGGTCTCTCTGAAGAGGTCTGGAATGTTCCCTAATATGTCAGAACTATAGCTCTGTTATCAGAACAATGCATTTGCATGCTGATTGGAGAGCAGGCTGTGGTTATTTCTAAAGAAATTCAAATGTAAAACTTTGTAGCATAAAAACATAATCTTCAGTTTTACTGACATAGTATTTAAGCTTTATTCATCATGACAAGACTAATGAAAATGTACCTAACTGCACTGCAAGAAGCTAGAACAAAAATCTACTTATACAAATGGGTGCAGTTGCCTGAGCAAGTGTGTAAGGGCATGCATAAAAGGAACCTTTTATGGTAGAAACTATTGAACTAGTGACTCAATAACTAGTGAAACACACATAAAAGTGACAGGTCTGTAGCCTACACCTTCAAAAAAGTCAACAACTTTCATGACTCTATCCTGACAGATACTCTTTAAAACATGCATTTCTTTTTCCAACGTACACATACACTCCTGCCAGATTTCCTATTCAGCTATAATAAACAACCAGTGCAATATCCTTAACTACATGCCGCCCAGCCACTGTACATTTACGGGGGCAGGGCGGCACTCGCAGGCAAAACCACGTTTTAAAACGTGTGTTTTGTAAACAAATAGGGGGCGTTCGCGAGGCGCGCCGCCGCCCTATCTGCCCTGCGGATCACCGCCGCAGATGTCAGTCGCCGGGTCACAGCCGCTCCTTAGCGGCAATCTCGCGGCAATCAGCGGCAAACAGTGACAGACAGCACAGCTGCAGTAGCTGTGCTGTCTGTCACTTCCCTCTCAGCTCGAGGATGAGCTGATCGAGAAAGAAGAGTTTCTCTTTCTCGATCAGCCTTGTCCCGCCCAGCACACACCCCCGCCCCCTAGTAAAACACTCCCCTCACTCCTATAACCCTTCCCTGCAAAATAAAGTTAACCCCTTCCTCCCCATTGCCATTAGTACAGTGTCAGTGTTTTTTTTTTTTTGCACTGATCACTGTATTAGTGTTTTTGGGGATGTCAGTGACCCCAAGTCAGTACCCCCCAATGTCAGAATGTCCACCGCAGTCCCGCCATAAGTCGCTGGTCACTGCCATAAGTCCCTGATCGCCGCCATAGTTCGCTGATCGCCGCCATTATTAGTATAAAAAAAAACTAAAAATCCCAGTATCTTTCCCGCTATTTGTAAACGATATAACTTTAATGTAAACCAATTAATTTATTGGGGGTTTTTTTTAGCAAACACATGTCGCAGAATGCATTTTGGCAGAAATTTATGACTAAATTTGATTTTTGCATTTTTTTTTTACTGGACATGTTTTATAGCAAAAAGTCCAAAATATTGTTTTTTTTTCCTCAAAATTGTCAGCCTTTTTTTTTTTATAGCGCAAAAAATAAAAACCGCACAGGTGATCAAATACCACCAAAAGAAAGCTCAATTTGTGGGGAAAAAAAGGATGTAAATTTCATTTATGTACCGTATTGCATGACCGCGCAATTGTCCGTTAAACTAGCACAGCGCTGTATAGCAGTAAATTGCAGTATTTATACCATAGTTTGTAGACGCTATAACTTCCACCCAAAGCAATCAATATACACTTATTGGGATTTTTTTTACCAAAAACATGTAGCAGAATACATGTTGGCCTAAATTTATAACCAACTTTGAGTTTACTATATATTTTTTATAGCTGAAAGTAAAAAATATTGTTTTTCTTCAAAATTTTTGGCCTTTTTTTGTTTATAGCGTGAAAAATAAAAAGCGCACAGGTGGTCAATTTACACCGAAAGAAAGCTCTATTTGTGAGAAAAAAAGGACGTAAATTTTGTTTGGGTGCAGAATTGCATGACCGTGCAATTATCAGTTGAATTAGTGCAGCGCCGAGTAGCAAAAAGAGGCCTGGTCATTAAGGGGGGTAAATCCTCTGGAGCTCAAGTGGTTAAACAATAGCTTTGTTTCCACCAATCCACTGCAACCCAGTATTCTCCAGTTGAATACCGGCATCTTTCCATTCTCATGAAAGACTTTTCTGCCCTTTTCTGTGACAGTCAGAAGGGCAGAGATCAATGCAAGGGGGAGTGGTGTATGATTTAGGATCTTCATTGCCCATCTTAGTTTCAAGGGTTAGTTTACTAGGATGTTTAAGATATTTGACTTGATATTTCTTCTCACTATTTTGTTAATATTTTCACAGTCCTTATTACTTTTTTAGGTTTTATGTAACTACTACAAGACTTTTTTTTTCTTTAGGCTTAATGGGAACAATAATCTCGGTTTATACATTTTATTTATATACAGTAGCTTTTAATCCTTTCATTAAGGAATGATTTTAACTGTCCCAGTTAAATGACAAAGAAGAAAAAGATAAGAAAATTAGCTATAAACGTTTATAAATTAACTTAACTTAATTCCTTTAGCACACAGGGATGGACGCATCTACCGGTACTTTATCTACTTACTTATTTGCTGCTTATATTAAGCAAGAGAACAGAGATCGCTCTATGCAATTTGATGACAATTTGGTCACCAGGTGTTTTCTAAGCTAAGGGTAACTATAGCCAATTTAAAAAAAAAGAAAAACATTTACCCATCTTTGAGCATGATCCACTATGATTTTCATCCTCTTGGGGATTGTCTTTTCTTCTAGGTAGAAAGTGAAGGATTTAACCTTTTCCAATTTCCATCTTCCAATGGTTCAGGAAATGCATGAGACATTATCTGCTGAGTAGGAACAAGTAAAAGTATATACTGTATATATATGTACCATAATAGAAATTGTTGTCATATTCTAATAGGGCACATTGGTGTTGCAACACCAATTTGAGGTACATTGTGTTGCACAACCCAATCCACAAGTAAAAAAAATGTATATAATTTAGATCCCTATAGGCAGATAAGGGATATTAGGTAAATAGTTATAGAAATTGTTCAGTAGATAAATGGAGGGTATTGGTATGTTTTTATATGGAGTGAATTAAAGACATACAAGATCTTGAAACTATAACAAGACTTCTAGGATGAAAAGATATAACTTTCTAGCTAGCGATGTGAATGAAAGCTTATGCTAGATCCTTAGCTGGGAGAAAACACTGTCAAACTAATTATCCACTAGACAGAATTTTTGACCATAAAATAATGAACCAACATATTGGACAGGTTTTTACAATTTACCTGACAGCAATAAGAGTGAACAGGAAAAGACTGTCACACTTCTGTTCCCATCGGGGATACGATTGTAATGGGGATGAACAGCACAAGCCTAATTGGCTCTAATCAACTATGTCAAATATACTTTAATGTACTTTACAAAATAATTTGTAACATTAAAAATAGAGTGTGTAATATATTTAAAATATAAATATAAAATAATCAAAGTGTATACTTTTTCATTTCAAGAAGTTATTGAAAGAGAGGCTTCGATGTGTTAAGTGGCATTTGTTAAAGATCTCTGCTCTCTCTTATTTGTGTTTAAAGTGGCCAAGTGATATTAACCTGCTATAACGTTGGGAAAGTTTGACCTTATGACCCAAAGATTAATTTTTTTGCATGTATAGTCACTTGTCAGCCTAAATGAGCACATCAACCATCAGTAAAACGTAGAGAATAGTTTACCCTGTTTGATTTTGGGCAGTAGGTATAAAAGGATTTTCCTACAGCTTATCTACTTCCATTACTCCCCATCCTTCTTCTGTATTAAATATCTGTGCCAGATGCCTTTCCTTGACTTCAAGGACAAGTTCAACTGGGCTTTCTGCAGCTTCATGTGAAGATGAGATAAGATGCAGATCAGTGAGGAAAGATGCAGATCAGTGATGTTACATCATTCAAACATACAGTATTTACTTATTACAACATCTTTACAACAAATGCTGGAATATTATTACAGTGAACTTTACCTTGAAGTAATAATAAACCCTTTCATTAGTAAGTCCACTGAAGTGGCTAGCCTCAGGTGATACAAAGTGATGAATTAAATTCTCTTACATACACTTTACCTGTTTATCTGCCTCCTTCCACAGCTTTTCAAAGTAGAAAGATGGTATTTCTTAGCTTCCAGGAGACAGGTTCAATAGGGAGAAGTGAGAGGCATGGACAAAGCTTGAATTTTACAGAAAAGATTGGGATATGTATCTAAATACAATTGTTCCCATCTCTGGCTCTACTGCTCATTTGTGTGGGCAGTTTGAAGTACCCTGAAGGTAGGTTCTGTTTCTGTTGACTAGGTTTGTAACATGGTTACTTTGGAAGGACCAATGTAGCCAAAAAATATTGTATTCTGGTAACTTGATGTGATTAATACCTGCAATGATAATATTCATTGTATGAATTCCTTCGTTTATTTCACATGCCTTTATTAATATGTTTCTTAATATTTGCATGCAGACCAAGCTGTCCAAAAAATTTAGAAAGTTACAAGGGTTTGGTGCAAACCATATAAACACTGTTAGGGGGTGCTGACAGCTTTTATTCATATGGTTTAAACCTTTTAAAATGTTTGCTGTAACAGCTTACAAATGTTAGTGGTTGTAAACCTTTACATATACCCAGTGAAGTGACTGGCCTCAGGTGATACACAGAGATTAATCAAATCTTCCTTCATAAGTTGTACCTATCTAGCTGCAGTCTTCTCTTCTCTACATCAATTCAAAGTACAGAATTTAAAAAGCTTGTCTGAGAGTTCAGAAAAAGGGGGGCTGAGAGCTGAAATTACGCTCTCCAGAGCTCAGTGAGGAGAGCTCTGAGAAGTGACTGGAGGGAAGAGACACACCCCCCTTCACACAGCTCACACAAACACAGCTGAAGCTGTCAATCTGCTGGAGGTCCCTACCCGTCACCATTTTTCTCTTGGTGTCAGGAAACTTTGTCATAGGTGACTTATGCTTATAGCAGAGGAAGGATGCAGCAGACAGGAAGCCAATCCACTTCTAACTTCAGCTTGTTCAACTAAGCTTTGGCATATAAACTTGGAAGCTGGTTGGTTTCTATGCAGAGTTGCACCAGATTTTAAACTATAGTGATATGCTTTGTTCATATGTCATGTCTGATGTTTACAACCACTTTAACATATAGTACAATGTACACAGTATAACATATAGTACAATGACGGGCGCAAGGCGGTTCTCTCGTTCTGGGAGGACGTCCTCCCATTCTAACCGCGCATGCGCGCCTCCAGGAGCGCGCGACGATCGGCGGTGCGCCGTGTCCCTCGGAAAAAGCGGATCACCGATCAATGGAAAGAGGCGAAGATGTCGGCTTGGTCATGTGATCAGCTGTGTTCAATCACAGCTGATCACATGTATGTTCTCCTCACGAGCTCTCACGCTGACAGCTCGTGAGGAGAGGAGAGCCGATAATCGGCATTCCTCGGAGGGGACATGTACACAGATTATCAGAGCACTGATGATCAGTGTGCCCTGATGATCTGTGTAGCCCCAGCAGTGCCACCTGTCAGTGTCCATCAGTGCCAGCTGTCAGTGCTCATCCATGCCACCTGCCAGTGCCCATCAGTGCCACATATCAGTGCCTACCAGTGCACATCAATGCCACATATCAGTGCCCATCTGAGCTGCCTTTCAGTGTCACCCATCAGTGCTGCCAGTCAGTGCCACCTATCAATGCTGCCAATCAGTGCCACTTATCAGTGCTGCCAATCAGTGCCAGTCAGTGCCGCCTATCAGTGCCAGTCAGTGCCGCCTATCAGTGCGCATCAGTGCCGCATATCAGTGCCTGTCAGTGCTGCCTAACAGTGCCAGTCAGTGCCACCTAACATTGCCAGTCAGTGCCGCCTATCAGTGCCATATATGAGTGCTGCCTTTCTGTGCCCATCAGTGATGCCTGTCAATGCCCATCAGTGCCACCTACCAGTGCCTCCTCATCAGTGCCCATCAGTGCCACCTATCAGTGTCCATCAGTGAAGCCGATCAGTGCCCATCACTACAGCCTCATTAGCGCACATCAATGAAGGAGAAAAATCACTTATTTACAAAACTTTATAACAAAAATTAAGAGAAATCTTTTTTTTTTTCAAAATTTTCAGTGGTTATTGGTTTGTTTAAGAAAAACATTAAAAACTCAGAGGTGATTAAATACCACCAAAATAAAGCTCTATCTGTCACAAAAAATTATAAAAATTTCATATGGGTACAGTGTTGCATGACCGTGCAATTGTCATTCAAAGTGTGACAGCGCTTAAAGCTGGAAATTGGCCTGGCCAGGAAGGGGGTATAAGTGCCCTGTAGGCTAGTGGTTAACCAAATTTGGTCTTTAATTTGTTTTTTGTTTTTTTTTGTTTTTTGGATAGAATGTGGAAGGATTAAAACTTTTGACTTGTTCCTGTTTGTGTCTCTGATGGAGAGATTCACCTTTTTTTACACCTGGGGACCATTTTCTTACAGAATGTGATGGGGAAATTTTGAATTGTTAGTAGAACAAGAGCTGAGGGAAAGTCTGTATTTGGTGCACTACTGTACTTACATTAGACCACTTTAAGGAATTAAGTGTCAAACAGATTTTAAAGCTGCTGCGCATTTGAGAACATTATGCTAATATTATTATGCCTGAGGGGTCAGGAGACTATTGTATTTCAAACTCAATAAACAACATGTCAATACAAATATGTTTAAAGTGCACCTGCCAAATGTTCTGTATTTGCTACAAAATACAATGCCGCCAGATGTCTTATCAAGGGCCAAATGAATCCTCAGTCATAGAGCATTTTTGTATGCAAATGGTAACAATTATTTGTAGTGTCAATGACTTTCATGTCTCCTCTTTCTTCCTGAACCTAATAGCCCATCACTATGATAGGTAGCTGGGGGCAGACCAGCCCTTGGCATAACCAAAAATATTCAGCATTTTCATATTAGCACAAGGACTGTAGAAAGTAACTGATATTTTTTGTCTTGATGTATTGATAGGTGTCAGCATTTTAATAATGTAGCCAGCATAGACCCTCTGCAGATATGACAGGTACACGCTTAAAATGTAGTGGTAGTATTATTTGTTTGGATATATCCAGTCCAATAATTATTATTATTAGTCCAATAATTTGGACATAAGGTTAGGACTGCTGGGACATGTCTTTGTTTATGTTGTTTTGGTTGTTAAATAACACAATTTGCTTAATTCCAATGTACAGTACTTGTAATAATGCCCTATGCGAGAATAGTAACGATTCTGGGTAAAACCTTTAAATATATTGGAAACAGATGCAAGCTTTTGGATCACTCATGGCATATTAATTACATACAGTATATGGTGTAGCTGTGCAGTAAATGTAATATCCTTTGGCTAATCTATAAAACTTCAAATATAAATTAATTACCTGATCAGTTTACCTTTCTGTTTGACGTGAGATGAACACCAAGTGAAATGATCCCCTTGCAGCAAATAAAGAGCCCAGTAATTAATATTTAAGATGTCATCAATACTTCATGTTTTATCTGACTAAGCATTTAGCTACTAGCTGTTGGACCTATGAAATCAATGTATACAGCATTTTCCTCTAATTGATCTAGTTGTAATTAAGAATGTTTTAGAAATGACTTCTAGTCATTAATTTGTTTACTCACTTGTAGAACAAATACCTGTCTGTGTAATGGAAATAAAATGCTTATTCACCATTCAAGTGAATTATATAACCAGACCATTCAACAGATTGTTAGAAAATATACATGGTATTGTTTCTGATCTGTTTAAAAGTACTCTAGGCTGTTCTATCAAAAGGGTTGGTATTAAAACCAGAGACTGCAAAATCAGGTGCAGCTGTATGTGGTAGCCAATCAGTTTCTAACTCGCTTATTCAATTAGGCTTTGACGAAAAAAAACCTGGAAGCTGACTGCTTTCTATGGAGCAAATTTTGCTCTCTCCATTTTTCGTAAGTCAACCCCAAAGTGTCTAAAATAAAGTTTCTGTCTGTGTTAGCAACAAAAAACAGTCAGATTTAAAACTAGAGCATACCTCCCAACTGTCATGATTTCTTTGGGACTGACTCGGAATTTGAACCATATCCCAGGGTCAAGTGGACCCACATCATGTCCACGTGTCGGTGCTGGAATGCTTGTTCCCAATTCCTGTATCTAACCTGTGCAAGTACATAAGAGCGAGAAAACCTGATTCCCCCATTCATGTTTCTGATCATGTGACCATAACATCACATGAATTAAAGCCACAAGGGAAGTCTGGGATATCAGCCAGTGCTCTAAGGTGCCATGCTGGTTGCACTTGCTATGTGCACACGTATTTTGGAGAGTGGAGGGGAATGACCTGAAGTCTGGGCTTAAAGAAAATCTATCACCAGGAGAAAAAAAAAACAGGAGCCTCTGTGCACATAGTACATGCAACCATTAAAATCCAAAAAGTAGAAATGAAGTAATTTACAGTATGTCTTTCTTTTTTGTTATTCCTAAAATATGGGCATTTCCAAGGGGGAAGTTACAACCGACACTGGGCCTTGCCTCCTCCACTTTCTGCAGTGCTATGTCTCCTTATCTCTCCACTGTAGCTTACACTGAAGCCTTGTATTCAGGGTAGTTGGTAGAAATTGTCAGTTTGTGTGGTGAATGCTTGCAGCTGGGGAAAATTACCTTCATCCACAAAAGACACAATCTGACAGCAACACAATCCAGGTATTCTACTAGGCTGTGTGCTATTGTGAGCTTGTGTTTTTTTGAACAAAAGCCCTTTTCTGCAATCTTTCACAGTTTTCACTCTTTCTGTGCCCAGGCTGCAGGTTCAGACTTCACACACTAAACAGCAGCGGAGACAGTGCTAAAAAGCACAGCAGAGTTCTGTCTAGCAGCTTATGAGAAGGGAGCTATGTGGACTCCATGCACACTGCCTTGTCCTCTCCTCGTCCTGTTACTCAGATACCCATCTCAGTTGATCTGTGTTGTTGGCTAGAAAGGCAGGTGGGTGGGCTAGCTGCGGGACACCACTGCTCAGCAACCTCTTCACAGTTTAAGATGTAGACAAGTGCTCTGTGCTAAGGATTCCCTGGGGGGTTAACAGGTTTTGTGTTCCTCTAGTGATAGGTCTTCTTTAATGGAAATAATAATTCATTTTTATATGTTTAAACTAGCATTTACTAGTCAGCTTTGTTTCTTGGCAGTTACAAAGATACTCATTATTGAACACAGGTCCAGGTCTTTCTGCACAGTTGTGATAAAGGGAAAATTTTAATAAGCTGGTGGAAGATGTTTCAAATGTAAACAGGAATCTTTATCCATAAAAAGGTGGTGGAGTTTCTTTGTCAGAATGTGGAAAATGCATCAGAAGTGGAGAGTCTGTATGTAGGGTTTTATCATAATGAAAATCTTGCAGTACACTGTGTGACTTTGGAATCTGTGATATGGCTCAATCAGTATTCTACAATTATAGAATAACTACTGAAGAACACACATAGGTCTTAACACAGACATGTGAAGATGATCAGATGGGGCTGCATGATCTGTTTTCAGATGTCCTCAAGACCAGATTAGGCCATAAACAGGAATGTTTCAGTTACATGAGCAATTCTGTTTATGCAGGAGGGTAGCAGAAAGTCCCTGTACAGGCAGTCCCTAAGTTACGTACATCCATCACATAATTGGATTTTGAAAATTTTGGGTTGTAGTGGAAACAAGGATTGGTGATAAACCTTCAGTGGAGACACCTTTTTCCCATGATAACACTTACAGGAGTGAATTTATCTTCCTAGGGGTAGATTTCCTTTACTTCCTCTCTCTTTAAGTATGAGTCATACATGTTATCATGGGAAAAAGGTGTCTCCACTGAAGGTTTATCACCAATCCTTCCACTACAACCCAAAATTTTCAAAATCCAATTATCACAGGGACAGAAAGTGGCACAGACAGCAAAACTAACCTTACAGTGGTGTTAACCCTTCCCTATGCTATCCAAAAATCGTAAAAATCATTTTTTTTGGCTGGAGTTACACTTAAAAAATTTACTTGTTCCAACTTACTTCAATTCAAAATTCAACTTAAGAACAAAACTACAGAACCTTGTTTGTAACCCGGGGACTGTCTCTAGTGCCTTACAATCACTTTTTCCACCCCCTAGCATAAGGGCATTTTATTTCTGCCAATGACCATTGATGCCAGGAATTTTTTCTCCCACTGACCAATGATACCAGGTAGTTTTCTCTGACCAGTGATTCAGCTTGTTTTTTTTCACTGATCAATGAAGGTGGAGGTTGATTTTCCTTCCAATGACAAATAATGCCAGGAATTTTCCTCCCACTGTCGCACTTTTCTTACTGAACCATGCTGTGCATTTGTTCTCCCATTGACCACCAACAGGAGGGCACACATGTAGCTCTTACTACTACAGTTGCAAGAAAAAGTATGTGAACCCCTTGGGATTACGTGGAGTTTTGCCTGAATTGGGCATAAAATGTGCTCTGAACGTCATCTAAGTCACAACAATAGAAAAACACAGTCTGCTGAACAGAATACTACACAAACATTAGATGTTGCCATGGTTTAATTGCACATAACATGTAAACATTCACAGTGCATGGAGGAAAAAGTATGTGAACCTTTGGACTTAATAACTGGTTGACCCTCCTTTGGCAGCAATAACCTCAACCAAACGTTTCCTGTAGTTGCAGATCAGAACTGCACAACGATCTGGAGTAATTTTGGACCACTCCTCTTCACAAAACTGTTTCAGTGTAGCAATATTCTTGGGATGTCTGGTGTGAATCGCTCTCTTAAGGTCATGCCACAGCATTTCAATCAGGTTGAGGTCAGGACTCTGACTGGGCCAATCCAGAAGGCATATTCTGTGCTGTTGCAGCCATTCTTTTGTTGAATTACTTGTATGCTTTGGGTCATTGTCCTGTTGCATCACCCATCCTCTGCGGAGCTTCAGTTGGCGGACAGATGGTCGTACGTTTTCCTGCAAAATGTCTTGATAAACTCTGGAATTCATTTTCCCATCAATGACAACAATCCGTCCAGGCCATGAGGCAGCAAAGCAGCCCCAAACCATGATGCTCCCTCATGTTTTACAGTGGGGAGGAGGTTTTGATGTTGGTGTGCTGTGCCTTTTTTTCTCCACACATAGTGTTGTGTGTTCTTCCCAAACAACTCAATCTTGGTTTCATCTGTGCACAGTATATTTTGCCAGTAGTGCTGTGGAACATCCAGGTGCTCTTTTGCAAACTTCAAACGTGCTGCAATATTCTTTTGGACAGCAATTGCTTCCTCTGTGGTGTCCTCCCATGTACTCTATTCTTGTTTAATGTTTACCCTATTGTAGATGTGTCAACAAAAATGTTAGCATGTGCCAGAGATTTCTGTAGGTCTTTAGCTGACACTCTTGGATTCTTCTTTACCTCATGCAGCATTCTGCGCTGTGCTCTTGCAGTCATTTTTACAGGACGATCACGCCTAGGGAGAGTAGCAACAGTGCTAAACTTTCTCCATTTGTAGACAGTCTGTCTTACCATGGACACATGAACATCAAGGCTTTTGGATATACTTTTGTAACCCTTTCCAGCTTCATGCAAGTCAACAATTCTTGATCGTAGGTCTTCTGAGAGCTCTTTTCTGCGAGGCATGGTTCACATCAGACAGTGCTTCTTGAAACCAGTAAACCCAAAACAGGTGTGTGTTTTTTAAGGGCAGGACAGCTGTCAGCAAACACATCCAATATCATCACACTGATTGGAGTCAAGGTTGGCTCACTCCTGGCTCCAATTAGCTCTGGGAGAAGTCATTAATCTAGGGCCTCACATACTTTTTCCTCCCTGCACTGTGAATGTTTACATGTTACGTGCAATTAAACCATGGCAACAGCTAATGTTTGTGTAGTATTATGTTCAGCAGACTGTGTTCTTCTATTGTTGTGACTTAGATGATGTTCAGAGCACATTTTATGCCCAATTCATGCAAAACTCCACGTAATCCCAAGGGGTTCACATGCTTTTTCTTGCAACTGTACAACATTTAGAATCTGTCATGCTGACTGTGACAGATTCAAAAAGAATTACCACCAGTTCACAAGTGACCGGTAGTTATTATGGCCATCTTAGTTTTAAGGCCATCTTAGAGCTGATATACAGAGAGACACCAGTGTTTAGAGTTGATGAACATGTGATTATTATGACAGCTTTCTACACAGGGCTTCTGGATTGCTGTGAAGCCAGAAATCACCAGTTTCCTAGCAACTAATGACTCAAGAGATTTCTCTGCCAACAGCTGAAAGTAAACAGAGGGACAGATTATTATTATTATTATACAGTATTTATATAGCGCTAAAAGGTTTGCTCAGCGCTAAGCTAGCTGATATCATTTGTCAGATATTACAATGGCTATGGGGCATCCATTGCTATGACACTGTTGGCTGCAGAGCCAATAACATCTTAGCTAGCATGGGGTTAAACATCCACTTAGGATGGAGTGTCCATGGTATGGAAAATCCAGCCATAGTGCCACCATCTACAATCTACATCTACAATGCACCATCTCTGTTGATAACTGAAGGCTTGAGTGCGTATTCAAATACAGTGAAATCCTGAAATTGTGAGAACGATGGTTGCTGCAATCACAAATCAAGCCTGCAGACACAACTAGACTAAAAACAACAAAAACTAAGATATGAAGAACTTTAGTAAGCAACTCAGAGAATATGTATAAAAAAAGGGCTCATTGTTGGGTCTGTGTGCGCAGCATTATACTGCATACTATTAAGGTAGGAAAAGCAATTCAAATGCATTTTCTCTTTGAAAGTGCTGCATCAGTTAGGAGATAAATACGTAGCCCAGGTAGAGTTAAAGCTTATTTCTGTGATCATGAGAATCAGTCTAAAAGGTCGATTTTTCTGAACCAAGTGCTTATGAGTGCAGGTGTGCTGTTTTTGGAACATTATCCTAATCTTTCAAAAGAGCTAACCCTCTTCCAGGTTGTTAACCACTTGGGTTGTGCTGTTGTTAGTGAACATACGTTTAGTCAGCTAAACCCATCAACAATCTTACCATTCATAAGAGACTTAGCAACTGTGAGTAATTTTCTTCTGGCTGCTAATGGGTGGAGAGAGAGATCAGAAAAAAGTGTAGATTTGAATTTGGCTCAGGCAGTTGTGATTTTTCCATAGAAACCTCCAGCATTTTCTCTTTAGAAATGCACTCACATGATGGAACTTTGTCAGGGAGATGTGGAGGCTTTGGGAAATGGTGAATCCTGGCAACAGCAGTAATACATGGGAGGACAGTTCCAAATAAATCCTGCACCTAGCCATTCTGGTCCACTTTCTTTACAGACTCAGGAATGCCAAAAATGTTAACATTGCTACATCTGGATCTGTACTCTAAATATGCGATTATAGATTTATTCCAGTTGACATCTTCTCTTTCATTATGTGAATCCATCAAATCATTAAAAGTATTAGTACATTCTCCAATTGTATGCTCTATGTTACTTGCTCAGTCTCTTATCTCCTGCATCTCAGTTATAAATAGTTAATTCAAAGATTAGCCCTAATAGTAATACTAATGATTTTTTACCAATGGTAGCTCTGTAACTGACAGAAAATCAGATACAAAAGAGACTAGAGAAACTTAATGCAAACAAATCACTGGGTCCAGATAGTTTACACCCAAATGTTAGGGTACTTAGCTCAGTTTATTGCCAAATTGCTATTTCTAATTTTTAAAAAAGATGCCTCACTGACTAGAATTGCCCCAACTGATTGGGGCAGAGAAAATGTCTTACCAATTTACAAAAAAGATTGAGATGTATACAATACTAAAGACTAACTAACATCAATAGTAAGTAAGGTATTTGACATAATGGTAAAGGACTCAATACAGAAATAAGTCTGCAATAAAGGTATCGTAAGTGACAACCAGCATGGATTTATGAAAGACCATTCTCGTCAGGCCAATCTTTTGTTCTATGAAGAACTAAGTAAGAAATTGGATGGTGGAAGTCCAGTGTATGTAGTTTATCTAGATTTAGCTAAATCATTTGATACTGTACCTCATAAACAATCTACAAAAAAAAGGTCTGTTGAAGAAATTGTATATACATGGATAGGAAACTGGTTGGTGAACAGGTTCAGAGAGTGGTGATAAATGACTGAATGGTTTAAAGTTGTGAGTGGTGAGCCCCAGGGTTCTGTCTTCAGGCCAATTCTGTTCAATTTGTTTATTAACACATATATATATATATATATATATATATATATATATATATATTTACACACATTAGAAAATGGTTCTCCTAGAATAATTAATGATGTAAAAGGGTCTAGGGGTGCTTGTAGAACACAGGCTTAGCAATAGCATGCATTGCCAATCCTCACTTAACAAGAATAGCTAACTATTCTCATGCATTAAAAGCTTGCCCACTGCCCTACAGCAGATGTACTGCTACAAGGCAGCACGGCTGCGCAAAATCACGTATATATACAGTGGATATAAAGGGGTTTATTTACTAAAGCTGGAGAGTCCAAAATCAGACTCCCTTCTGCATAGAAACCAATCAGCTTCTAACCTCAGCTTGTTCAATGAAGCTTTGGCAATGAAACCTGGAAGCTGATTGGTTTCTATGCAGAAGTGAGTCTGATTTTGGACTCTCCAGCTTTAGTAAATAAACCCCAAAATGTCTACACACCCCTGTTAAAATGTCTGGTTTCTGTGATGTAAAAAAATGAGACAAAGATAAATTATTTCAGAACTTTTTCAACATTCAATGTAACCTATAAACCATTTGAACAACAAACTGAAATCTTTTAGGTGGAGGGAAGTGAAAATAAAAAACTAAAATAATATGGTTGCATAAGTGTGCACACCCTTAAACTAATACTTTGTTGAAGCACCTTTTGATTTTATTCCAGCACTCAGTCTTTTAGGATACGAGTATATCAGCATGGCACATCTTGACTTGGCAATATTTGCCCAATCTTCCCTACAAAAACACTCCAAATCTGTCAGATTTCGAGGGCATCTCCTGTGCACAGTCCTCTTCAGATCACAGCAGAGAGATACAGAGCAGCATATCTCCCAAGTAAAACAGCACACAATGTAAAACACACACAGCGCACTGTTAACCCTTCGAGCATACCAGGTGTTGACCCCTTTCTGTCATTAGTACAGTGTCAGTGCTTTTTAGCACTGATTGCTGTATTAATGTTAGTGGAAATGTCAGTGGCAATTAGTCAGTTCCCACCCAGTGTCAGAATGGCCACTGCAGTCCCGCTATAAGTCCCTGATCGCCGCAATTACTAGTATAAAAAAAATAAAAATAAAAATTCCAGTATATATGCCGCCATTTGTAGACACCATAACTGCCACATAAACCAATTAATATACACTTATTGGGATTTTTTGTTTAGCAAAGACATGTAGCAGAATGCATTTTGGCCTTGAATTTTTTTTTTTTTTATTGGATATTTTTTCAAAATTGTTGTTCTTTTTTTGTTTGTAGCGCAAAGACTAAAAAATGCAAAGGTGATCAAATACCATAGAAAGAAAGCTCTATTTCTGGGAAAAAATGACATAAATTTAATTTATGTGCAGTGTTGCATGTCCGCGCAATTGTCAGTTAAAATAATGCAGCGCTGTATTGAAATAAATGGTTAAGAAGGATATACATAATTATATTCCACACTGGTACAGCCTCATCTTAAATATGCCGTTCACTTTTGGTCACCAATTCTCAGGAAAGATGTTGTTGAATAAGAAAGAGTTCAATGAAGGACAACAGAATTAAGGGTTGGAGGACCTTGTGATGATCAATTACCTAGATTACAGTTATTCACTCTGGAGATGAGGTGCTTTAAAGGGGATATGATTGCAATGTGCGAATATATCAAAGGTGACAGCAGTAACTGTAATAAACTGTTTTCTCTAAGGTACCTGAATGGGCACACACAACCACATATTGAGTTTAGAAGGAGGTTTAAATTTAGATTGCCAAAAGGGTTTTTTACTGTAAGAGCAGTAAAACTGTGGAACTCCCTTCCCCAGGAAGTGGTACTAGCTGATTTAGATGTCCTCCTTTGGAAGCAAAATGTACAGGGTTTTTGGAATTGTTAAAAAATAAAAATCACCCACACATACACACACACATAGATTGAACTGGACGGACCTTTTTTCAACCTTACAAACTATGTAACTGATATCATATATGAATGTATAGTACTCAGTAGAGACACTAACATGTCTTTCAATGTAGTATCAAGCAATGGCTGGTTGCAAGTAAGAAAAGCATTCATGGAGTCATTGAATTCTCTGGTGTCATCAGATGATAGGTTATGCATTTTCACCTCATTGTTATTAGGCCACTGAGCCTGTATTGAACTGCCTCTGGGAGGAGTGGATAGAGCAGGAGACACAGGAGGAGAATGGTCACTGCAGGTGTTTGATGTCCTGAGCCTGTGCATCCCCAGAGCCTGGGGAGATAAACCTGGGGAACACAAACCGCCACCATCTTGTTCTTGTTGTGTTTCTGACAAAGAACTCCATTAGTTTCTGTGATTGGGTCTTGTTCTTGTATTTGTGGGACTGGAAGAGCAGTGCAACAGGTATCCTGTGCAGCAAAGCTGTGACATGGATTGCCTAAACTGAATGTTAGATTGATGTGTAGCGGCAGCTGTCTTGGAGCTCAGCACAAAATGTGCACTGGCCACACACACTCCCCTTTTTATTTATGCTTAGACCCAGTTAGATTAGACAGTCACCTCTGGTTTTTCACTACTTAAACACCAGTATTATGCCTTGACATTGTTTCTGCTCATTTAAACCCTTGCTAGTTTATGGACTTCTCCCTGTGAGCTCTGTGGTTCAATATCATTGTCCTGACCAATTAATGTTTCACCTGGTAGCCATAGCCTGCTTCTCTGGGGCTACAGCCACCCTGCCAGTTCCACTTCATAAGTTCATGGGTGTACCCAATTACCAGAAATGCCTGCATGTAAAGTGTCCTTGACAGGTGGCTGCTAACAATGAAGAGGAAAATTGTAGAGGTTACAGACCAATGACAGAAGTGACGTTTCCCATTTTCCTATGTGGCCATTTAAAAATTCATTAATTTGCCAGCCATATTTTATACCTTTAATAAGCTTTTTGGTGCCAAATCCATCAGCATAAGATTACTGTTCCAAACAATCAGTCATTCAACAACAACAATTATTGCTGCAAATAATATTTGGCTGCCAAAAATTTGAAAATTAGAAATTCATACATTTGCTTATTTCTCACATTATAGTCTGCACCTGATGACTAAAAATAAATGTATTATGAATCTATGCTTGTATTAATTTTGTAGTACAGCTCTGAAATATTTATCTGCTTTGTAAAGTACAGAATGTTTTCTTGGCATGTAATAAATAAATGAGTGACAGCAACCTGCTTAGTTCTGAATTGTATTATCATTAGGGATGAGGTACAGAACCACCTTGGTTTCAATACAAATTTCAAGTTTTTGCAGTTCAGAGAAGCTGTGAATTTATGGATGAAAATATATAAAGAGTGGGCTCCCAGCAGCCATGTTGTCAGTGTGTGTGGGAGCTAGTTAGGGAAAGCTGGCTAGGGAACGCTCTAAAGAGAGGTATACTTTGATATACAGTGCTACTGTACTGTGCCATATTGTGTTATACGGTACTATATTATGCCTTACAGTGCTGTACTATGCTATACAGTGATATACAGTGCTGTACTGTGGGTTGCAGTGTGGTGAGCTACATATCTTTGCTCCCAGCCTCCCCCATCCCGTGCTCACAGCTCCATAGACCTAACTGTCAAGCTAAGTTCTTAGGACTCGTTCTTTTTCTGTATCAGTAGCAAGTTTGCTTGCTTGCTGGCCTCTGTGCCACAGCTTTGCAGTTTTTTTTTCTTTGCTAAGGTCCTGTTTTTTCCACATCAGGCTATATAAGGTAGGGGTAGGAATAGTGGTGACATAAATTCCCAAATATGGCCAAGTGGTCATGTGTAGGCAATGATGCAATGCTGAATTCCCTGAACATTTGCTTACATGGCCAGGGATTTAATGCGTTGAATGTAAAAGCGCTCATCTACCATTTCCTGTCCTAGTAATCCCACTTCACTCTACACTGTACAAGTCCCAGGTTTTGTGAGTGATTAAACATTTCCCTGGAAAACTGATACTTTTTTTCTTTCCCCTCACTGCCACTCTTCCTTCTCCTTGTATTCCTGCTTGTCATCTGTTGTCTCTGTGTCTCAATGATGGATGGCAGCAGTAGACAAAAGATCCTGTTGCCCTGACACAGCAACAAACCCTTCATTCCCTCCTGCTGTTGTGTCTTAAATGCCTGATCTTTTAAACCATTGAGTGTCTGCTCCAGAAGGAACAAGGGAGGGATCATATTCCTAACCCCCGCCTTGTTGCAACTCCTCATTCTGGTCACCTGGGAACCACAGCTCCTCAGAGCCTGTTCTTGTACCATAATTTCACAGCTAATCATTGATGGCCTGCTACTGCTGGTACAGCCTCTGCAGCATGGCCAAAGTGGCCACAAACTCTTCAAGCCCGATGCAAGACCTCCTAGCCCAGATTCACACCTGAGCATTTTAAAGCTTGAAGCTCAAAGCCCCAAAACAAGTATCTATGTATTTAATAGTGCATGTTCACATATGAGCCATATACATGAGCCACTTGTGAAGCAGAATAGGGCCTGTTTGGTCCTGTAGACTTCAATGTGAGCATCTGAAAATCACCTGAAAACAAAAATTTTACAAACCTAAACAACCATCTCCTCATTCTAGTAACTAGTCTTCCATTGTCTAAAACGAAAACACTCAAAAATGAATACACCTGAAAAAAATGTACAAAAATACACATTAACAAATTAAACAAAATTGTCTGTGAATGCTTACACTCAAGTTCAAATGCAGCCTTAAAGCTATGGTACTTAATAATGAACCGCCACATAATCAGGTTGAGGATATGCATTATGCCCTGAAAGGTAAATGTGTGAACTTTACCTGCCAAAGGGTGGCCATTGTTCCACAACCTTGCCTTGCACAAGATGGCATCAGGTCAGCCACCTCTAAGGCCTGTCCCTGGAGAACTGCCAGAATCTTTGGCCGAGTGTGGCTCCTGTCCCCCAGACATATCAGTTACAAAACCACATGGCGGGGTTCTTGCCTGGGAGGTCGTATAGGCTCTGGGGTGCTTGGGAGGGGCTGTTGGTTCTGAGGAGTCAGAGGATGAGGTCAGTAAGAAGAAGGGGACACAGGTGACTATGCTGTCACCACTGAACAAGGCACAGGGCTTAGCCACCAGCTCTAGCTATGTACCCTATTCTGAATCCTTTCTAGCCACCAGCAAATTGCCCCAAAGTGCTTTGAAGGTTATGTAGTGTCCATGCCCATGCTAGCTGGATTATGGGTCTCTGGTCATGTAGACCTTGCCCCTGACAGCATGACTTCACAACTCAGATATATTGCCATCCACATACTGGTGGAGGACAAAAATGGCTTTCTAGGCAAAATAATTGTGCCTAGGTACCTGTTATTAAGGTGTTGCACAATCCTAAACTTGCAGAAGGGAAATGATTTCACAAGCTGGAATGGGAGCAGCTGCAAAGCCAGCAGTTTTGCCAAGCTGGCATTGAGAAATTGGGCATGTGCCTGCCTGCTAAAGGATACTGCTAGAAATGGCAGAGTTGGTGTTGGAGACTTATGACCAGGACTCATGGCCCCATGCTAACTCTCTATCCCGTTTGACCTGGCATACCTTCCCTCCCTGTCACCAGAGGCTGCAGATGCTTTAGTGGAGGCAGAAGGCGAATCTTTTGGAGAGGTTTAGGGGTGGATATGGAAAATGCTAAGAAATGTGAATGGGAAGGAGTAGTACAAGCCTATTTCTGCCAACTGTGTGGCTCACACCAAGCTTTATGGTGTGGTACAGGGCCATAGGAGATATCAAAATGGCTGATACACTGCCAGCAGACCATAACAGCGCAGCAGATGTGTTAAAAAAAGGCTTTGAGATTTGTGGACCAGCCATGGGGAAAGCAGTGGCCTGTACCTGTGGGGCAGTGCTGCCAGATGGAATAGATTGGCTGCCCCTGGACAAAATCCTACCCTTGCTGTTCTACCTCTCCCTCAGTTGTCTCCTTTCCATTTACGGTTTGCCACCTCATCATACACTCTTCCCTATCACTGGAGCCCACTTGGCAGTAAGTTCCTCTCCCTCTATGATCCTGACGCTGTCTTCCTCCTCCTTAACATCATGGTCCTGTGCATGACCAAAATCATCCTCTTACAGCAAGTGACTAATCATGTGAGGAAATAATTCCTCTGACTTCTCCATGCCAGTATGCGGGGTTTGGCAGGATTTGCAGAGGAGGAGAAGGAAGAGGACTTATTGGCAGAATTAGTAGACAATTGGCTGCTCTGAGCCTGGTAAGACCAATAAAATGAAGGCTTTGTCACCCACTCAGCTACTTTCTTGTGTAAAGCATGGCCACTCTCGGGTACAAAAGCAACATTTTCCTTTCCTCTAGATCAGTGGTTCTCAACCTTCCTAATGCTGTGACCCTTTAATACAGTTCCTCATGTTGTGGTGACCCCCAACCATAAAATTATTTACCCAGTAATTATAATTCATGAGTGTCGTTTTACCTCCAATACTGCTGCTTTCAACACAGTAGCTGCTTTTAACAGAGTAGCTGCTTTCAACACAACAGCTGCTTTCTACACAGTAGCTGCTCTTTACACATCGGAAATATGTGTTTTCTGATGGTCTTAGGGGACCCCTGTGAAAGGGTCGTTCAACCCCCAATGGGGTCACGACCCACAGGTTGAGAACCACTGCTCTAGATGGTGCGTTCTGACCAAAGATTTGTCCTGCAAAACCTGCTCACCCCTTACTACCTCCACATGCAGAAATTCTGCCTCTCCCTGTGGGCCTGTCCAATATTTTAAATAAAGGGTATATATAGGGGGTATAAATGGTATTTTGGTAATGATTTACTGCAGAAATATAAACAAAACATATATACCTCCCAAAAAGCAAACTCTGAAAAAATCCAAACCCTAGTGTTTTTTTGAAGGAGTTTATTTTTTATTCTAGAATTTACATACCAAAAGAGAAAAATTGACTTTATGGGCACCAAAACTATATTAAAAAGTATAATAATGTTATGAATTTAAAAAAAAAAAAAAAAAGGACACCATTGTTAAAACAAGTATGCATATGCTTCACACTTGAAACCTAGTTGTAAATCACCTTTCCAAAAGGCTGTTGTGGCTCCTCAACATAATTAGTTCTGGTAATCCATGGATGAGGGCTTGATATCTCCAATACGTATGACCGGGAGTAGCCTCAAATCTCAATATTAATGATAACGTTCAACATGTTTTATGACTATGCGCTTCCACAGGAGCTTTGGAAAGGATATCTAAATGAGTGAAAGGTATATCATATATTCAACAATGCAAACATTGTGTACATTTCTACAAATTCTTATGCCAAGATATACTTTTGCTGGAATTACTTAGTACTGACACCTCATGGATTGATTTAACTCAAAATATTAAAGTGTATTTGTAGCTAAAACCTTATTTTTTGTTTTGCATATAATAAGGAAAATAACCCCGTCTATCTTTTTACTGCTACCTAGAGCTTTGTTAGAAAGGTTTTCTTTCACTTTCCTAATGCTGTCCCAGTGACAAGAATATTACCAGACAGGAAGTGAGGAAAAATCTGCAACAGTGACATAAACAGATATAAAAATCTAACAGGTTCTAGCACAGTGTTTCTCAACCAGGGTTCCAAGGACTCCTAGGATTCCTCCAGAGGTTGCTAGGGGCTCTTTGAGCAATGAGCAATGTATGCCTCTCAGATATGTTCCCACTGACACCATTGAACTTTTTTGGTATCTATAAGGGGGTAAATCTTCCCAATGGCCAGAAGTGTAAGGAGCATTCTTCCCACTGACCATCACACTAATGTATCATGAGTTGTAGATAAAGTCATTATTATTATGGGTTCCTTGAGACCAAAAACTTATTTCAAGGGTCCCTCTGTGTTGAAAAGGATGAGAAAGTCTGTTATAGCATATTTATGTCTCTGTTGCTGTTGAAGACTTTCCCTCATTTCCTGTCTGATAATCTGTCAGTGGGATAGAATGTAAGGGAACATCTTTCTAATTGATAATGGTAAAAACCCAACAGCGGTTCTAATCATTCCTTACTCTATAAAATGTTTTTGGCTGGGTATACACTTTAACAAGATGTAAAGTGCAATTGCAACAAACATCGTAAGTAGCAGCTGCTAAGAAATCAACATTGCTTTAGCTGTTCATACTAATCTGCTGAAACACTCATTTCTGACTCTGCAACTGCAATTTGTGATGTACCAAAACTGAATTTCAGACATGTAATCAAATGCACTGTTGGTCTACACATATAGAAAGGATTTTATCTGCTATAGGATTTGCAATTCTGTGAGGCTAATTTTGCTGCCAAACAGCACAGACTGATGTTTGACCTGCATTGTTGCAGCACCACAGATTGGTCAAGAACTCTGCTCAAAATTCTACGCAGGATATTTGTCAGCTCACTCTGCTCTTCCCTCCTCTCGGCATATTTCTTGACAGCTTATGTGCACTGCCCCTAATTCCTGTGCTGCCCCCTCCTTCTCTCAGTCTGAATGGTGCTCTTGTGGGAATTTCTGTAATCTAATATCAGAATACTAAAATATATGGCAAGCGAGCGCGCAATTATTTTCAAGCAGCTGGCATTAAGGATGAACCCATGTATCCTCAAAATGACAAATAAATATATAATGCAGCCCTAAATACATAAAGTGATAAATGCATATAAAGTGAAGCGCAAGGTAATAGCGCTAAAGTGACCAAAACATATATAAAGTGTGTTGTCAAAATTGACGAAAAGAAATGTGAATGGAATATTCAATAGTGACAATAGTGAAAAATTCCACACAAGAAATTATTAATGATGAATTGATTAATAATGATGAATAAATCTGAAAGAAATTGGATATAAAGAAACATATGAGTCCAGAGTGATCCGTAAATCTCCGTGCATGTGATTTCCGTGATAATTGTTTGTAGTATGATTGCACTCACCAGAAGCGCAATGATAATGCGCATGAATATATATCCAAATAATCCTTGGCGAACATCTGGGCTCAGGAGGGGAAAGGGGCTCCACTGGCACACTGACAGCACACAGGGAATGACTCCAGACCTCACACACCGGACCCTCACAGCACACAGAGACAGCTCCGTTAGTACCTCTCCACCAAAGATATGTGTTGCCAAAAAAGGATATTTTCTTGGCTTGTTTTTGCGAGCCATTCAAGATGGAGAATATCCTTTTTTGGCAACACATATCTTTGGTGGAGAGGTACTAATAGAGCTGTCCCTATGTGCTGTGAGCGTCTGGTGTGTGAGGTCTGGAGCAGGGGCAGACTGACAACTCATGGGGCCCCCGGGCAATAGGGGATCATGGGACCCCTGTGTCCTTGCCCAAACTCAAAAAAGCCTATGAAAAAGGTACCAGGGGCATCTCATGGGGCCCTTACTGACCCTGGGCCCTCGGGCAGTGCCCGAGTTTCCAAATGGTCAGTCCGCCCCTGGTCTGGAGTCATTCCCTGTGTGCTGTCAGTGTGCCAGCGGAGCCACTTTCCCCTCCTGAGCCCAGATGTTTGCCAATAATTATTTGGATATATATTCATACGCATTATCATTGTGCTTCTGGTGAGTGCAATCATACTACAAACAATTATCACGGACGTCACGTGCACGGAGATTTAAGGATCACTCTGGACTCATTATATCTTCATATCCAATTTCTTTCTGAGTTATTCATCATTATTAATCAGTTCAGCATTAATCATTTTTGTGTGGAATTTTTCACTATTGTCACTATTGAATATTCCATTCACATTTATTTTTGTCAATTTTGACAACACACTTTATATATGTTGTGGTCACTTTAGCGCTATTACCTTGTGCTTCACTTTATATGCATTTATCATTTTATGTATTTAGCGCTGCATTATATATTTATTTAATATCAGAATACAGTTAAATATTTACTCTACATTTATAGAGACACATTACCTCTTCTTTTATGTACATACTGTATGGTTGCATTAAATGGTGTTTTACATCTGCCTGGAGTTCAGCTTTAAATATATTCAAGCGTTAGATTTAAAAATAGAATGAAATAAAAATTACTTACACCACAGTAAAAACACTTTCTCTAAGCAAAAAAATTGCGGAGAGCGCTGATAATCAGAACTGATTCAGGGAATAATATACAACCACAATTAATGAGGAAAATATTTTCAGCAGCACAGCATTACTATGGTCCCTAGTGCAAACTTACTAGCAGTCCTATTAGTGATGAAATCTACCTTGTGAGCATGTTGGGACATCTTCAGCACAAAGTGAACTGGTAAAGTGCTAGAAAGCCATTTAAGCATCAGTAAGCTAGAAGTGAAAATGCAGAGCCTGCAATAACTGTAGTGAGATACATCACTTGCTGCCAGTGACAACGTCAAAATAAATTAGTCACTTAGCTGCTTCTTCTTGACCATATGAAGCTGCCAGCCTGGTACATTTTTCCAGTTAAGAAAACTTGCATCTTTAAAGTAGCAAAATGGAATTCATCTTGATACATGCTGTGCAGTCAATCTTAGTGCTCTGCTAATGAAAAAAATAATATATGTCTAATTGCCATACAGTTCATTTTTGTAATTTATTGTTATTTCAGATTGCCTTTTCTTTATAATCTAAAGCAATACGTGATTTCCACAATGGCAAAAGTAAAAATCATATTTATTTAATTGCAAAAGACCATTTTATAGGAAGGATTTCCAAGACTCTATCTGTACTTCTCTGTGAGGGGAAATTTAATGGAAAAAAAAAGTTTTAAAAAGATGTAAAAAAATGAACTCTTCTAGTGGCAGATTTACAAAAGACAGAAGTTACACACCATGGAGTATGCATACCATAGCACTTATTGCACTTCCTACGATTCTCAATCCCTCTTGTCTCCTCCTTGGGGACCCAATGTGCAAAGTACTTGGTCCTGTTAAGATCTGTGCATTGGTTTGTTAATAAAAGAACATTGTTTTTTCTGTTTGTGCTGGCTGTAGCTCCACCCCAGGCTGAAGCCCAATTAATGGATGTTCCTATAGGGGAGCTACAGCCAGCACTGAAGCCATCTACCTTTCTTCATTCTTCAGCTTTCCATCCAACCTTGAAGTCCTCTGTCTCTTCTGCTGCACCCTCTGACATCTTCCTTGTACTATACAAACTTTGTTGTACTAAAAGGAACGGATGAGCCCAGACCCAACTACCAGCTTGGAAGAGGGACCATTAAGGGTTGAGAGACTAGAGTACTAGCTGGTGGATTGTGTTGTTGCCAATGACAGCATGGAGATGAGAGCTGCCATTAACAAAAACACAAGCTCACAACAACACACACCTGCTACTACTCCTGTAGTGAAGTGGAACCTGAAAAATGCATAATTGTTTTAATCAGGTTACTTAAGCAGTTCTAAATGCTGAAGATTTTTACCTTCCTGTATTCTATGCAGGAAGGTAAAAAACCTTCAGTGTGCAGCTCCCTTCTCAGCCCCCCTGAACCCGATCTCGATCCAGCAATGTGCAAAAGAACAGCGTCTCTCACGCATCTCTCCCTCCTCATTGGCTGAGACACAGTTAGTGGGTGTGAGGAGGGAGCAGGAGGGGGGGCGGGCAGGTCCAAGCAACACGCTGTGTGCTTTATAGAGCCACACTCTGTGTGCTTTCAAGAGTGAGCATGTACGAATGCTCCCAGGGTAAGAAGCTTGCTTTGGGGTACTCATCAGGGGGGAGGAGCGCCAGCAGGTGACCTGAGAAGAGGAGGATTGGGACTGCTCTGTGCAAAACAAGAGCAGGTGAGTATGACATGTTTGTTAATTAAAAGAATCTGAAAATGTAGTGTTAGTTTAATCATTTAACCTTTTTCCTGCTGATTGTATACATATATTGTATGTGGCCTCACAGAAGTAGGTCTTTAGCCATGGGGCTGCATATATACGTACATGTGTTTGTGCTGGGAGTGTGCTGCACACTGCACTCCCAGCACAATGACCAGCTTGTGCCAGCTTTCCTTTGACTAAAGAAAAAAAATCAGGAGATATCCATTACAATTTACCACCAAATGAAAGCACAATTTGTCCTGAAAAAAAAACAAGGTAACATTTACCTGGATACACTAAGTACTTGTGATGATATGTATAGTTTTACTACATATGTCAAAGTTGCAAAACTTTGTTCAGGCATTAGGATTTGTTTTACCCTCTGTCATGAAGGAGTTAGGCATCAGAACCATAAGGCCAAAGTGTGGAGAGAGGTCAAAAGCTGGAGTCATACTATACTTTAAGGACCCATTCACACTTTTACCTGTGTCTTCTTGATAAAGCTGCCATGCCAATGAAATGCGTAGAGGCAGAGCGATATTTTGGTGCGAAGGAGGAAGTCAACCAACACAGCCAAGTGGTGTGACTCATGGAGCAGCCATTTCAGCCAGCCGGCGGTGTTGTGTGTGGGCAGATGATGCTTACATTTCCACGGAGTCTGTGGTTGTCTAATCTCTTTTGCTTATACCTATGTGAGTAATTTTATCATTTAATAAAATGTGAATGAGTATGGGGTACATGGTGCCGCTACCCTTTTACGAAAAAAGAGTTTAGTGTGAAAAAAGACAGGAGACAATCTTTGACAAGTCATTTATTAAAAGAAGAAAAATAAAAGAATGTCCCCCGAAGTAGATCCAATGTCAATCACTATGCCCGCCACCACCGCTACTTGAAAAAAGAAAAAAAAAGGCTCTTCTCCTGACGCTGGCTCCCGGTCGTCTGACTGGTCTGCTGGCTTGACAGTTCTTAAATATGTGAGGGGAGGGCCCACCGTCGGGAGCTGAGCCTTTTTTTGTCGGGTAGTGGCAGCAGCGGGCATCGTGATTGACGTTGGATATACTTTGGGGGACATTCTTTTATTTTTATTTTTTTAATAAAGGATTTTTCAAAGACTGTCTCCTGTCTTTTTTCACACTACACTTTTTTTTTGTGAATGGATAGCGGTACCATGTACCCCATACTCATTCACATGGGAGGGTCAGGATCTGGGAACCCCCTTGCTATAGGGGGCTTCCAGATTCTGATAAGCCCCCACCCGCAGACCCCCACAACCACTGGCTAGGGTTGTGGAGAAGAGGCCCTTGTCCCCAACAACATGGGGACAAGGTGCTTTGGGGGGATCCCCCTCTGCCCCAAAGCACCCCCCATGTTGAGGGCATGGGGCCTGGTATAGTTCCGGAGGGGGGGTGCTCTCTTGTCCCCCCCCTTTCCTGACCTGCTGGGCTGCATGCTCGGATAAGGGTCTGGTATGGATTTTGGGGGGGAAGGGCTTGGTATGAATGGAGGGGGGACCTCACGCCATTTTTTCATAATTTTTTTAATAGCCAGCAATTCTTTATTTTACATTCATCTGTCAGCAGGGAATCCCGCTGACAGCTGAAACATCACCACATGGTTGTCACTACTAAAATGCCGCATGACTTGATAAAATAACTCATGAGGTATTTTAGTAGCGTTTTTGGTGAATTCAAGCATTTTGTTTTTGCTATGCGGTATCCTACCACATACTCTGATGAGGTAAGATACTGCTTAGTGAATTGTGCCCAGTGAGCCTCTCGTCAGGCCCCCTACTGACTCCGAGCCCTCTTGCATTTTTTGTTGTATTCCTTCTAGTTTTGAAATGCCAGTGATGATTCTTCTATCTTCTATATTTTAAAGTCCAGTTTTTTCCTATTTATATGTCTTTTTACCCTAGAATTTAGCCACCCTAGTTTAATTTTTTTTTTGTTCCCCAATCCTTAAAGCGAGCTCCACTCAAAAGGAAAGTTCCTCTTTAAAGACTGGTCCCCCGCTCCTCATTAAGGATTGGCACCTTTGGGGAATGTGAGGGGAGTGGGAACCCAAAATTGACAGGGACATTCTCCTACTTCCACTGTGATGGCCTAGGCGATCGATCAACTTGGGTACAATCATCCTGCTTATACGTGGTTCAAATTTTGATTCATCCCTGCTAAACCGGCTGAGATTCGAGCCATCTATGGCTGGCTTTACTTAAGTGTGCAGTTCCAGTTGCCTAATCAATATCAGGATATGTGAAGTCTTCCATATTAACATTGCCCTGCTTACCCATCATTTCTGTCTGTAAGATCTGTCAAATATTTTACTCATGTCTCCTCATGCCTTATGTTAGGGGGCTTATAGGATATACTTACTAGTAATTTTCCATTGATTTCATTTAACTGATGCTCCATCAATAAGGACTCTGCACCGTCACAAGTCTCATTAGCGATGTAACCTCTCACATTCACTTTCAGATCCTTCTTGACGTACAGGTGTACCCCTTCCCCTCTTCATCCTACCCTATCCTTCTGAAACAGAATATATCCTTGGATATTTAAGTCTTATGAGCTGTCTAATCATGTTTCTGGTACTCCCTCAAAGTCAAAATCCTCTTCATGTAACAGACGTTCTGGCTCTTCCATCTTGTTAGCTGGACTTCTAGCATTTATGTACATAGCTTTTCATTTTCTACTTGCATTTAGTATTTTATGGTAATAAAATACAAAATATAAATTAAAAGCAACAGCTCACTCTTGCATTGCAATTATCATCAAACAGTCTTCACACATGATGGGAGTGTACCAAAATACAGGAGTTTTGGCAAGGAATAATACAACAAGTACAGGACATAATGGGGATTAGTATACTGAAAGACCCTTGGGTCTGTTTATTTCATAATTCTGAGTTCACAGTGAAACAATATAAGAATAAGATGATATTTCACTTCATAAACGCAACTAAAGGATTGATCCTTAGATTCTGGCAGGCATGGAAAACCGCAAAAATAAAAGATTGGATAAATAAAGTGGAGTATATATACAGGATGAAGGAACTATACCACAGTGGAGAGAATAAAATAGAAAAATTTAAAACAACATGGGAAAGATGACAGGACTTTAAAACATCAAAGAGATATCTAGAATTGGTCGGAGTATAAAGGATGGGAAGAGATAAGGAAAGGAATGATGGTCCTTTGTAGGAAGGAAAGAACTAAGAAGAAAGAGAAGTGAGGGGTGAAGACAGACAAAATGAATAAATAGGAACAAGAGGAAAAAGGAAAATAGTAGGATAAATGGGAGGCAACTGGTGGGGGAGGGGAAGGGAATATGTAAAATTCTGTTATGGAAAATGTGTGATTGTAACATTTTGCAATAATTGTTGAATTTACAAAGTTAATAAAAAAAAACTGTCTTCACACATTGGGCTTGGATAATGTAGTTTCCATGCTAACTAACTTGAGACCCCTCCCCCACCCCCATTCCACCTACCTCTGTGCCTACTTTGATCTTTGCTCACTGCTCAGTCCTTTCATTTCCTTTTCTTTCCTTTCCTTTCCTCTCCTCTCCTCTCCTTGTTTTAAAGTTCATCTGAGCTTCTTAACTTTTACTCTCCCAACAGAGAAGGCTGCCCTACTGTAATTCTCCATTAACCCGAAACCCTCTTTCTTACACCAGTTCCCCAGCCATTTGTTTAGCTTTTGAATGTCCCACTGCCCGTCTGGTGTGGCTCATGGCACAGGCAGTATTTATTGGAGGTGCTATTCTTTAGCTTGGCAACCCTGTCCCTGAAATCATTTATAAAGGTACTCCATAACAGCTTACTAAATTTGTTTTGCCAAGGTAAAAAGTGCTTTAATGTTTCTTAGCAACCAACCATACAATATTTCCACAGTTTAATGCCAGAATACTATGAGATTATTTTTGGCTGTTTGCTTATTATTAGTGCATTTATTATATTATTTATCTTAATAAAAAAAAGGTCTTTCTGGAATTTTAATATATTTACTGTTGAAGAGCACCTGTTACTTACAAAAGAATCCTTAGAGATAACAGTCTGTTGGTGTCCTGATTACAATGTAATAAACCTAAGCTGACCATACATTAGTCAGTTTTTGAACAAATATTCCTATGAACATTTGTACAAATGACAAATACTTAAAAATGTGGTTTGCTTTTAACAATCGATTTTGGAATAAGTGTATTTTCACAAATGAAAACCATATTCACTGTTAGAAATTAATTTCTTCAAGAAAAAATTTCCATCCTGCTCCTTCGAAAATTATTGTAGGCTATGGATGAAAACAAATCTAAATTTGACCATACTAATAATTAGAAAATAGAGCAAATGTTCTTAAAAAGAAATATTTCAAAGGAAAAATATCCAAAATCCTACTAGTCTATGGCCAGCTTTAATCTGGCATGCCATGCAGCAATTTTGCTCATGAAATAGCTAAAATAGTTCTTACAGCTTTCATTTTTTAACAAAGCTGTTAACAAAGCCCCTTTAATCAGCAAATATAGTCCACCATTGAAGAAACTCAGGTTCAGCACAAGTTCATGTTCTCTGCAATGACACCAAGGGAATTGTACTAAGACTGGAACAGACAGTATCTGGAGCAGCTCACTGTTTAAAAATTATAAAGTTCGTATCTCAGCCAGTGAACCAATGAGGAACGAGTGGGGGAGGGGCTGAGCTGCACACTGTGTGTGAATGGACAATGTCCATTCACAGGAGCATGGCTCGGGAGCAAGCCTGCTCAAATGCCCCAATAACAAGAAGCTTAATATTGGGGCTCTTGGCAGGTGGATGGGTCCAGGATCACTGGCAGGGGACCCAAAAAGAAGAGGATTGGGGTTGCTCTGTGCAAAACCATTGCACAGAGCAGGTAAGTATAACATTTTTTTAATGTCAACCTTTAGAATTATTTTAACCTTAATAGGAAAACTGAGAACTGTGTGAAGTCTCAGTTCTGCTCTGAAGTAAGCCATGCTGCGATGGGGTGATTATAAAAGGGAAGTAGTGTGGAATCAAGTTTTAGAACTAGATAGTTATCTATGACAGCAGCTTTCTTGGCAAGTAATATAACGCAACACAACTGATGTTAGAGCCAAGCTTGTAAAGGGAATTTAAAGTTAGTTTATTAGGATATATTACAATTTTACATGCTTCATAATAAAAAATAAAAGGTCTAGTAAATGTCCTTATAATCAGGTGAATATGAAATACTGCATGCGAATATTGCATAATTACAACTTGCTGTCGGGTGGTGAAGCTCTAAGCAGGATAACAGTTGAAATTTCAGATCTCAGTGATTTAGGGCTGGTTCACACCAGAATCGCACAGGAATATGGTGCACATTCCTGTGTGATTCCTGTGCATTTCCCTGTAATGTGCTTTTCAGCCCATTGATTTGAATGGGCTGAAACAGCATTGGATTGCATAAAAAGTAGTACATGCACTACTCTTGAAAAACACTCCACAGCAAATCACATGGTACTGCAGTACCATGCAACCTGGTGCCTGCACACGCACTGCATTTGTGGAGCCTTTAACAATGAATTGGCACCTGCAGCAGATTGTAAAGGCACTGCGCTCCTCTCCTCTTCTGTTAGCACAGATAGGACAGTCTTAACTATTGAATTAACACAATCTACCAGAATGCCAAGAAACCTTTGCAATAACAAAGCTGTGTGCACATACTGTAATAAATGTGTCTTTGTAAAATTAAGATTTTACATGAATAATGAAAAAGAATAAAACAATTTACAAACATGTAAAATACAATTTAGTAAAGCCACTACAGTTTTCATTTGCATTTCTGTTCAAGATAATGAACTGACGTATAAATAACTGATCAGATCTCTTTAGTAAGTAGAAAGTTTATGTTACTACAATAAAAAAAAAAAGTAACATAGCTTTACTGTACATGGTGATAGTAAGGTATTACTCCCTGCTGTTGGTCTTTTATTAATATCAGATTAAAAAATGGCACTGCAAAATAGTAAAGGAATAACAGACTTACACATTTTGAATAAAAAGTTATCTTCTTTTGTTTCTTTTTCAGCTGTATCATACTCAAATTACAAGAAAACTCCTCCTCCTGTACCCCCGCGCACAACCTCCAAACCACTCATCTCAGTGACAGCACAAAGCAGCACAGAATCTACCCAGGATGCCTATCATGAACGGACTCAAAGGATGTCCCCATGGCCTCTAGATGGCCGGGGTCTTTATAATTCCACAGACAGCCTGGATAGTAATAAGGCCATGAACCTTGCCTTGGAGTCAGCTGCAGCACAGCGTCATGCCTCTGAAAGTAAAAGCAGTTCTGTTCGGAGCACCAGTGACAAGGCTGTTCTAGTGAGCAAGACAGATGACTTCCTTAAAAAGCGGCGTTCCTCTATTGGAATACAGGTAGAACATATTTTATATATAAAATATATCAAATTGTGGCTTAGTTTCCGTCATCTATTTCAAAAACAATATTTATTAGGTTTTTCTATTGCTGATCTTGATTCCTAATGAAGTCTAACATTTATGTGGTATTATACTATGCTAACTTTTGTATGAAAGAGTTTGATAACAGTCTGTGTTTACGTACAAGCAGGTACAAAAGATAATTTTGGGACTTTGGCAAAACCAGCAGCAAGAAAAAAAGACAGTTGAGCTACTGGAACATTTACCTTGATTCCCACATTTTTTTTGTAGCAATACAGGACTATTGGGAGTTGCTCTTCATGTACTCAATACTACATGAGCACAATGGGTGAAAAAAAGCACATCTTCAGAGATTACTATTGCAAATGCACAAGCACGCATTCTAAATGTGCAGTGCATAGCTTTTTTATCAATGGCCTAGCACAGGGGTCTCCAAACTTTCTAAGCAAAGGCCCAGTTTACTGTCCTTCAGACTTTAGGGGGCTGGACTGTAGGCGGTGAAAGTAGAAAAGCCCCGGCATCATTGCCCCATCATTAGTTATAAAAGGAGGAATAGTGCCCCATTGTTGATATCAGTGAGAAGAATAGTGCTCCCTTGTTTATATCAATGAGAAGTATAATGCCCCATTGATGGTTTCAGTAGAGGGAATGGTGCTTCATCACTGGTGACAGTTGGTGGAATAGTGCCCCAATGGCCAGATAAAGGCAAGCAAAGGGCCACATATGGCCCCACTGGCCTAGCATATAATGCAGTTAAGAAGGTTATTTCAAGGTAGCTTTCCATTATTTCCATTGTTTAGAGCATAATAAGAAAAATAAAAATAGGTGCTATTAGTAGAACCTATCTTTAATTTAAATTTAAATTTTAAAGCTTTATATCTCTCCCTTTATTTAGCTGTATTTAATCTGTTGAGTCTGAGGGTCTGAGTCTGAGGGTCACATTTGTCATACACCTGGGTCAGAGGGTCATATGCCATCTGTGTGATGATTATTCTTCTATTTAATGATGGCATCATGACTGGCAACTGATGATATTACATGATATTACATTCGGAAGTGGAATGGCAGTGTACAGGCTTTAGTATGAAAGTCTGGGAAAGCCAAGCCCTATACAAATCTATCTGTGCTGAGTGTCTCTGTGTAGATACCAGACAATATAAGGAGCTGGATTGGATCTCTGTCCTAATGTCACTATGGCTCCTTGGTCTAGCAGTGCAGATCAGTTAATCCTTCCCCCACCCCGCAGTGCACCAGGAAGCATATTGCAAGGTTGTGCAGGGTGGTTTGGAAAACACAGTTGGGGTTAGGATGTGAACCGTTTATATTCACCGGGATTGATCATGAATTGTTTTGCGTATGACCTGCTGAATGTCAGACGATTACTATATGCACATATTGTTTGTTGTGTGAAGCACAATAACATGATTTTATCACATGCATGGTATATTTAAATGTTTGATATTTGATTATATGTTGTTTACTTTTATTTAAGCACTGCACTTTTTGAATTTTATATTATGTTAAATTCTGTGTCAGGAACTTTAGTGTAAGCTGCTGAATTTTGCACATAATTATTCTGAGCTTTGATTCCTTTTTGATTTTGTTTCACTTTGTAAGTAGGCCTCTTAAGCTGAGCACCAAGAACAACTTTTTTTATTAAAACTGCTGGACAAAAAAAAAATCCTTATTTTATGTTGGTTTTCCATGGAAAGGTTTTTAATGCTGGATTGAGTGCTGCATCACTAGGTAGAATGTTGTGCATGCACACTATATGCTCTTGTTCATACCATTCATCTTGAGGTAGCAGTTTCTAACCACTGCTCCCAATCACAAGAGGCACATGGCTTCATCTCAGATAGTTTTTGCTGCTGCCTAATGGCTTCCAGCACCTGTTTGGACCCCCAACACACAGGGAGCAGTCATGCTGTATCAGGTTATCCAGCTCATAATCCACTAACAATGTCAGGGCCTTTTCAAAGGCCTGACATTAACAGCCTAGAATGTTGTCCACTTCTTGAGTCCCCACATTCCTCTGAGTCCTTCTTTGACTGGTACGGTGAGCAAGACTGAACTGAGCAAGTCCTTCATAGTCATCAATGGAGAAATCATTGACAAATCCAATGAATGATCATTTCTGTATGGTGTATGTGCAAAACAAAGTGAACATGTACCATGTATTGTATTGCAAATATGGCAAATGTTTACTGTCTAGTCTAGTCATGGCTGTATCAGGAGCTGCTTTAGTGTAAGAAAAGGAAAGAGACTTGAGCTGTCTTTTTCTGTTTAGCTCTCCCTATTTGTTAGTAAGAACCTCTTCCACATTCTTATTGATCATGCAATGTATCTATAGATATGTCAGTGTCATTGAATGCATACATTTGCAAATACATGTAAAACCATCGTAAAGCACCTATGAAACTGTTTTCCCTCTGTGCTACCAACTTAGACACATACAGTATGTAGAACCCTCTAGGTAGATAGGATTTTTTTTCTGTTAGTCAGAGGCTTGTTAGAAGCCTGGGATGAGTTAGCATGGAGTTGAGGCAATGAGGTTACCTAAGCCAGTATGAAAGGCTCTACAGATCAGGGCTTCTGGAGCCCTCCCACCCTTCTGTAAACTGGAGGAACTTTCTAGAAGAGGGGTGGAGGAGGGGAGAAGGCCTAGATTTGCATGTTTAAGGGAACATGGACAATCCCCAGACAGGAGGTCGGGCACAGTGGCTAAGAGCAACCCTTAAATATTAGTGAGCCTGTGCAGCAGGGGAGAGGCATGTTCAAGTGTAAGATGGATTAAGGAAAACGCTAGAGCATGGAACCTGGGAAGGGGCCCCAGGGAAAGGGGCCTAGGTACAGGCTGGAGCAGACAGAAGGATCCCCACTGCCCTACAGTCTCCTAGGGAGTACTTCCTGTCAGCAGGGAAGATGCCAGCTCAGCATAAGGCCTGAAAACAGCTGCAACCCACTAAGCTACAGGAAAGGACAGTGAGTACTTCTACACTCCTTGGGCCACAGAAGGGAGAGGGTGGCCAGGTCAATACCCAACTAGTCCTCATCTGGGACTGCTTCATAGTGGATTCTGGACTCCATTGCCCAGATATACCCTAAGGTCAGCCAGGTGCATGAGGAGAGTTTCATCTGG
This sequence comes from Staurois parvus, assembly GCF_062004578.1. Classification (NCBI taxonomy): domain Eukaryota; kingdom Metazoa; phylum Chordata; class Amphibia; order Anura; family Ranidae; genus Staurois; species Staurois parvus. Next base: position 5,713,344 of record NW_028318022.1, on the reverse strand, counting down.
GGTCTGAAGAGGTACACCAAAGGGGACTCAGTGCTCCTTAAAGAGACTGTTGCTGATTTTTGATCCAAATTTTGTATACTGTAAAAGTTGTTCTCACGTTTTACAGTTCCTTGGGTATCCCATATACCCCTAGACCTCATCCAAGCTGTTAAACCCTAATAAAAACAAGCTCAAAATCCAGCAGCCCTCAAGAGGGTATCGCTAAAAGTATATACCAGTAAGTAAACTAGGAGCAGATACTTCATGTATTTAATATATCAAAAAGCGAAAATTGACCTAGCTACATGGCTTGTTCTGTGGATTGCCTTGCCTATGTGCACCTTTCATTTTATGAACTTATAAATTTATCTGAGTACCTTTGTTGCTACGGGGAAATCTTCAGTGCCAAGATTACTGTTATGAGCAGTCACAGAGGGACTATGGACAGTGCAACCTGCAGCCTTGCAGTAGGTACAGAAGATAGGGGTAATCATACTTCAAATAATATCTAGGATGCAAGGGGTGCTCCTACTGACCCACTAGAATAGATTTGAGCAAGTTTGTCACTGCATCACTGACAGTGGTTCAAGTAACCACAATTCCTCCATCTACAAAAACCAATGGGATAAAATTGCAAATGATAGAACTGTGGACTGGTGCTGAGGGTCACCCAAAATATTTTTTCTTTATCATCTTTCAGATTCAAAATAAAGAAGAAGCATAATTACAATTTAAAAAAATTAACCCTTAGGGGTTGCATGTAGCATTTGGTTCCATTCTGATCCATTCCCTGATTGCTGAGCAACATGGTCAAACAGTTTGCCCCTCCCTCCTCCCACAGCTTTTTCAACTACACTGCTAGCAAGGGGACAAATGCATAATGAGGTCAAATACATAATGAGTGTGATGTACAAGTGAAGCTCAAAAAATTAGAATATCGTGCAAAAGTTCATTTATTTCAGTAATGCAACTTAAAGGTGAAACTAATATATGAGATAGACTCATTACATGCAAAGCAAGATAGTTCAAGCCGTGATTTGTCATAATTGTGATGATTATGGCTTACAGCTCATGAAAACCCCAAATCCACAATCTCAGAAAATTAGAATATTGAGAAAAGGTGCAATATTCTAGGCTCAAAGTGTCCCACTCTAATCAGCTAATTAAGCCATAACACCTGCAAAGGGTTCCTGAGCCTTTAAATGGTCTCTCAGTCTGGTTCAGTAGGAATCACAGTCATGGGAAAGACTGCTGACCTGACAGTTGTGCAGAAAGCCATCATTGACACCCTCCATAAGGAGGGAAAGCCTCAAAAGGTAATTGCAAAAGAAGCTGGATGTTCCCAAAGTGCTGTATCAAAGCACATTAATAGAAAGTTATGTGGAAGGGAAAAGTGTGGAAGAAAAAGGTGCACAAGCAGCAGGGATGACCGCAGCCTGGAGAGGATTGTCAGGAAAAGGCCATTCAAAAGTGTTGGGGACTTTCACAAGGAGTGGACCGAGGCTGGAGTCAGTTAATCAAGAGCCACCACACACAGACGGATCCTGGACATGGGCTTCAAATGTCGTATTCCTCTTGTCAAGCCGCTCCTGAACAACAAACAACGTTTGAAGCATCTTACCTGGGCTAAAGAAATACAGACCTGGTCTGTTGCTCAGTGGTCCAAAGTCCTCTTTTCTAATGAGAGCAAATTTGCATCTCATTTGGAAACCAAGGACCCAGAGTATGGAGGAAGAATGGAGAGGCACACACTGCAAGATGCTTGAAGTCCAGTGTGACGTTTCCACAGTCTGTGTTTATTTGGGGAGCCATGTCATCTGTTGGTGTCTGTCCACTGTGCTTCATTAAGTCCAGGGTCAACGCAGCCATCTACCAGGAGATTTTGGAGCACTTCATGCTTCCTTCCACAGACAAGCTTTATGGGGATGCTGACTTCATTTTCCAGCAGGACGTGGCACCTGCCCACACTGCCAAAAGCACCAAAACCTGGTTCAATGACCGTGGGATTACTGTGCTTGTTTGGCCAGCAAACTCGCCTGATCTGAACCCCAGAGAGAATCTATGGGGCATTGCCAAGAGAAAGATGAGAGACATGAAACAATGCAGAAGAGCTGAAGGCCATTATTGAAGCATCCTGGTCTTCCATAACACCTCAGCAGTACCACAGCCTGATAGCTTCCATGCCATGCCGCATTGAGGCAGTAAAAGGGGCCAAACCAAGTACTGAGTACATATGCATGCTTATACTTTTCAGAGGTCCGATATTGTTCTATGTACAATCCTTGTTTTATTGATTGCATGTAATATTCTAAATTTCTGAGATTGTGGATTTGGGGTTTTCATGAGCTGTAGGCCATAATCATCACAATTATGACAAATCACGGCTTGAACTATCTTGCTTTGCATGTAATGAGTCTATCTCATATATTAGTTTCACCTTTTAAGTTGCATTACTAAAATAAATGAAATTTTGCACAATATTCTAATTTTTTTAGTTTCACCTGTATGTGCTGAGGCAGTGGATGTTTATTGGCAGCTCTATAACACAGTCCTGCAGCACTGATTGATGGTTAATTTTTTGAATGTACAGTCAGTACTGGAGAGGCTGTGTGACAGAGCTGTAAGATGCTAGTAAAGATCCACTACACTGAGAGATACATCAAAGAGCCCTGTAGTGCTGACAGATGTTTTACTTTTATGAATGAACAGTCAGCACTGCTGGGGCTGTGTGATAAATCTTCTGGTGCCGTGTATGCTTACTAGCAGCCAGCAGCTCTATCACACAACTCTGCAGTGCTGATTGTTCATTCATAATAGTAAACAAACAGGCATCTTAGAGGGTAGGTGGGGGCTTAGTGCTGTGCTGTAATTCCCCTTTCAGAATGTCCAATTCATGAACAAAAATAAATCCTACATGATAATCCTTTAGAATGATTAGACTGGTTGCAAATACAACATAGTATAACAAATATAATAATGAAGATTTATTAATATAATAGTAAAGATTTCATGTTGAAATTAATTAAAAAATGGTGCCCGATAAGTAAGAAGGTTTGCCAGTTCACATGAATATGCTTTATGATGTTATTACCAAGAACTTTGTTCACATGAATCAATACATTTTTTGTAGGTGACTTAAAATGCCACCTATTTTACCATATGTACCATATACTGTACCCAGAAAAGTAAGGACTCTTAATTTCAACTCCAAATGAGCTCAGTTTAGAAATGCATCATAGAATTGGAAATAAACATGCTAAAACCTGACACATTTCCATTAATTCTCTATTTATACTGTGTCATTAGGGCATTGTTTAGCACTTAAATGACAAAAAAGACAAATAGGAATGAGTTAAAGCAGAGAGTAAAGTTTCCACAAAAGTGATGTTTAAGCTCCAGAAACACAGAGCGAAAACAAAGCTTAACAATTACCACTCACGCATTAAATTGAATCATTTAAAGGGCCAAATGAGTTAACTAGCACTTAAAAAGAAATTACTTACATTCCTGTTTGCCAGTCAGGTCCCAGTGTGGTAAATACATGTAGATGGTGAGCTATTTTTGGACATACAGGTCAATGTACTCATAGTTACAGTACATTGGCAGCTAGAAATAAAAGTTTTCACCAACCAACAAAACAATAGTTAGGAAACAAATCAAATTACATTTTGGACATTTTTCTAATATGATTTTCAATAGTTGTAATCCTCATAAAATGAAATAATATGATTGTTATCAGAGTATAACTGTTCTTGGTTGGCAGAGATTTTCAAAAAACCTTGCCAGAATCGTCTGTGCCAGTAAGCATTTTGCGTATTAGAATTTGCACATGAAAATAAAGGGATATGTCATATAAAATTAGATAGTAGATTCTGCCTGCTTGATTAAATCTGATTACTGCCTCACAAGAACAGCCAAATTGTAAGGACAACATAGCGTCCCTCCTTTGTGAATGAAATGCAACTATGGGATTATTGCATTATATAAACTGTTTAACCAATGTACACAGTGGAAAAGTAGAACAAATGAGTATCTATACTTACTATCTTCTAATATAATATTCAAGATTCATGATATGTATACTTCTATGAGGTTAGTACTGTATAGATGGTTTTATAAGTGATTTATTAACAGATCAAAAGACAATTGAAATTGTTTTTTTCTCAATGTAGTCAATGAAAGGAAAACAGTACTGATGAAATAGGTGGCCTGCCATTTTTGAACTGTCCTTCTAACATTGCTAGCTGTCTGTCATAGTGACCTTCAGGCTCTAAGTCTTTCATTGATTTACTGACCTGTAAAAACTATGCAGATCAGGAGTTATGCCTTCCATCTTACTGCATTGGATACATGATTATTCTGGGTCATGGAAAAAGAGAGAGAATTGAATCCAGGGTCTGCTAGACAACTAGCATTTTCAGGAAGGAAAACTACAATTTTAGCCCGCATATTTATCTGCCTGAATGTTTCCATTGAAGTGTATGTCATTTTTTCTCTTTATTTTGAATACAGTGGTTAAGGGTTAGGGTTTACTGCTATGTAGGGTACTGTTAGGTATATGTTACTGTCACAGTGACAGTGGTTTCATCGGACAGGAAGTGAGGGTAAATATCCAATGGCAACACAATCAGAATGTTTTTTTTTCAGTAGAGTAAGGAAAGACTAGAAGCCCTATTATGGTTTTTCTTCTGTCAGTGTCCCCGTTAAATGTTTCCTGTCTATTTCCATCTTGTCAGTGGTACCAGAAGTGATGGGAAATCTCTCTATTGGACTCCTGAATAACAGTAAAACATGAAAGGGTTTCCAACCATTTCCAACTTTATGCAATATAAAAAGAAAAGCTTTTGCTGAATTTTGGCACTGTGAATTAAGATTTTTATATGGTACAGGCTTCATGTAAGAGATTTTGTTGCGTGGAAAGTGTATAAGGCGGGTGTCGGCAACCCGCGGCTCCAGAGCCGCATGCGGCTCTTTTTCATCTTTGCTGCGGCTCCGGAGCACACTGCCCACCAGGTGGTCGGCAAGCCGCAGATCGCGAGCCACATGCGGCTCTTCTGTGTGCCGGGCGCCCGATCCCCTCCCTCCTCAAAAATCCGGCCCGCGGAGCGTGGAACATTGGCTGTCAGGATGTAGGTGGGGCAGCCAGGATGTAGGCGGGGCAGAGTGACGAACTCCTCTCTCATCCGCCCTGAAGACCAGAACGGCGCGGGAACACAGCGAGAGGAACGCGCGGAGCAAAGGTAAGTGAATTGAGACAATATGGGGGATGAATTACTGTGTGGGGGATGAATTACTGTGTGGGGGATGAATTACTATGTGGGGGATGAATTACTATGTGGGGGATGAATTACTATGCGGGGGATGAATTACTATGGGGAATGAATTACTATGGGGGAAGAATTACTATATGGGGGATGAATTACTATATGGGGGATGAATTACTATATGGGGGATGAATTACTATGGGGGATGAATTACTATGTGGGGGATGAATTACTATGGGGGATGAATTACTATATGGGGGATGAATTACTATATGGGGGATGAATTACTATGGGGGAAGAATTACTATATGGGGGATGAATTACTATATGGGGGATGAATTACTATGGGGGAAGAATTACTATATGGGGGATGAATTACTATATGGGGGATGAATTACTATGGGGGATGAATTACTGTGGGGGATGAATTACTATGGGGGATGAATTACTATATGGGGGATGAATTACTATATGGGGGATGAATTACTATGGGGGATGAATTACTATGGGGGATGTATTACTATATGGGGGATGTATTTTCAGTTTTAAAAATGTGGCTGTCAAAATAAATTTCAATCGTGGTTTTGGCGAGATTTGGCTCAGTTGAAAAAAAAGGTTGCCCACCACTGACCTAAGGCTATGATTGTGATTATGAAGATACACTGTGGCCCTGATTAACCCTTTGCTTACTGGGCCCTTAAACCCCCTTCATGACCAGAGTGCTTTTTGCAATATATGCAGTGTCGGATTTGTTATAAATGTTGCAATGGTTTTGCGGCTCCCAGTCTTTTTTTTCCCTTCGGAAACGGGTCCAAGTGGCTCTTTATGTCTTAAAGGTTGCAGACCCCTGGTATAAGGTAATGTGCATTAGGATAATCAAACCAGGCGAGCAAAGATTTCCTAAGTTCTTGATAAGATCCTGACCTTCTTTTAGATTCATGTTTGTAAACCATTATGTCAGTTTTCTCTAGCTTGCAGCATTTTGTGAATTAGGGTTGGCGAGTTTGTCATTGCCATTGAAATAACTTTCTGGTCCCCATGTTTTAGGTTGGATTGTCTCAGCTAATCTGAAATATGATTTGCAATGCACATCTTGACCAGTAAAGCAAAAAAAAAACACAATTACTTTTACTTCATTGCTTCTAATAAGGTTAGGCACAAACCATTTTACTTGACAGATTTTATTCTGTAGTGAAAAAAATTATTATTCTTGCACACGTTACAAAGTACTCTCTCCAATCAAAGGTTGTCTATTTATGTTTTTCAAAAATTATAAAAACACTGAACACTAAATATCCAATGTAAATGTAAGATCCTAGAGGGCAGGACTAAATGGAAATTGTCAGCCTTATAAAAGCTGCAAAAAAAATGGGTGACTAATTTTTATTGCAGCTTTTATAATGCTGACAATTTCCATTCAGTCCTGCCCTCCAGGATCTTACATTTTAAGGTTTCTAACTAACATGCATACATACACACAGACAAATGCTAGGGCCAATTTGGAAAGACACCAAATAAACCTACCAGTGTGTCTTTGGAGTGTGAAAGGAAACCAGAGTACTTTGTTGAAATCCCTGCAAACACAGGGAGAACATGCAAACTTCATATAAATAGTGTCCTGACCAGAATTCCAAATGGACATGCCAATGCTGCAAGGAAGACATGTTAAACATTTAAGCCACTGTGCTGCCAATGATGCCCAAATTGCCTGTATTTCTTTTCTGCCCCAAAAACTCTTCTAACATTAAACTAGAGTGACATTTTCTATTTTGAGCTACACTGAAAAAATATTATTGTTAAAGTATTCTGGTCCATCTCATAGCTAGTGTTTCAGGTATACTTTGTCTAGCATAATTAAAATAAAATTATCACCCCTAGCAAAATGATAGATACCACCCATGTTGTGTTGTTTTTTGTCAATGCTCAAATAAACTACAGATGTGCGATTTTTACGCCACAGTCAAAAACACTCAGCCCCAACTGTGTAAATATTAGTGCACAGGATTCAACAGTAGGTACAGGGCAGTAGCACTAACATATGCTGTAGATGCCACCTTGAAATCATAACAGTTTACTGCAGGCAAGTTGTAGAGCACAAGCTCTGTTCTTGCACTTACTGCAACATAACAGCTGACTTGCTCTCTCTGTACATTGTTTCTACAATCTTGTATTACATCCTCAAAGGACTGACTGGTGCACTGCTGCCCAGCTATGAAAATATTCTGCTGACAGCAATTGCACACCCTCCCTGATGACCACTGCCATAGTATCCTACGTCAAGCACTTTTGAATGTTACTAACCTCACCCTACCAGTGGGGAGGTTTTCTGTCACACTAAAGGCTTGTGTGGAAGAAAACCAAAAGGCTTTTGGTTTGTGTCAAATAGCTTCCAGCTGCATTCAGTATGCATTTAAAGGCATATTTGTCTTTATTACATTTTTGCGTTAAATTTTACAGAACAAAAGTAAAAAGAATAGTGATAACATGTACATGTAAGTAAATATACAGAAATCGCGAATGTGGAGATGATCCACGAGAATACGTATAAATAATTCCATATAACGAAAAGATGAAAGGATCAACAGCATTTGTTACAGAGATATAAAAAAAAACATAGTTTCAAGGAGAGTATCCCTGGGTGAGACTCGGGGAACAAAAATAAATACCTTCGTATAACTCAGTATATAAACCCAACTAGGAAAAAAGATAAAGGAGTATAGAAAGAAAAGAAAGAAGCCAGTTTTAGAGACAGTAAAGGACAAGAAGGGAGAGAGTCGGGAGGCGGAGATGGCAAGAAGCAGAGTCAAAGTGGTCCACCACCAGGACCCCTTTGGTGCGACCCAGCGGCCCGCAGCCAAGCGTGGGTGGTAAGGTCAAACTGGTGGTCAATGCAAAATGAACCGGGTAGATGAGGCTCAACTCTATTAGGACACAACAGGGGAGCACAATTCTTGGAGGGTCGAAGAGGAGGAGAAATGGAGCCAGGCTGACCACAGTAACTTGTGTTTATCATAGGTATCATTGGAAAATGCCAACATTTCCTCCATACGCATGATATGATTAAGCGCAGAAACCCACATCAGAACAGGCGGGGGGTGGCCATTTTCCAAAAGAGGGATATCAATTGGTGAGCCGCAGATAGAAAGAAATGCAACAAACTTTTCTTTTGTGCTGCCAGTGAGCCCAGTAATATGGAGAGGAGAACAATCTCCAGTGAAGAGGCCAAGAAATCGCCATAGAGCCTGTTATATACATCAAAAACTTGACTCAGTATGCATTTAAAGTTGCATATATATATATATATATATATATATATATATATATATATATATATATAGTTTTTGTTTTTTTTAAGAAAAAAAAAGAGGAACATAAAACATTTGTGGACAAGTAAAAAGCTCACATAGCCATAAGATATATGGTATACAAGTGAACTGTTTGGAGTGGTGAGCAGTTATTTAGAAGAATGACCCCTTTTTGGAAAGTAGATACTCTAAGGTATTTGCTAAGAGGCATGGTTAGTATTTTGTAGATCTCATTCTCAGCCACAAGTTTTTAGAAAATGAAGAAAGAAAACAAACATTTATTATTTTTTATCCTTTATTTCTTTTTCAAAACCTTGTGACAAAAAAATTAGATCTGCAAAATATTCACCATGCCTTTTATTAAATTTCTTGGGGTATCTACTGTCCAAAAAGGGTCATTTTAGGGGAGGGTTGTGCTATCCTGGCATTTCAGGGCCTCTGAAACTGTAATAGGTAGTGGGGAAGTGAAATGCGGAAATTACACACTCAGGCTTTCAAAGGGGTATTTGGATTTCAGGCTCCTGTATGTGGCTAGGCTCCCGAAAAGTCTCACACATGTGGTATCCCCATACTCTTTATAAGTAGCAGAATGTATTTTGGGGTGTAATTCCAAATATATCTATGCCATGTGTGAGCGATATATTCTTTAATTTACAACTTTGTGTTAAAAAAAATGTTATTTTTAATCCAAAAACTTGTGGCAAAAAATTTAATTTTCCGTGGAATCAACATGCCTCTCAACAAATAGCTTGCGGTGTCAACTTTCCGAAGATGGGTCATTTGGGGGGCAGAATGTGTGCTATTCTTGAATTTCAGAGCCTCTGAAACTGTGATAAATAGTGAGGAAGTGAAATGAGGAAATTACGCACCTTCAGGCTTTCAAAGGTTTCATTGACATTCGGACTCTACTGTCCAAAAAGGGGTCTTTTTTTTGGGGGGGGGTTGTGCTATCCTGGCATTTCAGGGCCTCTGAAACTGTGAGAGGTAGTGAGGAAGTGAAATGCGGAAATTACACACCTTCAGGCTTTCAAAGGGGTATTTGGATTTCAGGCTCCTGTATGTGGCTAGGCTCCCAAAAAGTCTCACACATGTGGTATCCCCATACACAGGAGAAGTAGCATGATGTATTTTGGGGTGTAGTTGCACATATACCCATGGCATGTGTGAGCAATATATCATCTGTAAGTGACTTTGTGTGAAAAAAAAAAATTTAATTTTCCAAACATTTGTGGCAAAAAATAAAATCTTCTATGGACTTAACATGTCTCTCAGCAAATTCCTTGGCGTGTTTACTTTCCAAAAAGGGGTAATTTGTGGGGGGTTTGTACTGCCCTGACATTTTAGCACCTCAAGATATGTGATAGGCAGCCAAAAAGTAAAAGCTTCGTAAATACCAATATACACTATATTGTCAAAAGTATTGGGACTCCTGCCTTTACACGCACATGAACAGTGGTGATCAAATACCACCAAAAGAAAGCTCTATTAGTGTGAAAAAGGGACATAAAGTTCATTTGGGTACAGCGTTGTATGACCACGCAATTACCAGTTGAAATAGCACAGTGCAGAATAGCAAAAAAAACATTTATTTAAATATTCTGTTGATTCAAAAACATACTGATTTTTATTAAACATGAAATGGATGCCAATTACTTTTGTCAGTTTCAGGTTATAAATACCTTCATAGTTTTGGCATAGCCTTTTGCTTTGCGGTAGCTTAAATATACAGTAATTGTATGTAACAAACAAATGAATTTAACTGCGCGAATTCCCCACTAACACAATGTACAACGCTGCAAACACTTTCAGAGGACATCCTCTCTTAATATAATAAATGGCAATTAAATGTTGTGCTATGTGTGAAAAATATTGTGAAAACAACTGTAAACATAGTACATAAACAAAATAGTGTAAAAAGCGATATCATATACAGTCCATATAAAGGACAATATGATATTTAACCTCTTCACGCCGGCCGCACACAAATGTGCGGCCACCCGGCGTCTGGGCCTAGACATCGAGCGGCCGCACATTTGCATGCAATTAACAAAAAACATATGTGCTGAGAGCGCGCACCCTGCGCGCTCCCAGCACACATGTCCGGTACTCACGGAAAGGTCCCAGTCTGCTCTTTCGATCGCGACCTTTCCCGATCATGTGACCACCGTGATGATGCATCACAACGGTCACATGATCCCTAAACCCCGCCCGTCCCGCCTCCCGGCTTCTGAAACTCTTAAAGGGCCGGGAGGTGCCGGCGGGAAGGGGATAAAGTCCACGTTAATAATATCTCCACAAAATGATTGGTGAAAAAAACTTGTGTTCCTTGAGTGTGATAATAAAAATATATATATATCTTCCTTCCATCAGCATGAACAAACCACCACTATATGGATAAAATGGAGGCCTACCAAATGAAGAGACCCCTTAACTATAGGGGGTCATTATAAGCTTTGTAGCGATGTAATATATCAGGGTCCAGATTCCACTTAGATTAGTTTCCAAAAAGTTTTGGAAACTGTTCATGAATGCTGATATTCCCCTGTACATCTGTAAGTAGGATTTTATTTGCGTAATAAAGGCACATTGATTTTACTGCACTATGAGAGGCATGTTTTATTTTCCATGATAATGTCCCGACAACGTTAAGGGAATCTGGACCTTGATATGATGTAGATGTCTGGATATTATTACATCGATACAAAGCTTATAATGACACCCTATAGTTAAGGGGTTCCTTCATTTGGTAAGCCTCCATTTTATCCACATGGCGGTGGTTTGTTCATGCTGGTGATTAGTTGGATGGAAAGAAGATTTATATATATTATTATTATCGCACTTAAGGAACGCAAGTTCTTTTCACCAATCGTTTTGTGGAGATTATTCATGTGGACTTTACATATTATATTGTCTTTTATATGGATATCGCGTTTTACATTATTTTGTTTATGTGCTATGTTTACAGTTGTTTTCACAATTTATGTGTATATTTTTCACACACAGCGCAACATTTAATTGTCGTTTGTATTGAACCAACCATTTAAATGATCCATTTAATCATAACATTGTCTTTTTCCTTCATTTTTTTCAGCGTAAGGAACACTATTTTAATGATAAATTGTTACAATATGTATTCTAATAACTTTGCCCTCAGGTGTAGCACGCTTTGCATAACTAAGTCTAGTATTTTTGGAAAAATCAATATGCCCAGGTAAAAGCTTATGACAAAACTATAAATGAATTACAGAGGCCTCCTGTATCCTCTGATTAAAAAATAAATTATGCTAGAAAACATAATTTTAACTAGGAATCATCCTTAGAATAGTCTCTGAAGCTTAAGTAATTAATCTTAATAATTAAACTCCTTGAGGTTAAGTGAATGAAAGTCACTGCAACATAAATAATGATTTTTATAGGTCAGATGCTCTCTAAAAACTCAAATGTATCACGTGCACACCTCATTAATAATCATTTACTTGACACTTTGTGAAACACTGTTAGCTATTTGTTGAAAATGTTTGCTGCAATGACCTTAAAATGACATACTTCCTCAAAAATTCAAGGCTGCACTAAAAAGAATCACTAAAAACAGCATAATATACTGTATTTATATAATAATTTCAGGCTAATTTCTTCTCTAGAATGTGACCATTCATTAAAGGAAAACCCATGGCAAACATCTAAATATATATTGTATATACAGTATATATATGTGTGTATGTGTGTATATATATATATATATATATATATATATATATGTGTGTGTGTATATATATATATATATATATATATATATATTTATATATATATATACACACAGGTGAAACTCAAAAAATTAGAATATAGTGCAAAATTTCATTTATTTCAGTAATGCAATGTAAAAGGTGAAACTAATATATGAGATAGACTCATTACATGCAAAGCAAGATAGTTCAAGCCGTGATTTGTCATAATTGTGATGATTATGGCTTACAGCTCATGAAAACCCCAAATCCACAATCTCAGAAAATTAGAATATTATATGCAATCAATAAAACAAGGATTGTACATAGAACAATATCGGACCTCTGAAAAGTATAAGCATACATATGTACTCAGTACTTGGTTTGAACCCCTTTTACAGCAATTTCTGCCTCAATGCGGCGTGGAATGGAAGCTATCAGGCTGTGGCACTGCTGAGGTGTTATGGAAGACCAGGATGCTTCAATAGCGGCCTTCAGCTCTTCTGCATTGTTTGGTCTCATGTCTCTCATCTTTCTCTTGGCAATGCCCCATAGATTCTCTATGGGGTTCAGGTCAGATGAGTTTGCTGGCCAAACAAGCACAGTAATCCCACGGTCATTGAACCAGGTTTTTGTGCTTTTGGCAGTGTGGGCAGGTGCCAAGTCCTGCTGGAAAATGAAGTCAGCATCCCCATAAAGCTCGTCTGTGGAAGGAAGCATAAAGTGCTCGAAAATCTCCTGGTAGACGGCTGTGTTGACTGTGTTGGCTGTGTTGACAGACTGTGGAAACTTCACGCTGGACTTCAAGCATCTTGCAGTGTGTGCCTCTCCATTCTTCCTCCATACTCTGGGCCCTCGGTTTCCAAATGAAATGCAAAAGTTGCTCTCATCAGAAAAGAGGACTTTGGACCACTGAGCAACAGACCAGGTCTGTTTTTCTTTAGCCCAGGTAAGACTCTTCTGACGTTGTTTGTTGTTCAGGAGCGGCTTGGCGACATTTGAAGCCAATGTCCATGATCTGTCTGTGTGTGGTGGCTCTTGATGCACTGACTCCAGCCTCAGTCCACTCCTTGTGAAAGTCCCCAACACTTTTTAATGGCCTTTTCCTGACAATCCTCTCCAGGCTGAGGTCATCCTTGCTGCTTGTGCACCTTTTTCTTCTACACTTTTCCCTTCCACATAACTTTCTATTAATGTGCTTTGATACAGCACTTTGGGAACATCCAACTTCTTTTGCAATTACCTTTTGAGGCTTTCCCTCCTTATGGAGGGTGTCAATGACGGTTTTCTGCACAACTGTCAGGTCAGCAGTCTTTCCCATGATTGTGATTCCTACTGAACCAGACTGAGAGACCATTTAAAGGCTCAGGAACCCTTTGCAGGTGTTATGGCTTAATTAGCTGATTAGAGTGGGACACTTTGAGCCTAGAATATTGCACCTTTTCACAATATTCTAATTTTCTGAGATTGTGGATTTGGGGTTTTCATGAGCTGTAAGCCATACTTCTCACAATTATTACAAATCACGGCTTGAACTATCTTGCTTTGCATGTAATGAGTCTATCTCATATATTAGTTTCACCTTTTAAGTTGCATTACTGAAATAAATGAACTTTTGCACGATATTCTGATTTTTTGAGTTTCACCTGTATATACACTGTTTGTGTGTGTGTATATATATATATGTATATATATACAGTATATATATTCACTGCTCAAAAAAATTAAAGGAACACTTTTTAAACAGAGTATAGCATCAAGTAAGACATCAATTACACTTCTGTGATATTGATCTGGTCAGCTAAGTAGCAGAGGGGGATATTAATCAGTTTCAGCTGCTTTGTTGTTAATGAAATAAAATTAACAACAGGTGCACTAAATGGGCAGCAATGAGATGACCCCCAAAACAAGAATGGTTTTACAGGTGGAGGCCACTGACATTTTCCCCACTCATCTTTTCTGACTATTTTTCACTAGTTTTGCATTTGGCTAGGGTCAGTGTCACTATTGGTAGCATGAGGTGATACCTGGACCCTACAGAGGTTGCACAGACAGTCCAACTCCTCCAGGATGGCACATCAATATGTGCCATTGCCAGAAGGTTTGCTCTGTCTCCCAGCACAGTCTCAAGAGCATGGAGGAGCTTGCAGGAGACAGGCAGTTACTCTAGGAGAGCTGGACAGGGTCGTAGAAGGTCCTTGACCCATTACCAGGACCAGTATCTGTGCCTTAGTGCAAGGAGGAATAGGATGAGCACTGCCAGAGCCCTACAAAATGACCTCCAGCAGACCACTGGTGTGAATGCATCTGACAATCAGAAACAGACCTCAAGAGGGTGGCCTGAGGGCTCGACGTCCTCTAGTGGACCCTGTGCTCACTGCCCAGCACCATAGAGCTCGATTGGCATTTGCCATTGAACACCAGAATTGGCAGGTCTGCCACTGGTGCCCTGTGCTTTTCACAGATGAGAGTAGGCTCACCCTGTGCACATGTGAGAGACATGAAAGGGTCTGGAGAAGCCATGGATAACATTTTGCTGCCTGTTACATCATTCAGCATATTCATTTTGGTGGTGGCTCAGTGATGGTCTGGGGAGGTATATCCATGGCGTGATGCACAGACCACTACAGGCTAGACAATGACACCCTGACTGCCTTTAGGTATCAGAATGAAATTCTTGGACCCATTGTCAAAACCTATGCTGGTGCAGTGGGTCCTGGGTTCCTCCTGGTGCACGACAATGCCCACCTTCATGTGGTGAGAGTAAGCAGGCAGTTCCTGGAGGATGAAGGAATTGATACCATTGAATGGCCCCCATGCTCGCCTGACTTAAATCCAGTAGAACACGTCTGGGATATCATGTTTCGGTCCATCTGACGCTGCCAGGTTGCACCTCAGACTGTCCAGGAGCTCAGTGATGCCCTGGTCCAGATCTGGGAGGAAATACCCCAGGACATAATCCGTCGTCTCATTAGGAGCATGCCCCAATGTTGTCAGGTATGTGTACAAGCACGTAGGGACCATACAAACTACTGAGTACCATTTTGAGTTCCTGCAGTGAAATTTCAGCAAAATTGACCACCTGCTGCATCAATTTTTCACTTTGATTTTTGGTTTGTCTTTGAATTCAGTCCTCTGTAGGTTGATAATTTTCATTTCCATCAAACAATGGGGTGTCCTTACATTCCTAACACATTACCCAGTCCATATCAGTATAGATATCCAACATGATATTTTTTACCATTGAGATCTAATGTGTTTTCAAAGTATTCCTTTCCATTCCAAGTGATTAGTATTCCAATCAATATTTAGTGTGACTACCCTTTGCCTCCAAAACAGCATCACTTCTTCTAGGTACACTTACACACAGTTTTGTAAGGAACTTGGCAGGTAGGTTGTTCTAAACATCTTGGAGAACTAATCACAGATCTTCTGTGGATGTAGGCTGCCTCAAATCCTTCTGGCTCTTTATGTAACCCCAGACAGATCTAATGATGTTGGAATCAGGGCTCTGTGTGGGCCAGTCCATTACTTCCAGGGCAGCTTGTTCTTCTTTACGCTGAAGATAGTTCCTAATGACATTGGCTGTATATTTGTGGTCATTGTCCTGCTGCAGAATAAATTTGGGGCCAATCACACGCCTCCCTGATGGTATGGCATGATGGATAAATATCTGCCTGTATTTCTTAGCATTGAGGACACCATTGATCCTGACCAAATCTTCAACTCCATTTGAAGAAATGCAGCTTCAAATTTGCAAGGAACCACCACCATGCTTCCCTGTTGCCTGAAAACACTGATTATTGTACTGCTCTCCAGCCCTTATGTGAACAAATTGCTTACTTCTACAGCCAAATATTTCACATTTTGACCCATTATTCCAGAGCACCTGCTGTAATTTTTATGCACCCCGGTTACTTCCTATGTTTTGTGCATAGTTTTGTAGCTTAGCCTTGTTTTCACATCGGAGGTATGTCTTTTTGGCCACAATTCTTCCATGAAGATCACCTCTGGCCAGACTTCTTCAAACAGTAGATGGTTATACCTGAGTCCCACTAATTTCTGCCAGTTCTGTGCTGATGCCACTGCTGAACATCTTCCAATGTCCAAGGGAAATAAGCATGATGTGCCTTTCATCAGCTGTATTAAGTTTGCTTAATAAATCTGCAGTCATCAACGTTGCCTGTTTTTGTGCACTTCTTTAAAGAGTTTGAAAAGAACATCCTGAAATCCCAGTCTGCTTTTAAATGTTTGCCATGAGCTCCCTAACCTCTTCATTTCCCCCCTCACTTTTATTGGTTTGGAATGAGCAGTGCACATACATTAGTATGCGTACTTAAAATCCCATAGTCCCTAGTTCATCTTGGCATCAAACAAGAGAGGGTGGCAGTGTTCCTACATACAGTGGGACCATGAAGAACAAATGTAGCCACCCTCCAACAGGAAATTAAATCACATCAGCAAAAACAAGGCACTTGGAGATTTAAAAGAGGCAGGGAGTAACAGAAGTTACTTTTTTTTAGTTACAATGGAACTAAACCCTCCTTTCCTTTATAGCTAAGGAAGATGCCATCTTAGCCTTTGTTTGATCTGCAGTTGCCATGGCACATGTGATCATTGTTTTAATGCCTTGACAGTTTGGTTGAGAGCTGTGACAGTTTTCAGTTTTGGCACGCCTTGACACAAAACAGTTAAACTGATGGGTTTAGTTCCTTTTTAAGAATATATACCTGAATAGATTTTTTTAAACTAGAGTTTAGTGCCACTATAAGCAAAATGGCTCAAAAACTAGTTTCCTCCAACCTGAGACTGGACGGTAAAACCGTAAAGCAGCAGCATTTTGATGAGCTCATCCCACTGCTAACTTTACTCCATTCTTCCTATCAGCATGCTCCTTAACCACTTGCCTACCGGGCACTTTCTCCCCCTTCCTGCCCACGGCAATTTTCAGCATTCAGTGTTGTCGCCCTTTGAATGACAATTGTGCGGTTATACAACACTGTACACATATGACATTTTTATCTTTTTTCTTTTTAGACATATACTGCTTTCTTTTGGTGGTATTTAATCACCAGTGGGTTTTTTTATTTTTTGCTAAACTGATGGGCACTGATAGGTGGCACTGACTGGCAGCATTAATGGGCACTGACTGGTGGCACTGATAGACACTGACTGGCAGCACAGATAATCACTGACTGGCGGCACTGATGATCACTAGCTGGTGACATTGAACACTGACTGGCAGCACTGATGAACACTGGCAGCACTGATGGACACTGACTGGCAGCACTGATGGATACTGACTGGTGGCACATAAAATCACTGACTAGTAGCACTGATGAACACTGTTGGGGCTGGGGGCTGCTCTGGACTGCCAAAATTCATTTTGCCGATTACCGACTCTTATTTTACAGCATGAGGAAAGTGCAGCCGATACCCGGCAAATGGGGGGGGGGACTAACTTTGTGTCATTGCACATAGCTGATCACGTGGTAAAAGGGCACTGTGATTGGCTCTTTACCATGTCATGTAATCAGCTGTGTCCAACGAACACAGCAATCACAGAGCTCGCCGGGTGTGCGCCGAGTTGCAGTTCTGGAAGATGTCATATGACACCCTTCCAGAACTGGATGACCATGCTGTAACCGTCATTCGGCTATAGCCCGGTCGTCAAGTGGTTAAAACCACGTAGCACATCCCAGATTGGCACGTATTGATAGTGCTCCCTCTTCCAATCTTTAGCTCTACTGTTTAGCACAACTTTTAACAATACATTTTCTGTTCACAAAAAAAAGTTCTGTTGTATAGGAGATTGCAAGAGATTTATACCAATCAAATGTAAGTACCTATACTGGGGACATTTAAAATACATTTAATAATTTAGTTTGATTTGCACATAACTGTAGTAATTGGTATCATATTTTTATTTGCCTGGAGTCCAGCTTTAAATTATCAGTAAATGAAAAAGGTATATGTAAAATCATTTTTAACAGTCATATATCTTTTTATAGATAATCCCATACATAAAATATTTGATAATTATATAACATTAGCATACAGGAGATAGTTCTATGGTACAGTATTTACCTTTTCTGGTTTAGGGAAGCTTAGAAACCAAAGTTGACATTATTCTTAGGATGTATTAACATTAGGCACGGTTGCATTGTACCATGCGCAAGTATGATTGCTCCCCCCTTTCCACTCCCCCAGCTGGTTCGCTTTAATATTTTATCAGGATAAAGAATGCTTACGTCATCACCTCTATCAGCCAGATCACAGTGATCCCTGCTTCTATGCTCCATGAATGCTCAGTGATCTATGAAAGTTCGTGCTTGGGCACAGTTGGCGATCACACTTTAGCCTACAATGCCAGAGACCAGCTTAATCAAACCACAGACCACCTCTTTCAAGCAGTTCTGGACACGGTACACTATACCATGCCTGAGCATGGTACAGTGCAGTCACACTACACAAACAAAACCCCAACTTTGGGGGTTGAACCAGCCTCAAGCATGATTCGTATACTTAGTGTGAATTAACTCTTATTGAACACTGGACAAGATATCAGATGGGTGTTATAAAATAACAATTCCCACTTTAACATTTATTGTACATTTGAAATGCATTTATTTTTGTTTAAAAAGTAATGTCACTATTTTTAATTATTCTTTCTTACCTGATGCTGGGTGGTCCTTAGCACTTCTATCTAGCAGCACTAGTCGGTTCAAATCCCAACCACGGTGCATTGAGTTTGTATGTTCTCCCTGTGCCCATGTGGGTTACCTCCCACACTCCAAAGACATGCTCGTAAGTAAATTGGCCCTCTTATGTGTATGTATGAATATGAGTTAGGAACCTTAGATTGTAAGCTCCTTGAGTGCATGGACTAATGTGAACGTACAATATAAATGTAAAGCACGGCAAAAATTGACAGTGCTATATAAAAACCCATAATCAAAATAAATTTAAAAAATATTTACCCACCCAGAGGATCCAGCATTGTCCTGTGCCACCAACTTCCTCTGTAATGTCATCCAACTTCAGCTGTATCTTCCACTAATGGAATGCTGACTAGGTAAATAAAAAAAAGTAAAACAAAAAAGGGGACATTTTCACGTAGTGGAGGGGGATTGGAAAGGAGGACATTTTACAGTTAGTATGAAGGTCTGCTTTAAGTTCTTAAAACGTTTACATATCAATCCAAGAATTTTCAGAAAATTGCCTTTAAAGTGGAACTAAACGTATCAATTTAGGAAGCAGTTGCCAGAGCACTGTTACAGGTACAAAGGGTTATTCTGTGCTACTGGACATCATCAGACCACCCTACTCATAAAGAATGTTTACAATGCATGGGGGGCACTCTTAGGATGAAGAAATCTATCTACCAGCATAGGGGCTGTGCTCATAAATTTAAAAATCTTTGGGAACCCAGTTAGATACTCCACTTGATCTGTTAATGGGCAGTCTCCTTATTGGTTAGCACATATCCATGGTTTACCTGCTTGTTATTTTGGATTTGTATATTACACTGTGGTCTATGTTGACCGTAATTATTCCTCTTGCCTTTATAAGCAAGATATCCTTTATATAGTTTACCTTACAAATGTAACATTGTGCAACCAATTTTGTAGTAATGGGTGTATGCACACTTGTTATTTCGGTATTACGTTGTATTGTCTACACGCTCTGGTATTGTAGATTTTATGTTATATTTTATGTGACTATTTTCGTAATAAAAATTTCTTGGCTTTAAAAAAACTCATCAATTTAACGTTTTACATTCTAGGCATGCTGGGATTGCTAACTCTCACATTTGCTTGTGCTTTCATCCAAACTGTCAAACCATCAAATGGTTGGTGTCATAACTGATCACATGTGCAGTACCATGGCAGTTGCAGATCAAACAGAGGCTAAGCTGGCACCTCTTTGGCTGAAAAGGGTAGGAGGGTTTAGTTCTGCTTTAAGTGATTTCTCTCAGCCCTTTAACTTCCACTTTTCCTTGACAGCCTGGTCTGTTAAAGGAAAGTTTATAGAACAGGCTTACTGGCCTGATGACCAGGTGAAATTAATGGGAAAAAAATAATAATACAAGGATTAGTTAACTGCAATATATTACATTTTTGCTTTTCAGTTAAGATACACTTTAATTTTTAGGTAGGCACTGTTTGAAAGAAGAGCTAATGTTTGATTATTTAAAGTGGAACTTTATTCAGAAAATTAAATCCTGATAGATCACTTCAGGCTGGCCCCTTTTGCAGGTATAGCTAAGTAAAACATTATGTATCTACGGTATACTGTTTTAAATCCAGTAAGGCATTATCTCACCCTGATCTGCACATGCTCAGTTGCTCTCTATTCTCAGCACTGTGCCTAAAATCTAGTGAGTCACTAGAAGCCGATCTGCTGGCAGCTTTAAGATTTACTGTTGCTGAAGAGGGAGGGAAGAAAGCAACAGGAATAGTACAGAGGTGACAGGACAAACTCTGCTGCCAGGGAGACACAAAAGAGTTTAACTTGCAAGGATAGTGTCTTGCCTTAACTCTCTGATATTCTTTCAATTCTCCCTCATGGCAGCCTGTGAACTTCAGCACTGTAAAGCTCCTGTCAACCTTCCTCTCTGAGCCATAACATACAATCAAGGCTGGAAATGTACAAATTTTAATTAAAGAAAGTGACATATAGTTTATGAGATCAAGGAGAGTTGGAGTGTTTCCTATAAGGAAGTGACTGATCTGGGCTTCAACAAAGTGGCGGCCCCCAGCAAGAAGAAACAGGAGCAATGCTGGAGGCAATTTACTGTATAGCACACATTATTTTGGTACCATAATTATTAATATGGAATATATGTTCTTTTGTTAACCACTTGCCCTCCAGAGGACTTATCCCCCTTCATGACCAGCGAATGGCAGCGTGAGTAGGGCGCGTGTGTATATTCTTTTTAAAGTATAGCCAAAATTTTATTTTTTGCTAGAAGTTCCCCTTAACCACCCCTATTCCCCTCCAAACTGTATCCAATTTTTTTTTTTTAAGTTTAGTTTTTCTTTTAAATATACTTTAATGGAAGCCACCTGTAGATTCAGAGATACAGAACTCTAAAGGTAAATGCAAATCTAACATCTTACAGCCCCACCCATCACTTATCTTCAGCCTCTCTACTGGTTATTTAAAAAATAACTGTAGGTAGTCGTAAAGGGCAGAAGGCCAAGTCTAGATCTGCATATGACGTCTGCTGCCAGTTTCTTGATGTAATTACTATTTTGATATGTTTTCACTGAAGTAAACCACCGTGCATTTTTAAATCATATGCTCAATTTAAATTGGCAAGGTTTGTATGCTTGTATACTTGTTGTTTAACCCTTGTGCAGGCAACATTCCTGTTCTTTCATCTCTTTTGAAAATAAAGATATTGCAGTGGAGATTGCCAAGGTTCACGTGCTTTAACCACTTCAATACTGAGTACTTCAACCCCCTTCCTGCCCAGGCCAAATGTCAGTGATCAGGGACACTGACTTGTGACAGTATGAAAAAAATATTTTTTTTTTCAGTTTTTTATTACTTTTTTTAAGAAACTGTGACCAGAGCAATACAATGTTACTATAATAACATTGTACTACTCTGGGGAAGTGATCAGGATTTTTTTTATACATTATGATTACTTAGAACAGTGAATTTCATTGCTATAAGCAAGCATTTTATTGAATGAAATTGATTCATTCAGTAAGTATTGTTGTGATTAGCTGTGATTGGCCACAGCTAATCACATAGTACAGATGGGCCCTGTCCATTGCATGTGATCACTGTGCCAATCACATCTAGCAACATAATTGTACACAATGAATGGCATGAAAGGAAGCCATTCATTGTTTACAATTGTCATGTGATCTGCTGTGATTGGTCACAGAGATCGCATGGTACCAGCAGTAGGCCGATACAGTGATCTATCATCAGCTGTGTCCGGTACATACAGTAGGTGACAGATCACATGGCTGCAAGCAAGGCACGTCCGAGAAGACATCATATGTCGTCCACCCATAACGAGGAAAGTCCCGCCCAGCCATCATATTACAGTAGGCAAGGCAGGAAGTAGTAAAATGCATGTGAACACTAACAATGAACTTCTCTTATTTGCTTTTGGTCTGTTAGCTATAGTTTTGCTATAGCTGTTTGATAATTGCAAAATAATGTTCCTGCAAGAAATTTTGTGAGATAACTTCCTGTGCTTACTGCCTTTGCTGGCTGTTGGTCTGTAGTCTTTTCCTAGGATAACAATCCTGCTTCTCCATAGATACAGTCTAGTACAATACACTGACTGTTTTCACCTAGGAAGAGAAATTACTGGTAAAATTCACAGATTAGAAGGGAAAAGGCCTAAAAATATTATATTATTGTTCCTGAGTTCACATACTCTTTAGAGTTTTATATCTTATTTTATAATTCAGGTCCAATTTACTGTTTATAATATAGCTTTACAAAAAGCAATTTACTAGACTCATAGGGGTTGATTTACTAAAACTAGAAAATGCTAAATCTAGTGCAGCTGTGCATGCATGGTAGCCAACCATCTTCTAACGTCAGCTTGTTTAATTAAGCTTTGACAAAAAACTGGAAGCTGATTGGATTTTATGCAGAGCTGCACCAGATTTTGCACTATCCAGTTTTAGTAAATCAACCCCATAGTTTTCATGTAGTCATTTGCAAGGATTAGTGACATCACATGGAACATCCTACTCTATATTCTTGAGCCACTGTAGACTACAGTGTAGTAGACTATACAGTGTTCAGTCACGAAAATGGCCTCCTCCATTTCAGGAGTTATAATGTAGCTGAACCTAAACTTATTAGAAGGGATTCTTAAACTCACAAGATGTCAGTGCAGTATTCTAATTCTTAATTCTTTTTTACTAGTATCCTTGACTTCTTTTTCAAATTAGGTGGAAGCAGCCGATTCAGATACAGAAAGCAAAGGAAGAGAATATCATTCTGTTGGGGTGCAAGTGGAAGATGAAAAAAGGTAAAAATCCAATATGAATCATATTGCACACATTTTTTATAGCTATTTTATCCCTTAATCTTTGGTTGAGGTTTATTATTGTTATATGATTCACACAGATTAATATTTTGTTGGGTTTAAGGAACTATTTGATATCTTTTTATGTGACTGAATACTATTTTCATTTTCTTGGACACCTACAGGTTTATTAAAAATATAGTAAAAACAAAAAATATACAAAAAGTTGTAAAGTTTGCAGCAACCCATATTTACAAATTAAAAATGCTTTCTTAACTGATTTGAGTTTTAATATAGTAAATTCTGTGTACATTTCATGATTGCTTCATTCAGTATGAAACTGAGCAAGCTTCTTTGCTGTTTTCTTTTTAAGCCCTTATAATTATTTTAAGGTTATGTAAACTAAATAAGGCATAATATTTCTTCCCTCTTTCTTTCTGTCATTCTCTTTTATTTCCCTCTCTCACACACTCTTTTTCTTTTTCATTCACTTGTTTTCTCTCTTTACCTTTCTTTCATTGTTTCTCACTCCCTCTGTTTAATACCTAATCTTGGATTCCATTTGTACATAGAAACCTGGTATTAGTGATAGTTCTTTACCACATGAGGACACATTTCTAATTCCTATATTCTGCTAACCCTCAAAGTTCTGTTCACATGTGCTAACTATCCATAGGGTTAAAACAAAGCCACTGATATGAAGGCTATTTATTGAGATGGTTCATATCCAACAATAGTATAGGCTCAGGTAGATTGTTAAGCTACATTCACACTAGCTTTGTCAGCAGGCCTCAGACAGGTTTTTGGGAAGCATTTTTAATGTTTCTCAAACGCCTATGAAATTCTGCATATGGCCGCACACAGTGCTGTACACACGGAAGCGTTAGAGTCGCATTGCGTTGCGTCGTGGCAAAACTGATCCCTCGTGTTGAGTCAGGAGGAGTTGAAGCCTCTCATTCAAGTCTATGGTGTCGCTCCACAAATGCCTGGCAGGAGTTTGCGGTGCGGTTGCGACATGGTTGCGGAGCGTTAATATCATTTAACTTCATTATAGGAGTTTGTGGTGCGGTTTAACGCTTGGCAAACGCCTATCAACCTCCTCAAAACCACGCATAGGGCATTTTGGGAGCGTTTGAGGAGCGTTAAAAATGCTTTCCAAATGCCTGTCTAATGCCTGTCAAACACTATAGGGGCATTTGGCAAGAGGTAGAAATAAATTCAAGTGTGAACGAGCCCTTAATGTCCAAATCCAGCCTTGCTCCCTATTTAGTATGACCTCCTAATGCCTGAAAAAAGTCACCGATATTTCTTTGTGATTATGTTGTCTTTCTAGAAAATGTTACTTGAGGTGATTGTAGTTGTATTAGTGCACTTGCGACAGAAACAATTGAGTACTGACGTGATACTTTTTTTATTTGCGCTAACATACAATTTTGAGGACAAGCTGTCCGGGTATGTCCCCTTCTTCAAGGTCCAGGCAGTACTACTGCACAAAGTTTTAGCAGAATTTTAAAAGAGATGTTGAAAGGGGGAGAAAAAAAAACAGAAAGAAACACACACAAACAAATGTACACAGCAATGGTTCTAAACTAGGATTAGACTAGAGATAAGACAGAGCAAAAGCAAAGATTGGGGGGACAACACTCACAGAGGGGGTCATAAAATTGTTGGATAATGAATGAGGAATCTCATGTCCAAATTAAGGCCATTATCTCTTGTGTCAAATAGAAATATAATTTTTAGTTCAACAGTTTTCCTTTCCTGTATAGTTTTGAAATTTCCCGTAAGAACTAAAATATTTAGGTCTTCCATAGTGTGGTCCGGTTGTGCGAAATGGTGTCCCACAGGTGTACAGAAGTCATCTTCTTTATGTTCCTTGATGGTATGTCTATGCAAATTCATCCTTGTTTGCAACTTCTGTCCTGTTTCGCCAACATAAGATCCTTTGCTACATTTTCTGCACTGGATAAGGTACACAACATTACTAGAGGTGCAGCTGTATGATCCGGAGATATTGAAGATCCCTTTTGAGTGTCTGACACTTTTTGATGGATTAATTTGGTTGTACAGTTTGCAGCGTTTTTTATTGCAGGGTTTGTTTCCATTATTTGTGACCAAACAAAAGGATCCATTTCTTAATGAATTTCACATTCTGAGTTCAAATATAACAATGAAATTTGTCAATTGGCTCTAGTTTTTCTGTAAACGGAAAGTTTTCTACTATAGGCGTAATGACTACATAATGCACAATAATTATATAGATAGATGCCTTTCCACAAATATAAAGCAAGTGATATTGACTACATAACAAAGCCTAAATGGCATAATATATTGCATAGGATTACCAAGAAAAATTATAGCCATAAGCTAAGTTGAATCATTTTAATACTTAGGATTCTCACTAGTTTTGTCTTCAGTTTGTGTCGGTTTTGCTTCTCTTGGCTTTTCTCTTGTATTCGAGGAAAGGGCTATCTCTTACAACTGCACGTGACTACACGCTTCAGGTTCTTCCTCACTTGACTCAACCACGAAGGATTCTGGTGCTTTAGAAATTGGTAGCCCCTCTCCATGAGGAACTGGACGTATTGCCGATGGAATATTTGGATAGTGCACAGATAACTTTTTCTTCTTATTTAGCCCTTTTACAATTGGAGGCACCATACAAAAGTAACAATTACTAACATGATCTGTTGGCTCTCTCCAAATCATTGGCACAGCGAAAGGCATAGATGCCTTTTTTCCATTCAACCATTGCTCCAGTGCTGTCCCACAAGAATTGCAGCATATATGTGGTGCCCAGCTCTTGTCCTGGTCTCCTATCTTGCAGCCAAAATACAAGTTGTAGGCTTTCTTAATCATTCCTGTTATCCTCCTTTTTTGTGAGATAAAAGTTATTTCACCGCAGATATAGCAGAAATTATCTGCTTTATTCACACAAGTTCGAGGCATTACTGAGTAGTCTATATAAGCATAAAACGAAATGTAAAGACGCTGTCGAACTACAATCAGCTACAGATACTGCAGCTTTTTTGCAGTGAAGTGATGCAATTAAAGGCTAATATTGCATCATCTCAGTATACATGCAATTTTCTATTGGTCACCAGTATCAATTGCGCAATATGCAGCTAAAGTTGCATCATAATTTTGAATGGCTTACGTCATTAGATGGGTGAATATATCATGGAAACTAGAGCCAATCAACATTTTTTAGGGTCATTTTCGTTTTCAGCACCCCAAAATTATGTAAGATTAGCTAATTTTATGCCCAAAACTTTTTACCTGTTGAACAGTGTTATTTTTCTTATTCCTTCTAGTGCTGGGTTGTATGTAGTTACTAGAGGTACACGGTTGTTTGTTTTTTTCTCTTTGTACTGAAGTAGATTTTCTCTTTGGGTTCTCAAAGCTGTGTTTATGCTGGTGTTGATAGTTTTGTCCTTGTAACCCTTCTTATGGAAGGAAACTGCTAGTGTCCCGAGATGTTTATCTCTATCTCTTGGGTCAGAACATATTCGGTGGTATCTAATGGCCTGACTGTGTATGATGGCATGCTTCGTGTGTTGGGGGTGGAAGGTAGAACTGTGGAGGTAGTTGCATCTGTCAGTGGGTTTCCTGTATATTGAGGTGTGAAGCTTATCATCCCTGATGTATACTGTGGTGTCTAGGAAGTTGACGTGTGTGTTTGAGTATTCCATTTTTAGTTTGATTGATGGATGAAAAGTGTTGATCAATGAGTAAAATTGTTTTAGGTTTTCTTCACCTTCTGTCCATATGATGAAAATATCATCAATATAGCGATAGTATCTGTATGATTTTGTTGCTTGCTGTTCATGAATGTTTCCTCCAGGTTAGCCATAAATAAATTGGCATATTTGGGGCCATTTTACTTCCCATCGCAGTACCCATACATTGAAGATAGATGTCTTTATTGAAAGCAAAGTAGTTGTGTGTAAGTATGAATTCAATGAGCTGTGTAACATCCTCAGCAGTATATTTATGGTTTGGTGAGGATGATAAGGATCTATGACATGCAGCTAATCCATCCTTGTGAGGGATGTTACTATACAGGGATAATACATCCATAGTGACTGGATTATGATCAGACCCAGGACTTTACAAAGCAATTAAAATGTCTCATTAAAACACTTCCAGCCCACCTACATTCAGAACTTATAAATGCGATTCCGGATCATCCAGAAACTTCTACATGCTGCCCAAAATCCACAAGCCAAGAAATCCAGGCAGACCCATCATAACAGGTATGAACACACTCACCAAACAAATCTCAATTTTTGTAGAAAAAAATTTAAAACCGTTAGTCAAGAATATTGCTAGTTTCCTGCAAGTCACAACTGACTTTCTGAACAAGATCAACAACATACAGCAATTACCATCAAATATACTTCTAGTCACTATGGATGTAGTATCCCTTTATAGTAATATCCCTCACAAGGATGGATTAGCTGCATGTCACAGATCCTTATCATTCTCACCAAACCATAAATACATTGAATTCTTACTTACACACAACTACTTTGCTTTCAATAAAGACATCTATCTTCAATGTATGGGTACTGCTATGGGAAGTAAAATGGCCCCCCCAATATGCCATTTATTTATGGCTGACCTGGAGGAAAAATTCTTGAAAAGCATGGAACAAAAACCATACAGATACTATCGCTATATTGATGATATTTTCATCATATGGACAGAATGTGAAGAAAACCTAAAACAATTTTACTCATTGATCAACACTTTTCATCCATCAATCAAACTAAAAATGGAATACTCAAACACACAGGTCAACTTCCTAGACACCACAGTTCTAGCTTCCACCCCCAACACACAAAACGTGCCATCATACACAATCAGGCCATTAGATACCACCGATATGTTCTGACCCTTCCATAAGAAAGGTTACAAGGACAAAACTATCAACACCAGCATAAACACAGCCTTGAGAACCCAAAGAGAAAATCTACTTCAGTACAAAGAGAAAAAAACAAACAACTGTGTACCTCTAGTAACCACATACAACCCAGCACTAGAAGGAATAAGAAAAATAATCAAAGATTTACAACCTATCTTAACAGAGGATGGAACTCTGAAATAAATATTCCAGCAACCCCCCCCCAACCTCAGAAATAAACTAATCAGTAGGAAACTTCCTTCTGATTATGAGGTCACAAATAATGGAAACAAACCCTGCAATAAAAAACGCTGCAAACTGTACAACCAAATCAATCCATCAAAAAGTGTCAGACACTCAAAAGGGATCTTCAATATCTCCGGATCATACAGCTGCACCTCTAGTAATGTTGTATACCTTATCCAGTGCAGAAAATGTAGCAAAGGATCCTACGCTGACGAAACAGGACAGAAGTTGCAAACAAGGATGAATTTGCATAGACATACCATCAAGGAACATAAAGAAAATGACTTCTGTACACCTGTGGGACACCATTTCGCACAACCGGACCATACTATGGAAGACCTAAATATTTTAGTTCTTACAGGAAATTTCAAAATTATACAGGAAAGGAAAACTTTTGAACTAAAAATGTTAATTCTATTTGACACAAGAGATATCGGCTTTAATTTGGACATGGGATTCCTCACTCATTATCCAACAGTTTTACGACCCCCTCTGTGAGTGTTGTCCCCCCCTAGTCTTTACTTTTACTGTGTCTAATCTCTAGTCTAATCCTAGTTTTATAACCATTGCTGTGTACATTTGTTTGTTTGTGTGTGTTTCTTTCTGTTTTTTTTATCCCCCTTTTAACATTCTGCTAAAACTTTGTGAAGTAGTACTGCCTGGACCTTGACGAAGGGGACATTCCCCCGAATGTTTGTCCTCAAAATTGTATGTTAGTGCAAATAAAAAAAGTATCACGTAAGTACTCAATTGTTTCTGTAGAAAATGTTAGAAATATTTAGGGCCTGAGAAGATTTATCATTACATTCTACCCTTTACAAATTGCTCTGTTTATCCGAAGCCTTCTTTGCACTGATGTTGCATGCAAAAGACAGTTAGGCTACTTTCCTGGAAGGGGGTCCACTGGGCAACTAAATACTAACCAAAGGGTTACTACATCCCTGATGCCCCATCCATTGTTTGTTCTGCCACAATTCCCTGACCGCAGATATATGTCTGGAAACATTATTGTCTTATGAGACTTGCAGCTCAGTAAAGATGAGGTATACCCCCAGTACCTGCACCTGGAGTTAATGAAATGTAAATGCTTGGAAAGTGGTCCTGAAGTTCACACATGTTGTTCCATCTCACTATTTCCTGGTAAGCAATATTCTAAGTCATTCAGGCTACTTTCCTGGATTTTAAAATGGAGAGGGAGGGGATTTTGGCAGGGGTCAGGACTGCTGCCAAGCACCACATTTGATTGGCAGTGTGAACAAGGCCATAACCCTATGTACAGTATATGCCTGCCATATATACCTGAGTTGGATTATGTAAGAGAGAATATGTTCCTCATATTTATTTGGTCATGTGCATTTTCACTCTAAACTTTCAATGGTCAAATATAAAGAGAGTGACATAGATCTTCACAATGGGAAATATAAGAACACTTATGGTACTTCTGAAAACCTAAGCTGATATACTAAAAATTAGGTAAAATTATAGTATCTATTGATCTTTCTATGCTTTTATCTATTTAGGCAAGGACGTTTCAAAAGATCAAACAGTGTGACTGCAGCTGTACAAGCTGACCTTGAATTAGAGGGCTTCCCAGGTCACATCACAATGGAGGATAAAGGTCTACAGTTTGGATCTTCATTTCAAAGACATTCTGAACCTAGCACCCCAACTCAGTATGGTGCAGTAAGAACAGTACGGACTCAGGGACTGTTTAGTTACCGAGAGGATTATAGGACCCCAGTGGATACATCAAATTTGCCACCACCAGACCCATGGCTGGAACCTGCTCATGAACCAGTGGACTCAGGGCGAATATCTCCTAGTCGACAAGATGGCACATGGTTTATGAAGTTGCTCCATGCAGAAACCAAAAGAATGGAAGACTGGTGTAAGGACATGGAGAGGGAAGCAGAAGAGAATGACCTTTCTGAAGAAAGTAAGAAACCACTATATTTATATATGCACACACTTACACGTTATTGTGGAAATATTTTTTTTAATTCATTTGTGTCACACAGGAGTTAGGACTTACTGTAGTAGAATCTGATATAGGAACCATAGTAAGATATCTGTCTGCACTGAAAAAAGGTGCTGAAGTTTGATTTAAGGGTACTGGTTTACTCTGGTGCAGTTTTATATCTGGAACTTTGTGAGGATTTGCATTAAATGTAATTTAATCTCTATCCTATTATACAAAAAAATCACAATACTTTTCTTTCTGTTGGACTGTCATTCAGTAGTCATACGTTTTCAATACCTCCAAGCATTCATCAAGTATCCATACAAACTATTAATAGAACATCCTCTGTACAGAACAAGCCAAACATATATGAGCTCATTTAATATATTAATAGCATCAACATTTTTGCAGTATTTAACGGAGAAGACCCTGCTTCTGGAGGGAGACTGCTATCTGAAATATTCCATGCACATCATACCCTGCCTCTGGGAAAGGCTACCATCTAATATCCCCACCACATTTATATACCCACACCCACTAGGAGCAGTGTTGTGACATGTCTTGTGGCTATGGAGGAAGTCATGGAAGTCCAATGAAAACTTAACCTAAATACCAGTAGAACATAAAGACTCTGAATGGGCAGAACCCAGGACCCATTGTTAGCCATATACAATGTAAGGGATCACAGTATAATATCCATGGCATATATAAGGTTTGAACATGAACTTTTCTGCCACAAAACATCTCTTGAGAGTGTGCAAATTTTATAAATTGTCTAGAAAATATGCAGCAATGTTCATAGTCCTAGATCAAGTATACCTGTTTTAAATAATTTCTAATTTATAGCAGCAACTAGGACTTCCTGACCAGAGAAGAACTACCTATTAATTTGCAGTATGGAGTTGAGTACTAAAAAGGAAAGATGATGAGTTTGACTTTAGGAAGACCATAGGCTACAGAGGACCTGATATTTTGGGCTCCAAAGCAATGTACAGTACATATTCATCACATTAAAAAGAGAAGTTAAATTTCAAAATTGTAAAATTAAAAAAAAATGGATGTAAGGTTCAGTAGATTTGTTAGTGAAAATTATGGATATTGTTTATTTTGATTTACAATATACTGTTTATAGTCTCCAACATATAATGTGTACAATAAGCATTTATCCTTAAAAAAACTGCCTATGTAGGGAAGGGGTGCCTACAGATAAAAGCAAACTGTGCATTTGAATAATACCCTTACTATAGGTGTAGGCTGTTTACACAAGTCCCAAAGTTTGGATGAAAAGAAGGTGGTTTGAATTGGCTGGGAATGTCCTAGCAACACAGCAGAATGAGATGATGTCATCTCCAGGATTTTTTTGGCCCTGCTTTGGGAGGTGCATATACGGTCCACACCTATAGCAAGGGTATTATTTAACGTTGATCGAAGCTGCACAGTTTGTTTTTATCTACATGCACCCCTTACCTGCATAGGCAGTTTTTTTGCAAAGGTGTACTAACCCTATAATTAAAATTTTCAGCTTTTGGTTGACCAGCACACCAATTAGTGCTTGATGAAATTAAAGTAATGGAATCCAAGTTCTAATGACTGATAAGACTAAAATTCTTACTACATCTATTGTGGACCACACCGAACCTCGACCTCTTATGATATGGAAATCCCCATATATGTACAATATACATGCTACAGTAACGGTAACATAACACTGGTATGATTTTAAAATGTGAATACAAACCTGCTCAAAGTTCAGCTAGATAACTAGATTGACTCAACTCCAGTCCTTAGCAACCCCCAATGATTTTAGGATTTCCCAAAGATCAAACAGCTGTGGTAATGATTTATCATTCGATATTAATTAAATATTGAAAGGAATTTAACAAAACAGAACCTGTTAAGGGTACTTAAGGACTGCAGAAGGAAAACACTGTTCTAAAGAATTGACATTACTTTACAAGAACTGTAGCGTGTGTGTGTTGTATAGCAAGATTACAGGATTAACATCTAGGGGTTTATGTATAGTTTATATTCTATTCAGTCACTATAACAGGGTTCACTAGTTGCTCCCTTTAAAATTTACCCTGCTGATAGCTGATTAACATTGAATTTCTTACACAAACTATGGTGGCATAATAACATCACATTAAAATTCTAAAGAGATCCAAAAGCACACTATGGAAGTGTTGAGATCTGTAATTGTGTGATGGTTTTATAATAAACAGTCCCAGGCTACTTAATCCCTTAGTGAGAATTGACACTTGAATAATTTATATCTAAATTTGTGGTAAAGCTTTAGATTTCTTGCTAGATTCACATAATTACTTCATTCAATTATATGTAGTATGTAATCTTTCAGTAAGCCCTTGCAAAGAATCCTTAGTGTTATCTTATGCAGGAAAGACAATTAAGCCCCACTTGATAGATAATGTTTGACGGAAGAAATTCCGCCTACAGACTGACAAAATTTATTACATATGATATGCTATAGAGCATATCATATATAGTCTGTTACACAAGCACTAGATAGAAACATGAACCAAGTATAGAATGAGTGCTGTGAATGTGAATGTGCTGTGGTGGGTACTATGAGAGCTCATACACTGTGATATTGGTATGTAAACTAACCAATGTATGGGAAGCGTAAAAAGAACCACCACAAAATGGACACAATAATTAGCATGCATGTTCGCAAACTCAGTTGAATGAAGTCTGATATTTAGATATTGTCAGTAGGAGTGAAAAAATCCTAACACCCCATCCCCCACCCCGCCCCACACACACACACACACACACACACACGTCAATGGGAGTAATAAATGTCTCTGCTGCAGTGGGACTAATAACTGCTAAATGCCTGTTTAAGTGGTCAGTGGGTGTAATAAATGCTACAATGTCAGTGGTCAGAATGGTGCCCTTCCCCTGTGTCAGTGGTCAGAACGGTGCCCCTCCCATGTGTCAGTGGTCAAAATGGTGCCACTCCGTATCATATATTATTATATGAAACACAAACCCATCTGTTAACAAGTTCACCCTTGGAGCATGTTACATGTTCCACCCATATTTAGGATAGACCATGTAACATGTTCCAGCTCCTGCCTCCCCTTCTCTACGATAGCATGTAGGGATTCTTCTCCCCACTCCCGCTGTCACTTTTCAAAATCAGTGTAGCAGTGCAGGACTGAGAATTAATAAACTATTATTATTATTATACAGGATTTATATAGCGCCAACAGTTTGCTCATCGCTTTACAATATAACAGGGGACGATACAGCAGCAATACAGTTCAATACAAGAGGGTTAGGAGGGCCCTGCTACTTAGAGCTTACAATCTAGGAGAAACTAGAAGTACCATCTTCCACCGCAGCAGGAAGTTGCAACCCAAAAGGTGTATGTTGCTTATTATTCTTTTAAAATTAAGATATTTTCAAATAATTCAGGTACTCCCTTGGATGCAGAGGTTTACCATTAAAGTGATTGTAAACCTCCCTTTAATAAAAAAAAACAAAAAAACAAAAACATGCTATACTTATCTGCTCTGTGCAATGTTTTGCACAGAGTAGCCCTAAACCTACTCTTCTGGGGTCCCCCACCGGCGCTCCTGGCTTCACCTCTTCGGCTAGTGCCACCTTAGGAAGCTACTTTCTACGGGGGCACTCGCATAGGCTCCATCCAGAACTCAAACAGCGCTCCTCAGTGCCTGCCCCCTGATTCCTCGTCACATGATTTGATTGGTAGCCAATGGCTCCAGCTGCAATCAATTTCCCTATAAGGCAGGAGAGATAGGCACTGCTCTCGGGCACAGCATTGGATCGAGTTAGAGATAAGGTAAGTATGGGGGTGGGGGTGGGTGGCCTGGGTGGAATCCTGCGGCACAGAAGGTTCTTTACCTTAATGCAGAGAATGCATTAAGGTAAAAAAACTCAACCCTTTGGAACTACTTTAATATTTCATAGTAAAGAAATAGA
The DNA here is from genome assembly GCF_062004578.1 of Staurois parvus. Taxonomy (NCBI): domain Eukaryota; kingdom Metazoa; phylum Chordata; class Amphibia; order Anura; family Ranidae; genus Staurois; species Staurois parvus. The sequence continues at coordinate 5,678,988 of NW_028318022.1, read as the reverse complement.
AAATAAGCCACTCTGTTTACTCAAAACCACAGGGAATAACCTCAACTTATCTAGGTTTAAAGTAACTTCAGTATACTTATAGGATAATTCAGTCTGTAACCCTGTCTCTCAGTAACCTCCACTTCCAAGCTGAGCCACCACAGAAGGAAAAAAATCCCTCTGATTCCGACCCTTTCATATATCCATCACTGTACTATTATGAATCAATATATGTTTGGGTTATTCTAGTATGATTTACAGTAAACTGAAATGAGGTTTAATTTGTTTCCTCTGCACGCATATATGTGTAAAGTGCTCACTGATGGGAACTACATAGGATTAGTGGTAAACCTTTGTATCCAAGTGCGTTCTTGTATGATATGAAATCATAATATCTTGGTTTTAAAGAAATAATATACAACATATACCCCACTGAGTTATAATTTTCTGAGGAAATGTAACCAAAGCCTCCATATAATATCCTTAATGGTTCCTGGAAAGACATCTGTAGTTGGGAACACGTGGTTTCAGATTTAGATGAATAAATATAATTGGAAGTAATTGCAAGTACTGATCTATACAGTAATATATAGTTCGATTGTTGGAATTTTATGTGCATTTTGACTTATTGCTCATAAATGTATGCTATTTTAGTTATGCTGTAGCTAAACTAATATCCCATATTCCTAAGGATGCAAGCTATCCTAAGAAATGCATCAAGGAGATACAAGATATTTATACACTTTAACACATCTGGATTTTAAGGATACAAATGATATGTGATTTCTAGTACTGGAAATATACATTTAAAACATGTTAACAGGCTTGTGTACAAAATAGAAAATATGATACTGGGTGCAAACATGGTGTACAAAAGTTGTTTTTATTTATGACTTTTCAATTGTATTTTTCAATGAATAAAAAAAAATGTGAATTTGACATATTATTGTATCATAGTATGCACTTAATGGGTACCTGAAATGTCACTATATGTGGAAAAAAGCTTTTTGATATATATTTTACTAAAATATTTAGGATGTTGGTGTCATAATGTTCTATGGTTTTACATGTAAACTCAGAGAGAGTAAATCAATATGCTACTTGAGTACAGAGAATCTTGTGCCTCCACTCAGCAGTCCTTGCAGATAATCTTCTTTTCATTTTGTTGCTGGATTTACCCAATAGTCATCATAGATGGCCAGATAAGACAGACTAAAAAAAAGTCAACATATAAAAGTTGTGCTAAGGCTATGTCATTTTTTTTAAAGATTTGATGAAAATAGGACCAGTGGAAAGACAATAGCAACAAACAAGGGAGATATGGGTAAAGTCAATCTACCTTGTTTTATAAAAAATGCATACAACTTTTACAAAATATGCTACTTCCTTTCATTTATTAGGGTCAATCTGAAAATGCAAAGCAGGGAGATAAAAACCAGCACATCCCTTAGTAAAACACACAGTGCATAGTAGATGTTCCCACTTAGTGTCAGAATGCCCACCGTTTTATCACGGTCTCGCTATAAGTCATTGATCGTGTCCATTACTAGTAGAGATGAGCGAATTATTCAAAAATTCGATTCGGCGAATTCGCGGAATAAATTCGATTCGAGTCGAATATATTTGCTGCGAATTTAACTTATAAAAAGGGTGTTTCTAGGCTTCAGAGAGCTTTTATATTAGTGCAGAACACTGTACCTTTAATTTAAATGCCCTTGGAGTCTGCTGGGGAAGAGAAATAATACTGTCAGTCAGTATGACATGCAGATGAGTGCCATCGATCTTAGAATCACCGCACACTTCACTCATTTGGGCAGTCACGGGGCCAAAACCAGAGTGTGGAGCCACAGTGTGGCGGTGGAGGCAGCAGCAATGGGAGGCCATACAGCACCCTATGAAAAAATGGAACCCACCAGCAGTGTGAGGAGACCTGAAAGTGGCACATGGCAGAGTGTGGCGATGGAGACAGCAGCAATGGGAGGCCGTACAGGGACCCATGACACACTCTGGACCTGGCAGCAGCATGAGGAGGCGGTACAGGGGCCCATGACAGATTACGGGCCTGGCAGCAGCATGAGGAGTCGGTACGGGGGCCCATGGCAGATTACGGGCCTGGCAGCAGCAATGAGAGGCCCGTAATCTGCCAGCACCCTATGACAAAATGGAACCCACCAGCAGTGTGAGGAGACCTGAAAGTGGCACAAGGCAGAGTGTGGCGATGGAGACAGCAGCAATGGGAGGCCGTACAGGGACCCATGACACACTCTGGACCTGGCAGCAGCATGAGGAGGCGGTACAGGGGCCCATGACAGATTACGGGCCTGGCAGCAGCATGAGGAGTCGGTACGGGGGCCCATGGCAGATTACGGGCCTGGCAGCAGCAATGGGAGGCCCGTAATCTGCCAGCACCCTATGACAAAATGGAACCCACCAGCAGTGTGAGGAGACCTGAAAGTGGCACATGGCAGAGTGTGGCGATGGAGACAGCAGCAATGGGAGGCCGTACAGGGACCCATGACACACTCTGGACCTGGCAGCAGCATGAGGAGGCGGTACAGGGGCCCATGACAGATTACGGGCCTGGCAACAGCATGAGGAGTCGGTACGGGGGCCCATGGCAGATTACGGGCCTGGCAGCAGCAATGGAAGGCCCGTAATCTGCCAGCACCCTATGACAAAATGGAACCCACCAGCAGTGTGAGGAGACCTGAAAGTGGCACATGGCAGAGTGTGGCGATGGAGACAGCAGCAATGGGAGGCCGTACAGGGACCCATGACACACTCTGGACCTGGCAGCAGCATGAGGAGGCGGTACAGGGGCCCATGACAGATTACGGGCCTGGCAACAGCATGAGGAGTCGGTACGGGGGCCCATGGCAGATTACGGGCCTGGCAGCAGCAATGGGAGGCCGTACAGGGACCCATGACACACTCTGGACCTGGCAGCAGCATGAGGAGGCGGTACAGGGGCCCATGACAGATTACGGGCCTGGCAGCAGCATGAGGAGTTGGTACGGGGGCCCATGGCAGATTACGGGCCTGGCAGCAGCAATGGGAGGCCGTACAGGGACCCATGACACACTCTGGACCTGGCAGCAGCATGAGGAGGCGGTACAGGGGCCCATGACAGATTACGGGCCTGGCAGCAGCATGAGGAGTCGGTACGGGGGCCCATGGCAGATTACGGGCCTGGCAGCAGCAATGGGAGGCCCGTAATCTGCCAGCACCCTATGACAAAATGGAACCCACCAGCAGTGTGAGGAGACCTGAAAGTGGCACATGGCAGAGTGTGGCGATGGAGACAGCAGCAATGGGAGGCCGTACAGGGACCCATGACACACTCTGGACCTGGCAGCAGCATGAGGAGGCAGTACAGGGGCCCATGACAGATTACGGGCCTGGCAGCAGCAATGGGAGGCCCGTAATCTGCCAGCACCCTATGACAAAATGGAACCCACCAGCAGTGTGAGGAGACCTGAAAGTGGCACATGGCAGAGTGTGGCGATGGAGACAGCAGCAATGGGAGGCCGTACAGGGACCCATGACACACTCTGGACCTGGCAGCAGCATGAGGAGGCGGTACAGGGGCCCATGACAGATTACGGGCCTGGCAGCAGCATGAGGAGTCGGTACGGGGGCCCATGGCAGATTACGGGCCTGGCAGCAGCAATGGGAGGCCCGTAATCTGCCAGCACCCTATGACAAAATGGAACCCACCAGCAGTGTGAGGAGACCTGAAAGTGGCACATGGCAGAGTGTGGCGATGGAGACAGCAGCAATGGGAGGCCGTACAGGGACCCATGACACACTCTGGACCTGGCAGCAGCATGAGGAGGCGGTACAGGGGCCCATGACAGATTACGGGCCTGGCAGCAGCATGAGGAGTTGGTACGGGGGCCCATGGCAGATTACGGGCCTGGCAGCAGCAATGGGAGGCCCGTAATCTGCCAGCACCCTATGACAAAATGGAACCCACCAGCAGTGTGAGGAGACCTGAAAGTGGCACATGGCAGAGTGTGGCGATGGAGACAGCAGCAATGGGAGGCCGTACAGGGACCCATGACACACTCTGGACCTGGCAGCAGCATGAGGAGGCGGTACAGGGGCCCATGACAGATTACGGGCCTGGCAACAGCATGAGGAGTCGGTACGGGGGCCCATGGCAGATTACGGGCCTGGCAGCAGCAATGGAAGGCCGTACAGGGACCCATGACACACTCTGGACCTGGCAGCAGCATGAGGAGGCGGTACAGGGGCCCATGACAGATTACGGGCCTGGCAGCAGCATGAGGAGTCGGTACGGGGGCCCATGGCAGATTACGGGCCTGGCAGCAGCAATGGGAGGCCGCACAGGGACCCATGACACACTCTGGACCTGGCAGCAGCATGAGGAGGCGGTACAGGGGCCCATGACAGATTACGGGCCTGGCAGCAGCATGAGGAGTCGGTACGGGGGCCCATGGCAGATTACGGGCCTGGCAGCAGCAATGGGAGGCCCGTAATCTGCCAGCACCCTATGACAAAATGGAACCCACCAGCAGTGTGAGGAGACCTGAAAGTGGCACATGGCAGAGTGTGGCGATGGAGACAGCAGCAATGGGAGGCCGTACAGGGACCCATGACACACTCTGGACCTGGCAGCAGCATGAGGAGGTGGTACAGGGGCCCATGACAGATTACGGGCCTGGCAGCAGCAATGGGAGGCCCGTAATCTGCCAGCACCCTATGACAAAATGGAACCCACCAGCAGTGTGAGGAGACCTGAAAGTGGCACATGGCAGAGTGTGGCGATGGAGACAGCAGCAATGGGAGGCCGTACAGGGACCCATGACACACTCTGGACCTGGCAGCAGCATGAGGAGGCGGTACAGGGGCCCATGACAGATTACGGGCCTGGCAGCAGCATGAGGAGTCGGTACGGGGGCCCATGGCAGATTACGGGCCTGGCAGCAGCAATGGGAGGCCCGTAATCTGCCAGCACCCTATGACAAAATGGAACCCACCAGCAGTGTGAGGAGACCTGAAAGTGGCACATGGCAGAGTGTGGCGATGGAGACAGCAGCAATGGGAGGCCGTACAGGGACCCATGACACACTCTGGACCTGGCAGCAGCATGAGGAGGCGGTACAGGGGCCCATGACAGATTACGGGCCTGGCAGCAGCATGAGGAGTTGGTACGGGGGCCCATGGCAGATTACGGGCCTGGCAGCAGCAATGGGAGGCCCGTAATCTGCCAGCACCCTATGACAAAATGGAACCCACCAGCAGTGTGAGGAGACCTGAAAGTGGCACATGGCAGAGTGTGGCGATGGAGACAGCAGCAATGGGAGGCCGTACAGGGACCCATGACACACTCTGGACCTGGCAGCAGCATGAGGAGGCGGTACAGGGGCCCATGACAGATTACGGGCCTGGCAGCAGCATGAGGAGTCGGTACGGGGGCCCATGGCAGATTACGGGCCTGGCAGCAGCAATGGGAGGCCGTACAGGGACCCATGACACACTCTGGACCTGGCAGCAGCATGAGGAGGCGGTACAGGGGCCCATGACAGATTACGGGCCTGGCAGCAGCATGAGGAGTCGGTACGGGGGCCCATGGCAGATTACGGGCCTGGCAGCAGCAATGGGAGGCCCATAATCTGCCAGCACCCTATGACAAAATGGAACCCACCAGCAGTGTGAGGAGACCTGAAAGTGGCACATGGCAGAGTGTGGCGATGGAGACAGCAGCAATGGGAGGCCGTACAGGGACCCATGACACACTCTGGACCTGGCAGCAGCATGAGGAGGCGGTACAGGGGCCCATGGCAGAGTGGCGAAGCGTAAGCAGCTTAAATTGAAGGCCATACAGAGGCCTATGTTAAAAATAATAACATGTTTGGGGCATGATTCATGGCGGATTTAGTCAGTTGTGTCAGGAACTGGTGGTTTGAAATCCAGACTAATCCACGCCTGATTCATTTTCACAAACGTGAGTCTCTCCACACTTTGGGTGGACAGTCGTGTCCTCCGCGGAGTTACAATACCTCCTGCCGCACTAAACACGCGCTCCGATGCCACGCTACTGGCCGGGCATGACAGCCTTTCAAGGGCAAATTCAGCTACTTGGGGCCAAAGGTCAAGTTTCGTTGCCCAGTAGTCAAGGGGATTGTCTACCTCGGTTGGCAGGGTGCTGTCCAAGTAGGCCCAAGCCTGTTGTTTGAGGTCCTGCTCCAGGTCCACCTGATGCTGCTGCTGCTGCGGCTGGTTAGTAGTTTCCTCACTGCGCTGGTGAAGAAAGCTACTCATCATCGACTGCAGACTGAGGCAGCCGCTGCTGGTGGAGCTGCCACTGCTCCTACCACCCCACCCCTCCCCTGCTGCCATGGCAGCGGAACGCGAGCGCACAGGGCCCACAGTGTCTGAGGATGGACGTTGGCGCAGAAAGGCAGAGACCAACTGACTACATAGGTGGTTTTTATAGTACGTTATTTTGGCCTCCCTCTCAGCAGGTGTGAAAAAGGCCACCATTTTTGAACGATAGCGAGGGTCCAACAAGGTGGACAGCCAAAAGTCATCCCTCTGTCTGATGGTTATTATTCGGCTGTCGCTACGCAAGCAACCGAGCATGCTATGGGCCATTTGTGCCAAGGAATGCGAGGGACTCCCTGCCTCCATCTCCACAGCATACTGCCACGGTGCCTCTGGGTCCTCTGTCTCCTCCTCCTCCTCTACCAGATGCTCCTGCTCCTCCACTCCTGTCCGCTGAGTCGAAAAACCACCCATTTCACTCAATAATTCCTGAGCACCAATGTCCTCCTCTACCTCCTCCTCTTCTTCCTGTCCTGCCCCCACAGGGGTCATGTGGCGTTGAGATCTGTGCGCCACGTCTACCGCACCCTGACCAGCCATTGTTAACAGCATTTTTTCCAGGACGTGCAACAGAGGAATGACGTCGTTCATCCCATAGTCCTGCCGACTCACGAATAGCGTGGCCTCCTCAAAGGGCCTGAGCAAGCGGCAGGTGTCACGCATGAGCTGCCAATGGCTGACATCTAAGTTACACAGGGGAGTACCTTTATCCGCTTGTAACATCAGGAAATCGGTGATGGCCTTTTGCTGTTCGTAAAGGCGGTCTAACATAGGTAGGGTTGAATTCCACCTTGTTGCAACGTCGCAGATCAGGCGATGCTGTGGAATTCCGTTCTGCCGCTGCAGCTCAAGGAGGGTGTGCTTTGCGGTGTAGGAATGGCTGAAATGCATGCAAAGTTTACGTGACATTTTAAGGATGTCTTGCAGTGGGATGGTGGATTTTAGGAACCGCTTGACAACCAGATTGAACATGTGAGCCATGCATGGCGCATGGCACAACCTTCCTTGACGCAGAGCAGACACCATGTTCTTTCCGTTGTCGGTCAACATGTTTCCGCGGAGACAGCCATCTGTCGATTTCTCTGTTCATTACACTCAGAAGTTCCTCCCCTGTGTGACTACGTTCGCCAAGGCATACCAGGTGCAGCACAGCGTGACACCGTTGTGCCCTGCACATGTGATATGCCGGTCGGGTAATGGGACTTGGCACGGGGGTGGCGGCTAAGGACACGGCGGAAGAAGAGGTGGTAGAGGCGGACATCTTTGCTGGACCAAGGACGTGCAAACGTGGAGGCAAAAGCGGCGTGACCTGTCCAAGTTGCTGGTGCGGCTGTGCCGGCACCACGTTCACCCAGTGGGCCGTAAATGACATGTACTGTCCCTGACCGTAGTTACAGCTCCACACGTCGGTGCTGCCGTGCACTTTGGCAGAGACCGACATGCTCAAAGACTGGCCCACCATCTCTTCTACATGTGAATGCAGGGCTGGCACTGCCTTTTTGGCGAAGAAATGCCGGCTTGGCACTCTCCACCGCGGCTCGGCACAAGCCATCATTTCTCGGAAAGGTGCTGAGTCCACCACTTGGAAAGGGAGGGACTGCAGCACCAGCAACTTGGACAGGAGGACGTTCAGCTTCTGCACCGTCGGGTGCGTGCTCGCAAACTGTTGTCTCTTGGAAACGGATTCCAAGAAAGACTGCTGACGGAATCCGTGAAGAGGAGTAGCAGGAGAAGGAGCATCTGAACGAGCGGAAGATGCCAACCTCAGCAGAGGTGTTGGAGCCTTGACTGGCTGATAGAGGGCGATTGACGTCGGGTGACGGAGCAAGTAACGGAGCGGGTGATGGAGCGGGGGCTGGGGCAGGCAGAACCGTCGTATCTTTATCACGGTTTTCCCAGGCCACCGAATGGCGACGCTGCATATGCTGACGCAACGCTGTAGTCCCAACATGGGCCCCCTGGCCACGCTTGACTTTCTGGCCACATAGTCGACATACGGCTACGTTTACTTCCTCGGGCGGCTTGACGAAAAATTGCCACACCGCCGAGTAGGAAACTTTGCCCCCGCTACTCCTCACTGGCTGACTGCTACTTCCTCCGTGCACACCGGCACCACTACTGGCCGTGGTGGTAGGCTGCAGTGGAGCTGGTGCTCTACTCCGTGGCCGTTTGCCTCCACACTGCTGCGACCCTGCTGCCTCCTGGGCAACCCACCGACTGTTTTGCTCGCTGCCAAGCTGGCACCCTCTTCTCCTGATGATGTGGAAGCAATAGCCTGATGACAACGAGGCTGCCAAGTGCGATCAGCCTCATCATCATCAATTAGGGTCTCCGCCTCACTACTAGCCCCCTCGGCTGCGTGTGGGTCAGGAGACAGACCTGTCTCTAGACCGGCTACCGAGCCACTCTCCTCGCCAGTACTTCTTCGCCTGGCTGCTGAAGAGGCGGATGTCTCCCCCCGTTCCTGACCGCCCTCTGTTAGCTCTTCCTCACTGTACAGTGGGGCTGAGCCCACAGCATGCGATACTTCGCTTGGTGAGAGAACACCAAAGGACAGGGGCAGGTAGAGGACACGTGATTTCAGTGGGCTTGCTCCCGGGCCATGCCAACTAACGGTTGTGTCTGACGTACCCACCAACCGTTGGCTGTAGGTGTCAGAGGTGACCTGGGAAGAGGAAGATGACCGAGCCAACCAATCGATGACGGCAGGGTTGTCGGTGGAGACACGACCGCTGGATGACACCGGGAGCACTGGCCTCTGGTTGCGACTAGTGCTGCCTCGACCCCTTCCTCTGCTGCCACGTCTGCTCGCTCCTGAAACATTGCCTCCTCTGCCACTCCTCTGCGTGTTGTCTGACATACTCTTTAATTCAACGATTCTGTGTCCCTGAGTAACGATTCTGTGTCCCTGAGTAACAATTCTGTGTCCCTGAGTAACGATTCTGTGTCCCTGAGTAACGATTCTGTGTCCCTGAGTAACGATTCTGTGTCCCTGAGTAACAATTCTGTGTCCCTGAGTAACAATTCTGTGTCCCTGAGTAACGATTCTGTGTCCCTGAGTAACGATTCTGTGTCCCTCAGTAACGATTCTGTGTCCCTGAGTAACAATTCTGTGTCCCTGAGTAACGATTCTGTGTCCCTGAGTAACGATTCTGTGTCCCTGAGTAACGATTCTGTGTCCCTCAGTAACAATTCTGTGTCCCTGAGTAACAATTCTGTGTCTGTCCCTGAGTAACAATTCTGTGTCCCTGAGTAACAATTCTGTGTCCCTGAGTAACAATTCTGTGTCCCTGAGTAACAATTCTGTGTCCCTCAGTAACGATTCTGTGTCCCTCAGTAACAATTCTGTGTCCCTGAGTAACAATTCTGTGTCCCTGAGTAACGATTCTGTGTCCCTCAGTAACAATTCTGTGTCCCTGAGTAACAATTCTGTGTCCCTCAGTAACGACTCTGTGTCCCTCAGTAACGATTCTGTGTCCCTGAGTAACAATTCTGTGTCCCTGAGTAACAATTCTGTGTCTGTCCCTGAGTAACAATTCTGTGTCCCTGAGTAACGATTCTGTGTCCCTGAGTAACGATTCTGTGTCCCTCAGTAACAATTCTGTGTCCCTGAGTAACAATTCTGTGTCCCTGAGTAACAATTCTGTGTCTGTCCCCGAGTAACAATTCTGTGTCCCTGAGTAACAATTCTGTGTCCCTGAGTAACAATTCTGTGTCCCTGAGTAACAATTCTGTGTCCCTGAGTAAAAATTCTGTGTCCCTGAGTAACAATTCTGTGTCCCTCAGTAACAATTCTGTGTCTGTCCCTGAGTAACAATTCTGTGTCCCTGAGTAACGATTCTGTGTCCCTGAGTAACGATTCTGTGTCCCTAAGTAACGATTCTGTGGCCCTAAGTAACGATTCTGTGGCCCTAAAGTCTCTCTGGCCCTAACTCTGTCCCTAATACAGACAGGTCTGTCTCTCTTGAATGACCGGAGGCTAATGGAGAATTGTAAGATGGCCGCAATTTATAGCTCCACCATTACACAGTGCTGGCTGGCTGCTGACTGGCTAATGCGATCACGTCATGAATGAATGCATTATGGGTCAGCGCGCCTTGTCTGCGCGCCTTCCCAGAGATCCCCGCTCCGTCGCCACACATGTCGCCGCCATTTTTGGGAAAATTCGATTCGTGCATCCGAAGTTTGCTAATTTTCGGATTCGGCGCGAATCGAATTTTTCCTGAACTTCGAAACGAATTCCACTTCGCCATGTTCGATTCGCTCATCTCTAATTACTAGTATAAAAAAAATAAATAACAATTCCAGTATATACCAATATATATCCAATATATACCATTGTTTGTAGACACTATCATTTTCATGAAAACCAATTAATATATACTTATTGGGATTTTTTTACCAAAGACATTAGCAGAATACATTTTGGCCTAAATTTATGAAGAAATTTTCTTTTTTTTATAGGATATGTTTTATAGCAAAAATATTGTTTTTTTTTTTTAATTTTTGGTCGTTTTCATTTATAGCTTAAAAAAACCCCAGTGGTTATCAAATGTGACCAAACAAAAGTTCTGTTTGTGTGAAAAAAAACTATATAAATTTCATTTGTGTACAGTGTTGCATGACCGCGCAGTTGTCAGTTAAAGTAGCGCAATGCAATATAGCAAAAAATGGCCTGGTCAAAGAAAACATGAGTGAGCAGGCAAATCACATTTCTTTTATTTCTTATGGGATTCATATTCAAATGTAGGCAATGACAGAATGGCGCAATCATAAAACAAGGCAACAGGTAAACAAATGAAGTTACCCCTGTTCAAAAGTCTGCATACCCCTAGTTCTTAATACTATGTATTGCCCATTTTAGCACCAATGACAGCATGCAGTCTTTTGTAATAGTTGTGTATGGGCAGCACAGTGGGTTAAGTGGTTAGCACTTCTGCCTAGCAGCACTAGGGTCATTGGTTTGAATCCCTACCATGACACTACCCGCCTGGAGTTTGCATGTTCTCCCTATGCCTGCGTAGGTTTCCTCCCACACTCCAAAGACATGCTGGTAAGTTCATTGGCTCCTGTCTAAATTGGCCCTAGTATGTGTATGTATGAATGTGAGTTTAGATTGTAAGCTTCTTGAGGGCACGGACTGATATGAATGAACAATATATATGTAAAGCACTGCACAAATAGATGGTGCTATATAAGTACCTGTAATAAATAAATGAAGCCCCATATTCTTGCAGATGTTTTGGCAAAACCCTCCAAGTAATGCAAAGTCTTTGGTTGTCTTGCATGAATCGCACACTTGAGATTTCCCCAGAGTGGGTTGATGACATTAAGGTCAGGAGACTGTAGCGGGCACTCCAAAACCTTCACCTTTTTCTGCTGTAACCACTGGAGGCAGGGCTGGCGCAACCATAAGTTGGCTTAGGCAGTCAGCTTAGGGTGTTGGCATAGGGAGGCCAGTAAAATTTTGCTGGGGATTCAGATCTTGATCCGTTCTGCAAACGTGGTTTTTTTACAACTCCCTGCCATACCGACTGCAAGTGTGTGTACTTTAGTAAAGCCATCTGTCAGCTTTCACGTGGAAGTGATCCAAGAGGCTGTGAAGCCACATATCATTTCCACAACCACTGCCATGATGTGCCGCCCCCCGCGCAACCCTCCTCCCCATGCTTGCCAGGCTCTGCTGTCCTGCCTGCAGGCCCAGTGCAGTCATGGTGGGTTTCACTAGCAAGCAGGGCAGTGGGAGCTCAGAGGACCTCTGTGCACAGACCAGGAAGTGATGTGTATGATGTCACTTCCTGGTCCTGAACTGTCAATCACAGGGAACGATGCCCAGGACAGTAGTTGATGGAACACGATCTGTGTTCCATCAGCTGCAGTGGAGTACAGAGGAGTACAGAGGTCTAATAAAACCTGTCACTTATATGCTATCACATACTGTATGGGGCTATTGGTCCCCATGTGATAGCAATAAAGTCATGTAAATAAATGTAAAAAAAAAGTTAAAAATACCCCCCCACACACACAAACACATACTGTACTTGGGCTCCTAAATAGGAAAACGGCAATTGCCCTACACATGTTACATATCGTTGAGCACATCAGAGTGAGAGCAATAATTGTAGCAGCAGAGATCCTGCATAACTCTAAACTGATGACCTATAGGGGCTTTTATAGCATTGCCTATGAAAAATTATATGATATTGAAGTTTTCTGCCATTCCACGAGTGCACACAATTCTAAGGTCTGACAGGTTGAGTATCTATTTACTCGGTACAACCTCATCTATTATATTGTACCAAAAAATGGGTTATAAATTGTGTTTGTGTGCCCAAAAATAAATTTTAGTGTATTTTTTAAAAGAAATTTTGTGTTTCATTAACCATTGCGCTAATATTGTGCAACATAAAAAAAATGGAACTACCTACATTTTATTCTTTAGGGTGTCTTCTTTGTTTTGGGAGTTTTAAGTAATATTAAGGCCTACAATGATTTTTAAAACATGTAAACACAAAAATTAAAAAAATGTCTCTGGTATTCAAGTGGTTAAAATACCCATCTTCTGTTCCTTAACACTGCACCCTCTCTCCTACTGGGCACAGCGTGGACGTTTTAGTTTGTCTTACCTGCCAGCTGCCTGTAAGGGAAAGCGGGGAATGCATACCCCCCGGCCATTACACACTCCCATTGTTGAGGGTAGGAGGGTGGTGGGAGGATGATGGGGAGAGACAAAATGCACCTTCACCTGAGTAGACAAAATTACTTACACTGGCAATGACTGGATGTTCAATTTGGCCTTGTGCTTAGGGTCATTGTCATGCAGGAAAGTCCAAGAAAGTCCCATATGCAGCTTTTGTGCATTTCCAGATCACATGCTGCATTCATCTTGCCATCAATTTTCGCATGCCTTTAGAGCTCACACACCCCCAAAACATCAGTGAGCTGCCACCATGCTTCACAGTGGGGATGGTATTCTTGTCGCTATAGGCCTTGTTGACCCTTCTCCAAACATAGCGCTTATTGTTGTGAGTTGTGACCAAAAAGCTCTATTTTGGTCTCATCACTCCAGATTACAGTGTGCCAGAAGCTGTGAGGAGTGTCAAAGTGTTGCTGGGCATATTGTAACCAGGCTTTTTTGTGGTATTGGTGCAGTAACTGCTTCTTTTGTCAACTCAACCATGCAGCTAATTTTTTTCAAGTATCATCGTATTGTACTCCTTGAAACAACCACACCATCTGTGTCCAGAGAAGCCTGTATCTCTCTTGAGGTTACCTTTGGGTTTTTCTTTGTATCCCAAACAATTCTTCTGGCAGTTGTGGCTCCAATCTTTCTTGGTCTACCTGACCTACCTGAGGCTTGGTATCAAGAGATCTTCAAATTTTCCACTTATTAATAAGTGATTGAACAGTACTGGCTGGCATATTCAAGGTTTTGGATATATTTTTATATCCTTTTCCATCTTTGTAATATTTTATTAACAGTTCACATTAAAAACAAGGGTTCAGTATGCACACATTTGCAAATACATGTGTAAACTGCAGAGGCCACATCACGGCATCCCAGTATTATCTGCAGTTCTAACTCTATAAAGTTTGAGAGCCTCATAGTAGGAGCACATATATAATAATTGATAGATTGAGGGCAGGTATGCCTGGAGGAAGCACACACCTCCTTAAAGGCACAGGGATGCCGAGGGTGCCTGGGGTTTACGTTTTATTACATCTTCTGTGACATGTTTTGAAACATTATCCTACGTATACCCAGACTTATATGGTAACCTGTCTTACCCTGCTTGTGTAGGTTTGTTCATTGGTTATCCTTCCCCCAACCCCAGTGAGGTTTTAATGTGTTTCTTTTTCAATGATCTTTTAATATATCATATGTAAATAGCATTCCACTCCCTGGTAAATTAAAAAAATGTTTGTCTCCCACTGACATATCTATCAGAAAATCGAGGAAACAGGAGTCACTGGCAAGACAGGCCTGTGACATTAAATAAGGACATTAATCAATGTTCTTACAAAAAATGTAAACTGTGTTTCAGCAGAGCCTATAAAGTTAATGAACAAAGCTGTGGGGCATAAAATCTGCATTATGTTCTGTGTTCCATGACATTCCTAAGAGCTGTAATTTAGTTTGTTATACACATAAAAATTTGCCTCTGCGTAGACACCACTGACATTGGGTTGTACAGTATAACTTGGTTTACCTTGCCATATGAGTTTGCTAACATTTAGTTTACTGTGTCTCTATATAGTATTTTTTAAAGTGGAAGTCAAAGATTTCTTCCATGTAGCAATCCTTAGCTCTAATTATTGTGTCTTACAATTTACACTATTACTCTACTGCCAACAAGTAAGTAAAACTGCTTTTTCTAGTATCCTACACATAAATAAGCATTTTACCACTGCAGTTCAGAGGCAGTCTCACTGCAATGGAGGGTTTTTTTCCCCAGGGATAGACTTTAACAAATAGAACTGCCAATTGAAAATCAGCAGTTATGCTTTGAATTGATATACATCTGCCGATCACACGTAGGTCAATACAATGTGAGCCTTTTGAGCAAAGTGTAGTAACACATTACAGTAAATAAGACATTTATTTTGCGGGACAGTACTCAGCTGCAGAAAGGTCAAGTCTGATTGTTTGTAGTGGACAAAGAAAGCAACCAACAAAATTCCAGCTATCATCCAGCACAGGATGGTAAATGAAAGCTACCTCTTGATTGATTGTTAAGTACAATAAACTTTGTACATTTGAAATCTAAAAAGTGAGAAATTATCAATGTACTAAACAGGATAAAGAGGCCATAATGGATTTCCTTCCAGTTCCAAACTCCATTTACTTTTTTTCATTGAATCTAGGTTATAGAGACTATAGGATAATAAATGTTGATAGCCCTCTCATAGAAGGCTTTACTAACCTTCCTGGTTTTCTATGGCTCAAAGGCCTTAAATCTGGCACTGTTCTCCATACTGCTGTCTTAATTATTACAAACAGCGCGTAAAGTGATTTTAATAGCTGAAGGTTTTTTAACTTAATACATTCTAAAAAACCTTCTGTATGCTGCAGCCCCAATAGTGCCTCCATTATACTCAATCCAGGGATGTGAACAGGAGCCGCGGCTGTCCCGGTTCCCCCTCTCCTCATTGGCTGAGACACAGCAGCAGTTGCCATTGGCTCCCACTGCTGTCAATCACAGCCAGTGAGCCAATGAAGAGAGAGTAGGGGCGAGGCTGAGATGCTGCTGTATGTATCTTATGGACACATAGAGCGGGGCTCAGGGGCAAGCATGCATCAGTACTCGCATAGCAAGCGGTTGGCTATTGGGGCACTGGTCAAGGAGCACCAGCAGGGGACTCAAGAAAAAGGATCAAGGCTGCTCTGTACAAAACCAGTGCACATAGAGTAGCAGGTAAGTATGACATGTTTGCTATTTAAAAAAAAAAGAAAAAAAAAACCTTTAGAATCACTTTATTAATAAGTAGCAATGCCAAAGTAAGGCTATTACTTTCACTGGAGCACTGAATACATATTTCAAGTTGGGTATATGGAAGCTACTGATTGCAAGATATTGGAACCAGGGTAAATCTCCCTCTATGAAGGAATGGTTTACTGTATTCAACAATTTCTACTGTTTGGAAAAGGAACATTATAGGGCAAAAGAATATCACAGAAAATTTTACATAACATGACCAGCTTTAGGCATGCTGGAAAACAGCATCTGATCAGCACTGGCAGCCAATAACTGCTTGAACTGATCAGTGTCTTCTGGCAAGGAGGCAGTCCCCCTCAGATTACAAAGGCACAGCAGGGCAGATCGCCGCACTAACATCCTTTGTGTTAGTATGGTGATTTCTTCATTTTTGTTTTCATTCACCTGCTTGGCTAAACAAAAAAGCTTCTAGTGTACAAAGCTTAACTAAAATGTTTTTAATTTTTTTTTATGGTGGTACAAAATAGGGTTGATTTAATAAAGGCAAATACACGGTTCACTTTGTGAGAAAAACTACATTTCGCAAGGGAATTTGCCCCAGAGCTTAGTGAATGTGGTGAAGCTCTACTGACTTCCATAGTCCATTCATGTGCAAGCAAAAATGCTGTTTATGGTTTTCTTTGCACATGATTGGGTATTCTTTGCAAAGTGAAACTTCACCACATTCCCTTAGCTCCAGGGTTTTTTTCAGCGGGAACGTGGATAATCGCAGTTCCACCACCTCAAGCACTGAATGTATGTAATGGCAAGGGGTGCTGGGGTGCACTGAGGGTCTATTGTTGTTGTCTGCTGGAGGGATCTATTGTTGCAGCAGGGTCTATTGTTGCTGGGGAGGTGTATTGTTGCTGGTGGAGTCATATGTTGCTGGGAGGGATTTACTGTTGAGGGAGATGTCTATTGTCACTGGCTGCTTGAAGGTCTACTGATGCTGGCTGCTGGGAGATCCTTTGTTGCTGAGGAAGGTCTGTTGTTACTGGGGGGGTCTATTGTTGCTGGGAGATCTATTATGGATGGGAGGGTCTAATGTTGCTGGGGGGTCTATTGTTGAGGTGATATAAATTACAATACATCTTAGCACCTCAAAATGAATAGTTCTGTATTCTCTAAAAGGGGACGTACTGGGAGGTGGGTAGGGGGTGGAACCAAGGGACAGTGCTCAGAGTAGAGTAAGACAGACAAGGGGTGACTTGAAGAGGGAGGTGGAGAGTACCTGCACCTATTCCCTGAGAAAAAAGCCCTGCTTAGCTCTGGGGTATATTCACTTGCAAAATGCAACTTCCCTTGCAAAGTGAGCAGCCTAATTGTTTTTAGTAAATCAACCCAAATCAGTGTAATTTTGGTTCACATGTGTGAAGTTCATAGATGTGACTATTGTCTCTTTTGCACACAGTCAATTTCTGTTATTAATAAACAGATCCTGGCCATATAGCAAGTATGGGTTGGAATGAGAGCTACAGTCTAGGAGCACTGTGTGGCTTTTATACTTACAAGTTAAGAAGAGAGCCTGGGAGGGTAGAAAGTTTCACTGAGAAAGGTAAATTTGCCATGATGTAAGAAAAGACAAACAAATGTGATGAATAGACAGACTGATATATCTGTATGTAGATGCATGTGGCCAATCAGTTCTGTATTCTGTGTCATAACCCAGTTTATAGACAGCATATTTGGCTTACACTATATTATGTTTAATAACTTGAAATTACAGACATGTGTTCCTTAAGGAAGCTGATTGTCTCAACATGTAATAGAGTGCATTACTGTTATTGCCAAAGTACTGGTTCCAAATGTACATACTTAAATATACATACTTTCACGGCTCATTGAATGGTTTAACAGTTTTTTCATAGGTTGATGGATTTATTCACAAACGTTTACAAAAAATTCAGAAACAATGGGCATTATTGTGGTGTCTATTTAGGACTATGAGCCCGGTTGGCAACAACTATGGTATACAATTGACTTTTTTTAGATACACAAGAGCTGACTAACATCTTAATTACATTAAATGTTGGTTATTCAGTATAATTTAGGAAAATGGCAATAAAGTGTTATGTCCAGGAAAAATAAAAAAAATTGCCCATGTAAAAAAAATTAAATTTCTGTGCCTACAGGAAGCTCAGTATCACCTGGCCTTTTATTTATCCTCACCCATATCTGTAGGTCCTACTAGTAAAGGTGTTGATGGTCCATTTCCTTTGTGTGGGTGACAATGCTGTAAGATGTCTGTAGAATTATCTGTAATAACACTCCACTTAAAGTGCTTCACTATAGTTGCATTATTGAAAATTATGTTGCAGGTAGAGGCTGGGTGAGGGTGGTTGGAGCAGAAGCTTCTTCTGCCTCCACACTGCTCCAGTCATCTATGGCAATATGTAGGATGGGGCTATCAACCTTGTAGTAAATGGATGTGAAGATTAGAAACACTTGGGTTTTTACAGTCCATTAACATGCAATGAGGCCTAATGCATGTAGCATAACTGCTCTGGCTTGGCAGTTCTCACACCAGGAGGTCTACAAGGAGCACCCTTGGAGTTATCCAGCAGTTGAGAAAAACAACGGTAGTGCCACACCAATTACCATTTAGAAAAGTATGCTTATTAATTCTTAAACACACAAAATGCTACAACCAGTGCATTTCAGGGGTTACAACAGTCCCCCTTTGATCAGAGCCTGTGTTCTTTTAGCCCCGAAATTCTTTCTGACACAAATCCAAGCCTACCACCAGAGCCATTATGTTGTCTGAACAGAAAAGGAAGCAGTCACATGACCACTGATTTAGCCTGAAAAATAAGGTACAATTTCATGATTTTTTTTTAAATACAGGCATGGGACAATTCTTTCAGAGATATGGAGTTGCTTGCATATATGATTTTAGGTAAAAAGGAGTGCTCTTACCATAGGGGATCTCTAGAGGTATAAAGAACTGTGACGAATTAAGCCCATCTCAGAACTTAATATACACTTTGAATAGCAGAATTCCAGACCTTCAACATCCAGTGATTCATTCTCCCAGAGCCCCATCTTACACGTAATTTTAAAAAACCTGTATACATCCCTTTGTTCTAACTAGCTGTTTTCTGGCCAGTCGCATGTTATGTGGGGCCCTCTTCTGTTCTTCTGATTCAATGGGTGGTCCTTAATATTGTGCAGAACAGCACTCACATAGTAGCATGAGCACTGTTCTCTATATCATTAATCTGCGAGTCCAAGCTTCCATGACGATGCACCCACAAGGGTTGTCAATGATATCCTGAGCTTAAAACTTGAGAGTTAAATAATGCTGGACTTAATTCTACCTGGAAGAGGACCAGCGCTGGAGGATGGAGAAAGACTCAGAGGGAAGTGCTGGACTATGGAGATGGTGAGTAGTGTTTTGAACCTTTTTTTTGTTGCTATAAGAAAAGGGGAAGCAAGAAAAAACTGGAGAGCCGATTTAACATTTTAAGGGAACATATAACCATTTGTAAGAGCTGATTCACACATGTGCAGTGCAGATTGAAGCTCAGGTTTCACAGCTAATTGATACAGTAGTTGTTCAGCGGTTCAGGTCATGTTTACATCAGGTTCAGGACAGGTTTAGACCAGGTTCAGGTCAGGATTTTATCCTGTTCAAAATTGATGACATGTGCGGTTTAGAAACGGTTCCCATAGAAGTTAATAGCCTGTAGTCTACACCTGAACCGGACCGCACTGCTCAGAAATCGGAGAGAACTTTTTTTCAATCCGCAGTGAATCCACAATAAATCCACACTGCCAGTGTACCGAACATATGTGAACAGGTACCATAGAAAACAATGTTATTTCACATGTCATGCGGATTGGCTGTGGTTCAAACCGCAACCAATGCGCATATATGTGAACTGGCGCTAAAGCTTTTTTTTTCTGTATGTAAATGTGAAATGTGATCAGCTTAATGCAGTCATGTTAAGCTGTGTTGGTTTTTATAGACCTTGTTTCAATGTGTAGTTCGTAAATAAACATGAACATGGGGGAGCCGCATTTGCTCTTTGCTTACACAATATGAGTTTTATGATTAGTAGTGTGGCATTACAATTGTGCTTTACTGTTCTTTTCTATCAATACAAGCCCAAATCAGCTTTGACTGACTAACAACAATAGACTATGTGGCTTTTTATAACTGGCTTCTTAGTAGTGTCATGCTGACTGCATTGTATGAAACATGCAGAGAGAAAGATAATACACTTACTAACAAGTAATAACTATAAAGCAATGTTATAATATCAAAATGCGAATTACACATCCAAAATTGTCTTAGGTACATGTTAGAGCAACACAAAATGATTACTCTCTAAAAATACATTACAATTTTGCTATAATCACATTTGTTTAACATTTATGAAGTTATGGGTAAATAAAATGTTTAAATAGTTGATTAAAAGGTAATCTTTTTCCTTTTCAATACACTTTTTATTACAAAGTCATACGTCACTCATTAAAATAATAAAAATAAATGTTGTTTATCAGAATAAGACACCATTCTTTAATTGTTTTCTCCAGGCCTAATATCTAACAAAAAAAAATAGATGCTATCTAAAAAATCAATGCTACATAGCTGTTTGTTTTACAAAACAGAAAGCACTCTCACAAATATTTCTTAGCTTGAACTGAACTATTATGTGCATGAAGAGAGAAATCAATATCTATTAGAAAGTCAAAAGATAAAGTAGAATTTTTGTAAGAAAATGTACAATATGTTGACAAAAGTATTGGGACACCCCTCCAAATCACTGGATTCAGGTGTTCCAATCACCTCCATGGCCACAGATGTATAAAATCAAGCACCTAGACATGCAGAGAGAGAGAGATCAGGAAGGGAGAGCGGGAAATAAACACAGAAATACAAATGTAAAAGTATAAGGCTGAACACGTCAGTTTGTCTCAGCCGCGAGATAAATCATTTGAGGCATCTACTAAGAGGTAAATAATAGCGATAACAATAATAACTAGAAAAGCTACAATTTCTGGGGAAATTGTGTGAAGTGTTCTTGCCTCCACCAGTAGTCTACAAATGGAGTGGGCGGAGTAACTGGGTGGAGTGGCTTGTCACTCTGCTGCCTGCTCACACACCTGGGTTCCTCTGGCAACTCACTCTACAGCAAGGGCAGAGAAGAGCGGTTAAAAACAAACTGCTCCAACTTGCTCACTTCACTGGCGGTTGCCATATTCAAACGGTTGTAGTTTAAAAAATTATAAATCCTTAACTGAAGAGCTTTATATTGTGAGAATCACAAGACCCAGACCTACATTTTGATGCATAGTATGTCTCTGAAATATTAAAGATGAAGGCACAATCGCAGTTTAGAAATTGCCCTTCAAATTTGAGGTGGCTAGAGTGGAGTTTCAATGAATGTCAATGGGCGGCGTGAGTTGCAAACAAATGGTCATGTTGTGAAAACTATCAGGACTATGGCTTAGCCATGGACATGTTTAGTGGCAGCAGGGATAGTTGAACGTTTTGATATAAGATTTGTGTTGGTGGGCTTGAAAATGAGGGAGTGATGGCAGTTTAGAAATCATGTCCTGATTTTTCAGCTCACACTCTAGCTTTTGTCAGTTCCCACTCTAGTTTTGAACATTCTGCCATTCATTCCTATGGGACCAATTTCACCACAAAAACGCCGATATTTCGTGAACCGTTCCACAAAGTAATAGCACACCAATCGGGAACAATCCGCACGTTTTGGTATATTACTGTCTATGTAGTGTAAAAACTGTGGGAGGAGTTAGGGTGGTAAATTTGGCTATAATAATAAGAATATACGTATATGTGAGATAACAGTAAGTGGTCTTGCCATGCAAGAACACTTAATAATAGTAATAATATTGGGACAAGAGGCCCTGTGAGGGCCTATGAGTGTCAGCTGTGGTGACAGTACTATTCCTGCACCTGGAAGAACGGTTACTTAAATAGGGGACTGTACGTCTAATGCATCATTAAGACCCTTTGGGACCAGAGAGCCCAAATGGTGAATCCAAAAGGATACATAGAGTAGTAACTCCTGAAGAAGCGATAATGTTGCGAAACATGTCGAGCAACTATAGAGTAACTACTATGTGATTACCCATATCGACATTCGATTTATGCCTTTTGATATCATTACCGGGATATGGTACATTTGTGTCAATTTTAATAAGATAAATATTTGAAGAATTTTTTAGCTAGCATAGAATACCCTACCCCAGGGGCAGACTGACAACTCATGGGGCCTCCGGGCAATAGGGGATCATGGGGCCCCTGTGTCCTTGCCCAAACTCAAAAAAGCCTATGAAAAAGGTACCAGGGGCATCTCATGGGGCCCCCTACTGACCCTGGGCGCTCGGGCAATGCCCGAGTTTCCCAATGGTCAGTCCGCCCCTGCCCTACCCCCATCTATGGGAGTCTTGTATTCTTAGTGGAACAACATGTATGTAACTGATGTGTATGGTTTACATTCCTTTATTAAAGTGTTTTTTAAATATTTTTGTCGCAGTGCCTCTAAAGTCCGCAATTGGCCTTTGCTTGATGCGTCTGAATTATTATATTTAATGTATTTCACTAAAGTGACATGACACTGTGTGTTTGTCGAACCCAAATCTGGTTCGAAGTGAGCATATGGTGCGACCTACAGGAGCCCGCAGGGACACTAGACAGTAGATGACAAATTGTGTACTACAGTTTATTATTATTATTATACAGTATTTATATAGCGCCAACGGTTTGCTCAGCGCTGTTTATGAACTGTTTAATCAAGTGGGCCTTCCTATCTGCTTCGAAGAATTCCTTCTTTCTGTGACACATATGTTCACATTCCCCACAGTTGCATACCACACATCTGTAGCTGCCCTTTTGATCAAACAAGGTACTCCACTTGGTTGTGGGACATTTGTTGGAAAGTTTGATCCTGCTAGGGGATATTAAGCTTTTTTAGATCTCATGGGCGATGGAAGATCGTGTGGGGAATATATGCACAAAGATGCGGATCTTGAGATAAGATACCCCAATATTTCTTCAGAGTTTTCTTGATGTGGAAGGCATTCTGGTTAAACCTGGTACAGAATGCTAGACTATGTTGATTGGTATGTCCCCTGCAAGTCGTGATCTTGGATGCAATAGCAGGATCCCTCTCTGTAGTCGCTGGCTGTTATATTCGATTCTATATTTATTGTATGCTTCATTGATTGTATGTGCTGCATATCCTTTTTCCAAAAACTTTTGTTTCAGGCTTTAGCTTTGAGTGTCATAATCATCCACTTGTGTGCAAGTCCTCTTGAGCCTGCAATATTGTCCCAGAGGAACATTATTGATCCATCTGGGATGATGGCGGCCCTTAGCAGGCAAATAGGAGTTGCCTGCTGTGGGCTTGAAGTGTGTTTTGGACACAATATGTGAGTCAGGTCCAACTCAAGATTCCAAAAATACTAGAGTGGAGTCCTTCACAACGTGTGTGAACTCGATACCAAATGGAGTGGATTGAATAAAATCATTCAACGTGGACAAGGGGCCATCCCAAATGATCAAAATGTCATCAATGTAATGAGCATAGAGAACCAGGTTTGCTCCAAAAGGGTTATAATTCCATATATGGTGTTGCTCCCAAAATCCCATGAAGAGATTGGCATAACTGGGAGCAAACCTGGCTCCCATCACTGTGCCTCTGATTTGTCTGTAGAATTGTCTTGTAAATGTGAAGTAATTGTGAGTGAGAGTAAACTCAATACACTTGAGAATTTATAAGATCTGGGATGGATGTAGGGAGTTGTCCTTGGAAAGAAAATGCACTGTCAGTATGCCATAGTCATGAGAAATTAAGTGAGAAGTGGGCAGCTGTCTGCAGAGTCAATAGCTAAAGACCTCCAAACTTTGTGTGGACTTCATATTAGCACAACAAAGGTGTGTAGAGAGCTTCAATGGGGTTCCATGGCCAAGCAGCTGTACCTAAGCCTTACATCACCAAGTGCAATGCAAAGCATTGGATGCAGTGGTGTAAAGCACACCGCCACTGGACTCTAGAGCACTGAAGACGTGTTCTCTGGAGTGATGAATCACGCTTCTCTCTCTGGCAATCTTATGGATGTGTCTGGGTTTGGCGTTTGCCAGGAGAACGGTACTTACCTGTCTGCATTGTGCCAAGTGTATAGTTTGGTGGACTGGAGAGTATGGTGTGGGGTTGTTTTTCAGGGGTTGGGCTTGGCCCCTTAGTTCCAGTTAAGGGAACTCTTGTTGCGTCAGCATACCAAGACATTTTGGACAATTTCACGCTTCCAACTTTGTGGGAACAGTTTGAGGATGGCCCCTTTCTGTTCCAACATGACTGCGCACCAGTGCACAAAGAAAGGTCCATAAAGACATGGATGAGTGAGTTTGGGGTGGAGGAGCTTGACTGACCTGAACAGAGTCCTGACCTCAACCCTATGGAACACCTTTGGGATGAATTAGAGCGAAGACTGTGAGCCAGGCCTTCTCGCCCAACATCAGTGTCTGACCTCACAAATGTGCTTCTGGAAGAATGGTCAAATATTCCCATAGACACACTGCTAAACCTTGTGGACAGCCTTCCTAAAAGAGTTGAAGCTGTTCTAGCTGCAAAGGGTGGGCCAACTCAATATTGAACCCTACGGACTAAGACTAGGTTGCCATTAAAGTTCATGTGCGTGTAAAGGCAGACGTCCCAATACGTTTGGCAATATAGTGTACTTGTTGAATGTATTGTGCTCCAAGTATGTGTTTTTTTACATTTTGCTACTACTCATGAACCTGATCTGGCCTAAAAGTGTCTAAGGTAGTAATAGTTCTGAAGTACAGGTACCTGTGTCCGTCTTTAAATGATCCATGTGACAGTGACCTCCTTTGGCCCTAGGCATAGGATGCTGCAGGCCCTTGGCTTTTCTCCTTTTGGACATGGAGGCACCAGCAGGAGCCACTGATCACAGTCAGTAAGCAGAGAGCCAGGGACAGGGCCAAGCCATGCATTGTGTGTCTACAGACACACACAGTGTGGCTCTGGATCAAGCCCACCCCAAACTCACTCATAACAAGTGGCTTGCTATGAGGGCACTCGGCAGGGGGGAGGAGCCAGGAGCACTGGTGGGGGACCTGAGAAGAGGAGGATCGGGGCTGCTCTGTTTAAAACCATTGCACAGAGCAGGTAGGTATAACATGTTTGTTATTTTAAAAAAAATAGATTTACAATCACTGTAAGTCCCACCGATTATGATGCTTATTTCCATTGTCATTCAGCTGTTAAATAAGCAGTTAAATCTCTGCCCCCTCCCCCCCCCTTCCCCTTTATACTTACCTAATTCCTAACTCAATCCAGCGATGTGCACAAGTGCAGAGGCTCCCTCTTTATTGGCACAGACATACAGAGTGGGCTCAGGAGCGAGCAAGCATGTGTGCTGCCAGAGCAAGCAGCTAGCTATGGGGCAATTGGCGGCGGGAATGGGCCAGAAGTGCTGCTGGGAAACCCAAGAAAGAAGCTGCTCTGTGCGAAACCATTGTACAAACCAGGTAAGTATGACATGCTTGTTATTTTTAAGAAAAATAAAAAACCTGCCTTTACAATCACCTTACTCTTAAATTGTGCTCTGGATCTAAGGGGCTCCTCAGGAAAAGGGGATTTAACACAAAAAATGTTTTACCTAATAATGTTTTAAAACCCTTGCTTCTGTGTATATCTTTTAAGTACATATACACTGCTCAAAAAATCAAAGGAACATTTTTTAATCAGAGTATAGCATCAAGTCAATTAAAATTTCTGGGATATTGATTTGGTCAGTTAAGTAGCAGAGAGGGCAGACGACCCCCAAAACAGGAATAGTTTTACAGGCGGAGGCCACTGACATTTTTTCTCTACTCATATTTTTTTGACTATTTTTCACTAGTTTTGCACTTGATTAGGGTCAGTGCCACTACTGGTAGCATGAGGTGATACCTGGACCCTGGTTGCAGAGGTTGCACAGGCAGTCTAACTCCTCCAGGATGGCACATCAATACGTGCCATTGCCAGAAGGTTTGCTGTGTCTCCCAGCACAGAGATTCCAGGAGACAGGCAGTTACTCTAGGAGAGCTGGATAGGGCCGTAGAAGGTCCTTAACCCATCAGCAGGACCGGTATCTGCTCCTTTATGTAAGGAGGAACAGGATGAGCACTGCTAGAGCCCTACAAAATGACCTCCAGCAAGCCACTGGTGTGAATGTCTGTGACCAAACAGTCTTGAAACAGACTTCATGAGGGTGGCCTGAGGATCCGAAATCCTTTAGTGGGCCCTGTGCTGACTGCTCAGCACCATAGAGCTCGATTGCCATTGAACACCAGAATTGGCAGGTCCACCACTGGCGTCTTGTGCTTTTCACAGATGAGAGCAGGTTCACCCTGAGCATGTGACAGACATGAAAGGGTCTAGAGAAGCCATGGAGAACGTTATGCTGCCTGTAACATTGTTCAGCATGACCGTTTTGGTGGTGGGTCAGTGATGGTCTGGGAAGGCATGTCCATGGAGGGACGCAAAGACCTCTACAGGCTAGACAATGGCACCCTGACTGCCATTAGGTATCGGAATTAAATCCTTGGACCCATTGTCAGACCCTATGCTGGTGCAGTGGGTCCTGGATTACTCCTGGTGCACAACAATGCCCGGCCTCATGTGGTGAGAGTATGCAAGAAGTTCCTGAAGGATGAAGAAATTGATACCATTGAATAGCCCCCACGCTCGCCTGACCTAAATCCAATAGAATACCTCTGGAATATCATGTTTCTGAGGTTGCACCTCAGACTTTCCTGGAACTCAGTGATTCCCTGGTCCACATCTGGGAGGAAATACCCTAGGGCACCATCCATCGTTTCATTAGGAGCATGCCCTGACATTGTCAGGCATGCATACAAGCACGTGGGGGCCACACAAACTACTGAGCACTATTTTGAGTTGCTGCAATTAAATTTGAGGACTAACCTGCTGCATCATTTTTTTTCACTTTGATTTTCGTGGAGTCTTTGAATTCAGTCCTCTGTAGGTTGATCATTTTAATTTCCATCAAACAATGGGGCATCCATACGTTCCTAACACATTACCCAGTCCATATCAGTATAGATATGATGATATTTTTCCCCACTGAGATCCGATGTGTTTTCAAAGTGTTTCTTTAATTTTTTTGACCAGTGTACAGTATATACAATGAAAGCCATAATTGCTCATTGCATATGCATACTCTACATAATGCTTAGTATTGCTAGACAGTGTAATTCCTTGTAAGTCTACCCGACATGTTCTGATTGACTGAAAATAATAGACTCTCTGTAGTCACTAATGACATGAAACACCCACAATGGTATTAGTAGCCAGAGAACATGTCATCTATGCTCCTACAACTTTAGTCTTTGTAACGGTCTCCTGACATTCCAACTGGGTATCTCTACCAAAAAGCTGCTTCCCAAGCTCTGGAAGAGGAGGCAAGTGACTATAGCTGTAACTACCCCAAAGAACTAGACATCACCATTTTTGGAGTAAAAAAGAAGAACTACTTTATTAGAGAAACACACTGAGTTGATACAGAACACCATCAGATACAGTAAGAGCTTAGAGATACATAGGAAGCCATAGGTTACAATGATAGTTCTTTCTGGATAACTTGAAAACACAATAAAACGCAGGCAATGATTCTGACAGACTTCATAATGGAGCTTAACCTATGCTAAACCTTTAGGTTAGGTAGTGCTTTTATTCATATGAATAAATTACTTTCAGCTTAAAATAACACTGCTAATACTAATATGTTCTTTACTGATGTATCATAAGTATGGATTTTAATAAGTCCTTTTAAATTGCAAGGTGTATTAGCACTCTATTTTACTTTAATATAATATTATAAATAACATATTTAAAATGTCTTACTGTAGAGGTGCACTATACAATAAACGGGTAAATACGGTATGCAGTCAGTATGATACAGGGACACCAACACATGATTTGATATAAATGAAAAGAGAATCTCTTGGATTCTGTGAGAGCATTAGACAAGGGTAAAGTGCTTTGTAATGGAACAGTGAACAAGCCATGTGTCGGAGGCTTTAATCTGAGGGGAGGATTGTATCTGCTTACTCAGAGAAGTGGATTAGGAAAAAGGTGGGAGATGAGACATAGAGATTGTGATATACATTCACTGGCAGGTCTTAGGGAGCAAAAAAAAGGTGTTTTGGTGGACAGCCTAATGGAACTGGTAAAAGCTCAGACATGAGAGAAATATTGCAGATGGGGAATAAGAGGTCACATCACTGGTCTTTGGGTAATGCAGCAGCCAGGCAATCCTAAAAGACCTGGGTGTTTATTTCAACTAAAGAACAACAAACATTACAGGGAAATGGCTATGGTTGTGAGAAAGCAATGGCCATGCTTGTGAGAAAGACACACTGATACCAGTAGTTTGCTGAAGATTGTAATGGAAAGGTCATCTTAATGGCATTAAGTTGCAGAATGGCTTGTAATGTAATAACAGTATATATGCTATGACTTTTTTTACACAGGTGGTCATTTTTACAATTACTTGGATTGGTAATCAAATTAAAATATATAATTTTCTGAATGAGCATAAATTGTTTCCAAAATATTCCTTCTTTAATTTGGAAATACTGTATATTTACATAAAGACAGACATATTTGCTCACTACGTAGGCAGGCTTTAATATTCTCAATATCACCCCAATAGCCTTAAAAAATATTACAATATGAATGCAAAATGTGAAAAACATACAATATACAGAAACCCCAAAAATTATAAATAATAAAAATATATAAAAATTAGTTCACTCGTGTCCAAAAGTAAAAGTCATTCCAAACTCTGATTCCTTTATGGAAAATTTTTCTTCCCGGATCTTTATTGCCGAGCACTCCAATTGGCTCCCAAAGAAAATGTGAACCTCCACAAAAAAGAGAACTCATATAGTGCATTAACTTTATAAAATAAATAAATAAATACATATCAATAATTCAAAACAATATGCACTGTGCAACTTCAAAAATTCAAACGTGACCTTATAAGTGAAAGGTGAACGCAGTGTAACAACCGTGATTGTGAGTCACTTTGTGAGTATAAATAATCCAAGTGACCATTCAGTGTGAACTTCTAAAGTGTAAGGAGAAAATACCCTTACCAAAACACTATAGAACACGCCTTAATATCTCAAGAGGAATATTCGCCAAGCTCCAACAAACTCCTTCCCAGCCTGAGTAACACTCTTTATGATGTTATCACAGCCTCTTATAACCTTCTCCTAGAGGCTTTAATATGTGCATGGTTGAACTGCAATATGACCATGTTTCACTGTTCCTTTTTACAAGTCTGCATGTTAGGCTGGAACTGATGATGATGATGATTATTATTATTATTATTATTATACAGCACTTTTATAGTAGTTTGCACAGCGCTTTACAATATAAAGGGAGATAGTACAGCTACAATACAATCAAAAGAGGAGGATTAAGAGGGCCCTACTCATAAGAGCTTACAATCTAATAGGGTGGATTAAAAACAATAGACTTCCAAGTTTGTATAAAGACCAAAGCAGTTTACCAAAAGAATCACCAAAGAATAATAAAATTGAGCCCTTACACTGTGAAGATGCCTTGCTCATTATCCCACAGTCACACTGGCAATTCTTCCTTGTTGGGTATACACATATCCTGCTGAACCAGCCAAATTTCTGTGTGTGTGTATCCCTCTTTATTCAACAGAAGCCAATTGTTAGACTAGATTCTGTCTAATGGTTCTGCTGGAAAACACTAGCACTAATTGGTGTATGTTGATGGGGGGGAGTCCCAACTGTCAGAATACAATAATGCAGCAGGGAGACTCTGCTTCTACATTGCTTGTGTAGATGCAGGGATGTTTCTTTTTGTTCAACCCACTGGTTAAATGAAAAAAATCTTGCAGAGTATACCCAACTTTAGTCTCCTGGGTTTAGTAAAGTTGGGAATCATTCAACGTGGAAAGCAGTATTAAGCAGCATAAGTATTGCACCCAGAGCATTATCCACTGGTTGTGGAATAGATGCAATAGCAGACAGCTGTAAAATTCTACTACTACACCATTACAAATGCAGCTCAAGAGCTTCCTGAAGATGTGTGCAGCCACATTTTCTCCTCCACAGTTAGTGGCTTCTTATGCATCACACTAGGTTACTGTTTCATCAGCTGCCCTCCCCGAGTTGTGATTGTTTCACGCAATATCAGTCCTAATCAAAAACTAGGAAAACGTTTTGATGGTCACCCAATATGATTTTGGTTGTTGGGAAGCAACCCCTACATTATTAGATCTTTTGATCAAATCAAATATTGCTGTTGTCGCTTGCTATTTTTTTTAGGATCAACTTATGCTTTGCTTCTCTATTTAGATCTAGGTAAAATCCGAAGTGCAGTGGGAAGCGCACAGCTGCTCATGTCACAGAAGTTTCAGCAATTTTATTGGCTTTGTCAGCAAAATCTGGTAAGTCACTTCTGCAAAATTATAAATATAAATAACATCAATGTGTTTGAAATTTTGCATCAACTTTTCTTACTCGTATGAAAACTCTTTACCATAATGTCACATCTTTTAGAAATAACCAGAAACATCTTTACATATGAAGTGTTCATTAGGCACAACTGTTATCATTAAAGAATACAGTGTAAGCTGTAGATTTCACCACAAGATTTCATCTTCCTTATATCTATCTGTTGTACCATGTACTTGTGTTAAAAAGCTCTCTTTGTATTTCTTCCTTGAAAACTTCCTAGTGATCCTGCCAGTCCCGCTGCTTTTCAGATATGCCCAATGTAATTCCACCTTTGTGACCACTTGATGGCACCTAGTTAAAGGAATGGGTTAGGCGCAGGACCATTTGATTTAATGGGCATGTAGGTGACTTAGGAGCCAGTAGGGGTCCCCACAGGTAGAATGCATGAATAGGTGGGGACATATAGAATTGGTGCCTGCCCTTTCCTTGCCAGCAGTGGAGCACCCTGGCCTAGCATATAAATAGTTGAGGCAATGAGACAACTCTTTCTCTTGACCATAGGAAGCAAGGTGGGGACCAAGCTGCATCAATAAAAGCTAAAAGAGTTGTACATCCCTGCATAGTGATGCCAGACTCTGGGCAACCTCTGTAAGGTATAGGCTGCTCATCAACTCACACTTTCTCCACCTATCAACCCTTCTGCTTATTATAGAAGCAGTGTCCCATCTCCTGGACCCAGAATAATTGTGGTCATGAATATATATGGACTTGACTAACTGTTCAAGTAAATGGTTAAAAGACTTATTGCTTCTGGACGCTTCCTTCTCCTAACCCTTGGATGGGAAGGTGTACTGGTAACTTATCAGTGAGAGTTTTGATGTGCTACTGTAAGGCCTGTAGCAGGAATGGTGAAGTGCAGCTGTAGAATGTAGCACTGGTTAGGCTGAGGGGTGGCTGAGAAGAGCATGCTGATTTATTTTTTAGCTTTTGGTGGATTGTAAATAGATACAATTGCATTAATTAATTTAATTTAACTTAATAATACAATGTACTTAAGAAAAATTTTTTTTTTTTTCTTAATTGGTCAAGTGACCGCCAGAGCACCAGTCAGCTCTGGGTGGACCAACGCAAAGGACACAAGACACTGCAGTGATGTGTGAATGACACATCACATGCAGCAAATATACTCCGCCTACATATTTCATATGGACTTACAAATTACTGTAGAAAGATCACTTGGCCAAATTTAAAAAGAAGTTAAAAATGTTTTTATCAGCATTCTTATTTGAGATATACTGTGTACAGCATGCTTTTAATGATAACCACCACTATGCGTATAGTTAATTGTGTGTCTACAGTATGAGTTCAGAAACACTTGGGCTTGGTGTATTGTATGCTGCCTCCTATGAAACTGCTTAATTGCACTTTGCTTTATTGTACTTATCAGGGGCGGACTGACTATTCGGAAACTCAGGCACTGCACGAGGGCCCGGGGTCAGTAAGGGGCCCCATGAGATGCCCCTGGCACCTTTCATAGGCTTTTTTGGGGGTGGTTTGAGTGTTGCCGAGGACACAGGGGCCCCATGATCCCCTAGTGCCCAGGGGCCCCATGAGTTGTCAGCCCACCCCTGGTACTTATTATATATAATTCTTGGCCAGGGGGTTTGCAACTTGTTTAGGGTAAGTATAAAGGAGTATTGTGTATATTATATATATATATATTGCATACATTTTAATTATTGTTAACACTAGGCTTTACTAGCATAGAAGTCATGCTTGGCTGAGATGGTTGTCCAGAGCAACGTATTAGGCAGAGTAGGACTGACTAGATTAGAGGAAAAATATATAGGGGCATTTATCATGTTGACACATATTCATGTTTTTGGAGGTTGCAGTGCCCTTATAAATATGAAATAACTTACTATATGAAGGGGAGCCTCATGAAAGTACAGCCATTTACACTTACATATAGGATTAAAAACACGGTAGAAGACCACCTACAATTGTTTGTATATTTGGCAATATGCACCACTTATTCTCAATAACTATTTAATACGTTATAGGCATGAGCTGAACATACCTGGGTTTGGTTTGAGGCAGGTTCGTAGAACATGAGTAAAGTTTGGCTGCCAAACCCCACTGAAGTCAAAGGGAGTCAAATGTTAAACAGTAATGACCATTTTCAGGACTAATAGGAAGGGATTGTCAAATGGCATGGGGGCTGGGCACTATCTTAGGGAACATGTACCAAAGCAAAAAAAAAGTTATTTTTCAATTCTGTTTGGCGAGGTGCAGCAATTTTAACCCCTTCTTGTCAACACCTCCCAGTCCTTTAAGAGATTCTAGATGCTGGGAGGTGGAGGAGGGCATTCAGGTCATGTGAACACTGTTATTGGCTGTCACAGCAGTCACATGATTGGAAAGCCCTCGATTGCAAGTATGCATCAGGAGCTTACAATCCTCGCTGGGTATCATGCTGGGAGCTTGCAGTGCACATGTTCTCAGCACAGTAAGTTATTTATACAGGGCCACATATATGCAGCCACTTGGCGTTAAGGCCCGCCCACTCCACTGTGAGGCCGCATATATACTTATGGCCAGCGGGAAGGTGTTAATACTACTTTAAGGGCAACATTTAAACTGCAAAATTTCTTAAATAACATGCCTGGAGGATGTCCTTAACCCGCCTGTACAGTGGCACATCTGTACAAAGTATACAACCTACATCAGCAAAACTGACATTTACAATTCTGTTTAAATTGCTTTCAAATGATAGCTTTTGCTGCTTACTTCTGTTTGTAAACAAAGCTGTTGGGGGGTATGGTTTGTCTATACCAGACCCTCATCTTAGACAAGAGTCTAAAGAGATGTTAATAGAGGACCTCCACATGCACAAATAATTAAATAAAATGGCTTGGGGTTCCCTCTAAAAATACATACCAGACCCTTATACTTGATAAGGGTCTTGTATGAATTTTAAGGGAAACCACATGCAAAAAAGACAAGAAAAGAGCATAGGGTCCCCCAAAAAATTCCACACTAGGCCCTTATCTGAGCATGTAGGAAAAGAGGGGGAGATCTGCCCCCTTCTGAACCATGCCTGGCTAGATGCCCTCAACATTGGGAGAGATCCAGGCAGGGTGCCCCCTCCCTGGCAAAGCACTTCATCCCAATGTTGATGAGGACAAAGACTTCCTCCCCTCAACCCTGGCTCATAGGTTGTGGGGGTCTGCAGGCGAGGGGTCTATTGGAATCTGTAAGCCCCCTTTAACAATAAAGGCGCCCCCAGATACTCCCCTTTTCATTGTGAATGGATAAGGGGTACATACAGTATACCTTCTCTTTAATGAGTACTTCTAAGCAACAGATTTTCAATATAAGAATTCTGAGCAGATTGATTAAAATAGGTTTATACAACCCATGCCACTACTACTTCATTCATAGTTCTATATGTTCCAACTGTCCTGATCCTCAGGATGAAGCTTATCAACTGTTTACATAGTAGTGTCAAAATGTAGACAACTGGCTGGGTGAGCGATTTGTATAAAGTGTTGCATATTAAACAATATTCATATTGACCCATGTAATTGTCTCTGTATATTCTGTCAGCTGAGGAAATCAAGTGGCAAATCTCACTGATTACCAGGAAATTGTTTATAGTCAAAGTCAGAGAGCACCTAGCACAACTGAATTACTGTACATAAAGCAGTTGTCCATTTGAGCTTAACACCCAAGTGTTAAAGATGACCTTGCATTATGGACACATCAAGAATAAACACTTTGTGTTAGCTGATCACATTTACTGCGCTTGGTCTGTAAAGTTGAAAACATTTTGTCAACTAATTCAAGTAGCTTTCTCAGTTGTAATGAGTGTTAAGGACTTACCCCAGCATTTATAACCACATATGAACCTCACTGACCTTAACCACTTCAACCCCTTAGGATGTACCCATACATCCTTGGGTTGAGGTGGCTCTATTGGAATGATGGCTGCAGCTGCAGCTATCATCCTAGTACCAATATTTTAAGCCAGTGATGGACTTTTCTGTAGAAGTGATCTGAGGGGCTTTACAGGGTGCGGAAGGGGCCCCCTCCTGCAGTTTCCCACTGCCTTTACCAGGCTCTCCTGAGAGATCGGGGAGCCCGGTACTACCGCTGCTTGGTGTGCTTATGGAATGAGAGGGAAAGAAGGTACAGTACATCCATACCCATGTCCCCTCTGTGATGAAAGAAAACAGAAGCAACAACAGGGTGAGATCTAGCCTATCTGATTTGGGGGTGAAGTAAAAAAAAGTCAGGGGCATAATAGTGTGTGTGTGTGTGTGTGTGTGTGTGTGTGTGTGTGTGTGTGTGTGTGTGTGTGTGTCACTGACAGTCTGTCACACAGTGTCATGACTTGAGAAACACTATTATATATTAGCTTGTCATTAGGTTAGGGTGGTTAAACATAACCTGTGCCCCCTTAAATCAGATGTCCTATCAGAGTCCCTCTTTACATCAGCAGATCTAATCAGAATACTTCTATACATCATGACTATTCATCAGAGTCCCCCTTTGCATCAGGCTCCGATCAGAGTGTCCCCTTACATCAGGTGTCCACATCAGAGTGCCCCCTTACATCAGTGTCCCCATCAGAGTTCCCCCTTACATTAGGTGTCCTCATCAGAGTGACCCCTTACATCAGTATCCCCATCAGAGTGCCCCCTTACATCAGGATCCCAATCAAAGTGCCTCCTTACATCAAGTGTCTCCTTCAAAGTTCCCCATTACATCAGTGTCCCCATCAGAGTGTCCCCTTACAGTAGGTGTCCCCATCAAAGTGCCCCCTTACATAGATTGCCCATAGGACTGCCCCTTACATCAACTGTCTGTTTCAGACTAGCTCATGGATCAGTGGATGCACTCTCGGAGATCTGGGAGGCACAAGTAAAATCTGGGGGGCACAGCCAACCGCAACACCCCCTAGATCTGGCCCTGGTTCGCATAAGAGTGCCCCCTTACATCAGGTGTCCCTATCAGAGTGCCCCCTTACATCAGGATCCACATCAGAGCGTCTCCTTACATCAGGATCCCCATCAGAGCATCCCCATACATCAGGATCCCCATCAGAGTGCCCCCTTACATCAGGATCCCCATCAAAGTGCCTTCTTACATCACAAGTCCCCATCAAAGTTCTACCTTACCTCAGGTGTCACCATCAAAGTGACCCCTTACATCAGGTGTCCCCATCAGACTGCCGTTACATGCATTGCCCCCATAAGAGTGCCCCCTTACATCAACTGTCTGCATCAGACTAGCTCATGGATCAGTGGATGCACTAGGGGGGGCACAAGTAAAAGCTGGGGGAGGGGGGGGGGACTGTAGGTACTGTAGTTTGCTATTCCTCGGGTGTGGGCAATTTTAAAGCATGACATGTTAGGTATCTGTTTACTCCGCATAAAATCATCTTTTATATTTTACAAAAAAATGGGTATTGTGTTTTTTGTGTGCAAAAATTCCTAAAAATGTATTTTGTTCCTGAAAATTTGTATTTTAAAAATTACCGCGCACATAAAAAAATTGCAGCATCCACCATTTTAATGTGCCGAGTCTTTGCTTTAAAAAATATATAATGTTTGGGGTTTCTTAGTAATTTTTTAGCAAAAAAATGGTGATTTTTACATGTATGTGAGAAGTGTTAGAATTGGCCTGGGGGTAAGATGGTTAAGGTTATCATCATGGAATGAGTGAAAACAGTTGCTGTTTGTCCAAAAACAAGATAGGAAGTGTGAAGGTTTGTGAAATCACTTTGTGCTAGTTACATCTACATCTAATCACAATGGTCTCACAAAGCCTATGGCAGGTGTTAATTGTTCAACTTACATGGTTGAAGGTGTAAACTGTTGTCAAAATACCTTTCTGTCCTTGAATGTTCTCTTTTCTTAAGGTGTAGGAGGACTGTTGAGTTTTACACCTTAAGGAAAAGGGACATACTTTTGAGAGGTGCAATTTGGATAGAGAGTAAAACTATTTAGAAAGAGGCGTGAAGGACGCCTTCCATGCCCTTCAACATAATATGTATCCCAAACATAATACCAATTTTCACTTCTCAATCCTGGTGATATAACAATTCACACATTCAGTCATACAACCATTAATAACCATCCTATACTTTGTGGTGCCATTGTGATTAGATTACACCATTGCACAAGTAGTTTCACAAATGCACACATATGCAAGCCTGTTGTTGAACATTCAACATCTGCCTAGACACATCCCATAGAGATCGGATTAGGGTCACTGAGTAACTCATGTCACTATAAATGATGAAATATGCTCCTGATGCTCATTACAGCTGGGGAAGCTATTTGCATGAGAAGTGAACTATTTTCTGCATTACATATCAAGCCCAAATTAAATGTAGCTAAAGACTACTCAAAGTTAAAACCTTCACACTCTACAAGTAAACAATATCTAACCTACAACATTAAATAATTAAATACCAGAGTTGCTAGACACACTCCACTCCCCAAATGATCTCCACTTCCATATTAGATTATACTTAAGCCCATATATGGATCGACATTCTGCCGGTTTAGCATGTATAGGCAGGCTGCTCAGAGGCGGCTCTTTAATTAGGCAAGTTAGGCAGTCGCCCAAAGCCTTGTACTCACAGTGGCCTCGTGGCCTCCTAATTTGCCTAGTTTTCCCAAGCAGTGTTGCCAGTGGAAAAAGGGCACTTTTCTGCTGTCTGTAAACAGCAGAAAAGGGCCTGTAAAAACTCCAATTGTCCTGTGTTTCCTCTCCCTCCCCCCCCCACCCATGCCCCCAGCCTTGTGCACCTGATCAGTGGCAGCCCAACCCTCTGCCAGAGCAGAGTTCAGCCGATTAACAATCAGCTGGCTCCAGAACTGGGTATGCGTGCAGTTCCGGATTTGGCTGATTAGTAATCGGCTGGGCTTGGCTCAGTTGTGGCTGAGCTCGGCTTGAGTGTGTGTGGGGGAATCTGCTGCTGGTCAGGAAAAGGTGCCTTTCCTTTTCAAAGCAACTGAAAGAAGGGAGCACGGGGGAAGAGGAGGACTAAGTCCTGTAGGCACTTACAAGTTAGTGTGTGACAGCTCTGTAGGGCAGTCAGGCAGTCACTTTCTCTGTGGGGAGATCACTGATGTAAGGGGCGAGTGGAGACCCTAAGGTAAGGGGGGACACTGGTATAAAGGTTTCCCCCTTACATCAGTGTCCTTACTTCCCTCTTACATCAGAGAACCTCTTACCTTAGTGTATTCACTCTGCAGACTCTGATGTAAAGCGGAACTCTGATGTAAGAGGTCCCCCCTTACATCAGAGTTCCCAGCATTCCCCCTTACATCAGAGTCAGCAGAGTTCTCCCTTACAGTATAAGGGGAAACTTCATAAGGATAAAAATAAGAGTGCACTGGCCTAGCGCATTGTCCCGGATAACTGTTTATTAAAATGTGACTAAAATATTATACTCATAAACAAGTGGTGACAGATCGCACATAGACAGTCACAAGATGCATTAATCCTCTACAAGCCAAAGACCCTGACGTCAATGAAGTGCCATCTAGGGGCCTAATCCAACTGACACCTTCGAGGGTAACGCTCTTCCTCAGAGCCAAGGGAGCCTAAGCCCTCTCTCTGTATATATCACCAGAATCTTAAGCAGATGACTCATCTGAGGAAGAGGGTTACCCTCGAAACGCATCAGCTGGATTTGGCCCCTAGATAGCACTTCATTGATGCCATGGTCTTTGGCTTGTTATGGATTAGTGCATCTTGTGACTGTCTGTCTATGTGCGGTCTGTCACCATTTGTTTGTGAAAATAATATTTTATCCACGTTTTAATAAACAGTTATCAGGGATAATGCGCTAGGCCAGTGCACTCTTGTTTTATTCCTTCTGCAGTTGCATCTGGACTCCCCCTGTCTTATATGAGAGCTGCAAGGCATGGCCCACCCATTGGAGTTTCACACACAACTGAGTTCCACTGAATACTTCTGTTCCTAGCCTTCCACACCCATTAGCAGGAGCTTTTGGCATTATTTCGCAATGGGGAAACTTTGCAGACACTAAAGTAAGGAGGAAGTGTGCAAACTCTGATGTGGGGGGGGGGGGGCTCTGGTGACCAGATAACCTCTTACATTAGAGATTCCCTTTACACTAGAGTCTGCAACATTCCCCCTTACATCAGGGTCCACAGAGTTTCCCTTTACATCAGGTTCTGTGGAGTTTCCCTTTACATCAGGGTCCACAGAGTTCCCCTTTACATCAGGTTCCGCTGAGTTCCCCTTTACATCAGACAAACCCTGCTGACTCTGATGTACTGTAGAGGGGGTATTCTAATGTAACAGCTGGAAGAGGGCCCACTGCAGAAAATGCAAAAGGGTCCCACTACGGGACCATAATAGTGGGCCCCTCAATGGGAGTAAAGGTCCTGGGCTAGGAGGGAAGGGCCCTGTGCCTAGGTCAGGAGGCCCTTCATGGTTTTTTGCATTGGGGCCCTAAAGGTTCTGGTTACGCCTTTGGCCTAAACCAGTTTTGAAGGACAGGAGACCTTAACACTGCTGTATGCAGGCAGCATTAAGAGCCCTGTCACACTCACCTCTCGCATAACCTAAGACTTCTGGAACTCTACCCACCCCCAACATTGAGGAGTGACGTTGCGTGCATGCACATCACCCCTCCCATTCACCACACAAGGATCTTGAGCTGGGAAGGCCTACCGAGGATCTCAAGCTGGGAAGGCCTGCTGTGTAACTGATTGATAGATAGACTTCGGTATAATCAACCTCAGAGGCTGCTCTAGGCTTTGTGAGGCCTTAGGCAAAAAACTTAGACATGAGGCCCCACTCACTCCCATCTGTCTGTCCATCAACTTGGGCACAACCACCCTGTTGGATTTTTTTACATGTGATTACTGTCCGCAGCTATAGTGAATCATCTATGGGCTGCCTTAGACTGCACAGAAAGATATTGCTTTCATGTTTCCATATTGCTCTTTCCGTCTCTGAAGTCTCCTGAAATGTCAAACACACACAGACCTGTGGCTAGGGGATGAGAAAAGTTTTCACATCACCCAATAGATGACTAGTTGACCAGCATGTCTGGGCTCTTTTTATAAGTTTGGCATAGTGATATGCTATGTTGCACTCACCAACGTGGAGTGGGCAACTCCTTGTTGTTTTAATCAAAAGTAATAGAACCAATGTTGTTACACATATCATTACATTACCTTGCTGAGGGAGAAATAGATTGTACTCTTATGATTACCGGTAACTTTTTTCATGTAGCTCTGCTTCCTAGATTGCCAATGTTTTCGTAAAAGCAGTATTTCACAAAGAGTACCTTAATATGACTGTAATCAAATAGATCAACATGCATCTAAACTCTACCAATTGCTGCACTCTATTATATGGTTTGAGTAGTTCTGCTTCTTAATCTCATTGACTATAGAGCATATAAAGCATTGAGTGCCAGCTTGTATCTGAAAAAAAAATTAGAAGTGAAAGACAATGATATCTCTGTGGCAGTAGTGCAAGATATAACAGTATATTTTTTCTCTGATCAATAACTTGACAGCAAATATACACTCACCACCCTACTTGCTCTACCATTGGCTCCTGAGGATGTCAATCACTGGGTCCCATCTGAGAAGCGAAGCTGAGAGGGGAGAGATCTGTCTGTAAACAACACAGATCTCTATTCTGTCAGCATGGAGGTGCTGCTTTCTATCTCTCTGCACAGCACAGCAGAGATAGAAAGCAGAAGGTCTCCCTAGTAGAACAGCACACAGTTCACACAGTAAAACACAAACAGCACAGCGCACTGTTAACCCTTTGATCTCCCCAGATGTTAACCCTTTTCTGCCCAGTGTCATTAGTACAGTGTCAGTGTTTTTTATTAGCTATCAGAATGCCCACCGCAGTCCCGTTATAAGTCGTTGATCGCCGCCATTACTAGTATAAAAAATAAATACAAATTCCAGCATATATATAGCGCAATTTGTAGACGCTATAACTTTCATGTAAACAAATTAATATACACTTATTGGAGGGAGGGGGGTGTTTAGCAAAGACATGTAACAGAATAAATTTT
Source organism: Staurois parvus (assembly GCF_062004578.1). NCBI lineage: Eukaryota > Metazoa > Chordata > Amphibia > Anura > Ranidae > Staurois > Staurois parvus. The sequence continues at coordinate 5,638,583 of NW_028318022.1, read as the reverse complement.
GGCCTTAATTTATGAAGAATTTATTCTTATAATGGATAGGTTTTATAGCAAAAAGTCAAAAATATTGAGGTTTTTTTTTTTAAAAAAAATTGTCAAGTCTTTTTTTGTTTATGGCGCACAAAAATAAAAATTGCAGAGATGATCAAATACCACTAAAAGAAAGCTCTATTTGTGGGGAAAAAATGACATAAATTTAATTCCTGTACAGTGTTGCATGACCGTGCAATTGTCAGTTAAAGTGAAGCAGTGCTGTATCGCAAAAAAAGGCCTGGTTAGGAAGAGGGGTAAATCTTCTGGAGCTGAAGTGGTTAAAAGGCAGAGAGCTTTAAATCTTAGACATAGACGTTAATGCCAGCATATATTTATTCACAATATCAAGCATACCATACATCTTCCTGCAGAATGTTTAATACCAATTAGCTAACAACACATTTTCATTCAGTCTTGTATTCATTTTAACTCAGTCTTTCATTCAGAAACTTTTATTGCAAAGGGAGTGGGGGAAGACCAGAGCTTCTGCCTTGGACATCTTAATCAGTATTTGTCTCTAGCTCTTGAACTTCTAGGGCACTTTAGAAGATGGATGACAAATGCGCCAATTTAATTCTGTTGTTTGTCTGTGTTTTATTTTTTTTGATTGACTACAAGAAACCTTTTTAGCTATTGGAATGTATTTTGTAACAGCTTGCAATTGTCAAGACAGCAATCAGCCACTGACGTTTACACTCCAGTCTGAAGCCATGTGCTCCAGCTTCAGTGTACAGTGAAATACAGTATACTGAACTGTAAAACATAAGGATAGAACTTTTTTTTTTTTTTAAAGTTTTTCTTTGTCTTTGGTCATCTTACACATTTGGTCACAGTTGTGCATACAGAGAAAAATAGGCTCAATAATAATTAAAATTCATAAAAATGAATTAAAAAGTATATTTTTTCTGCTGCCTAGCCGATATTAGTGTGAGATGCCTACAAAGCAGCATTTTTCCAAAAGCTTGTCTGAAGCCTAAAACAATTTCTGGACCTTCAGCAAATGTTACTTTATTGTTCTCAGAGCATGCGTCTGAAATTTTCTCAGCCACAATAATCTTTGATTATGTGAACCAGTACCTACCACACCTCCCTATGAAAGAAAATTATTGATAGCAAATAGTTTATACCCAGTCAGGGGCGGACTGACAACTCATGGGGCCCCCGGGCAATAGGGGCTCATGGGGCCCCCGTGTCCTTGCTCAAACTCAAAAAAGCCTATGAAAAAGGTACCAGGGGCATCTCATGGGGCCCCCTACTGACCCCAGGCCCTCGGGCAGTGTCCGAGTTTCCAAATGGTCAGTCTGCCCCTGTACGCAGTACTTATATAGCTCCAGCGTATTATAGAGCATTTACATAAATCCATTTTCATTAGTCCCAACCCCTCAAAGAGGCTCATAATCGAATGCCCCTACTCCACTTATACAAAGTAGGGACAATTTGGAAAGCTAGTTAACCAGCCAGTATGTGTTTCTATAGCAGGAGGAAACTGGAATACCCAGAAAAATCCTTTAAATATGTAATTCCCTTTTGGTTAGCTAGGTTTGTTGTCTTTTAGATAGAGGCTAAGTAGGAGCCTGTGATGAGTTAGCCTGGGAGTGAGACAGGAGTTCACCTCAGTACAGGCTGGGAGGTTCTACAGGTCGGACTCTGGAGCTCTCCCACCCTTCCAGAAACTGGCAGAACTTTCTGGAAGAGCTGTGAAGGAGGCCCAGATATGCATGTTCGAGGAACCTTGGCCATTCCCCTAGCAGGAGGCTGGGCATGGTGGCCAAGGCAAACCTCATATATGACAGAGCCTGGGGAGTAAGGGAGTCGGGTGGAAGATGGATTGAGAGAAGGCTGGAGTGTGCAGCCTGGGAGGGGGCCCCTGGGAGGGGAGCCTACCTACAGGCGGGATTTTGGACAGGAGGATCTCAACTGCCTCAACATCTTCTAGGGAGGACAGCCTGTTAGTCGGGAAGGAGCCAGCCCAGTGTAAGGCCTGACGGCGGCTACCAACCCACTATGCTGGCAGGACAGAACAGTGTGAGTACTCCTACACCCCCTTGGCTAGATAAGGGGAGAGGGCAGTCAGGTGCAATACCTAACTAGTCCTCATCTGGGATTGCTTAACTGCAAGCTTCTGGGACCTCTTGCTCAGGGATAACATCAGTACAACTGGTTAAAGAGGAGGATTCAACCAGGCCTAAGGAGTTACACCAAAAAAAGGACTACAGCGCTCCTTAAAGAAACAGTGCTATGTTTTTACTAGTCCACATTTTTGTACATAGTTGCTAGGAAGTCCATCCTCAAGTTTTACAGTTCCTTGGGCATCCCATATACCCCTAGACCCCAGCCAAGTTGTTAACCCCTTAATAAAAGCAACTAAAAATAAGCTCAAAGACTGTTTGTACTCTGAAGTATAAGTATGGAAAAAGCGTGTTGCCTGGCTGTGTAGAGCATAGGGGGACCCAATCTAATCCAGCAGCCCTTATGAGGGTAATGCTACAAATACAAAGGAAGAACATGCAAACACCTTGGAAATAGTGTCCTTGGTGAGAGACCAAAGGAACAAAGACACTTATTAGCTGTCCCAAGTGTTTATGAGTAGTTGATGACCACAGAAGGTAACATGAAGCATCTAATGCATTGAATACTGCTCTAAAGCTTTCACTAAATGTTTGAGCCACTTATTAACTTTGACAATTAGTGTTCTCCACACTTGCCGACTACTGTGGCAAATGACTGATTTTAAGGCATGTGGTTACTCTTAAGACCACAGAAATATATTGGATATGTGACCTAATTAAGATTTTTTTTTTATGCTTAGCATTGCCAACTTTCTTAGTCAAAAGACTTTATCTAATTTGTTAAGTTTGTGCCAAATATATTTGTGTGTAACATACACAGTAGTAGTATAGGATAGTGAAGAATCGGCTCAATGATTAATAGAAGAGGGGGGCACTGCCATCTAGTGGAAAAGTAGCATAATTACATTAGTTAAAAAAGGTCTTATGAACACCAACATTTTTCAAAGCACCCGCACTCTGTGGAATACACTACAATGATATAGTACAGCATGCAAACATCACTAAACCTTTACGGAAATGTCTGGCAACATACTGAGGAACACAAGGTTAAAGGTAAATTAAATCACAAATACATTGATTAGGACCTAAAAAATCACTTGCCATGTATAAATATTCATGCGCAGGGCTTTTTTCTCTGAGAATAGGTGCAGGAACTCCCCCTTCTAAATCACCTTTTTCTCTGCCTCCTACCCACCTCCGAGCACCGTTCCTTGGTTCTATCCTCTACCCACCTCCCAGTACTGCCTCTTTTAGAGAGCACAACACCAAGTATCATTTTATGGTGGTAAGTAATTTGTATAGAATGTATTCATCATAACAAGAAAAGCAGTAAAATAGATCCCCTGCAGCTAGCCACAGACCCCCAGCAATAACAAATCCATCCCACCAACAATAGACCCCTGGCAGCAATAACAGATCTCCTAGCTACCAGCATCAATAGACCCTCAAGCAGCCATCAATAATAGACTCCTCCCTCAACAGTAGATCTCTCCAAGCAACAAATGACTCCTAGAAACATAAGCCCCTAGCAACCATAGATCCCCCACCAGCAACAATAGACCATCCCCACACAAAAATAGATCCCTTCCAGAAACAATAAACCCCCTATCAGCCAGTATCAATAGATCATCCAGTAAACCCCAGCACCCCCTGCAATTACATACATTTAGTGCTGGGGGTGCTGGAACTGTGTTACCAAATGTTCCCGCCCTGTTCATGCATATTCCTTCATTATTCTAACCCACCCTCTTGCAGCAGTGGAGTGGGTGAAGCAAATCAGTGTCCATACCACCCAACCGAATCAGGAGTTCCACAAAATCAGGGCATTCCATGGAATTTGGGACAGTTGGGAGGTATCCACTCCCAAAGAAAACTTATTTATGAACATTGCAACTGCCCTGCAAAGTACAATAACATTTTGAAAAGGTGGAGAGTTAGTGATGTCCACATGAATCTCATATATATTAGTGAACTATATTTCACTTCTATGTGATTTTTTTTTGTAGCCAGCTACTTTAGTGGTGCAGTGTAACCCAGACTATTTTTGTTTTTCTCTGGAGGGGTTGGATCTGAGATTAAGCCTGTGTGCTTTCCTACTATGTTAATTCATGGAGGGAAAATCCTCCAGTAGTGAAAAGGAAAGTTACAATCTCTCCTTATAAAATACAGGAAAATATTCTGAAACCCAACTACCCTGTGAGCAAATGATAATAAATTCTGCCTGACATTTAGTAAATATACAGGGGTTCCACATGTGATAAGCAATGTGTCATGGCTACTTGCACCACAAATTCAAACATCAGAAAGGGTATGAACTGCAGCACACCCTCCTCCCAAGGAACTCTCCGCCCAGTCCAAAATCTGCCACTTTTTTCACTCTCTGTCCTTGTCCAACTCTGCTGCTTCATCCTTTTCCAGTGGAACTCAAACAGTTGCTGTTCATGATCATCTGTTTTCTGCTTTCTTTCATTCTCCTTGCTACTTGGTTCAGCTTACACTCTACCTTGTCTTTCTTTCCACTAGTTGTCAGATTCTACAAACTTTCTCTGCTTCTTCCAATGTCCCATGGTCCCCTCTGTCCCTGCCACAGTCAACTTACAATTTGCTTCTTTTATGCCCCCTGGTCCGCAATCAGGTGCCATCTTTCCTCAATTATCATCCCACACCCCCATGTCTATGTTTACCCACCAGACCAAATAATACAATTTCAACTAAAATACCATGTGATTGAGCAGTAGTAGAGTACTTGAGACCAAAATCAACCTAAGTTAACCATTTTATGACTGCGCACACATTTTCTGATATAATAAAATATCTAATAGTTCTGTATAGACAAAGCTATAGTAGAAGAAAATCAGTTAATGAATTAGCAGGAGATTCTCATATAGCATTATACAATTTTTGCAACATTATACATAGGAAAAGATTAACAGTTTTCAGCTATACAGGTAACATTGGTAAGACCATGTGTATGAAAGGGTCATCCTGATATTCTGTTATTTTGTTTTATTAAAATAAGGATCCAAGTGCTATGCCCAGGCCAACATCACAAGACTTAGCAGGATTTTGGGACTTGTTGCAGTTATCCATTGAAGATGTAAGCATGAAGTTTGACAAATTGCACCAGCTAAAAGCCAATGACTGGAAGACAATTGATTCTCCTGAGAAAAAGGTATGGACTTTTACAAAGATCATCCAGTGTCATTGTAGGGAGTTAGGGATCACTTTTTTATATTTAAGATATATCTACTGCTGAAGATAAAAGCTAAACATAGCTGTCCAGACCTCCATACTAAAAAGAAGCGCTGTGACATCATATCACTTCCCTAAGCGTAATGCAGAATAATCATGTTTATAGTGATCTGCTATTTTAAGTCCAAATTACATATTTTCACCAAACATGGCCAACAATGCTGCTTTAGCCTAATGTGAACATGTGAACATCTATAGAGAGTCATTATACATCTTCTTTCTTTATTTAAACATATCTTTTTAAAAAGCACACCAACATATGTGTACTCATATCTTGTTGTCAAGATTGGTGGCATCAGTTGGGTACAGTGATAATTTTGTACCAAGGCCCAAGATTGGTAAAAAAAAATTCTGAACCACATTAAAAGTGACCCATGCCATAGCAACTTTAAAAACCCAGACTGAAAATCAGACTTTTGAAGGTATAGTTATTTATTACACAGTCTGGACACAATGGCATCATCCCATCTTTCCCAGCCTACAGGACTATTCATTTTTTTATTTCTATTGGCTGATGTCAGTCAGAAAGATGTAAAGTGGATTTTTTTACCTAGAGTTTTCACAGCTGTCATCTGGTGACTGTGAGAGAGCTGTGGCATGAAAGATGGAGCAGCACAATGCTTGCAACAACCTATTTGCACAGGAACTGTTAGATACAATAGCAAATGGAATGACATGAGTCACTTTAAGGCTAAACCAAAGGATGCCACATACAACACTTTAAGAAATGTTAGCCCCTGCAAATATGAGCTTGCGAGGTGAAAAACTGATAATCCTCACTGAAAGTACTTCTCTTGTTCTTTAAAATGTGCAGTCAATGCTGAACAAAGCCACCAGATACTATCGCTACTGTTCATCTGGGGCAGTACATACTGCTGCATCACTCATAAGCAGAATGTAGGGTTACTAATATTGTTTACAACACTTTATGTACTGAGAGATCATCAGGTTTACAGGTGTACACTTGCGGGCAAGTAAGAACAGTCCAGCTGGCAACACAGCTTAAATTTCACTGAATTTTTCCTGTCCTTTTCAACATCAAAAATGCCTGTATACTTGCAAGTACAGCTAAGTTACATATCTAAGTCAATATCCAATGGATAACGTAGTGATATTTTATAGTTTGTCTGTTTTACTAATGGTATCTGTGGAATCTAGTTCATATGGGCAACAAAGATCCACCCTTTTCTTTAAAAAAATAACTGCAATATACAATAAACAATGCAGCAAAAAAAAAAAAAACCACAAATTATATATATATATATAATATCAGGTTCCTTATTTACCTTCTGTATACTGTTTGCCTTCTTAAGTCAGAGATATCAGCTGTCACCATGGAAACAGTTATCAAGCTACTGCAGTTCTGCACTTTTTTCATGAAAGCAGTCATTTTAATAATTTTCATTAATAAAAGTGTTTCACTATGTATATACTTTACAGTATAAATATAGCATCAATATGCATAAGATAATAGCAAATATAAACATTACATTTTCAATCTAAATATGTCTAATTTGATTATATTTTTAGGATGACAAGAAACCCCCACCTCCAATACCAAAGAAACCTTCCAGGGGAAAATTCCCCATCACTCGAGAAAAGTCTCTGGACCTACCTGACAGACAAAGACAAGAAGCCAGAAGGCGGCTAATGGCTGCAAAAAGAGCAGCCTCATTCCGGCAAAATTCAGCCAGTGAGCGGGCAGACAGCATTGAAATATATATACCTGAAGCCCAAACTAGGCTTTAAGAACAAAGAACCACTTAGATCTTTTTTAAAATAACATGCTTGTACAGTTTGTAGCACACATTACCAACCATTTGAATCAATTGCTACTGAATATGCCCTTGTCATTGTGCTCTTTGTGCCATACACACAGTGGATTTTTTTTAATTTCCTCAGAGTTTGCTAAACTCATTGCAAAAAAAACGTGTTGTTTTGCAAATCACGTCTGACTTCAAATCAGCTACATGCATAGGGCTTGTTGAGACCTGATTCTCCAACATGTTCTCAGAGGACAACGAGAAAAACCTCTCAAGATGGAACCCAGCGTCAATTCTTGTATATTTCTATTTTTATAAATTATGTGATAATTAGGAACAAGAATAACTAAATGGGTACATCTCACCACTCCCTAGAGGCATTAGCTATTACAAGTAGAAGGTGCTACACATTAGACGTGCAGGGGGTAAGGATGCATTATTTTATGATATTTCAGTTTATTTTAAATTGGTACTGATGCTGCTTCAGTAAGCACTGCTGCGTTGCATTATGCAACCACACGTGTTCTTGTATAGATTACCAACCAGTATCATTTCAAATCGTTTGGATCTTAAAAAATAAAACTGAAGACCCAACATCCAGTCAAGCTCCCATGATCTGGTATGGAGCCCTCTACTGGGTGAACAGTCTCCTCTCTCCATCCAACTTTGTATTCTCAATGCAAGAAGACTCAAGGAGGATACAGGTGGAAAGAAAAGTGAATGCCTTAAAAAAAAGAAAAAGAAAAAGAGTGATTTTTATTACCCAGTATATGAAAGGGATAGTAGAACGTCCTTCCATGGACCCTATATTTATGTTTACATTTTTTTTGTCTATTTTTGAGTAAATTATTTTATCATTTGCTGTGTAACTTTGTGTGTTTACTAAAGAAACACACAAAGCTATTACGTTGAAAGGGCATCCTTGAAAAATTATATACCGGTAAATGTTTGCTTTTTAAAATGCCAATTGTGATGTGGTAAGCAACTTAAGAATCATTAATATCAGTGGTAAATATACTTTGTTTCAATGGTTAATTTAAGGTACAGTAATGGTGAAATGTGATTTACACCTGTAATTTATTTTTCATATTTTTTTTCCTTACAAGAATTCTGTAACAGCTTGATTGTTTCAGCAAAAGGCTGCAAGGGACATGCAATCATAAAATATGTGGAATGTAGCAGTTTATTTTATTCACGTGTCCATTTAAATGTGTGCAAACATAAATAGGAACAATGAAACCTCAGATTTATTTTAATTTCCTGTTATGTGTATATTTCATTCTTCCATTCTTTTGTGTAGCTTATTGAGGGCAAGTTCTGATCACAGGTTTGCATGATTACTTTATAAAAACAATTACCGAAAACATATCCTAAAATAATGAACACTTTTCCCTACTTTTTTAGATTATTTTCTTAGCAGCTTACTCACACTATCCCTCTTTTGATAGGACACTTTTCCATAACCAACAGCAAACCTTCATCAGATTACAATGGAGGTTGTCCACCAGGGCTTTTAGAACAAAAATACAAAACATGCAAACCTTTTACCTGACCAGGCCCTCACATAAAGGGCTCATTTGTTACAGTTACAGACTGCTTCAGTAATATACACTGTTAGTGATTTGGTTCTTTCAAGATATCATGCACTTGTCATCTTGATTCTGATTATTGTAAAACCTTCTGGCCAACTATTAAGAGCACACATATAATCAGAAAGACACGTTTATATGCCATCCTAATTTAACACATAAGAAAATAGTATATTGCCTGCTACATAAAGTAGGTGTGAAAAAGTGCTGTAAATTGAGAATGCTTTCAGAAGTAGAAGTGTTAACATTTTATTTTTATCGAATAACAAAATGGAAATTAAATGAACAGAAAACAAAATCAAATCAATATTTGGCATGACTACCCTTTGGATTCAAACCAACATCAATTCTTCCTGGTACCCACAGCGCTTGTGCATATAGTTTTTGAAGGAACACAGCAGGTAGGTTGCTCCAAGGTTGCTTGGAGAACTAACTACGGTTCTTCTGTGAATGTAGGCTGCCTCAAATCCTCCTGTCTCTTCATGTATTCCCAAACAGACTTAATTGAGAACACCATTGATTCTGACCAAATCTCCAACTCCATTTGCAGAAAAGCAGCCCCAGCCTTGCAAGGAACCTCCATCATGCTTCACTGTTGCTTGCAGACACTCATTATTCTACCACTCTTGAGCTCTTCAGTCAATAAACTGCCTCTTGCTACAGACAAATATTTCATATGTTGACACATCAGTCCAGAGCACCTGCTGCCATTTTTCTGCACCCCAATGCTTATGTTTTCATGCATAGTTGAGTCACTTAGCCTTGTTTCCATGTCAGAGGTATGACTTTTTGGCAGACATTCTTCTATGAAGATCACTTATAGCCAGACTTCTTCAGACAGGAGATGGGTGTATCTGGTTCCTACTGGTTTCCACCAGTTTGTGCTGATGGCACTGCTGGACATCTTCTGATGTCAAAAAGAAGTAAGCACAATGTGTCTTTCATGTGCTGCATTAAATCTCCTTGACCAACCACTGCATCTACGGTCATCAACGTTGCCCAATCAATGGTGTCCTCAATGCTGAGAGATACAGGCAGACACTTATCCATCATGCCATACCATTAGGGAGGCATGTGATTGGCTCCAAATTTATTAAGCAGCAGGACAAGAACCCCAAATGTACAGCCAATGCCATTAAAAACTATCTTCAGTGTAAATAAGAACAAGGAGTCCTGGAAGTGATGGTTTGGCCCCCACAGAGCCCTGATCTCAACATGGAATGTCTGAGATTAAATGATGAGACAGAAGGATTTGAGGCAGCCTACATCCACAGATCTGTGGTTAGTCCTCCAAGATATCAATCTGGAATGCCACTCTTCCAACCCAACCACTATGAGATATGTTATGCAGCCTGAGACAGTGCTACTCTACCGACCACAGAAGTAGCACTGGCTGAGGATACCTGTAATTGCTACCTTTGGATGTGTAAGTCTAAATGTCAGCCCCACTACACTAAAGAACCAGGGGGAGAGAGGCTGCACACTTGCTTGGAGCGGCACCGCAAGGCATGACAGATCATAGTTCTTCAAGATGTTTGGAACAACCTACCCGTCGAGTTCCTTAAAAATCTGTGTGCACAAGCACTGTGTGTAACTACAAGAATGGATGCTGGTTTGAAGCCAAAGGGTAGTTACACCAAATATTGATTTGATTTAGAACCAGAAAAACTTAAATACTCCTGCGCTTGGAGAGTAGGTCCAAAAAGAGTTAGTGTACTGCAGTCAAATCCTGGCCCTCATGGTATGCACTCGCCTTGCTGCCCTCACAAGACTGGGGGAGTCTAGAGGCACTGCAGTAATAAACAAACAGAGTGTGCACTGGCCTAGTGCATTATGCTTTAAAAATTAAATTTAATGTGTAAAATGGTAAGTATAATACTCACAAGTGGATAAAAATACATGTTCATCTCATGGCAGCAGCACAAAGAAATCCGCAAAACATCAAGATATAACTGAACGATGGAATCTCAACAGGCTGACGCATTTTGAGGACTTATCCTATTCCTCAGAGCCCACTAGGCTGTTAGCTGCTCCCAGACTGATATAAGGTGTATGATGTCAAGCCCACCAATCAGTCTGGGGGTGTTTCCAGGCCACCTGAAAACCTGATTGTAGGTGGGGTCAGGAGCATGTGGAAAGCAGGCATCTTCATGTGGGCTTGCACTCCTGACATGAACGCACACAGTAAGGGTCAGAGGTGCAATATGAATATAAATAAGCATATGGGACAAGGAAGTTCTGCATTTAGATAATGGGTAAGCCCAATTCACTTGAGCAATTTTTTATTGTAGTATTATTATTTTTTTCTTATTGCGCATTACTTTTAGATTGGATGATGGTGTCATTGTTTTGGGGCCGTACATGCTCTTCATAGTCTGCAAGAGAAATACACATAGGCGCTGTCATTTAATGCTATGGGATACACAGGGCTGATCCGCACCCACAGGCAGCCTGGAAACACCCCCAGACTGATCGGTGGGTTTGAAATCATACACCTTATATCAGTCTGGAAGCAGCTAACAGCCTTGTGGGCTCTGAGGAGGAGGATAAATCCCCAAAACACGTCAGTCTGTTGAGATTCCATCGTTCAGTTACATCGTGGTATTTTGCGGATTGCTTTGTGCTGCTTTCATGAGATGAGCATATATTTTTATCCACTTGTGAGTATAATACTTACCATTTTACACATTCAAGTTAATTTTTAAAGGATAATGCACTAGGCCAGTGCGCCCTCTGTTTGTTTATTATTGCATTGATTTGATTTAGATTTCTGTTCCCTTGCTTTGCATTTTGCAAATTGATAAAAATACCCAATTAAAATATATTTTTTTTAAAGCATTCTTACTTTACAGCATATCTTCACACCTGTCTAAAACTTTTGCACAGTACTGTATATAAACCAGTTGTATGTATTTTCCTTTTTTACAATGTGTCAGCCCCAAATCCTACTAGCAGTATCCTTCCAATTGTTAAAGTTTCTCCTCATTGTAAAGATATGGAGAGGCATTTCCAATTTACTTGCCAATTTGTAACCTGCAGGCAGCAGTAATGATGTGTATATTTTAAAAAAGAGGGGCTAAATGCCTTTATACACTTTTCCTTTATGGAAATCCCCATAACCATCCTCTTTCCATCCTTGTCTTTTATTTGTTATCTTCTGAATGATCTCTTTTTCAAGAAGCTTAATTTTACTTCCCAAATATCTCTCTTTTCTTAGTTCAAGGCCTTCATTTAATTTAAATGTATTAATTTAACTTCAGCAGCATTACTTCAAAACCAACTTTGATTTGCTAACTCAAATATAAAGCATGATTCCCTTTGATACCAAAATCCAAATTTAGTAAAAATGTGGTGTTAATCTACAGAGACAAGAATTGCCCTTTCACTTTAATAGAGAATCCACTATGCAGATACAAACCACTTTTTGCAGTCCAAAACTGAATTGGTGTATTCATGATGAGCTGACACTGCATTCCACTCAAAACTGAATTTCTAATGCTGTTTTAAATTGCATTTACTATATTACTATATTAGAACTGAAAATAAGTAAGTAAATCATCAAAGCAATTGAATGTAAAGTTGCTTATCATTTAGCAATGTTAAAGAAAATTTGCTTGATGTTTTAATTTTATGCACCTAATGTACAGTATATATATATATACACTGTACATTAGGTGCATTTTGCACAGCCAAACAAAAGGTTCTACTGTTTGCCAAGGACAAACTTTGGCGTCCTGGGAAATTGTATTGTTACTGGAATTATTAGTGTATTTAAAATATTTCTGACCCTAGAACTGGAGCTGATTTCATGGAAAATGTGAATGTACTCATTCCTTTATTCATATGTTTTATTAGTTTAAGTGCTCTTGTGCAGGTTTGTTAAGGTGCATATATAGAGGATTTACATTCATACAAAGATATTCAGGTAGAGAAGCTGAAATATTAAATAATAATACTAATAATCATCATTGAATGTTGCAGGCAAAATCATAATATTACACTAATTTATAAAGCTTTTTGATCCTTTTACAATAAATTTGGCATTTTGAATTGCAAAATATATCTCTAAAGTACAAGAACAAAATTATTCATGGAGGGGCTATAATACGGGAGCTTGATAGTACACCATCAAACACCTTTATGTAAATATTGCCTTTCTCTATTCAGCACATTATATATTCTGTGTTGGATGAGCTCCCCTAAATTAAAAGGGTCAGTCTATCAAAGCCAATGTTTTTGGTAAATATGAGTTGAATGAGTTAGGGTTCACCTGTGCATATTTTCCTCGCAAAGGAAACCGGGCGCTCATAGACATAAATGAGGAATATTACAAGCAATACAGTGGGAGATACCGGAAACTGCAAAGCTGAGGGGAAAACCAAATTTCCCAGGTAGGCAAGAACATAATCAGGAATTATGACTGGGATATCTTGTAGTTAGAACATACATGATTTAAACAAAGACAGGTGCTTACTCAGCCAACCAGGCTTCACCATTAACTAAAGTATTACCTTTGGGTGGTCTGACCCTTTAAAAGCATTAAAGAGACACTACCAATTTGCTCATTCAGGGTAAATGGACAGTGGGGTTCATTTATTAAAGGCATATAGGCTGTTCCCTTAGTTTAGTGAATGTAGTGAAAATTAACTTTTCAATGAATACCCAATCACATGCAAGGAAAAAATTTAAAATTAGTATTGCACATGATTAGATTATGGAAGTCAGCAGAGCTTCACTTCATTTCCTTGCAAAGTGAACAGCCTATTTTCCTTTCTTAAATCGGCCCCAGTGTCTTTACAAAGGGGACCCCCTGACCCACTGATACTTACCTTGACAGTGATATCATGTGATTACTTCCTCTGTCACAGTTAGCAGAAACACCCAGTGCTTCCAAGTAGGGAGGAGCATGTGACCTTCTTCCATATGACTGTGCTTGGGTCTAGCAGCCACTCGCTAGGCCCAAGCACTGTCATATGGGAGAGGGAGTGACATTACTGCTCCCCCTAGTGCCTAGGGATATAAGTGCTGGCTGTGATGGAGTAAGGAACAGTGGGGAGTGCAAGTGTGCTTTTACTTGCCAGAGTTGGTCATGCAGTTCTCTTCCCTTTACATTTGTCTCATGACACTGAGCACTGCATACCCAACTGCAACATACAAAGTAAAAACTGCCCCTATTACTCTTCTAGAAAAAATTAGATGATGGAAATTAAAAAAAGCTTTTTATATTATCAAAATGGTGTTGGTTACATATGGTTTGTATGATACTTTCACACATAATCCTGCAAGGCTTGCTAAATCAATTGTGTTGGATGTAGCTTTCATGGGACTAAGTGCATCTTTGTAGCACATGTACATATTTAGGTGCACCTTACCAAATCTGTAAGGTAACTAGCTTTTCTTGTGCCACAAATACTAAAGACTACTGTAAATATCTGTAAGTACAATATAGTAACATAGCATTATATAACCGAGTACTTCCATTTCTATTGCATTTTAAATATTCAGGGTAAAAGTATGTTTTTCTTAATGAAATATGACATTGCTTTGTAATAATTATTTTCATTGACTGACATAGTAACATTTAATTTGATACATAATACAAAAAGATACTATAGCAGCCTTAGATTTCCATATCATGACAATGTTGGGGCATCCTTAATGATACTAGAGAATAGCTATAGTGTTTAATGATTGATAGTTTTAAATCTGAGCACAAGGTTTCTTAATTGTAGAAACTTTACAGAACATGCTGCGTCCCTAAACTTCCTTACCAGTAGTGGTATCTGACCATAGGGAAGCTTGTACCACTCTGCTCTTCTTTATAGTTAGAGAAGGGCATTGCTAAAAAAAAAAAAGGAGGACCCCAACACTGGAGAAATGTATAGTGAGCAGGAAAACACATGTAGCCAGTTCAAACCCTCTGTTTTCTTGGGGTCTAGTCACTAGTGTGGGTACAACATCTATTCCAAAACCATCACTGGCAGCTAAAGACAACACCACTCTCCAGGAAACAAATGTACACATAAAGCAAGAAATGAGTGTATTAGTTTGTGTTTATTGTTTGGGCCATATATTTATTAAATCTAGTTTTACTTCCAGCCCTAAAATAAGTAAATGAATATTTTGTTTTTGGATTTAGTGTTGTATTGATCCAAGGTCATTGATACATTCAAACATATCAAGCTAAGAGAAAAAGCCTACAGGAAAATTTCTCCAGTTAGTTTTATACACCATTGTTAAGAAAAAAGGAATTTAATTTTGAAAGCTGAGATTTTATTTAATGTTTACATATTCTGATACAAAATAAAGTTGGATGTGCCAAACAAAATATTGAAAACTTGTATTGCAGTAAGGGGACCTATTGTCTAACTGGCTTGTTGTACACTATTTGCACTTATTATTTCTGGATTCCAAAGTATTCTGAGAACAGTTAACCACTAACAACTAAAATGTATTATCCTATGCTACCATCTGTTTTTTTCACCTCAATAAGCACTTTATCTATAGGTCAGCATCCCAATGAGTCTATCATATGCCTGCTAAATTAGGGTTGCGATGGTAACCTTATTGTTTATTATACTAAGAGATTTTTAGAAAGCAAATACTTAAATAAGCATGAACTGTATATGGAGTATACATAAACAAGCATGTTTCACCTTGGATCCTTGTTATCTCAAACAGGAATAGATAGATCAGTAGATGGAAATGTTCTCAATCAGATCTGACATATCCAGAAGGATGTATTACCAAACCGCCTTAAAGTGTAACTGAAAGCAAAACTTTACAATAGATGAATGTATAAGATTTAAAGTATATATCTATTATATTTCTGCTTATATGTGTAAATATATATCTATTTAAAAAATGACGAGGAGATTTATCATTGTCATTATAATAGTGGATTCCTGCAAAGTAGGTTGCCTATACTGTCACAGGCTGTAATGGTATAGCTCCTTATTTCCAGTCTCTGCTACTGTAATGTATTCAGGTGTGGAATTAGTGGTAGTGTGGAAAGTGCAGAATAAAATAGACCCTTTTAACAAATAACTAACAAGAAGTATGTAAAGGAGGTAGAATAATTGTAATTTCTGCTATCTCAGTCTGCTACTGAATTTACTTAATATAATTCATATATACTTCATCTTTGTTGTTGTGTAGGGTAACCATTATCAAACCACTTTTCAAGGAGCAACACAGTTGAACTTTAAATTTATATTATTTCTATATGTTATAGGGATAGACATTAGTCTAATTAGGAATCCCCCTCCACTGATATCAAGTCTTAAAGTCATTTGGTAACAAACCTAGGAAATGTATACAATGAAACAGTGCATAAGCAGAGGTCACCCTTAGTGAAAAAAAAACACTTGGAAAATAAAACTACCAATGGTCCAGAAATATAGACAGCTGAAATTATTAGTGAATAATGGCTTCCAGGGAAGGCTTGGTCCCTCCCCTCCCACTTTTATAGAATCCATATTTGTACCCTTGGATGGTGGGGCAAGGTTTATTTCTACAGGAAAGTTAGAGGCTTGTATAAAATTTCAACTGTATATATTTGTGCATTTACTGAGCATTTTCCTCTGCTGTTTTCTCTAGAGGTGATCTCTGAACTATGATGACTGAACTATTGTGCAAAATAATAAAACAGGTTGGAGTGAGGTTCTTTAGGTGCATATATTACATGCTAAAAAAAAAAGAATGAGTTCCAATATTACAATTTATTTTATACAAACACATAAGAAACTCTAAAAGAAACTATTTTAGTTACATCTCCCACTCACATTCAAAGCAAACATATGAACTATTGTGCAACGACTTTAAGATGTCCTATTAGGGGACAGTAATTCAGAGAAAAGATGTAGTAAGTTTTTTTGTAAAATAATACTTCTGTCAATAAATATAATTCTTATTTTTTTTCCGGGTAGCAATAATTGGTAGACACAACAATTTATTATTTCAGTCTTTGGAACAAAAACAAGGAAGGATGATGAATATGAAATTACCAGTTTAATCGGCTGGGATAGCCCAAATGTTACTAATAAATTCTGTTGTAATGAGTGCCAAAATGATAATAACTAAATGACATGCAAGCTTATAGACATTATTTTTATATCACAAAATGCTAATAATCAACTTGTAATGGCAGTGAAAACAAACGTGTTCACTCTATTTACATGACCCAGCTTTTTATGCTTTGTATACAAGGAGATGAACTGGGGATTTGGAACTAGCTGCTTATATGTCCGTCTAACATCTAGGCAGTAAAGGCTTGCAATGCTGTTCCTAAGGGTTGATTGTTCTCATTATTTGTACATCTACTACAGGTAGTAGCATTCCCAGATTTTGTGTTTATTTCAGCTGCTAATCAACCTAAGATACTGACACTGTCTGTGGCATTGACACTGTATGTAAAAGAGGGCCCTGTGGCTATACCTGGGGATGACTGGAACTATTTATGGCTGAGTTCAAGATATCCATTACACTACTAGTCAGTTCTTTAGTACTGATACAACTAAAAATTGCAGTTCAAAAGTACCATCTGACTACCCTATGTACACAAGATATTAGTACTGTAATATTATGTTTAAACATGCAAATAACAAGGTTCCTATGGACCAGTGACTGCAATTAAAGCCATTCTCTAGAAATTGACCTCTCAGCACCTTAAATACAGAATAAATACAAATGATAATGGTTTTATTGCAGATTTTGTGTGAACATGACATAATGGTAATCTGTCCTATTGTATATGAAGTGTTGCAGAGCTGATTTTACTCTTTAAAAAACATTGCTGCCATTGCCAAAAAAAGGATTAGGAAATGAGTGAGGACAGAGACTTTTATTTAAAATTCTGCCTCAATACTAGATGGTTGTATCAGTTAGGCACTGTCAATATGGCGCTCTGCCTGAACACAGCACATCATTTTTCAGAATTGCCACACCCACTCTGATATTAAATTTAGATCTAATCTAATCATCTTTGAATACTATTTCACCTATTTTTGGAATTAATTTTCCAAAACCAACATTGATAAAAGTAATTTATGTTCAGAAATAGAAATAATAGTTACATTAATAACTGCATCATTTTCAGCTTCAATCTGCATGGTGATTTCCTATCATGAAAAGCTGAAATTGAAACTGAAACTGTTTCTTGAACTTTGCCAAAATTTTTCAGTCATCTCTACTTTTCCTAGGAATATATTATTAGATATATTTACAAATCAAACAGATATACAAATCTATTTAACAATTTAGTGGAAAGTACACCGATGTGCTCTTAACTGTTGTAATCAGATAGTAATATAAGTTTCATTAGAACTGACAGATTGTATATTAATATGTTTATTTATGGGAATGCAAAGAGCAGTAAGGGTGCCAAATATAGCAAAAATATAGTAACCCGCAACAACAGATTTCAGTCTACGTCATTGGTAGTTTTGGGTTAATGTGTGTTGTTCTTCGCCTTATTAAATAAGGCTGGGCAAGTTGTGGGACATACAGGCTATTTGCACCATGTTAATAAATCAGTCTATTGGCGTCTTCTGTGCAATTCAAAGAGTTTTGGTTTCCGAACATATATTGCAGCATTAAAACTTGGAAGCATTCGTAGATATTCATACTAATCATGTGAATAGAATTTTGCTATTACCTGTTTTTACTTTAAAATCGATAGACCAGCCACTATTATGTCAAACAGGGCCTGTAAGAAAAGCAAATGTTATGAGTTAATTATATTGTATTTATTAAAGTATGAAAAAATATACTTCTATGGACATGTATAATTCATGATTTGTTTCTTCTTTGCTCCAATAGAAGAATATATAAATATATAATATATATAATGTATACATAATGTCTACTGCTGGTGGTAAAATGTTTTCGGTACAGGATTACATTTTTAAGTGCAATATATATACATCTTTTTAAACCGCTAACATTCTATCAACAAGGGCAGCAAAAAGCCATGTTTATCTATGTATTGTATATATTAATAGCTAAAAACAATAAAATGACGTTTCTAAGACCTGCTTTGTTTTGAATTCAGTGTAAAAGTGGTGTTTAAACGCATTGCTTATCATCCATCATCAAAGTTATTTTAAAGTACCACACCTGGACGTTATCTGATCAGTTACGACAAACAGTCAAAACAGAGACAGCTGATTTATGAAAATTCACTGCTTTGAAATACTACAAATAAGATAAAGGAGAACCAGTATAACAGTAATTTATTCTAAGTAAGTTAATTTAAACTAATATTGTTTTTGTGCAAAATTACATCTTTCTCTCCATAGCTTCAATTCACAAAAGAAATTATGTAGATATTTTCTTTGATGTATATAGTTTTTCTTTTTTTAATTTTGAAGCTCAGACTGTTTTTTTTTTATTTACTGAAGACATTACCACATACATTAGAAGCATTTACCATATTGTTTTATTGATTATTGAGGAATTTTGACTGTAAAAGTCAATACACAAAGAATGTTGCAAATGTTTTGGCTTCTTCAAATATTGCTAACCAAAACTGTATGTCCAGACAATACCCAAAATGAACTTCTAAACCTCTCTCTCTCCCTCTAAAGCATGCATCAGTGTTATTATTTTTTTCCTTTTACACTGTTCCTACAGTGAGAAAAGAGTATTTTTGCACCATAAAATAATTTTTATGGTGTCCATTGAGTGGCACGGGATGTCTTAAATCTTCGGTTACTGCTGCCTCCATGAAAAATGGACACTGGCAACAAAAACTGTTAGCCAGGACAAGATAACGCTGACCACAACCCAGCATGGCTTAAATTTAGCAGCAAAGCAGTACTGAAAACATGAACATAAAAACAAAGGTGTCATGTACCTGATAGGAGACTGAATTGACGAGGTCGGCCTCACTTGTGTCACTAGCCCTTACCCCGCTGAGGTTGGAACAGAGGGAGTCTAGGGACCAGGGGGACAAGAGCGCCTGAGGTGGTTGCTTGTGGCTCTTGCAGATGATGGCCTGAGAAGGCAGTGTATCCTCTGATTTAAGTATTGTAATAGCAGACAGAGCAGGTTCTGGATAATGCCTGATGTGCAGCAGAGCAGGTAGGTAGCCAGGACACAGGACAGGATCAGGGCCAAAGGAAGCCAAGGTCATCAACAGTTGGGCAGCAAGGTACAGAATCAGTAGGAGAAGCCAAAGTCAGGAGCAGAGCCGAAGTCAGGAAACAGGAGCAGGAGAGCAATCAGAGTCGGGTCAGGAACAAGCAGGGTCAGCACCAAAGGAATCACCGTGGAACAGCAGGACACAGGGGGAAGCTGAAGACCAGTCAGCAGTGAATCATCATTGAGGTGCTCCTTAAATAGCCCACCCAGCACCAACAGGCGCGCCTGGGTCCTAGTGCCCGCCTTCCTGTATGCCTTGTCGGGATCCTGCGCCTGTGCAGATTCATGTGCTGCAGCGATCTTCTTGTTCCCTGACAAAAGGAGTATGCACTTTGTACCTCAATGCTCAATGGATCGCAAGAAAACTGTGAATACAAAAATCCTATTTACATTCGCATCCTTTGAGGGACATGGAAAGTCTTAAACATTTGGGGCATCAATGGGCATTCTGAGAACCAACAAAGCTAAAAGGCCCAATCAAACCACAGAAACTTGAACTGCCTGCAACTCCAGAACCGCATGAAGGATCTTACATCCGAAGCTGGCCTAAATATCTACCTGATAGAACTTAAATAAACTGAAGCCCAAGAGGTAGCCTTGCAAATCTGATAAAGTTGGTAGATGTGGAAAAGAAACACACAGACTAGTAGAGCAGCTTGAGCAGAAAGAGTAGAACCTGATTCCAGAGACCATGAGGCTGAATTACTAAAAGATCTAAGAATGACCACACACTAAATGGCGTGAAGATTCACTTCAATTATCTAACCTTGAGAACAGAAATACATGTTTTATGAATTTAACCTGAACCATGGTTGGATAATTGAAGTGAAAATTTACACAATTTTCAAACCCTTAAGTAAATCCTTCTCTCTCATGGAGTCACAGGGGAAAGAAAAGGGAGAACTACATGAGGGACTCTCAATAGAAAGACCATAATCAAGGGGTGGGGGACCCATGATCACTGAAACAAGATAGAAGGGGCAGAAAACCAGGCCCTTAATAGTGCTAAGAAACAAAAGCTGGCCCAAACCCAGCTATAGGGAGGAAAGACTTCATTCCATGGAGAAACCTCTAGCGTCGAAGCACCATGATTAACACTAAGTGAAGTATGTCTTCCAGGAGCAAAGGTAGACTTTGCAAGAAGTAGACGTCCTAGCTTTTGCCAAGATTCAGAGATGTCCCTGTCTCTCAGATCCTGAGCTTCAAGAGCCATGCCACTAAAATCAGTGACTGTGAAATAGGATGGTAAATTGGTCCTTTAAAAGGCTTCCCTGATTCCAGAGTCAAATTCCATACCAACAGGGGAGGAACAACTTGATCTTTGATGTCATGCACTCGAATTAGGACAATGATGTCACAAGCATCCCTGCCCCTTTGTGTATGTGCAGAGAACACCCCACACACAGCTGGTTGGCCCAGCCTAACAGCTGCCTTGTTGACTAAATCCAGGACCAAACCCAACCTCCGTTCTAGTGCAGGGAGGCGAAGATAGACCAATTGAATTACCTGCAGAATTCCAGGACTAGAAAGATGACATTCATAGTTTTGCTATCCAAGATGGATGATATCTTTTGAGAACAGTAAACAGGTTAGTAAAAAACCTAGAAACCATTCTGCTACAGGAACTGAGACGACAAGCTCTATACAGAAGAACCAAGAGGAGTTGATTAAGCACTGCTAATTTGTGTGGTGACACAGGGAGGATGGAGAAAGGATGGAGGTGAGAAATCAAGGGTGTGAAACTCTAGTGCATACCTCTGGGGAACAATTTCCTGAGCCCAAGCATAAAAAATATAAGTTGGGTAAAGAACCACAAAGGTTAACAAATATTCCCCCACTCTGGAAAGTAAGGGTGCACCATATGTGATTGGAGGCTGAACTATCTAGTCTTGAAGGAGGACAGGGGATCAGACTAGGTGGTTTTAATGGGAAAGTCAAGGTAGTGCAAATTAAAGGAAAATTTCCTAACAAAAATGAATAGGAACGTTGCACAGTCAACACCTTAGAGCCCTAGATAAATAGTATCTTGAATAAATCCAAAGAGATGTTGTCCCTTGAAGAACATGAGGAACAACTGCTTCATGCAAAATTCCGCAGTACAGCACCTTAAAGCAGTAGTAAACCCAAAACCAAAAGTTTTAAATATTGCAGCTTAACAATTGTTAGATGTGATTGCTACAAAAGTTTTCTTTTTAGGCTCCCCCCCCCCTCTGTTTTCACCTGATGATATGGCCAGTAACAGACCTCCTGTATTAGAGTGCCCCCACTCTGGATGAAGGAGTGAAGGGGACACAGCAGAAGCAACTTTTACTCTCTGTGACATCATCATCAGGCTTATAAAATGTTTGCAGGGACAGCTTGCTGGGAGGTCAGGTTTTATTGGTGTAGACAAGCTCCCCAGAAGTGCATCTTCAAAAATCTGTTTCCCTACTCACAGTATGGGGGAAGTCTTTTGTGAGTCAAGGCAACAGCATTTTTTTGCTGGAGAAAAAAATCAAGATATGCAGGTAGAGGAGGGACAGAGAGGGGTGGGGATAAATCCTTTTTAAATAGAGAACATATAGGAAAATGTTCACATATAAACTGAATATGTTTTTATTTTAGTTTTGACCTGTGATACATTTTAAAGACAACCTATCAATGGAACATTTATTTCAACAACAATCTTCCCATAGGACCATTTGTAATCATTTTATTTACCTAAAAAATGCCTCCTTTTTGTAGACATCCAAAAGCCTCAACGCTGCTGCTAGGTACCCCCTATCTTGGATGGGATGTCAGCACATCCAGCACACTCAGAGATATCACTCAAGTGACACTCTTATGTCTAGTACACACGAAAAAAAATATTGGACAAATAATCGGCAATTTTTTTTTTCTTGCAATGCTAGTTTCCAGATCAAAAATGAAGAGGTTACTCAACTTCTGAAAATTCTCATACGACTGAATACAATTTTGGAAGTGATATCCTATATTGTATTGCATTGGTATTGTGTTTTCGGATGACTACTGTACTAATTAAATGAAAATCATGTGATGTGGTGTCATACGAGAAACATTTTAGTTCTTGTCCCTTTGGTTATTGTCGCATAATTGGCTCTCGAAAGCTGATCAGATTATTGCAGATCACTCCTTATACAAAAATTTTCATTCAATTTTCTTATTGTGCGTATGGGCCTCAAAGTATCCCCCCTTACTCCTTCCATGGCCAGCACAGAAAATATTATATCGGAAGGTGACGGGAGAACAGAGAAGCTGGGCCAGCACAGATAGTGACTAGATATTCCCAAATGAGAAGAGGGCTATGATGTGCAAGAACATGAGGGTCTGTGAGGGAACTGACTCTTGCTGAAAAAGTCAAATTTGCTATTAGGTCAAAAGGCATGTTGCAAGTGAATACAACATTGTTTATGAATATACAAAACATCTAAAGTATTTAATTTTTCTATGTTTTTACCTGCAATTTTTAAGTTGGTGACCAGGTCTTTTTAGGGCTGGCAATAACTTGGGGTTGATTTACTAAAACTGGAGAATGCAACATCTGGTGCAGCTCTGGATAGAAACCAAACATCTTCCTGTTTTTTTTTTTGTCAAAGCTTAATTGAACAAGCTGAAGTTAGAAGCTGATTGGCCAGGGCTGCTGTTAGAAATCATGAGTCCCCATACAGCCTACAAGACGAGGCCCCCAATCCCACCCCTGACCTCACCCCCTGAGGTGGGGGAAGGAGAAGGAGGTAAGAAAGGGAGGGGGTTGAGAGAAAGATGGGGGGAGGGGGTAGAGAGGAGAATGAGAGAGAGAGGGGTGTGTGAGAGAGAGGGGTGGGGGGGTGAGATAGAGGAGGTAAGAGAAAGAGGGGGGGGGAGGTGAGAGAGAGAGGTGAGAGAAAGAAGAGGTGAGGGGGTAAAAGAGGGTGGTGAGAGGGTGCGAGACTTAGGTGAGAGAGAAAAGGGGGGTGGTGGGAGAGAGGGGAGTTAGGGAGGAGGGTGAGAGGGAGGGGGGTTGGGGGAAGTGAGAAAAAGAGAGTGGGGTTAGGGATAGAGTAGGAGGTGTTGGAAGATGAGAGAGAGAGAGGGCTGTGAGAGAGAAAGGAGAGGTGAGAGAGAGAAGGGGTGAGAGAGGGGGGAAGTGAGAGAGAGAGGGGAGGAGGTAAGAGGATTGGGAGAGGGGGGGGTGAGAGAAGAGGAATGAGAGGAGTGGGAGAGGGGGTGAGGGTGAGTGAGGAAATTGAACTGCTGAGGAGAGCACCGCAAACAGACAGACTTTGCAGGCAAGTTTTATGGAGTATGATCAGCGCTGCAACAAGTAGAGGTGCAGTGACAGAGCCTCTCATGGGACTCTGTACTGGCCCCGGGCCACCAGGCAGCCCTGAATAGTCAGTCTGCACCCCTGTATGGAACATGTCATTAAAACTTGGAGCTGCCAGCTGGCCGGGACCCCCCTGGTAAGAGATGGGGCCCGGGCCCCCTACAGGAGGCCCGGTGGTACCCACTTATTAGCGGCCCTGTGATTGGCTACCATGCTCAGCTGCACCAATACTTCTCTTTACAGTCTTAGCACATCTACACCTATTTGTTTCAGTTAATTAAAGCTGAACTTCGTGGACAAAACAAATGCTTCTGTGCAGTGGGGCTACCCCCTCACTGCAAGCATTAAATGCTCATTTAGGTCTAAGGGGTGCAAAAAGCACCCAAGTTGTGGTTCAAGGCTCTTAGACATAAATAAGCATTTAACGTTTGCAGTGTGGGGGCAGTCCTACTGAAAGTGATGGGTTTTGAGTATCTAATAGGAATGGCAGGAGAAGTTGTTTGAAGGTGGTAAAAAAATAATAACATATCATGAGTTAATAGGTCATTCCAGAATAAAATGTTCATCTCAGGTGGAAAATTCGATTCCATACCACTGCAATAATTATTTTTTTTTGTGAATTCAAAATGACCATGTGTAAAAATAAGTACAATAAGAAAAATCACTCCTAGGTACTAATGAGAAACAGAGATGAGTTCACAAAGGTTAACAATACTGTGTGTTAAATTATAAAAGAGAAATTAAAGGTGAAGTTAAAGAACACAAGAAAAAATACAAATCATAAAGCCCAAATTATACAGCATTTTCTAATGTATTTGTAGTTTCCTTGTTAATACATTGTTACAACTGTGCCTACAAAGATTATGACATGTCAGATGGACCTGCCGCCTATGAATGCTAAAGAATGTGCTGTATTGCAAAGTGTACAGTACATTGCAAATGTTATAGACGCTTGTGAAAACAGTCCTGCGAAATGAGGATTCTTTAAAAAGTTAATTACATGTTTATGTATCATTTAAAAACCTAAAAAGTGCATTAAAAGAAAAAATCTAAATCAAATCGATATTTTATTTACCCCCTTTGCCTTTAAATGGCATTGATTACTCCGGGTACACTTGCACACAGTTAAAGTGGTTTTAAAAAGAAAACTAATTTATATTTATTGCAACTTAACAATTCTTAAATTTGATGGTTGCATTAGTTTTCTTTTTTAGGCTTTTTCTACCTTTGGACAACAGCAATAGCAATCTGGGGCAGTTTTGGATATTATTATTTATTACAGGTACGTACGGTAAATAGCACCATCAATTTATGCAATGTTTTACATATATATTGTACATTCACATCAGGCCCTAACCCTCAAAGGCGTACAATCTAAGGTCCCTAACTTACATTCATATATACACATACTAGAGCCAATTTAGACAGGAGCCAATGAACCTACCAGCATGTCTGGTAGCAGAATTAGATGGACTTAACTAACACATTAACAGAAAATACAGTAATGGTCAAAAATATTGGTACCCCTGCATTTCTGTCAGTTCACCACTTCGACCAGAAAATTGTTGCAATTACAAATGTTTAGGCATTCTCATGCTTATTTCTTTTGTTTGTATCGATATGACACAAAAAAGTGAAGAAACAAAAAGCCAAATGTGTCAAATTCCACACAAAACCCCCAAAATGGAGTGGAAAAAATTATTGGCAACCTCAATTTAACATTTGGTAGCACACCCCTTGGAAAAAAAAAAAAAATCAATAGTTTCCTGTAACCATCAATGAGTTTCCTACACTGCTCTATTGGAATTTTGGATCACTCGTCTTTCACCAATTGCTCCAGGTCTCTCAGGTTGGAAGGGTTCCTTTTCCCATCTGCTGTTTCAAGATCTCTTTACAGGTGCTCTATGGGATTTAGATCTGGACTCATTGCTGGCCAGTTGAGTACTCTCCAGCACTCTGTCAGAAACCATTCCTGGGTGATTTTTGACTTGTGCTTTCGGTCATTTTCCTATTGTGTCCTCTTTTCTGACACTAGGCCCTACATTGCACCCCAGAATTCTTTGGTAGTCTTCAGATTTCATAATGCCATGCACATGGTCAAGACATCCAGTGCCTGAAGCAGCAAGGCAACCCAAAAACATCAGTGAACCTCCACAATGTTTGACTGTAGGCAGTGTATTCTTTTTTTTAAGGCCTCACTTCTTTTTATGAAAACAGTAGAATGATGTGCTTTATCAAAAGGGTGTAATTTTGTTTCATCTGTCCACAGCACATTCTCCCAAAAAGATTTTGGCTTTCTCAGGTAAGTTTTGGCAAACTCCAATCTGGCTTTCTTATGTTTCTGTGTCAGCAGTGGGGAACTCCTGGGTCACCACAGTGACCCTTTTCATTCAGATTACAACTTTTTTGTGCGAGCTGACACAGTTGTACCCTGTACCTGAAGGTCAGCTTGAATTTGTCTGGAAGTTGATCCAGGTTCTTTATCCACCATTTGAACAATTCTTTGTTGCAATCTTTGTTCAATTTTTCTCTTTCTTCCACATCCAATGAGATTGGCTACAGTGCTACGGGCTGTAAACTTCCTGACAGTGTTGAGCAGTGGACACAGGAACATTACGATCTGTTACTTGATACAGGTGAGTTTAATTACAAACTACAGGAGCATCACAAACTTGGAATGCAATTATTTCTTACAAATTTGAGAAGGTGCCAATAATTTTGTCCAGTCTATTTTTGCTTTTTTTTGCGTGGAATGTGTCACATTTGGCTTTTTGTTTCTCTACTTTTGTTGTATCATACCAATACAAACAAAAGAAATACACGTGAGAATGCCAAGGAATGTTCTAGCCACGGACCAAGATGGCCACGTAGAATAAGTGCTCCAGCCACCTGAGGAGATAAGCACCAGCACAAGCCGGGACCCAGACACCCTGGCTATGGAGAAATCCTCCCACGGCAGCTCCACATCCCGCTCATGATCCCCACGGGTCCCGCGAGACTAGGGGACACAATTGAGCAAACAGATCCCAAAGATCTTCCACTCCCAGCAGAGCAACATGGAGGCAGCCACCCCTCCAACCCTGTCACATAAGGCGTGCACAGAGCCAGTCTCCCACACCCTCCTCACAGGGAGCCCACTCCCCACCTGGTCCAGCATCACAGAGCCCACTCAACATCAGTGACCTGCACAACATCGCTGCTGATATCAAGGAAACCCTGTCAGCTACTATCACAGATCTGCGTCACAATATAAAGGCAATCGCAGACAGAGTACAAGAAGTGGAACAGATCACAAGTCACCAGGAAACTCACATACAAAAGCTGTTCCAGACTGAGGATGCTCATACGTTCCAGATGCCTGAATTACACAGACACCTGGAGGACCTAGATAACCACAGATGTAGACATAATCTCCAGCTACGTGGTCTCCCTGAATCCATTGAGCAAGACCAACTGCGAATCGCCACTACTCACATTTTCAATGGGTTCTTAGACAGACCACCTGACACTGCAATAGAGATGGCGCACATTCACTACACTTTGAGACCGAAAGGTAGAGAGATAGATCCTCCATGGGATGTGATTTGCTACCTAAACAGCTTTTGTTTAAAAGAAGAAATCTTGCAAAAAGCTCGCAATAGGATACAGATTACTCATGAAGGGACTGAAGTTAAGATATATCAAGACCTGTCTAACATAACCCTGCAACACCATAGGGAACGCCGCCATCTATTGGAAATTTTAAGAACACGCAGCATACACTACAGATGGAAATTTCCATTCGGCCTATCAGCTTCTATTCTCGGCCGTACTGCGCTGCTTTGTGTCCCTGAAGATCTCCCACATTTCTGAGAAATTCTGGACATTCTGTTACCCCACGTGCTGGAATGGTATGATGAATTCCGACCCACCTCTGCTCAGCAACCTCCAATCCAATTATCCTCCAATAATTTAAACTCCTTTATTTAGTAAAAAATGCCCACTCACTTTTAAAACCTAGGGCAATCACAGTTAAACCTCATGCCTGGGTATACTGCATGGGTGAGGGATAGACCCTGATGAAGTCACGTGGTCTAGTGACACAACGCGTAGGTACGCCATGACGCAGCTTCCGGTACACGGTGACGCACATCCAGCATGGACGCCATCTTTGAACACCCAAACTATCCCTAACCCACGCAGTGCTCTGAACGTCATCTAAGTCACAACAATAGAAGAACACAGTCTGCTGAACATAATACTACACAAACATTAGATGTTGCCATGGTTTAATTGCACATAACATGTAAACATTCACAGTGCAGAGAGAAAAAAGTATGTGAACCTTTGGACTTAATAACTGGTTGACCCTCCTTTGGCAGCAATAACCTCAACCAAACGTTTCCTGTAGTTGCAGATCAGACCTGCACAACGATCTGGACTAATTTTGGACCACTCCTCTTCACAAAACTGTTTCAGTGTAGCAATATTCTTGGGATGTCTGGTGTGAATCGCTCTCTTAAGGTCATGCCACAGCATTTCAATCAGGTTGAGGTCAGGACTCTGACTGGGCCAATCCAGAAGGCGTATTCTGTGCTGTTGCAGCCATTGTTTTGTTGAAATACTTGTATGCTTTGGGTCATTGTCCTGTTGCATCACCCATCCTCTGCGGAGCTTCAGTTGGCGGACAGATGGTCATACGTTTTCCTGCAAAATGTCTTGATAAACTCTGGAATTCATTTTGCCATCAATGACAACAATCTGTCCAGGCCCTGAGGCAGCAAAGCAGCCCCAAATCATGATGCTCCCTCCGCCATGTTTTACAGTGGGGATGAGGTTTTGATGTTGGTGTGCTGTGCCTTTTTTTCTCCACACATAGTGTTGTGTGTTCTTCCCAAACAACTCAATCTTGGTTTCATCTGTCCACAGTATATTTTGCCAGTAGTGCTGTGGAACATCCAGGTGCTCTTTTGCAAACTTCAAACTTGCTGCAATATTCTTTTTGGACAGCAATGGCTTCCTCCGTGGTGTCCTCCCATGTACTCCATTCTTGTTTAATGTTTTCCTTATTGCAGGTGTGTCAACAAAAATGTTAGCATGTGCCAGAGATTTCTGTAGGTCTTTAGCTGACACTCTGGGATTCTTCTTTACCTCATGCAGCATTCTACGCTGTGCTCTTGCAGTCATTTTTACAGGATGACCACGCCTAGGGATAGTAGCAACAGTGCTAAACTTTCTCCACTTTTTAGACAGTCTGTCTTACCGTGGACACAAAAACATCAAGGCTTTTGGAGCTTCATGCAAGTCAACAATTCTTGATTGTAGGTCTTCTGAGAGCTCTTTTCTGCGAGGCATGATTCACATCAGACAGTGCTTCTTGAAACCAGTAAACCCAAAACAGGTGCGTGTTTTTTAAGGGGAGGACAGCTGTCAGCAACACATCCAATATCATCACATTGATTGGAGTCAAGGTTGGCTCACTCCTGGCTCCAATTAGCTCTGGGAGAAGTCATTAAGCTAGGGCCTCACATACTTTTTCCTCCCTGCACTGTGAATGTTTACATGTTATGTGCAATTAAACCATGGCAACATCTAATGTTTGTGTAGTATGTTCAGCAAACTGTGTTCTTCTATTGTTGTGACTTAGATGACGTTCAGAGCACATTTTATGCCCAATTCATGCAAAACTCCACATAATCCCATAAGTATAAGTGCCCGGTAGGCAAGTGGTTAATGCACTGGGCTCTCACCCACAAGGCCAACAAAATTCTTTAGAAGCTTATATCTCCGCAATCCCTAAAGATGGCAAAGATCCCACACTAGTTCATAATTATAGACCTATCTCCCTCCTAAATATAGATCTCAAACTTTAGGCCAAAATATTGCCAAATCGCTTTCCTGTCCTCTCTTATATCTACGGATCAAGTTGGTTTCATACCCGGGAGGGAGGCCAGGGATAATACTCTGAAAGCCCTAAACATTCATCATTGGCTAACCTCTTCCGCACAACAAGGTTTCTTCCTATCCCTTGATGCAGAGAAGGCATTCGACAGAGTGGCTTGGGACTACATTCAAGCCACTTTGGAAGCTGTAGGCATAAATGACACCATGCTCAACGATATCCTAGCTCTATTTTCCAAACTGACAGCACGGGTTAGAATTGACCGTCACCTGTTAGATGCCTTGTCCATATCGAACAGGACCAGACAGGGATGCCCATTATCCCCCCTCCTTTTTGTTCTTACTCTGGAATCTTTTTTGCAAAGACTCAGATCCAACGCCAATATAACAGGCGTCCAAGTTGAAGGACACACACAAGATTGCATCATTTGCAGATGACATTCTTTTGTTTATAGCAGTTTACAATTCCAAATTTGTTGAAAGATTTTGCCCATTATAACACTATATCCAACTTGCAAATTAATTTTTCTAAATTGTATGCCCTCAATATATCTCTACCCCAAGCAGCAATAGACGCCTGTAAATTACATTATCCGTTTACCTGGTAAACAAAGTTCTTCATGTATCTAGGAATAAAACCAGGGATGTCTGGAGCTTTGAAGATGAGTGTCTTTCTCTCTATGGGGGGGGTTAGTGGAAGGCTCTCCAGAGTGGGGGGCAGGGGTGTTGTTGGTCAATGTCAGGCTCTCTCCACGGTGGGGGGGGTGATGTTGGGCGGTGTCCATGGGAGGGGGCAGATGATTTTTGTGTTGCCTAGGGCAGCATAAAACCTAAATACACCACTGAATTTAGTAACACTTTAAGCACTGTTGTAGCACAGTGTTTTGTTTTTTTTTTTAGGATTTAAAACAGGTGGTGAGGAGGCAACATATTACCTCCCAGCTGCCTGTGAACTATTCTCTGAAAAGCAATCCACTATACGGCAGGCCCAGATCTAGGGGGGTGCTGGGGTGGGCTATGCACCCCCAGATTTTAGTTCTGCCCCCCTCCCCAGATCTCTTGAGAGTGCATCCAACTGATCCATGAGACCTGATGGGAGCAAATGATGTAAGGGGGAACTCTGATAGGAATACTTGATGTAAGGGGAAACTCTGTTAGGAATACACCCTGTTCCAAATTATTATGCAAATGAATTTTTTCTCATTTACCTAAATAATTGATGTAAATAACAGTCAGCATAATTTTCATGTTATCAACTATTAAGAGTACAATTCAAATTTTATTGAACAAACCTCCTAATGATAACAGTATTCTTTTAAACATAAAGAACTTACAATGCACCGTTCCAAATTATTATGCACAGTAAGTTTCAAAACACTTTATAGATTGTAAAGAACTGAAAATTGTCATTTGTTGTGTTTGCAGCATATTTACTGAAATCAAAAGCTATTTCAATCAAACTTTTAACATCATTTTAACTTTTTAAACATTTTAACAGGTCATGTTACATTGTAACATAGGACCCCTTATTTGATAGCAGTTTCACAAGTCTTGCATCCATTGAACTTGTGAGTTTTTGGACAGTTTCTGCTTGAATTTGTTTGCAAGATGTCAGAATAGCCCCCCAGAGCTGCTGTTTGGATGTAAACTGCCTCCCACCCTCATAGATCTTTTGCTTGAGGATGCTCCAAAGGTTCTCAATAGGATTAAGGTCAGGCGAGGATGGAAGCCACACCATGACTTTCTCTCCCTTTATCCCCATAGCAGCCATTGATGCAGAGGTATTCTTTGCAGCATGAGATGGTGCATTGTCATTCATGAAGATGATTTTATTACAGAAAGCATAGTTCTTCCTTCTGTACCAGGGAAGAAAGTGGTCAGTTATAAACTGCACATACTTTGCAAAGGTCATCTTTACACCTTCGGGGACCCTAAAGGGGCCGACCAGCTCTGTTCCCATGATTCAGGCCCAAAACATGACTCCACCACCGCCTTGCTGACATTGCAGCCTTGTTGGAACAGGGTGGCCATCCACCAACCATCCACTACTCCATCCATCTGGACCATCCAGGGTTGCACGGCACTCATCAGTGAATAGGACTGTTTGAAAATTAGTCTTCATGTATTTTTCTGCCCAATGCAGCCATTTCTGCTTGTGAGCATTGGTTAGTGGTGGCCGAATAGAAGGTTTATGCACAGTTGCAAGACTCTGGAGGACTCTACACCTTGATGTCCGTGGGACTCCAGAGGCACCAGCAGCTTCAAATATCTGTTTATTGCTATGTAATGGTATTTTAGCAGCTGCTCTCTTGATCCGATGCATGGATCTGGCAGAAATCTTCCTCAATGTGCCTTTATCTGCACGAACGAGTCTGTGCTCTGAATCAGCCACAAATCTCTTAATAGTGCGATGATCACATTTAAGTTTTCGTGAAATATCTAATGTTTTCATACCTCGTCCAAGGCATTGAACTATTTCATTCTTTTCGGCAGCAGAGAGATCCTTTTTCTTCCCCATATTGCTTGAAAATGGTGCTCTGCTTAATAATGTGGAACGCCCTCCTTTAGTAGTTTTTCCTTAAATTGGGCTCACCTGCCAATCTAATTATCACAGGTTTCCGAGATTGTTTTCAGTGATCATAAGAGCCCTGACACACAATGCCATCCATGAGTTAAACTGAAAAACAAAATATTTCATCTTTGTGACACTTAAATAGAATTTGCATAATAATTTGGAACAGGGTGTAGTTGATGTAAGGGGGAACTCTGATAGGAATAGTTGATGTAAGGGGGAACTCTGATAGGAATAGTTGATGTAAGGGGGAACTCTGATAGAAATAGATGATGTAAGGGGGAACTCTGATAGGAATAGTTGATGTAAGGGGGAACTCTGATAGGAATAGGTGATGTAAGGGGGAACTCTGATAGGAATAGTTGATGTAGGGGGAACTCTGTTAGGAATATTTGATGTAAGGGGGAACTCTGATAGGAATAGTTGATGTAAGGGGGAACTCTGATAGAAATAGTTGATGTAAGGGGGAACTCTGTTAGGAATAGTTGATGTAAGGGGGAACTCTGATAGGAATAGGTGATGTAAGGGGGAACTCTGATAGGAATAGTTGATGTAAGAGGGAACTCTGATAGGAATAGTTGATTTAAGAGGGAACTCTGATTGGGACAGTTGATGTAAGGGGGAACTCTGATAGGAATAGTTGATTTAAGAGGGAACTCTGATAGGAATAGTTGATGTGAGGGGGAACTCTGATAGGAATAGTTGATGTGAGGGGGAACTCTGATAGGAATAGTTGATGTAAGGGGGAACTCTGATAGGAATAGTTGATGTAAGGGGGAACTCTGATAGGAATAGTTGATGTAAGGGGGAACTCTGATAGGAATAGGTGATGTAAGGGGGAACTCTGATAGGAATAGTTGATGTAAGAGGGAACTCTGATAGGAATAGTTGATGTAAGGGGGAACTCTGATAGGAATGGTTGATGTAAGAGGGAACTCTGATTGGGACAGTTGATGTAAGAGGGAACTCTGATTGGGACAGTTGATGTAAGGGGGAACTCTGATAGGAATAGTTGATTTAAGAGGGAACTCTGATTGGGACAGTTGATGTAAGGGGGAACTCTGATAGGAATAGTTGATTTAAGAGGGAACTCTGATAGGAATAGTTGATGTGAGGGGGAACTCTGATAGGAATAGTTGATGTGAGGGGGAACTCTGATAGGAATAGTTGATTTAAGAGGCAACTCTGATAGGAATAGTTGATGTAAGGGGGAACTCTGATAGGAATAGTTGATGTAAGGGGGAACTCTGATAGGAATAGTTGATGTGAGGGGGAACTCTGATAGGAATAGTTGATGTGAGGGGGAACTCTGATAGGAATAGTTGATTTAAGAGGCAACTCTGATAGGAATAGTTGATGTAAGGGGGAACTCTGATAGGGACAGTTGATGTAAGGGGGAACTCTGATAGGGACAGTTGATGTAAGGAACACTCTGTTGAAGCAATTGATGTAAGGAGCAGTCTGAGAGGGGCAATGAATGTAAGTGGGTACTCTGATAGGGATAGCTGATGTAAGGGGGCACTCTGGACAGTTGATGTAGGGGGAACTCTGTTGAAGCGATTGATGTAAGGAGCACTCTGATGAGGACACCTAATGTAAAGGGGGACTCTTATAGGTACCTTGATGTAAAGAGAAAACTTTGAGGATGATGTAAGGGGGAACTCTGATAGGGACACCTGATATAAGGGGCACAGGTTCTGCTTAGTAATTGAATACATTCTAGTGCTCTCTGTTCACCCCCTTTCCGCCTCCGCACTGTCAGATGTTACTTACGGGTTATGACTCTGTGGTACAGAAGTGTGCTGAGTGAACAGGGAATATGTATCTCTGTCACACTATTGACATTATGGCCCCTGACTTTTTTTTTACTGCACCCCCAGATCAGATAGGCTAGATCCTGCCCTGCTATACAGGATTGCTTCTCACAAGTGCAGCAAAGGCAGCCCCGTGTGACAACGAATACAGACATAAATTAGTACTGACAAAGTTCATTGCAAACAAATGTGTAAGAACACTATAAACACGACAGAATAAAACACACGTAGCACAACCCACACTGTGACAGGGAAGGAAGACAAGGTTCATGGTTTCCTTCTCCTCTCTCTACAGACAGAACTGAACCACGTGCTCCCCTCCCCCTCTTGTGGTACGGTCCTCCTCTCCCCGCCGCGCAGTGTGATAGTACGTGCCTGGAGAAGCAGGAAGTGGCTGGTGCCGGGGTGAGCTGAGGTAGTCATGAGGTCTGAGTGCTGAGTGTTTGCATAGGGATGCTGCCTGTATACAGCTGAGAGTCCGCTACTTCTCAGGTATGTACTATGCTCAGCTCATAGACTGGGATTGCTTTTAGAAAGAGTATTCCACAATGTGTGCCATTAAAACAAATGTTCTGATAAAAGCGGTACAATATTCATGTATGCGCTCCAGCCGTGGCATTAGTCAGGGAATTCTAATGGGGCAACTCTGTGAGTGTAAAACAACCACTACTAGTTAAGATCCTTTGGGATCTTGCGCAATGGCAATGGGGTGACAACACAGGATATGGTTACAAGAAACCAACAGAGTGTTGTCACCCTGAACAAGGGCCTTCATGGTGGGAGTGCCAGGGATTGTTGTAGTGAAATGTGCAGATCTATAAATGGTGAAGATGACTAAGGCTAGGTTCACACCTATGCAGTTTTTGTTTGACCCGTTTCTACATTGAGTTTTTGCATACGTCTTTCCTGTGTTTTGCTGTTTTTTTTTATTGTATTTTTTTTTTTTGTTGCTAGGCAGATTAAAACGCAGCAAAAATGCACTGCATGTTTTTCGGCAGCATTTCCATTGAAGTCTATAGAGCCAAAAATGCAATATTTTGCATTGAAAAAAGTCCCTGACCCTTTCCAAAAAACACACCTGGTGAAAATGCGGAGATGTGAACCTGTCCCATAGGGAATCATGTTAAATGGATTGTACTGTGTTTCTACAAAATGCTGCAAAAAATGCTTAGGTGTGAACCTAGGGTAAGGCTACTTTCACACTGAGGTTTTTTTTTTTTGGGGGGGTTTTTTTTGGGTTTTTTTAAAGCATTTTTTGTGCAGTCTTTAAGTCGCGTGTCCTTTTAAAAAACGCACAGAAAGTGTGGCAAAAGTGCGGTAAAGATGCCTATGCATTTTTGCTGTGGTTTTGCGGAAGATCAGTGTGAAAGTAGCCTTAATGCTGGTTCACACTATAGAAATGCAGTCAAGATGCATTCTGGATACATTTCCATATGCGTGTTGTTGGCATGTTCTGGTGTGTTTTTATGCATTTTTAATGAGTTATTGATGCTTTTTGGTTAATTTTTTCCCCTTTTTCTTCAATTTAAATAGGGTCATGTGTTTTTTGGTGCGTTCCAGTGCATTTGTGATGTTTCACTGCATTCCAGTACAGTTCTGTGCAGAAAAAATGCAGCCTGTTCTTTTTTTTTTTTTTTTTTTTCCTCTAACCAAAACGCATTGACAACTATATAACCTACTTTCTGTGCATTTTGGATGCAGACAAAAAGCACCCTGATACACATGAACTGATCCTTAATGGTACCCCAGTTCATCTTGCTGATGCACATGTAATATTGTGCGATGAATAGACCACTCTGAATGTGATACTCAATAATGTGTGTGCGCCTTCACACCTGCATAGCCTTGTCCATTCCATTAGAAAAACTGACTTAAAGTGGTTGTAAAGGGAAAAACTTTTTTTAAAATAACAAACATGTATATACTGCACAGAGTGGTGCGGACCCTCCTTCTTGGATCCCCCATCGGTACTCCTGGCTGCTCCTCTCTTTTCAGTGCCCCCAGTAAGAAGCTGATTCCCATGGGGGCACTCATGCAGGCTCGCTCCCAAGTCCTGTGGCTGCGTCCATTGACATAGACAGCAAGACTCAGGCCCGCCCCCTCCCAGCTCTTTCTATTGATTTGCACAGGGAAAAGGGACAAAGTCAGGAGAGCCGCAGGTCTTGTGCACAGCACTGAATTGCTCAGGTAAGTATAAGAGGGGTTGAGGGGGGAGTATGTGACAGAGAAGCTTTTTTTACCTGAATGTATAGAATGCATTCAGGTAAAAAACCTTGAGGCTTTAGAACCACTTTAAGGGGTCGGTTCACACTATGACCACACATGAATTGCACACGAATGCACTGTGTATTCCTGTGCAATTCAGACATTTTCCAAAGTGCAGTCTGTTTGCAACCTTCAGCAGGTGCCAATAGAAAGCTAACGTCACAAATGCAGGACGTTTGCACACACCTGCCCACATGGGATCGCATGGTATTTTTGTACCATGTGATCCAGTAGCAGTGCGTTTTAAAAAGTAGCATTACGAGAGTCTCCACCATGCCCACCTACTGTGAATTAAAAATGTTAAAAATTGCACATGTACGCTTCTCCCTGTTTCATCAACATAATTTGACGTAGCACATACATAGTAATCGTACAGGAGGTCGAGATGCACTTTTGGTGCTTTTTGCTATTTTTGGTTTGTTTTAAAAAGTAATGCATACACTACTTGTGGTGCGGTGCGATTTATAGCCCATTCAAAATAAATGGGCTGAAGTCGCACCACACAGAACCACATGTGAATTGCACAGGGCATTCCTGTGCAGGCATGATATGAACTAGCCCTAAAAACACATGAAACCTGAATCCTTTTATGTCAGTCTATCAGTTTATACATCCCATCTTCAGTTTATATCAGTATACATCTGTTTTTCACATACCCATTTTTCTGTAGTTGGTAAAGAAAAGTCATAGATGACAAAAGTATGATCATTTTATTTTTTTTTTTGCCTAAAACCAGAATCCATTTATATCCAAAAAATCAGAAAAGGACACAAAGCTTTTCTGTTTTTGTTTTGTTTGTTTTTTTGCTTTGGGTTTGTTTTTTTGTGGACATGAATGTACTCAGATGTAAGCATCCAAGTCCACTTACATAGGCCCCTTTCAGACGGGTCAGATCCGTCAGCGTGGTCCCCCTGCTCAGTGGGGGATCTCTCTGCTGATC
The DNA here is from genome assembly GCF_062004578.1 of Staurois parvus. NCBI lineage: Eukaryota > Metazoa > Chordata > Amphibia > Anura > Ranidae > Staurois > Staurois parvus. The sequence goes on along the minus strand of NW_028318022.1, from coordinate 5,600,961 downwards.
CCCTCTGAGCAGGCGGATGACAGTTCTCTGTCTGTTCTGCTGCTGCTGCAGAGTGGACACAGACACTGATTTTAATGGGACGGTCAGATGGAAACAGACCGCCTGTTTGTTTCCTCCCAATTGTCGTCCGATCTGCTGGACGGATGGGGAACAGATCCCCATCCGCCTATTTTTGGCGTACAGTATTGGATCGAATACCGGCAGTTGTCAGCGGACTATTGTCTGCTGACACCCGCTGGTCCATAGACATCTATGGATGAGCCAGTTGGGTCCACCTGAAAAATGGACAGGCTGACCCCATCGATCCACTCATGTGAAAGGGGACTTACACCCACTCAGACATGCCTTGTAGTTCAGTGTAGTCCCATCTGAAAAAATGTTACATGGATCCAGACTGAACGCTCATGTGAAAGGGTGTCATCCGTTCAGTCACATTTTTCTCAAAGAAAAACATTCAGTATACATCAGTTTGCACATGCATCTTCAGTTTACATCCGTTTATTTCAGTTCTGTTTACAAGTGTTTTTTCTTAGTTGTTGCAGAGACCAATCAGAGGTGACAAAAGTATACACACAAATGTTTTTTCTAAAAAATGGATAGATTGCATCTGTTTACATCCATTCAGATCTGTCGAAATGGAAAAGGATGCAGCCTCATTCCATTTAAAAAAACAAAAACAAAAAAAACGGACCTGAATGGACACAGATGTTACAAAACAGTGATCATCCGTTTTAAATTCTCCCACCCATAGACATACATTGTGGTTCAGCCTGAAAAGCTTGACAAACTCAGACTAAACACCCTTAAGCTCAGTAGAAACTATAAGAAAATCAGTTGAATGATCATGAGCGGATCAAAACTGTGTAGGAAATCAAGACTTTTCATGCAGATAAATGAAAGCCCGTGAGTGCTATAAACTTAGTGTTACACTATACAATCAATAATTCATGATTAGGTTGGTATAAACATCTACATACATACTTGATATAGTTATATTGAGAAGGAATATGTGTGACATGTCTTGCCCTGTGATTGGAAGGTATCAAGGAAACTTGTAATGTTATTGGATAAAATTCAATCCTCAATGTAACTGGACAAATTTTAAGTATGTATGATGATTGGTCAGTAGTTAATAGACCAATGGAAATTAGAGTTGACCTACTATCTTGATGTACTAAACATATATAATTCGCTGTAAAACCAAGGTAGATCGTAGACTAATACTATTTCTGATCTAACCATGTGTTATGCTGTGTGCACAACCATTCCTTATCTGATCAAAACCATCTGCTTCCTGAAATATATCGTTGCTGCAAGGGGTTCCCACTGAGACCACATAATCAAAACCAAGGATGGTACTAATTGTACGAAAATTCCCATGTGACAAAGGCTGTTTCTGTTGTTTGATCATTCGGATCTGGTTTTTCTCGTAGGAAAACCCTACATATTGATTGAAAATCATTAGTTCTCTTCATGTACGATAACATTTTTTGGAGTTTGGCCCTTCGGAAATTTTTATTTTGGAGAGTCTGAATCATATGTCGAAAGTTACTAACACCCTATACGAAAATCAAACAATCAGTCCTCATACAGAATTTTTCTTCCTATTTTCCTCGGTGTGTACCCCACTTTAAAGTGTATTTCCACTTCTGCAACCAACATGAAATGCAATCCCTTGAAAAACTATTCATACCCCCTGAAATTTTCCACTTTTTTTCATGTTACAACCAAAAAAGTATGTATTTTATTGGAATTTTATGATAGACCAACACAAAGTGGCACATAATTGTGAAGCAGAAGGAAAATTATAAATGGTTTTCAATATTTGTTACAAATAAATATGTGAAAAGTGTGGCGTGATTTTGTATTCAGCCCCTTTACATTGATACTCTCTAACGAAAATCTAGTGGAACCAATTGCATTCAGAAGTCACCTAATTACCGTATTTTTCGCTCCATAAGACGCACCTGACCATAAGACGCACCTAGGTTTTAGAGGTGAAAAACAAGGAAAAAAAATATTCTGAACCAATGGACTGCAGACACAGTACAGGGGATGACCAGAGACTGCGGACACAGTGCAGGGGATGACCAGAGACTGCGGACACAGTGCAGGGGATGACCAGAGACTGCTGACCTTTGGACAGGGAGGGGGAGCGGGTACCTGAATTTGACAGGTACCCGCTCCCACTTCCGCGGAGTTGTCCTTCCCTCTTCTTCCCGGGCTGGCTTCTGTGACAGCCGGGTGCCCACTGCGCATGTGCGAGAAGCGCTGCGCTTTGTGAATGGCCCGGCGCCTTCTGGGACCTTTCATGTGTCCCAGAAGACACCGGATCATTCACAAAGCGCAGCACATGCGCAGTGGGCACCTGGCTGTCACAGAAGCCAGCGCGGGAAGACTGTGCAGCGCTGGAGCGAGGAACAGGTAAGGCCCTGCAGGAGAGAACAGCTGAGCGGCCGGCCCGGTATTCTGACAGAAATACCGGACCGGCCGCTTTATATTCGCTCCATAAGACGCACTGACATTTTCCCCCCTTTTTTGGGGGGAAAAAAGTGCGTCTTATGGAGCGAAAAATACGGTAGTAAATAGAGTCCACCTGTGTGTCATTTAATCTCAATAGAAGTACAGCTGTTCTGTGAACCCTCAGTTTTGTTAGAGAACATTAGTGAACAAACAACATCATGAAGGTCAAGGAACACATCAGACAGGTCAGGGATAAAGTTTTGGAGAAGTGGCTATGGTTAGGTTATAAACAAAATATTCCAAGATACCGGTATCCTGTTTTACAACACGATTGTTAGACTGGCCTAGTCAAAGTCGAGCACTTAATTCAAATGAGAATCTGTGGCAAGACTTGAAAATTGCTGTTCACAGACGCACTCCATCCAATCTGACAGAGCTTGAGCTATTTTGCAAAGAAGAATGGGCAAACATTGCACTCTCTAGATGTACAAAGCTGGTAGAGAAATCCCCAAAAAGACTTGCAGCTGCACTTGCTGCCAAAGTTGGTTCTACAAGGTATTAACCTGGGGGGGCGGCTGAATACAAATGCAAACCATATTTTTCAGATATTTATTTGTAAAACATCTTAAACAATTTATCATTTTCCTTCCACTTCACAATTATGTGTCACTTTGTGTTGGTCACATAAAATCCCAATAAAATACATATACGTTTTTGGTTGTAAACGTGACAAAATGTGGAAAATTTCAATGGGTATGAATACTTTTTCAAGGAACTGTAACATCTACTTGATATCTTTCTAACTACTTGTCTACTGGGCACTTTTACCCCCTTTGTGTCTAGGCCAATTTTCAGCGTTCAGCGCTGTCACACTTTGATAATTGCGCAGCCATGCAACACTGTACCCATATGAAATTTTTATCATTTTTTTTCACACAAATAGAGCTTTCTTTTGGTGGTATTTAATCGTCACTGAGTGTTTTATTTTTTGCGCTATAAACAAAGAGCAAAAAAAAAAAAGTTTTTCTTTCTATTATAAAATGTTGCAAACAGCACTGATGGGTGAAACTGCTGGGTGGCAATGATGGGCACAGGTGGGTGGCACTTCTGGTCTCTGATGAGTAACACTGCTGGGCCCAGGTGGGTGGCACTGCTGGGCACTGATCATCAGTGCCGATATGTTTTCTGACAATTGCCGGTTATCGGCAGCACTTTCCTCATGCTGTGACAGCGTGAAGAACCGAACACCGGCAACAGCATTTACCCAGTAATCTGCTGTGTCATTTGAACACAGCTGATCACGTGGCCTTTTACCACATCACGTGTTTAGCTGTGTCCGTAGGACACAGCGATCATGGAGATCGCTAGGTGCGTGCCGCTGGTTGTACACGAGAGGGTGTGTTCTGGGAAGATGTCATATGATGCCCTCCCAGAACTGGACAACCGCACTGTAGCCGTCATTTGGCAATAGCGCAGTTGCCAAGTGGTTAATGTGCGTGTTCACTTAGTATAACTAAGTCCTCATGCACACTGGACATTTTTACAACTGCTGTTTTTGGCTTTTGATGTTTTTTTTTCTACAGCCAGTAAACTGTGATCAACGTTTTTTGGCTGGAAAAAAAGCCCAGAACTAGTGGAATTTTAAAGGCGTTTATTTTAGCTGTAAAAACGCTCTAACGCTGTAATTCGCGGCAAACCAGCATTTTTTAACAGTTTTTTGACCAGAATTTTTTTACAAATAAATATGTGAAAAGTGTGGCGTGCATTTGTATTCAGCCCCTTTACTTTGATACTCCTAACTAAAAAAAAATTTTTTTTGCTTAAGAAAAAAAAACTCTAAAAATGCAAACACAAAAAACACGGCTAAACACTAATACAAAAATGCTGAAAAACTCAAATTTTTAACGTGACTTTACATAGCTAATGTTACTAGCGTTCTTAAAACACCCAGTTTGCATGGAGCCTAAAGCTGGCCATAGACATATCAAGATAGTCAGTTCAGCGGGCAATGGCTGATTTTTGAGCAGCGTGCGGTCGTCCCCACTCAATAGAAGTCAAGTTTCCTCAACGTCTATCTAGACCTAGAGGAGAAACTCAAAAAATTAGAATATCGTGCAAAAGTTCATTTATTTCAGTAATGCAACTTAAAAGGTGAAACTAATATGAGATAGACTCATTACATGCAAAGCAAGATAGTTCAAGCCGTGATTTGTCATAATTGTGATGATTATGGCTTACAGCTCATGAAAACCCCAAATCCACAATCTCAGAAAATTAGAATATTGTGAAAAGGTGCAATATTCTAGGCTCAAAGTGTCCCACTCTAATCAGCTAATTAAGCCATAACACCTGCAAAGGGTTCCTGAGCCTTTAAATGGTCTCTCAGTCTGGTTCAGTAGGAATCACAATCATGGGAAAGACTGCTGACCTGACAGTTGTGCAGAAAACCATCAATGACACCCTCCATAAGGAGGGAAAGCCTCAAAAGGTAATTGCAATAGAAGTTGGATGTTCCCAATGTGCTGTATCAAAGCACATTAATAGAAAGTTATGTGGAAGGGAAAAAGTGTGGAAGAAAAAGGTGCACAAGCAGCAGGGATGACCGCAGCCTGGAGAGGATTGTCAGGAAAAGGCCATTCAAAAATGTTGGGAACTTTCACAAGGAGTGGACTGAGGCTGGAGTCAGTGCATCAAGAGCCACCACACACAGACAGATCCCGGACATGGGCTTCAAATGTTAAGCCGCTCCTGAACAACAAACAATGTCAGAAGCGTCTTACCTGGGCTAAAGAAATTCAGACCTGGTCTGTTGCTCAGTGGTCCAATGTCCTCTTTTCTGATGAGAGCAACTTTTGCATCTCATTTGGAAACCAAGGACCCAGAGTATGGAGGGAGAATGGAGAGGCACACACTACAAGATGCTTGAAGTCCAGTGTGACGTTTCCACAGTCTGTGTTGATTTGGGGAGCCATGTCATCCGGCTGGTGTTGGTCCACTGTGCTTCATTAAGTCCAGGGTAAACGCAGCCGTCTACCAGGAGATTTTGGAGCACTTCATGCTTCCTTCCACAGACGAGCTTTATGGGGATGCTGACTTCATTTTCCAGCAGGACTTGGCACCTGCCCACACTGCCAAAAGCACCAAAACCTGGTTCAATGACCGTGGGATTACTGTGCTTGATTGGCCAGCAAACTCGCCTGACCTGAACCCCATAGAGAATCTATGGGGCATTGCCAAGAGAAAGATGAGACATGAGACCGAACAATGCAGAAGAGCTGAAGGCCGCTATTGAAGCATCCTGGTCTTCCATAACACCTCAGCAGTGCCACAGGCTGATAGCTTCCATGCCACGCCGCATTGAGGCAGTAATTGCTGCAAAAAGGGGCCCAAACCAAGTACTGAGTACATATGCATGCTTACTTTTCAGAGGTCCGATATTGTTCTATGTACAATCCTTGTTTTATTGATTGCATGTAATCTAATTTTCTGAGATTGTGGATTTGGGGTTTTCATGAGCTGTAAGCCATAATCATCACAATTATGACCAATCACGGCTTCAACTATCTTGCTTTGCATGTAATTAGTCTATCTCATATATTAGTTTCACCTTTTAAGTTGCATTACTGAAATAAATGAACTTTTGCACGATATTCTAATTTTTTGAGTTTCACCTGTAGAAGTTGGAAAATCTTTCTCCAGTGTCGTGTCCTGCAGTCAGAATACAATCTTCCGGCAGGGGGAGTTCCTCCATGCCCCTTGAGTGTGTGGATAGAATAATCTGTTAGATTTTTTTGATATTATTATTTTATTGATTTTATTGATATTTAAATAATCTGTTAGATTTTCTGCTGGTCATGTGAAAAAAAAAAAAACCTAACAATTTTTTAAAGCCCTCCCTTGCAGTGGGACAGTGACCTTCTTGAATAAATAATACTTTCAGGTGCTGCGCTACATTCAGATATTTTATATCAAACCTCCTATTGATAAACCACACTAATACAATATGCATCTTATCACACATACAATTATAATATAAATTCTCCTAAAATAAAATTCTGTGCTCTATATCACATATATTACCATTATAAAAATTCCTCCAAACAAAAATGTGTTCCTTATCTAATGTTCAATTATGTGGCATTTCAACAGTCCGATAACACCACTGTTCCAATACTTGTGCAGATAAAAAAAATACTGATGAACTCTTCAGTGGTTCCCACCACCTTTCAAACACCACTCTTACCTTAATTTCAGACCTATGAGCAGGTCACCATGCGCATTCCCTTTTTTTTTTTTTTATTTTGAAGAAATGGTATAACAACTTTATAAGAAAATAACATTGTTACAGAATGCGGATTAACTTGGTCTATCACTAGGCACTTAGTGACACTTCAGACATTTCAAAAAAGCTCTGAAACATTTGAACATTCAGTACAAAGAAAGCTGAACTAATCCAACCACATTCCTAGAACATACTATTTCTTCCTTCCATTTTATACATTTAACAAAAAATAATCAAGATGAGAGAACAACATTCAGCCCCAGTGAACTAGAAAGAAATAACCAACATAAGATTATAGAAGAAAGAGAGAACAAAAAGTGTGTGTGTGTGGGGGGGGGGGCAGGGGTCAAAGCCCCCCCCCCCCACCCACACTGTTGATCCTGTAGGACCAATGGGCAAAGTGTTAGTTGTGCCTTTACCTCGATTAGTTCATGTTTGGGAGGCTGACACGGTTTGATCTTTATAGAAAAAATAGGGGGTCCAAGTTTTCCAGTATTTTTCCCCTTGCTCCTTGAGTCCATGGTCATGTTCTCCATTTCCTGATTCTCATTAATTCAAGTAAGCCAGTGTGTAAGAGGTAATGGATTTTTCCACAATGCAGGGAAGCATGTTTTTGCCACGTTGAGAAGATGTTTTAACGGTTGTTTGACAGAGGCGTGTCATGAAGGAGGCTGCAGGATCCCCTCCAAGGGATATGCCCGTTAATGTGTGTATCGTCTGTTCCACCATAGTCCAGAAATCCTGCAGTTTGTAACATCCCCAAAAAATGTGACGTAAAGACCCCACAGATTTCCTGCACCGCCAACAGAGATTTGAGACCTTGGGGAACATATGATGAAGTACCTCTGGCGTCCTGTACCATCTAGTTAGAATTTCTATCCCCCTTCCTGGTATTTACTGGCCAGGGAGGCCTTGTTGGCAAAGAGTATGATTCTGTCTTTCTGATTTTGAGAAAAAGTAGTGTTCAGGTCCCTTTCCCAGCGCTGTAAAAATGGGAGGCGCATTCCCCTTTAACCGCTTCCCAACTGTGCTATAGCTGAAAGATGGCTACAGCGTGGTTGTCCAGATCTGGTAGGGTGTCCATGGATGTCCTCCCAGAACTCGCCCCCTGCAAACTGTCAGCGACGCGTACTCGGCGCTGTCAGTGATCGCTGTGTCCTACAGACACAGTTGAACACATGATGAGTTCAAAGGCTAATCACAGCAGCATTTTACCACGTGATCAGCTGTGTCCAATGACACAGCAGATCACAAAGTAAATACAGTTGCAGGTTATCGGCAGCACTTTCCTCACACTGTCATAGCGTGAGGAAAGTAGTGCTGATAACCGGCAAATGTGACAGGGGAGATATGCACTGATAATCAGGGTACTGATTATCAGTGGTGCCTGTCAGTGCCCATAAGTGCAGCTTCATCAATGCACATCGGTGAAGGAGAAAAATTGCCTGTTTGCAAAATTTTATAGTAGAAACAATGAAAACCTTTTTTGTTTTTCCCCCAAAGTGGTTAAGGGGTCTATTTGGCTATCAAGATAAGGAGGAAAATTTTATCTTGATAGCCAAATAGACCCCTTAAAGGGGAGTACGCACGGTGACCTGCTCATAGGTCTGAAATTAAGGTGAGGGCACTGTTTAAAAGGTGGTGGGAATCACTGAAGAGTTCATTATAATATAATTGCACGTGTGATAAGTTGCATATTGTATTAGTGTGGTTTATCAATTATATTCACATTATTAGGAGGTTTGGTATAAATATCTACTGTATATGTAGTGCAGCAACTTTTAAGGTATTTATCTTACAGAGTGTGGGATCACCCAAAAAAATAAAAAGTTCACCTGATACATACACATAGGTTGCGCAGAGAATATATCACTTTTTAGTGTCTATCTTGAGTTATGGCGGGTGTGCTGGTCTTTTGGCAGCTGATCCTTACAGGAAGTACCCTCATGAATGAACAATGGGGACACATGAACATAGGCATACACTGCTTGTAACTAAAAATCAGAAGTTGAGGGAAAGTATCCTCCATGGATAGCACAGAGGAGAACACGATGAGGAAGAATAAAATGGTATGTAAACATGGTTGTCTTATCCAAATAACATGCTGATATTAAGCTGGATTCCAGTTTTATTAGATCGAGGATTTAGTGACTAACCTCTTCCCACTGCGATAACACAGGCAGGTGGGCTTTAATGCCCAGCCGCCGCACATATGCCACCTTGAAGGTCTGTGCTTCTCTGCTGAGAGCATGCTTATTGTGCGCTCCCAGTACACTGACCAAGTGTTCACTGACAGCTCTTGGTCTCTGTCTCTGATCAAGAGTCAGGTGCATGGACTCCTGATCATGTGACTGCTGTGAGATCCAATCACACTGATCATGTGATCAGGATGCTGCCTCATAGTGTTAAAGTGGAATCTATTCTTCAACAGATTAATACCTGCGAGGTCCCACACTGACATCTTCTCCCCAGCTTTTTCTGGATGCTGGTCTTCATCCATCTTGATTGGCCAGTGTGAGATGATGTCACAGGGATGGCAGTCCTTTATCCTGGCCCTGTGATAGAAATGTAAACGGAGCTTAGCATGTGCAGCTCTGTGTAAATTCCTCAAAGGATTGAAAACAGGCAGGTAGGTGTATTTTATTGTAAGTGCGACATTTTACTGTATGCCTCTTCTGCAATAAAGCACCTGCCTGTTTAGATTTTTTTTTTTTTTTTACATTTAGTTCCACTGTAGGAGGTTTAAGTAGACCTTCACACTGAAAATTAATTTTGTATTTTCTTCATAACGCATGCATATTAGGGCTTATTTACACTGCCTGCATGCTAACTGCACCATTTTAGCATGTGGACAGCTGTCCGCTTTATTGGCAGTGCGCTGTGGGGGCAATGTGGTGTACATTTCAGTGCATCACACGGTTTACTTTTGTATTTAGTTGTTTGGTGGGTTTTTTTCGGTTTAATTTTTTTGAAGTGTCAAAAAGTGACCATTCATGTCTTCACACAGCAGTGGTGATGTGTACATTTTACTGCAGGTCACCCCACCGGCTTCTCCCTGTTGCATTGCAGTGTGAACAGGGCACAACACTGTTTTCTGTGCCCTAGCAGTGACTAGCATTTATTCAGTACAGAAAAATGCCAGTCGCCATACTGTGTGTGAACAAGCCCTTAAATAATTCCATTACTTTTTTTTTTTTTTTTTAACTAGTGGAGCACCTTTACCCCAGGTAATCACTCCCACTTACTTTTTCCTCACCTAGGCAGGGATGACGTAGCTCTTGGCTCCCACAGCCTTGTGGGATAAATGTCACACTTCTGGAAGGCTAGAGGACCAGTCTCCTCGGCAGTGTCTTGTGCATGCGCCGCGGTAGGGGGCCAGCTGAATGATCAGAAATCTGACCGCTAGCTCCCAACTGCAAGATGGCAGCACGGAATATCAGAAGCCCTGCAAAGAATCAGGTACAAGGAAGACAGCACTAAAAGTTAACAGACTTAAAATTCAGCAGCTACAGTATGTATAACTATAACACATAGAAGTCACAATATTCTGTTAAATGACTTGTATTACTTTAGAATGTTGTAGTGCTGTCCCTGGGGTTTTATAGGAATATAAACAATTTATCTAGTCTTTCTGTAAATGGTTAATAGGTGCCTGTAGTGTAAACTTTAAATATACACACACTGGCCACTTTATTAGTTGCACATGTTCAATTGCTTGGTAACACAAATTGCTAATCAGCCAATTACATGGCAGCAACCCAATGCATTTAAGCATCTAGACATGATGAAGACGACTTGAAAATCAAACCGAGCATCATAATGGGGAAGAAAAGGGATTTAAGTGACTTTGAATGTAGCATGGTTGTTGGTGCCAGACGGGCTCATCTGAGTATTTCAAAAACTGATGATCTGTTGGGATTTTCACACACAACCATTTCTAGGGTTTACAGAGAATGGTCCAAAAAAAAAAAAATATCCAGGGAGCAGCAATTGTGTTTACATAAATGTCTTGTTGAGTCCGAGAAGAATGGGCATTCAATTTCAGCTGCGACATACAGATAGTAGGGTAAGAATTTGGCATAAACAACAAAGCATGGATCCATCCTGCCTTGTATCAATGGTTCAGGGGCTGGTGGTGGGGTAATGGTGTGGGGAATATTTTATTGGCACTAGCAAGATGTACCTATAAAGTGGCCTTCGAGTGTATATTTGTTACATGGTGAAGTGCAGTTATCTTATGAAATCGCTGCATGCTCCTTTTTTTTTTTTTTTAATTGAATCTCCATTTTACTAGCGACAGCCTATAGACCCAAAACGACCATTCCTGATCCATAGTGTTTGATCAGATTAGCTAAACTTTAAAAAAAAAAAAAAATTAACTTACACCCTGACATGGTCCTCTCAGAGCAGTGTTTTTCGTTTCAATAATATTTGTTTCTATTCACTTGCAATGTACCTTTTTTCGAGCTTGCTTTGACTACCGTACTTCATACTTGCCAACATATTTGTTCCAGTGCCCCAGACTCTGTCTCCTCCTCCCAGAGCCCACACTTGATGTGTCAAGTATCTGTGCATTGGTGGCCAAATCGCATCTAATTTCCTGGGGGTTCTTTCTTGATTATCCCACCCATGGTTATGCAGGAACTGCCCACTCACGGCTGCAGTCCAATCAGCTAATACCCTTATTTAATTTCTCATACTTAGGTGATGCAGTGATCTTGGTTCACAACATCATTGGGAAAGAAGACAGAGGTGGGACTTGCCTGGCACAGTTGGCACCTGTGCTACTTCGGTCTATATCCTAGTACAGCCCCCTCCCTCACTGCCTGTCAAAGCCTGCCCCTCTTTTCTGGGTGTATCTAATTTAGTATCTGTGCTGCCCCCCCCAGCCACCTCCCTACAAAACGTTTCACATAGTTGCCAGGGAAGGAGCATAGGGGAATACTATAGAGCCTCCTTTTTCAGCCAGGGTTCCATGGATTGCTAGGGTTCCTTCAGAGGTCACTAAGGGTTCCTTGAGCAATGAGAAACTTCTACCTTTCAGATGAGTGAACAATGTCTTTTTAGCTATCTATCATTAGTAGGGGTTCCCTGAGCCCGGAAAGTTATTTCAATGTTTCCTCATGTTAAAAAGGTTGAGAGACTGCTATAGAGTGTCACTTGAGTGACAGCTGTGAGTCTTTTGGGGCTGCTGCTATCACATCCAAGATGGTGTCACTCAGCAGTAATCCCACCCTTTGGATGTCTACATAAGGTAGGTTTTTAAAGGTAGATAACCTTAATAAAAATACTTTTATTACATGTGTAATCTTATGGGAACATTTTTTGTTGAAATAAACAGGGTCTTTTAAAGCTTTGTAAGCACATCAAGCTGGAAATCCCAGAAATATAGTGAATGAGTGTATGTACCCCACTAGGACAAGGAGTATATTACTTTCAGGGTAACGGGTGGGAAAAAAACCTTACAAAAATAATGCAGCCATCTCATCTAAGGACTAAGAGGTTACAATACTGTATTCTTTTGTTTTTTGGGTTTAGGTGCATTTTAAGGCAGCCAAAGTGAAGGAATGCTTTTCAGGACAGTATTCCTTTTTCCGTTCACTGCATAGTAAATGTGACATGCTTTTACCCCTTTGTTGTCATATATTCATAATATTGCTAGGAACCATAGTTTGGCACCGTTCTACAAGTGTATGCAGTTTTAAAGTGTGGCGTAGTAGGTATCTATTTACTCGGTGTAACATCTTTTCTAGCAAAAATGCTGATTTTTACATGTATGACAGAATTGTCAGAATTGGCCTGAGGGTAAGGTGGTTAATGGAATGTCCCTTGCAGTACATAGTTTATATGTCTAGCAGGACTGACTGGTCAAAAGTACAAACTCCTTAGCAGATAAAGCCATTTCAAATGTTCCCCTGTGTGTTTAGCTATTTGTAGTTCATTTTTAAAACCTGTGTAAACCAATTTTAGATTAACGTGGACCTCTGCCAGCTGGCTCGCAAAACTAATTGTTGGGAAATTGGTTTAATGCAAATGGTGAACTGCTCCTCCCACTGCTGTTTATAAATCATCACTTTGTGTGAATTTGTCTCTTTTTGCATTCTTTGCATCTGAACATAAACCGATCTAGACCAAGGTATGGACGGTCAGAAAATGACATGCATAAATGTATAGTAGAAACCATAGAGGTGTGAAGATTTGCCTAATTTATTTTTTTTCTTATTCTTGTAGGTGAAGATGCTTAATGTATATATAACTCATATTGAAACACTTAAAAAATCATCCTAAGCTTTCTGCACAAGAAGTGGATTGTCATCTCTCCTTTTTGACGACTATGAATAGCTTCGATTTTGATTTAGAATATTCATCATGGAACACCTGCGTAAAACTAATAATTGCCGGTTTCCTAGTTTACTTAGTTTTTTTTATACTTTGCCATCTTGTGTCAATATCTCTTTTTGCCACCTACAGAGTACTCTCTACCCGGGAGAAAGTATTTTGGGATCTCGCAGCTACTCGGGCAATGTTTGGTGTACAGTGTACCATTGCAGGACTCACTGCATTACTCTTTGATCCTTTACTTGCGTCTGACCAGATCACTGCACAGAGGGGATGGACTTGGTTCACTATTTTAACAGCAACTGCATTCTTCCTCTTTGAGAACATAGCCTTGCATGTCTCTAATCTTATGTTTTGGACGTTTGATGCTTTTTTAGCTGTCCACCACTTTTTTGCTTTTCTGGGCTATTTTGGTTTGATCTTTTGCACCACAGCTGGACATTATTTGGCCATGGTTACTTTATTGTTGGAAATGAGCACTCCTTTTACCTGCGTTTCATGGATGCTGTTAAAGGTAAACATTCAGACAAATTAGGAGTAAAGCTCTTATGTGGCTACTAAACTTTGCAAGGTTCACATTTTATTAATAGTTTGTTTTAATGTTTGTAACCCCTCTAATTTTAATCTGTATTTTCTCAAGAGCCTATAAAAATCTAAGGCTGCCCAGCAGGTTGAACGAAAAAAAAAAAAGGAACGGATCTCTTTATCCACACATTTGAGGTAGATGGGGGGGCAGTCCTCCCCACTCAGCTATTGTATCCTAGTGAGTTTTTCTGTTGACTAGATGAATGTAGTATAACTATAAAGTTTCAAGCAGACCATAGATGGATCGAAACTCTGCTGGTTCGGCAGAGACTGGCCAAGATTTGATCCATCTATGGGCAGGTTGGTTGTACTGAAGTCAATACATCAATCCACTTCTGTCCAAACTGCCTGTTGGATTTTATTTCATGTGATCACTGCCAGTGGCTATAACCACAGGATAATCAATAAATAGTACCTCAGCACACCTTACTCTTAGGAGAATATCCACTCTATCAGAGTGGATATAAACCCTATCAGAAAAGTGACAGTTTCACCCTTGAAAGTAAAATTATTCTAACCAACCTTTTCTATCACCTGACTATCAAACTCCTATAAATCAAACCCTAATAGAAATCACTCCTATTCCAACCCCAACACAAATAAATAATAAATAAAAAGTAAATGAATGTCCAAAATATATGTCCAAAATATACGTCCAATCAATAGTCCAAAAGAAACTTTCTTAATCCAGTGTTGAGCTTCCAATTCTCCTATCACTCTTCGCGAACCTCAAAAAAATAAAACTATAATAGTGTATTACCTTCTATAAATAATTAACTGTGAAAATACAATATCCGTGCAAATAACTGCACCAAAATACATTAATTCAGCTGTGAAAAAACAAGTGTATCATGCAAACAGCATATCGTGTACACTCTAATAAGTGAAAAACAAAAAAATATATATATATCAATAAGTAAAAAATATTTAAAAATTATACACCCATTAACTATTTGTGAACAGTCCAATTCATACGGTGAACAATCTGTGATCACCTCCAACTAGTGCAATTAAATAATTACCTTCAGGAAGTAATGATAAGCTTGTCATTATCCTTGGTCAGTAACCACTTTCCAACTTTCAATCACTCCTGTGGCCAATCCTCCATAATCCTCATAATAAATAAATATGTATATATATTTGTTTTTTCACAGCTGAATTAATGTATTTTGGTGCACTGATTATTTGCACAGATATTGTATTTTCACGTTTATTTATAGAAGGTAATACACTATTATAGTTTTATTTTTTTGAGGTTCACAAAGAGTGATAGGAGAATTGAAAGCTCAACACTGGATTAAGAGAGCGTTTCTTTTGGATGTATATTTTGGACATTTATTTAATTTATTTGATTTATTTTTTATTTGTGTTGGGGTTGGAATAGGAGTGATTTCTATTAGGGATTGATTTATATGAGTTTGATAGTCAGGTGATAGAAAAGGTTAGTTATAATTATAGCCACAGGTTGCAGGAAAGAATTGCTCAATTCCCTCACCTCAATTCAACACAGTCAGTGTTCATGGGGGAATCCCTCCCATGGAGCTATTGTGTTCTCCTGGCAGGGGAGGAAAGAGATCTGTCTCTGTTGGGAGAACACAGTGATTATTGTTAGTGGCTACAGTCGCTGGCAATAATTGCATGAAAAATGTGACCGGCTTGTTGTGCCCAAGTCATACAACAATCAAATTGGGTACAATCAGCCTGCCTTTTAGATGGTTTGAATCTCTGCCAGAACCTGTCAAGATTCAAACCATCTGTGGCTGGCTTAACAGCTGTCGAGATACGGTATCAGCCACAGAAAATCTTGTTTTTGAAAAAGTTGGCCACCTTATAGACTTGTGTTAGCAAAAGGTGCAACAATGCAGCAGCACTGTGTAGCAGAGCAGACAACCGCTTAGCTTTCTAATGTGAAAATATGACTGCCCACATGCACAAACATGAACGCATCGTCACTCACAACTCCCTAGAACAGGCTGTTGATCAGGTGATCACTAACAGCCAGTCACAGTGATCACATTTATTGGAAATCCTGGAAACCGCCTCCAGCATAAAGAACCCTTTTGAAGGACCAGCAACAGCTGATAAACTGTTATCACAAATTAATAAGATTATTTACACGCTGTCTTGGATTTTCAGAAATCCTCCGGTACCCTCTCACCACTGTCGCCATAAGCTTCCAGTGTGGTGTGGGTTAATAGAACTGAGGGAGCTCTGAAAGGCACTAATCAAGAGTGCCTGACTATACCTACCCTTTCCGCCCAGTTCCTCCGGTACTACGGCCTCTGTGAATTAAACATAATCTATGAATGGACAGGACAGACTTTTCAATCATCCACCCATCCTCCATTCATATATCTTGTTTCTTTCATAGAATTCATAGTACAGCTTCTATGAATTGAGGTGCTAGGCAGAAAGGGCCAGCATACTTGGACACTCTTAATGAGTGCCTGTCCCAGCTTCTGCAGTTCTATTAACCTCTGCTATAATGGGAGATTAAGGTTTGGAGGCCATTGGAGAAGGAAGGTTTTGGCTAAACCAATGACACAGCAGCACAAGGGACACATCACATTGAAGGCAAGCAATATCCCTTTGTACTGTTTTTGTTTTCACGTATGTGTGATGCGCAAGCATTTGTGCGTGGATGCTCATTTTTATGTACCTTACTATGTGTGGCAATGCAAAAGCCTGAATGGAGCCATTAAGCGTCTCTTCAGCTTTATTGCTACTTTAAATGTTTGTTTTGGCCAAGTTGACCTAAACTAACTATTTCCTACACGAAGGGGTTCATCCACTGGGATCACTGTATAAACTGCATATATCCTTAGCTATATACAGTATACAGCCTTGTGTTACATAGGAAAATAAACAAGAAATTAATGCAAAGCTTCCTCTAATTGGCTGAGGCAGGGATTGTGACATCATTCACCCACCTCTTCACCTCAGCCAATCAGAGGAAGACTTGTATTCATTCATCCCCAGTGTGGGTCCATTGGTGATTAACGCAGGTGTTCTGTTATTGAAGTGTACAGATCAGATTTCTGCCACTTTAATTTGCACTGGGACTGGTCGCACGTGTCAATGTAGCCTTAGCATGTAAATAGCTGACAGCTTCACATTTAAGTCTGTTTTGAATATGAAATGTACATTTTTTTAAAAAGTGTTTCATCAACTACAAGATATTAACTGGAAACCTTTTCTTAAAATGTTTCTTTTATTTCAATTTTTCAAAGTGAAGTTAATATTTAATTTCTCTTTTAATCAGGTGGAATTTGCAGTGCTAATTTCATTCTTTTTTTTCTTTATGCAACTTTTGCGGTTCTAGGCGGGCTGGTCACACACTTTATTTTGGAAGGCAAATCAGTGGCTTATGATTCACATGTTTCACTGCCGTATGGTCCTTACTTATCACCTCTGGTGGGTATCGATTTACAACTGGAATCGCCTGGTGACATCTGTATCATTGGCTTTTATTGCATTTTTCTTTACTGGCTTAGCTTTAGTGACTCTTGTTCTGAATCCATATTGGACCTACAAAAAGACCCACCAACTGTTGACGCCTGGTGACTGGAACTTTCAACCAGCATCTACAAAGGTGGTAGTCAATAGTGGCGTTACCTTAAAGAAGTATAAGTAAAAAAACACACAGCAAATTTTGTATGATATTACAAAGACTGCAGTTTTAATGTAGTACTGTGATGAAACATGTTGTTAATATGGTTAGTATTGTCTATTCGAAATGTATGTGTGTAGCCATATGGTATTTATTTAATACTTCTCAGTTACTACAGAAACTGCGCTGTGGCTTAACACATTTTAGGTTTTTTTTTTTTTTAACCTTTTATTAGTATTCATTTGCATAAACACAGCCTAGATATGTATAGTACATGGACAGAGAATTATCATTTTAAAAAGGTACAGTAACATTCTAAAAAAAAAAAAAAAATATTTACCACAACTTGCTTTAGTTTTTATGCATTTTTCAGCGTGTTGTCATGTACTCTCTCAAGTTATGTTCCCAGCATATAGGGAGGTGTAGGAATAGCCTGCCATTTTCCACATTTCGCTACACCAGGAGTACATGGCCTATTGCCAGGGAGGAGTCGCTGTAACCATACATTTATATGTATCGTGCATTTTTATGCACTCTCATTGACTGACTTCTGTTGGCCCCTTGATGTACATAAGGGATAAAAAAAAAATACTCAAATCATTTTCTATGGCCTATTGCAACACATATGTGAACTAGACCCATTAAAAATAATGGTATGCCATGTAGCATGCGCTTTAATTTGTTGTAACGCACGATTTATGACACACAGGTGTGTACAGGTCCTGACTGCATTTAGGCAGTGATTCCTAATATTGTCTTGTACAGTAGATTTTTGTAGCTGTCTGCCTCTGTTCTGTTTCTTCCTGCAGCAAATCAGATCTTTATAGAGAACGGAAAAGGAGGATAAATTGCTAAGGGCAGCTCAGACACTAGTCATTCATTTAAAAAAAAAACATTCAGGAACTTATGGTAAATAGAAGCACATTTTTAATTTTATGAGGCTACTGGTTTAGAACTACAATGCTATGATCTAAAATGGTTTGCAGCTCAAGCCCAATCTATGCAAAGCAGCCTAGTTTACTTTCAAGTAAGAGAAGCCGTAAAACATAAGCTTTACAGTGCCTGAAAAGGTTTTTGTATGATACAAAAGTAGTTAAAGTGGAACTAAAGACAAAACTTTTTTTTTTTTTTTTCTTTTTAAATTTTATAACACCTGTCACGTTTTTATCACTGTCTGTCCTATTTACCTATTTTATCATAAAAAGAGAAAGTAAAAGAAATCCCAAATTTTGGGTTGTCCCCAGAACAGTAATAGAGGGAAAATCTTCCAATGAAGAGACTAGTTCTAGTGACTTTGGTGTAACAACTACGGATTCCCTCACTTTGTAGAGATTTCCTGTTTTGGCTACACGGCAAAGCGAAGGGAGATTGCTCCAATGAGACACAGATGGCAAAAAATCTAGTGGAAAAAGAAACAAAAACCTCCTGCGCTCAGAGACCCAGATCAGAATTCAACAGGTTGAACCATATATGAAAGTTCATCCGGTGGCTGATCAAAGGTTGTGCTGCTCTAACACAAGGCTGGGGAAGCCCAATAACAGCTGTAACAAAGAACACAAACAAAAGCACACCAACCTTGCGCATTACCTCAGTGAGTAAAGGGTGAATTTATTAAATTGAGATATATATACTCACAAAAGTAGCAATATTAAAAGCATATAAAATCCAACATCAGCGCAGTGGATAGCAAACACGTGCGGGTCCCATCGAGAGGGGAGACTGTGAGGAAGAAGGGATCACCCTTCGAAATGCGTCAGCTTCATCCTGAGAGTCTCCCCTCTCGATGGAACCCGCATGTGTCTGCTATCCCACTGCGCTGATGTTGGATTTTATATGCTTTTAATATTGCTACTTTTGTGAGTATATATCTCAATTTAATAAATGCACCCTTTACTCACTAAGGTAATGCGGACGGTTGATGCGCTTATGTTTTTGTTCTTTGTTACAAGGTTTATAATCCACCCTTGCTCTATCAAAAAAAAAGTTTTGCCTTGTTTTTATGCTACTTTTTAACCATTATTTTAATTGAAACTTGAATTCCAGGGAAACTGCTAAACGCACAGATAAAATATGAGTGAACTGTTGTTCTTAACAAAAGAATTGTTATTCAGTTCTCCTAATTTTGAAATCTGGACCGCATCATCAGGTTGTTGACTTACTTTTTCTCCAGCGCAGTTAGGCCATATAGTATGATCACCAGTCTACCTCCAGCCTGCTGCTTGCACAGTGAGGGAGCATCATCACATTGTTGAAGTCTGGATTAAATACCGGTCTTTTATAAGGACTTGGAACTGCACTTTATATTTTGCAACGCTACAACTAAACTATTAGTTCTCTTTCACACAGGCAGATTGATGAGGTCCGCCTGTTCATTTTTCAGGCGGACCCTGTCGGACCATCCATTGTCCTCTATGGAGCAGCAGATGTAACTAGACGTGTCCATTTACACCTGCCTGCATCTGATCTGCTAAAAACAGACAAATGGGAATCAATTCCCCATCCGTTTAGTGGATCAGATGGCAGTCTGATGTTAACAGGTAGGTGATCTGACTGCCCATAGAAGAAAGCAGGCTATTGCCTTGTCCACACTGCATGAGCGGATCCGGACCTGCCATCTGTCTGCTCAGTGGGGATCAGCAGGCAGATGCCCCGATGAGCAGCCGGACCCGCTGGTGAAGTCTACCCATGTGGAAAGGGCCTTACTGTAATGATTTCTCTGAGAGATCCAGCCAACTTGAAAGGCAAGTAAATAATAGTAGTTAAATCTCAACTTTAGGATTAAGAAAAAAAAAAGGGGGGACTGAACCTTCTACAATAAGATAAGAGTAAGCAAAAAGACATATTTCTGTAATTGAGCGGAGAGAGTCGAGTGTAGAAAAGTTCATAAGGGTGAAGATCTGCCTTAAGGTGAATTTACCCCATGCAGTGTGAGGTGGGGCCCACTGCATGGATGTTTACAAATAAAGTTCAGCATAATGTTTTCCCCCCTTCACAGGCTCAACCTATTGCTATATCTTTTTTTTTTTTTTTTTTTTTTTTTTTTAGTGTGCTCTCTTCACCGATTTTACCTTTTTTGTGTGAAGAACAGCCTAGTGCCAGTGCCCTACTGGGGATTGCATACTTGATCTCCTTCCTCTTTCTGTGCTATTTGAGTGCTCACACCTTTACTTGCTCAGTGGTTCTAAGGCACATAGAAGAATGGGAACAGATTTTATTTTGGAGGCCACTCTGCAAGAAACTAAGGTTCTCTTCAGCTTCTTGCTGTATGATGACGTGCCAAATAAAAGCAATATTATGGTTTTAATTTTTTTGATTGGATGTAGAAAGCAAAGGACCAAAAGTGGTGCTGGTGAAAAAGTTTAATCGCCCAGGCAAGACTGTAATAGCTGTAATGCTATTTATGATTTGCAGTCATCAAATATGGTCAAGTTTCTGCATGAATTGGCCCTGACATCTGCTCCTCTGCCCAGGATACGACCTGACGGGTTGTAGCCAGTGGCTCCTGCTGCTCTCAGCCAAGCCTGTGAGAGGAGAGCGAGAGTAGTACAGAGTTGCAGCATACAACCCCGTTTTGGCTGCAGTTCTGGTAATGAGGGAGTGATTGAAAAGCCAATAAAACCATTACTCAACCACGTATACTGCCCATGTAAGCGAGATCATAAAGAATATGTAAACCATCACCTTGTAAAATAAAAAAAAAACCCACTCTGTTTAAAATATAAATGAAAGACAAAACATTTGTATATACATATAGCAAAAAGGTTTTTATTATATATTTATTTTTTTTATAAGTGATCACATGCCTTCTGTGCTCAGCTGCATAAGGATCCCAAGGAGGAGAAAGAGCAGTACACTGATTTTCCCAGTGGCTGTGAGTGTGTGTGGCAGGGGGTGTCGACACAAGCCTGATCATTGAATTAGTTTCCTGCACAGCCAGAACACTGACCATGCAGTGCTCTCATGTCTAGTGTGGTTAGTTTTTAATAGCAAAGCAGGGGGACTGGCAGGAACACTTGGGCTTTCGTGCAAAGGAACAATACAAAGAGAACAGGATACTTTCTCTTACAAGTACATGCTACAGCAGACACATATCAGGAATATGAAATGTTGGGGTTACATATTCTGTAATGTATTAATAGATGCAGAACCTGCATTTATTTGTGTTTTTTTTTTTGTGGTGTTTTTTTTTGTTTTGTTTTTTAATCTCTTCCTGGAGTTCATTTTTATGTTCAATATATGACTGCAGCAATAACACTGTTTGTAGCAACACATAAGGTACGCCTCACAAGAAAAAGACTTAAGTTACCAAAATTTAAAATTACTAGTCAAATGATAGAAAATTGCCTTTTTTAATGTTTAAGCTCAATTATTATGTTTCGATATTAATAGAACAAATTGCTTTTGTTTTACTTGTTTATTTATAACTATCATTTGTTAAAATACTACTGTTTCTGAAGTATGAGGACCAATTTAAAAAAAACAAAAAAACACAGGTCAGTACGCACAATACAATCCACTAGTGACACTTTAATATGGAATATATTAAAATATTCTTATTAATTCCAGGAATACCTTGTATTCTTGACTTGGAGATTTACTTAAAAGTATTAGGACCAGTTCACACCAGAACACCATGCAAGAAATGCGCTGCCCTTTAGATCTGCATGTGAGTGGCAATTTATTGTTAATGGCACCTGAAATGGAGATCTCAAACGCAGTGCTAAAGTTCCATGCAATTTTAGTGAAGTGCATTTTTAAAAAGTATTGCAAGCACTACTTTTGCCACAGTCCAGTGTGTTTTGCATTGCGTGGGAAACCTGGTGTGAGTGGGCCCCTAGCAACACACACATGCACACGTTGAGAAAGTTTGCATAAAAAAAGATTGAAGATTTACAATAGTTATCCAAAATGAATTCCTGTTTATATATTCTATGTGCACATGATTGGTAACTGAAGTGACTTCTTGTTTGAGTGAACATTCTTGAATCCTTTAGTAAATGAACCTCGGTCATATTAAAGTAAACTAGACAATGAAAGATGCTACATCTTCTTATTTGATGTTTTTTACATATTCTTATGTGATGTATATAAATTGGGAAGACATGAGTATATAGCTCCTTGTATTTATGGTACACTAGTATTTTGTATTCATAGAGACGGTTGGGTTTCTGTATTGGCAGCATACAATTGGCCATCAAACAAAAAAATTTACAAAGTAAAGTCGAGTGAAAAGGATCAAAATTCGGCCGGTTCAATAGGGATTGGCCGAAATTTTGATCCATGTATGGGCAGGCTAGTTCTACAGAAATCAAAATACCTTCCCGCTGTCAGAATACAAAGACTGTTCTTAAAATGTTCTTAAACCCACAACAGTAAAATCAGTCTGTATATGCAGTAAAGCATGTTTGATATACTCAATATAGAACCTAAGGGGTTAATCCTCTGCATTGTGTAAAAATGCTGTTTGATCCTGACTTCTCTGATCCT
This sequence comes from Staurois parvus, assembly GCF_062004578.1. Taxonomy (NCBI): domain Eukaryota; kingdom Metazoa; phylum Chordata; class Amphibia; order Anura; family Ranidae; genus Staurois; species Staurois parvus. The sequence continues at coordinate 5,578,195 of NW_028318022.1, read as the reverse complement.
CCACTTCTTACAGTGCACCCCTCTCATCTCCTGATAAGACATATTGTGTGGAGTCACTCTGCACATGCTCAGTTTGGTATGTATTGCTAGAGAGGTGTTTTTTATTTTTTCTTGGGAGAGTGCATGTGATCAGCACAGTGCCAATTGGCACTGTCCAGACAGAGGTCATGGATCCTGCATCCTTCTAGAGCAGAAAGAAAACTCCTATAAACTTTAACCATTCAGTCATTCTAAAGATGACCTAAGGCAGGATTAACTCATCCATGCAGGTTTCCTACCCTTTTTACATGCAGTATCAATGTACATTAAGGCCTTGTGCACACAGGGCGTTTGTGCAGCCACTTTTAGGGGCATCAGGTGTTCTCTTTTTACTGCTTCCAAACAGCCCTCCATGTTATCCATACACACATAGACTTTTAGTAGCAGTAGTATTTTTCAGCAGGGAAAAAAAAACCCAGGGTCAGCGTGTCTAGGGGCAGCAGCGTTTTGGCAGAAAAAAAGCTTGATGCGTCTAAATGCATGTTAATACTGGGTGTGTTTTAGCACTTGAACGTTACTTCATTTCCATGGCCAGAATACATTTTCATTTTGGCCAACGAAATGATTTGATGCTTGTAAACGTGCCTAAACACTTGTAAGTGTAATTTAGACACTTTGGGCTCGTTCACACTTGACTGTTTTACCAACGCTTGCCCCTATAGTGTTTGGCAAGCGTTGGTCCGGCGTTTGCGGAGCGTTTTTTAACTCTCTGCAAATGCCGCATGCGTGGTTTAGCGGCAGTTGCTAGGCGTTTGCCGAGCGTTGCAAACGCCTATAATAAAGTTTAAATGGTGTTACCGCTCCACAAACGCCCTGCAACTGCGCCCCATAGACTAGAATAGTAGGCTTCAACGCCTCCTGACTCGACCAGAGGTGTCCATTTTGCCGTGACGCTAACGCTCCCGTTAGAACAGCACCATGTGCTGCAATGTGCAGAATTGTCAGAGGCGTTTGAGAAGCGGTAAAAACGCTTCCCAAATGCCTCTCTGCCGCCTGCACACAACGCTAGTGTGAACGTAGCCTTTGACAAGTATCTGCATTTTTTTTCTGCCAAAAAGCTACTGCCAAGAGGAGTGTTTTCAAAATGTCCTGTGTGCATGAGGCGTAAAATGCAATGTCATTAATAGGCCTTTTAATGCATGTCTACGGATCAAATCATTTTTTAAGCACAATGCACAGGTGTAAACTAGCACTATTCTAGACAGTGGCTATAAAATATATGTATGAATGGACTTTTTTCAGTTTGGTATACACGTTTTGGGGTTTTTTTTTCTGTTCAACCAATAGGTTGAATGAAAAAAAAAAAAAAAAAGCTGAAAGATCCCCACATCAACATAATGATATGGGATTCAGGAATCTCTCCTGTTGAGCTATTGTATTCTGACAGGGGAACTCCCCCACCAAAACACACTGATCAGTGCTTCCATTGGCAGCAAGTGCTGATCCACTGCTGGTTTTCAAGCGTTCAACAGAAGCCGAACAGAGCAGCAGTACATGTACTGAAAGTCAGCCTGTTATTGCTGAACCAGACAACTTTTGGTATGTATGTACTGGCCTTAAGGCCACATTCATACCCCATGCAGGGACATGCATTTTTCTAATGAAGGGCTCTGCAAGGGGACAAAGAAACAATTGTTTTCTTTGTGCCCTGTTAACACCACACCTTTTGTGTTGTGTTTACCTTTTTCTACACTGGTTAAAAAAAATAATTTCATGATGCCAACATTGTGTTTTGAACAGGGTACATAGAAAACCATTTTCTTTTGTGTTCTTGCAGACATCTGCATTAGAAGAATGTGTGCTTCTGCATACAGTGTGAATGAGCCCAAAGTATTCGATGCAAGTTGAATCTGCGCGGTTTCCATCACTCTTTTTATGTGCATATGAAGTGAACAAGGCCTATTTTGATGTGCTCTTTCATCCTGCACAATTGCAGAACTAAGCAAAGGGAATTGTATTGTGAGCTTCCACCTGCCTGAATATTTCTTAGCTGTCTGTCATGGGGTAAGAGCATGTAGTAAACTGTCCTGGTGGCACTTTTCGGCAGAGGAAAAGCAGCTTGCTGCTGGTGGAGGGAAGAGTTGCATTAAACCAGGAGAAAGTGTGTCTCTGTTCAAGCCCAGTGTATAAGAATTTTTGTAATCTAGTGTAACAAAATCTTGACTGGAGTATTATGATTTCAAACACACTTCTATGAATTACTCTATTACCAACTACTTTTTCTTTGTCTAATGTACTTTTCTCGAGTTTATTAACCTTTCAAAAGCAAACAGAAGTGGATGAGCTCTCTGTTTTAGCCACTTCAAACGTCACTGAACTGTAGAAAGTCTTGACACTGTATGAATCAGTTTGTTGGTTTAAAACGGATGAAGTATGATGTGGAAGTCGACATCTGGAATCTGCAATATTATCTCAAACCCTGTTTGCCACTCGTGTGTGAACACTGGGTTTTCAGACCACAAATTCACTAGATAGCCCCTTTCAACATACACTTATGAAGTGTTGCATAATGTAACTGATGTCAGACATCTTGGGTAACATTTTGAAAATCGTGTCAATATTAACAATAGTGTGCTTATACTGTTGCATTTGTTTTGTTTTTTTTATATACATTTTTCTAAAAAAAAAAATATATTACCCTTTTAACTAGTTACATTCTTTCATTTCTGGACTGCCCTAGAAATATGAAATAAAGAATTATTGTAAGCAATACTTTGATACGTTTTAAAACTATATATATTTTAAAAGTTTGTTCCGTGTTATGGAAAACCAATTCCCAATGGTCTTTAAATAATGGTGCACATACTTCTAATAGGTTTATTGCTGTTTATGAATGTCTTCCATTTCAGTGTTAAAATGTTTATTATATTAATATACAGTAATGCTGTTTATTTTTCCTTCAAAATAAATGATTTCTGACATCTGTGACTAATCATATACAGTGTAATGGTTTTCCTACTACAAATATTCTGAAATAAAACCTGGTTTACAATGCTAATAAAGCCTTTCACTTTTTTCTAACTATTGTGCATATATAATCAGTAGCCAAATGTGTTTAAAGTTGCTCAGTCTGGTTGTGAATTTACAAAATGTTAAGAATTTTCATGTATGAAAATACACCAGTGATATCAGGAGTGCCCTGGGAAGGACTGGGCCAGCAGAACTGGATTGGAGGCCCTAAGTAGAGATACTTTTTTTTTTACCATTCAGACATCAGTCAGAGTAGGATCTGTAGTCAGTGACACATGCTGGGCATTATATAGCTACCTTCTCCATGTTCAGGCCTACCTTTACAGCTTCTGGCAGAGGGAAGTCTTCCATCACCAACTTTCTTTGTGGCTCTGAGATTTAAAATTACCAAATGCCAGGATGCACAAAGGAAGCTGATGCCAAAAGATTTGGAAAGGTGTGTCACAATAAATCATGTTCTCTAGGAACACTCATCTTTCATGTCTGCCAATCACTGTGCCACCATGGCACACTTTGGTATGCTCTTCTTTTTTTTTTTTTTTTTTTTTTTTTTAACACCGCAGATATCTTTTGCCTCCATGAAGGGGCTAGTTGGTTGTGCCTGCCGCCCCCCCGTCCAAAGTTTCCTAGCCCTCTCCTGGGAGTGCCCCTACCAGGAGGTGAAATTGGCACTTAAGTGGTAACCCAACTGGGCAGCAGTTTTTGAATTTGCATGCTACATTTCCTCAGTAGGAAGCACCAGTGCTACTTTGTAGATGCACTGTTAAAAAGGGTCCATATGGGTAATACATGCACTTTTACACATCAGATCATTAGGAAAACTACATTATAGTTGGATCAGGAAACCTCATTTCCTACTTACATTTTGTAGCAATTAGAATTCTGTAGCAACCTAGCCATTCAATATCAGGCCAAGTTTTGTGTGTATGTAATAAATATATATATATAATCTCTTTTGGGGGTTCTGAGTAATTTTCTGGCAAAAAAAAGGCTGATTTTTACATTTTATATGAGAAGTATCAGAATTGGTTTGGAAACAAGTGGTTAATCAGCTGGCATGTACTATATCCTCACTGGGTACATCCATACCTGTGATCTACGATGCTGCCACAGTGGAGAAGAATACTGTAAATAGCGCAATTGATAAAAATTGATCAAAAGCCTTAAAGTGGTTAACTCGGTACAAAAAAATCCACAGCTAGCATAATACCACCATGTAGTGCATTACTAAACACAAAGGTTAACTGTGGGGAAAAAAAAAAACCAAACACAAAAGTATACTCTGGAGGATCATATTCACATTCCTACTATTGGCGCAGCTTTATCTGATATTTGCCCGTTCCGGCCAAAGCAGATATCATCTTTGCGGAAAGCTTTTTATTCCTTCACCTGTACTTCCGCCCTTTCTTTTGTATCACTGTGAGAATTTGTTATGGAAGAGGTAAGACAGTACAGGGAAATGTCAAACCTAAAAATTAATCAGATTTTGAATATCACAATCTTAGCTAAAGAGCAGCAGGCACTACAGCCTACATATCATTTTACTTGGCAAAGAAAGAAAGCTTGGCTACTTGGAAGTAAAATTAACAGCTTCCTTTATCGCCCTCTATAATTTAATTACATTCCGTCCATTCTATTCTGTGGTATTCCATACTATCAAATAAGAGCTGAATTCTTTAAAACAGACTGCTCTCACACTGGGCATAATTAATACAATAACAATGAGAATACTTCGTAAAATATTGTACAAATTCCAAATGCTCCTATTTGTACTGTCACATATATACTTTAAAAAGTTAAGATTTATAGTATTGAAATTGATATGGTAACACAAAGGCCGAAGTATTGATTTTGCAGTGATGGCTAAGGGAAAGGGGGAAGCAGTGATAGCTATGCTGGATTTTAAAAGGTATTATCAGGCAGCTAATATCTCATGGATAACTGATTGGACTTATAACAAAGTTAATAAAAGGTTGAAAGGAAACAGAGTAGGGTGGGCTTGGATAACATGATTTGGATCCCACATCACTTTTGAGAATTAGCTAATAGCTCTAAACCACTCCTGTGTCTTTGATAATGCAAATGTTTTTCCTGTGCATATCTCGGGTATACCAATTACTTGTCAAGGAGACTAAACCTACAACATCCCCGTATTTAAGAAACTGGGAGAATGATTTCAGTGTAGGACCTAATGAGCATCAGAGGAGGAAAATACTTAGGCATGTTTTTCTGAGATTGACTTGAGTGACAGAATTGTGTTTAAGTTACTAGCTCAATATTTGATTCCTATAAGAGCTGTGAGGTTTAGGCCGGATGCATTGCCCCTGTGTTGGAGAGAATGTGACTTGCCCATAACCTTTGCGCATATGTAATAGCATTGCCCCAAAAATACGGGTCTTCTGGCAAAAAAAAAAATAGCTTAAATAATGGGTAAGCAGAGTCCTGGAGATTTTTGTTCCATAGCATGGAAAACTCCCAGTGGCCCAGTATAAGAGTATAAGAAGTCTTTTCCCAATCTGTCAAACTAAACCAAAGGGCTTATCCCAAAGTATTGGCATACACAAAAAAATCCGTAATATGAAGGAATGACTTCAGTAAGATTATAGGTGTCCGACAGAAGAAATAATGCACACATGGTAGGATTCTCTGGAGAATTATACATTTATATGTACATGCATCTGGAATATGCAGTTCAGTTTTGGGCATCTATTATTATTAGTATTATAATACAGGATTTATATAGTGCCAACCGTTTGCTCAGCTCTTTACAATATAAAGGGAAACAATACAGCAACAATACAGTTCAATACAAGATGGTTAGGAGGGCCCAGCTCCTTGGGGCTTACAATCTAAGAGGGAGGGTCTGGTGGTACAAAAGGTAATAACTGGGGGATGAACTGATATGAGGAATAGAAGATTCCGTTATTAGCTGAAGGCGGGATAGTCTTCCCTGAAGAAGTAGGTTTTCAGAGATCGCCTAAAAGTGGGCAGAGTAGGCAATAGTCCGATAGATTGGGGTAGAGCGTTCCAGAGGATGGGGGAGGCTCTGGAGAAGTCCTGGAGACGAGCATGGGAGGAGGAGACAAGGGCGCTAGAGAGCAGGAGGTCGTATGAGGAGCGGAAAGGAGAGGACAGTTTGGGTGATATTTGGAGACAAGATTGGGGATGTCATTTGGGGCAGAGTTACAAATGGCTTTATATGTTGTTAATGTTTTGAATTTTATTTGTTGGGCAATGGGAAGCCAGTGGAGGGATTGGCAGAGAGGGATGGCAGATATGGAACGGTTCGTAAGGTGGATGAGTCTGGCAGCAGCATTCATGATAGACTGAAGAGGGGATAGCCTGCGATAAGGTAGGCCAATGAGGATGGAGTTACAATAGTTAAGGCAACAGATAACAAGGGAGTGAATAAGTTGCAGTGGTTAAGAAAGGGAAATCTTGGAGATATTGCTGAGGTGAAGTTTACATGATTTGGACAGTGATTGGATTTGGGGCAAGGACAGATGGGAGTCTAGGATCACACCTAGTACCCTGGCAAGAGGGGAGGGACTGATGGTTGTATTATTGATCTTGATGGAGAAGTCAGTGGAGGGGGCACGGGCTGGAGGGAATATTATGAGCTCAGTTTTGGAAAGATTTAGTTTGAGGAAGTGGAGTGACATCCATGCCGATATGTTTCTTAGTAGGTTAGTAATGCGAGAGGAGACTGAAGGGGCGAGGTGTGGAGTAGAAAGATAATTTGTGTGTCATCAGCATAGAGATGGTACTTAAAGCCATGGGAGTTTATCAAGTGACCAAGGAAGGAGGTGTAGATGGAGAAGAGAAGTGGTTCAAGGACAGAACCTTGAGGGAGTGGAGAGGAGGAGACCGTTATAGGGAACGCTGAAGGAGCACTGTGATAGAACCAGGAGAGAGCAGAGTCTCGGAGGCCAAGAGAGTGGAGTTTTTTGAGGAGGAGGGGATGGTCAACAGTATCAAAAGCCACAGAGAGGTCAAGTAGTAAGAGTGTGGAGTAGTGGCCATTAGTTTTAGCAGTCAGTAAATCATTAGTGAGTTTTAGTAGGGCAGTTTCAGTGGAATGTGGTGAGCGAAAGCCAGACTAAGGGTTCAAGAAGGTTGTTGTCAGTGAGGTAGGAGCTCAGGCGATTGTAGACTAAGTGCTCTAAGAGTTTAGAGGTAAACGGGAGCAGGGAGATGGGTCTTAAATTGTTCAGGTTGGTGGGGTCCAGCGAGGGCTTTTTAAGTATGGGAGTGATCAGTGCATGATTTAGAGGGGTGGGGAAGGCACCAGTAGAGAGGGAGAGATTGAAGATGTGAGTGAGGGAGCATAGGACAGAAGAAGAGGTTGACCATAGTAGTTGTGAGGGGACAGGATCCAGGGGGCAGGTGGTGAGACTGGCTTCTGAGAAAACTGTAGTGACCTCTTCAGTAGTAGCAAGGTCAAAAGAGGAAATTGTTGAGGGAGGTTTAGTATAAGGTATGCTAAGTGGATAGATGTCTGTGTAGCGGAGATGCCACTACGAATTGCATCAATCTTGTTTTTTAAATTATTTGCAATCTCGTAAGCAGTGAGTGAGTTACTGGGTGGAGGTGGAGAAAGTAGAGTTAAAAGTAGAGAAGAGACGAGGACTGGATGACAAGGTATTAATAAGAGTGACAAAGTAGGCTTGTTTGGCAGCATGGAGTGAGGAATTGTATGTTAAGAAAGCAGATTTATATAGGGTGGAAGCTTGGTGAGATTTGGTTTTATGCCACAATCGCTCCAGTGCACGACTGTCACTTAAGATTTCTGGTGTCGTCAGTCTGCCAGGGTTGTAATGGTTGGGGCCTGATACTTTGTGTAGTTAGAGGAGCAAGTGAGTCTAGTGTGGATGAAAGAGAACTGTTGTAGACAGCAGTGGCCAGGTCAGGGCAGGACAGGGGAGAGATTCTATCACAGAGGTGATCAGTTGCAGAGTGGAAAATAGAAGGGTTCAAGCTGTGAATATTTCTGCGGGTAATTGTTTGCTGCTTGACGTTATAAGTGTTTTAAGATGAGGACATTGAAGGTGATGAGTGTGTGATTAGAGAGAGGAAAGGGATGTTTGTGAGGTTGTAGGGAGTGCAAAGATGGGAGAAAACCAGGTCTAATGTATTCCCATCAAAGTGAGTGGAGGAGTATATCCATTGTGTTAAGGCAAAAAATGAGGTTAGGTTGTAGAGCTGAGATGTACAGTATCTGGGTTGTTCACATTTATGAGAATGTTAAAATCTCCAAGAATGATAGTATTTCAGAGGAGAGAAAGTAGGGTAGCCAAGCAGAGAGGTCATCAAGAAAGAGCGACACTGGTTCAGGAGGCCGGTAGGTCACTGCAATCCTTAGAGAAATGGGAGAAAATGGCTAAATACAGGGACTCTTGAAAGTAGAGAGGGGGGGTTAGGGAGGACTTGAAAGGTGCTCAGTGGGGATAGAAGCAAACCAAGTACACCTCCTTTCCGACCACTGAGTCTGGGTGAGTCCAGAGAGAGCCTCCATAAGAAAGTGCTGCAGGAGAAGCAGAATCTGCTGCTTGAAGCCAGGTTTCTGTAATTGCTAGTAGGTTAAGGGAGTGGGAGGCAAAAAGGTCATGAACAGAGGTGAGCTTATTACAGACAGAGCAGGCATTCCAGAGTGCACGTGAAAAAGGGAGAGTGGTTTTTAGGAGCATAGGGATTGAGATTGAATTCAGTGGATTGTGGCTATTCCTGGAGGAAGGAGAGCTCCTGGTGTGGGGGTGAGATGCTGGAGGAGCAGGGTGTGAGGCGATGTTCCCAGAGGTTAGGAGGGTGAGGAAGTAATATGGGAGCAGGCTGTATATGAGTAAATTATTACCAGGAGGTGATGAGAGCAATAGTAGGGAGATGGTAGCAGTGAGGGTGATATGTATAAGATTTGGGGTGAAGCAGAGGGGTAAAGAGATGAGACTTTGAGAACAGAGAGCAATATGAAAAGTAGTAGAGGTTGCATATTAAAAGGGTACATGGAGTGGGAGTCGAACTTGTAGGAGATGTTTCCCAGGATGTTTGCTTGCAGTCCTTCCACCGTACAGTAGAGTTCTTTGTTGTATCTTCTACTGCTTGAGTTACACTGCTTTAGTTAAACTGCTGTGTTCAACTGCTGCTTTGAACTTTGGCAGAAAATGCACTCGCACAAGACAATGCCCCAACCCCTGCGACTGTACCCTCCCGGTCTGTGACCTCCCCCATAAGCTGGTCTAAATTTATAAGGAGATGATCAAATGAGCAACTCTTCTCTGCCTCAATTAGGAACTGATAAGGATCACATGAATTTGGGGGGGAGGCTGATCAAAACCAGATCAGTCGCACACACAGGCCAGGGTCATAAATTATAATTTTTATTTTTTTTTCCAGGTACTTAGCGCCGTCAATTTATGCAGCGCTTTACATATATATATTGTACATTCACATCAGTCCCTAACCCTCAAGGGGTGTACAATCTAAGGTCCCTAACTCACAATTGATTCTCTGATCACAGAAAGGCAAAGGAGGTGAGAATCAATCACCACAAACAGACAAAAAGATATAGGGCTAATTATCCTGAGTTTTGCAGAAAGTCTGTGCATAGCAGGGAGGCAGGTTAAGGTGGAGATCGCAGAACAGCATTTACCCTAAGGTTGCAGAAAGTCAGTGAATAGCAGGGAGACAGGTTAAGGTGGAGATCACAGAACAGCATTCACCCTAAGGTTGCAGAAAGTCAGTGAATAGCAGGGAGACAGGTTAAGGTGGAGATCACAGAACAGCATTTACCCATGAAAAAGCAGAGAGGACATGATCAGAGGGCTGTGTTCAACTGCTGTTTTGCACTCCAGCAAAAAATGCACTCACGCAGGACAATGCCTCCCCGTCTGTGACTGTTACCCCCCCCCCCGTCTGATTCACAAAAAGAACATTGGGGAACTGGAGAAAGTACAGGGAAGGGAAACCATACTGATAAGAAAGCATGGAGGAGCTCTCCTTGCCCAGCCGTCCACCTAAACGGACAGGCTGGGCAAGGAGAACATTAATTAGAGAAGCAGGCAAGAGGCCCATGGTAACTCTGGAGGAGCTGCAGAGATCCACAGCTCAGGTGGGAGAATCTGTCCACAGGACAACTATTAGTCATGCGCACAAATCTGGCCATTATGGAAGTGTGGCAAGAAGAAAGCCACTGTTGAAAGAGAGCCACAAACATTCCCGTTTGCAAGAAGCCATATGGGAGACAAAGCATACGGGGAAGAAGGTGTTCTGGTCAGATGAGACCAAAATGGAACTTTTTGGCAAAAGCAAAATGCTGTGTGTGGTGGAAAACTAACACTGCACATCACCCTGAACAAACCATCCCCACTGTGAAATGTGGTGGGGGCAGCATCATGCTGTGGGGATTCTTTTCTTCAGCAAGGACAGAACATCTGGTCAGAGTGGATAGGAAGATGGATGGAGCCAAATACAGGGCAATTTTAGAAGAAAACCTGTTAAGAGTCTGCAAAAGACTTGAGACTGGGGTGGAGGTTCACCTTCCAGCAGGACAACAACCTAAACATACAGCCAGAGCTACAATGGAATGATTTAGAAGATCAAAGTATATTCATGTGTTAGAATGGCCCAGTCAAAGTGCAGACCTAAATCCAATTAAGAATCTGTGGCAAGACTTGAAAATTGCTCTCCACAGACACTCTCCATCCAATCTGACAGAGCTTGAGCTTTTTTTTGCAAGAAGAATGGGCAAAAATGTCCCTCTCTAGATGTGCAAAGATTGTAGAGACATACCTCAAAAGACTTGCAGCTGTAATTGCAGTGCAAGGTGGTTCTACAAAGTATTGACACGGGGGCTGAATACAAATGCACACCAACCTTTTCAGATATTTATTTGCAAAACATTTTGAAAACCATTTATAATTTTCCTTCCACTTCACAATTATGTGTCACTTTGTGTTGGTCTATCACATAAAATCCCAATAAAATACATTTACATTTTTGGTAACAAGACAAATTGTGGAACATTTCAAGGGGTATGAATACTTTTCCAAGGCACTGTATATTTAAATTGAAGCTGTTTTTTTGGATTATTAGTATGTTTATTAAATGGCTATTTATATACACATAAAATAATAAAGAGAAAATGAACACTGGGGGAATCTTGCGCATGCGCAATACAAATTATTCAAGCCTCATTTTCATATAAGACTGCCATGTGCATGCGCGAGTGACGTAATTAGCGGGTAGGTGGAATACATTTCACAGGCTTTGACCATTAATGTGGGGGAGGGTAATGATACTGACACCAATGTTAGGGGTTACTGCATCCATCCACACCAAAGTTGGGAGGTTATTATTTATGCTTTAACCTCTTCATGCCAGCCAAAAGCAACTGTGCGGCCTCCAGGCATCTAGGCCTAGACGCCAAGCGGCCGCACATTTGCATTCTATTAAAAAAGAACATATGTGCTGAGAGTGTGCGCCCTGCGTGCTCCCAGCACACATGTCCAGTACTTCCGGAAAGATCCAGATCTCCTCTTTCGATCGGGACCTTTTCCGATCGTGTGACCGCCGTGACACACCGTCACAGCGTTCATATGACCCTTAACCCTGCCTCCCGGCTTCTGAAACCTTTAAAGGGCCAGGAGGCACTGGTTTGAAGGGGTTAATGAGTGTTGCATGATGGATTGATGGTCACTGCTTTCTGCTCTGAGCAGACCAAGAGCTGACTGATCAGCGGTCATGTGATTGTTCAGTTCTTGGTCTTAGAGCCAACATGGGACAGCTGCAGCATCACAGTGATGCTGCAACAAAAAGGATGTGAGTATGAAAGTTTGCGTTTACATAACCCCATACTTCTCCTTCAAATCATGTTCCAAGAGTACTGTACTAGAAAATAAAATGTTCCCTTACAAGCACACATACCGCCTCCCTGTTCCTCTGGATGTCTGCTCCCAGCAATCGCTGGCCTCTTCACAACTTCCACGTTCAAGCCAATAAATGGAAAAGGAGCCACTTTCTATTTAAAAGCTATGTTCTGATTTATTGAAGTATCCTATGTAGAGACTGTTACACATAGTTCGAGGAACCAGCTGCAAAATCTGTGCATCAGATACTTCAATAAATTGGAACAAGGCTTTTAAATGGAGAGTGGCTCCCTCTTAGTTTTATTGGTTTGAGCGTGATTCTTTTGTTACTAGTTCTCCTAATCATTTTATCTGTTAGAGCATCAAACTCAGTGAGATCATAAGTGTCATCTGCTACTTGTAGAGTATAGAAAGACACTGTCCTTCTGCTCCCAGGCAGTGAATAAGTAAAGCATGCTTTCTTTCAATAGTAAAGTCCTGATTAGCAGAAAATGTCATTCTCATGTATGAATACAAACAGTCACCCTAGGTTTCCATTTGTGCAGGTGGTGCCGCTGTGGATCCACACGAAAATCCGTGAAGCTGCACCACCCGCACAGAGAAATGCGGACTCGCAGGTGGGTGCCATTAGTTCTAATGGCACGCCGCCCACACTGGAAAATTAAACCGTACTGGGAACCTAGGTTCCGTGCGGGCTGCGTTTTACAAAGAAGTGCAGGGACTTCTTCCCTGTGTGTCACGGGCACAGGAGTCCATTCAAATGAATGGGCTCCCATGCCCGTGCAAAACACGGCCCACATGGCAGCATATATGTGAACCGGGGGTGAGACATTGCAGGCTCACCAGGTTGTGGAAATAAATGGGCAGGCTATTGTTGAAAAGCATAGATCTCCTCGTCGCCAATTTTGTAGTCTGGTTTGGGAGCCAGAGTACTTATTGTGCTTTATTAAGAAGTTCAAGCACCCATAATACACATGCAAGCATCTGAATGTATCACAACAGGGACTGGAACTAAGTCTAGGTTCACACCTATTCAAGTTGCGTTTCTGCATTGTGTTTTGCGTTGCATTTTGCATTTTTGCACTTGAGTTTTTGTTGTGTTTTTGATGTGTTTTGAGTTTTTTCTTTTTCTTGTTGCTAGGCAGACTTTAAACACAAAATGCATCAAAAACGCAATACATGCTTTTCTGCAGTGTTCCCATTGTAGTCTATAGAACCAAAAATGCAACGTTTTGTGTTAAAAAAAGTCCCTGACCTTTTCCAAAAAATGCAGAAGAAAACGCAGTGATGTGAACCTGTTCCATAGGAAATTATGTTAAATGGACTATACTGCGTTTCTGCAAAACGCTGCAGAAAATGCTTCAGTGTGAACCTATGGTTAGTCAGAATGTAAAAAGTGTTAGAATTGTAAATAATGGCATCTACAAGGGAGAAGTATGAACACCACGACAACATACGTGACATGTTTTCAGTATACACCAACTGTACCACAATGTTCCTCTTTACTGTATAGGTTATTTACTCCTGTTATCTAAGTATTCTCAGGACATTTTACAAATCTGTGTTTATTAATGTGCTTTATTTAAATGTCAGGTTTTGATCCATGCTTAGAATTGTGTCTCAACGTAGCACACATTGGGGATTATTTACTAAAGCTGGAGAGTCCAAACCCTACTACAGCTGCATAGAAACCAATCAGTTTCCAGGTATTATTGCCAAAGCTTAATTGAACAAGCTGAAGTTAGAAAATGATTGGTTACCATACACAGCTGCACCAGACTTAGTGCTCCAGCTTTAGTAAATCTACCCCATTGAGTTGTGGTCCTCCAGGCCAGTATTATGTGTGGCTGATTATAGATTGCAGCTGACTCTTTCTGATGACTAGTGTATTGTTTATCCTATATACTGAAGCATTCTGCAATCCTTGCACAACATCAATAAAACAGGATAAAATGGCACAAGGGTGAACAAGCCTGTTATATTGCTATACACACCTGTCCATTTTTTTTTTTTCAAATCATAATACACCAAGTCTGGCTTCCTGAGGAACAGATGGCAATATCCTATCCACTACTGGTTTTAAGCAGAGTACACCCCACCTAATGAGATATTCCCCAGAATGCACAAATCCTAGGGCTAGTTTTTACACTAGGACATTGGAACATGTAGTTAGATAAGTACAATTATCTTTCAAACTAACAATCCTTTGCTGTCCTTCCACACGAGAACCGTTCTGCATGTCCCTCTGATAACGTTATTGCTGCTGTTTAAAGGATAAGTTCACCTTTTAGGAACAAAATAATAAATGCACATATTTTTGCAGAGAAGAAAATGTGCATTTGTTATTTTTTCCCTAAGGAGCCTGGAAAGCATTGCGCTTGTAATCACTGGATCAGGGGTGCAATGTCAGACTCCTGCAGACAAGCCCTGCAGCTTTCAGCCTGTACCTCCGATATAACTAAAAGCCTTCAGCTGCAACAGCTGATGGTAGCTCTAGATCATGAATTCACAGCGCTGTGTGGGAACCCCATATGAATTGTGACAGTGGGGGCAGAGAGCAGATACCCCACCCACTGTGACAATGAGGGGGTATTGAGGGAACTAGCTGCCGGAGCTGAAACATGTTACATGTTCTACCCTAAATATGGGTGGAACATGTAACATGTTCCAAAAGTTGAAATTCTGAACTTATCCTTTAACCACTTGCCTGAACTTATCCTTTATACCCACTTCCTTACCAGGCCAAGTTTCAGCTTTCAGCGATGTAGCACTTTAAATGACAATTGCGCGGTCATGCAACATTGTACCCATATGACAGTTTTATAATTTTTTTCTCAGAAATAGAGCTTTCTTTTGGTGGTATTTACTTGCTGCTGGGAGTTTTACTTTTTGAGCTATAAACAAAAAAAGAGCAAAAAGTAAAAAAAAGTGTCTTTGTTTCTGTTATACAATTTTGCAAACAGTGAACACTGATAGGCAGCACTGATGGGCACTGATAAGCAGCACTGATGGGCACTGATAGGCGGCATTGATTGGCACTGATAGGCAGCACTAATGAGGCAGCACTGATAGGTGGCACTGATAAGCAGCACTGATGAGCTGGCACTGATGATAGGTACTGATAGTCGGCACTGACTGGTGGCACTGCTGGGCAATGACTGCTGGCACTGCTGGGCACTGACTGGCGCAACTGATGGGCACTGACTGGTGGCACTTCTGGTCTGCACTGATGGGCACTGGTGGGTGGCACTGCTGGGCACTTGTGGGCAGAGCTGGTGGGTGGCACTGCTGGGCACTTGTGGGCAGAGCTGGTGGGTGGCACTGCTGGGCACTTGTGGGCAGAGCTGGTGGGTGGCACTGCTGGGCACCGATCATCAGTGCCCTGATGATCGGTGCCGATCCCTGCTCTGACAACTGCCTGTTCTCGGCAGTACCTTCCTCATGCTCTGACAGCGTGATGAAAGTGCAGCCGAGAACCGGCAATTGCATCTCCCGGTGATCAGCATGTTATTAGACACGGCAGATCACGTGGTAAAAGGCCGCTGTGATTGGCCTTTTACCACATCATGTGATCAGCTGTGTCCGTAGGACACAGCGATCACGGAGATTGTGGGGTGCGCATATGACGTCCTCTCAGAACTGGCCGGCCGCAGTGCAGCCGTCATTCGGCTATCTGCAGTTGGCAACTAGTTAAAGCTGGGTACGCACTGTAAGGTTTTTTTTTTTTCGTTCAATCAAAAAAAACCTGTCAGATCACTATTTCAGCACAAGCGATGTTTATTCATCACTCTCTCTCTATTGGCTGCAAGCTCTGATTGGATGCTGGCTTTCCAGTGTGTTGACAAAAGCCAGCCGTAAGATCAGCTTCTGTTGGACAGACAACTCTAAACACTGACCGATTTTTGGCAAGTTTGTACCCAGCTTAAATGCCACAAGAACGAGTATAATTACCTTTGATTATTGTAAATAAAATTTTTTTCTACCATTTGCCACAACTATACAATACATGGAATTTTAAAGCAAATAACTGCTACTAGTGTGGAAAATAATTATTTGATCCCCTGCAGATTTTGTAAGTTTGCCCACCTACAAAGAAATGAAGGGTCTATAATTTTTATCATAAGTGAATTTTAAATGACAAAGAATATCAACCAAAAATCCAGAAAAAACACAGGATACAAAATGTTATAAACTAAAGTTGCAGGTCAGTGAGTACAATAAGCATTTGATCCCCTACCAACCAACAATGATTGTGGCTCCCACAGACTGGCTATGTGCCCATGTGGTACACAGATTAGTCCTGTCAATTTAAGAAGGTGCTCCTAACAACAACTCATTATGTGTATAAAAGACATCTGTCCACAGAATCTCTTTGTTCTATTCAAACCTATCTACCATTGACAAGACCAAAGAGCTGTCAAAAGGATGTCAGGGACAAGATTGTAGACCGGTACAAGGCTGGAATGGGCTACAAGACCATCAGCAAGAAGCTTGGTGAGAAAGAGACAACTGTTGGAGTTGTACCCCCCCTCAAAACAAAATCTTCCATATATGACAGAGGAGGGGGGAGGAGAAAGAGCAAAACTTTTGGGTGAGGTTCTGCTTTAAAGTTATTCAATCTAAAAGTGTTGGTTGGGAGGAGCCCAGTTGCTGGAGTTTTTTGCCAATGTATTTTGCATGGACTGAATGGCTAAAGTTTAAGTATGTATATTTTTGCATAGCTACATCTTTCTAGCTTGGACCAATGTAAGTATGCTTGTGCTATACCTAGTTGATCCCTGTGAAAGCTGGAAGTCACTATAATAGTCACTATTATTACAGTGATCACTGCTAGCTTTCAGGTCCTGTGCTAAGTGGCTGCCCTGCTACTTAGTGAACACAGGTTGCTTGCTCACCATGCAGAGAACACTTTGCATTTCCTAAATGAATGCAAAATATTTTCTGGTTAATTTAGGTTGATCGCTATGTCACAATTTCCACCTTGTCCAATTAGAGAACCTGACTACTACAGTGATTTCCAGCTTCCACAAGGATTGACAAGGCATGGCACAAACATACTTGCACTGGTCCAGCTTGAACTAATGTAACTATGTAAATTACCATTCCTAAACTTAAAGTGATTCTAAAGGTTGTATTTAGATTTTTTTCTAAATAACAAACATGTTATACTTACTTGCTTGGTGCAATGGTTTTGCACAGAGCAGCCCCGATCCTCTTTTTTTGAGTTCCCCACCGGCGATCTTGACTCCTCCCCCCTGCCGAGTGCCCCAATAGCAAACTTCTTGCTATTGGGGCATTCAAGCACGCTCAATGCTGAGCCGTGCTCCTGTGAATGGCCACATTTAGTGCTTAGACATTTTGTCAGAGTACTGGCCATTGAAATGAATAAACGCCCAAGCGCTAATCGCAGTTAGCACGTAGGCACATTTAGATGCATTTACACCTGTTTTTTCCATGTTTAGCATTATTTTGGCCAAATCGTTCCTTTCCTGAATGTGATTCTTCTATGTTCAGGAGAGGGATATTTCACTGACCCTAAAAGCTGCTGCTGTTAAACTCTGATAAAAGTCTATGTGTGCATAGACACATAGACTTTTACTGAGTTGAGTTCAGGGGCTTTGGCAAAAAAATACCTAAAGCTCTTGAACTCACATTCATGAGCAGCAGTGCACATGAGGCATTATAGTCACTCCATCATTTCTTTGAGGCTTTCAAATTCTGACACCATTGGGTTGATTTTACTAAAACTGGAAAGTGCAAAATCTGGTGTATAGTAGCCAATCAGATTCTAACTTCAGCTTGTTCAATTAAACGTTGATAATAAAACCTGGAAGCTGATTGATTTCTATGCAGAGCTGCACCAGACTTTGCACTCTCCAGTTTTAACATAAAAGTAATAATAGGTCCGGTTGGTACATTCAACCATCACATCCCTAATTATGAAAAAACTGTCAGTAGAAAACTTTAAAAAGCTGGGATTGTTTAGGTGCTGATACCTTCTTTCAGGGCAATACCAACCACTATTTATAAAATGAACAACCTTTTATTATACAATTAGTTTACAAATTGGTGGGATATGACATATTCCTATCAGATAAGATCAAAATGTACTGAGACAACAGATTCACATTTTTATCCTCAATATCACAACCCCCATAATGCACTTCATTCTTCAGACTCATTCCATTTTACGTGATGGGCTTGTGAGCTGCTAGTGTTAGAATCTGAACCCATGTTCTCCTTATTTGTATCAAACTGACTGCCTAACTTAATGCCATTATAACATGAATAGGCCATAGTAAAAAAAAACTATCTGTGGTGCCCTATTGCTTATAACATCCAGATGTATGTGAAGAAAAATTCTCCCTCCTATGTTGTGTCATGTTAGTATTCGTTCTTCCAACACCTTAAAGGAGACCTTACACTTCATGCAAGGTCTGCTGATGCAGTAAAGCTGCTCCACAAAAATGGAGAAAAAAAAACATATGTGGATGTAAAAAAAAAAAAAAGTTAGTAAATGTACTTGCCTTTTCCCAGCTTCAGTTGCATAGGGGGTGTCAGCATCATTTTAACAAGATTCTGGGAATGTCAAGAACCCCAAACATTGTTAGATGACACTGTAGAGCCTTCTATGAATATTTGGGCTACTCGATATTCCTCGGGATGTCACCAGAAGGAAGATGCTACAGCAAAGTGTGGTAATATCGTCTCATGCAAATTGCGCTACTCTGCATTCTTAGATCTTGCTGGAGGGGTGGTGACCTTACCCATGCCTGGGTGCTACAGAGGTATATTGACTAACTTTTTTTTTTTCTGTCATTTTAGTTCAGTGTCTTAAGATGAGGAAGGGAGCCCTAAATGAACAAGTGTACTTTTTATTTTAGAGCAGGGTCTGGTTTTAGAAAGGATCACTTCCCTAGATAGTGAGATGCATAATATGGACAGAGAGGACAACTGGTTTCCAAGCAGTGTGAGTGAGTATATACTGTATGTTTAATGTAATATATATATATATATATATATATATATATATATAAAATTATTTTTTTTTAAGTGCAGACATGTTTTGAAGAACCCTCGTATATCTAAAGGCAAACCTTTTTTTGTTTGCTTTGGATAGATTGGAGAGGGATCACAACATCTGTCAAGTTGGTTTATTGCTGTCTGTGCCCTGTTAGGGGCTCCCTTTTTCTTTGTCCTGTTTGCTGTTACCATCAAAAGTGAATGTAAAAGAAAATCCCAAATCTAGGGGTGTCCCCAGAACAGAAATACAGGAGAACTCTTAAAATTGGAAATCTGCTCAATGGGACACAGATGAAAATAAAAAAAAACATTTCAGGAGTTAGAACCCTCCCTTAGCCTGGCCATACACTATCAAATTTTCTGTTCAATTTCTGCCCAATTTCCTTTAGATTTACCTTCAACTATGTAGCACAAGTGCCCACCTAATTGGATACAACTGAAAGTGTTGTTTAGGTTTGACCTCGTATTATATGGTTTTTGGTAAATCTAAACCACAAATCTCAAGAAAATTCCCCCCAGCCCGGATACCACCCCCCATTGACTTCTCCACCACATCCAACAACGCCACCATCAAACCCGCTCCGCAGGCCAGAGTACTTGGTGTCATTCTGGACTCCAACCTATCCTTCCAGCCCCAAGTCCAATCTTTAACAAGCTCGTGCAGACTCCACCTCCGCAACATCACCAAAATACGCATGTTCCTAACCCCAGAAACCACTAAACAGCTCATCCACTCCCTCATCATATCGCGACTCGACTACTGCAACTCCCTCCTTACTGGCCTGCCTCGCCACAGGCTATCCCTGCTTCAGTCGATCCTGAATACGGCAGCCAGACTCATTCACCTTTCCAACCGCTCCATTTCTGCCACCCCCCTCTGCCAATCCCTCCACTGGCTTCCGATTGCGCAACGGATCAAATTCAAAATCCTAACACCTACGTACAAAGCCGTCCACCATACTGCCCCGTACTACATCACTGACCTAATATCCAAGTACCACCCAACACGCACACTCCGCTCCTCACAAGACCTCCTGCTCTCTAGTTCCCTGGTCTCCTCCTCTCATGCCCGCCTCCAGGACTTCTCCAGGGTGTCACCCATCCTCTGGAACTCCCTTCCCCAACTACTCTACTCTCCTCTCCTTTAGGCGCACCCTGAAAACCCACCTCTTCAGGGAAGCCTACCCCATCCCCTGCTAACTTGCCAACCTCCTCCACTCTTCCTACCACTCCATCCCCCACAGCTATCTCCTCCTGTGCCACCATCCCCTCCCTCCTAGATTGTAAGCTCGAAAGAGCAGGGCCCTTGATCCCCTCATGTTTTGCATTGTATTGTTGTTTTTCTGTCCCCCTTTTGTAATGTAATGTACAGCACTGAGCAAACTAGTGGCGCTTTATAAATACTGTATAATAATAATAATAATGTATGGCCAGCCTTATTCTATCCAATACGGAAAAATTGTCTATAGTTCTACTTTAAAGTGATTCTAAAAGCTTTTTTTTTTTTTAAGAAAAAATAACAGACATGTCTTACCTACTGTGTGCAGCGGTTTTGGACAGAGCATCCCATATCCTCCTCTTCTCAGGTCCCCTACCAGCGCTCCTGGCCCCTCCCTCCTGTCAGGTGCCCCCACAACAAGCAGCCTGCTATGGGGGCGCCCGCTGCTGTGTCCATTCACACATGGAACTGTGGCTCAGCCCACCCTCTCTCTCTTCTCATTGGCTCACTGGCTGTGATTGAAAGCCAATGGCTCCTGCTGCTCTCTCAGCCATTGAAACGAGGGAGTCCCATGATAACCGAGACTCCAGTGCACATCGCTGGATGGAGAGGGGGCTTAGGTGAGTATTAGGGGGGCTGCTGCACAGAGAAGGGTTTTTTTTTTTTACCTTAATGCATAGAATGCATGAACGTAAAAAACCTTGAGCCTTTACAACCACTTTAACTTTGGGGGAAAATACTAGCTTTCATTCTACAGTTTACCCACAAGGTGGCAGCATTCTAACTCTAATGGGAGCCAGCAATCTAAAACTTTTGTTTGTAACTTGATTTTCCTGGATTCAAGCACCATGAAGTACAGCTGGATACATGCAGATTTTCAGATTTGATCTGTCACATCAGCAAAACTTATCAGCAACTATGTAACATGAGGGTGTGCTGAAAAAAATTCTTTCTAACTATATTTAATCAAAATTCAATGCTATAATGTTGGCAAAGTCTGCAGATATGACAGCTCACATCAACAAAATCTGGCTGAGTCACCAGCAGGCTGTGGCTAGGCCAATGCAGAGAGAACATCTGAAGGGCAGCTGGCTGTTTTCTTGGTGTTGCTGCATGCAACAATGTATCTAACACTTCTGCAGATCTACAATGGTAAGCTTGGCTACAAAAGTAACGAGTTCACCATGCTATGACCACAGATTCACATTTCATATCAGAAGGAGAATTGATCTGCCAAAATCTCATACAGATCTCGCTGATTCAAACAAGATTGCAGCAGTTTGCACCAGAGGGATTATACCAGTTTAACTTTGGGGCAATATCCGGCACTCCTTTCCATGATGCCCTTCATATCAGGCCCTGTCCCACAGCCAAACAGGAAGGTTTGAGTCATCGTTTACAATGTCCATATGAATGTGTCCCAGTGTCTGCCTGCTTTACTGCTCAGACTTCACTTTCTTAAAGCGTTACTAAACCAACAGCAGTAAAATCAGTCTGTATATGCAGTAAAGCATGTTTGTTCTACTCACTGTGGAACCTAAGGGGTTAATCCTCTGCACTGCCTAAAAAGGCCATTTGATCCTGACTTCTGTGCTCCTCCTCTTGTTCAAATGTCCACCTCTTATTTCTTGATAACAGACTGAACCGTAGTCATTCTGCTCATGCTCAGTTTGGTGTGTATTGATAGAGAGGTTTTTTTCTTCTTGGGAGAGTGCATGTGATCAGCACAGCCCCAATCAGCACTGTCCAGACATAGGTCAGGAGTTACACATCCTCCTAGAGAAGAACGAAAACTCCTACAAGATTTAACCAGTGCTCTGCTGGACACTGACAGAAGTCACAAGACTGCTCTAACTGCTGATGAGAAAGGGTATTTAGCAGTTTATATTTACTAAAATAATTGCACTTCCATGTTGTGTGTACTGTGGGAGACCAGATATAGTGAATGCAGGGTCCTGGGTTTAGTAACACTTTAACCTTTATTTTGTTTTCTGAGTCTTCATTATCATTATCCTCAGTCTGTGCATTGCAGCACCATCAGGCCCCGTACATGTTACGGTTTGACCAACCCCCATATAATCAACTTTAGATTTACCAAAATTATGTATTATAAGGACCTACCTGAACTATCCAATCCTTTTTACCAAATCAGACAGGCTCTTGCACTCAGGGGCTGACTGACAACTCATGGGGCCCGCAGCCAATAGGGGATCATGAGGCCCCTGTGTCCTTGCCCAAACTCAACAAAGCCTATGAAAAAGGTACCAGGGGCATCTCATGGGGCCCCCTACTGACCCCAGGCCCTCGGGCAGTGCCAGAGTTTCCAAATGGTCAGTCCGCCCCTGCTTGCACTACATACTTGTTAGTATTGCTAAAGGAGATTGCACAGTCAGAATGTACCACATGTAGTGAGCTTTAGACAGAGAGCACCCCATTGCTTATTTATTATACATAGTTTTAGTTAGACAGATATCTTTCCAAAAAGGACATACAGGGAAACAACAGCCTGTCATCTATAGTTCAAGACACACCACTGTTATTTAAGACGACTCTAGGTTCACACTTACTCATCTGCATTTTCATGCAGTTCTCTTTTTTTCTTTTGTGATTTTGATGCATTTTTCATGTGCTCCCATTGAAGTCTATGGGGCCAAGAATGTGCATTGTGGCACCAAAAAAACACCTGCAGAAATAAAAAATTAACAGGTGTGAATGGTCCCCATATATATTAAAAAAAAAAAAAAAGGTTAACCTCTTGCTGTACATTGGCCAGCTCACTTAAAATTGCAACTGACTGACACCTTGGTTAACCTGCAGCAGGGGCGGACTGACCATATGGGAACTCGGGCACTGCCCGAGGGCCCGGGGTCAGTAGGGGGTCCCATGAGATGCCCCTGGTGCCTTTCATAGGCTTTTTTTGGGTGTGGTTTGAGTGTGGGTGAGGATACAGGGGCCCCATGATCCCCTATTGCCCGGGGGCCCCATGAATTGTCAGTCCGCCCCTGACCTGCAGTGAGAAGAAAGCAGGATCATTCAGATTACACAGATATCTTCCAACAAGTGGCACTGTCCTTGGCATGAACATTTGCTAAAAATGTGCCTGAGTGCGCACATTTTTGTTTTACATTCCTCCGATTTGCTGACAGATATACTCCCTATTTCACAAATCAGATCACATGGAAAAGATAGCTATTTTATTATTGCCTCCCTGTTTTCATCACTGGGCTAGAAATAGTGACCCTGCAATCATAAAGAGTTTCCTGTAGATATTCAGGCAATGCTGATAAAACTAGACTAAATGCAGTGCAGGCTTCTTTAGAGTTAGTTTAAAGCAGAACTCCAGCAAACAGTTAAATACATGCAATACATACAATATAGTATATGACAGCTGTTTTTCTTTCCAAAGGGCTTGTATTTATGTCTATCTAGTCTTGAGATGTACATTGCCCCATCACACAGCACATCCCTGTCTGGAAGGGGAGAAGACCTGGTTTTACTCTGTCACTTCAGTACAGGGGTGGACTGACAATGCATGGGGCCCCTGGGCAATAGGGGATCATGGGGCCCCTGTGTCCTTGCCCACACTCAAAAAAGCCTATAAAAAAGTAACAAGGGCATTTCATGGGGCCCCCTACTGACCCCAGGCCCTCGGGCAGTGCCCAAGTGCTCGAATGATCAGTCCGCCCCTGCTTCAGTAACACTTACAGGTCTTGTCCTTACCCCTGCCAGTGACTGGACAGTGAAAGGAGGAGCAGCACATTCATGAGTTCATCTCATGGCCATTCTGTATTTTTCTTCTATCAGCATGTTCATTGCACTAGAGCAGTGGTCTCCAAACTGCCTGCTTTGCTTGCTTTTATCCAGCCCTTGGGACACTATTTTCCTCCACTGACCCAATGCCTCAATGATGGGGAATATTTCTCAACACTGGCACAATTCCTCCCAATGACACCAACAATGGGGCCCAATGACACCAACGATGGGACACCATTGCTCAAAGTGACACTATAGATGAAGCACAATTCCTCACATAGGCACCAACAATGGGGCCCAATATTTTCTTCCACTGACCCAATGCCTCAATGATGGGGCATATTTTCCAACACTGGCACAATTACTCCCAATGACACCAACGACAGGGCATAATTCCTCCCAGTGACACTATAGATGAAGCACAATTCCTCCCAATGACACCAACAATGAGGCACAATTCCTCCCACTGACACCAAAGATGCAGCATTGTTTATTCCACTGACACCAGGACCTTTCCTACTCCCACTGGTCCCCCTTAAGTCTGAAGGACAGTGAACTGGCCCTTTGTTTAGAAAGATTGGAAACTCGTGCACTAGGGCACAACTTACTGGCTCCTTGTGCTGCTTCTCCCCCACAGTCTGAGCTCTGCTGTGCAGTTTACTGCAAGAGGTTGATGCCAGACTGCCATTTTTAGGTACTTACAGTTAAAAATACATTCAATCATATGTTAATGACTAAGACCCCCTTGCACATCAAATTCATAAAAAAGGAAACTCCCAGTTGCCATAAATGCCAAAAAGAAACCGGTAATTTCCTACACAAAACTTGGATTTGCGACAACGTCAGACCATTTGGTCTCGAATTTTCAACTTCATTGGTGCCCATTTTGATCTAACCAATATTCTTAACCCTATGTGGTGCATGTTAGGTATTTTTAAAGACCTACATATTACTGCCACATGGAGACAGTTTTTAAGAATTCTACTGTACTAGGAAAGCTGTGGTACTCTAGTGGATTTATTCTCACCTTTTAAACTTTAATATCTGGGAAGCCTCGGTTAATCAAACTTTACCATTTATAAACTTACTTACTTTCTAAATTAGGGTGTGAAGCCAGGGGCTGCCTGTTAGTATGCATTGCATACTATCATATTATGACAAAGTTACCTTAAAACGAAGCACTCCAGTGGCACGCTGTCATCCTGGAAAGGGCTTCCATCTTCACCTGGTCTTCCTTCTGGGTTCACAGGCTCCAGCCATTTTAATGGCGCTGGAGTCATAGCTCTCTCAGTGGATGGCATATCGTCCATTGAGAGTATAGTGCGCATGCTCCGGTGACATCACCAGCTGCTACACATTGGAAAATCTCCTAAACAGTGCACGTTTAAGAGATATTCACTGTACCTAGAAGTAATCCTTATTATTGGCTTACCTGTAGATACAAGAGAAAAAGCAGATGTTACTACCGCTTTAACACAGAGCACCTTTACACTCAGTAATGTATTAACACAATGCACTATGTGAAAATGCCCTAAAGCCCAACTCCATCCAAAACTTCCACCTTACTTCCTGCACAACTGTCAAGTGTCAGACAGAATAGGAAGAAAGAGAAATTATTTCTGTAAGGACACAGGTGGCAATAAAGGCTTACAGAACACGAGGAAGCCGAAAGCATTTAAAAACAGAAATTGTAACCCTTCTCTAAAATAAATAAATGGTGTAGCTGGAGCTAGTAACATTGTATACAATTGCAATTACTATTGTAATAGTACTATTTAATGACTTTTACAATTTTAGCTTCTCTATTACAATTTTTAACTGTTTTTTTTTTTTTATTTTTTTAATCAACATGCATATGCATTGGAAGATACTGTGCTTTGTCACATACTGTATATATTGATAAATCCGGTGTATGCAAACATGTCTAGCTCATTTCACTATTTACTATATTCAAACACTGGCCATGCACACATACCTGAGCTGTAATGAAATGAAACCTTATGTAAACATTATCTTTTATCCATTAGTTACAGTCTACAAAAACAGAAAAAGCAGCTGTGAGCACCTCCCATTCATCTGCAGAAGTTAATTTCATGATTGTATCTTTGGCTTGTTCCCACACAGATCTAGAACTTAGCATGTTATAGCATGAGCAGCGTGGTCATAAATTCTGACTGGAGCCAGAAGCAGTATGCTACGAATGTTACAGAACTGCTGAAAACTGATAGACAATAGACGATGACACAATGAGACGATGGAAAAAGTAACCTCAGTTTATACAGACGTCTAGCAATGTAAATCTTGCTTACAACAATGTCATAATTATTGTATGTGCACTGGTTAAAGGAACAATTCAATCAAAAATGACATTTAGGCCTTTAAATGGATATGAGGACAGGGCCATACAAGCCCAGGATGTTCAAGTATTTCTAAAGACATCATTTTTGTTCCGTGTTTTTTTTAAGTGAGGAAATGTTGGAACCCCTGTATTTATTGCTGTCTGTGTCACCACGGGGGAGAGTGACCCTTTTCTATTTGTCCTGGTGACCATTTGTTACGGAGAAAAAATTGATGGTAAATCCAAAATTTTACAACTGTCACCAGGAAAGAAAAATAGAGGAGAAATCTTCTAACTGGGACATCTGCCCCAGTGAAAATGGGGAGATATTTCCTTTTGGAAAGATTCTCTCTCCTGGACCGTTACTGAAGGTAAATCTCCTCAACAGACAGACAGACAGACAAAAAAATTTAGTTTTAGATATAATTTAAGTCTTTTATGAGCTGAGGTCATTAAAACCTAGATGCCCCAGACAAGTTTAGTAGCATCAACATGCATCAGCTATATTAACAATAACAATAATTAACAATTAACTATATTAACAATTAACAATAATTAAATAATCATTTTCTTACCTAAACTTTTTTAAGGATATGTAAGGGTTTTATTTGGTACAACCTTTCAATAGAAAGCCACTTTTTTATAGGCTGACAAATGTGGTAAAATGTAAAAAAAGAAAAAAAAATAATACCACTGTACGTCTAAAAACTGACAAGTGGTAGACAGTTATTTATCCAGGGCTTTTTATAATCAGCACTGGATAAAGCACCCTTTATTGCCTGTGAACTGAGACATCAGACACTGTGTACAGAGATTATCTGTACCTTGGGACCACTGTGATTGGTCAGTGAGAGACCAATCTTAGCAATCACAAAACTAAACAATGCAGCTTTTACAACTGTATGCCTACCCTACCTCTTACAGCAGAGTAAGGGGAAGAAACAAGAACTAGCGGATGACTTGATTACCAAATAACTTGATTATGAATGTGCATGCCTCAGGGTTGGAATCCCCTTCCATCAAGTAATGAATATTTGGTGCATCACTGACCCCAAATAAGCTTGTGAATATTAGCTGTCCTGATACCTGATATGAACGTTCTTTTTCCATTGCAATGACCAAAAATTTTGCATAGTTATTCACCCTTCAAAACTCCTTTTACATTCATTTTCTGCAAATTGGGCAAAATCGAATGCTCTTCTTCAGGGGCGGACTGACAACTCATGGGGCCCCCGGGCAATAGGGGATCATGGGGCCCCTGTGTTCTTACCCAAACTCAAAAAAGCCTATAAAAAAGGTACCAGGGGCATTTCATGGGGTCCCCTACTGACCCCGGGCCCTCGGGCAGTGCCCGAGTGCTCGAATGGTCAGTCCGCCCCTGCTCTGCTTGTATTTCCACCAAGGGTTGAATGTTATTCATTCCTAAAAAATAGTTTGTGCTGTGTCTATCCCATGCTACCAATGTGTTAATAAATAAATAAGGTCAAATAAAATATATCTCCACTATGTTATACTGTATGTATCAATCCTGTGCGTATGTATATCTGCCTAAAAAAATCTATGCATAAAAAAAATATAATAAAAAGTGGAGGCAGCTTGCAGTCAATCGTGTTCCTACAACCTACATAAACAATATATCTAATACACTACTGCCTCACCTTCCTGATGTACCCAATGTAGCAGTGCATAAAAAACATGTAAACAACCAAAAAATGAATAATCATATGCATAATATAATATAAAACTTTTTAAATACAAGTAATCAAAGTCCTTGTTGCTATTAGTGGTCCAATGTCCATATAAACTCAGTATTTCAGGATATTCACCCATGGAATCTTAATTAGTGCCTTCTGGTGCTCCCCACTACAATTCGCCATATGCGCTCACCTCTATCTGTGGACCCGCTAAATAATCATGTCAAACATGCCTTCTCCTCATCAGGGTTACTGTCAGATCCCTTCCCTGATATACCTCCAGGGGCAACTGGCTTCTCCTCTGCTAAGGGCCTATGGTAGACTCATATAGAAAAGGGTGGACCTCATGTTGTAGTATATTTATCCAGAATGCTTTATTCAGTAAAATTGCACTTACAAAAATAGCTTAAACGTTTGCATATACATAGAATACATGGGGGAGGGCCCAGGGTGAATCCGGGTGATTGGCAGCAGTAACCGGAAGTGGCGCGGGAGACGCGGCCCCGCTGTACTCTATGTATATGCAAGGGAGGGAGGGATTTCCTCTCACTTCCTGTTGGGTAATGGTTGGGAAGGGAAATCTACTCAATGAGGCATAGATGGCAAAAAAACTCCTCCCTTACTCTATCCAAAATTAAAATATTTTTTTTCATCTATTTCTACTTTAACCGCAGCATTCTGGGGGAAGCCCAACTTCAAGGGAGGGTTTTTATTTTCCCTAAGGTTACACATATGCGGTTTTTGCCACATTTTTGCTGTTTTACCGCACTTGCAGTGCCTTTCTCTCAGGACATGTAAGTAAAAAACCGCATCAAAATCCAATGCCGGTGGGTTCTTGATGTGTTTTTGCCACATATTCAATGCATTTTCATCGGAAGGTGCATTTTTGGTGCAGATTTTCTTCACCACATCAAACCTGCACCAAAAATGCAGCAAGCAGCATATCACTAAACACAGCAGACCTGCAACAGATCAGATTTACATCACACATTTTCATACCTCCCAATATTTTATATTTTGAGATGGGAACGAGGGACACCTATTAGCAAATGTATGTAGTCATAGGACCCCCCCGCCACGCCCCCTTGAAGGATCATTAGACAAAAAAAAAAATTGGTTTAGCATTCAAGTGATTTTTTTTTTTTACCACTTCTATTCCTTTATACTGGCGTATGGAGTTTGCAAATGCAACAATTTAGAAATTGGATGAAAATAAATAGAACATTTATATAGGTATACTGTAACTATATAGATCGGACCAAAATCAGGAACACATGAGGAGGAAAGAGGGACTTTGTTCCAAATAAGGGGCAGTCCCTCGAAATCAGGGACAGTTGGGAGGCATGCGTTTTTCTTCTGATTTTCTTATACAAAAGTGGAAGAAAAACAGATGAATGTGAAAGCAGCCTAAGAGTTCAGCTTTAAGCTGGCTGTAAATTAGCAATTTTCTTTTATTCAGCCCATTGAAAAAAATGAACAGATTCCTCTATCCAGCAAACGAGGTGGATGGAAGAATTCCCTTGCCGCAATATTGTATTATGACAGCTGCACCTGCACAGCTATTGGAATACACTGACCAGCAGCTGCAGCCGCAGATTGGCAAACGTTTTCCAACTTGTCTTTTCGACAGAAGTTAATCTAACAATTGACTTTTGCTGAACCAACCGAATTTCGATCCTTTGAGCTTTAAAACAAGTCACCTCTAATCTCTTTGGTTGCTTGTACTGTGGAGTAATCTGACACAAAGACGGACGTCACACAGTGATCATCCTCAGGGGCCCTTGCTACTGGACTTTGCTGCAACATTCATCTGGAGGCATCTCTATTAATAACTATATATACCTGGTTATCTGTGCACAATTCCACCAGGACTGTTGTTGGGCCCTTTGCTGATAATACCAGTTTATACATTGTATTGTACTGTTATTAACCACTTCAACTCCAGACACTTTCACCACCTTCCAGTCTAGACCAGTTTTCAGCTTTCAGTGCTATCACACTTTGAATGACAATTGTGCCATCATGCAGCGCTGTACCCATATAAATCTTTTAGCATTTTTTTGAGACAGATAAAACTTTATTTTGGTGGTATTTGTTCACCACTGGGATTTTTATTTTTTTGCTATATAAATGAAAAAGTCCAAACATTTTGAAAAAAAAAAGTGTTTTCCTTATAAAATTTTGCAAACAAATAATCTTTCTTCGTAAATCTTGGCCAAAATGTATTCATCTATCTTTTTAGTAAAAAGAAACCAAATTAATTTATAACTAAAAATTATAATTTTTCATTTTATTTTATTTTTTTATATTATTATTATTTTTTTTTTTTTTTAACCACTTGTCCTCCTGAGGATTTACCCCCCTTAATGACCAGGCCTCTTTTTGCTACTCGGCGCTGCACTAATTCAACGGATAATTGCGCGGTCATGCAATGCTGCACCCAAACGAAATTTACGTCCTTTTTTTCACATAAATAGAGCTTTCTTTCGGTGGTATTTGATCACCTGTGCGCTTTGTATTTTTCACACTATAAAAAAAAAGGCCAAACATTTTGAAGAAAAACAATATTTTTTACTTTCAGCTATAAAAAATATATAGTAAACTCAAAGTTGGTTATAAATTTAGGCCAAAATGTATTCTGCTACATTTTTTTGGTAAAAAAAATCCCAATAAGTGTATATTGATTGCTTTGTGTGAAAGTTATAGCGTCTACAAACTATGGTATAGATACTGCAATTTACACCATTTTTTTGCTAAACAGCGCTGTGCTAGTTTAACGGACAATTGCGCGGTCATGCAAAATGGTACATAAATGAAATTTACATCCTTTTATTTTCCACAAATTGAGCTTTCTTTTGGTAGTATTTGATCGCCTGTGTGGTTTTTATTTTTTGCGCTATAAAAAAAAAACACTGACAACTTTGAGGAAAAAAAACTATATTTTGGACTTTTTGTCCAGTAAAAAAAAATTTAAAAATCAAATTTAGTCATAAGTTTCTGCCAAAATGCATTCTGCAACAAGTCTTTGCTAAAAAAAACCCCAATACGTGTAAATTAATTGGTTTACGTGAAAGTTATAGCGTTTACAAATGGCGGGAAAGATACTGGGATTTTTAGGTTTTTTTATACTAATAATGGCGGCGATCAGCGACTTATGGCGGGACTGCGGTGGACATTCTGACACTGGGGGAACTGACTTGGGGTCACTGACATCCCCAGTGACACCAATACAGTGATCAGTGCAAAAAAAATCCAAAACACTGACACTGTACTAATGGCACTGGGGAGGAAGGGGTTAGGTTTATTATACAGGGAAAGGGTTAACTGTGTGAGGGGAGTGTTTTTTCTAGGGGGCGGGGTTGTGTACTGCAGGGAACACACTGATCGGGAGAGAGAAACTCTTCTGTCCCGATCAGCGTGTCCTGGAGCTGTCAGGGAACTGACAGAAAGCACAATTACTGCAGCTGTGCTCTCTGTCAGCGATTGCCGTTGATCGCCGGGACATAGCCGGTAACAACCGGCTGTGACCCGGCGACTGACATCCGCGGCTGTGATCGGCGGTGGCTGGGCGGCATGTGGTTAACATACCATCACCCTAGCAGTACAGTGTCGCCATAGTGACACTGTACTACTTGTGGGGGGTGATGAAGATTTTTTTTCTTTTTTTGACTGATTGTTTTTACACTGCAAAAGCAATCATTTCTCCTTCTCTCTGGCTGCATTTTTGCAGCCATTGAGAAATACTGTGAGAGCTGTGATTGGTCACAGCTTGTCATATGGTAAGGCTGTTGTGAATAAACTTGTACCATGTGACTTCTGTGATCATTCACAGATTTCACAAGTAGTAAGCAATAATGTCAGGAAGTGACATCTTGCTTACTACTATTCATGTGATCACTGATTGGCCAATCAGGGATCACATGAATCGGGACCTCACACAAAGGTCCCATACAGTGATCGGTGTTCCGCTGTGTCCTCCGGATCACAATGCCGCATGTTCCCAGGGAGTGCGCACAGGCAGTGAATGCGGGGGCCGTTTATAAATGGCCACCCGCCCCTGCACTGCTCCCGCCTGCTCGTTTATGTATATGGGCCAGACGGGAAGTGGTTAATCACTTCTTATATAAATCTTATACTATTCCCAAACTAGTGTGCCTCTATATACTTATGGTTAATGTTGTATGCTGGTTCATTAGTTCCTCTGCTCCAAATTACTTTGATTAGATTACGGATTCATTTCTCAAGAAGGGAATCCCCTCTGAGGCCCCATTCTGGGTGAAGGCAATGCCAACTTTATTATCAATTTCACTGTCAAGGTTTTGGACATCTTATTTACCTATAGGTTTAGTGCAATATTCTGCTTGGGAGGTCCCCCCACAACAGAGAGCTACATTTTTTACAACAATGCCACTAAACACTCACATTTTAGGAGCTAAAGCCTCCAGCTTTGTTTGGCTTCCCTGACCTTCCACTTGGGGAGCACGCTCCTAAAGTAGAGCTACAGACAAAACTTTTTTTTCATTTTGGATAGAGCAAGAGAGGGTTGTAACCCCTGTCAGATTTTTTTTTCACTATCTATTTTCCATTGTAAAGATTTCCCTTCACTTCCTGTCCCATAGCCAAACAGGAATTGAGAGGAAATCCCGACAAATTAAGGGAATCCCTTGGGGACCCCAAGGTCACCAGAACGAGTGTCCCCACTGGAAGATTTGCCCTCTATTTCTTTTCTGGGGACAACCCCACATTTAGAGTTTTCTTTTACTTTTACTTTCAATGATAATGGTAAACAGGACAAATAGTGCAGGTGAATCTCTTTAACGGGGACACAGACAGCAATACAAACTGTCCAGAGTTTTAATTCCTCTCCACTCAATCCAAAACTAAAAAAAAGGCTTTGCCTTTAGTTATACTTTAATGTAAACCAAATTCAGCAGATTACCATACTTGGGACTACATATCCCATCATTCCTAGTGCCATTGTGCATGTGTTCCACTCTGACAACATTGTTTTTGTTCCTCTGGACTTCGTTGGTGTGCCCAGCGCAGGCAAGTGGCTGCATGTACTCCTTGAGCAAGCACAAAATGGTTGTTCCAGCTGGGATCCATAGAACCCTGCAAGTCAATGAGCCATTCTGTCATTGGAAATCAGGGCCAGCAATAAGGGAGGACAGAAAAAACGTCAGAAGAAGGACAAAACGGGGAATTTCAATAACTGGAACAGCTGTACATGACAACCAGTCAGCTTCTAACTTTTGTTTTCAAAACTTAACCCCTTGTCTATGGTGTCCCCTGGCGATTTAAGAGGATCTGAATGCTGAGAGCCGGAGACAGACTTTCCAATCATGCGACCACTGAGATTGGCTGTGACAGCTGTCACTAAATCGAAAGCTCCTGATCGTAAAACGTGATTGGAAGCTGTCTGTGACATCTTAGTCACTGTGTTGGGATCATGCAGTGAGCCCACTCCCAGCTCAGATAAGCCATTCCCCATTTGTGGCATCTCATCATTAAAGGCCAGGTTTGCCTATGCAGTCTAAGGGCCCTAGTAGGGGCCTTAAAAAGTGTGCAGCTTTGTACAACACTTACTCATTTTATTGTCTGACCTGTAGACCATTTGGTCATTCTTCTGGCCAAATAAATCCCAGTTAGCAACCCATATGTCCTGTCTTGTTGCAAGGATGCTAAAACCATTGGAAGGTTTTCTCTTGTAATGTTGGAAGCAGGGATGGTGCTTCCACCAGGCAAACTAGGTAACTGCCTAGGGTGCTCTGCCACTTAGGGGAACCTGGGTGCAGCTCAGGCCGGCACTCTCTCTGTGTGGCCTATGTATCTGTTGTATGAATTCATGAATTCTTCTTTTCTCAGCAGAGTCCCCCTCTCCTCATACACAGGGAATGATGAGGGAATGATGGTACTCTTTACTTTGCATAATTGTCTCACACCCTGTCCACACACATGAACCATTTAGTATATATATACATATATATATATATATATATATATATATATATATATACATACATACTATATTGCCAAAAGTATTGGGACACCTGCTTTTACCGGCACATGAACTTTAATGGCATCCCAGTCTTAGTCCGTACGGTTCAATATTGAGTTGGCCCACCCTTTGCAGCTATAACAGCTTCAACTCTTCTTGGAAGGCTGTCCACAAGGTTTAGGAGTGTGTCTATGGGAAGGTTTGACCATTCTTCCAGAAGCACATTTGCGAGACCAGGCACTGTTCTTTCACCCCAAACTTGCTCATCCATGTCTTTATGGACTTTGCTTTGTGCACTGGTGCGCAGTCATGTTAGAACAGGAAGGGGCCATCCCCAAACTCTTCCCACAAAGTTGGGAGCATGAAATTGTCCAAAATGTCTTGGTATGCTTATGCCTAAGAGTTCCCTTCACTGGAACTAAGGGGGCAGCTTCAACTCTTCTTGGAAGGCTGTCCACAAGGTTTAGGAGTGTGTCTATGGGAAGGTTTGACCATTCTTCCAGAAGCACATTTGCGAGACCAGGCACTGTTCTTTCACCCCAAACTTGCTTATCCATGTCTTTATGGACTTTGCTTTGTGCACTGGTGAGCAGTCATGTTGGAACAGGAAGGGGCCATCCCCAAACTGTTCCCACAAAGTTGGGAGCATGAAATTGTCCAAAATGTCTTGGTATGCCTATGCCTAAGAGTTCCCTTCACTGGAACTAAGGGGCCAAGCCCAACCCCTGAAAAACAACCCCAGATCATAACCCCCCCTCCACCAAACCTTACACTGACACAATGCAGTCAGGCAAGTACCTTTCTCCTGACAACCACCAAACTCAGACAAGTCCATCAGATTTTCAGACAGAGAAGTGTGATTG
This sequence comes from Staurois parvus, assembly GCF_062004578.1. Lineage (NCBI taxonomy): Eukaryota > Metazoa > Chordata > Amphibia > Anura > Ranidae > Staurois > Staurois parvus. The sequence goes on along the minus strand of NW_028318022.1, from coordinate 5,543,437 downwards.
GTCACTCCAGAGAACACGTCTCCATTGCTCTAGAGTCCAGTGGTGGTGTGCTTTACACCACTGCATCTGACGCTTTGCATTGCACTCGGTGATGTAAGGCTTGGATTCAGCTGCTCGGCCACGGAAACCTATTCCATGAAGCTCTCTACACACTGTTGTTGTGGTAATCTGAAAGTCTTTAGCTATTGACTCTGCAGACAGTTGGCGACTTCTGCTCACTGTGTGATTCAGCATGCGCTGACCCCGCTCTGTCATTTATATGGCCTACCACTTCGTTATAATACCACTAACAGCTGACTGTGGAATATTTAGTAGCAAGGAAATTTCACGGATGGACCTATTACACAGGTGGCAACAGGGGCGGACTGACCATTTGGAAACTTGGGCACTGCCCGAGGGCCTGGGGTCATGAGATGCCCCTGGTACCTTTTTCGTAGGCTTTTTTGAGTTTGGGCAAGGACACAGGGGCCCCATGATTCCCTATTGCCCAGGGGCCCCATGAGTTGTCAGTCCGCCCCTGCGGCAACCAATCACAGTACCAGGGGCGGACTGACAACTCATGGGGCCCCCCGGGCAAAAGGGGATCATGGGGCCCCTGTGTCCTTGCCCAAACTCAAAAAAGCCTATGAAAAAGGTACCAGGGGTATCTCATGGGGCCCCCTACTGACCCCGGGCCCTCGGGCAGTGCCCAAGTTTCCAAATGGTCAGTCCACCCCTGCACAGTACCACACTTGAATTCACTGAGCTCCTGAGAGCGACCCATTCTTTCACAACTGTTTGTAGAAGCAGTCTGCATGCCTAGGTGCTTGATTTTATACACCTGTGGCCATGGAGGTGATTGTAACTCCTGAACCCAGTGATTTGGATGGATGACCCAATACTTTTGGCAACATAGTGTATGTGAACAAGTACCATAGGAAGCAATGTTATTTCACGTCATGTCAATTGGATACAGTTCAAACTGCATCCAATCTGCATACAGTTGCAAGAAAAAGTATGTAAACTCCTTGGGATTACGTGGAGTTTTGCATGAATTGGGCATAAAATGTGCTCTGAACGTCATCTAAGTCACAACAATAGAAGAACACAGTCTGGTGAACATAATACTACACAAACATTAGATGTTGCCATGGTTTAATTGCACATAACATGTAAACATTCATAGTGCAGGGAGGAAAAAGTATGTGAACCTTTGGATTTAATAACTGGTTGACCCTCCTTTGGCAGCAATAACCTCAACCAAACGTTTCCTGTAGTTGCAGATCAGACCTGCAGAACGATCTGGAGTCATTTTGGACCACTCCTCTTCACAAAACTGTTTCAGTGTAGCAATATTCTTGGGATGTCTGGTGTGAATCGCTCTCTTAAGGTCGTGCCACAGCATTTCAATTGGGTTGAGGTCAGAACTCTGACTGGGCCACTCCAGAAGGCGTATTCTGTGCTGTTGCAGCCATTGTTTTGTTGAATTACTTGTATGCTTTGGGTCATTGTCCTGTTGCATCACCCATCCTCTGCGGAGCTTCAGTTGGCGGACAGATGGTCGTACGTTTTCCTGCAAAATGTCTTGATAAACTCTGGAATTCATTTTCCCATCAATGACAAAAATCCGTCCAGGCCCTGAGGCAGCAAAGCAGCCCAAAACCATGATGCTCCCTCCACCATATTTTACAGTGGGGATGAGGTTTTGATGTTGGTGTGCTGTGCCTTTTTTTCTCCACAGATAGTGTTGTGTGTTCTTCCCAAACAACTCAATCTTGGTTTCATCTGTCCACAGTATATTTTGCCAGTAGTGCTCTGGAACATCCAGGTGCTCTTTTGCAAACTTCAAACGTGCTGCAATATTCTTTTTGGACAGCAATGGCTTCCTCCGTGGTGTCCTCCCATGTACTCCATTCTTGTTTAATGTTTTCCTTATTGTAGATGTGTCAACAAAAATGTTAGCATGTGCCAGAGATTTCTGTAGGTCTTTAGCTGACACTCTGGTATTCTTCTTTACCTCATGCAGCATTCTGCACTGTGCTCTTGCAGTCATTTTTACAGGACGACTATGCCTAGGGAGAGTAGCAACAGTGCTAAACTTTCTCCATTTGTAGACAGTCTGTCTTACCGTGGACACATGAACATCAAGGCTTTTGGAGATACTTTTGTAACCCTTTCCAGCTTCATGCAAGTCAACAATTCTTGATCGTAGGTCTTCTGAGAGCTCTTTTCTGCGAGGCATGGTTCACATCAGACAGTGCTTCTTGAAACCAGTAAACCCAAAACAGGTGTGTGTTTTTTAAGGGCAGGACAGCTGTCAGCAACACATCCAATATCATCACACTGATTGGAGTCAAGGTTGGCTCACTCCTGGCTCCAATTAGCTCTGGGAGAAGTCATTAAGCTAGGGCCTCACATACTTTTTCCTCCCTGCACTGTAAATGTTTACATGTTATGTGCAATTAAACCATGGCAACATCTAATGTTTGTGTAGTATTATGTTCAGCAGACTGTGTTCTTCTATTGTTGTGACTTTAGATGACGTTCAGAGCACATTTTATGCCCAATTCATGCAAAACTCCACATAATCCCAAGGGGTTCACATACTTTTTCTTGCAACTGTATATATGATGTGGCACTGAGTGAATGGACATGTAGAGCTGCTTGGGTGACCCCATAGCAAGCTGCTTGCAGGAGGGGAGGGGCTAGGAGTGCCAGCGGGGGACACAGAAAAAGGAGGATCAAGGCTGCTCTGTGCAAAACCATTGTACGTGGGTATGACATAAAAAAAGCAAAAACAATCTTGCCTTTAATATCACTTTAAAGTGGAGCTCCACCCAAAAGGGGAAGTTCCACTTTAAAGACTAATCCCCCCACTCCCCATTAAGGATTGGCACCTTTGGGGAGCGGGTACCCAAAATTGACAGGTATCCGCTCCCACTTCCGCTGTGATCGCCTAGGCGATTGGAAGCGGAAGTTGCCCTCCCCGTAGTCTTCTGGGACACGTGACAGGACCATTCACAAGGCACAGCGCTACTCGCACATGTGCAGTGGGCACCTGGCTATGAAGCCGCAAGCTGTCACAGCTGGGTGCCCTCACTGAAGATGTTGGTGCCGGGAACACTGGCGACCTGTGAAACAAGCCGCAGGGAGGACACCATGGGACCGAGGGACAGGTAAGTGTCTGTATTTTAAAAGTCAGCAGCCACAGTTTTTGAAGCTGCTTTTTTTTACAATGTAACTGGAACTCTGCTTTAAGTAGCAGATGTGGATGGATGCTTTTTGGAGAATAATGATAGTGTTTAGGGTCAATGCACCATTCTCTTTTCTGGGAGTCCAGCTTTAATAGAAAAGATAGGATGACTTTATTCATTCCAATCTAGTATCAGTGCAAACCCAGGCCAGCGGTTGTGTAAAGCCCCCTCTCCTCCTCATCTATACAGGGAGGATGATGAAAGGACAGCAGACACAGCGCACAGCCCCTCCAATGACAGCTGTGGAGGGAGAAGCCATTGGGCTGGTCAGGTGACCCCGGAGGAATGTGTGGATGTTGAATTACAAGTGTGTGTAGGGGGAGACTGGGCGATCTGTACTAGTCCTCCCGTTCTCTGCTCAGACTCCCCTACACTTGACTGGCAGCCTCCTCTGCCAATAGCAAGACAGCTCCTCTGCGACTCAGCCAATCAGCTGCTCCCCAGCGCCCGGAGAGGCTCCGTTCATCCCAATCCCCGGGAGGAATGAGAAGGAAAGTTGGGAGCTGTGGTGAGGAGAGTCGGGTCACCATGCTGGAGGGATGAACGCTGACTAGGACCTGTGAATGGAGGTGTCTGCGGGGGGCTCTACTCGTTCTGCCCGGGATGGTGAGTGTGTATGTGGAGTGGGCTAATACACCGAGGGTAGTGACGTGTCTGCTCACACACTCTGCTCATTGGGATACTGCATGGACAGAGCGCTACACCCGCAGTGATAGTCTATGGACAGAGCTCTACACCCGCAGTGATAGTCTATGGACAGAGCTCTACACCCGCAGTGATAGTCTATGGACAGAGCGCTACACCCGCAGTGATAGTCTATGGACAGAGCTCTACACCCGCAGTGATAGTCTATGGACATGGACAGAGCTCTACACCCACAGTGATAGTCTATGGACAGAGCTCTACACCCGCAGTGATAGTCTATGGACAGAGCTCTACACCCGCAGTGATAGTCTATGGACATGGACAGAGCTCTACACCCACAGTGATAGTCTATGGACATGGACAGAGCTCTACACCCACAGTGATAGTCTATGGACAGAGCTCTACACCCGCAGTGATAGTCTATGGACAGAGCTCTACACCCGCAGTGATAGTCTATGGACAGAGCTCTACACCCGCAGTGATAGTCTATGGACAGAGCTCTACACCCGCAGTGATAGTCTATGGACAGAGCTCTACACCCGCAGTGATAGTCTATGGACAGAGCGCTACACCCGCAGTGATAGTCTATGGACAGAGCTCTACACCCGCAGTGATAGTCTATGGACAGAGCTCTACACCCGCAGTGATAGTCTATGGACAGAGCTCTACACCCGCAGTGATAGTCTATGGACAGAGCTCTACACCCGCAGTGATAGTCTATGGACAGAGCGCTACACCCGCAGTGATAGTCTATGGACATGGACAGAGCGCTACACCCGCAGTGATAGTCTATGGACAGAGCGCTACACCCGCAGTGATAGTCTATGGACATGGACAGAGCTCTACACCCACAGTGATAGTCTATGGACAGAGCTCTACACCCGCAGTGATAGTCTATGGACAGAGCTCTACACCCGCAGTGATAGTCTATGGACATGGACAGACCTCTACACCCACAGTGATAGTCTATGGACAGAGCTCTACACCCACAGTGATAGTCTATGGACATGGACAGAGCTCTACACCCACAGTGATAGTCTATGGACAGAGCTCTACACCCGCAGTGATAGTCTATGGACAGAGCTCTACACCCGCAGTGATAGTCTATGGACATGGACAGACCTCTACACCCACAGTGATAGTCTATGGACAGAGCTCTACACCCACAGTGATAGTCTATGGACATGGACAGAGCTCTACACCCACAGTGATAGTCTATGGACATGGACAGAGCTCTACACCCGCAGTGATAGTCTATGGACAGAGCTCTACACCCGCAGTGATAGTTTATGGACATGGACAGAGCTCTACACCCGCAGTGATAGTCTATGGACAGAGCTCTACACCCGCAGTGATAGTCTATGGACATGGACAGAGCTCTACACCCGCAGTGATAGTCTATGGACAGAGCTCTACACCCGCAGTGATAGTCTATGGACAGAGCTCTACACCCGCAGTGATAGTCTATGGACAGAGCTCTACACCCGCAGTGATAGTCTATGGACAGAGCTCTACACCCGCAGTGATAGTCTATGGACAGAGCTCTACACCCGCAGTGATAGTCTATGGACAGAGCTCTACACCCGCAGTGATAGTCTATGGACAGAGCTCTACACCCGCAGTGATAGTCTATGGACAGAGCTCTACACCCGCAGTGATAGTCTACGGACAGAGCTGTATACCCGTAGTGATAGTCTACGGACAGAGCTGTACACCCGCAGTGATAGTCTACCAACAGAGCTGTACACCCGCAGTGATAGTCTACGGACAGAGCTCTACACCCTCAGTGATAGTCTATGGACATGGACAGAGCTCTACACCCTCAGTGATAGTCTATGGACAGAGCGCTACACCCGCAGTGATAGTCTATGGACAGAGCTCTACACCCGCAGTGATAGTCTATGGACAGAGCGCTACACCCGCAGTGATAGTCTATGGACAGAGCGCTACACCCGCAGTGATAGTCTATGGACAGAGCTCTACACCCGCAGTGATAGTCTATGGACAGAGCTCTACACCCGCAGTGATAGTCTATGGACAGAGCTCTACACCCTCAGTGATAGTCTATGGACAGAGCTCTACACCCTCAGTGATAGTCTATGGACAGAGCGCTACACCCGCAGTGATAGTCTATGGACAGAGCGCTACACCCGCAGTGATAGTCTATGGACAGAGCTCTACACCCTCAGTGATAGTCTATGGACATGGACAGAGCTCTACACCCTCAGTGATAGTCTATGGACAGAGCTCTACACCCTCAGTGATAGTCTATGGACAGAGCGCTACACCCGCAGTGATAGTCTATGGACAGAGCGCTACACCCGCAGTGATAGTCTATGGACAGAGCTCTACACCCGCAGTGATAGTCTATGGACAGAGCGCTACACCCGCAGTGATAGTCTATGGACAGAGCGCTACACCCGCAGTGATAGTCTATGGACAGAGCGCTACACCCGCAGTGATAGTCTATGGACAGAGCTCTACACCCGCAGTGATAGTCTATGGACAGAGCTCTACACCCGCAGTGATAGTCTATGGACAGAGCTCTACACCCGCAGTGATAGTCTATGGACAGAGCGCTACACCCGCAGTGATAGTCTATGGACAGAGCGCTACACCCGCAGTGATAGTCTATGGACAGAGCGCTACACCCGCAGTGATAGTCTATGGACATGGACAGAGTTCTCCATTCCCTGTATATAGCTATACATTCACTATATATTGTTCAACAGCCATTGTGATAGTCTATGGGCATGCATAGGGTTCTGCATTCACTGTATGTGGTTCAACACCCATTGTGATAGTCTGTGGACATGGACAGAGTTTTTCCATTCACTGTACAGAGTTTTACAGTCATTGTGATCCTCCCTACAGACAGTATCATTGTATCATGTTATGTCTGATCACACAGGTATTTGTAAACATTTTGTTCTAGTCATACAGGTGCCTTTGTCTCTAACTACGTACCCTCCGAAAGTTTTATCCCCTTCCTGACCAGGCCATTTTTGCTATTCAACACTGTGTTACTTTAACTGGCAATTACACATTCATGCAACACTGTACCCAAACTTTATATCATTTTTTTTCCCCCCACAAATAATGCTTTCCTTTGGTATTTGATCACCACTGGGTTTTTATTTATTTTTATATACAGTAAAAAAGACCAAACATTTTGAAAAAAAAATAAAAATATGTAATGTTATAAAAGATATCCTCATAAAATGTATTCTGCTATATGCCTTTTACTTAAAAAAAAATCCCAATAAATGTATATTAATTGGCAGAGGCGGCTCTTTAATTGGAAATTAGATGGTCACCTAAGGCCTCATGCTCACATGGGCCTTGCACCTGCCTAATTTACCTATATAAAAAGCTTCTTCTGCTCCTAGACAGTTAGGACAGCTCAGTCCTCAGACAGTGTCCCAGTCTGCCCACCTGTGATTGACAGTCCTTGTCCGCCTGACACCTCCCTCCACCCCGCCCTCATCCCAGCCCACCCAGGGCTCCTCTGGGGGGTCAGGAGGTCCTGGCTCAGTCCAGTCCTCAGCCATGGAGGGCCAGGCGCTTTGCATCCTGCACTGGTACTGCCTGTTGATCGGCTTCTCCACTGCCATCTCCTGCCAGGAGCTCTTCCCACTATGATGAGTCCCGGGGGGTACTTACTGCTGCCATCTCTGTTAACTGGTTTGTGTGAAAGTTATAGTGTCTACAAATGATGGTGTATGTATAGTGGAATTTACACAGCTATTACACTATACTAGTAATGGCATTGAACAGTGACTTATAATGGGAATGTGATAGTGTACCTCCAAGCAAGGGTCTGTTAGTGCCAGATTGCCTGCCACACCAACTGACTGGCACTGACGTGAATAGTGAGACTAAAACAGTGATCAGATATAATACTGTACACTGTCACTATACTAATATCACTGGCTGGGAAGGGGTAATCAAAGGGTTAACTGTGTGCCTAACAAGTGTATTGTGTGCTGCATTTACTTACAGAGCTGGTTGGTTTTCTCCCTGCAAGAAACAGCCAGATTGCTGATCTGTGCACAGATGCTGCTAACTTCTGTTGTCACTGGCTACAGGTCCTGGCCAAGGATTTATGGCTGAGACCTGCTGATCAGCTGTAGCCAATCACAGCACAGAGCCCTGTGTTTACACGTATTGAGTATGCAGCTTCTTCATCTTTTAATCCTTGCCTGTGTTCCTGTTTAAGATGATGCCCTGACTGCTGCCCTTGGAGGTGACTCCTTTTTCTTGCAGTGTCCTATGGAGCCACCCTTGTATGCAGGGCTTAGAGTTGTGTATCCCTGCACTATGTGTCTCAATGGATATACACAGCCCCATAGCCTAGGATGGAAAGGCATTTCCCTGCCCCCCTTCCCCTTCTCCAAGTTAATAAACTTCTGACTGCACTACCCACTGTTAACTCTTTCATACAGAAACAAGACGTTCAGGGAAGCAGAACTGAGAGAGCAGGAGCCAGTAATATTGAAAGCTGAAAACCCTGGGGTAGAATTTTTAACAAATAGACTTTGGAATGTTTATTATAGTACTAAGGCTGCATTTTCCTTGCGCCAAATCAGCAATTCCATTACACAGATCTACCGTATGTGTTGTTGCGCCTGCCACGCCAAATCGATTTAGAGTAAAACTTCACAATACTTCTACGTCCAACAATCTGATGCCTATATGGTATCTCACTGACAAAGGCATCTTCTCAACATCTTTCAAGTGGGGGTCTTGAGCCATCTTAATCGGCCAGCACAGGATGACAAAACTCTTGCGCATGTACAGTAGTTCAGTTATCCTCGCAATCTGGCACCATGCCGGCAATGTAAACAGAGCTGCACATGCACAGCTCAATATATTTTTAAAGAAGACTGTTACCTGGTAAGTAGGTTTATTTTATTGCAGAAGAGAATTTCCATGTCTCATCTGCAAAAAAAGAGCCTGCCTTCTTGGAATCTTTTTATCTGGACTTTAGTTCCACTTTAGGGTCCCAGTCACACCGATCTGACTTTGAAATCAAAGTCGGATGTCATTCTGACTTGAGGTGCAACTGTAAGACATCTACTGCTTGCAAAACACAGATGTCTATGCAAGTCGCACCTCAAGTAGTGCATGCACTACTTTAGAGATCGGTGCGGCTCTGGCTAAGTCGGAATAGAACCAATATGACCACTTTAATTGCGGACAATAAGGTGCGACTTGCCATGTGATTTGCAACTCGCATGGCATGGCAAATTGCATGGCAAGTCGCATCCGGTGTGACCGGTGTACATACACACAGCTACAAGAGGCCTGTACAGCATACATTCCAGGGAAGTCGCATGATTTCAAAGTCAGGTGTCATTCCAACTTCAGGTGCGACTCGCAGGACATCTGCCCAGATGTCTATGCAAGTCGCACCTGAAGTAGTGCATGCACTACTTTAAACAATGGTGCAGCTCCGACCAGGTCGGAATCGCACTGATATGACCGCTTTCATTGCGGACAATAGGATGCGACTTTCCATGCAATTTGCAACTTGCATGGCAAGTCGCACCCGGTGTGACCGGGTTCTAAAAGTGCATAAAGAAACTGGTGCAGATTTCACCAAGCGCCAATCTTTTTTTATCCCCCACAATTGTTTGTGATGACAGGTTTTTCATAATCAAAGTGATACAGGGGAGGACTGGGGACCTGACTCTGAATCCCACTTTTGTGTTGTAGTGTGTTGGTGAGTTACAGTGCCATTCAGTTTGACTTGCTCCTCAACACACTAATAATGCAGTGCATCTCCAATGCACATGTACTGCAGTGCACTACAATGCACAGTAACTCACTTATGTGCGTTGTGGTGCACTAGATTGGGAAAAAGTACTGCATATACTGTAGATATTTTTGTGTGTGTTGACAGCCTATTCAAAATGACACGTGAACGTCAGAGTGTAAATGGGCTCTTATGCCAAGTACATACAGTTTTTATTCCATGCTACTCTCATATCGAATACTAGAGTGCTACGAAAATTCTCATACGATCCAGTACAACTTCCCATGTATGTAGCAACATAACAGAGTGTAATTGGAAGTGATGTCATGTAGGTGTGATCCCTCTGCAGATGATTACCAAATTGTAGCAATAAGATTATCACTCCATTATTGCAATTATACATATTTCTATCCTGAAAACAATATTTTTTCTTATGAAAGAGCATTTTTGTTGTATACAAAGATTGTTTTCATTGCTCCTTCTGGCAAACAGAAAATTGATGTTGCGCTAATCACAATAATGCCACAGACATTCCAGAACAAATAATGAGATGAGAAGACAATAGATAATACACCATAACATAATCAGTAAATGGAAGGAATATGGGAGTGAAGGGAAAAGTGAAATAATAAAGGTCCAAAATGAGGACCAAAAGATGTAACACACAATAAACCGTGACCGTGGGCAAAACGCACGGAAATGATCAGGGAAAAATAAAATATTAACTAAATCACAGTAATAGTGGGACATATGAATCCGTCATAACATAAATTAAATAACATGAATACTACTGATGAGAAAGTGGATCACAATGTAAAAATACAAAATGAAATGCTGAAATGTTAAAAGTGGACAAACCACTTATCACAGAAAAATGACAATAACAATGCACAGTGAGGCCAAAAATTGTGACCATGCAACTAAAGGATCATAACACAATGCGCATCAAAAGGCCATGTAACATAAAACGACTAATAAGTGACCATATAAATACCATAAATAAATGTGGCAAACATATATAGAGTGCAACTAGTATAAAACAGAAAATGGTGATACAAACGCACAGTGAAACCAAATGAATGTATTACTGTGCACCGTAAAATACAATAACACAATGAAGAAATAAATAACGTGACAAAAAAAATCATAAATGCGACATAAAGTCTATGTGCAAAAACGTCCAACAAAAACGCATCCAAAAAAATAAAAACAACGTGGATAGGTAAATGAATATTTAATCCCAAGCCAGCTAAAATACCTCCGTGCACAGACCCCAAGGGGCCAAAAGGCTTTCAGGACACTCAATGCAGGGGCCCTTTAAGTGGAATCCCAAACGGTGATGTAGGGAAGATGTCCCCCTCACTGGTGGACCATAATGTTCAGTGGTGGTAATACATCTTTCACCTTTGGACACGGAAATCAGCCAGCGCACAGAACTCCTGCCAGGGGTTCGTTGGACCAGAAAAAACAGCCAGCTCACAGTACTTCCAGGGAGACAAGAAAAAGTGCTTCCATAGTGTAATATTGTAAATGAATCAGATTTATTGTAAAGACAAATGCGCACTTACATGGGAACAGATCAAACAAGGCATCAATCACATATGCTGATATGGGTGTACTGGGTGTACCAATATGGCTGTGGCTGTTCGTGTTGGAAATTGTCACCACATTCCGCTTTCCGACCTACGCGTTACATCATTGTCACTTGACTTCATCAGGATTTTACTTTCTCCTTCTGGGTTGTATTCATATTTCTGACCATGTGTTCAATTTTTTTGCAGACAAACACTGTACTGATTGAATGAAAATATTTTTTTCTGTTACAAGAACATTTTTTTGTGCTTGTTCCTTTGGATATTTTCACATGAACTATCATGATCAGCTCTCAAAAACTGTGTACTAATGATTATCGGATTAGATTATCGGATGATCACCCTGAATTCCTTTTTTTTTTTCAATTATCCCATTGTGTACTAGGCATTAGACAAGGGGCAGCTTTAACCAAGTGGCCCTTTCATAGGTAGATGTTGGTGAGCTAAGTGTACTGAACAAAGCATGCCATGGTGCCTATATGGTGGGTGTTCTTAAAGGAAGTACAGGGCAATGTCGCAAAGGATGCTAGAGGATGTGGGTGTATAATGTCAGAAAATAAGTGTTTATATACTTTGTAGGAAACAAATCAATTACTGTACTGTGTAAGTGTTTTCAATCTTGATGTGTTGGTGTTAAAGTGCTAGTAAACTTTTTTTTTTTTGTCATTTATAATAAAGCTTACCTGTAGGTAAAATTAATATATCCTAAATGTGCACCATATAGGAGATATTCACATGTTTTGTAGCTGATGGCCTCACCGGTGCTTGTGCACCGTGCTCTAAATTGTGGGCAAACCGAATGTGCTGTCAATCAAGAGTGCTGTACCGTAACTGACTCCTGTGCGGGAGTTATTCCAGTTTGGTCATGCAATAGGCCGGAGTCTGCAAATCCGGAAGGAAGATGGTGACAGTGGTGACAGAGCACTGCTGGAGGGATCCATTACACAGGTTGGTCCTGCATAATGTGCTGGTATGCAATCCATACTAGCGCATTATGCAATTAACTGGCAGGGAGCTTGATTTTTTTTTTTTTTTTTTTAATTCAAGACTTAACTACCGCTTGCAAAAAGCTTTCTTACCACTTGAGTACAGAAACATTGTGTGAACTCTACAATGCATCTGATCAAAAACTGTGGACATTCACAAGTAATCTTGCACATTGTATGCATTAAACATCTTTGTCCCTTTTTGCAGTCTAATATGTATAGTAGAAGAGACTTGGCAAATTATTTGCCTTTATTCCTTGACATTGTTCTGACCCCATCCCAGAATCTGCGGAATATTTTCCAGCACTCTCCACATACCTGGTTTGTTTATATAACACTTACTAATCTGTAAGGTTTTGACTGAAATAAGAGGATGCAGGTCTCTGCTATCCAAGCCTGCATTATGCATATTCCATAGATTAAAGACTACCTCTTGCCCACCTTTTATAGAAAAAGACATGAATATCAGAAACGGTGCATCTAAAGAAGTACGCACATACTTTCATGCTGCCTGTCTTTCAGCCCTTTTTATGGTGCCCGCCTGCTGTCTGTGCTTTGCTGCGCCATTTTGAAAATGTATGTCTGGGGTCAGCTTGCAATATAGTCATACTGCACATGCGGAGGATGGAGCTCGTGACATTACGTGACTCATCCCATCCATCATACATCATTACATTTATTGGTTTAAAAAAAAAAGCCTTCCCATGAGATCTTGCTAGATTAAGTACAAGATCTCCCTGAAGGCATTGATGACGTTGACTTCCCTGGGGGCATCAGTGCAGCTGGGGCTATGTCATCAGTGCCTTAAAGGAAACCAGGAATTGGATAAGAAAGTAAAGCAAAGATAATAATAAAAAATGGTTGGAATATACTATATTAACATGCAGAGATGCATGCTGATGTGAATTTTAGTGAAGTGGAACTAAACCTAACTAATAAAAACTGCAAGCAGACAACTCTTTATTGCATAAAAGTCTCTCTGCAATAACAAATACTTACCTACAGCTCAGCAAACTCTGGCTGTGCTGGGATAACATCATTCCCAACCATCCAATTCAGAAGTCAAAAACCCGGGACCCATATGTAGCCCAAGAGAAAATGACAGCGTCCAGCAGAGGATTCAGCCGCAGCATCACTGGAATGAGGCGGTATTTCTGTGAGTTTAGTTCCTCTGTCTCGCTGCTCATCCATTTGTCATTTGTATACATGGGGGTTGATTTCCTAAAGGCAAGTGCAGTTGCTTTAGATCTAATGGGAAGCTCTGAAATGAAGGGAAGCTCTGCTGATTTCTATCATCCAATCATGTGCAATCAAAAATGCTGTTTTTTATTTTCCTTGCATGTGATTGGGTATTCTTTGCAAAGTGAAGCTTTACATCATTTACTAAGCTCTGGAGTAATTGCACTTGCAGTGCACTGTATGTTTGTCTTATGGTCATCTTCTTGTTAGAAGCTTTCTTTACCACTTGCCTTCCAGAGGATTTACCCCCCTTCCTGACCAGACCATTTTTTGTGATACTTTACTGCGTTACTTTAACTGGCAATTGTACGGTCATGCAACACTTACATAAATGAAATTTGTCATTTTTTTCCCCCACAAATAGAGCTTTCTTTTGGTGGTATTTGATCATCTCTGCATTTTTTATTTTTTGTGCTATAACCAAAAAAATTCAGTAAATTTGGAAAAAAAACTATTTTTGCATTTTTACTATAAAACATATCCAATAAAAAAATTTAAAAAATAAAATTTCTTCATAAATTTAGGCCAAAATGTATTCTGCTACATGTCTTTGCTATAAAAAAAAAATCCCAATATATTAATTGGATTACGTGAAAGGTATAGTGTCTACAAAATAGCGGTATATATACTTTTTTTTTATACTAGTAATGGCGGCGATTAGCTACTTATAGCGAGACTGCAGCGGGCATTCTGACACTGGGGGGAAACTAAGTGCCACTGTGATACTAATACAGTGATCAGTGCTAATAAAAAGCACTGACACTGTACTAATGACACTGGACAGGAAGGGGTTAATCTTGGGCAATCAATGGGTTAACTGTGTGCTGTGTGTATTTTACATTGTGTGCTGTTTTACTTGGGAGACATGCTGCTTTGTGTCTCTCCTGTGCAGAGAGATACAAAGCAGCATGTCCATGCTGACGGGAGAGACCTGTGGTGTTTACACACGGGTCTCTCCCCTGTCAGCTTTGCCGACGATCACCAAGCGCCGGCTGAGACCTGGTGATTGACATCCTTAGCAATAGCGGTAACCCCTACCCAGCAATGCAAATCATGTATATATATACGTGATTTTGCGCAGCCATGCTGCTCTGTAGCAGTACTTCTGCTATTGGGCGGATAGCAAGTGATAAGCTATTACAAGAAAAACCACCACATAGAATACAGCACAGCATTTTAATCTATCCATCTCTCAGGTCAGTTTATGTAGCAGCCAGTTAATTTAACTGTTGTTTATTTTTTGGACTGTTGGAAGAAACATTTATGTAAACCCTAACACTGAACTTTTCTATTTGTTGCTTTCTAGTCTGTTAAATATACCATTCAAAGAGTTTTGTTGTATCTGTTTGATAAGTGCAAAAAAACAATCCCTGATCATGTTGAACTTTGCATGGGAATTTTTCCCAGAGATTAGAGAATGTGGTGAAGCTCTGCTGACTTCCATCATCCAATCATGTGCAAGCATAAATGCTGTTTTTTTAATTTTCTTTGCACATGATTGGGCATTCTTTGTAAAGTGAAATTTCAGCACACTCACAAAGCTCTGGGGAACATTCCCTTGCAAATTGAACAGCCTATTTGCCTTTAGTAAATCAACCTCAACAAGTCTACTTAACCCACCTAGTGTTTTCTTGGGAATACATAGTAATTATGGCTTATTCACAACAGCAGTTGCGCTGAATGCATGGTCGCTGGTGTGTGATGGGAGGAATATTTATCTTTTTATTCCAGGTACTTATATAGCACCATCAATTTTTACGCAGCGCTTTTACAGATATATTGTACATTCACATCAGTCCCATACCCTCAAGGGGCATAGAATCTAAGGTCCCTAACTCACATTCATACATACACAGGGCCAATTTAGACAGGATCCAATTCACCTACCAGCATGTCTGTGGAGTGTGGGAGGAAACCCACGCAGGCACAGGGAGAACATGCAAACTTCAGGCAGGTGGTGCCGTGGTTGGGATTTGAACCAATGACCCTAGTACTGCCAGGAAGGAGTGCTAACCATTTAGCCACTGTGCTACCCATAATAGTGCTATTGCACTAATTCCGGTGCATTGCACTGTTTAATTTTTTTTTTGTATGAACATTATTGAAATGTCACAAACATTTTATTGCATTTTTATTGGCTACAGTGCTGTGTGATGCGTTGGATTGTGTTGCGCCACACCACACTGAAAATAGTAGTGCACAATTAACTTTTTTTTTTTTTTCAGCACACACAGCCTCATATGGTGGTGTGAACTGGTATTATAGGGAACAAAAATATATGCCTTGTATTCAAACTGTGCAGGGAAAGGTTGCACAGCACATCTAGCGTGAATGGGCAATTAGCCTTTATGTTGTGGAGAAGTGAGCTTAGGTGCATTGGAGTAGTTTGGCAAAAAAAATTACAAAAATGGGAGGGCTGACACCACTTAGGCCAACAACAAAGCTGTGTGTTGTCATCCGACATTGGGACCTGTTGGCAGATCAACTGGTATTTTCTGTACTTGCAAGAATAAAACATGGGAAAATGTTCATGTACTGCAGATATGCATTACATAGGTTTGCCCTGACATGCTGTACACTTTAGGAGAAAATATGTTTCCAGGCAATGATGTGATTAGAATCAAAGTAACACCATTCATTCTCAGGTTTCTAAAACTACTTTGTGATAGGAACAAAATGAAAGGCTTGATTACAACCTAATTACAATGTTCTTTATCAGCATATGTTTTGCTGCTGTTGTAAAGGACAATGAGATTTGTTAATTTGTGTGTTGAACTTGTGAACATTCTAAACATATAGCATTCTAAAGAGCGCAGACCGGTTCCTAGTTGCATTCTCATGAAAACTAGCTATGGCATCCAAGGCAGAATGGAAAATAGCCAGAAATGCAAAGCGTTCTGCCATTTTCATATTCAGTGCCATCTGTTTTATTTTGACTTGTTATTTAACCTGGACAATGGTTGGTGGTGTGGACAAACTGGTTTTAAAGTTAAAATCCAAGATCCTGTCCACCTAGTATTAGTAGATTACACTCTCTATGCTCAATTAAACTAATCAGTATTTTTTTAAATTAATGGCTTACTTTTTGTTAAAATTATTATTTTAGTCCCAATGATTCCATCAGTTTTTGTGGAAAAATGTGCTGTTTCCAGGTGCAGGGGACAACATAAACTGCCAACACATGTTGTATGCACACAGGAAAAAACCAAGTCCTACATTATTTTAATGAGAAATGTAGGAAGTGAGGGGTGTGTATGTATCTCCTAGATTGTAAGCTCCCAGGATCAGGCCCTCCTAACCCTCTTGTATTGAAATGTATTGTTGCTGTATTGTCTCCCGTTATATTGTAAAGCGCTGAGCAAACTGTTGGCGCTATATAAATCCTGTATAATAATAATAATATGTGGGTGAGGCTAAGGGCTGTCTTTGGATTACCGACCCATAACTCTAATTAAAAAGTAAAATTGCTTTAATTAAAAAAAAAAAAAAAAAAAAAAAAAAGAATCATATATACTTCGTTTTTATACTCGTATAATCAATATAATGTTAAACTGTGAAATGTTCAGACAAAAAATGCTTGTGCTGCACTTCTTGGGTCCCATAGACTTCAATGGAAGCACCATTGCAACCATTTACTAAGGCTAGCAGCATAAGGATTGAAAGTAGTTCATATTTATTGATGGAGTTTAGTTTGATGGAGTTTTAGTTTGAAGGAGTTTAGATGGAGTATCTTGGTGTGTTTGTATACTTCTTTAAACTGTTGAAAGTACAAATATGGTTGGTAAAGCATTGTGTTTGTGGGATTAGATATATGCTCATTATATCAATGTATAGATACACGGACTCTCTGTAAGATCCGAAAGGAATGGATGACACAAAAGTAAGCTTCCAACATTTTTAGCAATTTTACAATGGCTTACAAGATTAATGTGAAAACCAGGTAAGATGGACTATTATATTCTGATAGACTCTGTTGTCCTTTGCTCTGCTAGACAATAAACATTTTTTTTTTAAATGTATTGGTTGTGATATCCTTAGAACAGTCAAATGAAAACATTAAAACCGTTTAATATGCTTAAGCTGATGCTAATGATAGAAGTTGTTTCTGTTGCTGTCAACATTTTTGCCATGGATATGAGTAGAACCACATTGTCCCTTGTTATAGATATGGTTCCCACTGTGAGACTAAAGAGTGCCTGATCATTACTAGGGGTCCCCAAAGGGTGTTTTAATGTGTGTTATCAGCACTGAGCTCAGAAAAGAGACAGGATGGCTTTAATGAACCTGACAATTTTGCACTTACAAAAAGGATAGAAGTAAATAATAAATATTAGGTAATCCTTGGGAAGTAAGGCTGCATTTTCTAACAATGGAGAATCCGAGATGTTAACAATTCTGTTTGTTGAATGGATATTTGTATATGAGAACAGCTTAAATGTGGTCAGCTTAAAAAAATATTTGAGCCCCTGTATTTTAAGGGTCAAATGTTCATTTAATGTAGGTGGCATGTAATAGAAAGAATTACCTTGGTTCTCACTTCCACAGCTTTTCCTCCCTGCCTGTTCCAGTATCCATTACTGAAGCTTTTCCTTGATATCATTACATATAGTGTAGGATCAGTGGGTCTGCATTGCACTTGAGGACTTTGGAGGGCCTACCTATAAAACACAGCTTAAGTGGAGGTTGGGAACTGCGCTGAAAGCTGGGGTAGTGAAAAATAGGAATAGCATTCCATCACCTTTGACTAAACAAAGTGTGTGTGGGGGGGGGACCCAAATGTGATTTTTGTAAACTTAAAAAAGTAGGATCAGGCGTACCATGGGCTGCTTTGCAAACAATGAATACAAAACTGTTCCCATAAATGACTCCTTATGTAACAAGTGTCAGGCAACATCCGCAAGCTGAAGTCAGCTGCCAGTTTTTCTCTGTGGGCTTCAGCTTCCAGACTCTGCCAGGCATTTGATACAAGATCAGCTGTACTGAAAGCTGTAAGAACTGGAAGCAGGCTGCACAGGGCAACTAAGGAATGGCAGAGGTTAGATAGTATTTTATTGTTTACTTTGTTTTCTTTAAACATACAGTTACCCTACAATTTATAGTGTATATTGATAACCCAAAATGCTTGCTTTCTGAGAATATGCTGTACATTCCAGGTATTCTGCATGGTTCCTAATCATTTGATCACCATGTCAGCCGATTACAAATAGCTAAAAACTTTAACTGTCACCAGGTTATATAAAACAGTTTTTTTTTCTAATGATAAAGAACTGTTAAGAAATTTGTAAAATAACAGAATTATGTTAACACTTTTTTGTCCATTTGTCAATTTATAATAAAAACATAGGCACGCAAGCAGGGTATTTGTTTAAAAAAAGCCAAATAAATCCCTTATATGGCCTAAGAATGATGTAAAAAATATTTAACTATACAAATTAGTCATTGAGTTATTTTCACGTTAACAAAGATGTACTGCCACTGCAAACTTTTTTTCTGGACAGCTTCAATAGCTTCTGGTCATTGAGGGGTTAAAGTGTTACTAAACCCACAACAGTAAAATCAGTCTGTATATGCAGTAAAGTATGCTTGTTATACTCGCTGTGGAACCTAAGGGGTTAATCCTCTGCACTGTGTAAAAACGCTGTTTGATCCTGACTTCTCTGATCCTCCCCATCTTCCGGTGTCCCCCTCTTCTCTCCTGATAAGACCTATCGCGTGGCATCACTCTGCACATGCTCAGTTTGGTGTGTATTGCTAGGGAGTTTTTTCTTGGAGTGCATGCAGGGGTGTATTTACCACAAGGCAAACAAGGCATTTGCCTAGGGCAGCATTTTTCAGGGGGCAGCAGCTTTTTTTCAGGGGGGTAGTAAAGAAAGAAAGAAGGAAAGGAAGAAGGGACACACACAGCACAGAGATCTGAGAGACTGAGGTCTACTAATGGTGTATCCAGAGCCCAACTCTTGTTCCAAGGGATGTCTTGAGCTGTAAAGGTGGTGTCTTATCTCTTGCTGGAGTTGGGGGGCATTTGCCAGTGTATGGGGGGCAGTGGTAGTAAAAGACTCTCTCGGGAAGGGTTGGGGGCCTGGGGTGTTGTCGGTCAATGTCAGGCTCTCTTCGTGGGGCAGAGGGGAGCCAATTTTTGTGTTGCCTAGGGCAGCACGAAACCTAAATACACCACTGAGTGCATGTGATCAGCACAGGGCCAATCAGCACTGCCCAGACAGAGGTCAGGGGTCCTGCGTTTTTCCTAGAGCAGAATGAAAACTCCTCCTACAAGCTTTAACCAGTGCTCGGCTGGACAAGGATATGAGTCACAAGACTGCTCTAACTGCTGATGAGTTTACATTTACTAAAATAATTGCACTTCCATGTTGTGTGTACTGTGGGAGACCAGATCTAGTGAATGCCGGGTCCTGGGTTTAGTACCACTTTAAGGGGTAAAGTATAAGTGGGAGGTTTAACTGATAGGATTAGGTTAACTGTTGGGGGTAAAGGGCTAAGTATTTTTTAATGTACAAATATCTCGAGATAATATGCAAGCTAGTGATATTATTTCTAGATGCAGCTAAAAAACCTTTGATGGAAAATGTCATTTTGGCTTCACATTTATTAAATCAGCTTAAATTCTATATCAGGATCCGTTTTATAAAAATTAGAATAAATGATTGTCTCAGTTTGAATTACAACTGATCAAGGGTGCCTCCTATCTCCATTTTGAATTGGTGAAAATATTAAAGATGCTACATGCTTGGGAATGTTTTATGTTGAGAGCGATAAATTAAAAAATATGTATTGTATAGGCTAGGTTTAGAACAGCGTCTAATCCCACTGCTCCTCTGAAGAGTGGTCTACACTTGGATCACTTTTTAGAGGCGATTGACAGGCTGTAAGGAGGTGATGTGAAACCTCCTCACTGGTTGTTTAACCCAATTTTCACTAGAAAAAAATGAGCCACAACTGTGTACATTGCACGCAGTTGTGGGGCTTTTTCAGCACTTCCTTATTCACTTGAATGGGTTGGATTCGGCATGCATGTCGCCCACCGAGTGCAACATTTTGGACAGTTTTTGCTGACAGCTAGACAAGAGGCCTTACTGGGTTTCTTTTCTTTTTTCTTTTCCTGTGGTCCGAGATGTTTTTGTCTGCTGGAAAATAAATATTTTCAATATATAAAATACAAAATGGTGATTTATTATTTACATATTTGTTGTACATATGGACTTCTAGCAGTTTCAACACCACTATAAAGTGACTCTAAAGTCTCATTTTTTTTTTCTTGGTTTTGCACAGAGCAGCCCAGATCCTCCTCTTCTCCAGCACTTCTGGCCCCTTCTCCTTGCCGAGTGCACCTAGAGCAAGCCACTTGCTGTGGGGGCACTTGTGTGTGCTCGCTCCCAAGTCGCCTCTGTGTATCTATGGGACACACAGAGCATGGCTCAGTCTTGCCCCCCCCCCCCATTCCCTCCAGACTGGCTATGTTTGACAGCAGCGGAAGCCAATGAGGAGAGTCGCGGGGGAGCCTTGACTCTTGTGCACATCGCTGGATCGAGAACGGGCTCAGGTAAGTATTAAGGGGGCCTGCTGGGGGAGCTGCACACTGAGGCTAGGTTCACACCTATGCAGGTTGCGTTTGACCCGTTTCTGCATTCTGTTTTGTTTTGCGTTTTGCGTTTTTGCACCTGTGTCTTTTACACTTTTTTATGTGTTTTGGGTTTTTTTTTCACTTTTTTAAAAATTTTCTTGTTGCTGGGCAGATTTAAAATGTAAAACGCATCAAACACATGGCAAAAATGCACTACATGCTTTTTTGCAGTGTTTCCATTCAAGTCTATAGCACCAAAAACGCAACTTTTTGCATTAAAAAAATGTCCCAGACCATTTCCAAAAAAGGCACTGGGTGAAAACGCGGAGATATGAACATGTCCCCATAGGCAATCATGTTAAATGGACTGTACTGTGCTTCTGAAAAATGCAAAACGATGCAGAAAACGCTTAGGTGTGAACCTAGGGTAAAGATTTTTTACTTTCATGCATACAATGCATGGCGGTAAAAAACCTTAAGCCTTTAGAACCTTACAACCACTTTAATTTTTTTTTGGAGAAGCAGTAACTTTTTCTTTTTTTTTTTTTTGTTGCTCATAAAAGTTTGAGATGTTTGTTGATCAATTATTTATTTAGGATAATGTAATCGTGTGAAAGAGTTTAAATAAGGTTTCTCAGAAGAAGCAGAAGTATCGGGAATTAACTTGTACAGCTTTATTTATATTAGTGATTAGCAATACAATTGAGAATCTTTGTCACCACAAAGATATAAGCACCATATTGTGTGTAGGGCTGGAATCTTGTACTGGTTGCTATAGGAACACACCACTGAAGAATGTATACCCCATTGTTTGTAATGTGAATGCTCAAGTGGGACACCATGCATTCCCTTATCCCTTCATGCAATTCATCACTATAGTTATTTGCATGAATTTCTTTCACTTTCCTGTTTTTGTTTTGTCCCATCTGTTTTAATGTATCTAAAGTGTGTCATATTTTAGGATATGAAAAAAAATTAGGATAAGAACATCCCTTTATTCCCTAGTTGGACAGAGACATAAGAAATATACATGCTAATTAAAATAATGAAAAAAATATCAGTAAAATTTTCTCTTGGTCTTTAATATATTTACCCCTTCGTTTTTTAAACGTTGTTGTCCAGACCAAGTTTAGCAGTGTTGGCATGCATCAATTAAAGTGCTATTAAACCCCAAATCAAACATCTATTATATTGCAGCTTACCCATTCTTGTGATGGATGCATTCGTTTTCTTTTTAGGCTTTCTTTCCGTTATTTTCTCCTGGTGATCCAGCCAGTAAGTCTATTGTTTTTTCAAAAGAAAAACTTCTCTTCCAGATGTATCCGTTTATAGGGATGGGACAAACCATTTAATCCTGGTATGGATACTTACATTGTTTAGCTTTTATTTATTTATGGAAAACCTTTAACCCAAAAGGACAAAAAAACCTGTTTGCTGTAACTGATTATAAAGTGTGATCTGGAGTTTGGCTTCAATTTTTTTAGTTTTCTACTCCCCCACCCCCTCCCCCCAGACTGATAATGCTGCTGTCTGCTGTGCCTCCTGTGCTCATTCATCCAGAGTAATACAGGAGGTGTATTAGTGGCCAGATCACCTGATGAAACCAGATGAAAAAGCCTAAAAAAAAGACAACAAATGCAGCCACCACATCTAAGAATTTGTGCACTGTAATATATTACATTTTTGGATTTAGGTTTAATACCACTTAATGGCAGGTGCATAAAATTATCAGCTTTTATATATTTATATATGTAAAACCTTAGTATTAAATTCATTGTGTTTAGTGTATCTAAATCTGCTAGTCCATCTAACACTTTCCTCCCCCCCCCCAGACTGATAAATGGTGCTGTCTTAGGCTACCCCTGTGCTCTAATACAGGAGGTGTGTTACTGGCCAGATCATCAGGGAACGAAGCCTAAAAACAAGAAAACTAATGCAGCTACCACATCTAATGACTGGTAAGCTGCAATAGATTACGTTTTTGGTTTTGGGTTTATTACTGTTTTTACTTGAGAATAACACAATTTTTTCTGATTAGTGTTGGGCTATATGTTTGAGTCGAATGGTAGTTTGACTTGAACATCAGTAAGGGCATTCAGCACGAATGGTACGGGTATTCTGCAGGCTGTTCACCCGCCTCGCCGCACAATTCACTGCGCCCTGACCGTGCATTGTGATTGGCCAAAGCAATGCATCTGAGCCAATCACAGCGCATGATGATGTCATAAGAGGGCAGGGGTGACCCTTCTTTCATGTGACACCATCACAGTATTTAAGAACTGTCATCCCGGCACAGCTGGCAGACGGCAGGAGCCAGCGTAGAGAGCAGAGCGTTTTTTGTTTGTTTTTTGAGTCAGCGGTGGCTGCGGGCATTGTAATTGATGTGGGATCTATGTACCTCGGGGTACGTTTTTTTTTTAATATTTGTTTTCAATAAAGGACTTTTCAAAGACTTGTCTACTGTCCTTTTTAGCACTACACCTTTTTTTTTTTTTTTGTGAATGAGTAGCGGTACCATATACCCCATACTCATTCAAATGGGGGGGGATCTGGGGGCCCCCTTGTTAAAGGCGGCTTTCAGATTCCAATATGCCTCTCGCCTGCAGATCCCCACAACCACTGGAAGAAGCCCTTGTCTCCATCGAATCAACATGGGGACCAGGTGCTTTGAGGGACAAGCCTTCCCCTGCCCCAAAGCACTCCCCCCCAAGTTGAGGACATGTGGCCTGCTATGGTTCAGGAGGGGGGGTGCTCAATCATCCCCCCTTCTTTCCTGACCTGCTGGCCTGCATGCTCGGATAAGGGTCTGGTATGGATTTGGGGGGGGTGCCCACACCATTGTGTGTGTGTGCGAGTTTTTTTTGTTTTTTTAATTTTGGCTTGGTGGTTCCCCTCAAAATCCATAAAAGAGTCAAAGGGCTTGGTATTGATGAGGGGGAGGACCCCACACCTTTAAAAAAAAAACCAAAATTGTTTGATTGCCAGGTAATGCCTGCAATTCTTTTTGCATTCAGCTGTCAGCGGGGAATCCCGCTGACAACCTATACTGCACAGCTACTGAAAACATTAATGTATCTTACCTCATACTCAGATGTGGTAAGATACCGCTTAGTGAATTGTCTCGTCTGTTCGAAGTTCACGGTCGAACGTTCGTTATGTTCGACCATGAACCGAACAGGGAGTTGTTCGGCCCATCACTATTTCTGATTGACAGCAGGTTTGAAAACTAGGAGGACACAAGGTTTGATTTACTAAAGCAAGTAGGCTGTACAGTTTGCAAGTGCAGTTGCACTCAATTTCCCCAGAGCTTTGTGGATTTGGTGAAGCTTCAGGTTATACAGAATACCCAATCAGGTCCAAGGAAAAGAAAAAGACAATATTTTTTTTGCTTGAACATAAATGGATGATGGGAACCTGCAGAGCTTCACATCATTCACTAAGCTCTGGCATAAATGAGTGCAACTGCACTTGCAAAGTGCACACTCTATTTGCCTTCAGTAAATCAACCCCACAGATTTGCACATTCCTATTGCTATGCTGCATAGATCTTGAGGGATCTGGGAGGAACTTATTTCCCCTTGTGACGCAAATTGATCATGCTTTATAGGGTTTCTGCCTTCCTCTGGATCAACTGTAGGTTTATGATTCTGAATATGGAGGTTTTCTATTTCTTTTTTTTTTTAACTATTGGTGGAAGTACTGGTGTTTTTTTTTTCAACTTGACTGTGTAATTGCATTTGTAAAGATGTATTGCACTCATGAAAAGGTTTAAAGGACAAAAATTACCCTGAATGTGGAGACCAATATAAATAAAGGTATCTTTGATTTCTGACCCTGTGCCAGAATATATTTGTATATCTTGCCTCTTCATGTCCTGTTAGTATAATTGGTACCCCACAGCCTAGTTGACTCTTTAATACCACAGAACTCAGGAAATAATATATATAGGCCATATATAGGTTGAAATACCCTTACCCAGGGTAAAACAATGGCATTAAAGTGTTACTAAACCCCCAACAGTAAGGTCAGTCTCTAAATGCAGTAAAGCATGCTGGTTATACTCACTGTGGAACGTAAGGGGTTAATCGTCTGCATTATGTAAAAAGGCTGTTTGACGCTGACTTGTGTGATCCTCCCCTTCTTCCAGTGTCCCCCTCTTATCTTCTGATAAAACATATTGTGCAGAGTCACTCTGCACATGCTTAGTTTGGTGTGTATTGCTAAAGTTTTTATTTTTCTTGGGAAAGTGCATGTGGTCAGCACAGGGGCAATAAGCACTGTCCAGACAGAGGTCAGGGGTTCTGCATCCTCCTAGAGCAAAACGAAAACTTCTTCTACAAGCCTCAACCAGTGCTCTGCTGGACACTGATAGAAGTCACAAGACTGCTCTAACTGCTGAGAAAAGGTATTTAGCAGTTTATATTTACTAAAATAATTGCACTTCCATGTGCTGTGTACTGTGGGAGGCCAGATATAGTGAATGCAGAGTCCTGGGTGCAGTAACACTTTAAGGGGTACAGTATACAGTAAGTGGGAGGTTTAACTGTTGGGGTAAAGGGCTGTGAGTTCTTGGGCCTTTACAGGTTGTATATGTTTTGTTCTGTTTGAATGGGGTTTTCTCCTTCTTTTTTTTTTTTTTTTTTTTCTTTTTCTCTGTTTGCTTATCTCTTAATAAGGTGACCCCTTTTGTGCATTTTTTTTTGTTCTGCTATGAAGATGACGTGTAATATGATTCCACTGTATTAGAGATTGTTGTACTGACTTGTGAATGTGTAATTACTTTTTTTCATTATAACATGTTTTACAAAATGACACTAAATGGGTTTAATATACTGAATTCCATATATTACCCACTTGCCACCCAACCATAGTACATTTACTACAAGCAGGCTAAGCGACATACTGGTACGTTGCTCAGCACATGTGCACTGGTATGCCCCCTGGAATGCTTGGTGGCAGAATCGCTGTGCTCGGTACCCTGCTGCTTACTAACAGATTCACATACACTAACAATTTGAAGCCAAACTTCAGCTCACACTGCTATTACACAAACAGTTTACAGCAACAGTTTTTTTTTTTCCTATTGGGATAAAGGTTTTACATGAATAAATAAAAGCTAATCGTTCTAAGCATCCCATCAGTGGTAAATGGTTTGTCTCAACACTCTTAGCGGCTGCATTTGAAGGAGAGCTTGTTCTGTTGAAAAACAATTGACCTTCTGGCCAGAGCACCAGGTGAAAATAGAAGAAAAAAGCCTAAAAAAGAAAACTAATGCAGCCATCACATCTAAGAATTGGTAACCTGTATATATAATAAATGTTAGCATTTGGGTTTAATATCACTTTCAGGTTGGAATCTGATGCTTTTAGCAAGATGAAAAAAAAATAACGTAAGCTTAGTATCCTATCTGAAAATGGAACTCCAATGAGGAGGGTATGTAGATATTGGGGGAAAAAAAATTACCGAGAGGGGGGAGATATAAAAATAATAACCATAGTTCCACACCGTTCATCATTTTAAAGCATGGGGAAAAAAAGCTATGTGAAAGTTTATTTCTGAGATCTAGATGGGCGAGGTTCCCTAAGGAAAGGGTGTAAAACCTTTATTTTTCCATATTACTAACTGTAAGAGTGCAAGTTCATAGCTTGTTCGGGCATAGTATGTCATGTACAATTTCTTATTTTCTTAGAAGAACATAAAGTGGACCTACAGTATATTGAACTAATAAAGCATTTTACTATAACATAAAGTGAAACAAAAGAAAAAGTACAAATTCTTACCATAGTTCACAGTAAGATGTTCTTGGGTCACAACTCAGAAGCTCACTTGCTGTATGTGACCAATGTTGGGGCATAAGGGTCTCTGACAAAGGTAAGTGGTCACCACTGCCCTGTTGGCTAACACTACATAACCATCCCTTCTGTACTAGTCATGTGAGCAGGCATAATGCAGGCCATAGATGGGCCGAATTGTCGGCGATAAACGAAAAATCGGTCGTTGCCGATGCTGCCACCAATGTCTATGAAAAACGTCCATTTTTTATGGATTTTCCAGCATGACCGATACAAATAAACGAGAAGATCCGCGAAAAAAGGCAGACGGCATTGCCCCACTAACGAAGTGAATATCGCCCGATTTTTGCGTGCGGACGAAAATTCGGCTGCTACACAACCCGTCTATGGCCTGCATTAGTTTTGTTTTTTTATATCTTATTTGTGTTATGACTGTTATTAACTGCTTTCCCGCCGCTCTATAGCAGAAATACTGTTACAGGGCGGCAGGGGTGTGTATATACATGTGTATTCACGTGTGTATATATACGTGAGTTTGCATTTTCAGGTAGGGGGCGCGTGCCCTACCCGCGCCACCATTGGCAGCCTCACCTATCGATCACCGGGACCCGGTCGGTGATTCCCCGCCGGCACCCAGCAATCATCGTATATCAAAGATGGGGGAGAGACCTGTATGTAAACAATACACATCTCTCCCCTGTCAGCTTCTGCACACTGCTTTGTATGGCTCTGCATAGCAGAGCCATACAAAACAGTGTGCTAACAGTGTAAAGCACACAGTTAACCCTTTGATTGCCCCAGATGTTAACCCCTTCCTGCCCAGTGTCATTAGTACAATGTCAGTGCTTTTTGTTAGGACTGAGGCTAGGTTCACATCTGTGCGGGTGGTGCTGCTGCTGCTGATCTGCACGAAAATGCATGCAACCGTACCACCCGCACAGAGGAATGCAGTCCCACGGGCAGGTGCCATTAGTTCTAATGGTACACCGCCCACACTGGAAAATGCAACTGTACTGGGAACCAAGGTCCAATGAATGGGCTCTCGTGCCCACGCAAAACACGGCCCGCACGGCCGCATATATGTGAACTGGGGGTGACAGTCAGTTCCCCCCAGTGTCAGCATGCCTGCTGCAGTCCCGCTATAAGTCACTGATGGCCTCCATGACTAGTATATAAAAAAAAAAAAGTTCCAGTATATATACCGCCATTTGTAGATGCTATAACGTTCACATAAACCAAATAATTTATATGTATTGGGATTTTTTTTTAGCAAAGACATGTAGCAGAATACATTTTGGTCTAAATTGATGATGAAATTTGATTGTTTACATTTTTTTTACTGGACATGTATAATAGTAAAAAGTACAAAATATTGTTTATTATCTCAAAATTAGTGGTCTTTTTTTTGTTTTTTTTTGTTCTAGCACAAAAATTAATAACCGCAGAGGTGAACAAATGCCACCAAAAGAAAGCTCTATTTGTGGGGAATAAAAGGACGTAAATTTCATTTGGGTGTAGCATTGCATGACCGTGCAATTGTCAGTTAAAGTAACTCAGCGCCGTATCACAAACAATGGTCTTATCAGGAAGGGGGTAAATCCTCTGAAGGGCAAGTGGTTAAAGCAGAACTAAACCCTCCTATCATTTTCAGCCAAGAATCTCAAACTGCCATAGTGTTGAACATATGATCAGTTATAACATCAGCCATTGATGGTTTGACAGTTTGGTTGAAAGCACAAGTAAATGTGACAGCAATCCCAGTGTATTGGTACTGTAACTGTTTTTGATGGGTTTAGTTGTGCTTTAACTGTTATTATACAGGCTAAATCTGGCCATAGACGAGTTTGAATACCGAACAAAATTTGTGCCAATCGTTGAATAATTTGTTTTTGCATCAAAGTGTGCCAGCTGTGACAGGTGATTTTCATTCCGCAATCAAAAGTGCTTGATATAGAAACATTTTTTGTAAAGCTATAATTTGGGTCAGTTTGGTAAACAACTACAGAATAATTATAAAGAATATTTATAAAGTGCTTCTAAAGCCTAAACATTTTTACTTTTAATGCGTTGTCAGTCAAGCTACCATAACGCTGAAAACTGAAAAATGGCCAGGTAATACAAGCTAGTGCTCAAGTGGGTACATTTTAAAAAAAAAGTCCCGTATCGAGTGCTGTTGCTGCTACAAGGGTTATCTGCTTGCCTGAAACATGCATTCTTGCCTTCTTGATTTGATCTGTTACCTATACAGCCTAAAATTAGGGATTTTCCCTAACAGGGGCAGACATAGCAGGTTTTCGAATCCCTCTCCACTCTGTCCAAAACTAAAATAAGTTTTGTCTGTTAGACTTAATACAATTCATAGTAAAAAAGCAAAACCCTTTAATGGTGATAAACTTTTTTTAATTTTTTTTTTTAAACTAGAGCTTCCCTCTCTTGGTCAACATTGACTATTTTGAATCCTTACACTGCTAGCTTTAGTAGATACTGTAGATAGGAAGGTATTTTATATTTACTTGTTTCAGGGCTCGTTCACACTGTTTTTCCAACTCTTGCCAAACGCCCCTATAGTGTTTGACAAGCATTGGTCTGGCATTTGCAGAGTGTTTTTAACGCTCCGCAAACGCTGCATGCGCGGTTTAGCGGCAGTTGATAGGCGTTTGCGCCTCCCAAATGCCTATAATGAAGTTTGAATGGTGTTAACGCTCCGCAACCGCCCGGCGTTTGCGGAGCAGCACCATAGACTTGAATAGGAGGCTTCAACTCCTCCTGACTCGACCAGAGGCATCCGTTTTGCCATGACGCTAACGCTCCCGTTTGAACAGCACCATGTGCTGCAATGTGCAGGATTTTCCCAGGCGTTTGGGAAACGGTAAAAACGCTCCCCAAACGCCTGTCTGCCACTTGTTAACAAGGCTAGTATGAACGTAGCCTTAGGGTCGGTTCACACCACATGCAGTCCAGTTCATTTTATTTCTGCAAGGACTCCTGGCCGCTCCCTACTGTCGGGTGCTCCCGAGCCGCTGCTCTGTGTGTTCATACACAAAGCCATGGCTCGGCTTGCCACCTCCCTCTGCTGATTGGCGCACTGGCTGTGATTGACATCAGTGGGAGCCAATGGCTCTTGCTGCTTCCTCAGCCAATCAGGATTACGGAGTTACGGAGAACTAAGGCTCTAGTGGACATCGTTGGATCATGTTGGGGCTCAGGTAAGTATTCAGGGGGGCTGCTACACACAGAAGGTTTTTTTATTTAATTGAGCGCATCAAGAATTTGCGTGTCATCCTTGCGCAGTAGCCATGCTAATCTCTTTATTGTTCCAATTTTAGTATATGTGCTGCCGAAGCAAGCACACACAAGGTTTTTTACAGTGGAAAAAAAGGGGAAAACTGCACTGGAACACATATAAAACACATACAAAACGGGCATGCAGAAACGCATCTATGGTTTCTGTAGTGTGAAACTGTTCTTTACATTCCTTCAGTTACTTCCCGGTTTCCATGCCTAGGCAAATAATGTCATACATCCCAGGAGTCTTCAGGAGGGGAGCAGGGGTTTAGTGAGGTAAGCACACCCTCCTGCCTGAGTGCCTGAGCTAAGGGCATATGGATTCCAGGAAGTAATTGCTACATAAATCCTCTGCCCTTACTCAAGATGGCCATGACTAGAAATGCTAGGGGATGTTTTTCAAAGTGATTTCTCAGCAAAATAAAACATGGAGACATGGATGGATGGCTGAGTTTGCTTTGACTTTTTAAAATGAATTAAATAGTGTTTTTGGTTTGTGGCATTTAGACGCAGTGTAGTTCCACTTAAAGATTAAATTCACTCACTTCATTTATTTCAAGAACACACTTTGATCAGGTATAAAAATCACTGTCTGGCTTCAGTCAGTTTAGAGAATGCATCCACCCAGTTATTTTATTCAGCCATTTTTAGTGCCATTAAACTATAACATTTAACAAGGATAAGTTTGGATTTTCTGTGTCCCTGTGAGTGGTGTTGATGAACAGATTATTCCACAGTTCCCCTATCATCTGTTCCAGTCTGAGGTATCTGGTTTTACTGACATAGGAGTTTGAAAGTAATGATAGAAAAGAGCTGTGAAAGTGGGTAGGAAGCAGGCAGTGTTTTGTTACACTGAAAGAATGAGGGTACTAATATGACCAGGAGGACACATGTTTATTTCAGCTTAGTGAGTAATTGTTTTGTCTTTTATCCTTTTGCGGAACACTTTTGGATACTCTTGGCAGGATATAATTGATATTGTGCTTCTAATCAGTGCTTGGTATATACAGTGTTTATAAGAAGCAAAGAAAAACAGTAGAGGTGTTACTTACTGGATAAGTGTTGGCTGTGTAAGGTACACTATTCTGCTGAATTTCACATTTTTTTTTCTTTCCTTTTGGCAATATATATGATATATTTAAAAAGGGCAGAGATATATTTCTGGAAACAGTCTAACATCAATAGTATGTAAACTAGTGGCGGGGATGATAAGTGACCATATCCAAAAATTTGCTGAGGAAAACCATACCATTGGTAGTAATCAGCATGTATTTACGAATGGCTGTTCTTGCCAAACCAATCTGGTAACATTCTACAAGGAAGTGAGTTGCCATCTAGATAATGGA
The DNA here is from genome assembly GCF_062004578.1 of Staurois parvus. Lineage (NCBI taxonomy): Eukaryota > Metazoa > Chordata > Amphibia > Anura > Ranidae > Staurois > Staurois parvus. The sequence goes on along the minus strand of NW_028318022.1, from coordinate 5,511,982 downwards.
AGACCTGTGGATTTGGTGTATCTAAATTTTGCAAAAGAATTTGATACAGTCCCCTGTAGATGGTTAATTTACAAACTAAGGTCTGTAGGCATAGACCGTAGGGTTTGTATATGGACAGAAAACTGGTTACAGTGGCGTGTCCAAAGGGTAGTAATAATAGCATACAGTCAGGTCCATAAATATTGGGACATCGACACAATTCTAACATTTTTGGCTCTATACACCACCACAATGGATTTGAAATGAAACAAACAAGATGTGCTTTAACTGCAGACTGTCAGCTTTAATTTGAGGGTATTTACATCCAAATCAGGTGAACAGTGTAGGAATTACAACCATTTGCATATGTGCCTCCCACTTGTTAAGGGACCAAAAGTAATGGGACATAATAATATTCATAAATCAAACTTTCAATTTTTAATACTTGGTTGCAAATCCTTTTCAGTCAATTACAGCCTGAAGTCTGGAACGCATAGACATCACTAGACGCTGGTGATGCTCTGCCAGGCCTCTACTGCAACTGTCTTCAGTTCCTGCTTGTTCTTGGGGCATTTTCCCTTCAGTTTTGTCTTCAGCAAGTGAAATGCATGCTCAATCGGATTCAAGTCAGGTGATGGACTTGGCCATTGCATAACATTCCACTTATTTCCATCCTGTGACAGCGTGAGGAAAGTGCAGCCAATAACTGGCAACTGCATTTACTGGGGATCTGCTGTGTCAATGGACACAGCTGATCATGTGGTAAAAGGCCATTGAGATTGGCCACGGAGATCGCTGGGTGCGGGCCCCCGGGGGTGCGTTCTGGGAGGACGTCATATGACGCACTCCCTGAACTGGACAAACGCGCTGTAGCCGACATTCTGCTATAGCGCGGTTGGCAAGTGGTTAAAGGGTGGGCAGATACATGACTAATGAATTTTAATATTGAAAAATGTAAAGCAATGCACTTGGGGGCTAAAAATATGAATGCAAGTTACTCGCTAGGGGGAGAAGCTCTGGAGGAGTCCAGGACAGAAAAAGATCTGGGGATCCTAGTAGATGACAAACTCAGCAATGGCATGCAATGCCAAGCTGCAGAAAGCAAAGCCAGCAGGATATTAGCATGCATTAAAAAGGGGATTTACTCAAAGAGATAAAATCCTCAGTTATGAGGAACGACTACAAACATTAAACCTATTTTCCCTGGAGAAAAGATGCTTGAGAGGAGATATGATAGCAATATACAAATACCTCAATGGTGATTCTGGCATTAAGAATAAACTATTCAGTCTCAGGGAGTATGAGAGACACGGGGCCACTCATTGAAACTGAAGGAAAAGTGGTTTAACCTTCAACTGCGTAGGAAGTTTTTCACTGTCAGAGCGTTAAGATTGTAGAACTCACTTCCACAATTGGTGGTGTCAGTGGGAAGTATTGATAGTTTCAAAAAACTCTTGGATGCGCTTCTTAGAGAACATAATTTACAGCAATATGAGTTTTAACATGAACAGACACACACCCACCCACACGGGTTGAACTGGATGGACTGGTGTCTTTATTGAATATTACCAACGATGTAACTATATGGATAAAGGTTTTACAGAAATAGATAAATAGATTGTCAGTGTTAAATTGTTTGTCACAACCCTCTAATGACCACTTTTGCTCAGCAGCTTGGTCTGTTATAGAAAGAGCAAAATAACAGATTTACAAGCCTAGATCACCAGGTGAAAATAAAAATAACAAAAACTATTGCAGCCACCACATCTAAGAATTGGTAAGCTGCAATATAATACATTTGACTTTAATACTGCTTTAATTTGGCAGTGACAGGAACAGTTTGCTGTTGAACAATGGCTGGTACATACAGGGGATAAGTGGCATAAAAGAAAAGGACATTGTGCTTCAGAGTTCTAAATAATACAGATGTAAAAAGAAAGTAATGTAGTGATAGGGACAATGTGCAGGTACATGTGCCCCTAAGCAGTGCTTGGGATATGTATGGGAACTGGTGAAAGGCAGCAAGGAGAGGGACATTGTGCTGCTGAGCAGTGGAAGGTACTTGTAGGAAGTGTTGACAGCAAAGAGAAGGTTTGGTACTAAGAATCAGATATTATTAATATTATTATTATACAGGATTTATATAGCGCCAACAGTTTGCTCAGCGCTTTACAATATAATGGGAGACAATATAGCAACAATACAGTTCAATACAAGAGGGATAGGAGGGCCCTGCTCCTTGGAGCTTACAATCTAAGAGATACACATGTACAGTATTTGAAGTAATTACAGACCCATGGTGAGATTTATAGCTATACAATAAGGTTTATCTGCGGGTTGCTTAGCACTGTCACAGAAATATAAATACCCTCCCTGAAGTTCCTTGAATTAAAGTGTATCTAATGCCAATTTTTTTTTTTTTTTTGGGTGGGAGGGGGAGAGTAGGAAAGGGTTAAGTTGTCTCCAGAACAGGAATAAAGATAAATCGTTCAATGGGGAAACTTATTCCAGCCACAATTGTCTAAGAGATTTCTCCTTGCTTTTAAAAGATATTTTTACTTCCTGTTTTGTCAACACAACAGGAAGTGAAAGAAACTCTTCCTAATGAGAAATAGAAAAAAAGTTATGCTTTGGTGCTTTTGCTGCTGGAACGTTTAAAATATTAAAATGCACATTTTAGGCCTTAATTTTACTTCCAAAATTAGTTCGCCTTTCCTGCACATTAGAAGTGTGCCTCCAGCAGCCGCTTCTGCTTGTTTACACTGCACACATGCACCCTGTACTCTCTCCCTCTAGTAGAAGAGAGAGCCCATTTTGAATGAGTCTGAGTGGTCAATGGAGGAGCGCTTCCAATGTCATGCCCAAGCACCAAGGTGTTTTTGTTGACATGCTCTGCACAGCCTACATATATGGGGGGAAAAGGAGCACGTTTTTTAGTGGCTGAGCAGTGCTATATATTGTCCCACAGAACCCCTGTGTATAAATATACATTTTCTGAAAATGGAGACCCTTTAGAATAATTTCTAGCTGTCTTAAGGTTTTCAGGTGGTTTTCCAGCCATCTGAATCCTTTTTGCTAGATAGCTGGCAGCTCGTAGAGAAAAGTTAAAGGATCACCTTTTATAACATGTTACATCCATATTCAGGGTGTAATATGTTACAAAAGGACCACACTGGACCGGCCCACCTGCCTGACCATGTCACTCGTTCACACTGTTCTGTGAATGGGAAACTACAAGTTCTGTAGTTGTCAATGAACTACCATGGCACTATGGTAGTTCATTGATACTTCCCATCAGTATGTATTGGCTTTCCCATATCAGGTATAAGCAAGCAGATACACTGCTAGGTCTACTGGTGACCTGCGTGGCATCAGCGATCTACTAATCACTGGTGCAATGCTTTACCACATTTAAGTGATAAGATATTGCACCATCACCTCAAATTGCAAACCTGTTCATCTTCCAAGATGGAACTTATGTTACAAAATTAAGGTCAAACACTTTTTCCCAGCAACTAGGATCAGGTTCTTGGTTCTTACATCTGCTCCATCTTTTTGCTTCCTCCTCAATCATTTAAAAATAAAACACATCCAATCATAGTGTATTCCATACTTTCATTTTAAAAATTATTTAAAAAAAAAAACCCTCGCATTTCAAAATTTCAAAATGCATCTGAGGGTGGTGCACCCTGAGGTTCATTTTAAATGAAGGTGTAAAATGCAAATTTGCTAAACAAAGTATGCATACAGACTGCACTATGGTTGGATGAATTTTTAGTTTTGAGTGAGAGATACATAAATAGTAGCAAGACCTGAAAGCCTCAGATATGTTCAGGTACATATACAGTAGGAGGACTTTCTGTTGTCTCCAGTATTATAAAGAAGGATTGTCTCCAAGCTATAACATGAATATGCAATTCTTTCCACATAAGTGGCTTATGTTCTTATGTCCTACACAAGTTTTTCAACTTCAGCATGCCTTATCTTCACATGTTTTAACTATGGGGTATTGAAAACTCCACTGCTGCTCTATACATGAAACTATCATATTCTTGAACACATTGGTAGCATTCCACAATGTACAATAGATGACAAACACTGTTTTCTCTGATATTTAAAATCTGGCTTCAAACTCAAGTGTAAGAAATCGCATCCCTCAAGCATCTGTTAAGCAGATTTTCTGTACCAAGCCTTTTTCAGTCGCCTGTTTTCTCTGTGGGGTTGTTGTTTTGTGTGTAATTTTGGACAACATCTGTTTTCTCAGCACATCAGAAATAAGCACTTTCAGGCTTTAAGTAGACGAGTATAAAACAAGCGTGCACATGTGTTTGAGTTCGATAAAAGGGTGTACCTTTACCTTTTCCTTGATGTTCCCTCCGGAGCATTCCTTCTAATTAAGAGAGATGCCACACACTGTATATAAAACAGCTATAGGAAGCACAATACAAACATAAGTATGTTCTTTTAACATTTGATTGCCTTTAAAGTGTACAGTATATTATAAAACAAAGGGAGAGTGCACTGGCCTTGTGCAACACCTTCAATAAATTATTAATAAAATGACTTCAAATACTCACAAAGGTACTTGAAGGAACAGCAGATAAAATACAGCAACCATCCTAGTAAGGATCACCTCAGGTTCTGCAAAATATGGATGATCACCTTAAGGACCTTGAGGAAGATGGCTGGACCCATTAACTATTTTATGATATTGAAACAATGAACAGTCCTATTGTATATATGATCATTTGTATTTTTGAGACCTGAATTGATCCTTACCAGAATGTGTGATGTATTTTATACAGTATGTTACTCCTTCAAGTACCTTTTGTGAGTATTTGAAGTCATTTTATCAAAAAATGTGTTAAAGGTGTTGCACAAGGTCAGTGCGATCTTATTTTGTAGTGTTCTTTACTGATTTTCTCTCCTGATTCTGATGTAAACCTGTCCTGAACCTGATCTAAACCTGACCTAAACTCCTGAACAACTACTGTGTCAATTACCTGTGAAAACAGAGCTTCAATTCACACTGCACATGAAGATTCCCCCAGTCTGACAGGCTGCGCACAGCCTACACATATGGAGGGGAAAAGGAGTGCCTTTTTTTTTTACCAGCTGAGCAGTGGTATGTGATGTGCTGAGGAACCTAGAATACATAGGGGGGGTTGGAGGGAAAAGTGTAGAAAAAGTGAACTTCCCTTTTAAACTCCCAAAGCATTACATAGTTTCTGAAAGCAAGTCAAAATAGTGGCAAAGCCGAAAACCCCATCGTCTAACTATAATTCTACAGCACAGATGTCAAACTGGCAGCCCTCCAGCCAAACTACAAGTCCCATGAGGCATTGCAAGATTGACAGTGACAAGCATGACTCCCAAAGGTAGCGGCATGATGGGCCTTGTAGTTTTGCAACAGCTGTAGGGCGGCCAGTTTGACACCCCTGTTCTACAGGATCATGTGTTTGTACCTTGGACAATTGTTTACTATCCACATAAACAGCTGGCTGTGATAAATTTAGTATATTATGGGGTCAATTGACTAAGAGATAAATACTGCATGAGTTTTTGAGTTAAAATAACTGATGCAGTATTTATCTTAATAGTAATCGATTCACAAATAATAGTTGTTTTGCAATATCTATCACTTATACTTAGCGTTCTCTTTGGCAGGTTTTTTTTTTCTTTTTTTACTTGCTGTCACTGCACCAGAGGAAGAAATAAATGCACACAAGTATGAAACTGAAAACATTCCAGTGTGCTTTGTTTCATAGAACGATCTTGGGTGAAATGTTACAATTTATTTTCATTCCTGAGCTCAGGGCAGAACATTTCCACTCTGATACATTGTATAATCTTACCTTACTGGCCAGTACCCCTCATTTTGTTATTTTGTACATTGCAAAAATACTGTCTGACTACTGGCAGGTGATAAATACCAAATGTGTGTGTTCTTTAGAGAATTGACTGTAATGATTTTGCTTTTTTTTTTTTTGCGTATTTACATCACTTTCAATATTTTACTCTACTTTGATGAACTGACTCATGTAAAATTTCTGAAAAATGGCTCACATGACCTTCATATTGCATGCAGTAAGCTTTACTGATTTGACCCCTATGTTTGCAAAACAAATGTAAATCCTTTGGGATAACAAGTGGCTGAGCGCATCCATGCTTATAGTTATTAACTTCTTACCACCCATGTAACGTAAATGTGCAGCAAAGAGGGTGGCTTTACTGCCCACACACCGCACATATGCGTTCATGGGTGGCAGAGCTTTCTGCCCTGAGGGCTCCTGCTCGCGTGACCACTGTGAGAGCCAATCGTAGTGGTCACATTATCGGCAAATCTTTCCCACCCCACTGGGCATACAAACCTTATTAAAGTGACCACATGGCTGGGCAGGAAGGGGTTAAAATGCATGCTATCTTTCCTGATAAAGCATTGATAACTTTTTGGTCATGCTTATTTTTAGAAATGCTATAACGTAGAACTCCATTCAAAACCTTTTTATATCTACAGTGTGTGTATATATGTATGTATGTGTGTGTGTGTGTGTGTGTGTGTGTGTGTGTGTGTGTGTGTGTGTGTGTGTGTGTGTATGTATATATATATATATATATATATATATATATATATATATATATATATATATATATATATATATATATATATATATATATATATATATATATATAGTGTGTGTGTGTGTGATATATAAATAAATTTATTTTAGGTACTTGTATAGCGCCGTCAATTTACGCAGCGCTTTACATATATATATATATATATATATATATATTGTACATTCACATCAGTCCCTAACCCTCAAGGGGTGTGCAATCTAAGGTCCCTAACTCACATTCATACATACAGATACTATGGACAATTTAGACAGGAGCCAATTAACCTACCAGCATGTCTTTGGAGTGTGGGAGGAAACCGGAGTACCCGGGGGAAACCCACGCAGGCACAGGGAGAACATGCAAACTGCAGGCAGGTGGTGCCGTGGTTGGGATACCAACGACCCTAGTACTGCCAGGCGGAAGTGCTAACCACTAAGCCACTTTGCCGCTAAATATCAATAAAGAAATTTTATTCTCTATTGACTATAATTGTCAAGAGCTGGCCCAAGTAGTTTGCAAAGTAACTAGTTGGGTTGACATGTATCCAATGCTTTCCTTGAAATGACCCTTCAATTCTATATCTACTTAGTACTGTAACATTCTGGTATGTGTCTGTTAGTAGCAGACAGGTGCTTACTTGTTTAAAGTGTGTGTTTTATTTTTGAGGGTAGAAAACCTTACCTGATCATTGACCTTGGACAGATATGACCTTTCACAGACCTAAAGTAAAACTGTTCTTAAGCATAGTCCAGACCTATATAATTTATCATCTCGTTAATCACTCAGTTGAACAGCTGTTTGTTCCATTTTGTGTTGGCATCTTTACCTAAAATAACCCAATTCAACAGTAGTTTGTGTTTATTGCTCTCTCCCTAGGCCATAACACAGGTTTCACTGTCTGGCTGGGAATTTTGATTTCACTGCAGCCACAAAACTTCCTAAGGCGAAGTTCAAATATCTGCTGCCATGAAGGCCGCAATTTGCGCAGGCACGAGAACCCATTCATTTGAATGGACTCCCATGTCCCGGGACATAAAGGGAAGAATTTACTGCACTTCTTTGGAAATCGTGGCCCACACGGAAACCTCGGTTCCCAGTATGGTTGCGATTTCCAGTGTGGGCGGCCTGCCATTAGAATTAATGGCACCCGCCCATGGGTCCTGCATTCCTTTGTGTGTGCGGTGGGACTGCAGGTATTTGTGCAGGTCCTGCAGCGGCACCACCCGCACAGATGTGGTCTAAGCTTAAAAGATGAAAAATTAAATGTACCAGCATCCATGCAGAGAATAAAATCGGTTTAAGGCAAAATTGGTTGATTTTAAATATACATATCCATAGATAGATCTTATGCTAGCACTTCTGATCCTTTTTCTTTTTTTTTGTCTGTGCACAAAACATAAACCATATAGGAGTTTAAACCATATAGGAGTTTAAACCATATAGGAGTTTAAACCATATAGGAGTTTAAAATGCCCAGTGAAATTACTGGCCTCAGGTGATACACATAGATAAAACAAATCCTTCTACATACGTTATACCTGTTTATCTGCAGTTTTCTTTACAGGGACCACAGTCTCCTAATGTCCTAATGCACTGTGATTCATAGACATTTGCCTTTTTGAAAAAATCCTATTTTCACCTTTTTTTTTTATCATCTTTTGCATCAACATCATACTACTGATCACCTCCAACTTTTTTCAGACATTTCTGTCAACGTGCACTCACTCCAGTGTTAGTTGCAAACTATTGTTCTGGACTGTCGTCTTGGTGATGAGAATGGTGGACCATGCCTGGTCAAGGGCTACATGTTGCAAAATGACAAAGCAGGAGTACAATTGGTAGGCAGTTGTTATCTTATAACAGTAGAAAAAAATAGATTAAACTCCGGTTTCCTCCCAAGCTCCAAAGACATGCTAGTAGGTTAACTGGATCCTGTCTAAATTGGCCCTAGTATGTATGATTGTAGGCTAGGGACTTTAGAGTGTACACCCCTTGAGGGTTAGGGACTGATGTGAATGTACAATATATATGTAAAGCGCTGTGTAAATTGACGGCGCTATATAAGTACCTGTAATAGTAGTAGTAGTAGTAATAATAATAATCAGAAGAAAGCAACTTTTGAAATGTTTCAGCATGCGGTTTTCAATATACGATTTATTTGGTTTCAATTGAAAACAACAATACTTACAAAACCATTCATGAGTAATCATTACATATTCATGTAACATCAGGAAATACGGTTTCAATAGAGCTGGTTCACCTGTAATATTACAAAAAAATTCAGCTCATGTTTGGTACTGTATTAGAGAGGCATTGAACTCCAAAACAAAAATGTAACATATTACAGCTTTCTAATCATTAGATGTTGTGGCTGCCTTTGTTTATTTTTTTTTTATGTGTTTTTCCTTTGTTTGACCTGGTGATCCAACCACTAACACTCTTCTTTCTTAGTGTGTCTGCATTCTGGATGAAGTAGTACAGCAGACACCCTTGGGCAGCAGTATTGTCAGTGTGAGGAGAGGGTAGAATTAGCAGATTTAGATGGACTTGAGTAACAAGTTGAAGCTGAACTTCAACTCACACCTTATAAGCAGTTATAGTAAAAGTTTTTCTTTTCGTGATAAAGAATTTACATAAATTAATAACAACTGACCATTGTAAGCACCCCTGTCAGTGTGAAATAGTTTGTCTCAACCCTCATACTGTTCTGTTGTCTGGGCAGCTTGGTCTGTTAAAGCAAGTTGGAATATAGCAAACTTACCAGCAAAATAACATACTTTCCCAGGTTCCCAAAAAAAACAGTAGAGCCCAGAAACCACCGATGGTGCCTAGATCACTTTTATCAGAAAAGCCCTTCACTAAAAATATTCCTCAAATGCCACAGAGAATATAAGTTCAGTCCTTTTTGCACCAAATGTCTTTGCAAATTTAGTTTTTACCAAATAAAAGTAGCAGTGACATCATCACTTTGTAGTACATAGCCTGCACAGAGAGCAGAGCTCTGGGAGGGACACGGCACCCCCACCCACTACAGGCTGCCTGCAGAAAACTACAGGAGGAGGTGTATACTTTGCACAAGGAGAGAGAGTTGCAGTGACAGATCAAGAAGAAATACACAAAGCATACCAAGATTTGAAGCAAGAATATACACAACTCTTGTAGTTCGACAATATTTGCTTATTCCGGAGTTTAACTTAAAAAAAAGTAACATTTTATTTAGGGACCAATCGCACCACAACACAGGTGTGCTGCAGCAATACATTTTCATACATTTAGCTAAGTTGCAGTGCTCTGATGTAGGAAGCTCCTTTAAAATAAATGAGCTTTGGCACACAATCAAATGTGGCAGTCTGCATTTTTTTGCAGCACAACACACCACACATGACACGTGTTGGGCAGCGCCACGGTGCTATTCGTTACCAATGTGTTTAACGTGTAGTAACCCACGCATTCACTATGCGTTACCACACTGCAAGTGGTATGTATGGGCTCTAACACCTTAAAGCTTATATATGTATTTTAGTGATTTGATTTACAAATGCTTTAAGTTGCACTTTAATCAGATGGGGACTCCTCTGATTCATTTGCTTGCACGTGATTGGATGATGGATGTCAGCAGAGCTTTTACTCATTTACTAAACTCTGGAGCAACTGCTCTTGCAGAGTGCAACTGCACTTTGCAAAGTGCACAGTTCATTTACCTTTTAGTAAATCAACTCCTAAGTGTAAAATGTCATACTTTTATTTGCCAATGTGAAAGTCCAGGTCTGATTCTTTTAGAAATCACTTTCTCAGGTTGGTCCTGATATTCTGCCTATCTTTAGGTTTGAACAGGGTTTCTAAACAAAGGGCCAGTTTGCTGTCCTTCATACTTTGGAGGAGGGTGGACTGTGGCCATTTGGAGTAGAAATTGCCAATCATCAATGGGAGTAGATAGTGTTTCAGCCTTGGTGGTCAGTGGAAATAAATTACATAGAGCTGGCAGTCAGTAGGAGGAGAAATAGTGCCCCATCGTAGGCATCAGTGGGAGAAATAGTGCTCAATCGTTTATATCTATAAGAGAAATAGTGCCCCACTGTTGGTGTCAGTGGAAGACACTCTGCCCCATTGTTGGTGTTCATGGAGGAGAAATAGTGCTCCATCGTTGGTACTAGTGGGAGGAATAGTGCCCCCTCACTGGTGTCAGCAGGAGACATCATGCCCTATCATTGGTGGCAATGAGAGGAATAGTGTCCTAGGGGCTGAAAAACGGCAAACAAACATCCACAGTTTGGAGACCACTGGGTTAGAAAATTTAAATCAATGTGTCATAACATTAAATTTAGAAATGATATGCTCTGAGGAAGAGGTACATCCTCAAAATGCGTCAGCTATCCAGATGTCTACAGTCCTCCACCAGACTACCTTCAGGGGTTTTGGACCACACTGCATCTCTTGTGACATGCTTTCCATTTGATTTTAGTTCTCTTGTGAGTATTTTACTTTTTATCAATAAATCTAATTTTTAAAGGTAATGCACTAGGCCTGTGCGCCCTCCTTTTGTCTCTTCATATACAGTTAAATTTAGAAATGTGCAAACAACAAGAGCAATGAGAGAAGGTGCTCTTCAGAACTGATTCTCCTCATTCCTTGGCTCATTTTATATTATATTCTACTAATTTTGATCTCCATGCTGTCTTAATTTTATTAATATGTGTCATCTAAACAGCATGTAAGCAGATGTTTTTACTGGGATTAAGTGATGTCACTGTGGCAGAAGGCCATTTGCCTCAAAGTATGATGATGTGATGAGTACCTAGGAAATGAATACACTTTATTTTCTAAAACGGAGGTATAGCACACACAGTATAGGGTAAAATGAATCTCATTTAAAGACCAACTCTAGGGAACCTAAGAGCCCTCCCTTACAGGGGGATTGTGCCTGCAATGGTTAACTACTCATTTATCTCCTCATGTCAAATGCATCAGTCTTGATGACTTCAGAGGACTTTGGCCTGCAAGAATTCAGGGGAGGAGAGGCTGTAGGGATGGACTGGTCTAGCAGCACAAAATAGCCTGCAGAAGAGAAGGATAGGGTAAGTAAAAGGACTTTACCAAATCCCCAGATTTAAAATATTTTAAATTAAAAGTCCTTAGTCAGAGCAAGCATCTCAATGTGTCTTAGCTAGAAAACCTTCTATACTTGGTGATGTGGCCCTTTCAAATTGTGACTAATGAACTGTCTGACATGTGGCCCTGGTAGCCCCCTCTCACCAATGCTTTAAACTTAAGGTCTGCCCTATAGCAGTTTCACTGCTAAAGGGCAACCCTCCTGTGCAAAATCACCTGTATATATATATAATTTTGCACTTCCACCATAGCATGCGCTTCACTGACGGATCGCTTCTGCTGTTACAACTCTACGAGTGTTGGTGAATGGTTCCTGGGCAGGAGACGGAACAGAGCTCTGCCTGTTTTAAACCAGGCAGAGCTCTGTTCTGGTGTGTGTGTGGGGTGGGGTATAGGGGTGAAAGATCGTGTGTCCCTGCAAAACTGGGAACATGATCCTTCATTTCCCCTAGTAAAAGCACCCCACCTAGTGTACACCAAACACATAGCTAGGCACACAGTTAACCCTTTGATCACCCTAGATGTTTCTCCCCTTCCCTGGCAATGTCATTAGTACAGTGTCAGTGCATATTTTTAGCACTGATCAGTGTATTCGTGTCACTGGTTCCCACAAAGTGTCAGTTATTGTAAAAATGTCTGCTGCAATATTGCAGTCCTGCTATAAGTCGCTGATTGCCGCCATTACCAGTATTAAAAAATTAAAAAAATTCCAGTGAATGTCCTACAGTTTGTAGATGCTGCACTTTTGCGCAAACTAATCAATATATGCTTACTGGTATTTTTTTTATCAAAAATATGTAGCAGAATACATTTTTGCCTTCATTTTATGAAGAAATTAGATTTTTAAAAATGTTTTATTGGATATGTTTTTTTGCAGAAAATAAAAAATTTTTTTTTTCAGAATTATTGGTATTTTTATGTTTAAAATGCAAAAAAATTATAAACACAGAGGTGATCAAATACCACCAAAAGACAGCTCTTTTTATGGGGAAAAAGTTACATTAATTTCATTTAAGTATAGCGTTGCATGATCGCGCATACCATAATGCCAGGTCGCTGAAAATGGCCCGGTCAGTAAGGGGGGTAAATCTTCCGGTGGTTAAGTGAAAAACCCATGAGGCTAGGCTGAAAATTGTTAACCGAACAGAGGGTGCATTCAATCAGATGAAGGCACTGTTATGGTATTCTGGCTGCTGATGGTAGTGGTTGACGTCAGTGACGTCACTACCGGTCAGGCGCATGGGCACCATACCACCTAGTCCTGCAGGGGACACGGAAATACACGCTCTTGCTGGGCGCTCTTCAATCTGCACATGTACCAGGATGGAAGCAGAGCCTGTGTGTCCATAGTCCCAATGCTGGCGGCTGCCTCCGGGACTCTGGACTTGAATCCTATAATGAGAGATTATTATTATTATTATTACATCGAGTTTATATAGTGCCAAAGGGTTTGCTCAGCGCTGTACAATAGAGGAGGGGGACAATACATGAAACAGTACAGCAACAACAAACAGCACAGGAGGGGTTAGAGGGCCCTACTCTTTCGAGCTTACAATCTAGGAGGGAGGGGGTAGTGGTACAGGAGGAAGTGGCTGTGGGGGATGGAGTGGTAGGAGGAATGAAGGAGGATGGATGTTAGGTAAGGGTGGGGTAGGCTTCCCTGAAGAGGTGAAGAGAGTTACTATGCACCGTTCTTTACTCATTGAACAGGTGGTGAGTGGAACACTGCTTTCGCAGAAAAGTAATTATGGCTTTATGGTTGTCAATATTTGATATACCTAGTGACTACCACATTGACTGTCTTTCATGTCACTTATTCGCTACAGGATGGGGACAACTTTCATTATACAGCATGGATATCCTTCTCTTTACATTAGATACACAGGTGAAACTCGAAAAATTTGAATATCGTGCAAAAGTTCATTTATTTCAGTAATGCAACTTAAAAGGTGAAACTAATATATGAGATAGACTGATTACATGCAAAGCAAGATAGTTCAAGCCATGACTTGTCATAATTGTGATGATTATGGCTTACAGCTCATGAAAACCCCAAATCCAAAATCTCAGAAAATTGGAATATTACATGCAATCAATAAAACAAGAATTGTACATAGAACAATATCGAACCTCTGAAAAGTATAAGCATGCATATGTACTCACTACTTGGTTTGGGCCCCTTTTGCAGCAATTATTGCCTCAATGCGCCGTGGCATGGAAGCTATCAGCCTGTGGCACTGCTGAGGTGTTATGGAAGACCAGGATGCTTCAATAGCGGCCTTCAGCTCTTCTGCATTGTTCGGTCTCATGTCTCATCTTTCTCGTGGCAATGCCCCATAGATTCTCTATGGGGTTCAGGTCAGGCGAGTTTGCTGACCAATCAAGCACAGTAATCCCACGGTCATTGAACCAGATTTTGGTGCTTTTGGCAGTGTGTGCAGGTGCCAAGTCCTGCTGGAAAATGAAGTCAGCATCCCCATAAAGCTCGTCTGCGGAAGGAAGCATGAAGTGCTCCAAAATCTCCTGGTAGACGGCTGCGTTGATCCTGGACTTAATGAAGCACAGTGGACCAACACCAGCAGATGACATGGCTCCCCAAATCAACACAGACTGGAAACTTTACACTGGACATCAAGCATCTTGCAGTGTGTGCCTCTCCTTCTTCCTCCATACTCTGGGTCCTCGGTTTACAAATGAGATGCAAAAGTTGCTCTCATCAGAAAAGAGGACTTTGGACCACTGAACAACAGACCAGGTCTGTTTTTCTTTAGCCCAGGTAAGACGCTTCTGACGTTTGTTGTTCAGGAGCGGCTTGACAAGAGGAATACAACATTTGAAGCCCATTTCCAGGATCCGTCTGTGTGTGGTGGCTCTTGATGCACTGACTCCAGCCTCAGTCCACTCCTTGTGAAAGTCCCCAACATTTTTGAATGGCCTTTTCCTGATAATCCTCTCCAGGCTGCGGTCATCCCAGCTGCTTGTGCACCTTTTTCTTCCACACTTTTCCCTTCCACATAACTTTCTATTAATGTGCTTTGATACAGAACTTTGGGAACATCCTACTTCTTTTGGAATTACCTTTTGAGGCTTTCCCTCCTTATGGAGGGTGTCATTGATGGTTTTCTGCACAACTGTCAGGTCAGCAGTCTTTCCCATGATTGTGATTACTACTGAACCAGACTGAGAGACCATTTAAAGGCTCAGGAACCCTTTTGCAGGTGTTATGGCTTAATTAGCTGATTAGAGTGGGACACTTTGAGCCTAGAATATTGCACCTTTTCACAATATTCTAAATTTCTGAGATTGTGGATTTGGGGTTTTCATGAGCTGTAAGCCATAATCATCACAATTATGACAAATCACAACTTGAACTATCTTGCTTTGCATGTAATGAGTCTATCTCATATATTAGTTTCACCTTTTAAGTTGCATTACTGAAATAAATGAACTTTTGCACGATATTCAAATTTTTTTAGTTTCACCTGTATAATAAGGGAGACATCTAGTCCGCATGCTGGTGGTGAAGAATCCCTATATTACACTGGCAGGGCCCTGCCATTTCAACTACAGATGACGGATGTCATATGGAGAAGTCACTATTGTCATAAAGTTTTTCCCTAAGTGTTATCTCTGGACATTATTGTCAACTCATTAGTCAAGAACCACTCATCCCTGTTGAGAAAGCTATATTTTTCTGCATGAAAATGTGTGTCAATACATCACATCATCAGTTCATTGGTGCTTATATTAGCAATCAATTTTTGTGCTGCATATGTCTTTTATGGATCCTTGCCCTGATTTGAATCAGTCACTAGCATACTAGCATTGTATAGTCGGGCTCCTCAGTCCATGTTATTCTGGTGCCAATGTTTCTATATTTGCATATTTGATGCCTAGCCTTTTATGGTTACAATTTTTGTGTACATCCACTATATGGCGGTGTTTCCAATGTGCCTGTGCTGTATATACACTAGACCTAGTGTCATTATCTTTATAGCACAACTGTACTCATGGCCGGTCATGACGTCTTTCTTTTAACAATTTTTTGTTTTAAGTCATACTTTTTGGTATTGTCTCATTTTGTGGTGATGGCTAACTGTGGTATTTACCTAAATGTCTAACATGTGCATTATTTGCAATAAAGCATAATTTTTGATACATTTTTGGGTATCGATTTCTGTCCATGATGTAACCGCTTTTCTTGTGAATTTCTTTTCACCCCCCTTTTTTTGCTGGAGGTAGCGGTTGTCAGAATACTAGAGCCTGTCGGGGGAATTTGTCTATCTACACTCTATAGTATAGATGGAAGAACCCTAGTATGAATGTGAGTTAGGGACCTTAGATTGTACGCCCTTTGAGGGTTAGGGACTGATGTGAATGTTCAATATATATGTAAAGCGCTGCGCAAATTGACGGTGCTATACAAGTACCTGAAATAAATAAATCTATTTAGTTGCCTGCAAGCTGGACCAAAATAATCTATTAGTGTATGGCCAATTTAACATGTACCCTCTCATAACGAAGCCCTAATCACCTACTGTTCTCCTCTCCAGTGAAAGGGCCATTTTTGCTCACTAGGGTTCTGTCTTGAAACAGAAGGTTGATAGGTAGGAAAAGCTTGTCCCTACAGTGGCATAGCATAAGCTGCTAGTAGCAAAGGTAAACTAGAATCAAAAGGCAATACAAGAATATTTTTTGTATGTCTAAGAAAGAAAGTCCCTAAAGTATAGGTAAAGCCAAAACTTTTTTTATTTTATTAAATAGTGGTAAAGCAGGGAAGGGTTAGATTGCTCTCTCCTTGAGACATAGCAGGAAATGAGAGGTTACAGAGTGTCTCTGATATAGGATTTTACCTCACCTCTAGTCAGGGTTGCTGTTAGAAACTACGGGGCCCCATACAGTCAACCCAACAACCCCACCCCCCCAAAAAAACAAAACAAAAACAAAACACAGTTCACTATGCTTCAGTTATGAATGAACACAGTGAGTGATCGGTAGGGATCACTCGTGTTCATTCAGGAAAGGGCTGATAAATGTGACATATTTACTTGACTCTACCCCACTCTCCAGCATGAAAGATCCTATTGTGTGCTTGCAGCTGCTGGTGAGGAGAGGAGGGAAGCAGGCAGCACTGTGGGGTGGGGGGCCTGGGTAGCAGAGGGAAACGTATAGGGCACAGGAAGGGTGATGGGTTTGGAGCAGGGGGGGGGTCTATTACTGGAACTGATCCCCTGTATGGCTCTGTCTGCAGCAGCTGAAAGCCATCGGGAGGGAAAGGAGAAGAAGCCAGCTTTCACCTGCGAGGGAGCCATACAGGAGATCGGTGCCAGTAATAGCCCACCCACTGTGTTGATCACCCTCCCTGCCCACATCAGATTCACCCAGTTGCCTGGGCCCTGTACAGTACTGGTGGTACCCCCTTATCCATGGCCCTGCCTCTAGTAACGTTTTAGATTTACCCTCACTTTCTGTCTTGGTGACAATGGTTAACAGAGAGGTGAATCTCTCCAGCAAGGGGTCAGACAGCAATACAAACCTGACAGAGGGTCTAAAAAATTGCCTTGCATGGCTGCCTGCTCCACATTTTTGATGAGTACAATTGGTATGTATGTAAAACATGTACAATAATTATCAGATATTTGGACAATTAAAGCTGTCCATACATCAGATATAAATATTCTGATTAAACAGCAAAAAATACCAAATATATTCTTAAATGCTACTAGTGTGACTGGATAAATCTTGGTGATGTAGGTTCAATAGCAGCTGGAAAACTAGGGCTTCCTTCCCAGGACGGGTTAATGGTGTATATCACATCAACGCTCTTTGTCTGACTCTGGAAGAGTACAGTGGACTGTCCCTTCTCCTTCCTCTGGCACTGTAGACCGCATTTAAACTTTACTGAAGTTGTTGCACAGTCACTGCTCTGCAGAGTGAGGATTGTGTGTCTATGGAGTTACAGACAGGAAGCCTGGGATGGGCTTGGCTCAATCTGGATTTCAGTCCATGCCTGACATACTGTTTACTCCAGAATATGGAGAAGCAAAAGTAGGCTAGCTGCATGTCAGCAGCCAAGCAGTCACATCACCCAACATGCTCGTTCATGTAATACTGACTTCTGTTTGCCAAGAAACTGATGCTGCAGTGCAAACATACAGTCATTCAAGGGGAAAGGATATCCAAACCATGATGTTGGCACAGGGATCAAAGTTTTTGCTTTGGCTGGACAGAATTTTTCTAAGGATTTGTGGAGCAGTGAAGCCTATACATTTGTCCATCCTGCTGCCTGCGGTCACTGTGATTATTTGGCTGGAGAGCTACATCTCTGCATTCCTCTCCTTCAGCGTATGACAGAGTGCACTATGTAAAATATCTGCTATTAGGTGTAAGGAGCATGGGCAGGCATGTGATAGGGAGAGGGAAATTTAGCTGCAGAGAACATGTGTTGTATATAATACTTGCTGTGTATACCACATTACTTCGGAACATGTAACTCACTAATTCATAGGTTGAAAGACTTTGGGATCTATTTATATTATATTCAAAGAATGAAAGGCACACGATTTCTCTCAGCAATCACAAATTCTGACCGTATTTTGCTTCATATGTTGCTTTCCTATGATCATCAGCTCCATCTGGTGGCCATAATGCAGTATTTTCCCAACTGTATGTCAGGAAAGATCATAGGATATCAACCTATTATGTAGAATACGGTGACAACTGGGCAAATGTTTTCGACATTCATTCAGCATTTTTATAGGCCCTCTTGCATTCTGCAGCCAAAAAAAACAAACAAACATATTGTATCCTCAGAACTCTACACTTGTGGTTGACAGTAAAAATACCTTTTTGAAATGCAGTCCAATTTGCTCTATCAGGTAGAAAATGCTAAATCCTAAATTGATCTTAAAAAGTAGAGGTTACTCTCCTGAAGAATATTTTACAAGTAGTTATTTATACTTTGTATGTTTAGAAATACATTTATTAAAAATAAATCTACTTTGTTAGAACCAGCTTGTATGGACATTCTTTTAACACCTTTTATATTATGGAAACCTTTATATGATATACAGTATTTATATTTGGGAACAGAAGATATGTATGCAAACATATCAAGTCTTCCCTCTAAATATTTATGCAGTAAAGTTACTACAGCGCTTTGATTAAAGTGTATGTGCACCTCAACATTGAACTTTTCTTATTTACTCCCCTTTCATCTGTTTAATATATTGTCAGAAGCATTTTGTTATATCTGTTTGATAAGCGCAAAAAAAAAACTGTTTTGTCAGACATTTAAATCTGTCCTGTATCTCCTGCAGACTTCCTGTGGTATCTCAAAGAAACCTCCTAGTTCTTATCTTGGACTATGGTTGCCAACCTCCAGAAATGAAACTGACTGACACGGCACCAAAACTTTACTGACAGAACCACCTTTCTTACTGACAGTTTTCATTGCAAATATCAATATTTTAAGCTACAAACATGTAGCTAGTGCTATTAGCAATGTGCTTAAAGTGTTATTAAACCCAGGACCCTGCATTCACTATATCTGGTCTCCCACAGTACACAGAAGATGGAAGTGAAATTATTTTAGTAAATATAAACTGCTAAATACCTTTTCTAATCAGCAGTTAGAACAGTCTTGTGACTTCTGTCAGTATCCAGCAGAGCACTGGTTAAAGCTTGCAAGAGAAGTTTTAATTTTGCTCTAGGAGGATGAAAAACCCCTGACCACTGTCTGGACAGTGCTAATTGGCCCTGTGCTGATCACATGCACTCTCCAAGAAAAAAAATAAAAAAGCCTCTCTAGCAATACACACCAGACTAAGCATGTGCAGAGTCACTCCACACAATGTCTTATCAGGAGATAAGAGGGGGACACTGGAAGACGGGGAGGATCAGAGACGGCAGGATCAAATGGGCTTTTACACAATACAGAGGATTAAGCCCTTAGTTTCCACAGTGAGGTATAACAAGCATGCTTTACTGCATATACAGACTGATTGTACTGTTGTGGGTTTAGCAACACTTTAAGGTATAACAAAAAACACATTTCTCCTTTTACTTGAAGGTTAGGTTAAAATTAATCTGGCAGATTAATTAAACTCTGCAGGCCCTGATGTAATGGGGACACTATGGACTCTGATGTAAAGGGGAGCTCTGAAGACTCTAATGTAGGAGGGAATGCTGTGGATTGGTGTAAAGGGAAACACTGATGTAAGGGGATCTCTGGTCACCAGAGCCTCCCCCCTTCCCCAAACACACACAGGAGTCCAGTCCACAGAACTCCCCTTTTATATCAGTTCACAGTGTTTTCCCTTACATCACACTCAACAGACTTCCCCTTTACATCACAGTCCACAAAGTTCTTCCTGACAGTATAAGGGGGAACTCTGCAGACTCTGATGTAAAGGAGAACACTGCAGATCAAGGGAAACTTTGAAGTAAGGTAATCTCTGGTCACCAACCCCCCCCCACAACAGAGTCCACAGCGCTCCCCTTTACATCAGCGTTTCCACTTTTACAATCGGATCTGCAGTATTTCCCTTTCCATAAGAGCTGGAGTCAGTTGCACTGACTCTGATGTAAAGGGGAACTCTGAGGACTCTGATTTAATGGGGAACCCCAGGAACTCTGAGGTTGGGTTGACTCTGACCACATACCACCTTATGGAGAGTGAATACACTAACATACTGGGGGGTTACTGATATAAGGGGGAAACTTTTTATCAGTGTACCCCCTAACCTTAGTGTATTATTTACTCCCTCATACATCAGTGGCCCTCCCCACCTGTCTGGCTGGAAGCTGTCACTGAGCTGACCTCCTCCAAGCTCCTCTATTTCTTGCTCGTATGCAGCAGAGGCAAGCAGTCAAAAACAGTTGGAGAGGCTTGGCTCTGGCGGCTCCTCTTTACCACCTCCTGTCAAGTTTGTTTTCTTTACCTGCAAAGAAGTATCAAAGTCTGGCGCTACTGTCTTCGGAGGATGACACTCAGCACTCTTATTAGAATGATTCCAAACTCCTGCTGCTCTTTAATCTTAGGTTTACATTTGTGCAGGTTTGCGGCCTGCGTTTGTGTGGACACGGCAGCCCATTCATTTTAGTGGGCTGCCATGCCTGCATTTCGTGCAAAAAACGATGGACATTTCCATTAAATCTGATGCTGCTCCACGGAATCTATCATTGCTAAGGTTTATGGGCATCATTACCAAGTGGCATAGGAGTTTAGCTCCTACAAATGAATCGTATTGGTACCAAAGGTGAGCGAAGAACAGTCAGCTATTGGTCCAATGGAACTCTGCTATTTGTTGTTCGGTTTGTCTCCTTTTCTCCTCCAGAGTCCTCCAGTGACAGTCCCGAGTCCTCCCGCTCCTGAGTCCTGTGCTCCGGCTACCCCTCCTGTCTCGGCTGCTGTGATTCATAAAAGGCCCTATGATGTCACTGCACTCCCGCCTGACTTCAGACCTGCAAATAAATCATCTGGACAGCTTGTAAATTGGCAGATATTTACAAATTGCTGATAAATGTACTGACAATTTGCAACGTCTGTCTTGGATTACTGGGTGTTTGGGCTTTATGTTGAAGAGATTTGAGAGTTGAAGTGGCTGTGTAGTTTAGCAAACAACAGTGGGTCAGGGCTGACACTACTCAGCCTACAAAAAGGTTGTTCGTTGCCAGCCCCAACAGGATTTAGGAACTGAGTGTATTTCTGGCATATCATAGATTCTATGTAAATAGGTTTTTATATTATTGCTGTGATTATGTATTATATGTACTGTATTATTTTGCCATATGACCATTTTTGATACACAAGCATCATTTTAATAGATCTATTGTATGCCCTGTATACATATTCTGAAATAAATAACATGATCCAACATAACCATTGCATTTATTTAATGACAGGATGGCATTTCATGCTGAAAAACTGAAACACCCAGGAGGATGGGAAGTCTGGAAAATTCAGATTTTGAGGAGTTCCCTCCCCCTCCACCTGAAGGTAAAATGAGCTCTAAAATGTTTATTCATTATTTAAATACACCAGCACTTCTATTCTTATGTTTGGACTAAACGCAAGATTAAGTCGTTGGAGCTAACAGAATATTTATTTGAAGTTAAAATATTTATTTGAAATATCTCTAAAATAATGAATGCATTTGTGCATTGTTAATCTGCACTAAGTATCTTTGTCTTCTTCTGCCAGAAAACAGGAATTGCTTATTTTATTTCTGTTTTTCAGATTATATGTGGGTATTTACTGTCAGGCTTAGTCAGTGAGGCAAAATAGGACCAAGCAAAGCATAGTAACTCACAACTACCAATTCTAAATGTATTCTGTGGGTTCCTGAATTTTGCTTGTAATTTGCTATTGTCAAAATTTACTGAAAAAAGAAATCAAAAATCAGTGACCAATATAGCCACCTTTCTTTTCAATAACAGTCACAAGCCTTCCATTCATGGAGTCTGTCAGTTTCTTGAACTGTTGATAATCAACTTTTTGTGCAGCAGCAATTGCAGCCTCTCAGATACTGTTCAGATAGGTGTGCTCTTTTCCTTCACCGTAAATCTCCCGTTTACAAAGGGCCCACAAGTTCTCAATAGGGTTTAGGTCAGGTATGGAAGAGGGCCATGTCATTATTCTTTCATGTTTTAAGGCCTTTATTGGCTAGCCACGCAGTGGAATATTTTGATGCATGTGATGGAGCATGGTCTTGCATAAATATCATGGTCTTCTTGAAAGATGCAAACTTTATTCTGTACCACTGCTTGAAGAAAGTGACTTATAAAAGCTGGCAGTAGGATTGGGAGTTGATTTTGAGTCCATCTTTAACCCGAAAAGGTCAAACTAGTGTTTCTTGTGACCCTGTTGACTAATTGCAACAAAATGTTTGATGATTCTGTGATCGTGCCCCAATATCTTAGCCATTTCAAGAGTGGTGCATCGCTCTGAAAGACTTTTTACAATTTTTGACTTTTCAGAGTCAGTTAAACCTCTTTTTTGGCCTATTTTGCCTGAGGAAAAAAATCTGCCTAATAATCACACACCTTTTTATATATAGTATCTCCTTAGACCACATCCTTGCTCAGGGCTTGAAATTTCCACTCGCCTGCTCGCATTGGTGAGTGGAAATTATAGTGGGGGCAAGTGTGTCCTCAGGGCTGTCTTGCTGAGGAGGCTCGGAACGCAGGGCCTGATCTGTCACTCGCACTGGGAGTCGTCAAACTACTAAATAGTTAAGCAAAATGAAAGAAAGGAAGGCGTGTGTGCTGTGCTCTCTGCCTCCACCTAGAGTGCAGTTCCCAGATCTGAGTGAAGGTAACGAACTACTGCAAATTTTTATAGGACTGTATGTGTGTGTGTATTTGTATGTATGTTCATGTATCTGTGTGTGTGTGTATGTATGTACGTGTGTATCTGTACATGTGTCTGCGTGTATGTACATGTATGTGTGTGTGTACGTGTTTGTGTGTATGTACATGTGTCTGTGTGTATGTACATGTGTCTGTGCGTGTGTATTTCTGTGTGTGTGTGTGTACAGGTGTCTGTTTGTTTGTGTGTATGTACATGTGTCTGTATGTAAACCTACATGTATGAGCGGTTTGGTCAGGTTCAGGATTATGTGGTTATTATGGGTGGTAGAGCATGGAGCATTTGAGGTATTGCTGGGTTGGATAGTAGGTAGGATATGCTTGGTAGAGTTATGGTTTTGTGAGTGAAAGATTATGGGGGGGTTATGGTTGTATGCGGTGCATGGTCTAAGTATGATGGAGTGTTTAGGGGGACATTGGAGGCCCTGATGTAATGTGGGGGGACTCTGGGGACCCTGATGTAATGTGGGTAACATTTAACACTGTCATTTCATGAAATAATTTATGAGGGCGTGTTTAGGGGCGGAATTTGGGGTGTAGAAGGGTAGGGGTTGGGTGGGGCAACTGGTGGCGAGTAATTCTTAAGGCCTGGCTAGTAGCTCAGGACTTGAAATTTTAAGCCCTGGCTCATTACACAAATACGCATCACCTGATATGCCTCGATCCAATAAGCATTCAAGTTTATACAACTTGGAGTTGGACAATATGCATAAAAATTATGATTTGGTCAAAATACCCACTTGACTAATAATTGTGCACACAGTGCATATGGAATTATGTGCTAAAGAAATTGTAATTCTGTCCAGCCAGTCTTGTGATTTACCATACTGCAATGCCAGAAATATTCTGTACCTCACTATGTCCTGAGTCAACTTTAGTTCATCCAGAACAGTCTCCTCAATCATTGGGCAAAGATGATAATGCTGATGTGTTTTTTGGGTGAACAGGTGTCATGGGGGTTGCAAAGCTGAACCAGATGAATAGAATTGCAAATCTCTTGGCATATGAAATGGTTAGCTTGTGTATTTCAACTGTCTATTTAGCCATTTGCCTGAAATTCCACTTTAAATTTTACCCCAGAAAAATATCAAAAAGCAGATGAAAAAAGGCTTCGGTTTAGATAGTGTGGTGGAGTTTTTGTCAGGTTTTTCATTAAAGTGTTACTAAACCCAGGACCCTGCATTCACTATATCTGGTCTCCCACAGTACACAAAACATGGAAATGCAATTAGTTTAGTAAATATGAACTGCTAAATACCTTTTCTTATCAGCAGTATATAGCAGTCTTGTGACTTCTACCAGTGTCCAGCTGAGCACTGATTAAAGCTTGTAAGAGGAGTTATTTTCTGACTGTCCTATGAGGCTGCATAACCCCTGACCCTCTGTCTGGACAGTACTGAAGGTCCTGTGCTGATGAAATGCACCCTCCCAAAGAAAAAATAAATAAACCTCTCTAGTCATACACACTAAACTGAGCATGTGTAAAGTGACTCTTAGAGCTCTGTACTATAAGCAGATGGATTAGGAACCGTAGGAGAAGGGGAGGATCAGAGAAGACAGGATCAAACAGCCTTTTTACACAGTGTGAAGGATTAACCCATTAGATTCCACAGTGAGTATAACCAGCATGCTTTACTGCATATACAGACTGATTTTACTGTTGTGGGTTTAGTAACACTTTAACAAAATGATTATTGGCTGTATGCTTGTTAGAAAGACAAGAATTGCCAACAGAGGCCACATCAAGTACACAGGGTAAATATGTAGACAATGGCTGGTGAGACAACAAAAATACAGCCAAACAAGGTGCATTTAAAGAATGTTCATAATAAAACCAAAACAGAACAGAATGAGAAACCGAACGCTGCCTTGTGAAAACCGGTATAAGAGACACATATTCAAATAAAAGACCGATATGTAGATATCAGTGAAGCTTCTCCAAAAAGAAAAACGAGAAGCCCAGTTGACTAAAGGCTGCCAATACCTGTAGATAACATACCAGTAAAGGAAAACGATCAGAGGGGTACAGAAAAAAAGGGGGGGGGGAGTAGGGCTAGAAAAAAAAGGGGGAGGGGGGGGGGGGAGTCCCAGGGGGTCTTGATAGCCAACTAAATTAAATGGTTAGAAGAAGTTGGCTCTGTCTGGTTTTTTGTTCTTCCTGTCCCAATGAAACCCTTCCACATCATTTTTTGTCTTGATGTCACCAGGACAGGTAGTGAGGGACAGGACTGAAAACTTGATTGACTCTCCCCTACTCCACTAGTAACCACAACTGGTTACAGTGGGATAATAATGCAGTCAATTTCGTGCAGTGCCAGATTAAACTCTGTGCAGGCTCCTAGGTAGTCAAAACCTTGCCCCCCACCCCCCCCCCCACGGAGGTTTCATGTGCACGCCCTCTAGTGGAATAACATTGAACAAAGTAGTGTGCATGTCAGATGCTAGATGGAGATGACCATCACTAATGTACATTACTCATACGTAAGTTGCACCAACATTTTTTTACAAACTGACAGTTGAATGATGAGATTTTAAGAGACAAACTGTAATGTGAAAATGATGTCTTTGGTCTATGTACCTAATTTGTTATTGGGTACATTACATTAAGACTGTATTTTTCTATTGAGTCTTTCATGTACGTTTTTGGTTCTTTGAGTTGGTTCAAGTTTTCTATCTTTTTTTGTAAAGCTTCATTGTAATTTTCTTTCAAGGTCAAATCAATATTATTTTGATGCGTTGTCTCTGGGCCCGGTAAATGGCGTGGAGCTCATAGGCCAGTGCCTACTCTGCCTGTTTGGTAATTCAGCACTGATTACACGTATCTAAATACAAACTGATTAGTTACTGGAGGGGGACCACCAGTATCAGCGAGAGCTCTTCCACTGTGTGATGCAGTACTGTCAGTCTAACTTGAGGAAACATCCTTGTAGGATGAAAAAGCACAGAGAAAAAGAAGAGTGCTATACCTATAGTTTCTTGAAAGCCTCATTACTCCAGAGTCTCATGATTTCTCAGCCTGATGCAAGCAGTGAGCTGGCTCTTTGAGAAGGTCCGAATAATATAAAAATCCCTTGATGGGTGGATTTCAATCTGGAAGAATAGACATTCCTGGGCAGGTTGCATTGGCATGAAGAGTTCCCAAAATAATGCTCACGTGTGTTGATAAGCCTCCATGACTGAAGCCACTAAAATCCAGTGAATGAAAGGGGCAGTCAAGGGACAGTAGCCATGGAGAGAGGAAAGTGCTAGATGATGCTGAATGTCCTCCAGCCAGGAAATGATATGTGCTGTACCTGGCTTGCTCCTCTAGTGCACACTGTTAGAAGCAGTGAAATCGGAGTAAGCAGTGTCAGTATAGGAGAGGAGCCTGTATCTTGCAAGACTGAAGGTAAGGCTGGAATTAAGCTTTAAAGTGACTAGAGTTCATGCACACTGCTTTTACTGCTCATTCTAAGAAAAACATAGGGGCTGAACGTTCAGGCCTAGCTTTGACCCTTCCCTTTCCCTGATTTCATGATGTGTTTGCTAGATGTCTAGTGTTTAAATCTAACTTTAGTACACCTTCTGTTCTAGAGCCAGTTAAGTGTAAAAGTCTGCTTGTTTTTCAATGGTGCTTTCCGCCCCCTCATTTCTGGACAAGGCTTTAGGCTCTGCTTGGTAGCTCTTTGTTCACAAGTGATGTCTTTTACTAGAGCAGAAGAGAAAACGCTGGAGCAGGATGATATGAGGGGGCAGCATTGTGGAAAGGGCTGAAGACAGAATATGTATTGTTCTCATCAAAGGTCCCTTGTCATTGCTGCATGACACCCTCTGAGGCCTTCATAAAAAGGAAAGATTATTTAAATGGCAGGGCTACACAACACATCTTTGACAAATACACATCAGTTGTTTGCTTCAATAGTAGTTAGACTGAGAATTGACATTTTTTTTTCCAGTTCCTTTTTAACGTTATGCTGACACAATTCTCTTTTGTCTATTTTTAATTGATTTATCATTCTGGAATTCATAATATGTTACAGAATTAATATACATCAATGTTGTTCTTGTTTAGTGTAGGAACATTTTTGAGTGAAATCCAAATCTGTAAAAAAATAAGTGCACCTTTGAAGGACAACTGTACTTTTTTAAGTCCTCTAAATCACCCCTGACTGAATTAACCTGCATTAATGCCCCCTACCCAGCTTCTTGTATACCTCTGTAGTAGAGCCATGTCTTTTTCAGTGTTTGCTTCAGCTTGGGCAGAAATTCCATTTGGTACTGGCCACTCCTATCACCAACGAGCCTTCATAGACTTGTATGGCGCCATGCCAGAAGCAGCAGGGCCCATAAAACCCTTCCTCATTCTATCCTAATCAAATCATAGTTTTGTCTAGAGTTACTTTTTGATGAAGGGCATTTTTTATTCTTTCTCTGATTATTTCACAGTGATAAACAAGATGATGGAACAATACTGCAGACTGATGATTTTAAAGCAGTTGTAAAGGCTGTTTTTTTTCCCTTAATAAAGAAACGTGGTTTATTACCTGCTCTGTGCAATGGTACTGCACAGAGCAGCCCCTTACCTCCTCTTCTGGAGTCCCCTGTCAGTGCTATCTCCTCTTCCTCTTCTTAAGAGTGCTCCACAGCAAGCTGGCTGCTGTGGGGACACTCATCTGAGCGTGCTCCCAAGCCAGACTGTGTGTGCATCCATAAACACACACAGAGCAGCCTGGCCATGCCCACTACTCCCTTCCCATAGGATTTGACGAACAGTAGCAGGAGTTGATGACTATTGCTGCTCTCAGAGCCTTTTGTGAGTACTGGGAGAGCAAGCAGAGAGCACAGCGCTAGATCGAGAAAGGACTCAAGTAAGTGTTTTAAGAGGGGGCTTGGGGGCACAGCTATTGGATGTTTTCTACCTTTATGCAGAGAATTCAGGTTGTAAACCTCTGAAAGGAAAAATTAACAAAGCACATCCCACTATAGTGTGTATATGCCTGAATCCAAAGCATCACGTCTGGTTCCTTCCTCTCTGACCCCTCTTCTGTCTGCTATTTGCATGATTTACTTTCTAATAGATTAAAAGAGAAGTAAGGCCAAAGCTTGTTTGGCCATACTTTTCGTGTGGGTCGTAGGAGTGCACAGTCCTCATTAATTATTGTCCCATATTAGTCAGCACTTTCCTCCCTTCTGCCAGCAAAGCCTGTAACAAGAACTGCAAAGTGCTTGCTCAGCAAAAGCATCACGCAATTACAACGCCTGTTGACGTCCTCACGCCCACGCTGTGCTCCAGACCTTGCTGTCAGGCTTCCTCCATCTTGCCGGCTTGCCTGGAATGCCAACAGATGGTCTGCACTACAGCAGCTGTGTATGAACTTCCTCACAGTGGTGATTTAACCTTTGACAAATCATGTCATGCATAACATACTGTGTTTTTGTAAGTTACTTTACCTTGTGTGCAATAAACCTATACTTTTAGTCTACACTTAGAGGCCCCTTTCCTTTTTCTTTTTCTTCCACATGTTTTACCCTGGAACAAGCTTCATATCCAGAGGGAGGCAACCACTGTGGATGGACTAGTTCTGCTAATTATTAAGGACTTCAGTAGCCTAGTCCCCATAATTATTGTATTTTGATTTTGATATTCTACAGCAGTGTTTCTCAACCTTTTCAGTCAAGGCACCCTTTAAAATTATGGACAGTCCTGAGGCACCCTTTAAAATTATGGGCAGTCTTGAGGCAATCCATTCTAAAGTGGGGTGCCTCAAGACTGTCCATAATTTTTAAAAGGGCACCCCATTCTAAAATGTGAAAAACTATTCTAAAATTTTTGTATAATGCAGCAACATCCACACATGTAAACCACCCAACATTAGAGGTGATTTATTCTTCCGAAACAAATACACTTTTGCACACTGGTACTGACTAGTATCCCAATGTGTCTTTTCTCCCTCAGTTTTTCTCCATCACTGAGCTAATGTGACCCCAGAATTAATGGCGAGGGGCATGGGAGAGGCAACCTAGGATGCTGTGCAGGCAGCTAACATCCTCCTTTTACACTGATGATGTAATTGGTTGTCAGGACACCGGTGGGTAGAAGGTGCACAATGAAAACCTGTGACTTTTAGTAACTAAAATGCAGGCTTGTTGGACCCGCTGGCTTGTATACAAGTTTTGGGCAACTTTTAGAGATTTT
Source organism: Staurois parvus (assembly GCF_062004578.1). NCBI lineage: Eukaryota > Metazoa > Chordata > Amphibia > Anura > Ranidae > Staurois > Staurois parvus. The sequence goes on along the minus strand of NW_028318022.1, from coordinate 5,482,728 downwards.
GCCAAGGCACCCCTGAAAAAACCTTAAGGCACCCCAGGGTGCCTGGAAACCCTGGTTGGGAAAGACTGTTCTACAGTAATATTGATATTCTTACAGCTGTATTCCCTACAGTCACCATTTCATTCTAATTGGTTTTAATTTTATTTTATATTTTGCCATGATATGGATTATCTAATACAGTTTGACAAGGTTCCATAGTTCGCCTATAGTTCTATATATTTTCTTGTGCAGGAGTGCACTTACTTTTGCGCTCTTGTGACCCAGAAACAGCCAACAGTGTGCTAAAGTTTGCTGACGGCTGACTTCACAGAACTGCACCAGTCTCTGGGGATCCAGACAGAATCCTGACCGACAGCTGGCTTAGCCTCTCAGCACACCGCTGAGAGGCTAAAAAAAACTTTTGTATTTAGAACTGCTTTAACTCATCCAGTACAACACTGCAATAATCATTTCTTGTAAGAGACACAGAAACCTGCCTATTTTGTGCTAAAACATTATGGTGGATTTACTAAATTTTATCGGTGCCACCGTTAAACCCCCTTATGGGGTAATTTTACATTTTGTCAGATGGTTGTACGGATATGTAATAAAGCAGAGGGTGAGCTTAGTCTTTTAAACATGCAATAAATATAGATGTTAACCTGTTTGTTTTACAATGCTTTTACGATTAAGATGTGCCATCCATGCACTAAAACTTTCAATCTAGGTATAATTACACATGCTCTTTCCAAGTCTTCTTGTGCTAAGAGGTTAGTATTGACAATTCATAAACTGCTGCTTTTGCAATTTATGCTTGGATAGGATTTCATAGCTTAAAGACAAAAAGGGTCTGACCTAGACCCAAAAAGTAAATGGAATCATAAAATGTATTGTACATTATGAATATACTGCTTTGAAAGAGCAGATGAAATATGCCCAGCATCATTATACCCACTTACTCTAAGCCAAAGGTCTGCAAACTTTCAAAACAATGGGCCAGTTTCCTGCCCTCAAGCTTTACGGGGGCTGGACTGTAGCCAGTGGAAGAAGAAAATGCCAGTATTGGTGTCACGTACCTGGTTGGGGAGCCTGATGTGGAGAGGAGGCGTCCTCTTACTACTCCCGCTCGAAGCCCCTGATAGTGGGGACAGATGGCGCCAAGCCAGGAGTGGCACAAGTGCCGGGTGGGTCTTGAGATCACTGTAGGCAGGTGATGACCCAGAAGATTCAGATGCAGGCCAGGTGCGGGTGCAGGAACATAAGTGCAGCAGCAGGTAGGTATGGCGGCAACCAGGATACAGGCAACGTGCAGATACAGGAACATACGTGCAGCAGTGTCAGACAAGCAAGGTCAGAATCAATTGGGCAGATCAAGTACAAGGGAGCAGGTAAGCGGGTAGTCAGGGATAACACGGGTCGGTGCAGGCGGAGTTCTTTCTTAATCAGGGTCAGATCAGATACAGGCAACAGAATAAGGTTATCAAGTACAGCACATTGTAGACCAGAAGGCATAGGCTAAACTGTGTTGGTGATTTAAATTGCCGGCTTGCGGTGACGTGTATGCTATTGCTCATTCGCGTAACCACACGCTCCCATGCATGCGCACTCGCACCGCACAGCTGACAGGGATCCGGTGCCAGTGCATAGATGCGCTTTGGAGAAGGAGAGATCCCTGACAATTCATGGCAGTAAACCATGCCATAGGCTTGGTGGTCAGTGGAAGTAAGAAACAAAACCACACCACTGATTTCAGTGGAAGGAATAGTGCCCCAGAATTGGTGTCAATGGGAGAATCAGTTCTCCATCTTTGGTGTCAGTAGAAGGTATTTTGTCCCATCATTGGTGTCAGTGGGACACGTTGTGCTTTGTATTAGTGAAAGAAATAGTATCACAAGGGCTATATAAAGGCAAACAAAGGACCACATATGGCCCACAGGTCGCAGTTTGGAGACCCCTGCTTAAAGCTCATGTCCTTATAAGCACAGCCTTTGACAGGAGAGAGTTTGAGAGAGACTAGTGTAGTCACTGCTGGAGTGTGTTACTGTAGGCTTGTGTTTTTTTGAATGACAGTGCTCCTCTCCAGCTGTCGCCATTCACAATACAAGCTTCCAGCTACTATTATAGTCATCTCCTCCAGACTAGCTGGTAGCCGCAGGAAGTTGTGGGATCAGTCTTTTATCAGTATAAATTGGTAGCAGAGGAGACACAGAGCTGTATGGCATTGGGGGCTGCAGAATGGGGCAGAGGCTGTGGTTGCAGGGAAGCTACAGTGGGCACTGACAGGAAAAAAAATCCAACATTTCTAATTTCAAATTCTAAACCACAGCACAGATTTTAATGGAGACAAGTGCTAAGTGCATCAGTTCCCCTAGGGGGTCTATCACACCGTTTTATTTCTAGTGAGAGTTCTTTGAAGTAAAATTTGTTCTTCTTTCAAGATTCTTTTCACCCACTCATCACTGATGTAATGATCACTGATGTAATGATTACCCAGTTACCCTCAGATATGAAAAGGTTACTGAGCTATCTTATAGTACCTAAAATGTCCTCTTTATCTGCTGTTTTGCAGGCAAAGTAAAACATTTGTGAGTCTATGCACTACTAGCAGCAGCTTAATATAACTAGTTACCAATAAATAGTGTCTTACTATTGAATGGCATCAGGAAGTTGCTACAGAGTTATCAGGATAGTTACAAATGACTGTGTGACTGTGCAGCGTCAAAGCTGTTTGTGAATAATGTGGGTCTCCTGCTCATTTACAGCAAGCCCATTTATGGGAGAGCAGATTACAATTTTGGTTTTGCAGAATTGTCGATATAGCAAAACTTTAAAGTAGAACTGAAGGCAAAACCTTTTTTTTTTCACTTTACTCTAGATGATAATGGTAAACAGGACAAATAGAGAGGGTAAATCTTCCTAAGGAGGGCACAACCCGCAATACAAAACCTGATAGGTGTTCTAATTCCTTTTTCCCTCTCTACTCCATCTTAAAAAAAAAAAATCTGTTTAGTTAGAGAGTACTTTAATGCCACTGAGACCCTTTACACCAACACAAAATTAAAGTCAAAAACAGTAATGTTAATGTTTCCTTCCAGGGTGTTCCCAGCATCCCCCTGGGCTATTTGTTATTATTTTAACCAAGCTGTGAGTAAATCTTTACTATGAGTCTTGCCTCTTACCTTGTATCTGATTGATAACATTATCAATTGTGTGTTTAGTTATTTTACTAAATGTAGTAATATTTTCCAGGCTTAAATTGTTATATCCATTTATTCACTTGGGTGTATAATGTGGTGTGTATAATATTAAATCACAATTTCATTGCTGGCTTTTTTGTGAAGTTTAAAGCTATGATGTTTTAGGGCTCTTTTACTTGCACTATATTACCAGAAGTATTGGGACACCCCTCCAAATCATTGGATTCAGGTGTTCCAATCACCTCCATGGTCACAGATGTATAAAATCAAGCACCTAAGCATGTAGACTGGTTCTACAAACATTTGTGAAAGAATGGGTTGCTCTCAGGAGCTCAGTGAACTCAAGCGTGGTACTGTGATAGGTTGCCACCTCTGCAATTAGTCCATTCGTGAAATATTCTTGCTACTAAATATTCCGCGGTCAACTGTTAGTGGTATTATAACAAAGTGGAAGCAACTGGGAAAAACAACAACTCAGCCTCAAAGTGGTAGGCCATGTAAAATGACAGAGCGGGGTCAGCGCACAGTGCGCAGAAGTCGCCAACTGTCTGCATAGTCAATAGCTAAAGATCTCCAAACTGCGTGTGGCCTTCAGATTAGCACAACAACACGTAGAGAGCTTCATGGAATGGGTTTCCCTGGCCAAGCAGCTGCATCCAAGTCTTACATCACTAAGTGCAATGCAAAGCGTTGGAAGCAGTGGTGTAAAGCATGCCACCACTAGACTCGAGAGTAGTGTAGCCCTGTTCTCTGAAATGATGAATCACGCTTCTCTGTCTGGCAATCCAATGGGTCTGGGTTTGGTGGTTGCCAGGAGAACGATACTTGCCTGACTGCATTGTGCCAAGTGTAGAGTTTGGTGGAGGGGGGATCATGGTGTGGGGTTGCTTTTCAGAAGTTGGGCTTGGCCCCTTGGTTCCAGTGAAGAGAACTCTTAAGACATAAGCATACCAAGACATTTTGGACAATTTCATGCTCCCAACTTTGTTGGAACAGTTTGGAGATGGTCACTTCATGTGCCAACGTGACTGCGCACCAGTGCACATAGCAAGGTTCATAAAGACATAGATGGGTGCGTTTAGGGTAGAGGAACTTGACTGGCCTGCACAGAGTTCAGACCTCAACCCGATAGAACACCTTTGGGATGAAATAGAGTGCAGACTGTGAGTCAGGCCTTCTAATCTGACATCAGTGCCTGACATCACAAATGCACTTCTGGAAGAGTTGTTAAACATACCCATAGACAGACACACTCCTAAACCTTGTGGACAACCTTCCCAGATGATTTGAAGCTGTTATAGCTGCAAAGGTTGGACCAACTAAATATTAAACCCTACAGACATTTTTTAAAGTATCAGAGCTGCCATATATATGTGAACTAACTACATTGTAATGGTATTTGTTCTTTTTTCTGCTGGAAAACAGGCAAATGTTGTGTATAAATCATTTAAGAATTCCTATGGCCTTTAGCTATAAATATCATGTGCATTTATATAGTGAACATCTGTAAAAAAGTATTTTCACCTCTGTTTTTGCATAGTGGAGTAGATTTACTAAAATTGGTGAACTCATTGTTGTCTGTATTGGAGTAACTATAGTTCTTTATATGGAAATTTCAAACCCTTACTTCAGTACAGCTGTCTTTCATTTTTCTCATATAAATAAGATTGAATTTTGTTTGTATTTTTTCTTCACAGTTTTTGAAAATGAATTAAAATATCATACCTTTGCTGCCGAAGATGAAGAAGAAGATGAGGGGGAAAAATTTGAGTTTGATAGTGGAGATGATGCTCCAGAAGCTGATAGACAACCCACTCAAACAGCTGGGGGTGATCTCATTGACCTGGACTTTAAACTCCCAGATCCTCCTGGTAGGTTGATGTTTAAAGTGTATCTAACCCCAAAACCAGAAATGTAATGAATTGCAGATTACTAGTCATTGGTTCGGAGGCTGCATTGGCTTTCTTTTTTCTTTTGCTTTATTTTCACCTGATAATTTTGCAAATAATATACTTCCTGTTCCTGGGTGGCAAGGTCACTCCTCCACAGATCTAAGAAGGGGGTCATGGTTGTCACCTACTTTTGATATGGTCAAGAAACATTCCTGCATCTCTTTATCTTGATAACATGGGGGGGGGGGATACATGGCCTAACCCACCTTCGCTCTGCTAAAAAGTTTTTATGTGTGTCCCCATTGGAGAGATTTCTCATCACTTCATAGAGCAATAACTTTTCCCTGCCATAATCAAAACAAAATGAAACATTTTGGCTGGAGTTCCATGTGAGCTACATGTGAGCATTGGTTAAACTTTGTCTTGTAAAAGCAAAAGAGCATCACATTTCATCATTAACAAACTTCAAGTAGATTTCATGAAACCCTTTAAAAAAGACAGTCAGAAATTGGCATTAATGCGAATCTGTACTCTTACTTTGCTAGCGAAAAAAAGGGCAGAGCATTACCTCTCAGGGTTAGGTTACGTGCCATTATTCACTTGATAAATTGCACTCTGTCTAGGCTGCTGGAGGAGGGTAAAACAGTCAAATAACAAAGGCTTTTGTTTTATTCCATGTAATCCTTAAAGCGACCTTGGCAATATGACATTTCTGGAGTGTCTGTTATCAGAGTTTAGACAGGAGTTATGGGTGATTTCATTATGTACTTTCACAGTAATTCCATGCTGTTATAATGCAGTATTCATCTACACATTCATTTGGAATTAGAGTACTAAAGGTCACTGCATAACTGGTACAATCTGACATTTGTAAAGTGGTTGTTTCTAGCAGATTGGGTAAATCATAGAAAAAACTTTGTGTTACTATTTGAATGGAGTTTATAAAACATGATAACATTACACCAGTATTTCCGAACCTTGCATGAATGTCACAAACGAGTCCCCAAAAATATGCCACTCTTTTGTAAGCAATGTTTCCCATGTTTATCTTTGCTTAGCTGACCAAATGTGACCTTTGAGGCACTGGAGCATATTCATAAAGCATACAGCTGAACATTAGCTGGTGCATATTTATAGTGCATTCCCTTGGATTTTGTAGGGTGTAAATCTGGCCTTAGACTGGTGGAATTTTGGGGGGAAATTTTTGTTTAAAGAATGTTTCATTTTCTAATGGTTAATGGAGTCTAATCATTCATTTTTGACCACACGGACAAGAAAATTTGAAGGAGTAGGATGGAACTTTTTCTCTTGAACAAAGGAATTTCAAACAATAGATATGGTTTTTGTTTGGGAAAGTCCATTCACTCCAAAATTGAATGTTATAAGTATATATTTTTTTAAAGTACTATCAAATGACATTCATAAAGTCATTAAATGTACTTGTAATGAATATTTGATCAAAAATCCACTTGGGTATGGCCATTTTAAGATGAGCAATACTGCCAAATGGAGCTCTCCATAGTGCTGAAACGGTGTGTTAAATCTAAATTATGATTCGGCACTTATATTGATGGCAAGCTTGCAAAATATTTGGTTTTTATGATTAGTCATAATTAATATTAATATGTGTGAATGGTCTTTGACAAATGGTAGTATTTACTATTCTTCAATTATAGCTGAGACCAAAAGATATACAAGTTAAGCTGAAATAGTATATACTAGTTGAAGGTTGAGTATACTATATTTAGGCATAAAAGTATTTGGTAGTTATGTCAAGGTTATTAGAAGTGACTTACTATTACATTACGTATTTTAATGGTATCTGTGTATATTTAGTATACGTTTCTAACATTGATACATTTACGTCATTAGCTTATAATATTATGTACATCAGCATACATATGTTCCTGTCCATCAAAGACATTATGTGAGTGTCGTCCCCTCCCTTCTGTGCCATACAAGGTATTAAGATGACACACTCATGATGCATAAAGGGGGCCTTGAGGGACAGAGACACACACTTACACGCTACATAACTCTTGCATACACACGTCTGAGATGCTGGAACAGGTGCTGCAAGACAAGAGATCATCATTAACGTCACTTCCGTCTTCTCTCTCGGACTTTGAGTTGGACAAGGACATGAGAATCGCACATGGCAAGGACAGCCATGACAGATAATGGTGACTTTGTTTTAAACATTTGCTTGTCATTTTTACAGTAGTTTTATCTACATGGAACTGTTCATAATACGCTTTACATTGTTATTTGACACCATTGTGTGATAGAATAAAATCACACTTCATTTTTTATTTCAATGGCTCTTTCATTCATAATCGCCTCAAGACACTAGAAGAAGTATTATATGTGTCTAAAAATCCAACATGGTGCTCTTTTTTTTCCCTTACGGCACTGGTATTCCTAAGCAGGGAGCAGATACTCCCTGTCTTTTATTCTTCGCTAACATTCACTAGTGAATGGCATGAAATATATATTATTTATTACCAAATATTGTGTTAGGTCAGCAGTTTCACAGGAAGCCATGGAGAGACAGCTCTGTTTCACTACACACAGACACATACACATGCACACACACGCCTGGTGTTTTGGGGTGGTGGAATTCAGGGTGAGCCATGCCATGTTTGCATAAATATTTTTTGATTGAAAAAAATGAAAACTAAACTCCAACTGCTGAAAGAGTGAAAATACACTAAATCAGTTTGGATATGCTTTATAACATGGGTGAAGTTTGCCTAGCAAATGTGTTTTTAAATATATGTGCTAAACCTATAGCTATAACCTAATAATAAAAAAGTGCAGCGCTATAAATATAGATGTGACATAAAAATATAAATATATAAAAGTCCCAATGAAGGTGACCTCGGGTAACAATGCACACTGACCAGAAGTGCACATAAATAGTGCAATGTAGCAAGGATGGAGTTCAGATAGTCGTCATCAGTATGGGAAAGGGCAGATGTGTTCCCTTGATCAGTGAAGATCCACACGGTGAAGACAAAAAATGGGGCAGAATATATCCACTAGCCAGCAGAAAAGGAATTACAGCTCCACCAGAGAAAACCACCACTCCTCCACTGCACATCAACGGTATCTAGGAGAAAATGCTCCCCACCAAAGTCAGGGAGGCAGGTGAACCACTAGCAAACTTCACCTGCCTCCCTGACTTTGGTGGGGAGCATTTTCTCCTAGATTCCGTTGATGTGCAGTGGAGGAGTGGTGGTTTTCTCTGGTGGAGCTGTAATTCCTTTTCTGCTGGCTAATGGATATATTCTGCCCCATTTTTTGTCTTCACCGTGTGGATCTTCACTGATCAAGGGAACACATCTGCCCTTTCCCATACTGATGACGACTATCTGAACTCCATCCTTGCTACATTGCACTATTTATGTGCACTTCTGGTCAGTGTGCATTGTTACCCGAGGTCACCTTCATTGGGACTTTTATATATTTATATTTTTATGTCACATCTATATTTATAGCGCTGCACTTTTTTATTATTTTCATGTGAGGATTTCTTTTGGTTGTCCTGTGTGTTTCAGCTGCTTGTCCATTTAAAGCGCTCACTTTTTTGCTCTCTTCTTCATATAGCTATAACCTATAGCTGTACATTTCTGAACAGCCATATTTAAACCCATTGCCTTTGAAGTCTGCGGGACACAGACACTTACAGGAAGTGTTGATAACTTTGGTCCACTGCAGTGCTCAGTGGTTCCTCCTGCTGACCTCCACGTCATTATATGATCCATTAATGAGATGTAGGTAGACAGGAGGAACCGCTGGAGGAAGTAGGGATTAGACTTTCATTAGCTATTGATAATTTTTCAAATGTAAATGCTACTTTTATCTGAATGGCAAAAACAATTTATCAGAATATAAATACTTCTTTGTAGCGTTCACTTGAAAATACATCAAACGTGTTTGCTATAAGTAATCTGATATTTCATGGATTAACTTAAAGGCTAAGAACATATTAAATGTTACACCTGTATTTAGGGTGTAACATGTTTCTAAATCTCCCCCTACCCCCTGAGCCCTTCCCATGACAGCAGGTAAGAGTTCTTCTTCCCACAACTGCTCTCACATTTAAAATCAGTGTGGCTGTTCAGGGCTCTACCCGTACAGCCACATAATTTATTCACAGAGCCCTGTGAAAGAATAAACTACAAGTCCCGTCTGTCACTGTACTTTTCAACGAACTATGATCAGCATGCTGGTATTCAATTTTCAGGTCATTGTGATTTCCAACTGAGAGCCTGTGCAGATTGTGGGTACAATGCTTTGCAGGCTCCTGTAAATAAAAAATAATAAATGCACATTTTTTTTTCTGCAAAAACATGTGCATTTAATATTTTTTTAAGATGAACTTAGTCTTTAAAGAGTAGCTTCACTTTTGTGGAGTGATCTATGTATATTGCAAGGACTTTAACAAACATTGTGGCAGAGACTTATCTGCTTCTGTTCTACTGTGTCCTTGGAATACTAATTCCTAAATGGGAATGTCTGTGTTGAGTGCAATCAGTTGGTTCACTTTGCAGTATTCTAATGAGAAATGTTGCAGTGTTTGCATCCTTTTAGAAGTAAATAACCCTTAAGGTATATGTAAACCCTCATCTTGCAAAACAACCATTCAGTAAAAAATAGAAATGAAAAGAAAAGTGATCACAGTCCTCCCGTTCTCAACTGCATAAGAGTTGGGGGAGGAAAAACAGCATCACAGTGAACTTCACAGCAAAAGGCGGAGCGGGGGTGGGTGTCAGCAGAACTGTGGCCAGTTTTTAATAGAAAAGCAGAGGTACTGGCAAGAACACCAGGGATTTCACACAAAGGAAGCAATACAAAGAGAACAGGGTACTTTTTCAAAAAAGCACATGGTACAGCAGGTACATACCAGGAATAGGAAATGTTGGGTATACATACTCATTAAGCATTGCTTCACCAAAATAAAATTCCTATTGTAAAGGATGCCTAAAATTTTATTTGTATTGTAGTGCAGACTTCTGGAAAAATTAGAGAGCTGAGAAAATTTCTTTTTTGGGGGTATTCTGTACACCAACTGTGTATAAAAGTCCTTCACATTGCCATATTCCATTACATTTTACAGAAAATTACAGCACTGCAGATTAAAGTGGAAAGGCCATTTTTAATAGCATTAAATTACAATATGGATTGTGTAGTATTTGTATACATTATATATTTTTTTATTTTCTATATTTTTTTTCATGAAGGTGGAGTTGCCCTTTAAATCTGTCTTTTTTTCTTTTTTTTGCTATAGAATTGGATCAGCCAGACAGTGAAAATGTTTTATGTCAAGATCTGCAAGCAGAAAACGATTTGAACACAGCCCCAAGAAAGGTCAACCCTTACTCTGTGATTGACATTGCACCCTTTCAACCCTTTCAAGAAGGTGATTCTGCTACATCTCAAGAGCCTGAATCAGTGGATGGCAATACAAGTCCTCGAGTGCCAAGTGGTTATTCAGTTCCTGTGCCATGTGGGTATGCTGTGCCAAGCAACCTGCCTTTGCTGCTTCCTGCATACTCCACTCCAGTCATTATTCGTAACATATCCATAGATGAACAAGGTAAAACTGAATTGTTTTGTTTTCCCCTGCACTCTCCCTGACATTGAATAACGTAGGGAATTGTTAAGACCCCTGCCAGTTTTTTTTCACTGTCTTTTCTGTATCTTATAGATTTGCCATCACTTTCTATTTCGGAAATATTGCATGATTTTGGATTGCCCCTTATTTTCTTTCTTGGTCACAGTTACATAGTTACATAGATAGTCTGGCTGAAAAAAGACAAAAAGTCCATCCAGTTCAACCAAAAAAAAAAAAGAATTTATAATCCTATACCCAGAGGTGATCCAGAGGAAAGCAAAATAAATCCCAACAAAGCATGATCCAATTTGCTCCTACAGGGAAAAAAAATCCTTCCTGATCCCCTGAGAGGCAATCTCATATTCCCTGGATCAACTTTACCTATAAATGTTATATCCAGTTATATTCTGTTTATATAAGAAAGAATCCAGGCCTTTTTAAAAGCAATCCACTGAGCTGGCCAGAACCAACTCTTGAGGGAGTCTATTCCACATTTTCACAGCTGTCACTGTGAAGAAACCTTTCTGTGTTTTTTGGAGATTAAATTTCTTTTCCTCCAGATGTAAAAAGTGCCCCCTTGTCCTCTCTGATGACCTCAGGGTGAATAACTCTACACCGAGTTCACTATATGAACCACTGATGTATTTATACATGTTGATCATATCCCCCCCTTAATCTCCTCTTCTCAAGAGAGAATACATTCAGTTCCTCTAATCTTTCCTCATAGCTGAGCTCCTCCATGCCTCTTATCAATTTAGTTGCCCTTCTCTGTACTTTCTCCAGTTCCCCAATGTTCTTTTTGTGAATTGGTGCCCAAAAGTAAATTATATATTCCAGATGAGATTTTACTAATGATTTGTACAGGGGTAATATGATCTCTCTCTCTCTCTGGAGTCTATACCTCTTTTAACTAGCTGCCGACCGCAGATAGCCGAATGACGGCTGCACTGCGGCCGGCCAGTTCTGAGTGGACGTCATATGACATCCTCCCAGAATGCGCTCTCCTGCGCGCCCCAGGGGGCGCGCACCCGGCGATCTCCGTGATCGCTGTGTCCTACGGACACAGCTGATCACGTGATGTGGTAAAAGGCCAATCACAGCGGCCTTTTACCACGTGATCAGCGGTGTCCAATGACGCTGATCAGAGGGAAATGCAAGTGCCGGTTCGCAGCTGCACTTTCCTCACGCTGTCAGATCGTGAGGAAAGTACTGCCGAGAACCGGCAGTTGTCAGAGCGGGGATCGGCACCGATCATCAGGGCACTGATGATCAGTGCCCTGATGATCGGTGCCCAGCAGTGCCACCCGCAAGTTCCGCCCCTTCTGTGCCCAGCAGTGCCCCCACTAGCTCCGCCCACCTGTGCCCAGCAGATCACCCACCTGTGCCCAGCAGTGCACCCACCTGTGCCACTCTGCAGTGCCACCTACCTGTGCCCAGAAGTGCCACCTACCTGTGCCCACCAGTGCCACCCACCTGTGCCCACCCACCTGTGCCCACCAGTGCCACCCACCTGTGCCCACCCACCAGTGCTGTCCACCAGTGCCACCCACCAGTGCAGCCCAGCAGTGCTGCCAGTCAGTGCCACCAGTCAGTGCCCAGCGGTTGTGCCAGTCAGTGCCGCCAGTCAGTGCCCAGCAGTGCCGCCAGTCAGTGCCCATCATCAGTGTCACCTATCAGTGCCGCCTATCAGTGCTGTCTATCAGTGCCGCCTATCCGTGCCACCTCATTAGTACTGCCTATCAGTGCCATTTAGTGCTGCCTATCAGTGCCCATCAGTGCCGCCTATCAGTGCCCATCAGTGCTGCCTCATCAACGCACATCAGTGAAGGAGAAAAATTACCTGTTTGAAAAATTTTATAATAGAAACAAATAAACTTTTTTTTTTTTTTCAAATTTTTTGCACTTTTTTTATTTATAGCGCAAAAATTAAAGTGCCCAGTGGCGATTAAATACCACCAAAAGAAAGCTCTATTTGTGAGAAAAAAATGATCAAAATTTCATATGGGTGCAATGTTGCATGACCGCGCAATTGTCAAAGTGCGGCAGCGCTGAAAGCTGAAAATTGGCCTGGTAAATAAGGGGGTATAAGTGCCTGGTAGGCAAGTGGTTAATACAAGAGAGGATTTTGCTCACTTTAGAAACCGGTTATCACCAGTACAAAAAGAGGGACATGGATAACAGTAGTTCACTTCTGACCCTTCTCCACACTATTCAAAACAAAAAAAAAAAGTGTTACATTTTATTAAAATACTGCTGATGATTATACAATATAAGGAGGAGTTAGATATTGTTAAAGTGGCAACAACTTTTATTGAATTGGTTTTTAATAAAAACTTTAAATGAGGACTGCAGTTAAGGTGGTGCACCATGACAAAAGTAACTTGTGTAAAATACTTAATTTGATGTGTCACTGTGAAGATCCAGCACAGGAATGTTGTTTAGGTAATCTCCTTATTGTCCTGAGCGTGTATTGGGTGATTTTTTTTTTTTAGCAAATTCAAAGTAAATTGAGATTTTGGACTTTACAATAGTGTTATACCATAAATACAAGCCAGAGCAATTTTTACATTTCTGCTATGGATCTGTTTATTTGCCAATAACTTTGTCATTACTTAAGGTAAAAACGTAATACATATATTGTTTTTTTAAGGACAAACAATGCTTTCTTTTCATGAATATTGTCTTGCAACATTGATTTTTTTTTCACAATCCTTAATTAAACATAACAAGATGCACTTTTTCTCTTTTTGAGCTGTGTTCGTTTAAAAATAAATAGTTTTTTAATGCACATAAAAAGTGCAGATTTTATTCTGTAATTTGTCCTGTTTTAAAATGACAGTACAATTCGGATTCTGGTACAAAGCATTTCAAAATTATTTACAAATGAAATTAGTTTTTGTTTTTTTGTTTTTCAATTTTCGCCTTTTTAAATGAGAAATTTGTAAATATGTTGAAAAAAAGTGTTTAAAGGTTAAAAATATTAATGAACATAACAAACTAAAACAAAGAAAGTTTAAATATTATTAGTTAATAAAATAGAAACTAACAAAACAAAATCGGCAGGAAAGTAATAACTGAATGGAGATAAATGAGTTAATTAGGGCTGATTAGAGTAAACTAAGGGGTTAAATAGAGGAACATTTAATTAAAATTTTTTTTTTTTACTTGTCTGGTTGCTTTAACTGACTTCATCTGCAGATCAAATTCATCCCTTTTGATCTGTAGATGAATAAACAGATACAAAATGAAACATTGTTTTATATGAGCAATGTTGTTGATAAACATTTCCAGACTGCTTTTCTTTGACAGCTCCAACTGTCAGAATTTTCTTTGTGTACTAGACAATACTGCTTTGATTAATCAGAGCTGAATTGCTGAGTACTGTGACAGGAGGTCCTGGAAGCAGGGCAGAAAGACTGGATTTATTACACACACCCTGTGGACAATGATGACAATCATTCGTCAAGAGTCTGCAACTGGTTAATCCTGTTATTTTTGTCTTTTGATTTAATTTTTTTATACTTATCTTTGGTAAACCAGGTTAACTAGTAAAACCATACATAGCTGGTAAGCCTTTTGCATGCTCTTCCTTAAAATCCTCTGCATTATAAAAAAGGTACCTCTGATGAAGTGTATGCCACATCCATGATCACTGCCCATTCTTTAAAATGTACAATGTTATTCATTTCAAAAAGTATAGCTCTAACTATACTTCTGATCCACTATGGAGTGTTGTGTTCTCATACACAGGATATTGTTTATCTGCCATCTTTCTCGTTGTCCATTCACACAAAGACATGTATTATGTGAATGGTTTACAATAGAGTTCTGCTTTTATTTAGGATTTAGATGTACTTCAAGCAATAATGATCCCTATGAGAATGTATATTGTATCTAGTTCAACTCAATCTAAATCAAGTTATTTCAGTGGAAGACATGGCTGTTACAACCATTTTTTAAACTGATGATGGATTGTACATGTTGTGAATTAGGATTTTTGCTGATACTGAAGCTGTTCCTTCTTTTGCTGGTATTAGACAGTGTTGTACAGTTTCATTAAATGTAATCTTATGTGAGCTCAGTGTTAATATAAACTGTGTGATGATCCTTTTGGTTGAATATATACAAACCCTAATTTCTAGCACTTTACTTTTACTGCCATCTACAGGGGTTCAGGAGGAAGTGCCTAATCCTCACTTTCATGTTTTGACTGACAACCATCATTCAAGGTAAACCGTGATGCGAGATTAGTAACTTGTATATTGACTTTTTCATAGTCAATTCATATATATCAATTGTACTTAAATTTTTCAGAAATCACTGATTTCTCTCACACAGGAAATTAAGTGTAAAAAGAGACTGCACAAGTAAGAGAGTGAAGTTACTGATTTCCTGCACATATAGGAAGGGAAGAACAGGAAAAAACACCATTTAGATGTGTACCCTGCCCATCTCCAACTTCCATTATTTATGGCAACAATTAGACCTGCACTCCAACATACTTGCTAGTACTTAAGTATATGGTCTCAGTGCCACGGATACCTATTGTATAGTGAGATCTACATGTGGCTATGTTCATTTTATTATACTAGACCAAACCTTTTCTTCATGTAAAGGATAAGTTCATATTTTAACATAAAATAATAAATGCACATTTTTTTGCAGGTAAAAAAAATTAGCATTTTTATTTTTTGTTTTAGGAGCCTAGAAAGCATTGCACCAGAAATCAGCAGATTGCTGGTGCCATGCAGAGCTCCTGCGGACTGTCAGTGTAATCTGTCTACTTGTGCATCATACGAGCAGGTAATTTTACACTTACAGGCAGAATCAATGAACTGCCACAGTGTTCAGCAGTAACTTGGTAGTTCACTGAGAACTACAAAACGACAGCTGCAAAGGCTGTCAGGACTTGAAGATTCCCATTCACAAAATTCTGTAAATGAATGACGCAGCCGGGCATGTGTTTTTTTTTTTTTTTTTTTAAACTGTGACAGCTAGCGGGGGGAGAAAATCCCCTGCTAGCCATCACAATGGGGGATCAGCTGGGTGTGGGGGCTGGTCCTACTGTTACATGTTATTGAATATGTTAATGTGTTAAACCAATCCTGTGCTGTGAATAACGAAATTAAAACAAAATAAAAATAGTGGGTCGCCTACACATTACACATACTCATACCATTGTGTCATAGCAAATCCAGAAATATATAATAGTGTCGCGCTCCACTGACAATCAACGATGTGTGATATCAAAACCAAAACAAATTCTGCATAAAGATACAATATCACTATTGCAGCAAAACAAATGTCCTTATTTAATCCGTGACTTCACACTCCTTCTGGTGATACAACAGAAATTATTTGTGTGCAATTTGTGATATCAACCAAATGTGCACCTTCACTGGCTGTGCTCACCTGGTATATATGACCAAACTTAAGTGAGGTCATAAAAGCCTTGTACCCCTTTAGTTGGACTTAAAACTGGATGGGAATGTCACTCTTAGGACTCTTCCTCTATAGATGTATGTACCATAATGTGTAATGAAAAACATAGTGCCTTATCTTCTTTTTAAAACATTTATTTTTTAATCGTTCTCTCTGAGCATAAAGTAGTTCTTCAGTCATTGTTAGAAACATTAAAACTCATTTCCCAGTTCTTTTGGAAAATAAAAAAACACCATAAAAAGTGGATTGTAATACAAGAACTATTGAAGAATTAAAGTATAACTACAAGCAAAACCTTTTTTCTTAATTTCTGGATAGAATGGACAGGGATTAGAACCCCTATCAGTTTTTATTCCTGTCTGTGCCCCTGTTAGGGAGATCCACCCTTTCTATTTGTCCTGGTTACCATTATCATTGAAAGTGAAAATAAAAGAAATCCTAAATTTTGAGTTGTCCCCAGAAAAGTAATAGAGGGGAAATCTTCCAATGGCGACACTAGTTCTGGTAACCTGGGGGTCCCCAAATAATTCCCCTAATTTGCAGGGATTTCCTTTCACCTCCTGTTTGACTTTGGGACAGGAAGTGAAGGCAAATCTCCCCAATGGAGAAACAGGTGATGAAAAAAAAATCTGACATGAGTTGTAACCCTACCTTTGCTCTATCTAAAATGAAAAAGAAAGTTTTGCCTATAGTTCTACTTTAAAACATGTTATTTTTTTTACGCATATCATGCAATTAAATGCTCTTACAACCTTTAATTCTCTTTAAAGTGAGGACTTTCAGGCATCAAAAGAAGAGGATGTATTGGCCAAGTGGGTTTCAGATCCAGCAAACACAGAATGGATGGAAAGTAAATATTTTAATGTGCTTTTGTTTAATTATATAACCTTTTTATTATCTGCTCTTTCTGTTCATTTGCCCACAGCATTACTTTACTTATTACTGCACTTTGCATTTCACTGATTTATTTTATCCAAATGAAGAAAAAAAAAAAAGCATCTTCACTGAAATTGGCGTTCACGTTTCAGTGGAACTGGGTTTAGATTCAACCAGGTCTATTCCATTATCAAGGATGGCAACAGAGAGTGTTCTGTCCACCCCCAGTACAACTCACTGAAAGCAGTATTAAAGCCCAAAAGCAAACATTTATTATATTGCAGCTTGCCAATTCTTAGATGTGATGGTTGCATTCGTTTTTCTTTTTTTAGGTTTTCTTTCTTTTATTTTCTCCAGACATTCGGCCAGTAAGTCTGTTATTTTTCACAATAACAGGCTGTCCTGCAGATTTGACAGAGTGTTGAGACAAATCATTTAAAACTGAAAGGGGTTCTTACAATGATCAGCTTTTATTAATTTCTGTATAACCTTTTTCTCAAAAGGAACTGCTTAAAAAGTGTTAGCTGGAGGTTTATTTTGAGTTTTGTTAGTGGATCTCAATTTGTTACTACATTTGACACAACCCCACTGCCCCCCCCCCAAGATTAACAATGCTGCCATCCAAAGGTGTGCCCCTCTGCTCCTTCATCCAGAGTGGGAGCAGGCAGTATGCTACTGGCTAGATCACTAGTTAAAAACGGAGAAAAAGCCTAAAAAAAGAAAACTAATGCAGCCACCACATCTAATCATTGGTAAGCTTAAATATATAATATTTTTGGATTTGAGTTTATTATTGCTTTAAACATGTTCTTCCCATGGGTTTCTCCCTTCCATGGGTTTCCTGTGAGTACTTAAGTCATACATGGATTAAAATTCAGCTAGTTCAGCAAGGACCAGCCAATTTTTGATCCATGTATGGGCAGGCTGGTTGTACAGAAGTCGATATACTGAGCCATGCTGTTAGATTAATAAAAATAACTTTTTAATGTTGGGAAAGTGAAGGAGGGTTTTAACCCCTCTCCGTTTTTTGGTTGTTTTTTTGCCATCCCGTTTTGTGTCCCATTGGGACAGTTCCCTTCGCTTTCTGTCCCATAACCACAACAGGAGGTGAAAGGAAATTCCTCCAAAGTGAGGAAACTCCTTGGCACTCACCAGGGTAACTGGCATTAGGGCCCTTTTAAACTGTCTGCACATTAAATGAGATTGGTTTAGTGTGAGTGCAGCTGTCTGTTTCGACTGCAGTGAGCCATAGTCAGGGGTAAGTGTGACATGCACTAGTCACCACACTATGTGTGAATAGGCCCCAGTAGAAGATTTCCCCTCCTTTCCTCTTCTGGTGTCAACTCAAAATTAGGAATTTTCTCTCACTGTCACCTTCTGTGAGAACGGTCAACAGGACAAATAGGGAGGGTGATGGGGGCACAGACAGCAATACATCCCTTTTAATACCTCCACACTATCCAAAACTAAAAAAAAAAAATTGTCTTCAGATAAAGAGGTTCTAAAGGTTAATTTTTTAAATATTTTTTTTAAATAACCTGTTACATACGTACCTTCTGTGTGCAGTGGTTTTGCACAGAGCAGCCTGGATCCTCCTCTTCTCCGGTGTCCTGCAGGCTCTCCTGGTCCCTCGCTCCTGTCGGGTGCCCCCACAGCAAGCGGCTTGCTATGGGTGCACCTGCTGCTCCATGTGTGCATTCACACATGGAGCTGTGGCTTGGCTGCCCCGCTCCTCTCTCCTCATTGGCTGACTGGCTGTGATTGACAGCAACAGGAACCAATGGCTCCCGCTTGCTGTTTCAATCAATTAGGAGGCAGAGACCCCGGGACAGCCGAGACTGTCATTCACATCGCTGGATTGTGATGAGGCTCAGTTAAGTATTGAGGGGGCTGGGGGCTCTAATACACACAGAAGGTTTTCTACTCCAATATAGTGATATGACAAGTATACAGTAATCATTACTGTATACATGTCATCACTATACTGGCGTACAGGGGAGCTGGGATATACATAATGTATGCATGTCATATCACTATAATGGAGTACAGAGGAGCTGGGATATACATACTATACACATGTCATATCACTATAATGGAGTACAGGGGAGCTGGGATATACATACTGTATACATGTCATATCACTATAATGGAGTACAGGGGAGCTGGGATATACATTACTGTATACATGTCATACCACTATAATGGAGTACAGGGGAGCTGGGATATACATACTGTATACATGTCATATCACTATAATGGAGTACAGGGGAGCTGGGATATACATTACTGTATACATGTCATATCACTATAATGGAGTACAGGGGAGATGGGATATACATTACTGTATACATGTCATATCACTATAATGGAGTACAGGGGAGCTGGGATATACATTACAGTATACATGTCATATCACTATAATGGAGTACAGGGGAGCTGGGATATACATTACTGTATACATGTCACATCACTATAATGGAGTACAGGGGAGCTGGGATATACATTACTGTATACATGTCATATCACTATAATGGAGTACAGGGGAGGGGGGATATACATTACTGTATACATGTCATATCACTATAATGGAGTACAGGGGAGGGGGGTATACATTACTGTATACATGTCATATCACTATAATGGAGTACAGGGGAGCTGGGATATACATTACTGTATACATGTCATATCACTATAATGGAGTACAGGGGAGATGGGATATACATTACTGTATACATGTCATATCACTATAATGGAGTACAGGGGAGCTGGGATATACATTACTGTATACATGTCATATCACTATAATGGAGTACAGGGAAGCTGGAATATACATTACTGAGTAATGTATATCCCAGCTCCCCAGTACTCCATTATAGTGATAGGACATGTTGTATACAGTACTTACTGTCCCCCGTGGCGGTGGAGAGGGTGTCTCCTCTCCGCGTAGGAGAGCGGACCTCTCCTGCACCTGTACCCTCGGCGGCGGTGCCGCAGAAGCCAGGAAACCGGAAGTTGTAAACCGGAACTCGGCTTCACAATGAGGCTTGGAGCGCAGGTGCAGTCGCTCCATGCTTCATCTGTGCTTACCACTCGCAGCGAGGAGAAATTCCTCTGTGGCGAGCGGGTGAGCGGCTTTTTCAAGCCCTGATCTACAGTGTATGTTGATTACATTCTAACTTTACACATAATTCCTTTTCTTGTTGTATGCATTCCATAAAATACTACCACTAACCTACTAACATGTCATGCCTTTGAACGTTACATGATATTCAACAAAATATTTATTTGTGCACTGAAATTAGTTTTTTTACCTAATATGGGATGTATATTGTTTTTTTATCTTTTTAGATCCTGATGAAGTTATTTATGATGATGTACCTAGAGAAAATTCAGACTCTGCAACAGGTACTCAAATGATTACACTGCATTGTGTTCATAAAAAAGTTAATAAAGACTGTCGGGGTCAGTCCTGCTTCAGACATCCATTAGTAACTCATCAGGTGGCTCACCTGTTTGGTTTGTCTGAAATATATATATGAGGGGCGTTCAAGTCAAATCGGAACTTTTCATTTCACAGGTATACATAAGGATGCTAGCGTGGCAGTACTACACGCAGTAGTAAGTGGCAAGTGTGTCCTCTTACTTATAGGCAACACACGTCATGGGTCAGTCCAGAAATTGTTCATCAAGATGGCAGACAACAGTGTTCGTGTTAGTGATGAGATGCTCAGCTGCTGTAAGTCATTTGAATGGTGTAAACGGTTCAAAGATGGCTGTACGTTCTTCAGTGACCATCCCGGCTGTGGTGGTTCCCAGGATTTTCTACCTCGTGGTGCCACTATCAACAGTAAATATTACTATCATGTTATGTGCATACACATCTGTGGAAAAAATGGCCTGCTTTGATCTCTAAGTGTGTCCTGTTTCTCCAGGACAACGCACAAGCTCATACTGCTCACCGCACTCCGTGCACATTACAGCAACTCGGCTGAGAGGTGTTGCCACATTCTCCATTCCTGGACCCCTAAAAGAATTCCTTGGAGGTCAGCATTTCATCACTGATGACAAAAGTGAAGTGGGCTGTCGTAGAATGGTTCAGGTGTACTGACAGATATTTCTATGCCTAAGCGTTCCACGCATTAGTTAAACACTGGTATAAGTGTACGGGTAGCAGAGGAGTATGTTGA
Organism: Staurois parvus; assembly: GCF_062004578.1. Classification (NCBI taxonomy): domain Eukaryota; kingdom Metazoa; phylum Chordata; class Amphibia; order Anura; family Ranidae; genus Staurois; species Staurois parvus. The sequence continues at coordinate 5,461,535 of NW_028318022.1, read as the reverse complement.
AATATAAATGCAGTTTCCACTCCTTGAAATTTGTTCTTTTATTATATAAGCTCAAAAGTCCCAGTTTGACTGGAACGTCCCGAGTATGTATATATGTGTGTGTATATATATATGTATGTATGATATATATATATATATGTATGTGTGTGTGTGTGTGTGTGTGTGTATGTATGTATGTGTATATATATATATATATATATATATATATATATATATAGCGAGAGAGAGATGGAGAGGTCTTTTTTTCATAAATTATATTAATTAAGCGCACATTTGCTGGTTATGCTTTTTTTTCCCTAAAATATTCAATGTGTTACACTTACCTGCTCTGTGCAATAGTATTGAACAAGCTGTCCCTTTCCTTCTCTTCTGGTGCTTCCCACCAACGCTCTCGGCTCCTCGTGCAGGCTTGATCCCGAGCCAGGTTGCGTGCATCTATAGACACACTCACACACACACTGCACAGCTGCACAGCCATTTTCTCTTCACAGGAATTGATTAACAGCAGCAGGAGCCAATGGCCCCCACTGCTGTCCTTAATTCCTGTGAGGAGAGAGGGCAGAGCTGCCTTGCATGCACAGTGCTGGATTGAAATATGACTCAAGGTAGGTTAGTATTTATTGGGGGGGGGGGGCTGGGAGGTAAGCTGATCATGCAGAGAATGTACACTAAAAGCCTTATACCTTTAAACCACTTTAATATTAAGTCTAACCCAGTATCCTCTTGTCTTAGATCCTGAGGAAATGATTTATGATGATGTGGAAAATGGTGAAGAAGGCAGAACCAGCTCTTTGGATTATGGCTGGAGTTCTAGTGAGTTTGAAAGCTATGAAGATCAAAGTGATTCTGAGTCAAAGCATGGAGTTCCCATTTCCTTCCTCCGAGGAGGCAGTAAAAGACATGTAAGTTTGTTACTATTTATTTATTACTATTTATTTAGCTATTTATAGTTATTTGTTTTATCTGGAAAATGTTGGCTCTACTTAGGGGCCAGTTCACTACTCCCAAGACAGGATAAAAAATATGGTTCCCCTGTAGCAAGGGGACTGATGGGAAATTTGTCCAGTACTGTATTTATACCAGCCTATATGCTACGGCTTTGAGGTCATCCTTGCCCTCTCGCCTGCCACAAGTATGTTCTAGACTGAAACCCCTATCAGAACCAATGGAGCCTACATAATATAGAGTGTGCCTGGAAATCACAGGTTTTAGTCATGTTCATTATTTATTTATTTAAATCATTTATTTTACATTGATTGATCATTTAAATTTTTTATATTTATTTAACATCAATGTTAAACTGTTATTTGCATGCTCCTGTCATTTGGTTCTTTAGACAGTGCTTTTGATATATTTTTCTTTCATGCATAATAGAACTGTACCGCTTGTGGGTACTTTGATTACATGTCTATGCTGGACGAGGGTACATTTCCCTACGCACCATCTGGCCAATTGATGAATCTAAAATATAACCTTTATTCAAATCTATAAAAAATGTATGCTCAGCTGTAATTAATGCCCATTGGAGTGGAATGTGCTGTGCGCAATATGACTGGATACCATTGCAATTATGTACCTTGCATACAAATGGTTAACACCAGACCAAATCAAATAACATACCATTTTAAATGAATTGATGGCATAAACAGAGACACTGTGGATTGATCACAAGCCTATCAGCTTGATTATATAATCTCTATTAAGGAAATGGAGTTACCCCATGGGCAAAGCTAATTAGATAGTATAATCTATCTTGCTACAGACATGTAATACGGGTACACTCATCCACAGGCTTAAATGTCAGCCTCTCATGGACAAGACCCATACATCACCATATAGAGACAAAAATACCTCACTGTCTTGAGGAATGCAAATGATGCACTGTAAAACAAAGTACAGACCTCTCCAAAAAAGGGGAGAGAGGAGTGAATACCATGTGCATTCAAAAAGTGCTCCCAAAGAAAGATCCAAAGAAAAAATTAGTTTGATTTTTTTTTTCTTTGCGTATTTCTTTGGGAGCACTTTTTGAATGCACATGGTATCCACCTCTCTCCCCCCCTTTTTTTTTTTTTTTTTTAGAGGTACTGTACTGCGTTTTACAGTGCATCATTTGCATTCCTCAAGACAGTACATTCCACTCCAATAGCCATTAATTACAGCTGAGCATACATTTTTTATATATTTGAATAAAGGTTATATTTTAGATTCATCAATTGCTCAGATAGTGTGTAGGGAAACGCACCCTCGTCTAACATTTGTTATTTGCCAAAGATGATGATTTACAATTAGGGCTTAGTTCAATAGTTACTTTGATTACATGGTCAAAACACTTCCTAGAAGAAAATGTCATATTCACGATTTCATAATTTAGTCTGGGTGTGTTGCTAAATTGTTCCGCCTGGCAGTACTAGGGTCATTTGTTCGAATCCCAACCACGGCACCACCTGCCTGGAGTTTGCATGTTTTCCCTGTGCCTACATGGGTTTCATCCGGGTACTCCAGTTTCCTCCCACACTCCAAAGACCTGCTGGTAGGTTAATTGGATCCTGTCTAAATTGGCTGTAGTATGTGTATGTATGAATGTAAGTTAAGGACCTTAGTTGGTTAGGGACTGGTGTGAATATACAATATATATGTAAAGCGCTGTGTAAATTGACAACACTGTGTACAGTAAGTACCTGTAATAAATAATAAATTCTTGAATAATCAAAGTGAAAAATGTTTTTGTTTTTATACAGGAACTGCAAGATAGCAGTGAAATAGTTGAAATTCATACATTTGAGATGTTTAACATGCTGAAATATTTGTGATTCTGTTGCTCTTGTTTTGGATTTGCAAACAGCTGCCAAACTGTGTGCCATTATTTCCTGACTGAGCTTTGTAGCCTCATGTATCACCTCCCTGTGTTTGCCTTGCTTTTTGGACAGCTGCAAAGTTGCATTGGGGTGGGGTGGGCTGTGCAGTGTGGCAAAAAATGTGAGTCACAAGATTGGCTGAACTGAATGATAGATCCTTTGTCCATTAAAAGAACCATGTATTTCACCTTGCTTAAGGTACAATTTAAAAAGTTTTTCCATTTGGGAAAAAAGGAACATATAGAGTGCTTTAGCTTTCAGAAGAAGTCGCGCATATGCGCTACTCCCAGGGGCGGACTGAACATTTGGAAACTCGGGCACTGCCCTAGGGCCCAGGGTCAGTAGGGGGCCCCATGAGATGCCCCTGGTACCTTTTTCATTGGCTTTTTTGAGTTTGGGCAAGGACACAGGGGCCCCATGATTCCCTATTGCCCGGGGGCCCCATGAGTTGTCAGTCTGCCCCTGGCTGCTCCTTTCATGTTCTAGGAAAAATACTGAATTTAATCCTTTTTTTTCTTCAACATCTGACACACTTCTGCGATTGTACAATTCCTGGTCACTTGCTGTGTTCAGTGGTCTGTTTTTGCTTTTTGCATCATTACTGTGTTCTGGAAAGGGGCATGACCAAGCCAGCCATATATACCTATTTTTGTTTATAACTTTAGATGCTTATTATATTTCTGAACCTTACTGTGTTTACATGTGGTTTTCACTGAAAGAAATAATATATGCTTAGTTAAAATTTCTAAAATTTGTGATGGGCTTGCTTTATAAGTATAGTCCACCTTTTGACAATGTTTCATTTTACACCAATAGTTTACTTATACCTCACCACACTTGTAGTTCAGTGTTTGCTTGCTCCAGCCTCCTAACGGGCTGGACGAAGTGTTTGCAGAGGTCTGTACATTGCAACTGCAATGCACCTATCACAGTTGCAATGCTGGGCAGTGTTAAACACAAAAATTCAATAAATGCACATTTTTTAATTTGGGTGCATTTATTGCATTTTTGCAAAGGATGAACTTTAAGTACTCCTTAATAGTGACCTCTGGTATGTGTATTTGGATAAAGCTATAGCCATATAACTGAGTACTGTGAATGAAGGGAAGCAGTTGATTGGCATGTTTTAATAATTTTGCGCACATATAGAAGGATGCACTAAAATAGTGGAGTTTTTTGGTTGGTATGGTTTAATATTTTTGCACATGTATAGTAGAGCTCTTGGCCTGCTTGTCTACTTAGAGCTACATTTTCTTACAAGAAAAAGCTACCTTGCTTGTGCTTCAGTTGTTATAAGTCTCATTTTACAGGCCAGAGTATGTGTTTCTCAGTTACACTCTGCAGTGAGCCAAGGAATGATGTGTTAGGCCAGGAATGCATTACATTTCTGAGAGTGAAAGAGAAAATGTGTAATAGATTTATAGTAGAAGATTTTTGTTCCATTTGTTACAGAGAATAGCTTTGTTATTCTGTTATTGTCCAATTTGATTCATCAGTTAAAGTGGGACTAAGCCTCTTAGTCAACATTTTATGCTACTAGCCTTAGTAAATAGATAGGAGGGTATACTATATTTACTTGTTTTAAAGGCAAATTTGTCTTTATTACGTTTTCAACAGTTTAACAATACATAGCATGGAGGAAAAATGAAAACAGGTACAAGTGTACATACATAAGAAAAGCCATCGCACAAATGTGACAATGATTCATGTGAATAGGTGAAAATAGTTCCAAGGATCAATAACATATGGCATGTATTACGGAGATATGAATAAATATAGTGTTAAGGAGGGCATCCACGACGAGATGTAGGAGACAAAATGAGCTAGTTCCATATAAACTAGTATATGAATCTGAATCCAAACGAAAGCAAACTAAGAACAAGACAAAACCAAAAAAAAGGGGGGGGGGAAGAAAATAGTAGGAGAAGAGAAAAAAGGAGAAGTCAGTTGGAGAGATAAAGAAAGATAAGAAGAGAGGGGGATCGGGAGATGGGGATGGCAAAAAGCAGGACCGAGGCTGTCCTCTTCCAGGATCCCATCGGGACGACCCCATCAGCCACATCCGATGTGAGCCACGGGGCCAAACCGGTGGACCCCCCCAGAAAAATGAAATCGGGGGAGCAAGCACAAATCTGTCAGGGCCCGACAGGGGAACACATCTCTATCTCTGTTCTATCATACAAGAGGGTTTACGGAAGGGTCTGGGAAACCAATCCAAGCATCTGAGCTAGTAAAGTGGCTCTATAATATAACTCACAGTCTGGCAAACCCACTCCGCCTCCGAGCTTCGGGTAAGTGAGTAAACTATATTTTATTCTGGAAAATCCTGGTGCCAAATAAATCAAATCGAAAGGGAGCATAGCGATAGAAAGCTCTAAAGCACGGTAATCAGTTTAGTTTGAAAAACGTATAGCAACTTAGGCAAGATATTCATCTTGAGGGTGTTGATGTGGCTGAACCAGGGCAGGGCCAAGGCACCCCATGAAACCAGGTCTGTGCGAATACGGCGAAGCAGGGGTAAATAATTAAGGGAGTATAGAGCATTAAGGTCAGCAGAAATCATGACCCCTAAATATGTAATAGCCTTTGGTCGCCATTGAAAAGAGAAGTTAGAACGTAGATTCACCAATATATGGTCAGGTAAGGAAATATTCAGGACCTCTGTTTTAGAGATATTAAACTTGAAGTTACTGTAGAGACCAAATCTGTGGAATTCATGGAAAAGACTAGGGAGTGAGGTAAGTGGCTGTTGGACGTAAACCAAATGGTCATCTGCATATAGGGATAGTTTATGGTGTGTGGAGGGAGTGCGGACGCCCAATATCGAGTCATTAGCTCGAACAGCTCTCGCAAGATGTTCCATTACTAAAACAAAAAGAAGGGTCGAGAGGGGACAACCCTGTCTAGTTCCATTCGATATGGGAAAGGGTGGAGAAACCGTACCATTCACCAGGACAGATGCCAAAGGATGAGAATAGAGGGACATAATCTGAGCTAGGAAACGCGGACCCAAACCTATCTGTTCTAGGGTGAGACTAAGAAAATGCCAATCTACGCGATCGAATGCCTTCTCAGCATCAAATGAAAGGAGGCAAGCCCTTAAGTCATGCTGCTTAATATAAGAAATAAGGTGAATTGTTTTGGAAGTGTTATCCCTTGCTTCACGATCATGGTGAATCAAGGTTGGTAAAAAAGGAGAGAGGCGGTTCGCTAGAGTGTTTAGCAAAAAGCTTAACGTCCAGATTAAGAAGAGAAATCGGGCGATAGCTACCGCAGAGAGAAGGGTCTTTACCTGGCTTAGGGATAACCAAAATATTGGCTGATAAAAAAGCCGAAGAAGGTACTTTCAGGTCATCAATAAGATTAAAAGCCAGGGCCAAAAGGGTGGCCAGTTGGGCGGCAAATGTTTTATAAAATCACAGGGTAAACCCGTCCGGGCCCGAGAATTAATTGCCCCAAGAACTTCCATGATAGAGAAGGGCTCTTCCAAATCTAGAGCATCTTGGACTTCTAAAACAGGCAACGCTGTCTCCGCAATATAGTGGGATATAGTTGGAAGAGAGGAAACGAGGGGCAGCGAGGTTGGTCGCAAATAAATGATAAAGTTGAGAATAATAATGCTCAAACGCAGAAGTGATTCCTTTGTTGTAGTGGAGTTTAGTGTTGTCGGGCGCCTTAATATGTTGGATCGGAGAACGGTACGGTCGAGGGTGGAGTACACGCGCCAGATGTTGTCCACATTTATTAGCTAAGGAGTAATGAGTGGTGTGTGCTTTGTCTCAGGCAACAAGGGAGGAGGAATCTAAACGTTGGTGCAAGTCTCTACGAGCGTTAGATAAGGTCACCGCGAGAACCGGATCCAGTGTGCATTTGAGGAGAATTCTAAGCGCACAATGAGTGAAAATAGTCGACACATCTCTTTCGTACGAGCCTTTTTCAGGCGAGAGCCATGTTTGATAACACCTTGAAGGACACATTTAAGGGTCTCCCATTGAGTAAAAGGGCTGGTAGTGTCCAATGCATGATCAGAAACAAAGTCTTGGATGGTTTTCTTAACTTCCGTGACACATAGAGAATCTTTGAGCAGAGTATCATTCAAGCGCCATGAGAAGTAACGTAAAGGCGAAGGTCTGTCTTGAAGTGTAAGATGGATTGGGGCGTGGTCCGACCATAAGAAATGGCCGAGAGAGGATGAAATCGGATAATCTAGAAAAGACTGTGAAACAAAGAAATAGTCTATACAACTATAGGACGCATGAGCTGCGGAGTAAAAACTATAGTCTCGCTCCAAAGGGTGTTGGATACGCCAGACGTCCACTAAGTGTAAGTTGTGCAAACATGACTTGACTTGAGATAAGACCGACGAGGAGGAAGAAGATTTACCTGCAGAGGTGTCTAAATCCAGAGAGAGAGAGCTATGTTGAAGTCTCCTCCGACAATAAAACAGGGACCCCCAAAATCGGACAACTTGGAAAGGACCGCTGTGAGAAATGTAGCCTGATTTTGATTGGGAGCTTAAACGTTCGCCACTGTAAAGACGAAATTATGATATTTCAATTTAAGGAAAAGATAGCGACCAGCTGGATCAACTAGTGAGTCCAAGACTTCCGGGCCAAACGTATGATGAAAAGCCACAGATACACCTCTGGATCTCGCCTGCGGATTAGTACTATGATACCATTGCGTATAACAGCGGTTGTGGAGGGCTGGGATACCATCTGAGCGAAAATGAGTCTCCTGGAGGAGCAAGATCTGTGATTTATGCTTATGGAAATGATATAGCATCTGGCTCAGCTTCTCTGGGGTGTTAAAGCCCCTGCAATTAATAGAGGAAAATTTGATCGGGTCAAAATTATCTGAGGTAGAGGAAAGAGGGGGAGAGTGTATCACCAATGGCGCTCTGCCAAACCGACCCCTACTTCCGAGTAGAGAGAAGAAAAAAAAAAAGGGGAAGAAAGGGAGAATTAGCGAAAAAGGAGAAAAAGCTGAGGAGAAAGGAGCAGAAAAAGTAGGAAAATGAGCGGAAAAAAACTAATAGACAAACTGTCTAGATAACATACAGTGTGGTACTATGTATTACACTGAAGGCCCAGGTGGGGAACGTTAGAGGCACATGTTTCTGATCCCGACCCAGGTCTCCCGCAGGCAAATAACCTAGGGAAAGGACACCCTCGGTGAGGATGACCTCCTCCCATGACACATGTCGAGTAAACCCTCGAACAGGCATGGGAACACAAAAAAAGGGGAGAACCCTCTAGCCCCCCCCCCCCGACAATAAACAGAAGCATAACACAGTAACAACAGGGTACGAATAAACCAAAAAAAAAATAATAATAAGGGTGCCCAGGACCTCTGAGACTATGGCCGAAGGCGTCCCCGTCCACCACAGCAAACGTCAGCGGTGGAACCCAAGGGCTAGCCCCAAGCCACAGCCCCAGAGCCCAACAAACAACTGGCTTAAGTATAAGGCACAGGTCCAAAAAAGAGCAACCAACAGGTTATATCAAAATCTTGAGGAGAAAGGAGGGGAGAAACTCCCAGTTGACTCGGAAAGAGGATCAGCCTTCTTGGATCTGCTGGGAGGAGGATCTGGAACGTTTCTTCTTCCTGCGATCAGACCACTGCCAGGACGAGGAAAATGGGAGGCCTGGGGTCGGGAGCCGGAAGGGCCAATCCGGGAGGGACACTTGAGGCAACTGGAACACACTGAGAAATGTGGGCCGGTCCCCAGTTGTATGAAATTGTGCTGATTTTCCATTCTGAGAGGCGTGTAGTTGAAATGGGAACCGCCACTGGTAGCAAATCTGCCTCTCCTGTAACATCTGAGTGAGAGGGCGCACGGCCCTGCGCATGGCTAGTGTCTGGCGGCAGAGGTCAGGGAGAAGCATCACCGGCACTTCATTGAATAGGATGGTATCCTGCGTGCTAGCTGCATGCATAATGGCGTCCTTGACCCTGAAGTAGTGGACCCTGCAAAGGGTATCACGGACAAAAGATGGATCAGGGTTTCTAGGCCCATCGTGCGATGTACTTGGTCCAGCTCAATAGGGGCGTCTTTGGCCTATTGCAACAATTGGTTGAATATGGCGTTAACCGCTGCAGCCAAATCTTTAGATTCAATGGTATCAGGTATGCCTCGAATCCGTATGTTATTACGGCAGTTCCTGCTCTCAATGTCATCCTGCTGGTACATGAGCTGTTGTATTTAAACCGTGTGGGAGTTAAGGGTCTCTTCATGGGATTGTAAGGCATTACATGGGTCGTCAGTGGTATTTTCAGTCTCTTCCATACGCACGCAAATGTTTTGTTTAAGATCAGAAATTTCCTGCTTGTATGTGCTTTCAATACGTTTCACATACTTCAAAATCTGCCTTTGTAGGGAGAGATTTGAGGTAGGAGTGCAGGGACTGCATGTGGGACTGCAGATCCCAGCCATCCTCAGAGCAGAGAGATGCTGGGGAAGGGCTGCGAGGTGTCTGTGGACCCTGTGTGGCCTGTGGGTGGCTGAGTGGATCCCTTTGTGCAGGGGGGGAGCCCCGGGGGCTTACCTGCCCGTCTTCCTGGAGCTCCGTGTCTTGGGAGGATGAGGAAGGGAGAGGTGCCGGCGCCATCTTGCCTGTCGGGGTGCCCAAGGCCTCGGCCGAGGATCGGGACATATATCTGCTTAAATCGCCATCGGACCGCCCCCCCCCCGCAGGTCTCCGGGGTTCCGGCGTTGATTTTTGCCCATGTGGAGGGCGGGAGAGAGCCCGTGGGAGGGAGAAGAGCCCGCAAGGAGATCCGGGCCAGGAGCTATGCAGAAGTGCTGCTATCGCTCCATGCGCCTGGCCACTCCCTATTTACTTGTTTTAAACTACTTTTTTTTTTTTCATGCGTCTTCAGTTGCTTTCTGACTTTCTGGTTTCTAACCTAGGCCAAAATTATACCATACATCCCAAGCGTGTACATGGGCATTTTTTTTTTCATATTGAGGAGGAGCTTTCTCAGCTAAGCGCACCCTCCTGCCTGCATGCCTGCGCTAAGGGCAGATGGATTCCAGGTAGTAAATGCTACATAAATCATCTGTCCTTGCTCGAGATGTCCATGGCTAGAAATACTGGGGGTGTTTTTGAAAAGTTTCTCAACAAAATAATGCACGGAGACCTGGATGGATGGATGAGTTTGTTTTGAATATTAAAAATGAATTAAATAGCATTTTCAGTTTGTGGTAATCAGATACAGTTTAGTTCTGCTTTAAGAATTGGTTGAATGTTGTTGGAAGTACAGTGTTGGACATGCCTAGGCAAAAGTATTTATAATTACTAATACAGGGAAAACATAGCACCGAGATAAAACAAAATCCATTTTAGTGTATATCGTATACCCAACACACAGTTGTAATGGAAGTGAAAAATATTTGTACCTTTACTCCCCTATCGAATTAGTCTGCTTTTAAAAAGCTCCACACTTTAGCCTTCTAGTTTTACTTATACATATCTATAAGACTGCTGCCATCAGATTTCAGTGGAATTCTTGATTGGGCTGTGAAGTTGAGCATGATTATCTGATGATTTATTCTTAGGTGTACTCTGACAGCATAGCAGACCTAAATACATATATGATTAAATGCATTCATTGTTGTGCCTGTACCCAGTGACTTTAAAAGTTTTTTTTTTCATTTTTTGTTTTAGTAGTAGATTTGTAGTGTAGACCAAAATAGTATTTTAATACATAAAATATTTTACATTGTTATTTATGAAGGCATGCTATATCTTTTCATATAGCTTTCTCAGGACTTAACACGTATAAAACAACACTACGAAAGAAAGATGAAAGATTTGGTGGCAAACAAAGTGGGAGGAGTAGAGATCCAACATTTAAAACATAAACATGAACTCAAGGTGATGTAGCATGTCTTTCTCAGTACCCATTAAGTGCATGAACAGTCCACCCTGGTAGTGTTTTTGTGTTGTGTTATTGTGTATTTAGCTTTATATTTTGCTTTATATTTTAGATGCAGAGGCTTATGAAGGCTGCAAAGGAGGGTACGAAAGATGGACTTGAAAAAACAAAGGCTGCTGTGAAGAAGGGTCGTTCCTACATCAGAACAAAATCCTTTGTTTTGCATGGTACAGTTAGATGACTTGTCATAAGAAAAAAGCATTTGCACACCAGATTGCTGTCCTTAAAAATCCAGTTAGCAGGATTGTTAGCAGTTTGTAATTTAACATTATAGTATAGCCATTATACATGGTAAACTATAACTTTTGCTATTATCTGACTAAACATGGTACAATTGTACAATTTTCTTTAGATCTGGCAACAACTTTAGAACTCAAGGGCCTGCCTGATTACTGATTGGAAAAATAATTTCTTTATATATTTATCATATTACATGTTTTTGCTAAAATCTAAAGAAGATTGTACAGATTGTAATGTGTATGGCCATTTTAGCAGCAGCTGTTACAGGGTTTCTGCAGTTATCCTAATAGCAAGAAACCGATGTCACTGTAACTGGACAGAAGGTGGTTGGGGCCCAGTAAAAAATTCAATAGTTTGAGGAAGCGGCCAAAGTAGCTCTAATAGGTAATAATATCAATGATTATAACATTAATAATACCACATCTTAGGGTACATGATTACTCAAGACTTTACTTGTAAAAGTTTAAAATGCCTGACAGGTGTAATTTACATTATAGATGACAAAATATAAATTTTAATGCATTAATAAGGTAATTATGAAATATTTCTTATTAAGATTTTATATCCATTATTTGAAGCCATCAGGTGGTGCTGTAAGCAAGTTTAGGTAGTATCTAAAATCTCAAGATACAACTGCTCTGCTATACAGAGACCTGAAGTCACAGGGGATTGGCACACCCAACTCTGCAAGAAAAGATAGCACATCCTTAAATAATGTGATTAATACAAATTAGCAAAAAGCATAAAAGCAGTGCTGGACTTTTCTTATTAGCAACCCCAGCACTTCTTCGAAAGCACATGTCTATGTATACATCTTGAATGTTTATTGTACAATGCTATGCAGATGACTTAAAAATAATAAACACAACAGCATATAAATGTATAGGTTAAAAAAAAAAATTACAGTAATAATATAATACTTCAGTTTCTTTGTAAACTTTTTTACATTATCATCTTTTTCTTGTCCAACGTAACATTTTAGGATGACTTGCAAATAATGTAAGACCATTATACAGAATGGAATATTTTTTGAGGGGAGGGTATGATTAAATGACCAACTTTTCCATTTTCATCCCTTGAAATATCAAATAAAAAAAAGGGTCAACATTTAACATATTTGATTTTGTGGTTTAGATCGTAAATCTGCCTGCCTTGAAGATGAAGATTTGAATGTGTTCATAGATGTGGACTGTGTACATGCAGAGGCAGTTATGTCTCCTATGCCAGAAGGATTAAGTCAGCAGCAGGTAATATTTTTTGTTTTTTTTGTTTTTGTATTTAATTTTGTAAGTTTACTTAAAACAACGTTTCATATTCCTGATTCTCTGTACCCTGGGCCAGCGCTACCACTAGATGAACTAGGCAGCCGCCTAGGGTGCAGCTACCTGGGGGGTGCTGGGATGGGCTACGCTGTAGGATTTGTGCTAAAGGAGGGGGGGGGGATTTGGGTAAATTGGGAGGATTTTATGCTGGGAAGGGTAATTTGGAGGGGTGATAGCTAGAGGAGGGATTTGGGGGAATTTGTACTAGGTGGTGATATTGAAAGAAGAGGGTTGTGCTGGGAGGGGCGATTCGTGCTAGGAGGAGGGATTGGGGGGGGGGGGGGAATTTGTGCTAGAAGAGGGGATTGGGGGGATTTGTGTTAGGAGAGGGTATGGGGGGGATATGGGGAGGATTTGTGTTAGGAGGGGGGATGGGGGGATTTGTGCTAGGAGAGGGTATGGGGGGGATATGGGGAGGATTTGTGTTAGGAGGGGGGATGGGGGATTTGTGCTAGGAGAGGGTATGGGGGGGATATGGGGAGGATTTGTGTTAGGAGGGGGGATGGGGGGGATTTGTGCTAGGAGAGGGGATGGGAGGTTGTGCTAGGAGGGAGGATGGTGGGGGGATTTGTGCTAGGAGGGGGGATTTTAGGGGAATTTCTGCTAGAAAAGGGGATGGGGGGGATTTGTGGTAGGAGAGGAGGATGAGGGGAGGGGGGTTGTGCTAAGCGGGGGGATTAGAATGGGGAGAAAGGATTTGTGCTGGGAAGGGTAATTTGGTAGGGGTTGTGCTAGGAGATGGGATTGGAGGGATTTATGCTAGGAGAGGGGATTTGGGGGAGAGGATTTGTGCTAGGGTATAACATTTAAGGGAAAGCGGATGTGTTCTAGGTGGGGTGAAATAGAACTACAGGTGAATTTTATTTATTTGGGGGGGGGGGGGGTGTAAGATGCAAGAAGTCTTACACCAGCCCTGGCTATACCATGTACTTGTATAAAAGGTATCATGTTCTTTTTTCATTCCTTCCTTTGTGTGAAATACCTGGTGTTCCTGCCAATCCCCCTGATATCCTGGGACAATGAGATACAGATGACAAAATGAACTAACACAGGTTAAACTGCTTCCTCACTCTATCCAAAATGGAAAAAAAGGAGAATCCTGCTAAAGGAGACTCTTAAATAAGTATCTCTTGCTATTTTTTTTTCTTGCTCTGGTCTCTTTAGGTACACAGTACATATAGCACTTTGTCCCATCTATGTGCTGGGGAAGCCAAGTTTCAGTGAATGACTATGCCTCCCTCACTACTTTCCAACCACACTAAATCAAAGAGACAAATAGGTAATGAAGGATGATTGATGGTGCTTACCTGAGATAAGCGCCATAACATTTGATGCAAGGATGGGGTGTGTCACACAAGCACTTTGCAGCAGAGGTGCACTCATTCATGTATATAATGTGTGCTTACTACAGCAGGAATCAGTGGCAGATGTGCTCTGCCCCAGTGACATCCAAAAATCAGTCATCTTTATGGGGAAGAGCAGAGAAGCATGAAGTTAATAAAAAATAATTGATTTTTATAGCAAGAAATTATTGTATTTCTTAATATGAAAGGTATTTGCACATGCTTTTCTGGGCACCTAGTTTATTTTAAATGACAAAGTTTTCCTTTAATACTTATCTCTGTGTGGACAGTGACAGCGGTATTCAAGGGCTATGACCTCCAACAAAATCCCTAGCATTTACCACTTCAGGGAGTGTTTGATGCCTGCATTACCCACTACATGCTGTGGTATCATCTGCTTGCTCCATGGTCACTACAGGACTCAACTGTGACATAGGGGAGAGCAGGAGAAACCACAGCAGGGGACCAGCAGGGGACCAGACACACCCAAACGTGTTGGCTGCTGAAGATTCTGCAGGGGGTGTACATAACATATGCTAAATTGCAGATTCTGCCTTCATTTCCTGAATATATGCTGCCTAACTGGGTGCAGTATATTGATCACTGGAGGCTGCACAAAGTTCCTGGCTGCTTTTTTTGCTCCAGGAGGAAAAATGAAGGGACTCCAGACGGTAAATACAATTCAGAGTGATTTATTTTTTTCCATAAGCAGCAAAAATGTATTAAATCATATTCTAGTCTGCTGTACTGTAAAATACTGGAACCTTTCCAATCATTTTGGTATGTAATAGGTTGAAAAAGGTATGCAAAATATTGCATCAGACAGAACCTTGTTGTCATTTTTGCAGGCTGCCTGCCATCTAGTGGCCATTTGTATTCCCAAAATGGCATAACAGGCTTTTAAAGTGGTTGTAAACTTGATTCTCCACACAAGGTAATATCATAATGTGCTAGTATGCATCGCATACTAACACATTATGAAGGACTTCCCTTAGAACGAAGCCCTCCAGCTGTGTGCTGTCACCATTGACAGGGCTTCCATCTTCACCCAGTCTTCCTTCCGGGTTCATGGGTTCTGGCCGCTTGATTGGCTGAGCCGTGATGATGTCACTCCCGTGCATATGTGTGGGAGCCGCGGCACAGAGCTCTGAAAGAATGGCATGGAACAGCTATTCCTTCAGTGCGCATGCAATGGTGACGCCAGCGGCTTCAGGGACACTGAATATCTCCTAAATGTTGAACGTTGTACATACAGGTAAGCTTTATTATAAGTTTACCTGTAGGTACAAGTGTCCAGTGTGGGTTTACTCCTACTTTATGATATGTACTTGGCTACAATTTTATATGTTGTTGGGTATGTAAATTCATAATATTTAACAGATCCATTTTTCTTGCTAAAATGTAGGGTTGGCAGCACATTATTTGGAGCCCTGAACCTAAGACGTTTTTGTTTTTATATCCTTTTCTTCCCAGTTTTGATATATATGTAAAATCTGAAACAAAGTGATAATAAAGGCAGATTTTTAAATGTTTTAAAAAAAATAACAAACATGTCATATTTACCTGCTCTGTGCTATGGTTTTGGACAGAACTGGACCAATTCTCTTTTTGCATCACCCTGCCAGTGTTCTGGGCTTCTACCCTCGCTGAGTTCCCATGATAGCAAGCTGCTTGCTGTGGGGGCAATCATGCATGCTCACTCCTGAGCTGCTTTTGTTTGTCCATAAGACACAGAGGTGGATTTACTAAAACTGGTTCACTCAGAATCTGGTGCAGCTGTACATGGTAGTCAACCAGCTTCTAACCTCAGTTTGTTCAATTTAGCTTTGGCAGTAAAACCTGGAGGCTGATTGATTTTTGTGCAGAAGTGCACTTGATTTTGCACTCTCTAGCTTTAGTAAATAAACCCCACAGAGTGCAGCTTTGGCCCACCCCCTTCTCACTGGCTGTGATTGACTGCTGTGTCTGACCAAATGAAGAGAGAGAGAGCCAAGTGAGCCTCTACTCCTGCATATCGCTGGATTGAGGTCAGGCTCAGGTAAGTATTTATGTGAGGCTGGTTGGGAGGGGGGGATGCATGCAGAAGGCTTTTTACCTCCTGTTTCTACAACCACTTTAGGTCTAGGTTTACACTAGTGTTGCTGCATAATCTTGCATTTATAGTGCATTTTTGTAGCACATTTTTGATGCTTTTTCATGTTTCTCGCATGTTTTTTTTTTTTTTTTTGTAGGGGAGACTGGTTGTTAGATACAAAACCCTGCCTAAAGCGCATCAAAAAACACATGCACATGTTTGTTATGCATTTTTCATACATTCATATTAACCCCTTCACACCGACGTCAGACAAATATGCGGCCTCACAGAACTGGGCTTTTTTCCTTGGGGCCACATATTTGTGTACCTGTCTTTGTGCTGGGAGCGTGCCGCAAAAAGACCAGGGTGTCACTGAGAGCCCCAGGTCCCATTCTAACGAATGTGACTTCAGACCCCCGATTCCAGGTCACATGATCACTGTGATAGCCTCTGATTGGCTAACACAGTGATTAGTCACTGTGAGGCCCCCCCCCCTTGTTTTTTCTTTCCTCTCTGAATGGAGGAGAGAGATACATTGTATCTCTCTCTCCTTGCAGAGAGGGGAAAAAAACAAGGGGGGGGGGGGGGCTTCACAGTGACTAAATATGTAAATATTAAAAAATACATAAATACCTAGATCAAGGTTTGATCTAGTTCAGTGCCAGGGTTAGTGTTTGGATCAGGGTCAAAGGTCAGGATTTTTTTTTTCTAATTGGTGTCAATGTGTTTTAGGTAAAAAAAAAACAAAATAACAAAATGCACGCTATTGTTTCTGGGCTGTAGTACAGGTACACACAACAAATAACATACACATATATGGTATCGCTGCAATTGTCAAGAGCAGGAAAATGTATTCTGGGTTGTTCTTTATGGAGCAACAAAAAAGACACAGCTAAATTTAAAAAATATATATTTTTTTATTATTTTGGGCCAGTTTTCCTTTGATATTAAAAAAAATCAGGAGATATCCATTACCATTTGCCACAAAATAAAAGCCCAATTTGTCCTGAAAAAAATAAGGTATAATTCCTAGATTGTAAGCTCGAAAGAGCAGGGCCCTCGAACCCCTTATGTATCACATTGTATTGTTTTCGTACTGTTGCATGTTCTGTCTCCCTTTGTAAGGTACAGCGCTGAGCGAACTGTTGGCACTTTATAAATACTGTATAATAATAATAATTCACCTGGCTGTACAAAGTAGCTGTGATGATATGTACGGTTTTACTAACACATATCAAAGTTGTAAAATTTTACTTAGGCTTTAATATTTGTTTTACCCTTAGGCATGAAGGGGTTAAAGTAAAAAATGTACTATGCTGCACCAAAAGAAGCACCTGCACCTTTTCAAAAATTGCTCTGCACCATGTTGCATTGGTGTGAATGGACAACAAAGAATAATTTGATTTCCATTGTTGTGCATTGCAGTACGACCGCAGACACAGGAGAAATTACACTAATTTAATCAGAGACTAAAGTAGATTTTTTTTTCTATTACAAAAATAAATATATACTGTATATGTGCTGCAACGCTTAGTGAATGTTACCCCAAATTATGGGGGTCTGTGTTTTACATATATTTTTTGATAATTGTAACCTGTTCCCCTTTCCTTCTATTCTAAACTGACCACTCCAAGGACATAAACAGATCAACCCTAGCATGGTCAGTTTGCATTTATGCCTTCTACTTAGGAGCTACAGGATACCAAGTCTATATTCCCGTGGTCAGACTTTGGCTGACAAATTTACATATGGAAATTTTAACATGGTGAGATACTTGGGGGGGGGGGTTGTTAGCTATGTGGTGAAAGCATGTTTAAAGTAGGGACTATAGGCAATTTTTTTTTCATTTTGGATGGAATAATGGAGGGTTATAACCCCTGTCAGTGTTTTTTGTGATCTGTGTCCCATTGGGGAGATTTACCTTCACTTCCTATCCCATAGCCAAAACAGGAAGTGAGAGTAAATCCCTGCAAATTAAAGGAATCCTTTGGGGCCTTCCAGGTCACCAGAAATAGTATACTCATTGGAAGATTTTCTCTCTCTTACTTTTCTGGGGACAAGCCAAGATTTGGTATTTTAACGAGGGCACAGACAGCAAAAAACCCGTTTGCACCGTTTGCACTCTATCCAAAGCTAAAAAAAAAAGTTTTGCCTTTAGTGATGCTTTAAATTCATTCCAGTCCGAACAGTGTTTTAGGGCTTGTTGCACCACTTTTATGAAACAAAATCAAAGTTCAACAGAAAAATGGTTGCCCATGCAGGGGGTTTTCAGTATCAAAAACAGGCACAGTAAAAATGTCTGGCTTTATCTTTTCAGCAGCACTGCTGCTTAGGCCTTAAAGGATAGACTCACCTTTTAGACAAAAATAATGCAGGTAAAAAAATGTCCATTTACTATTTTTGTCTATAGGAGCCAGAAAAGCATTGCACCAGTGATCAGTAGATTGCTGATGCCATGCAGGTCTCCTGCAGATCTGTCAGAATATTTGCTTGCCATACGGGATGTGCGAGCAAGCAGATTTTCTGACAGGAAGCTTCAGTGAACTACCACGGCACTCCACAGTGTGGCTATGGGAACATGTCACATGTTCCACCCTAAAAACGGGTGGAACATGTAACATGTCCCCAAAGGTGAACTTATCCTTAAAACCTTTGCCGTTGGGTGTTTAACTTGTCCCTCAGACCGTCTGTCCCACACAGTACCTCAGTGTTTCTGTGCCCCTCTCTCAGCTCACCCAGCTTTCCTGGCTCTCTCAGCTCTCCAGGCGCTCTCAGTCAAGTTTCCTTCTACACAGGCCCACTCATTAGCCTCTTGCTAGGGGATCTCTTGACACCCCTGGCTCTCTCAGTCCTCTGAGACCCCTTGATTCCCTTATTCCGCTTGACTCGCCTTCATCCCAGCCCTCCTGACTTGCTTAGACATCTCGATATTCTCAATCCTCTGGACAAGGAACCTCCGGTCTCCAGCATAGAGTTCTGTCTCCTGTCCAGAAAGAAATTACCATTTGAATTACCACAAATATGATGGGTATGACTATTTCATCTAGGAAAGGTAATGGACCTAATCCGCTTCTGATACCTCCCAAGACAGTGGTGTTTGGGTATAAAGTGCTGCTAATTAATTGATACAATACTGTGCCTTTATTCTGGTTTCATCTCAGGAGTTATCAAATACACTGAAATTTGGATTCTCCAGGAAGAGATAAATAGAAATGTGGATTTGCTAGCTACTACTAAACTATTTACGTCCAGTGATGAGCTATGATGGTCATCTGTGTAATGTTGTAATTACTTATCCTGGGCTTAAAGGTTTTATGACCGCTATTAGAGTGAGACTGGGATGTGTATTGTGTTCATTTCTGTTAGGAGGGTTTATGATGGCGAATCCCAATTCACTCAGTTGGAAATAAAGATAACCTGTGTAGATGTTTATTGTTAACAGACATGGAGATGAAAAGCAGACTACTGTAGTATCCCATTCCAGGCCTCCTGTTAAGGCATTAAATTTAGATATTTCCAATACAGCAAATCCCTGTTTTAGTTATCTGTTAAGTAATGATCAGCATAATAGTTGATGCTCCTCCAAAGTTCTTTTGACGTTTCCAGACCCTAAGCAAACTGTTTACTTAAGTAAAATGATTATAAATATGCACTGTTGGGATTATAGCTATGGTCTGAAAGGGGGGAGGGGGTGGGGGTACATATGCTCTGTCTCTTAATCTAAAAAATATCATAGCTGACCTGTGTCCTCTCATCCAGTTTTTGGGGTGCCCAGTTATCATCATCTCAACTTCTACTTACATTTTCACAGTCGCACAATAATTACGCTGCCCCACATTATGAACAGAGGAGGTTACTTTCTTGGCATGGGCGTCATTCAGGAAGCACTTTGCATTCTCTAAATAAATACAAAACTTTCTCTGATTGGACAAGGTATGGAAGCAGGGCAGTGTCACAATTTCCATCTTGTGAAATCAGGGAATTCTTTGCATTCATTGAGGAAATGCAAAACGTTTCCAGAATGGCACCTGTACTGAGTGGGTGACCTTCCGTGTTCAGAAAGCAGCAGGGCAGCTGCTTGACACGAGACCTGGAAGCTAGTGGAGATTACTGGTGTAGTGGTGCCTACTACAGTGATTCTCCAGTTCCACGGGGATCCCAAAAATTTTTCCAGAACAGCTGTGGTTGGTGAACATGACATTCTTGAAACTAATATATGAAAAAAATTATATATATATATATATATATATATATATATATATATATATATATATATATATTCCTCTTCAGTTGTATTCTTTGGCTTCATTAGCCCTTAAGACAACACTCATCTTCTGTGCTGAGTGAATTAGTCTTTATTGGTGTACCACAGCTAAAGTGATTAGTTTAGAAGGATGATGGTTCTGATATGCCTGATAGAATAAGACCCCACTGGTCCTCAAAGATGATACCAGACTTGACCTACATATTCCAGCAGAAAGACCAAGGTGAACCCTAGTAGGCTTTATTGCAATTCTTGACTCTTTTGAAGGACATCTGTTCCTTTGTCAGGTGAAAATATGCAATAAATTAGCACCTGATCCACCCTGGTTGAAGCTCCATTGCTCATTGCATCCTTATTTTGTTTTTAATATTGTTAAATTGCTATACAGGACCTTTATACCCAGACCTGCATGAGTTTCAGTACTGAAGTTCATTCTACCTATCAAATGTAAAAACAAATTTGGCTTAGAGGACAACTGCCCCATCAAAACCTTCTTCTGGGGCCCAGCCAAAGTTTAGGCATTAGTTTTGCAGCTTGTATTTAAACCATTGTCAACCAATTTCACAGAGACTGTTGGTGTTTTCATTGGTGCATTTGTATACTCTTATATCTGATAACGATCTTTGATATTGTATTTGTTAATGAAGATCTCAGTTTCATGTTTTCATCTCTAGATGTACATAACTCCCAAACCATGTCCTTTCATGTGTATAATGTCAGAGATTCTTCTCATGTTGCTGTTTTCATTGTACAACTCTCTGCTCTGCTGGCTGTGTGTAGCATATTGCTTTGCAATGCTGTCTCTGACCTTCTAGCAGTAAATGTGATCATTTTGAATGGAGAATGTGAGCTGGTGGGAGGTAATAATGTTACAGCTTGTTTCATTGTAGAAAAATCTTATTCAGACTGACTCCTCCTACACTGTTATGCAAAACAGAAAATAGCTATATTGTTAAAAAGCCGCCTTTTGTATGAATCACTTTTGTGAAATGACATAAAGAAGAGAGCCAATGCCTTTTTTTTTAAATATAAATGTTAGCAGTGTTTAAGTGTGTTTACATGGAAGTATTAGAGTTAGAAGCTGATTTACAAGACAATGTTTAACATAAAATTTATATAATAAATGTAATAATAAAGTATTACAATTTGGCACCCCAAATTCATCAGTCACTTGCATGTAAATGATGAAACTATTTCTTTCATCTGTTATGTGTTGAATAATTTGTAACTAGTGACTGGGGCATTTAAAAGAAAAAAAATAGAGCATACCTCTAACAAACACTTTAACGTGCATCTAAATCCAGAGGTTTTTTCTTTTATTTTAGATAGAGAAGAGAAGGTTTAGAACCTCTCTCAAGCTTTTTCTAGTTTTTACATTTCCTTTAATTTTCTGTCCTGTAAGCACAACCAAGATGTGAGCTGAAATTTTTCCAAAGAGAGATTTCCCATTTCAGGCAGTGTTCTTTGGAACAGGTGTCCCTGTCAGAAGATTTTCCCTTTATTCCTCTTCTGGTAACAACTGAAAATGTTGTATTTTCCCTCACTTTCATTCCAGATGAAATTCTTATCTGGCCTAATATAGAGGGTGAATATTTCCCAGTGAGGACTCAGACACCAATAAAAATCTAGCAAGTTCAAATCTCTTCCCACTTTATTCAAAATAAAAAAGAAAAAGTTTTGACTTTAGATACGCGTTAATTATGCTGCTGTTTAACTCTTCCACTGCCAATAACGTATGACACGTCCTTGTTTTTTTTTTAAGGAATGTAGCAATCTCACGGCTACCATATTTTTAGAATTTATGGGCAGACTGTAAGTTTGTTTACGAGCAGGCTGTAACTTGCCTGATCACTTCTGTATTGAAAGTTGTACCTCTTCTTTCCTCTGTGGTTTCCGGACCTTTCCCCAGGCTAAGATTTAAATTTAGTGTGTCTTTTACTGAAAATATAGCTTTGATACAGTTGTGCAAATATAGTTTGACATTAAAAATGCAACTATTCTTTTTATTTTAAAGGCTTTTAAAAAATAAATTTAATGTTTTGGAAGTTACAAGTATTTTTCATGTAAAAAAATGCACATTAAAGCAAACTCCATTCAGAGCAACAAAATTGCATTTGTTTTTTGGAATATATGATATAGTAAATAACCTGATCATTATTAACACAGCCTCAATGTTATATTGTATACATTCTTCTGGGCTGGAGTTAAAGCGATTGTAAACCATCTTATTGTTTTTGTAATAAAATAGAGGTTTATATTTGCCTGCTCTGTGCAATGCCGTTAGCTCCTCTTCTGGAGACCCCCACTGGTGCTTTCCACTCCTCCTCTCCCGTGTTTGCCCTCATAGCAAACTATGTGCTATGGGGGCACACGTGCAGTCAAGTTTCCAAGCCGGACTGTGTGCATCCAGAGACTCATGGAGCATGGCTTGGCCCAGCTCCCCACTCCCACCTCACAGGATTTGATTGACAGAAGTTCAGGGCTCTGGCTGCTACCAGAAAAGCCTGTGATAACAAGGAGAGGGGAGAGAACTATAGCTGGGCACAGGGCAGGACTGAGGCATGGGGGGGGGGGGGGGGCAACAGGCAGAGGAAGTTTTTTTACCTTGATGTATTGAATGCATTAGGGTAATAAAAAACCTTTAGCGTTTAGAACCACTTTATATTTTGCCATGGTGGAGTTTTTGTGAATGTGTGGGTGTGTATGATGTATTCCTTCTTGCAAACCCTTTGTTAAAGATATAAGTACTTATAAAGCTGTTTGCTACAGAAAGAAAAAACATTTAACATTTAACTATACTAATAACTATGGTGTTATTTTATTAGGTTGTGCGAAGGTATATTCTTGGTTCAATAGTGGAAAGCGAGAAGAACTATGTCGACTCCTTGAAGAGAATTCTTGAGGTACTATACAGATTTATAATATATTTATAACAGGGCCGGATCTAGCATGTCTGATGTGGGGTTACAGTAAAAAATGTCATGGGGCAGAGGATGCAAGGTCAGCGAGGCAGTGTATGGGGGTCTGCTGGACAGAGGACAGGGAGTCAGTAGGGAAGTGTACAGGGGTCAGCAGGATGGAGGACAGGGTGCTAGCAGAAAGGAGGATAGGGGGTCAGTAGGGCTATTTACAGGTCAGCAGGATGGGGGTCAGCAGGATGGAGGTCAGGGGGTCAGCAGGACGGAAGTCAGGGGGTCAGCAGGACGGAGGTCGGGGTCAACAGGGCAGTTTACAGGGGTTCAGCAGGACAGAGGGCCAGGGGGTCAGCAGGACAGGGTACAGAGGGTCAAATCCCCCCATTCCCCCTCTTAACCAATATATCACCAGCCTCTCCTAGCACAAATTATCCCCCCTCTATTCCTACATGTAGCTGCACAAATTCCCCCCCTTAAAATTGCCCTACCCAGTACAAATAGCTCCCCATCCCTCCTCCTCCACAAACCTTTTAATTGAACCCAAGCACAAATGATTGTTCCTAATAAAATTTATCACCTGTATGTTCCAACCCCCCTCCCAAAAAAATTACAATAAGGGAAAATGCTATAGAGCCGGAGGAGGTGTGCTGGGCTGGGATGTACTTGCCTCCTCCTGTTAGAACATTGATTCTCCATGTAGCAGATGACACAGGGATCGCTCTTAATCAGGCTGTACACACAGGTTTGATTAGCTGCCCCCTATGTCCTCCAAGGGCTGCCCATCTCTCAGCAGCGGGAGATGTGGATAGGGGGCACGTAATCAAACTTGTGTGTACAGCCCGATGAAGAGCAATCCTGTGTCACCTGCTGCATGGATGATCGCTGTGCTGACAGGAGGAGGAGAGCACAGACCGCACCTCCTCTCCACTCTGTTGCAGTGAGTTCTCTCTGACTTTTCGATTTATTTCCTGCTCCAGGTTGCCCCTCCCCCCGTCTTGTCCCAGACCTGAGTGCGGAAATGGGAAGAGGACCTCAGCAGCCAGGCAGAATTTCAGTGGGGTGGCCAGCCTGGCGGGGCACAAGTGAAATCTGTATGAGCGAAGCCCACCCCAGCACCCCGCTGGATCCAGCCATGATTTATAATTTTGTTTCTGTAGAAGTTCCACAACCTGACGCAGGTTGTTGTATACTTAACTGAATACACTAAAACTCCTGCAAGAATATACTTTCTCCAGCTTTAGCTAGAGGTTTAAAATCATTTAAAAATCATATCTGCAACAATTCACTGTAGTACTATTCTAAATACACTCACTTAGGATTTCAGTAATATTGTGTAAAACATTTGGCACCGTGTCTATACAAAGCTCACTCACCATTTATCTTTCAGCTGTGGCTAATATCCTGATTCCAGGTTTCTACAAGCTACATTTAGAACTACATAAAATAAGATCATAGCTAGGAGTACATAAAATAAGATCATAGCTAGGAGTACATAAAATAAGATCATAGCTAGGTTTTACCTACACATAGGGTTCTGTTTAGAAAAGTGCTGTGCTGGTATTTTCCTGATTGGTGTATTTCAGGAAAATACTGCACTATGGCCACTAGATGGAATATTAGGCAAAAAATACAGGGAAAGTGCTCCTTTCATAAAAGACACCCCAGGAACTCAAACTCCGATATCTCACCAATAGATGTGCTTTATCTCTGCAGTATCTACTAAACACTAAAAATATCAGCATTGATTTGACACTTTAACTGACTTCGATGGAAAGGCTGGTGTTTCAGTGACCAGTGACTGCAGTCTTTTTTTTTTTTTTTTTTTTTTTTTTTATTGATGTTAATTCTTGTTGTGTTACTTATGCTTGCAACTTTGAATGCAGACTGCAAACACCTTTGCAGCTATCATGTTCCATGATTTTATTTCAGTATATAAAATAAAAGAAAATGTCTCCCCACTAAATACTATTTACATAGACTTGTTTATACCAACTGCAGCTTTCCAAAGGTCAGTGCTACAATTTGACACCTTTTGTGTTACATAACACGTAAGATCCATTCCACTTTCATAAAACAAATCAGATCCGTGATTTAAAACCACACTATTGTAAACTAGTCAGTGATAATTTCCCAAGATAGCATTTTCCAAAATTATGTTTTAACCATGTGGGTTCACTGAGAGCAACCAAATCAACCTGAATTCCTAAAAACTAATAAGTAAATCCTATGTTGTTGTGTTGAAGCTCTGCTGAAGCAAGAATTTGCAAATAATTGAAGTGGGAAAAATGTGCCCACGGGATATATTTCCAATACAGAAAACAGTTTGCACCAAGTGAGGTTGATACACTGCACTTTCCTCTCCTTCATAATACACATCTGATGCAGATGTCCTTTACCTACCCTTAAGCAGGTTTTTGTGCTGTTAACAGATGTGTAGTTAATGTATTCTTTGTTAAGGCATTTTCAGTACAGATGTCACCTCTATTTACTGTATCCCTATAGAATCTCAGTTGACAATGCTTTTATTGCTTGTAATCATTTTTACAATCAGCAAAACATCAGGGTGCCTGTACTTTACAGAGCACAGTTACACATAGGATTATAGAAGACAAGAAACTTAAGTTATTGTTATCCTTTGTGCAAGCAAATGAAAAGAGAGTAGTTTCATATGGTGTAGCAGAAATATAATTATAGCTTCAAACTTTCGCTTTTACATTCTAACATTTGTGAAATAAAACAAATATACATCTGAACTCTTTCCTCCTGTTGCAGCAATATGAGAAGCCTCTCTGTGACATGGAGCCAAAGCTATTAAGTGAGAGAAAGCTGAAAATAGTATTTTACCGGATAAAGGAAATTCTACAGTGCCACTCGCTTTTCCAAATTGCTCTCGCCAGCCGGGTGTCTGAGTGGGATTCAACAGAAATGATTGGAGATGTCTTTGTAGCATCAGTAAGAGAAATTGCAAAATCAATATAAATGTTTTCTTTTAGTGTTTTTCAATGTATAAAGGCATGGGTCGTTAATACATAAATAATCCTGTTTGTTGGAGATATACTGTATTTGTGTTTGTTGTATTGTATATGGCCAATCGTTTGTGGGCACCTAATCATCACATCTGTCTGTATGGCCAAAAGTATGTGAACCCCCCTGAAAATTGAGTTCATGTGTTTCCAGTGAAGGGTACTGCCAATGCTACGGTGTATCAAGACATTCTAGATATTTGTGCACTTCTGTGGAAGGTCTTGTTTTGTTCCAGTATGACTGTGCCCCTGTGCATAAAGCCAGGTCCAGAAAGGCATGGTTTGACATGTTTTGTGTGGAGGAACTCAATTGGCCTGCACAGCACTAACCTCTACTGCTTGACCTTGGAATTAATTGCAATGCTGGTTTTGAGCCAGATTTCAGTATTGACCTCAAAAATTCTCATTCGGCTGAATTGCCAGAATTTCCCACAAGCTCCAAAATCTTGTAAACCGTTTCTTTCAAGAGTTGAGGCTGTTACAAAGTGATTTGTAGTTACAAAGGAATGATAGGCTCCATAATAATGCCCATGCAAGGGAAGTCCAGCAAGCTTATATTGGCATAGTAGTCTGATGTCTACAAACGTTTGGTCACATAGTATGTATGTATTTGCTGCATGAGGAACTAGAGATAGGTCTAAACTCAGTATAGCACTACAGATAAACACATTCAGTCATATTAACAGAAACACCCTTCAACATACATGAGTACTGAGTTTGTTTGACATACCTAACTCACAATTACTGACAAAACTGAAAGGTGAGTCATAATACTTTTCAGTTGCCAGATAGCGTTTTACTCTGTATTGACTATAGTAAATGAGAACTCACAGAATTCCAAAAAGTTATTTTCAAACTACATAACATTTGTCAGGATCATTAAATATGTCAATGGGAACAGCCTGAAAAATTATAATATAGGGAAAATGCTTTGGCAAAATAGTGGGATACAGTCAAAGCATACAGATAGGAAAAGCCGGACAGGTAGGGTAGGTGAATTCCACCACCACCAAGATTTCACAAAAGTAAACTTCCATTTGGTAACCTCCTCGAACCATCACTAACTCACAAAGATACATAACCTGGTGTTCGAACACCAAACATTCCTTTAGCATTGAAAAAATATGATCAAATGATTCATTGTTTACCATATTTTGTGCATTTAAACGGGTTTATGTTTGAAGAAAGCCAAAAGATGTCTTCAATCCCCAACTCCTGTTGCTAGCCCTAACACTTTGTGGGTGATTCTGAATGGTAGCAGAGGCATGCTCTAAGGTGCAAACATTATTCTCTCACAATATTCCAATATGTATTGTTAGAATTAAATACTCCCACTGGTAAATAAATTAAAAAGTGGTTTCATACACACCAGCATGAAGTCAAATGCGCTTTCCATGACCTTCACAGTTAGACGTTTATGTTGCATTTTGGAGCATGCAAATAGATTTACGTTTCATCACTCAAAGAACCTGTGGTGTGTATTCCCTGAGAATAGTTCAAAGTCCGACTAAATGCAGTTAAGATGTATCCCAACCTTCCAAAAATGATTGAAAGGTTACCCTTGACCCTTGATGTTGCCATTTGCGTGTTTGTTTTGTCCTTTTTTTGTCTGTATATTTTTTAGAATATACATTAAATCAACCTACCTACATATCTATCTAAAAGCTATGTATGTTATATCTGTGGTTCTATTTTGCCCTATCTGATGTACATAACATTCACAACCATATCTGATGCCATTTTAAGTATGCTTACCAAATGTTGATTTTCTGTAAATCTATGAATGTCTCAGTTACTTTAACCACTTGCCCTCCAGAGGATTTACCCCCCCCCCCCCCCTTCCTGACCAGGCCATTTTTGCATTACTGTGCTGCGTTATTTTAACTGACAAATGCGCGGTCATGCAACGCTGCACCCAAATGAAATTTATGTCCTTTTTTCCCCCCCATGAATAGAGCTTTCTTTCAGTGGTATTTGATCACCTGTGTGTTTTTAATTTTTTTGTGCTATAAAAAAAAAAAAAAAGACTTGACAATTTTGAGAAAAAACAATATTTTTTACTTTTTGCTATTAAGCATGTCCGGTAAACAAATTTTAAAAATCAAATTTTGTCATAAATTTAGGCCAAAATGTATTCTGCTACATGTCTTTGCTAAAGAAAAATCCCAATACATGTAAATTAATTGGTTTACGTGAAAGGTATATCATTTACAAATGCCAGTGTATATATACTAGGATTTAAAAAAAAAAATTTTTTATTAGTAATGGCGGCAATCAGCGACTTATTGCAGGACTGTGGTGGGCATTCTGACACTGGGGGAAACTGACTTGGGGGAACTATGGGGCGATCAAAGGGTTAACAGTGTGCTGTTTTACACAGTGCGGTGTCTGTATGCTTCACTGTAAGTACACTGCTTGCATGGCCATTCAAAGCAGTGTGCAGGAGCTGACAAGGGAGAGAACTGTTTTGTTTACAAACCGTTATCCCCCTCCATCAGTGATGCTTGGCAATCCCCGGGCACCGGTGAGTAATCACTGGCTGGTACCGGGTGATTGACAGCTGTGGCTGTGAAAGGCTGCAAAATCACGTGTGTATATATATATATATATATATATATATATATATATATATATGTGTGTGTGATTTTGCGCTCCCGTGCCGCCCTGTAGCAGTAGGGTGGACAGGAAGCCGTTAATCTTTTTCCTTTGCTGTTTTTCCACTATATGTTTATATGTGTTGGATTGCTTACAGATATCAACTATAACAATATAGGCAGTAAGAGCAAAGTTCTTGCAGATCATCTGACTCTAGGCCCTGGGAAACTGAAGTGTTTTTCTCGCTAACAAAACCATATTGTGGTGATGTAAGCTTCAGTTATACTGTAGTAAAGCTGACCACACTCCTTATGCTGTGATTATAATCTTCTATCGATTTACCAACAAACCAGTAGTACCAGGGTTTGCCCAATTGGGTATTCATAGAATTAAATGTTTAGGTTGGGCAGTTTAGCTGCTATAATTCAAAACATGTTGCCCGCTGCTAAATGAGCTACCTCACTTAATACTATGTTGGCAGTTGTAATTTTGTGAGCAAAGAATCGCTCCAAAATTCTCTTGTTTAAATTCTTGCCAATTTCATCAGGAGCAAATACATTATTTAACACTCTGTAGAAAATTTCAAAGGTTCCAAATCTTAACTGCTAACCATTAGATTAGAAATGTGCAGTTGCACTCTCCAACATTTTAAATGAGCATTTACTGTCCCCATGTGTGTACTGTAGTGGAACAGATGCAAATGTCATAATGGCAGTTGATTCTTGGATTTGTAATTTAGCAACACATTCAGAACCACATATGGGTAAGCCTAAAATATAAGTAAAAATCTGCTCTTACTTGATTTATATATACCTGTTGATATCAGTTATGTATACTAGATAAAAACAGATTGTTTTTGGATATAGTGGGGATGTTCTAATAAAGGCAACTTAGGCTGTTCACTTTGTACTTTGCAAGGGAAATCTCCCTTAGTTTAGTGAATAAGGTGAAGCTCTGCTGATTTCCATCATCCAATCATGTGCAAGTAAATATATATTTTTTTTCCTTGCACATTACTGGGTGTTCCTTGCATTATTAATTTTCACCACATTTACGAAGCTAAGGGAAAATTTCACTTTAAAGTGAACCGCATATTTGCTATAGTAAATCTGCCGCATTGTATTTAATAATGTAGAGCATATTGCACATAGAGAACACTTACCGTAATTAAAAAAGCTCTGGATGTGAAGTTTATTTACCAGTATGTAGTTCTAAGTTGTCAGCATTCTGCATACACCAGTCTATTCTGTCGAAGACTAAAAGGGAAGTTTCAGTCTCATACAGTGCATGCACATACTGTTCAGGTACAGGCACAGGTGCCACAGTGTACCTGATCAATTATTAATGTGTGTGTGTGTGTGTGTGTGTGTGTGTGTGTGTGTATACAGGGGCGGACTGACCATTTGGAAACTCGGACACTGCCCGAGGGCCCGTGGTCAGTAGGGGGCCCCATGAGATGCCCCTGGTACTTTTTTCATAGGCTTTTTTGCGTTTGGGCAAGGGCACAGGGGCCCCATGATCCCCTATTGCCCAGGGGCCCCATGAGTTGTCAGTCTGCCCGTGTGTGTGTGTGTGTGTGTGTATATATATATATATATATATAATTTTTTTTTTTTTTAACCGCCATTTATTTCCTCCATCTGCTCATCCCCCCCCCCCCCCCCACAAATAGCTATTACCTTTTGTATCACTTAACCCTTCCTCCTAGATTGTAAGTGCTAACAAGCAGGGCCCTCTGTTTCCTCTTGTACCAAATTGTATTGCAACTGTAATGTCTACATTCATTTTGTAAAGCGCAGCGCAAACTGTTGGAGCT
The DNA here is from genome assembly GCF_062004578.1 of Staurois parvus. NCBI lineage: Eukaryota > Metazoa > Chordata > Amphibia > Anura > Ranidae > Staurois > Staurois parvus. The sequence goes on along the minus strand of NW_028318022.1, from coordinate 5,431,147 downwards.
ATATAAATCCTGTATAATAATATAATATATTGCCAGTCTTATCAATTTATATTAATCCTTGGCTGTATTCACTGAAAGTTTCTTCTTTTAGCAGAATGCATTGACTAATTAGCATGTGTATACTATTCGCCATCCTGATAATATGAAATACATTACTGTCCTCATTTCAAATAACATCCAGGTCAAGATAATTATTACAGTTTTTTGTGTCTTTGCTTTCTAGTTTTCAAAATCCATGGTACTTGATGCATATAGTGAATATGTGAATAATTTTAGCACAGCTGTTGGAGTTCTCAGGAAATCTTGCGCTACTAAACCAACCTTTCTGGAATTTTTAAAGGTACTTTTTAACGATAAATCATACAACATAATGCATATCATTAAAGGATAAGTTCACTTTTTGGAGGTAAAAAAAATGTGCATGTATAACTTTTGTCCAAAGGAGCCTGTAAAGCATTGCACCAGCGATCAGTAGATTGCTGATGCCATGCAGGACTCCTGCAGATCAGTCAAAATATCTGCTTGCCGCACAGGATGTACAGTCAAGCAGATATTCTGACAGAAACCACCACTGTGGTAGTTCACTGAAAACTACAAGCTGACAGCTGCTAAGGCTGCTGGGACTTGTATGCACTCATTCACAGAACTCTGTGAATGAGTGACGCGGCCGTGTGGGCGGAGCCCCGCACGGCCACGCTGTTTTCAAATCTTCGAGATAGTACGGGGAGAAGTCTCCCCGAACTACTTGCCAGAGGGAGGGGGCGGCAGGCGCGGCTGCGGCTATGGGAACATGTTACATGTTCCACCCTAAAAACGGGTGAAACATGTAACATGTTCCAACGGTGAACTTATCCTTTAAAGGAAGTTTGGGGCATAAGAACAAATTGCATTTATATTGTTACCAATTGTTATATTGTTATCAAACAAGCAGTCATTAATTGCATTGGAGAAAGCAAGAAAATGGAAAGCCCGCAGGTAATCTGAACCACATGATTTCATTAACAGCCTATTCACACCACTGTGTTGTGAGGTTATGACACTACTCAGTAACACATCACTTTGCATTGGTGTACTGCTCTGCTATTTATTGCAAATGGCATCCCAGTGAACCTGCATTGCCATGCACCACATGATGAAACATCTTGTGTTGCACTGCGCTAGCAAGAAAGCTACAGAAATTATTTTTAGTACATTTTGTTTGTAAAAGACATATTAACATGTGACCTAATGCACATAAATGTGCGTACATTAAATGCACCATAACATACCACCCTGGTGTGAATGAGCCCAAATGCGTTTAAACAAATGCATTTGCCATGCCAGGAACTAGCAAAGAAAAACAAGCGAAACCCCTACTACTAATTTACTCTCCTCAAAATGACAAACAAATTTGGTTGTTGTCCCCCTCTCCCACTGGAGCTGTTAAGGTGTAAGTGGACAAAAAAGATAACATACTTATTTGTAAACAATCCTAGGTCCCTAGCTTTAGAACTGTTGTTATAAAGGATACCATTCCACTTTAGGGTGACATTACACTTGATTGGCATGTGGTCATTGATTTACAGGATTCCTAAAATATATATTTCTTTATCATCCATTGAAAGATACAGCAATTGCAAAAGTTCTTACTGCCAAGCTATTCTGATGTCTACAAGAAGTTGAAGCAAACAAAAACAGTTAATCAAGCTCCCATATACCCCTCCTCCAACTGTCATGCCTTAGTTCTGTAGCCTTTGAGGCACCTTTCCTCCCACTGATACAAGACACTATTCCTACCTCCTACAGACATCAACCGTGGGGCATACAGTATCTCACAGAAGTGAATACACCCCTCACATTTTTGTAAATATTTTATTCTATCTTTTCATGTGACAACACTGAAGAAATGACACTTTGCTACAATGTAAAGTAGTGAGTGTACAGCTTGTATAACAGTGTACACTGCCTTAACCCACTTGGTCATGGACTTCACCAGAGCTTCACAAGTTACCACTAAAGTCTTCTTCTACTCCTCCATGATGACATCATGGAGCTGGTGGATGTTAGAGACCTTGCGCTGCTACACCTTCCATTTGAGGATGCCCCACAGATACTCAATAGGGTTTAGGTCTGGAGACATGCTTGGCCAGTCCATCACCATTAAGCTCAGCTTCTTTAGCAAGGCAGTGGTCATCTTGGAGGTGTGTTTGGGGTCATTGTCATGTTGGAATACTGCCCTGCAGCCCAGCCTCCGAAGGGAGGGGATAATGCACTGCTTCAGTATGTCACAGTACATGTTGGCATTCATGGTTCCCTCAATGAACTGTAGCTCCCCAGTGCCGGCAGCACTCATGCAGCCCCAGACCATGACACTCCCACCACCATGCTTGACTGTAGGCAAGACACACTTGTCTTTGTACTCCTCACCTGGTTGCCACTACACATGATTGACACCATCTGAACCAAATAAGTTTATCTTGGTCTCATCAGACCACATGACATGGTTCCAGTAATCCATGTTCCGTGGTCTGCTTGTCTTCAGCAAACTGTTTGCAGGCTTTCTTGTGCATCATCTTTAGAAGAGGCTTCCTTCTGTGACGACAGCAATGCTGACCAGTTTGATGCAGTGTGCAGCGTATGGTCTGAGCACTGACAGGCTGACCCCCCACCCTTTCAATCTCTGCAGCAATGCTGGCAGCACTCATATGTCTATTTCCCAAAGACAACCTCTGGATATGACGCTGAGCACGTGCACTGAACTTCTTTGGTCGACCATGGTGAGGCCTGTTCTGAATGGAACCTGTCCTGTTAAACCGCTGTATGGTCTTGGCCACTGTGCTGCAGCTCAGTTTCAGAGTCTTGGCAATCTTTTTAGCCTAGGCCATCTTTTTGTAGAGCAACAATTCTTTTATTCAGATCCCCAGAGAGTTCGTTGCCATGAGGTGCCATGTTGAACTTCCAGTGACCAGTATGAGAGAGTAAGCGCGATAACACCAACTTTAACACACCTGCTCCCCATTCACACCTGAGACCTTGTAACACTAACGAGTCACATTACATCGGGGATGGAAAATGGTTAATTAGGCCCAATTTGAACATTTTCACTTAGGGGTGTACTCACTCTTGTTGCCAGCAGTTTAGACATTAATGGCTGCGTGTTGAGTTATTTTGAGGGGACAGCAAATTTACACGGTTATACAAGCTGTGCACTCACTAATTTACATTGTAGCAAAGTGTCATTTCTTCAGTGTTGTCACATGAAAGGATAAAATAAAATATTTACAAAAATGTGAGGGGTGTACTCACTTCTGGAAGATACTTCTGGGAGATGCTGTAATTCATGCTACTGACAACAATGGCACACTATTTCTCCCACTGACAGCAATGATGGGGCACATTTCCTCCCACTGACACCAATGATGGGGTGCTATTCCTCCCCCTAGTTTTTACATATACAGGGGGAGAAATTGTTTTTGTTTATTCCTACTGATGCCAGGACAATTTCTACGCCCAATAGCCACAGTCCGGACCCCAGAAGTCTGTTCTGCAAAGAAAAATTCTGACTATAGTTTTCCTAGCCTTTTGGTCCTTTTTTTTTTCATTCAGGCATTGAATCCTTCAGATACTCTTTTAGCATGATCTTCACATCTGTTGTATCCCTTGGTGGCTATTGCCTATCCTTCAGCTGGACTGCTTTTGATATCCTGACTGTTTAAGAATATTTTTACTGGTGTCCCTCAACAGATGATAAAAATAATATTTTGTACCTACTCTAAAATCCTTTTTCTGGTCCAAGTCCAGGGACTGACCCTATTGTTATTGACTCTTTGTACTTCTTGCTAAGTAAACTCAGCCATGACAGTTGGAAGTAGGGTTGTATGGGTGCTGGTTTTATGTTTGCCAGTATACAATCCCAAACTGTTGGGTGAAATTGCTGTAGGCAGCAATTTCACCCAACGGTTTAAGAATTTCTTCAATTCCTGTGTCCACACAAATCTTACAACCCTCTTCTTTTCTAGATTCCATAAATTGTTCTTATAATACATATGTGTAAGATTACTTTATTTAATGGTTCTGTTTCATATTAAAGTATTTTAGTTCATTTAACTACCAGGTTCTTGTACTACTTACCATGGACAAGTTATCCATGAACAAATAGAGCTGAGGTTTTAGATTGTATTTTATGGAGCTCTGTGCATTAGATCTATTTTCAAAAATCTAATCTCATGCTAGTATTTTAGAATATCGCTATTTTCAATTCACAAAATATAAGTTTGAAGTTTCTTACAATATTCAACACATTTGTTTCTGCATGGCTGTATTGGCTGCAGTAGAAGAAGGTATGTAAGAAAAAACTCCACCATGACTTGTGGACATACATACATATTTTATTGTCTCATGTGCCGTTTTCTTCACTGTTACAGCATGTCACGGAGATAAGTTGTCTCTATGTTTGTAGGCAAGTCAGGTGATGTACAGCCTGTGTTTTGAGTTTAAAATGCATGGTTTAAAGTCTGATGTCGTCTTGAGTTGTGGTGTGCATTTTTTGAGATGTAGCACACATGCAATGCTCTGTCTTCCATCATTATAATAATTTAGGCAATGTAAGTATGATTTATACTTACCAGATCATTAAACATTTTTAATATTAAATCCAGTACACACTAGTCTCCCAACAGTCTGTAGAGGCAGGTGTGTTCTGGGTCAGATGCTGGTGTTTCTGATTTCCTGCCAGAAAACAATCAGACCTACTTCTTCAAACCTAAGCCAATGTTATTTAAAACTATTGCTAACCAAACATTCAGATTGTTCAGCCAGCAGTATTTCAACTGTGGCCTTATGTACTACTGTATGTGGCCATTATATTACCATGTAAACTGTCAAGATCATCCAGTTAATTTTCAATAATATTCATTGATATTAATGGTCATTTTTGCACATGTTTAATAATCACCCAGTAGTTGGAAAAAAATGATTTCCTAATCTTCCCTTACACCAGCATTGCTTGTTAGTGCCTACAGGTAATTTAAGGACTTTAGGCTTTTGGCAGGCTTACATGGGAGAATGGAGCTATATTTCAACAAGAAATTGGACTCCACAGATTTCTTACCGTACGAATTGGTATAATTGTACATTTGAACAGATTGTGCTTTTCATGTCTGAACATTAAACATGATCTAAAAGTAGAGCAGTTCCCTGGCTTCTAAATTCTCATGACAAAATGTACATCTTCAAATTAGCCTTTACAGCAAGGTTACATCTGTTCTCTTGGAATGTTATGGTAACTGTTAATTGCCTGGTATACTAAAATATTGCTTTTTGTCTTTGTAATAGAAATTCATACATTTTATAGAAATCAGTTTCATTGTATGTCAAGGATAAATGCAATTAGTAGTTGGTACAGCATTTTGTAGTATTGATAAATGGCACTGTGTGGATAAGGCTTGCTTGTTTCTTTTTTTTTTATGGAATAATGTGACGGTTGAGCTCTCATCAAGTTGTTAGGTATGGCTCAATATTACATCATTGTGTTTTAAGTATAAACCAGCGAGGAAACCTTTAGGTTCATCACTATGCCTGAGCTTCCCAGACCAGTTTTAGCTGAGCTTCAACAATTCTAGTCCTATTGCCCAATCCACTGAGATTAATGCAACTCTGTAATCCTTTCTTCTGTACACGTGTAAAGCTCACTAGAATGCTCCACATGCCTGGCAATGGCAGCAATGTTATTGGGCCATCAGGCTGCATAAGGCCTTGTAGTGTGATGGGTCTGGAGGAAGAGTTTTAGCATATGCAGTCCAGCTATGTATTTCATTTTTCTGTTTGATAATGCAACCTAAACTGTTCTTTATCTAAACACATTTTATCACGGACATTTAGAATAAAATGCCTTCTAAAATGTCAGTTTTAGCAGCTAAGTGCAGAATACATGCATGATATAATTGGACTGGGAGTGAACGGCTTACATATTATCACATTAAAGGTGGATAGGTGAAGAGGCTGTAGCAAAGCTCAGGTCAGCCTGCAAACTCTGCATTTTGAAACAATAATCTTCCAAATAGCATTTTGTCAAGTGCCTAGCTTGGGTCTGCCTGTGGGAGACCATGCATGCTACTTGGTTTTGTGTTTACTACATTAATCAAATTTTCACTTAAGTTTTCCATTCTGTTGTTCTTACTGATCAGCTTGTGACTTTGTGTTGTCACAGAACCAGGATTCCAGCCCTGACCGCATTACTCTCTACGGTTTGATGATGAAGCCAATCCAGCGCTTTCCCCAGTTTATCCTTTTGTTACAGGTAAATTATCCTGTTCTTTTAGACATGTTAGATTACATACATTCTCATATGTCAATAAAACTATATGAGAAGTAATTTAATTTACATGATCTGCAGGGAATGTACAGTATTCACTGCCATTTTTTAATTTACCTATAGGTGTATCCAGTCATTAAATCTGTATAAAATCCCATGCCTATCAGGATACAGCCTTTAATGCTGTACCTGAATCATAATGTAGCCTGACACATTGTAGTAGATTTGTATTGCTGCTCAATATGTGACTTTTGTAACTTTGTATGAAAGGTGACAGGTGGTGTTTATTACTGACTGTCTTTTAGATAAGTTAGTTTCATGGTTGTAGTACATTCTGTGAAACTCCTCACTCACCGATTCTGAGCCATTATAGTCAATAATACACTTCAAATCTATAATTTTTTTAGATCCTAGTGCCATTGCTACACATTTATGCGTAGTTTAATGTACATTTGACAAGTGTAAAGGGACCTTATAGTGTATGAGTTTATTTATTATAATTTCTTTGTGAATAATAGTTACATTTACAAAATACAAAAAATATTCGAGTGGATGGTGTGTTTAACGGTTACTAGATGTATTAAATGTACCAAAACTACTCTTTCATGACATTTAAAGTATAGGTATGAATACAGTTTCACCACGGTGTGCAAATATTGTTTTAGGTTTTGCTATTTATTTTATATATTGCTTCTCTGTGGTCTTGGCTTCTGCAGGCTATGTTGAAAAATACGGTAAAGGGTCACCCTGACCGGCTTCCTCTACAGATGGCTCTTACAGAGCTAGAAACATTAGCAGACAAACTCAATGAAAGGAAGCGGGATGCAGATCAGCGCTGTGAAATTAAACATATTGCCAAAGCAATAAATGAAAGGTATCTGAATAAGGTTGGTATGCTTTTTACTTAAATAACTTGCCAGACTCTTGTCAGCCTTGCACTGATTTTCTGTTCAACTCAGTCATATTTATGTACTAAGAATTATTTTTTTTAATTCTTTATTTTGGGCAACGTACAAATAGATGCATACATGGCCAATATTCAGTCCTCATACAGTCGTATCAAACCGCATCATAAGCAGTACAAATAAAGACCAAACAAGTATACCATATATCTGAGTGACAATTTTTAAGTATCTCTAGATGATCTCTGTAGCACCTGACTCAACTAGTCTTTTATGTGCTCAAGAATAGAGTGGAGAGAAATAGTGTGGGGTGAGTCACATGTAAAAAGACAAATATGGCCATCTTTTATACGGCAAGGAAAAAAGATCACTTTGTCCGGTATTTTTTTTTACAGTGACTGTCTTGGGGGCAAATGGATCTACAAAGGAGACCTCTAAAGGGGAAGGGAAGAGGAAAGGATATGGCAGCTGGTTGAGGGGCCAGATGTGAAGTATAGAGAAAAACTTGAAAATATTTTAATGTGATCCTGCAATAGTCTTGTTAATTCAGATTGGGAGAAATAAAGAAATCCTAATCTGATTAGTTTTGTTTGTATTATGTAAAACAAAAATTATATATACTATATGACCATGACACCTACCCAGGAGGCCAAGATACACCTCTCCAAATTATTGAACTTGGATGTTTCAGTGAAGGGTATTGTTAATTCTACAGCTCACAAAGTCATTTTAGACAATTTTGCCTCCCAACATTGTGGCAACACTTTGGTAAAGGTCCTTTTCTGTTCTAGCATGGCTGTTTTCGTGTAGACAGAACTGGGTCTATAAAACATGGCTTGATGAAACTTGACTTGCCTGCATACAATGCTGACCCCAATCCTGATGAACCACTTTGGAATGAACTGGATTGTCAATTACTATCTAGCTCTCCTGCAACATCAGTACCTGACCTCACAATGCTATTTTGGTTGAATGGGCACACATTCCCAGAGACACAGGCAACATGACAAGCCTAACTGGAAAAGTGGAGGCTGTTATATCTGCAAAGGAGAGAAGGGTGGCAACTACATTTTAATGCACATGGTTTTGGAGTGTGATGTCCAGCAAGCTCATATAGGTGTGATTGTAAGGTGTCCACAAACATTTGACTGTATAGTATGCTATGCACAGTATGCCAACATCGCAAATGCTGGAAATTATGCAGCTTGTTTGTTTACCTACTTCTGTTTTACCATTTGATTAGATTATCAAACAGAACATGAAAATAGTCAGCTTTTAGTCTCTGTGTTTTCTTGAGCAGCAGAAGGTGGTTACTATTTCAGTGTATTACACATATGGGTAAGAAGTAAATTTTAACTGAGAATTCCCTTTTAATTGGTTTCTATAGGAACTGAAGCTTTTGTAATTTGTTTATTTATTACAAGCCCGCATTTTGCGCTCTGTAAGACGCACCTGACCGTAAGACGCACCTGACCATAAGACGCACCTAGATTTTAGAGGTGAAAAACAAAAAAAAAAATATTCTGAACCAATGGACTGCAGACACAGTACAGGAGATGACCAGAGACTGCGGACACAGTACAGGAGATGACCAGAGACTGCAGACACAGTACAGGAGATGACCAGAGACTGTGGACATAGTACAGGAGATGACCAGAGACTGCAGACACAGTACAGGAGATGACCAGAGACTGTGGACACAGTACAGGAGATGACCAGAGACTGCGGACACAGTACAGGAGATGACCAGAGACTACGGACACAGTACAGGAGATGACCAGAGACTGCAGACACAGTACCGGAGATGACCAGAGACTGCGGACACAGTACAGTAGATGACCAGAGACTGCGGACATAGTACAGGAGATGACCAGAGACTGCGGACACAGTACAGGAGATGACCAGAGACTGCAGACACAGTACCGGAGATGACCAGAGACTGCGGACACAGTACAGTAGATGACCAGAGACTGCGGACACAGTACAGTAGATGACCAGAGACTGCGGACACAGTACAGGAGATGACCAGAGACTGCGGACACAGTACAGGAGATGACCAGAGACCATGGACACAGTCCAGGAGATGACCAGAGACCGCGGACACAGTCCAGGAGATGACCAGAGACCGCGGACACAGTCCAGGAGATGACCAGAGACCGCGGACACAGTCCAGGAGATGACCAGAGACCGCGGACACAGTCCAGGAGATGACCAGAGACTGCGGACACAGTCCAGGAGATGACCAAAGACTGTGGACACAGTCCAGGAGATGACCAGAGACTGCGGACACACTTCGGGAGATGACCAGAGACTGCGGACACAGTACAGGAGATGACCAGAGACTGCGGACACAGTACAGGAGATGACCAGAGACTGCGGACACAGTACAGGAGATGACCAGAGACTGCGGACACAGTACAGGAGATGACCAGAGACTGCGGACACAGTACAGGAGATGACCAGAGACTGTGGACATAGTACAAATGACCAGAGACTGTGAACATAGTACAGGGAAAATGCCAGGTACTGTGGACATAGTACAGATGACCAGAGACTGCAGACAGTACAGGGAATGACCAAGAGACTGCGGACCTTTGGGGAGGGAGGGGGAGCGGGTACTTGAAGTTGTCCTTTCTTTAGTGTGGGCACGCTAGCTTCTTCCCGCGCCAGCTTCTGCCACAGCTGGGTGCCCACTGCGCATGCGCGAGAAGCGTTGCGCTTTGTGTATGGTCCGGCGCCTTCTGGGACCTGTCACGTGTCCCAGAAGTCGCCGGACCATTCACAAAGCGCAGCGCTTCTCGCACATGCGCAGTGGGCACCAGGCTATCACAGAAGCCGCCGCGGGAAGAAGCCGGCGCAGGAAGACTGTACAGCGCTCGACAGAGGAACAGGTAAGGTCCTGCAGGAGAGAAGAGCTGAGCAGCCGGCCTGGTATTCTGACATGGTGGCGGAAATACCAGACAGGTCACTCCATAAGACGCACTGACATTTTCCCCCCTTTTTTTGGGGGAAAAAAGTGTGTCTTATGGAGCAAAAAATACGGTACTTATATAGTGCCAACCATATATGCAAAGCTTTATATTGTACATTTACATCAGTCTCTCGCCTCAAAGAGCTTACTATCTAAGGTTCCCTAACTCACATTCATACATGTACATACTAGGGCCTATTTAGATGGAAAGCCAGTTAGCCTACCAACATGTTTTTTGGCAGAGAAAACTGTAGAAAACCTAGAGGAAACCCATGCAGGCACTGGGAGAACATGCATAAGTCTGCCTTATTTTCTTTACCCAAGATTGTAAAAGAATATTTTTTTATCCTGGAAAACAGAAAGCCATGCATGGCTGTAATCTGTACATATAATTCTGTATTTCCAGATGTTGTAAGCACTGTTCTTTTGCAGTGATCATGGCTATTAACAGTCCCTCATTCTGTAGTCAGTAGGCCTTTGAAAATGGCTAATGCATTTGCAAATTATATTGGAAATAGGGGAAAGCAGTTAATGGCATAGAAAGTTTACATGATACATCTATGTGCAGTTAAGTGTGTGGATGGATGGGAAACTGGTAAAGCAGTGGAATTGGGAATTACTTTACTTTCAGCTTTAAATTATATTTTTACCTTCTTATAAATGTTCTGTCCCAAAAATATTTTTTAAAAATGTGATTTTTCTTCCCTTAAATTGTAGCTCCTTAGCAATGGGAATCGATATCTCATTCGTTCAGATGATATGGTAGAAACCGTGTACAACGAGAGGGGTGAAATCCTGAAAACCAAGCAGAGGCGTCTCTTCATGCTCAATGATGTGCTGATGTGTGCCACTGCTAGTAACAGGTTAGTTTCTGCTTCAAAGTAGAGGAAAAGCAAAAACAGGAACCCCTACCTTCCTGATATATGTATTCCATAATTATAGTGTATTACTGCATCACTAACTCCATGTTTACATGTTTTGAAATATTCATACACAATAGAACTCTTGTGCTTTATGTCGATATAGCACTTAAGAACATCTGTTGTACTGTTTCTCCTAACTACTGTTAGCTGGAAGAATAAACTGGGAGTCAAAATGTAAGTGGCCAGCAGATGGCATAAGTGAAGCATCTGCCTGAACAGTGATCTGATCTGCTGACAGATGAATGTTCCCTAAATAATGGATACCTTCCTCTGTCATGAAGTAATGAGACAATCCGAAATAGAAAATATCTGCTTTACATTTTCTCTTTTGTGTACACATCAGGAACCAAACAATGAGTTTTTCCGCTTTTGGACTTACATGGTTATGAAAAGTCAGAGTAAGTGGTGCTAAATATGGAATAAATAACAGCTGGTGATGAGATCATAGGGAGAAGTGTTTTTCCTTTTTCCATAAGACACACATAGTATGCCTAATTTTATACTGAATAAAAATAAATTAGACAGTATTTGCTTAAAAAAATCTCCACCTATTATTTCAGTACTGTGATTCAAAGAACTGTGAATTCCTGTTGCCATAATTTCCTTTCATTGCTCCTGTCAGTGGGACTTATGACTTTTGGCAGGTTGGTACTGCATGAGCCTGGTGAGCCATTGAGGAATTGGCAGCATTGTGTCAGGGATCGCGGCGACAAGCGGGTCTGCGCATATGTTAAACGCCGATCCATACTAGCCGGTGGGCACTAGGACCTGGGCAGCGGCGGCCGCGCATGCGCCCTCGCGATCACGGACACTTGCCTGGCACCGATGACAGGGCAGGGCGCACTATTTAAACCTGCCCTGCACAGATTCTCATTGCCATATGGTCTGATTATCCTGTGTTCCTGTATACCTGCTGTTGTGATATGTTGCTGACTCTGCCTGATCCTGACCTCTGCTGACTTCTCCTGCTCTGACCTCCTGGCTCGTTTGACCTCTCTCCTGGATATCCCTAATCTGGTCTGAACTTCTGTTACCGACCCCCCACGAGTGTTCTGACTACTCTTTTGCCTGCTGCCTTGTGCTACGCTGACCCCACTGTTACCGACCCGGCCCGTTTGACCACGCTCACTACTCTGCCATCCATCCATCCTGCACGGATCCAACCATCCCTACTCCAGGTTTCTGCCTCTACATGTCAGGCTCTCTACCTGCATATACCTTTGGCGGATCCCTCTACCACAGGCGGGTGTACTCAGGGGCCACGACCTGGTCCCTGTCTGCTCCAAGTCCATCCCCACCACCAGGGGCCCTGGTGAACAAGCAGACTGGGGTTTAGACTCCACGCTCTGGGGAATCCTGTCCTGTGGACTGCTAGAGGTACCACCAGGCGGTTGTTAACATAGTGTGTGTAGTGGACTATGGGGTTAAATTGTAGGTAAAGGCAAAACATTTAGTTTTAAATAACATGGGTAGGGGTTTTTAGTGATGTCTTCTCCCCTGCTTGGAAGTTCTCTAATTTTCTTGGCTATCACTGGCACCAAGACAGAAACTATGGGGATAACCTAACATTTAGAGTTGTCATGAGATCAAGAAGTAAGGGTAAATCATCCAGCTGGGACTAATGTTGCAGTGACAGGTGCTGGTAATTCTCCTTACTTTGAGGAGATTTCACCTCACTTTCTGTTGTATCTCCAATACAGGAACTGAAGAGAAATCTCATTAGCATGACACAGACAGCAAAGAAACAAAAAGATCCTTTAACCTTCTCTTCTCTATCTAAGGGTTCATTCACATTATCTCCATTGTTCTGTTTTCTTCATGTCCTGTTTACACCACAAAACTGGACTGAAGTTGATTGTGGTGCACTGCATAAAAGATGCAGACCTTGCATTTTTACACAGGGTAAGGCACTGCAACACACTGTGGTGTACAAATCAGAATGAAGTGACATTTTGTGATACTTCAATAAAATAAAAAACCCTAAACCGGGCCTTTCGCTGTAACAACTTTCTTGGTCCCACCTAACAGACAGTAGACCACACAAGCTTTAATCTGTGCAAGCTCGTGTTGACAAGCCCATGAAACAAACAAGAAAAACTTTGACTATACATGCAGTACACTTTAAACATTTCACTACCACTATACATCTTTAAACTGTGAAGTGGTGGTATTCAGTGCCGTTTTATAAAGCACCATTGGATGGCCATTGATCCTATGCCTGTGAACATCAGCTCTGTGCACAGTGTTCAGGGGCATAGAGCCAATCCAAGTGGCTCTGTACCTTGATCTCTTTGATTGGTGAAAGATAGACCAATCGCAGCAATTACAAATGTAAAGAGTGTAGTGTTTTACATATGTGAGCCCATCACTTTTTCTTACAACAGAGGAAATAATAATTCAGTGCAGATCAGAGCAGCAGTAGCTGCAAGTAGTTTTTAGCATGGTCACCCCTTCTTTCTCTCCTGTAAATCTGATCTTAATTCTGCCTCCATCCTCCCACTGTATATGACCTGTACATTAACCCCTTCGCCACCTCCTTTCTCTGTGTATGACCTGTATGCCTTGTATCTAGCACCAGTTCAATACCACCATGTTTCTTCATTTTCAAAAAATGGCAGCAAAAAAAACTGATCACCATGGAGTGTCTTCTTTCCAAAAAGGGGACACTTTAGGGCGTGTGCACTGTTTTTTTTTTATTTTAACAAAAAGTTTAATAAAACTGTTTTCTGTTTAATTTTTGGTCTTTTTTCCTTTAAATAGTAAAAAAAAATGCAATGTTTTATTAAATACCAGGAAAAGAAAGCTCCACCTGTCTCAAAAAAATATATACAATTAATCTTGGTGCAGTGTTGCATGATGTCAGTTTTCATTAAGTATTACAGAACTGAAAACTTAAAAACAAAGGGGTATTACATGCTAGTAATTAAGTGGTTAAGTATACTGTTACATGAACTTTGCTGATTGCAGAACTATAGATGTGCCTAAGCAGGGGGCATGTATCTCTGAAGACAGACAAAACGCATGCTCCCTTCTGATTGGTAAACTTTAGCTATAACCAATTATGTGTATTTCTCTTCACAATTACACCATTATTTAAAATATCGTATTGCTTTTTTGACAATTTCATGAAATTTTCCATAATGATACTTTGATATTATTAAACCACTTTCAGCTCAAATCGGCTTGTAAATTATGTTTAGGGTGCTTTAAAGCATCCCTAAATGCTGGCTGTGTTTAATGAATTCTGAATCTGATCACAAAGAATTCCAATACACAGTAACAATTTCTTATTAAATCCATGTGCTTTCCTTTTAGATCTTCCAATGAAGGTAGTAACATGGTAACAGAAAGCCAGAAATACTTACTAAAATGGAGTGTGCCTCTTGGTCACGTAGAGGTTATTGAATATGGGGAAAGTGAGGAGCAAGGAAATCAGTCTCGATTTTCTTCCATACATGCATCTGAAAAGGTCATTTGTGCCAAACCAAGTAAGTGTACATAATACATTTAATGGACAAAGGGCACCCTGTGGAATGTCACTATGAGCGTTGTTCATCAGATTTGATCTAGTTGGTCGGTTATTCACTCATATATTACATGATTTAGTGTGTTATTGTTATCAATAGTATGTGTGTGTCTTTCGGTATGTATATGTGCAAGTATGATTGAGATATATTCATACACAGTGCTCAGCATAAATGAGTACACCCCAATAGATTTGTCAGAAGACCTTTACTTTTCTTTCAGAATCAACATTTTCTATGAGACACTGCAAAATACTCCCACAAATGCGGGCCATTGATTGCAAACAAGATTTGTTAATTTGCGCACACAAAAAAGTATTTTTCCTAACACATTCATTCAAAACCATGTTGCAAAAATGAATACACCTCAATGAAAGTCATATCTAAATTTTAGACAACAAAATCCTAATTAACAAGAATTTAACTACAGGTGAATCTAATTATTCATTAAACAGGTTTCCAACAGATAGTTGATTATAAAAGGGTGTTTCTTAACAAAGAAAACCACTCCCCATTTAATGCTGTCAGCAATGGCACCAGATGGAAGTGAAATGTCACAAGGCCTGAGAAAGAAAATCATTTATTTACACAAGAAAGGTGAAGGCTATAAGAAGATCAACAAAGCTTTACTTATCAGTCAGAATACTGTAGCAAAAGTGATACAAAAATTTAACAAAGATGGAACTGCAACCATCTCACAGAGACGTCCAGGCTGTCCACAGAAGTTAATACCTCGACAGGAGGGTCTTCTGATGAGCAGGGTTGAAGAAAATCGCCATGCAAGTTCACTGCAGTTAGCTAAAGAAGTAGAAAACCAAACTGTGGTGGTTGTTTTCCATGACACAATACGGCATACACTGCAGAGGAATGGCATGCATTGGTGTCGTTCATGAAGGAAGCCTCTCCTATAGCCCATGCACAAAAAAGCCCACCTAGAATTTGCCAGGGCCCATGCTGAAAAAAGACTACTAGGACTCTGTACTCTGGAGTGATGAGACTAAGATAAATGTTTTTGATACGGATGGCTTCAAAACTGAATGGCGTCAAAAAGGTGAGGAGTATAAAGAAAAATGCAGGGTGCCTACAGTGAAACATGGTGGTAGTAGTGTCCTTGAGTGCTGCCAATGTCAGCGAGCTGCATTTCATTGATGGTATCATGAATTCACAGATGTACTGCTCTATATTGAAAGAGAAGATGCTACCATCACTCCGTGCCCTTAGTCGTCGTGCACTTTTCCAACATGACAATCAAAAACACACTTCCAAGGCCACTGTTGTTTCTGAAGAAGAACAAGGTAAAAGTGATTCAGTATCACCCCTATTTTAGTGAATACAAGCTGCGCATACACTTCATAATGCTATGATCAAACATCAATTATCACTCTTATATTATGTATTATTCTTTTTCTTCACCATTAATTCTGTAACAAAAAATCTATAAATAAAAATAAATAAACTTAATAAATATGACACGATGTGATATTACACAAATACCGTGACTTGAAAATATATATATAATTTCAAAAAAAAGTCCCGTGATAAAAAAGTAATGAAGAAGAAATTAAAGTCCAGTGCTGACATAATTTCATGTGACGCACCGCATCGTCACCCCTATGAGTAAGTCAGGATATGATGAAACGCGCCAGGGCGTGACGGTGCGGCAGACCGGAAGTGACGTACATCCGTAACCAGAAGTGACGGCGTTCTGTCCGACAGTTCCGGAGATGGTGAGAGCACCATGCAGTATCTGCTTGTCACAAAGACATATCATTTGGGCTTGTTGATGTCTTTAATTTTGTAAGTGCATTACTTGGAGCAAATAAAGCCATTTATCTTGGGTAATATACTATTGGAGCGGATATTTTCTTCTCTTTTCATGATATGGTGGAGTGGAGTTTTTGAATTATCCTGGCAACCAATCATTGAGTGGGCTATTCTTGGAGGAACCTCCTGATCTAATTAATGGATATCCTCTTGATTATGCTTTAACAAAGGCAATATCTGGTGAGTGCACACCTGAGTGGGGGTGCATGGTGGGCACAGCACAAGGTTTCAACACTTTAAAGTTTTCTGCACCACATGAAATTATTTCAGCACTGGACTTTAATTTCTTCTTTATTACTTTTTATCCCGGGACTTTTTTGTAACTTATATTTTCAAGTCACAGGATTTGTGTAATATCACATCATGTGTCATATTTATTAGGTTATTTGTTTATTTTTATTTATGTATTTTTTGTTACAGAATTAATGGTGAAGACAAAGAATGATGCATAATATGAGTGATAATTGATGTTTGATGATAGCATTATGAAGTGTATGCGCCGCTTGTATTCACTAAAATAGGGGTGATACTTATATTTTTGGATTTTTGAAATGGGGTATAGTGGCAGTAATATATATAATTTTATTTAGAGGCTTAAAATCTTTTTTGCATCAGGCGCAATATAGTGATATTTGGATAACTATTTCAAGGTGGTCACTTACAGAACATATAGAAAGTGATTCAGTGGCCAAGTATGTCTCCTGATCTGAACCCTATTGAAAACCTATGGGGAATTCTGTTGAGACAAGTTGAGCATCACTCTCCATCCAGCATCCAGGCACTAAGAGGTTGTTCTTGAAGAATGGAAAAAGATAGATGTTGCAATACAGTTAGGTCCATATATATTTGGACACAGGCACAATTTTAGGTTTTGTCAGGTATTTACCAAAACATATTCAAGCTATAGTAATATAATGGATATGGGCTGAAAGTGCACACTCTCAGGTTTAATTTGAGGGTATGTACATCCAAATTGAAGGAAGGATTTAAGAATTACAGCTCTTAAAAGTAGCCATCCCCCTTTTTCAAGGGACCAAAAGTAATTGGACAATTGAATCGAAAGCTGTTTCATGGCCAGGTGTGGGCTACTCCTTCGTTATTGCTTCATCAATTAAGCAGGTAAAAGTTCTGGAGATTATTCTAAGTGTGGTATTTGCATTTGGAATCTATTGCTGTGAACCTACATCATGCGTTCTAAGGAGCTGTCCATGCAAGTGAAACAGGCCATTGTAAGGCTTCAAAAATTAAACAAATCCATCAGAGAGATAGCAGCAACCTTAGGAGTGGCCAAATCAACAGTTTGGTACATTCTGAGGAAAGAAGAACGCACTGGTGAGCTCAGCAACATCAAAAGGCATGGATGTCCTTGGAAGACAACAGTGGTGGATGATCGCAGGATTCCCTCTATGGTAAAGAAAAACCCATTCACAACATCCAGACAAGTGAAGGACACTGTCCAGGAGGTGGGCGTATCATTGTCAAAGTCTACAATCAAGAGAAGACTTCACGAGAGCAAATACAGAGGGTTCACCACAAGATGCAAACTATTCATAAGCCTGAAGAATAGAAAAGCCAGATTAGACTTTGCCAAAAAACATCTAAAAAAGCCAGACCAGTTCTGGAAAAGCATTCTTTGGATGGATGAAACTAAGATTAATCTGTACCAGAATGATGGGAAGAAAAAAGTGTGGGGAAGGCTTGGAGCAGATCATGATCCAAAGCACACAACATCATCTGTAAAACATGGTGGAGGCAGTGTGATGGCATGGGCATGCATGGCTTCCAGTGGCACTGGGTCATTGGTGTTTATTGAAGATATGACAGAAGACAGAAGCAGCCGGATGAATTCTGCAGTGTTTAGAGATATACTGTCAGCCCAGATTCAGCCAAATGCAGCAAAGTTGATTGGACGGAGCTTCACAGTACAGATGGACAATGATCCAAAACACACTGCAAAAGCAACCCAGGAGCTTTTGAAGGAAAAGAAGTGGATTATTCTGCACATGGACGAGTCAATCTCCTAATCTATACTCCATTGAGCATGCATTTCAATTGCTGAAGGCAAACCTAGAGGCAGAAAGACCCACAAACAAAGAACAACTGAAGACAGCTGCAGTTATAGGCTGGCAAAGCATCAGAAAGGAGGAAACCCAGTCTTTGGTAATATCCATGGGTTCCAGACTTCAGGCAGTCATTGCTGGTAAAGGATTCTCAACAAATATTACAAATGAACATTTTATTTATAATTATATTCATTTGTCCAATTACTTTTGGTCCCTTGAAAAAGGGGGATGGCTATAGCTAGCTTTAAATGGTACCGAGATGGTATCAACATTTAGGACCCTGTACCCTAAACACGAGTACAGGGGCGGAATGACAACTCATGGGGCCCCCGGGCAATTGGGGATCATGGGGCCCCTGTGTCCTTGCCCACACTCAAAACACACACAAAAAAGCCTATAAAATGTACCAGGAGCATTTTATGGGGCCCCCTACTGACCCCCGGGACCTCGGGCTGTGCCAGAGTGCTCGAATGGTCAGTCCGCCCCTGCACGAGTATTACTTGGTACAGCTTTCAGTCTTGTCTAGCCCCAGTCTGCCAAAGACTTTTTATAGGCTGCCTGCAGTGGAGCTGGAGGCTGCACCCGTCAAACCTGGGTGCACTAAAGCACCGAGGGGGACTCACTGTAACTGAATAACTCAGTCTGCAAGGGGCCTGAAAATAAATTGCCGCTAATGAGGTGTGTGATGTTTTCTCTAACGACGTTAGAGAAAATATTTACATTCATTCGGCTGGTACAGTACAATAAGCACTAAACTTCTGGGCCTGAAACTACAGAGATAGATGTAACACAATGATCACAGCAGGTCACTCATTCAGCACCTCTTCCATTCAGAAAGCATCTTGCATTCTTCTCACAGAATACAAGGTGATTTGTGATTGGAGAGCTCACTTTTTAGGTAGCACGGTGGTCTGCATGTTCTCCCTGTACCTGCATGGGATTCCTCCGGGTCCTCCGGTTTTCTCCCACACAACAAAGACATGCTGGTAGGTTATTTGGCTCCTGTCTAAACTGGTCCTATTATCTGTGAATGTGAGTTAGGGACCTTAGATTGTACGCTCCTTGAGGGTTAGGAGCTAACATGAATGCATAGTATACAGTATCTCACAGAAGTGAATACACCTCTCACATTTCTGTAAATATTTTATTCTATCTTTTCATGTGACAACACTGACGAAATGACACTTTGCTACAATGTAAAGTAGTGAGTGTACAGCTTGTAGAACAGTGTACATTTGCTGTCCCCTCAAAATAACTCAACACACAACCATTAATGTCTAAACCACTGGCAATAAAAGTGAGCACACCCCTAAGTGAAAATGTCCAAATTGGGCCCAAAGTGTCAATATTTTATGAGGCCACCATTATTTTCCAGCACTGCCTTAACCCTCTTGGGCATGGCGTTCAACAGAGCTTCATAGGTTGCCACTGGAGTCCTCTTCCACTCTTCCATAATGACATCACAGAGCTGGTGGATGTTAGAGACCTTGCACTCCTCCACCTTCCATTTGAGGATGCCCCACAGATGCTCAATAGGGTTTAGGTCTGGAGACATGCTTGACCAGTCCATCACCTTTACCCTCAGCTTCTTTAGCAAGACAGTGGTTGTCTTGGAGGTGTGTTTGGGGTTGTTGTCATGTTGGAATACTGCCCTGTGGCCCAGTTTCCGGAGGGAGGGGATCATGCTTTGTTTCAGTATGTTACAGTATATGTTGGCATTCATGGTTCCCTCAATGAACTGTAGCTCCCCAGTGTCGGCAGCAATCATGCAGCCCCAGACCATGACACTACCACCACCACGCTTGACTGTAGGCAAGACACACTTGTCTTTGTACTCCTCACCTGGTTGCCCCACACACGCTTGACACCATCTGAACCAAATAAGTTTCTTGGTCTCATCAGACCACAGTACATGGTTCCAGTAATCCATGTCCTTAGTCTGCTTGTCTTCAACAAACTGTTTGCAGGCTTTCTTGTGCATCATCTTTAGACAAGCCTTCCTTCTGAGATGACAGCCATGCAGACCAATTTGATGCAGTGTGCGCCGTATGGTCTGAGCACTGACAGGCTGACCCACCACTTCTTCAACCTCTGCAGCAATGCTGGCAGCACTCATGCATCTATTTCCCAAAGACAACCTCTGGATTGATGCTGCGCACTTGCACTCAACTTCTTTGGTCAACCACGGCGAGGCCTGTTTAGGGTCTTGGCAATCTTCTTATAACCTAGGCCATCTTTATGTAGAGCATCAATTCTTTTTTTCAGATCCTCAGAGAGTTCTTTGCCATGAGATGCCATGTTGAACTTCCAGTGACCAGTATGAGAGAGTGAGAGTGATAACATCAAATTTAACACACCTGCTCCCCATTCACACCTGAGACATTGTAACACTAGCAAGTCACATGAGAGCGAGGAGGGAAAATGGCTAATTGGGCCAAATTTGGACAATTTTCACTTAGGGGTGTACTCACTTTTGTTGTCAGCGGTGTAGACATTAATGGCTGTGTGTGTTATTTTGAGGGGACAGCAAATTTACACTGCTATACAAGCTGTACACTCACTACTTTACATTGTAGCAAAGTGCCATTTCTGCAGTGTTTTCACGTGAAAAGATGTGTGTGTGTGTGTGTGTGTGTGTGTGTGTGTGTATATATATATATATATATATATATATAAAATGCACTGTGTAAGTTGACTGCACTATGTAAGTACCTGTAATAAAATAAAAAAAATAAATATTGTTATCTTCTGAAGAAACACTGAATAGGCCTTGGAAATGCTGGTGTTGGTTTGAAAGAGAGAATAGTACATAGTGAACAGGGAGTGTAAAGATCAATCACTGCATTAAAGTAGGCTAGGTTAAGTGAATGGCTAAACTACTCGCATAGATTAGCCAGTCAAAAAGAAAGCAAAAAAACGTGCATTTTTTAACAGGTATATAATAATGTGTTAGATCTCAGTCTCTTTCCATACATAGCAGGCTATAATACCCTCATCATCTTCTCACCCCTGTGAGTAACATGATTAAAACTTATGGCCTGCCTTCATTACCCTTGCTTTGCACTGAAAAGTTTCTATACACAATGAGGCACATTCTTGGCAATTCATTATAAGCACTTTAACTGAGCCAGCATTTTTGAATACCAATTAGCTGTTCAGGGTACAGTCCATTCTGAACATCCTTTGCAGGACTTTTGCCCTGCACATCAATTGTGATTTGTGGCTTGCTTTGTTTGTGGCTGTGAGTTTTAAATTCTAAATCATGGGTCAGTACCTAGAAAAAGATTTTAAAGCTGTCTTGAGGCAGCTGTAGATTTTGGCATTGACTGACTGGTTTTGTTCCTCTTCTCTGAGGCTGCCAGTTAAATTGTTATATTTATACATATCTTATTTAAATAACTTTCACACATGACTGCTATGTTTAGGTTTTGAAAATTTCCCATGAGGTTTTCTACCAAGGCAATGTAAATAAAGGGTGTTGCCAGTGTAAAAAGTGGACAGCCCCCTTATAGGCCTTACTTTTATTTTAAAAAGTCCAGTCTCTTTGTGAACCATTTACTTCAATGAGGTCTGAATATGCTTCAAAATGAAAGGGAGATAAAAATTGTATGAATCGAGTGATTATAATAATTCCATAATTAATATCTATAAAATATTGCTGAGATATTTAAATGGCAATGTACAATTGTTGTATACATATTTATCCTAATTGTACAGTGAACAGGCTGAATATTCATGGTTAAAGTTTGGTACCTTTTGGATGATTGGACAAACTTTTTGAGGACACCCCCCCGGACATCCCCTGCTATAACGCTTCCACACTCCTGTGATTCCTCAGTTTTTGCTAGTGTCCTTGGATGATGGACCACTTCTTTCTTATGGATGAATCACCCATTGCTAAGTAGTTTATTACAATAGAAGCAGTGTATTTGGAACAATGTAACGTCAGTCTGACTTTGGGAGCTGTACCCAAACTCCACATTGTGGGGATGGCCTGTAATGTTGCTTTGGATGCTTGATTCTGCATGGACATTCACCTTGGCACTTTGTACAACAAGTAGCTAGCTGCAGGGTGCTATACCTGTCCAGCGCCTTGGTCCATCCTTATGGAACCCAGTCCCTGAAGACCAGTTCAGGGTTTATGCCCACTGTGATGGGCAAAGCCTGAAACCTTTATAAGGACGAGTGATATGGATAAGGTAAGACAGGGTCACCCTGTTGATTAGATCATTACTGTATCCCTTAATCCTGAATAGTTTGCGTATATACACTATGATTATTGGCAAAACATGACTGTATTTGGAATATATTCACTTAAAAGATAAGTTCACCTTTGGAACATGTTACATGTTCCCATAGCTGCAGCCTCCCTCTGACCCCAATTTAATTCCAAATCTCTCCAACAAAACATTTTGTTGGCATGGAACAAGCTTGCACCTTCTCTCAATCTACCTAGGCTCCTGTCCTACCAGGCCAGGAACTCCCTAGCCTGTTTAATTTCCAACCTGGCCGTTAAAATGGGAAGGTTGCTACTGCCATATCACTGGAAAGTAATAACGACCGATGCCAGTCTTTTCGGGCTGGGAAGGAGTATTCCAATCCTTTGTGATCCAAGGAACATTATCTCTGAGATGTTTTTCAAAACTAGCAGCCCTCTCTTTTGGCCATTCCTCATCATCCACAAAGATAAGGCCATCCTTCCTTCCTAAGGTGGTGCCAGTCTTCCACCTCAATAAAGATATTGCACTTCCTTCTTTGTGCCTTACTCTGAAGCACCCAAAGGAAATTGCTTTTCACTACCTGCACATAGAACCTTCAGAATTCAACTCAAAGCCACATCTTCTATAAGAAAAACACTCCTAATTGTCCTACTGTTTAGACCTCATTAGGGAGATCTTGCTTCGAAATGATCTCTAGAACTCGCTAGATGGATAAGACAACTCATCTAAAAAAATTGTACTCTAAAAGAAAAAGCTCCTCCTGCACTGCTATGAGCTCATTCCACCAGATAGGTGGCAGTTTCTTTGGCATTTAGACATCAATCCTCTGCTGCCCAGCTTTGTAAAGCCACCACTTCACCTTCTGTTCACACCATTTTCAAAATTCTGTTCACACCATTTTCAAAATTCTGTTCATACCATTTTCAAAATTCTGTTCATACCATTTTCAAAATTCTGTTCATACCATTTTCAAAATTGTACCAGGAGGACATTGAATCTTTTGCTGATGCAGCTTTCAGACAAAGGGTTCTTGCAGAGACACTCTGAAGTTGGATCTGTTGACCTGTAGTTGGTCCTGTTGGCACAGGTCTGTTTGCCTAACTTGTTGCCCATCCTCATTTATTGGGGATGTCCCAGGGTCTATGAATATTCAGCCTGTGGCCTGTACTGTTCCAAGTAATAAAAAAGGAATTCTTACTTAACTGTAAATTCCATATTTTGGAATACAGTACAGTACACAGGCCACCCTCACTTCTAATGCTGTGTCACTCTGCACTGCGTGCCACAAAACTGAGGACTCGGCGTAGAGTAGGTTTATGGGGGGGGAACCTAGAGAATGTATCCTCAAAAGCTTTACCAGTGTCCAGTCACTTAAAGGTACCAGCCTGTAACTCTGGTCAGAATTCCTTTTGTTATCGTCAGGACCCAACAAAAATTTACGTTTCTTTCAGGATGACTACACCTATAATATATATTTGGAAAATGTTCCCATTCACAGAGCATACCTGCAAAAAGATTAAAAAATTGCAGCTTAACTTTTATTAGATACTCCTTTCTGGAAACTCCAACACTGGAAATTCCTACTTGGTTTTCCTTATTTATGAGGGAGCTGTGTTTGCCATAATTAACCCTATTCATACATTGCTAGCAGATGCCATCTCATTGGTTATAAACTAGGTTTGAACTTTGTCAATGGCTACTCCATTGTATGTTAAAGAGAGGGAGCTCTGCCTGTCCCTAAACCTTTATTCTTGCTTGGAGTCAGCCCTGGTAATTTCTCCTAAAAAAGCATCTAAGTACTAAGAAACATTAAAGAAAAACATTTGTAAGTATGCTGTGTGAATAGGTACACATAACAAAAATAAATCGAGGGTTTCTCAAATTTTGAATGAATAAGTGGATCAAGTAGAAACAAAAAAAATGCATATTATTTTGTATTCTTCTTTTGAGTCAACAAGTAGCTTGTTAGGCTCTGTTTATGGAGTTTAAGAGCCCAAGCTGATTTAGCATATACAAGTGAGTGAGTCAGGTCTTGTTTATGCTTGCATTGCCTTCTGAAAAGCGAACCATGCTGGATTGCTTTTCACAGGGCTTTTGACAGGTAGTGAGTATGATATTTAGTGTTACTAAACCCAGGACCCTGCATTCACTATATCTGGTCTCCCATAGTACACATTACATGGAATGCATTTATTTCAATCAACTGCTAAATACCTTTTCTCATCAGCAGTTAGAGCAGTCTAGTGACTTATATTAGTGTTCAGCAGAGCACTGGTTACAGCTTGTAGGAGTTTTCTTTCTGCTCTAAGAGGATGTAGAACCCCTGACCTCTTGTCTGGACGGTGCCGATTGGCCCAGTGCTGATCACATGCACTCTCCCAATAAAAAAAAAAACCCTTTCTAGCAATACACACCAAACTGAGCATGTGGAGTGTCTCCACACGCTATGTCTTATCAGAAGATAAGAGGGGGGCACTGGAAGAAGGGGAGGATGAGAGAACCGATTATTATTAACCGATTCCCGATCACCCTATAGCAGAAGTACTGCTACAGTACGGCAGGGATGTGCAAAATCACGTATAAAAACGTGATTTTGCACTTACAGGTAGGGGGCGTGCGTGCTCCCCACTTGCGCCACTATTGGCTCCTCGGCATGTCAGTCATGGGCCCTGGCTGCCAATTCTCACCCGGGACACAGTGATCATCGGCGGAGCTGACGGGAGAGGTCTGTATGTAAACAACACAGATCTCTTCCCTATCAGCATGAACAGGCTGCTTTGTATTGCTCTGCACAGCAGAGCAATGCAAAGCAGCTTGTCTACACAGTAAATAACACACTGCACAGTGTTAACCCTTTGATCGCCCCAGATGTTAACCCCTTCCTGCCCAGTGTCATTAGTACAGTGTCAGTGCTTTTTTGTTAGCACTGATCACTGTATTAGTGTCACTGGGGATGTAAGTGGCAGTTAGTTCCCCACCAGTGTCAGAATGCCTGCTACAGTCCCTCAATAAGTTGCTGATCGCCGCCATTACTACGTAAATAAAAATTCCAGTGTATATATATACCGCCATTTGTAGACGCTATAACTTTCACGTAAACCAGTTAATTTACATGTATTGTTTTTTTGTTTTTTTAGCAAAGATGTAGCAGAATAAATTTTGGCTTAAATTTATGAAGAAATTAGATTTTAAAAATTTTTACTGGATATGTTTTATAGCAAAAAGTCAAAAATGTTTTTTTCTTTTTTCTAAATTGTCGGTCCTTTTTTGTTCATAAAAAATGCACAGGTGATCAAATACCACTAAACGAAATCTCTATTTGTGATAAAAAAAAGGAGATAAATTTAATTTATGTACAGCAGTGCATTGTCAGTTAAAGTAACGCAGCACCGTATCGCAAAAAAGTGCCTGGTTAGGAAGGGGGGTAAATCTTCCGGAGGGCAAGTGGTTAAATGTGCGCACCATTACAGTTGAAGACTACATTAAAGGGTAATTGGTATATGTGTTAGAATGGTTGTTTGAATATAGTCCAGAAACTTTAGCTCCATGTTTGATGACATCAGTATTTCCCTGTAAATCTCCTAGTTTGTAAACTAAGATTATCAATCCAGTGTGTATATTTATGTAGGATGGCAATCCAGTCGTTCTTTGAGGATCCCGTTGTTGTATATAACATTGCATATGATGAAAATATACTTCTGATATAGTTTTAGATTTTATCTTATGATAAAATAAAAAAAGATGTATTTTCTATAAGATGTTTGGCGTTTAGCAAGGAATGAAGACAACTGCTTGTTTTAAAAGCTTTTGGATTGCAACCATGCTATTTTACATTATTACATATTATAAAAAGTTGAAATTAGAATTGTGTACTAAGTTGTGAGATATGATTTGTAAAAAAAAAACAAATATTTTCAATACAAATCACAAAGTTTCTCTAAGGGACTCCTAACACTTTACTAACTGCCAGCATGCTGGGTTTCCACATTGTCTTGCCTGTTGTCACCAAGGACTATCACTATGCAATAGCAAGTCTCATTATCCATTGCACCTCTGCTAACAAAAGGTTTAATAATCAATCATGAGAGAAATACAAAGACTGCCAAAGTTGATTTCCTTCTGTAAATGCTACTTCTCTGGCTGTTATCCTGACCTTTTGACACTCATCCTTTTAGTCACTGACTTAGAACAAGAGTTCAGGTCAGGAATGTCAAGCAAAAGCAAGAATACTTAATGTGCATATTTGTCCCAGGATAGAGTATTGAAGCAAGAGAGTCACCATGATAGCCTGACAACTAATTAAAAGGAGGAGGTCAGCAATGGCATGGCAGAATGCATATTCTCTAATGGCAGATTTCTTTTAAAGCAAACAATCCATAATTACTTCATATGTTTGATCATGTACATTGCAGAATGTTGTAATTCAATGCTTCCTAAAAATAAATGTGAAAAACACATAAGGTGTACAGTTGTGTTAACAATAATAGCAGTGTGTTGAAAAAAGTGAATAAAGCTCAAAATCCTTCCAATAGCTTTTATTTCCATACACACAAATGCATTGGGAACACTACACATTCTATTCCAAATCAAAACATGAAGAAAATATATAAAATGTGTGTTGTTCCTCTAAAAAAAATTGAAGAAAAGTGAATATCAGACTGTTCAAAAAAAATAGCAGTGTTTGTATTCTTCTTTACAAACTCAAACATTCACTATATAAACTGAAAAATGTTTGAAGATTTTGCTTTCCTTTGAATCACATAATGAATATTTAGTTGTATAAGCACTGTTTCTGAGAACTGCTGTACATCTGTGTTGCATGGAGTCAACCAACTTCTGGCACCTGTGAACAGGTATTCCAGCCCAGGATGATTGGGCTACATTCCACAGTTCTTCTCTATTTCTTGGTTTTGCCTCAGAAACTGCATTTTTGATGTCACCCCACAAGTTTTCTATTGGATTAAGATCCAAGGATTGGGCTGGCCACTCCATAACGTCAATCTTGTTGGTCTGGAACCAAGATGTTGCACGTTTACTGGTATGTTTGGGGTCGTTGTCTTGTTGGAACACCCATTTCAAGGGCATTTCCTCTTCAGTATAAGGCAGCATGACCTCTTCAAGTATTCTGATGTATTCAAACTGATCCATGATCCCTGGTATGCGATAAATAGGCCCAACACCGTAGTATGAGAAACATCCCCATATCATGATGCTTGCGCAACCATGCTTCACTGTCTTCACAGTGTACTGTGGCTTGAATTCAGTGTTTGGGGGTCGTCTGACAAACTGTCTCTGGCCACTAGATCCAAAAAGAACAATCTTCCTTTCATCAGTCCACAAAATGTTTTTAGGCCAGTCAATGTGCTCTTTGGCAAATTGTAACCTCTTCAGCACATGTCTTTTTTTCAACAGTGGGACTTTGCGGGGGCTTCTTGCAGATAGCTTGGCTTCACATAGGCGTCTTCTAATTGTAACAGTACTCACAGGTAACTTTAGACCTTCTTTGATCTTCCTGGAGCTGATTGTTGGCTGAGTCCTTGCCATTTTGGCTATTCTTCTATCCATTCAAATGGTAGTTTTTGCTTTCTTCCACGTCTTTCAGGTTTTGGTTGCCATTTTAAAGCATTTGCGATCATTTTAGCTGAGGAGCCTATCATTTTCTGCACTTTATATGTTTTCCCCTCCAATCAACTTTTTCATCAAGGTACGCTGCTCTTCTGAACAATGTCTGGAACAACCCATTTTCCTCAGCATTTCAGAGGGAAATGCACTGTGACCAGTGTGTACAACATTTGCTGCCTTCCTTCCTTAAATAAGGGCAATAATTGCCACCTGTTTTTCAAAGAATGAATGACTTTACTAATAGAACTCCACACTGCTATTATTTTGAACATGCCCCTTTCAATTAGTGATTCAATTACACAGAATCAGCAGCATGCATGTCATGACTGGTGGGTTTGTTGGATTTCTATTACTCTACTACACCTGCTAGTCAATTATTTGCCATGTAGAAATATCATTTCTACCAAAAACAGTGATTGATCAGGTTAGTGATGTCTGACTGCTATTATTTTGAACACAACTGTATATTATACGTTGCAGCATCTATGGTGGTACAGCACTGGGTAGCAATCATTGTTGATTCTTGTACCCTCTATAGTGAATTTTCATTGGTGGAGCCTGAATGTTGAGGGAGAGAAACTTGATGAATAACTGAACCAATTGTCAATCACTTGAAAGTTTTGTTTATTTTCTGCTTTACAAAATTAGCATTATATATTGAAATAACAGTTTACTTTTAAATATAATTGGATACTGTACACAGAAAAAACATGCTGATATTAATATTTTTGACAAAAAGAATATACTGTCTTTGGAGTTGCTACATCATTATAACAGTTATAAAGGGTAAGGTGTTTCCTTGACACATATGTATTGCTTTATATCTGCAGATAAATTATACATGGGGCCTGGGCAGCTTTATCATGACTTACAGAATCTGCTACATGATTTGGATGTTGTCAATCAAATTTCACAATTAATATTGCAGCTAAAAGGAAACTATCAGGTAAGAATATGCACTGTGCTTTAAATGTTATTAAACTGGTAAACACTTTTTGTTGTGGTTTTTTTTTTTTTTTTTTGTTGTTTTCAACCAGCAGGCTGAACAAAAAACTAACAAATTCCTGCATCAACAAAAGCTGGGTGGATGCAGGAGTCTCCCCCACTTTTCTGTTCTGTTCTAACAGCGGGAACTCCTCTGTTGTCAGAGTACACTGATCAGTGCTGAGGCTGCTGATTGAAGGAGGTTTTCCAGCAGGACTGTTTAAGAGCTGATCTAACAATCGGTGTTTGTCAAACCAGGAGGGCTGCACACAGATCGGAATTCAGCTGGTTCAGCAGGGACTGGGCAAATTCCAATCCGTGTGTACCCAGCTTTAGACTACAGAAACATAACAAATAGATCTTTATTAGCTGTGAACGTTTAATTGTAAACTGAAGCCATGGATTTCACACACTGTACTCATAATGAGCAAATAGCCTGAAACAGCTGTATGCAATTTGGAATAAATGCCTTTTTAATATTTTCTATATATGCACTATACTCCAGCAGTTCTGGATGTGTATAAGATGCAAAGAGGTAATTTACATCTCACCACCCATTATCTTGAAATAATTAATAATCCTATTTTTAAAACGTGATTATCTTCTGTTTTAAGGCTTTACTGTGCTATGCTATTGTAAGGTGTAGAAGATTGGAAACTTTTCCCACTGAGAAAAGTGGTTGTTTCAACAGCCTGTATTGGTGTCAGTAAATGCTCCAATATAATGTTAGATGTAAGAAGAATTAGTTTAAAGTGAAAAGCAAAGTAAATGCATACTTTAAATATGACCAGCAGTTTAGTCTTACCCTTGAGTATTAAAAGCCTAAGTGTAGGTAAAATAAAAAAACACAAAAACAGAAAAATTATCACAAGGGATATGACTTACAGTTAGTAGGATGTGTCCCTTGTGCTGATTCCTCCTCTGTTTGTAGAAATCCTCTTCCATTCATGAGCCTCACCCCAACACCGCCACCATAATCTATCAGGCAGGGGTTAAGAAAACCAAAAGGCTGTCACAGGCTCTCATCAAGAGATCTTGACCATGCCGGCCCATTCCAGCCAGCTGCTTTGTTCATAGAATGTACATGCATAGTGTACTACAACTTCTATGGATAAAACAGAATGTATGAATGGAGGATGGAAGGATGATAATTCAGTGGACTTCTGGTCAGCCAGCATCCACCAATAACTAAAGTTAGGTTAGTTTTGGGTCGACGTGGTATAAATATTTGGTATTCTAAACCATTTGTAATACATTTTGAATGCTGCTTTGTTACCATATGTTGTTCTCTATTCTCCATATAGAACTTGAACCAGGTTGTAGCTCAGGATTGGTCTTCAGGTTTACAAAAGCTGATCTTGAAAAAAGAGAATGAAATTCGAGCGGCAGACCGCTGTAGAATTCAGCTCCGGCTTCCTGGCAAACATGACAAGTCAGTGGTATTTTTTTTCTGAAGATAATTTTCCAGTCAGTGTTCACATAAAAAGCACAAATTTAGAGAAACTGCAAAGCTATTTTGCATATTTATTAAAATCTTATTTTCCTAATATGTTCCAGATCAGGACGGCCAACTTTCTTCACAGCAGTGTTTAATACTTTTACCCCTGCTGCAAAGCAGTCATGGATCAATAACTTGCAGATGGCTAAACTTGCACTTGGTAAGTTGCACAGCCTTACATGTTGAGGACCTGTGCTGATTTTACAGAAAGACTGTTAGTTGTGTTTAAGAGGTATGTTATAAGAGAAGTTTGGATTGACAAAAAAAAAACCCTGGCTGGTAGTTGTGGGGGTCTGCGGGCAGGGGGCTTATCGGAATCTGGAAGCCCTCTTTAACAAGGGGGCCCCTCAGATCCTGCCCCCCCCCCCCCATGTAAATGAGTATGGGGTACATGGTCCTACTACCCATTTACAAAAACAAAGTGTAGTGTGAAAAAAAGACAAGACATGGTCTTTGACAAGTCACGTGGGGGGGGGGGCAGGATCTGGGGGCCGCCTTTTTAAAGGGGGCTTCCAGATTCCGTTAAGCCCACTGCCCGCAGACCCCCACAACTACAGGCCAGAGTTGTGGGGAAGAGGCCCTTGTCCCCATCAACATGGGAACAAGGTGCTTTGAGGGGGGGAGCCCCCCTGCCCCAAAGCACTCCCCCATGTTGAGGGCATATGGCCTGGTATGGTTCAGGAAGGGGGGGCCTCTCGCTCGTCCTCCCCTTTCCTGACCTGCCAGGCTGCATGCTCGGATAAGGGTCTTTTTTTTTTTTTTTACGTTTTGGCGTAGGAGTTCCCCTCAAAATCCATACCAGACTTAAAGGGCTTGGTATGGATGGGAGGGGGGACCCCACGCCATTTTTTTTTTTACATTTTGGCATGGGAGTTCCCCTCAAAATCCATACCAGACTCGAAGGGCTTGGTATGGATGGGAGGGGAAACCCCACACCATTTTTTTTTTTTTTTTATTACATTTTGGCGTAGGAGTTCCCCTCAAAATCCATACCAGACTCGAAGGGCTTGGTATGGATGGGAGGGGGGACCCCACGCCATTTTTTTTTTTTAAATTTATTATGGTGCCGGTTTTTAATTTTTTTTTTTTTTCTTCACTATAGCTCAGAGATTCAGCTGTCACTTTCCCCCCAGCTAAAAGAAAATTTCCTTTTAGTTTATTTCCTGAGTTAAAAGAAACAATGTTTCCTTTTAGTTTCTTAACTCCGGGGAAAGTGACAGCTAATTTTGTGAGCTATAGTGAAGAAAAAAAAAAGCCGGCAATTGCATTTAAAAATCAGCACCGACATACACTTCATATTGTGAAAAAAATGTGTAAACCAGGCATTATTTTCAATGGATTTGCATTAGTAAACTGAAAATTACATTAACCGAGGCATTTATAAACTGAGGTACACGTGTTTAATGTAGTATAAGAATGAAATCATTAATATACCCTATAAACTCACTTTCAGAAAACTTGGCTAAATGCCTATGTCATAAGATATTATTAATTGGAAAAGTTGTATTTTAAGTGATAGATACTAAAATTATGCAGTAATAACCTTTTACTTGATATAGTGTAAAGCATACAATTATTCCTGAAATCTGCAAGGTTTTGAGCTTTTGAAGCTTCCACCCGCACTTCAATTTATGACATTAATTCATTAAAGAATACTCCAGTTCTTGCATAATCCTCATCATGACTGTCTACTCATAAAGAGGAATACTGTTAAGTACTATTTGCATATTAACCGGTCATGCAAAATCGCTCCAATGCAATTAAGAAAAGTCAAAACACCATTCTATAGAAACACATATGCATGGTCTCCCTTTACCTCTAGCAGCCTAGCAGAATTGGAGGAATGGAACAAAATTGTGACTAGTAATTGGTTAACAGATTAAACCAGACATACTGTAGATATGCAGCAAATTGGGCTGAATTGTGGCAATCAGATGTTTTTGCAAACTTCCAATTTCCTCTGCTGGAAAAACTGGCTTGCTTCGTGATCTGGCAAAGAAGGTGTTTGGCTCTTTCATTTCCATTATCCAGTGTGTGCTAAAGAACCCCATCAGTCCTCACCAACCATATGATTGCTGGCTTAAGTAAACTGATAAAAAGGTACTTTCTGGCTCTTACCAGTCCACATCCTTTTAGGTCCCTATTCTTCATAGTGATACCCCCACCTGTGAAAGGACCATCATGCTGAAATGCAATGAAGGAAAGCAAGTGAACATTTAAGTTGTCCAAAAGTACCCTTTACCAGTCCACGAAATACTGGTACTCCAGTATTGCAGAAACCGTAATGAAATCTCCTGTGCTTAGTTGTAGTGCTAGGAATGTGTAGCCCATTTCTGCCTGGCTGGCTAGTAGTTATGGCGTGCCCTCATAGGACTGTGGGTGTTCTTGCATACACTGAAAACAACAAAGAGGACGCACCAACCTAGTGCATTACTAAAATAACAATGTATTTAAAATATATAAAATAGGTAATCCACTCACAAACACATGAAATGCATTTGGCATATAATATGATACAGACGAGACTGCCTCTAG
Organism: Staurois parvus; assembly: GCF_062004578.1. Taxonomy (NCBI): domain Eukaryota; kingdom Metazoa; phylum Chordata; class Amphibia; order Anura; family Ranidae; genus Staurois; species Staurois parvus. The sequence goes on along the minus strand of NW_028318022.1, from coordinate 5,397,789 downwards.
GTTCACGGTACTCAACCAGTGGTGTGGGATGCCCCCATAGCATCCTAAGGCTTATGCAATTTGAGGGTTGTTCCCTCTTCTTTGGCTCTGAAGAGGCTCTGACCTTCAATGCTTAAGCCTTATAACGCTATGGGGGGTTCCCACACCACTACTGTGGACCTGGAGGTGGTCTCATCTGCACCCTATTATATGCCAAATGCATGTCATGTATTTGTGAGTAGATTACCTCTTTTATATATTTTAAATAAATTGGTAATCCAGTAGGCTGGTGAGCCCTCCTTTTGTTGTTGACTCCATAGCAAATGATCTGACTTGTAAAGCAGTACCCTGTATGGAAGATTAAACAGCTGGCTGTTCCAAGTTCTTGCAGCTGATGATTCCTCCTGCCATGTGGGGAAGCCTCCTGATACCCTCTTGATATGTGAAATCAGTATTCCAGGAGGTGGCAGGAGAACGCTTTGCATCATTCTCAAATAAATGCACTCTTCGGCCACTTTATTAGGTACAAATGTTTCCACATCTTGGTAACACAAATTGCTAATCAGCCAATCACATGGCAGCAACTGTCAAGGTCCTACCTTTTCCCTGAGGTTATGTTACTCCATGTGCTGGCGTCCATCTTGGATTTCTGCTGTGCATGGTGGGAATCCTTTTATGCCTTCAGGTCTCTGAGGTCCATCCCCCAGAGGGGTGTGGCTGATGACATATAAGCCTGTGGTCCGCACATGCTCTTTGCACTTGTGTCTTGTGTCTTTGTGTCGCTATTACTCTGTTCTGACTCTTGTGGCTCTCCTGGTATCTGATTCGGCTTGTTACTCGACTATTCTTTGTATTCTCCTTTGATCTGACCCTCTGTTGCTGAACCCAGCTCGTGACCTGTGATTCTCGTCTGCTGTCCTGTACTGTTTTGTCCTGTTGTTGTTGACCCGGCCTGTCTGACTACTCTTTTGTCTCTTCCACCAGCTACACGCCATTGGCGGCGGCCATTACCGCAGCTGGGGTGTCTCGGGGGCCGCGACCTGGTTCCTGGCTGCGTCAAGTCCATCCCCACCATCAGGGGCCCTGGTGAAGGGCAGCCTGGGACTTAGACTCCGCGCCCTGAGGGACTTCGGTCTGTGGGTGGTGGTTGTCGTCAGCCAGTGCGTTACATTGTTAGGCCTGCCTGTCCGTTCCTCGGCCCCTGCCCTTACAGCAACTCAATGCATTTAGGCATCTAGACATGATGAAGATGACTTGCTAAAGTTCAAACAGAGCATGAGAATGGGGAAGAAAGCTGATTTAAGTGACTTTGAACGTGGCATCGTTGTTGGTGCCAGACGTGCTGGTCTGAGTATTTCAAAAACTACTGATATACTGGGATTCTCACACACCACTATCTATAGGGTTTAGAGAGAATGGTCCGAAAAAGAAAAATATCCAGTGAGTGGCAGTTGTATGGACAAAAATGGCTTGTTGATGTCAGAGGAGAATGGGCAGACTGGTTTCTGCGACATTCAGATGCAAGGGTCAGAATTTGGCATAAAAAACATGACGCCATGGATCCAAACTGCCTTGTACCTAATAAAGTGGCCGGTGAGTGTAAATATCCACACACTATCTATATGTCAATGCAGCTTTATAGTAGTGCCAACAACACTGTAACATAAAACACAAAACCCCAAGTACAAAAACTGATTAAATCGCAGTGTGCAATAAATCCACCTAGAAAAACATTTTTCCACAGTATTACTTGTTGTGCTACTATCTCACACCATGCTGTTAAAGGAATGCATCACTTGTGTCAAAATAAGATTTGTTCATGAAACACAGGGGTTGATTTACTAAAGACAAATAGACTGTTCACTTTGTAAGGGAAGTTGAAGTTTGCAAGGGAAACATGCCCAGAGATTAGTGAATGAGCTGTGGTGCTGCTGACTTCCATCATCCAATTATGTCCAAGCAAAAATGCAGTTTTTTCCTTGCATGTGATTGAGTATTCTTTGCACATTGTCATTTCACAGCATTCACTAAGCTCTGAGGAAAATGAGGATGGCATAGACTGCTATTCTTGCAAAATGCATACGCTTATTTGCCTTTAATTTCAATCTTCTTGTGTCCATAATAAAATCTCTATGAAGAATATATACTTTTCTCTTCTGCAGCATACGTTTTCCCACACCTTCAGTACAAACTTGAAATCAAACCAATGTACCCAGCACCTCAGGTTATATTCAACTACGCCAGAAAAATATGATCTTACTGCAAATTTAGGCCACAATCCTTTTTTCAGTAATCCTCCCTTTAATCTCACCACTTCTTCATCCAAGCATCTTGATAATCTCAAAAATGTAAAAACATATATAAAGCTCCACATAGTGTTATATTCTTAAAAATCTTATTTAAACAAATATGCTTCATATTGCAGTCGCCTAATACAGTGCTGTAACCCGCATCAGTTAAATCTGCATTAGTATGTACTGTAGACCCATAGCCGCTGAGCTCATCAGCTAAAGTGCTGCCTTTAGTGTCTCTTACCTGCCTGGCTTGGATCGGTCTCTGGCACTTCTCACAGCCAGCATTGAGTCCATACTCAAAGCACATCATCCTTGGTGGCTGCACTTCTGTTGATGCGCTCAGCAGCTTTAGGTGATATACTAATGCAGATTAAAGTATGAGTCCTGCCTAACACTAACTATGTTTAAAAATGTCCCCTCTTCCCCCCTGCTACCTATGCTGCATAATCTGTGTAAAAAAAGTGTATACTTACCTATATCAACCAACTTCAGTCACGTGATCCTGCAGATGCAGTTCCCCTGTGTCAGTCAGCAGCTGCTGCAGGGAAGAGGAAGTAGCACCGACAATGGCTGGGATATGGGAGCCAAGGGGTGATGCAGTCGCTGCTGACTGACATGGGGAACCACATTAACAGATTAGAGCAGGTTGAAAGTAGTAAGTGTTTTTGACATTTTTTTTTTTTTACACAGGTTAGGTAGCAGGAGTGGGGGAGGGGACACTTTTAGGCATAGGCATGAGTTCTACTTTAACCAGTGCAGGCCACAGTGTCATATTTTGTGAGTGTAATTTGAAGCATATTTGTTATACATTTGTTTAACAGCACGCTGTGAGATTAGTATCACTTTTGGTAAGACTGTTGAAAAGTGTTTGGTGAATTTATTGCAGACGGTGGTTTAATCAGTTTTTTCTTTTTCGGAAAATATGTAGGGGGAGGATTGATTGATCATCAGGGGTACCACATCTCTTACTGTTTCAACAAACACATACTCCAATCATTGTGACTTTTTATGGACCCAGACAAAGATAATACATACTGTATTTCTATGTATAAAATATCTATATCTATTTTATATATAGTAAAAATTATAAACTTTTAAAAAATGGCTTTGTATGACAGACACATCAATAAAATAAAGGTTTATTTGCTACAGCCTTCATATATACCTGGAAGCCAGCTTCTGCATTAATAAGGCATTCAGTACATTTTATACATGTTACGAATAGTCACTGTCATTCTTCTTCCCATATGGGTATAGACACATGTCGCAAAGTACAGAAGAGGCGGCACAACTTTTGACATGTTTCGTGCTTAGCTTTTTCTGAAATGAGTATTGTTCACTTAGAATAGTGTGTGTGTGTATGTTGGTTGGTTATTCACTCATATATTACATGATTTAGTGTTATCAGTAGTATATGTGTGTCTTTAGGTATGTATATGTGCAAGAATGATTGAGATATATTCATACACAGTGCTCAGCATAAATGAGTACACCCCAACAGATTTGTCAGAAAACCTTTACTTTCAGAATCAACATTTTCTATGGAACACTATACTGCAAAATACTCCCACAAATGCGGGCCATTGATTGCAAACAAGATTTGTTCATTTGCACACACAAAAAAAGTATTTTTCCTAACAAATTAATTCAAGACAATGTTGTAAAAATGAATACACCCCAGTGAAAGTCTTAGGAGCATAGCTAAATTTTAGACAAAATCCTAATTAACAAGAATTCAACTACAGGTGAATCTAATTATTCATTAAACAGGTGTCCAGCAGACAGTTGCTTAGAAAAGGGCATTCCTTAACAAAGAAAATCCCTTCCCATGTCATGCTGTCAGCAATGGCACCACATGGAAGAGAAATGTCAAAGGCCTGAGAAAGAAAATAATTTCTTAACACAGGAAAGGTGAAGGCTATAAGATCAGCAAAGCTTTACTTATCAGTCAGAATACTGTAGCAAATGTGATACAAAAATGTAAAAATGTTTGAACTGCAACTATGTCACAGAGACGTCCAGGCCATCCACGAAAGTTAACACCTCGATAGGAGAAGGGTGAAAGAAAATCACCATTCCAGTTCACTGCAGTTAGCTAAAGAAATAGAAAGCCAGACTGGGGTGATTGTTTCCCGTGACACAATATGGCATACACTGCAGAGGAATGGCTTGCATGGGTGTCGCCCATGAAGCAATCCTCTCCTAAAGCCCATTCCTGCCTAGAATTTGTCAGGGCCCATGCTGAAAAAGACGACTACTGGGACTCTGTAGTAATGAGACCAAGATAAATGTGTTTGGAACTGATGGCTTCAAAACTGTGTGGCATCACACAGGAGTACAAAGAAAAATGCACGGTGCTTACAGTGAAGCATGGTGGTGGCAGTGTCCTTCTGTGGGGTGGCATGAGTGCTGCTGGTGTCAGGGAGCTGCATTTCATTGATGGTATCATGAATTCACAGGTGTACTGCTCTATATTGAAAGAGAAGATGCTATCATCACTCCATGCCCTTGGTCATCATTCTAACATGACAATGATCCAAAACACACATCTAAGGCCACAGTTGCATTTCTGAAGAAGAACAGGGTGAAAGTGATTCAGTGGCCAAGTATGTCTCCTGATCTGAACCCAATCGAACACCTATGGGGAATTCTGAAGAGACAAGTTGGGCATCACTCTCCATCCAGCATCCAGGCTCTAAAAGAGGTCGTTCTTGATGAATGAAAAAAGATAGATGTTGCAATATGTCTCCAACTTGTTCATTTCATGCCTAGGAGACTTGGTGCTGTCCTTACAAATCATGGAGGTCATACAAAATACTAGATGGAGTAGTTTTTGTTGTGGGGTGTATTCATTTTTGCATCAACTAATTTGAGTAAAATTAAGTTTTTATAATCTAGGTTATATTATTAACCTTACTTTCATGTAATGAGCTAAACAAATGTTCTACAAAACTCAAGTTTTGTCAAAATTTTGGAAATTGTTCTTGTGTTCATTGAGATATTGAATAAAATCTTACTTTTCTAAAGAGGTTTACTTATTTATGCTGAGCACCAGGGGTGGTCTGGCCATTTGGGCCCTCGGGCACTGCCCGAGGGCCCGGGGTCAATAGGGGGCCCCATGAGATGCCCCTGGTATCTTTATTTGGCTTTTTCATAGGCTTTTTTTGGCTGTGGGTGAGGACACAGGGGCCCCATGATGCCTTATTCCCCGGGGGCCCCATGAGTTGTCAGTTCACCCCTGCTGAGCACTGTATATACAATATATGGTACTAAAGTTTGTCACCATTTCACTGGTACACACAAATTTAAGGTTTGACATGTTGGGTATCTGTTTACTTAGTGCAACATGTCCCAGTGGTCTCAATTGTACCGGTAAAGTTGGACCATTTTTTTGGCTTATTGTAAAGCAACAAAGAAGTTAATCATCCAGTGGGGACACCTGTTCCTGTGACAACTCTCTAGAATGGAAATTCTTTGGAAATTTTTGGGTGATTTCATCTTATTTTCTGCTGCATTTGAAAAAAATTGTCACCAGTGAGACACAGGAAAAAACAACCTAATAGGTGGTTTGACTATTACCTTCTAATTTTAAAACAAGGAAAAAAGACCAAAAGAAAAAAAAAAGTTGGTCTTGTGTACACTTTAATATGGTGAGAAAGAGACTCGAATAAGGTGCTTTGGAACCATTCAACATTTTGCTTTCAGTTCACTTTTTGTTTATTATGTTATTCTTAAAACAATGTTACCTTTTTGTCACTGTGATTCTGCCTGTGTTTCAAAATTGCATGGCAATTGCAGCACAACATGCAGTGCGCGTTTGGGTGCCCTTTGCCAAAGGCACCCCAAATGGGATGCAGTTCTGCCGCAATTGTTGCACGACACAATCACATGGCAATCTCAGCAAACCGTGCCTTCACAAATCGTGTGAATCTTGTCACCCGAAAAAGGAGCAGATTATTTTCAGGCGAAATATACGCATAGGGAAGCCCCTTTAAGTGAATGGGCAGCCCTATGCGACATGAAGAATTGAAAATGTGAATGGGGCATATGCATTCTGCTAACAAAGTATGCCACAGCCTGTTGTTTGTGAAAAGACTAGAAGATCTTTGGAAAACCATTTACCTTTAGCCCTGGTTCATACTGCTGTGACTTCTCGTATAACTTCCTGCCATGTGCAACATAGAAGGTCGCATGACAAGTCAAAACATTCATTTCAGTACTGTCTTAATTGCTTCGACTCAAGTCACAGTGACAAAAAAAAAATTTCTCCATGCACTACTTTTCTGCTTCTTCCATGTGACATGAGTGCCATAGACTGAAATCACAAATGTCGCAAGGAAGTAATTTCTTTGTTTTATGTTTGTGACTTTGGCTGCAACTTCAAAGGGTTTTGTAAGTTCAATAATATGTGTCACACTCTGCATCGTTATGATTTGCCAAAGTAGCATGAAAGTAGCATTGAAGTCACATCAAGTCGCAAGGCAGAGTTGCACTGGAAGTTGCATGGGGGTCGCAGCAATGTAAACCAAGCCTAAGCCTGGGTTCACACTGATGCGGTATGGAATTTGCAGCGGTTTCTGTGCAAATTCAGCACCGCATCACAATCGCACCCTGTTCATGCAAACCGCTGTTGCTGTGTATGTTAAGTTAACAACACCCCGAAATCAGTCCTCAAAACGCGGTGCAGTATCCGATCGCATAGGTATGAATACCCTTGCGATCCAATTCTAGTGCGGACCAAAAAAAGGGTCCTGCACCTTTTTGGTGCGGATGCGGTGAGATTTGAGCCATACAAAATGTATGGCTCAAATCACACCGCACATAATTTGCATATGATTTGCACAGGAATGCGGTGTGGTTCCTATGTGATTCACATGCGATATGCTGTACTGCACACGTGTGAACCCAGGCTTAAACTGTCTAGCTGGTTAGAAATGGGCACACAGGTATTTTTCCTATATACTTTTATAAGTTGTTCAGGCTTATGCAAAAATGTAGTGCAAAGTCCACTGGCCATGTGCTAAATGTGGTGAGCCTATCAAATGTCATTGTTTTCCTATGACTACAGTGAACTTATATTTTGATGGTGTGGGTTACTGCATTTGGACACAGTGACTACACTTTGTATCTTACTAAATTAGCACCTTGTGTTTTTTTTTGCTTTGAATCCATTGTTCTGATGCACAGCAACAAAAGTTGAAAATAGTTAAACTGAATGGGTCCCACATTTTCTTTTCCTTTTAACTTTGTTACAGATGAGGAGAACCAGCTGGGTTGGTTCTGCCTTGAAGATGAGGGAAATCAGGTCAAAAAGGAAAAGCACCCCTTGCTTGTTAAGTATTTGCCAGTAATCATGTCAAAGCAACAAGAATTTAAGGTAGGTCATTTTTAGAACGCATACATTGGCATGTTTCAGGGTGTTGAAGAAAAACACATACACTGTATATGCTTCATGCATGGCTTTTTTATCTCATCTTTGAATTTTTTTTTATTTTCCTTTTATAAAAAAAACTCAATTGGAACTTAGTATTCAGAAGATGCAGATTTCAGGCTCCCATCTGGCCTTGTCAGTAAACGTGTAACGTATTAGCAGTGGTGTCTCACGGACTCAGATGTCAGTGCACATGCTTTACACGTCAGGCAACAACGTGTGATCTTATTTATAGTGCTCTCTTACCTTCCACATGATCGATGTCCCTGCAGGTTAAAGATATCTACTGTATATGATTTAAAGATATTTATAGACCCAGGTATGGACGTGATGTTCTATGACCCAATTAGCATTTCCCTGATTTATTTTCAGATTGAATGTGCTGTCTATAACCCTGAACATTATCTCAGTAGTGAAAATGATCCAGATACACTTTCCATGCATCATGGGTTTTTGTGGGTAAGTGAATCTTGTTAAGGTTTTTGATCTATTAGTACAAACAATTGTATATTATATACTAAACTGATTGTTTATTTTGATTTTCTAGTCCATCAATTTACAGATATATATAATTGTTAAAAATTATAAAAACACAAACGGCTAAATAAAGAACATAGTAATTCAGTCTGTCTATCCTAGATCATTGATTTGCCACAAAAAAAGCGGTTTAAAAAATAAGTGCATATCTTTCTACAAAAGATGATTCGATTGGTATGAATGGCTCCCTTGTGTGTGTGTGTGTGTGTGTGTGTAGGATGGGGGGAACATAGATCTTACAGAGTAGTATGATGGTAGGAAAAACCTTCTGAAATATCCCCTAGCTTCTTTTGAATTTATACTGTAAACAACGATTTGGAGCTGTCTGAAAAATCTTGTTCACTGTGCTGAGAGCATGCAGTGAGCACACTCTGAGCACAGAAGAGCATTTCTCCAGGGATGCATATGTGCAGCATCTCAGCATTCGGGTCCACCCACCCTGCTGCTCCATATGTGCCTATGCCAGTGGCAACTGGATAAATACTCCTTCCCCAAAAACACACTTAGGTTCATTCCCACCAGTGGACATGCATTATGGTGCACAATACACAGGTGCTGGTGTGCTTTGTGCATTAGTACTGCGGTGTGGTGTTATTTTTTTGTTTTTAAACTTTATATAAATTACACTCATTCAACACTATGTGCATCAGTACATTGTGGCCCATTTCTGAGCAGTGTTGGGATTAAATGTGTGCCCAAATCATTTTATTGCAATGCATACAAATGTAGTGCATATACAGCAATGCAGATTTGCATTACCACAAGACGAGGTGTAAAGCCAACCTCCAAATTTATAGTATTTGCTTATTTACAGTTTTGCATATGTTCACTACCACTGACTTGGAGCATGCATTTGCAGATCACGTGCTGCAGCTCCTTTTATGTTCCAAGTTAGTGACTTACCATGTAAATAGAGTTGTAAAATTTCCGAAAATTTTGAAGCCATGAAAAAAAATTAAAAATTCAACGTGGAGTAGTTTTACAAATTGAAAGTAAGGTGTCCTTTTATCATGCAGCGGTAAATGACCACTGCTCAGTTCTCCGGCATTCTCAGAGGAGAGAGTTATCCTCTGAATGCCTTTGTATGAAGCGGTGTAGATCACTTCTCCGAATGAAGGGAGAAGCGATTTACAAATTTTTAAATGCTGGAAAACGGCTGCTGTTACTATAATCTCACGAGATTACAGTAAGAGATCAGTCAAACACCGTGTACTAAGCAGCGGTAAATTATCGCTGCTTCATTTGTGGTTCCCCCTATACTCCACCTCTGGGCTGGAGAATCTGGAGGGAGAACACAGATCGCCAGTGAAGGGCTGACATCGCTCCTTCATATACTGGCCATCTGTGTGCTGAGATGATCAGTGGAGAACATGTTCTCTGCTGATCATCTCTGTTTCCTAAACCACTAATGATCGGAGATCAGCAAGGATCCTTAGGATCGCCGCTGATCTCTGTTTCATAAACGGAAATGCAGTGCTTGCTTGAAATAAAAGTACAGCTTATTCAGTAAATAACCTAAACATGATTTTTAAAATTTTATGGTGATCCAGAAGCAACAGAAAGTGTTTCTGGAATGAGAACTCTGGAGGGGGGAGTCAGTTGCACTTTCATTATGAACCTTATTTAATTCCATTAAGTATTTTAATGTCTTTAGGGCACCCCTGGCATACAAGGATCACTTTTACTGTGTTTTGTCATCCTTGTAACATTTAGAAAATATTATTTCCTCTCAGTATGTGTGAATATTTCAGCTTTGCTTTCAGCAACAATTGCACTGTGGAAATGTTTCCATACTCTAGATGCTGGTCTTACTATTTTACTGAGAGGAGGAAAAGTAAAACCAATTTACTGAGCATACTATAGGTACATTATGCTGTGATGGTGGAGAACATTAACAGGAATCATTTAAAGATTATAAAGATAAACTAATATGTCAGACAGATTTACCCTCTTTCCTGTGAATTAAGACCAAAGAGGAGGACAGAAATTATCATCTACAGGTATCCCAACAATCACCCAGCTGTAGTAGGTACAAGATGGAGCCCACAAGGAAACTAAACTGGAGCCTTTTCCCCTGCAGTTCCCACTAGGGGTAGAAAAGCATATTTCTCATGGCTGAGAACTGCATTAAGATGTACAGTGTTACTTGAATTGTATTCCAGGATCTGCTTGTTTTTATCTGAGAGAACGTGCAATAATTTAAGACTTTACGGAAAGTCTCAGGACTCTTTCATTAATGTCTTTGTTATATAGTTTGAATACTAGGTCATAGATGTTCTTTTTTTTTATCACTGTAAAAACAAATTCCACAATTTTTTTTCCATCTTTGGAAAAAAAACGGTTTCCCAATTTTTTCCGTTTATTTTCAAGGTCTTCCCATCTCTACATGCAATAAAGGAATATTATAGAAAACTATGTATTTTAAAATCAAGTGATCAGTGTCATCTTCTTTGTTTCTGTCCTGACAGATTACTCAGTAGCGTCATATAAGAACGTGTGGCACAATTTTATATTTCCTGCATATACATTTTCCAGCACTTTTACAACTTTGTTAGTAAATTACAGACAGGCCACTCACTATAGAACTAAAAGTAACAACTGTTCAAGAAACTTCTTTACTTCTTCTAGAGCTCATGCTGTGACATTGAATGTGGAAGATAACACCTGTGAAATAAAACTAGATAAACAAAGGAATTAAACCCTTTTCTGTTGATGTATGGTGATGTATCGAGCTGCGAAAATCACAAGGTGGCTCTTTGTTGTGTGTTTTGCTTAGATTGGCAGCTGCACTAATCAGATGGGTCAGATTGCTGTTGTTTCACTTCACAACCGTAGCCCGAAGGTGATAGAGTGTTTCAATGTAGAATCACGCATACTCTGCATGGTCTGTGTCCCTGAGGAAGAAAGGCACAAACAATTAAGTGATGTCCCAGATTCCGAATGTGGTTCTTCTTCGCGAGCACCAGATGTGCCCACGATTTGCCTGGGCATGGAAGAAGGAAGGTAAATGTTATTCATTCTGATATATCTGCTTTAAGTCACAATGTCTCTTAGATATTAGCTATGGAACTGTGAACTATTCGGCTGTAACCGTGTTTCTAAGATATTCCTACCAAAAGTAATAACTTCTTGAAATTACATTTTATGGCTCTTTCTAAAAACAGATTTTATGCTAATTCAAGAAAATTCAACAACTTTAAGTGCTTGGATTTAACTTCCTGGTTGCCTAGATACTTGTACTTATGTAATATATATGTGCATATTAATAATCTAAAACAGATGCTGTCGTAAAGTGAACCTGCAAGAATTGAAAGCTGTCAATGCTCAGCTCTTGATATTAATGCTATTTGTAGACCAGAGCACACCTCTTCAGCAGTATAAACGAGTGTAGCTCTATAATCTGATGAGTATTGATTTATGACCATTATTCATTTTAGTTGATGAACATAATATTTGGGAATATAGAAAGATGCCCTTGCTACATCAACTTAATGTTTGCCTTGCACTTTTTCTAGCATATGTGTCTACAAAAGTAGCCAAGGATCGAAAAAAGTTCGTCTGCAGCACTTTTTCACTCCAGAGAAATCTACAGTCATGAGTCTTGCCAGCGCATCTCACACTTTATATGCAGGTCTTGTAAATGGAAGTCTTGCAACCTACTCAAAGATGGAAGGTAAATTAACAATAATATGGCTAGCTTTAGGTTCACTCAGAACATATCATGTTGTTTCCAATGTATAAAAAAAAAAAAAGGTGTTGCAAAACAGCCCAATCGAATCATGCATCGGTTTCTCAACAAACTGCAGCCTATCTGGGCAGGTACAAATAATGTACAATAAGCAACAAGCTAAGACAATCATCAGTCATTAATAGCAAAATAGGGTCCCATTGGGACTTGAGACTGCGAGGTCAACAGCAAAAAGAGAAAACTTTTGTCGGACCATGTGCTGGAGACAGCCACAGCTTGTATGGTGTGTCGGGCTCACTTCAATTCTCTTCAGACAATGAGGGGGGGAGCCCCTTATGGCCTCGAGCTAACTATATCCAAAAAAAGGATAATGGGAGGACAAAAGGAGAGAAAAGTGTAGAAGGAGAGAAAGAAAAAGGGAAAAAGGGGGGGGGGCATAGAAGGGGAAGGATGAGAAGCAGAGTGTGGGATGTAGGGTTTGCATCCTCTGAGTTCCACACAGAACTGCAACATAGCGGCCAGCTACGCACTGAAAGATTGAGGCTGTGTTTGTAAGGAAATCCAGTCTCTGCTATGTGCTGAGTGGGGAGGAGGAGATCTGTTGAGTGCCCTGTGTGCAGTGTGGGGAGTGGCTGGACAAGGCCAGCTACAGTGGATATAAAAAGTCTACACACCCCTGTTAAAATTACAGGTATCTGTGATGTAAAAAAATTAGACAAAGATAAATCATTTCAGAACTTTTTCCACCTGAACAACAAACTGAAATATTTTAGGTGGAGGGAAGTAAAAATAAAAAACTAAAATAACATGGTTGCATAAGTGTGCACACCCTTACACTAATACTTTGTTGAAGCACCTTTTGATTTTATTCCAGCACTCAGTCTTTTTGGGTATGAGTCTTATCAGCATGGCACATCTTGACTTGGCAATATTTGCCCACTCCTGTGCACAGACATTTTCAGATCACCCCACAGATTTTCGATTGGATTCAGGTCTGTGCTCTGGCTGGGGCATTCCAAATCTTCTGGTGAAGTCATTCCTTTGTTGATTTGGATGTATGCTTTGGGTCGTTGCCATGCTGAAAGATGAAGTTCTTCTTCATGTTCAGCTTTCTAGCAGAAGCCTGAAGGTTTTGTGCCAATATTGACTGGTTTTTGGAACTGTTCATAATTCCCGCTACCTTGACTAAGGCCCCAGTTCTAGCGGAAGAAAAACAGTCCCAAAGGATAATGCTGCCACCACCATGCTTCACTGTGGGCATGATGTTCTTTTGGTGATATGCAGTGTTGTTTTTGCGCCAAAAATATCTTTTGGAATCATGGCCAAAAAGTTCAACCTTGTTTCATCAGACCATAACACATTTTCCAACACGCTTTTGGGAGACGTCAGATGCGTTTTTGCAAAATTTAGCCGGGCTTGGATGTTTTTCTTAGTTAGAAAAGGCTTCTGTCTTGCCACTCTACCCCATAGCCCAGACATATGAAGACTACGGGAGATTGTTGTCACATGTACCACACAGCCAGTACTTGCCAGATATTCCTGCAGCTCCTTTTATGTTTCTATAGGCCTCTTGGCAGCCTCCCAGACCAGTTTTCTTCTCAAATTTTCATCAATTTTGGAGGGACCTCCAGTTCTTGGTAATGTCACTGTTGCGCCATATTTTCTCCACTTGATGATGACTGTCTTCACTGTGTTCCATGGTATATCTAATGCCTTGGAAATTCTTGTGTACCATTCTCCTAACTGATACCTTTTAACAATGAGATACCCCTGATGCTTCGGAAGCTCTCTGCGGACCATGGCTTTTGCTGTAGGATGTGACTAAGAAAATGTCAAGAAAGACCTACTAGAACAGCTGAGCTTTATTTGGGGTTAATCAGAGGCACATTAAATGATGGCAGGTGTGTAATGACTTCTATTTAACATGATTTTGAATGTGATTGCTTAATTCTGAACACAGCTACATCCTCAATTATAATAGGGTGTGCACACTTATGTAATCACATTTTTAGTTTTTTATGTTTACTCCCACCAAAAAAAAAAAATTCAGTATTTTTCAGTTGAGTAGTACAGTTTATAGTTCACATTACCCCTCCTCCCAGTCCAAAATCCCCCTTCCCTGCACAAATCTTTGCCCCCCAAATCCCCCTTGCCAGCTAAAAATCCACCAAAATTCACCCCTACTAGCACAAATCTCCCCACCTAATAAAAAATCACCTCACATAACATCCTATTTCCCCTCAACCCCCCCCCCCCCCTCGTCCCCCCTCGCACAAACCCCTCCTCCTAGCACAGTCCTCTTTAAGTTACCTTTCCAAGGAGAATTGAAGGAGAGGAGAGAGCCTGGTGGAGGTATGAGCTGTGCTGTACTCTCCCCCTCCTGTCAGAACAATAATTAAGTTAATTACCTGCTTCCTCATCTCCTCCAAGGACTGCTAACCTCCTGGCAGCAGGAAATGTGGTGGATAATCAAATCGTGTACAGTCCGATCTGGAGAGATCTTGTGTCATCTGGTGTATAAAGGAGCGCTCCACTGACAGGAAGGGCAGAGTACAGCACAGCCCACACCTCCTCACGGCTCTCTCATCTCTGTCACTTCTCCTATCCGAACTTCACTATGCCAGGCTGCCCCCCCCCCCCTCCGTCCTACCATCCTAGCCCTGGGGGGCGGGGAAGGAGAGAGATCAGCAAGTAAGGCAAAATGTCCATGGGAGGGGCCAGGCTGAGGGTGCACAACTGAAATCTGGGAGGGACAGAGCCCACTCCAGCACCCCCTAGATCCGGACATGGTATATAATGTGGGAGTGTGTAATGTACAATATCATATATAAGGTACAGGAGTGTGTAATGTACAGTAAATAGTGCAGGAGTGTGTATTGTACAAAAAAGCCACATCACCCCCACAAGAGTGTCCTCTGTCCCCATTTACATCACCCCCCACTGTAGTGTCCTGTACCCCCCCAATGCAGTGTCCTCTGTCCCCTTTTCATCACCCCCCCCCCCCACACACACACATTGTAATGTCCTCTGACACCCTCCCCCCATATTGGTGTGCTATACCCTCAATGCTGTGTCCTTTTCCCCCCTCCCCCCACAGTAGTGTCCTGTACAAAGCAGTGCTCTTCCCCTCTTCACCCCACATCCCCCCAACTGTCGTATCCTCTGCCCCCTTCCCCCCCAGTAGTGTCTTGTACCCCCCCCAAACCAGTGTCCTCTGTCCCCCTCTTCACATCACCCCCGCACTGTGTAGTGTTCTCTACCCTGCCCCATAGCAGTGTTCTCTACCCCCCACAAAGTGTCCTCTGCCTCCCCATCCCCTGTCCTTTTCTCATCAAAATCCCTCCCACTGCAGTTTACTCTGGACCCCTGCCCACAGAGTCTCCTGTGTCCCCCCTCCCACAGAGTCTCCTGTGTCCCCCCTCCCACAGAGTCTCCTGTGTCCCCCCTCCCACAGAGTCTCCTGTGTCCCCCCTCCCACAGAGTCTCCTGTGTCCCCCCTCCCACAGAGTCTCCTGTGTCCCCCCTCCCACAGAGTCTCCTGTGTCCCCCCTCCCACAGAGTCTCCTGTGTCCCCCCTCCCACAGAATCTCCTGTGTCCCCCCTCCCACAGAGTCTCCTGTGTCCCCCCTCCCACAGAGTCTCCTGTGTCCCCCCTCCCACAGAGTCTCCTGTGTCCCCCCTCCCACAGAGTCTCCTGCGTCCCCCCTCCCACAGAGTCTCCTGGGTCCCCCCTCCCACAGTGTCTCCTGCGCCCCCCCTCCCACAGTGTCTCCTGTGCCCCCCCTCCCACAGTGTCTCCTGTGCCCCCCCCCCCACAGTGTCTCCTGTGCCCCCCCCCCACAGTGTCTCTCCTGTGTCCTCCCACAGAGTCTCCTGTGTCCCCCCTCCCACAGAGTCTCCTGTGTCCCCCCTCCCACAGAGTCTCCTGTGTAACCCCTCCCACAGAGTCTCCTGTGTAACCCCTCCCACAGAGTCTCCTGTGTAACCCCTCCCACAGAGTCTCCTGTGTCCCCCCTCCCACAGAGTCTCCTGTGTCCCCCCTCCCACAGAGTCTCCTGTGTCCCCCCTCCCACAGAGTCTCCTGTGTCCCCCCTCCCACAGAGTCTCCTGTGTCCCCCCTCCCACAGAGTCTCCTGTGTCCCCCCTCCCACAGAGTCTCCTGTGTCCCCCCTCCCACAGAGTCTCCTGTGTCCCCCCTCCCACAGAGTCTCCTGTGTCCCCCCTCCCACAGAGTCTCCTGTGTCCCCCCTCCCACAGAGTCTCCTGTGTCCCCCCTCCCACAGAGTCTCCTGTGTCCCCCCCCTCCCACAGTGTCTCCTGTGTCCCCCCCCTCCCACAGTGTCTCCTGTGTCCCCCCCTCCCACAGTGTCTCCTGTGTCCCCCCCTCCCACAGTGTCTCCTGTGTCCCCCCCCCCCCTCCCACAGTGTCTCCTGTGTCCCCCCCTCCCACAGTGTCTCCTGTGTCCCCCCCCTCCCACAGTGTCTCCTGTGTCCCCCTCCTCCCACAGTGTCTCCTGTGTCGTCCCCCCCCTCCCACAGTGTCTCCTGTGTCCCCCCACCTCCCACAATGTCTCTCCTGTGTCCCCCCTCCCAGAGAGTCTCCTAAGCCTCCTCCACAGTGTCTTCTGTGTCCCCTTCATGACACACACACACACACACTCACACACACACACACACTCACACACACACACTCACACACACTCACACACACACACACACACACACACACTCTCACACACACACACACACACACACACACACACACACACACACACACACACTCACACACACACACACACACACACACTCACACACACACTCTCACTCTCACTCTCACACTCTCACACACTCACAAACTCTCTGCCTACCTGTCGGCATGTGTGGAGCTGAATGGAGATCAGAAGACTACACAGTGCTGGGTGGAGGGTGGGAGCAGGAACTGCCAAGCTGGTGACTGGTTGCTAGGATAGCCTAGCAAGCAATCACGGAGCAGCTTCTGCCCCTGACCCCACCCTCCATCCAGCACTATGCTGCCTCCTGCTCTCTGGAATGTGTACTGTACAATATAGTATATATAGTGCTGGAGTGTTCAATGTGTACCTCCCAACTGTGAAATTTGTGTATGAGGGTCACTTGAGGGAGGTAGAGATCTGCGGCTCTGTGCTGGGGGGCAGATAGGGGCATTTGGAACCCCAAAGACCCCCAAAGAGATGCAGAGTGGGTGTCCCGTTTAACTACTCTAGCGTGCCCCTGTCAGGCCAGTTACTGGAGCTCAGTGCCAGAACCTTCTCCAGCACTGGGCTCTGGGACCCAGATTCAGTGGGACGTGGGGATTTAAATCACATCTTGGGACGGTTCCAGAGAATCCAGAACAGTTGGGAGGTATGGTAATGTACAATATAGTGGAGGAGTCTTTCGTATACCTTATAGTGTATATAATGCAGGAATCTGCTAAGATGTCCATAGACTGTTCATTTTTTCTTGTTCAGCCAGTAGCTTCCTCCATCCACAAATTAGGTGGATGAAGGAATCCACAGACTGATTCCTTTGCACAGATGTTTATCAAATCACTGTTTTCAATTAAAATACACTAAAATCACTATTTGCACACATAAACACAACAAAATGTAAAAAAAATCCTGTTAAGTTCCTACTAAGGCCTCATTCACAAGGGGTGTACTGAAGTTTAAGTGTGTTTAAATGCACAGAGATGCACAGGTCTTCCGTGCATCCCTGTGCAGGCGGTCCCGTTCATGTGAAATGGGACGCAGCAGTTGCACGTACACAGTTGCTGCCCCCAACCTAACATTGTAGGTGTATACACTGTAGTATGCCCCATGTGAACCAGGCTTTAGTATGTTGTATTATTATTATTATTATTTATTTTGTAATGTTGTCTTTAATATTTGTTTACTTTAATTTTTTATTTTTTTTTTAATGGAGGGGTTGGGTTGATGAAACATCAGGAGTATAGACAGAATCCTGATGTCCCTTGTTTTTGAGATCCCCCTCCAAGGTCATCTGTGCCCCAGTATAATCTACACAGGAAAGTCTGTCCCCCAGTATAATCCTCCCCTCTCCCCCAGGTCAATCTGTCCTCCAATATAATCTGCCCCCAGGTCAGTCTGTGCTCCAGTACATTCCACCTAGGTCAATCTATCCCCCAGTATAATCCCCCCTTACCTCCCCCCCCCTGCCAGGTCAATCTGTCATCCCCCAGGTCAGTGTTCCCCAGTATAATCCCCCCCAACCCAGATCAATCTGTCACCCAGTATGATCCCTCCTCACAGCAGCAGTCTGCTCCACTGGTGAAACAACGGGGTCACAGAATTTGCAATTGGGACCTGGCCCCTGCTAAAGGGAGCCCTGGGGACTCCCTGTCAATTCCTGTTCTTTGAGGCAGAAGCAGATTCTTCCCATGTATCACAATGTGCTGTTTTCCTTCTACTTTGCTGAAAGAGCTAACATCTACCCCTTAGTCATCCTGTCAAGAAGCCTTGAAATATATTATCTCCCTCTGCACAGCCCCCTTCTCACATGCCCTGTGATCTCTTATCTAGAACTGGACACAAGATGAAAAGAGAACAGGATGGAGTTGCAGATGTTTGGAGGCTGAGAGCCTGTCTTCCTGTGTCAGTCCAGTCAGTGCTCAGTGTAGTGTAGACCAGGAACAGCCCTCGGCAGGCTCTGTAGTCCAAACTCTGTGCAGACAGGTAAAATGTGTTAATGTGGCGAATGTTCACCAGACAGCAGTATTAACTTTCACATGATGGATACTACAGTCTTGCTTGCAAAGTGCTCTGGGAATGATTAGGACACTGACTGCCTGTATTATTTGAACATGTGTAATGGAAATGTCCTTCAGGGTGCAGTAAGCCAAACTTTTATTTATTTTTATTGCATACATACAAAAGAGAGAACACATAAAAAAAAAACAGGGCTGATTCACACCAGACTTGCAAAGGAATTGCACGGGAATGTGCTGTGCCTTCCTGTGCAATTCATACTGCATGCAAAACACTCTCCATTTGTGGTCTGCAGTGGGTGTCAGTAAAAAGTGAATGATACTCCAAACACAGGTCGCAAGCGCAATTTGTTTACCCACACCAGATTGCATGATACTTTTGTTGCAGTGTATTTAAAAAGTAGTGCATGCATGGCGTGGTGCGATTTCTGACCATTGAAAATGAATGGGATGTGATTGTACTGCATGGGAATTGCACAGGAACTGCAGAGTGTCACTGTACATATCACATGCAGTCTGGTATGAACAGACACTGAACTAATGGAATGAGATTAAATGAAGATGAAAAAAAAGAGAGAGAGAGAGAGCGAGAAGTGGAAAGCGAGAGAAATGGAAAGAGAAAAAGAGAGATAGCAGTAACATTTGAGAATTTAAGATATAGAGACATCAAGAGAGAAAAAGTAGAGAGCAAGATGGAAAGAGAGAGAGAGCAAAAGAGAGAGAGGAGGGAAGAGAATAGGAGAAGAGAAGAGAGAGATTTAATGATTTCATTTGGTTGATGGAAATAAAAGGTTGTAATATATTCTTGCAAGTGTTTTTGCATTCTACATTGGGGTCTGCTTACAAATATTCAGAATAATTGGAGAAGTATATCTGAATGTGGACAGCTTCTCCAAAATCTTTTGAATTACCCTCTCAATATTTAAATAAAGATCTGAAATAACTTTGAGTAGTGGAAGCAGTGGGTGGTAGTGGGGGGGCCCCAGGTCAACTTTTGCATCGGGGCCCACAAGCTTCAAGTTATGCCTCTGACTGACCTGGAGAAATTATACTGGGAGCAGGCCAGACTGCCCTAGAAGGATTGTACTAGGGATCAGACTGATCCCCAGTACAATCCAAACAATAGGCCCTGCAATAGTTATGCAAATTAAATTTCTGTTTTCACTAAAAATACATTAAAATCATGGAACACCTGTGCATTCCCATTTGAAATAGGCCTTACTATGTTTTTTTCATTTCTTTTTTGCCTCAGTTGCATGCCTCCGATGGATGAATTGAAGTCTCTGTACAAAGGCTTCCTCTTCATTCACAAACTGAAGCATAGTAAACAGAGGATTGGTGAGGGTGGCCCAGTACTGGGAGGGGGGGGGGGGGGCAACTAAGAGCAGCAGTGGGCATCCATTTGTGGAGTTAAATCCTCTTGTGGCTGCTCTGAAGCACCTGAGGCCAGTGGAAGGGGAGAGGAGGAGAAGATGGAATCTGCAAGGGAACCACAGGGTATTGGTGCTGTGGGGGGTGAGGGTCACTTTGAAGACACAGTGGGCCCCATCGCCCTCAGGTTCCTTGTGCACCACACACATAGATGATACGCCAATGATCTCAGGACAACTATCACAAAAATATGTTTTAACAAGTATATGTTTTAAAGTGATTTCAGTATGGTCGTGAGAGCTTCCAAGATAGCCAAGAGAGGTCTAAAAAGCTTCAGGCAGATTGAACTTTACTGGAGACTAAACTATAATCATCACAGTACAGATTACATTTAAACATTCATTTTAGGGTTCATTTCAGTCATATATCCTACTGTGCATAGTTTATTTAGTTTGAGTCATTTCTGTTTTCAAAATTACATGTCTTTTTCTCTTGTAAAAGTCATGTCCATTTCAGATTATCCTACCTGTATGATGACTGTAGTTGCAATTTGTAATGTTAAAGTATCATGCCTGCGCATTGCCCTCCCAATTATGCCTTTCAGTGCTCTGGCAGAAAGCTGTTTTTTTTTCTGAGCAATGACCTATTTTCTAGGTTGTATGTGTCTGGCTGGAGGGCATAGAAAGCAGATTACTAGGAAGTATTACACTCTTTGTGGAGGGCAGTGCTAAAATAACATCTGTTTGGGTATAAAGCTTCACTGTTACACATTTTATCCAAGGAATAGTGCAAAGCTAGTGTTTAAACAAAACAAAAGAGTAGACATAATATCAATGCAAATGGCTACTAGTGTCATGGTGGTCCTTATAGGATATCCCTTTATCTCTAATATAATACATCTTTTCTCTAAAATTGAATATTATATTACAAAGTGAAATAAATTGCATGTAAATAGTATCACAGTTATTTTATTAGGCTTCTTTTTTGTATGTTAGATGCTAGCTATGGGGTATTTAACACACCTATCCGTTAGATGGCATAATTCATATGACATCTGTAACAATGTCACAGGTCCTATTGGAATTGGCCTGGGTCAACTTTCACAAATGGTTTAAAGCAAAATGAAACCATATTCTAGATTGTTCCGGTATCCACCCTGGTCAGCTTGAAATGGGCCCAATACCCTACGACTTTACAAAACATTAGCACAACCTCAGCTCACTTTTCATAAGTGTTTTGCTCATAGGGCTCTTTCACACAGGTGGCTGAGCTGCAGTCTCCCCCCTCTTCCCCCCAGCAGGGCTGAACACATGCCATGGCTGCGATGCTTTGCTTCATGACAGTGGCATTTTTAACTCTGACTCACGCAGTGTGGCTCCCCACTGATCTCAATGGGCAAGTTTGACAAACGCTTGGCTTGCGGTTTGGTCCTGCAATGTAAAATTGCTGTTCTGCAAATGAAAAAAACAAAAAAAACAAAAACTGGTGTCAAGAGGCAGCAGTAGCGCCTCCTGAACATTTGTCACCCGCAGCTATACCATCCTCAGAAAAGCGATCTACTGTGGATTGCTATTCAGAGTATGGTATGCTAACCTCCTGTTTGAAAATAACCTTTTACAGGATATTATGCCCAGGCATGAAGTTACTTTCTACTCTGGCACATTTTTTTTTTTTTTTATAAAAAAAAAATCCATGGAAGAGCAATTGTAATTCCTGGAAAGCCTGATGAAAAGCTATGTAGATAGCTCATCAGATTTGATGTTTCAGATACAACAATACAACAATACAATAAAATGACTGCACCTTGCATGCCATTACTCTTCTTTAGAATATATTACAGTAGGATATAATATATACCTCAGTTCACAGAAGGTAGTGACATAGTCTTGCATAGCTCTGTCAATGTTCCCATCGCACACTTTTCTGGAAAAGCTTGGAAGTAGCGAGTGCTGCAGCAACAGCCAGCTGGGGACTGCAAATGTCACAGATAAATGTACATATTTGCCAGCATAACATGCATCTTCAGATAGCGTCCAAAGGTTTTTATTGAAGAAAGATCACATCACTGAGTAGGAAGGCACCCTTTTGGAGCCATGCAGGACCCCTTTGTCACATGCCTGTACTTTACTGTATATCTGACAGGTGCACTTGAAATTGCCATTTTATTAAGTCAGCCTAGAAGCTTTATTTTGAAATACATGTGTAAGTACTTTGACCTGTCAAACGATGAGTTCAGGCTCCACTCCGCTCACAAACAAAGATATAGACCTTTGTGGACTATTGCAGTTTTATCTGGACAATATTCAGTTCCTGCAGCATATGAACCTTTGTCTAAGCTAATGTTAAAGAATTATTCTTTTCAGAGTGATGGAATTTTTCTAGTAAGTGAAAAAGAGAGTTAAGGAGGCATTGGAAACAATGATCTGTAGGCTAACCACTGTATTTATAGCTACATGCATTTATTCAATGCTACATTCAGAACCCAACCCAGGCCTTATATACCATATTCATAGAAGATACAGTAGAATCCAGCTATTTTGACAGATCTGAGTCAACAGTCAGAAATTGAACTGCCTCTGGGAGCCATCAAATAAAATTTATGCTCTAGAGTTCATGCAGGAATACGCCTTTGCACAGCATATGCACACGGCATAAAAAAGATTATATGGTAAAATTATAGATTCATCCTTTTCAGGTATCTACAGGTACTAATACAGGTAATAATACAGTATGTGTAGGTTATCTGATTAAACCCTACTAGAAGATGTCAATTGTATATAATTATTTGTAGATTGCTTTAAAGTGATTGTAAACCAGGGGTGTCAACATTTTGACTTTCCTGGGCCACACTAGAATAGGGGGAGTTGTCTTTGGCCACATAAAATTTAATAAGAATAGCTGATGAGCAGAAAAAGATGGGCAGAGCACACGTTAATGATTGCTGATACAGATAATATTCCTTATCTGAGTAATAAACCTCATTTTTTTGTTATATTTTTATTATAAAAGTAAAAGAGGGCAACATAAAAATAGTGCGATATTTGATGCTGTTTTAAACTAACGCATCAATATCTGGTTTGATGGATGTGGTAGCAATTTCCAATGAATTCTCAAGATGCTCATCAGTTATTTTGATTCCAATTTGCCCTTCATGTGTCTCATTCTTGAAATTATTAGGATGCTGCCAAAACTCATGATATGAATAAGGCATGATTGTGATTTTATCTTCCCTTGGGATGATAAAACTTATAAAAGTCCAGTAAAGAGACACTGTAAAATTTTTCCTTGACTGCCTGTGTTTGCTAAGTGTAAATGCATTTTAAATGTCTCCCCCCTTCCCAAAAATCAACATTTTAAAGTTTACAATTTTGTGTTCGGCCACATTCATAGCTGTCTTGGGCTGCTGGATGGACACTCCTGTTGTAAACTCTATTTTCTTTAAATAACAAACAGACTTATACTTACCTGCTGTGTGCAATTTAATTGCACAGAGTGTTCCCGGACCTCCTCTTCTTGAGTACCCCACTGGAGATCCTTGCTCCTCCTCTTCTTGGTGTGCCACCACTGGAAGCCACTTCTTATTGTTGCACACTTGCAAGCTTGATCCCAAGCTGCACTGTGTGTGTCTATGGACAAAGACAAAATGGCAGAGCCCCAACTTCCTGCCCCCCAGGAGCCAATGGCTCCTCAGCAAAGCCTGTGAGAGTGAGGGGAGCTGCTACTGATGAGCACAGTGTCAGATCAAATGAGGACTCAGGTAAGTATACACCGGGTGAGGGGGCAATACTGTTACCTATACATTTTTAAGTTAAATAATGTTTAGGCTTTAGAACCATTTTAAGCATGAAAAAAATGCTCATAACTAACAGATCTAAATGTCCTTGTTGTAAAAGAAAAGTGAATATTTGTTTTACAATATTTACTATAGTTCCCTTCAAAGGGATAAAGTTGTCTGCAAAGAAGATAAATGCCTTGCCCTCAGGATCAATAGCACTTATAATTGTTTGCTCTGGCAATACTATTAATAGAGCAAACAATTTAAGCCACTGTAATGTCCCTTCATAACTGTAAATGGGTTACTACAGGTAAAAATAACTTTTCATTGGTTTTATTATTTTATAACTGTACTCACATGACAAATATGTTTTTTTATCACTGGTTTAAAACATAATTAAAATAAAGCGGTTTTGGCACATTCAGGTGAAGTGACAAAACACCAACCATGATAGCATTTAATAAAACAAGTCTCAAAATGTCTTGATACAGTATATATGCACAAAAACAGACTAGTGGTGAATTGCAATTCTAATATACTTTCAAAGTAGTATACTATTAATTTAAACATATATTAATGATATATATGTACTGCAGTTCACAGTTTTAGCATCAGAGTTTGAGATTTTCTTTAATATACAATGTTCCTAATTAGCAGTAGGGGTTGTATGCCATTTATTGCATGGCACCATGCTGTAACCACATAGAAGTTGGTGCCAGATAGTCTGTTCCAGAGGGATAATAACCATGTAGCCTGCCAATAGCAGCCATCCAGGTCTAATCTGTCCCAGCTTTGTGAATTCCAGCACATACAGAATACATATGGAAAATCCAACAATATCTTATAAATGCAGTTGAATGCAAATGTAAACAACATGACTATTTTTCGTTTCTTTCTGGTAGCATAGCCATCTAAGTTTGAGTTCAGAATAAAGTTTAACAATACAGTTCATAAATGCCTTTTCAGATAAATTGTTGCTTTCCAATAATCCTCAAATTATGACTTGAGAGTACATATATAGTGATTGGCTTTTAGGCCTCCTTCATATGAACACACTTAACCAGGGGCGGACTGACAACTCATGGGGCCCCCGGGCAATAGGAAATCATGGGGCCCCGTGTCCTCTCCCACAGTCAAACCACACCCAAAAAAAACATATGAAAGGTACCAGGGGCATCCCATGGGGCCCCTTACTGACCCCGTGCAGTGCCTGAGTGCCTAAATGGTCAGTCCGCTCCTGCTTTTAACATACACCTGTGTGAGAACCATGTTTTGCCTGCACGGGATGCACAGGTGTCCCATGAATGTTAATTGGGACGCAAAAGCTGAACAGCCGCTGCTCTAAATTTGACATCTATGTGAGTTTGAGTCCCCTCACCCACACTGTTGTTGACTGGGAGCAGTGGCTGTCTGTGCAGCTGCTTTGTCCCAAATGACTGCAGTGGGACTGCCTGCACATAGATGCTCGGTACACCTGTACATCCTGTGCAGGCAAAACATTGCCCTCCTCACAAGGGTGTACGCTTAAGCACACTCATGTGAATGAGGCCTAACTGATAAACCCCCTTGTCACATTCCATTTAAATTCAAAATGGTGTAATTGAAAGTTGTTGTATAGTAAGCATGTTGTGTGTGTATGTATATGTGTGTGTATATATATATATATATATATATATATGTATATATATATGGTAGAAATTCAAATTGTGTTCGATATCTGACAACCAAAAACTCTAGATGTGTTGATAGCGTTTGATCAGTATTTTAACCGCTTCACCGCTGCCCTATAGCAAATATACTGCTACAAGGTGGCGGGGAAACGCAAAATCACGTATATATATGTGATTTTGCATTTTAGGGTAGGGGGCACTTGCGCGGCTTTCAATCACCAGGTCCCGGCTGGTGATTCCCCGCCGTTGCCTGGTGATTGCCAAGGATCTCTGATGGGGAGGAGGGCTGCTTTGTTTACTAACAGTCCTCCTCCCTGTCGGCTCGGACACACTGCTCTGGATGGCTGTGCACAGCACACCCATCCAGAGCAGTGTGCTCACAGTGAAGCACACTGGCACGGCCCCCAGTAAAACACTTCCAGCACACAGTTGACCCTTTGATCGCCCCTCATGTTAACCCCTTCCTGCCTAGTGCCATTAGTACAGTGTCAGTGCTTTTTTTTTTTTTTTCTTTTTGTAGCACTGATCACTGTATTGGTGTCACTGGGGATGTCAGTGACACCAAGTCAGTTCCTCCCAGTGACAGAATGCCTGCCACAGTCCCGCTATAAGTCGCTGATCGCCACCATTACTAGTAAATAAAAAAAATTAAAAATTCCAGTATATATACCTCCATTTGTAAATGCTATAACTTTCATGTAAACCAATTAATTTACACGTATTGGGATTTTTCGTTTAGCAAAGACATGTAGCACAATATATTCTGACCTAAATTTATGATGAAATTTGATTTTTTTTTTTTAATTTTTACTGGACAGGTTTAATAGCAAAAAGTCAAAAATACTGGTTTTTTTTTCTCAACATTGTCAATCTTTTTTTTTTTTTTTTTTTATAGCACAAAAAATAAAAAACACATGATCAAATACCACCAAAAGAAAGCTCAATTCATTGGGAAAAAAAATTAAAAAATTATGTAAATTTAATTTGGGTGCAGTGTTGCATGACCACGCAATTGTCAGTTAAAGTAACGCAGTGCCGTAAAGTAAAAAATGGCCTGATCAGGAAGGGGGGTAAATCCTCAGGAGGGCAAGTGGTTAATTGTTTTTTTTTAACCCCTTTACGCCGGTCGCACACAAATGTTCGGCCTCCTGGCGTCTGGGCCTAGACGCCGAGCGGCCGCACATTTGCATTCAGGTAAGAAAAAACATATATGCTGAGAGCGCACTCCCGGCACACATGTCCGGTACTCACAGAAAGGTCCCGGTCTGCGCTTTCGATTGGGACCTTTCCCGATCATGTGACCGCCGTGACAGCGTGTCACGGTGGTCACATGATCCTTAAACCCGCTCCGCCTTCTGAAACTCTTAAAGGGAAGGGGTTAAACAAAGGTTTTTAAACAAATGTTTTGTCTGTTTGCAACCTTTGTGCCAAAGGATTATTAGAGCACTATGGGTTATCTTGATCAGTGTTTTTCAACCTTTTTTTATTCAAGACACCCTTTAAAATTACGGACAGTCTTGAGGCACCCCATTCTAAATTGTGAAAAATTATTCTAATAGTTTTATATAATGCAGCAACACTCACACACGTAGGACACCCAAAATGAGTGATTTATTCTACTTTATCATTCAATGTAAAGCTTATCTATTAGATTGTAAGCTCCTTATGAGCAGGGCCCTCTTATTTTTTATTGTTTTGTAACTGTCCTATCTCCTTTTATATTGTAAAGCGCTGTGCAAACTGTTGGCACTATATAAATCCTTTATAATAATATCCGGCAAAAAAGCCTTTGATATAAACTTTAATATGTACTGTAATTGTCTTCATGTACTGTATTATGGTCAGGAAAGGACTTTTGACTTACCTGTAAATTCCCTATATTAGAGTACAGTACAGGACACAGTTAACATATTCATACACCATGGGTTAAAGGCAAATACCTTCAGGTGATTGGACACTGGCAAATGTTTGAGAACACTCCCCCCTCCCTCCACCGTGGTGCATCCTCTATACCAGGGGTAGACAGCCTGCGGCTCTCCAGCTGTTGCAGGACTACAAGGTCCATCATGCCTCTGCAAGTCATAGCTGTAACTGTCCGTTTTGTAATGTTGCAATGCCTCATGGGAAATGTAGTTCCACAACAGCTAGCGAGCCACAGGTTGCCTACCCCTGTTCTATACAGTAACTCTGCCTCACTCTTTCAGTCCTGAGCTCAGCTCTGAATAAAGTTGTATGCCTTCAATATGCGTCAGTTTGCCAGCTTAGCAGGGCTGCATGTTTCCACACGGTTTCCATACTGTGGCATGTTGTGTTTGTAATGTCCTTTCCTCTTCTACTTTTGTGAGTATTCACTTGGTATTTATTGGATTTCATAAAAATGAATCGCTGGTAATGCACTAGGTGTTTGCGCCTTCCTGTTATTTCTTTTTTTTTTTTTTATTGTACTCTTGGATTGATTTATTTATTCTCATCCTCATTTTTAGAATTTTTTATGGGGGGTTTTTTCACCACACCCACACAATCGTAATCCAGCTCTGACAATCTCTTAGCTAGCGGAGAGCCTTATTGGGCTCATCACAGCTTCAGTATTTAAACTACAGGTGATATTTTATTTTATTCTATAGGGTGGGCGCAGTTTGTTACACAGGTTTTCCTGTGACACTATCCACTATGAATTTGAGTACAGTGTTGCATGACCGTGTAATTGTCATTCAAAATGTGGCAGTGCTGAAAGCTTAAAATTGGCCTGGACAGAAGGAGTAAAAGTGTCCAGTATTGAGGTACTTAAGGATGTGTGTTTGCAATATATACATTTGATTTCTGCACAGACCTTGATGTGTGTGTTTCTTCTTAAAGCTACTGTTTGACTAGAAATATTTGAAACATATTTTATTTCCACCAAAATTCAAAGTGTATGACCATTTGAACTGTATAGTGATTGTTTACCCTTGTATTTTTTTTACATATAATTGATTTTTTATTATTTATTTCTTGCATTTAGATGGGTCTTGGAATGTGGATTCTCCAAAGCTGATTAAATTAGGAGTTTTACCTGTTCGGAGTTTATTGGTAATGGAAGGAACTATATGGGCTGCATCTGGAGGACAAATATTCATAATTGGCAGAGAAACGTATAATACTGAAGTAGGTATAAACTCCTATAGAATGCATAACAAAATTAAATGAACATGGCTAAGATATATAGTATTATAATATATTATTTTACTATGCAATAGGATGCTGTTTGCTAATAATGCCATTTTGTTTGTGACATTTAACTTCAGAGTAGTTTTTTCAGCTGCTGCGGTTCCTTTAGAACATTAGAGTGGTTGGAATGTTTCTCCAGGCAAAAATGTAATTGGTTTATAGATCTTTTTGTTATATGGTACATAACATGGATAATCTCTAGAGCAGATATTACAACCAGGTATAAAATTGAAGTGTTAGATTTAATCAAAGCAATAGAAATTAGTTCAATACATTCTCCCAGATATTTTAAATGAATGCAAGGTGTTCCTGATAATGTTATCAAGGGGGTTGTCCACCCAGTGGTAAAGGGAATGTCATTCCTATATAAGAAAGTGCAATGTGCTTATGTGATAATATCACTCAGTGCTGTCTTTGTTTTGTTTTGTCGCTGTTACCACCATTACAGTAGTTTATTTTGCTGGCAGAATAGAAATATAGGAGCTCCTTACTCTACCTCTTCACTGTTCAGCCAACAAATTTTCACCCAGCTCCTTTGTTGATTGAAACATTGAGAATCATAATTATACAGTACTGGACAAGGCAACATGAGAGGCTCGTCTCTTTAGGCAAATATACCTCAACAAGCTTTTGAGAGCACCCCCCAACCCCCAGGGCCCCTCTCCTATAGCTCTACCTCACTCCGTGAATACTCAGTTTTTTGCTAATGTCTGTAGGTGATGGACCTCTTTTTCTTTCTGGAGAAACCAGTGTCCCTACTTTTATTTTTTACTAAAGATTTTTTCTAAAGTCAACCTCGCTAAAGTCAACCTTGCTGTCTACAGAAGCAGTGTATCCAGATTGGTGCAACCCTTGGTAGAACCATGGAAATTAGAACCTACAGTGTGGGAATGGCCTGTAATGTTTTGGACACTGGATCTTGCACTGGGCACTGACCTTGGCATTTGATAAAACGCTTTGACTTGGCTTCAGGTTGCTATACAGATCCAGGGTTTAGTCCATCACAATGTAACCCAGTCCCTGCAGACCCCTTTGGAGGTATGCCAACTGTGATGGGCAAAGCCAGGAATTTATATACAGTTCAGAGTTGTGAACAGGTAAGACAGTCACCCTGTATCTTTGATTGTTACTGTGTAAAATGGGGCTGGAATGTATTCACTTTACGGTGTAAACTTTTTAACCATTTGCCTACCGGGCACTTTTACGCCCTTCCTGCCTGGGCCAATTTTCAGCTTTCAGCACTGTCACACTTTGAATGACAATTGCACAGTCATGTAATACTGTACCCATATGAAATGTTTATCATTTTTTTCACACAAAGAGAGCTTTCTTTTGGTGATATTCGCCACTGGGTTTTTTAATTTTTTGCACTATAAATGAAAAAAGAGCAAAAAAAAGTTTTCTTTGTTATACAATTTTGCAAACTGGTAAATGTTCTCCTTCACTGATGTGCGTTGATGAGACTGCCCTGATGGGCAGCACTGGTGGGAATTGAGGAGGAGGCACTGATGATGCTGCACTGGTATGCAGCACTTATGGGCACTAATAGGCGGCAAAGGTGGGTAATGATGGCTGGCACTGGTGGGTAGCACTGATGGGTGGTGCTACTGGGCACTAATGGGCACCACTGCTGGGCACTTTTGAAGCTGCACTGATAGTCAAGGCACTGATAATCCAGTGCCTTGATTCAGTGCAGATGTCCTCTGTGACACCTGCTGGTTATCAGCAGTACTTTCCACACTCTGTGACAACATGAGGAAAGTGCTGCCAATAACCAGCAACTGTATTTACTTTGTGATCATCTGTCATTGGACACAGCTGATCACATGGTAAAAGGCCGCTGTGATTGGCCTTTTACCCTGTCATGTGATTAGATGTGTCCATAGGACACAGCATTCACAGACAGCGCCGGGGGCGCGTTCTGGGAGGACATCGTATGACGCTTTCCCAGAACTGAACAACCATTCTGTAGCTATCATTCAGCTATAGCCCGGTTATCAAGTGGTTAAACTTGGCACTTAAGTCTCCGGGAGGTAATCAGGTGTTATATCACACCACTGTGTGACCCTTCCTCCTGCCCTTTTGCCTTGAGGATTCATTGCAGGATGATCTGCATCTGGGTTACTGCATACTCCTACTGGACATGCTTACTCTATCTCCCTCGGTCTACTCAAGTGCCCCATGGGGGAATACCCTCACTTGTAGCTATGGCGAAGACAGTAACAGTGTTGCTGTTTTGGATCGATCAAGTGCAGCAGGCAACTGTTTGGTGTTTTTTTTGTTTTGCAGCAGTAGGCATTGTGATTGACAATGGAATTTGAATGAGGGACTCTTCTGGAGAATTTTTATTTTCTTTAAATAAAGGACATTGATGTCTTTATTTCTAGATTACATCTATTTTTGTGTGTGAATGAGTAAGGGCGCTATGTTCTTCATACCCGTTTACTTAAGGGGGAGCTGGTATATGGGGTCCCCCTTATTAATAAAGGGGGCTTCCAGATTACGATGAGCCCCATACCCCCAGACCCTCACAACCATTGTTGTGGTTGAGAAGTCGAGGCCAGGAGGGGTCTCCCCTGGCAAGGCACACCCCATGTTGAGAGCATGTGGCCTAGTATGGTTCAGGAGAAAGTCCCCCCTTTTCCTGGCAAGCCAGGCTGCATGCTTAAAGGAGAAGTCCACATTTGTGGGAATAAATGGAAAAAAAAATAATATAGCATGTACATGTGCCACACAAGTCATATTGTAATTGAATGTTATTTTAAAAAAATACCTTTCCTTTATCATCTGCAGCATAGTAATTTACTGTAAAATGCAATGCATTATGGTATACAGGGATGGTGTCATTGTTTGTCATTTCCTGCTTGTGTGATTGATTGGCTCACTGATTTTCTGAGAAGTGTGCACTAAAATACAAATCGGGTTTTGGGCATCCCCTGCAACAAAAATTGCATTTTTGGTAGGATACTGCCAAAGGGATATAATTTCTGAATAGATGCAGACCCTGTCACATTTCTCATTAGAGCCCTGCAGGTGCAGCAGCTGATTGATAATTATAAAGTCACTCCCATACAGATTCACTTTGCCCAGGGACACAGATAGACAAACCACTATTGCTTCAGAATAACAAAAGGCAGGCATCTGCAACAAAGTTTGTTTAAACCCTTACAATGTACATTGATCACCTAGAGGGAAATATTTTTTTCACAACAAAAGTGAAGTTACTTTTTTTTTTTTTTTTTTTTTGGAGTTACATTTTTTGTTGAGCCTCCATTAAAATATGTACCAGACTTAAAGGGTCTGGTATATATTTTTGGAGAACTTTTTTTTCATTCTTGCTGTAGGATGTGCAAAAATCACATTTACAAAGAAAAAAAATGACAGTTTAAATTTCTGGGAAAGAAAACTTAATTGCTGGCTTCTTTAAAAACAAAAAAGAAATAGCACACAAACACTTCAAAAGTTCCCCCACAATAGATAAAAGTCCCTTCGGAATCTACAATGTATTTTGGGGAACCCTTGGGGTCTCTGTGCCATTTTGTTTTTCAAAAAAAGAAGCAGGAGATATCATTTGCCTGCAATTGAAAAATCTTTTTATTTTTTAAATGTCAGGGTTGAGAAATCACTGCTCCCGGCTGCATGGAATTTTTTTAAATTGTTTTTGCATTGGTACATGTTTTCCAGGGTAGTAGTCATCCCCCCATGCTTTTTATGTTCCCTTCCCTAAAAGCCTACAAAATGGGCCTTTTTAATTTGACAGGTTCGTCTGCCATCGTGGAGTTCCGCATCCGAACTTCTTTGAAGTTCTGCAAACCCCTGCCGAACCGAACCCAGGAAAGTTCAGCTCAATACTACTTGCACAAATATTATTCATGTTCCTTCTTGTATCAGACCCCATTTTGGCACCCTGTGTCCCCTGACCTCAACCTACTACTTGCTCCCTTGTAGAAACAACCCTTTCAATGATTGGGACACTTTCTGTGAATCCCTGGCTAACATGGTTGTCTTTTCTGGTAACAATAGCATCTACAATATGTAACACATCTCAAAACTAGTGACTCTTTCCTGCTAAGAGCCCTGCCTGATAATTCACAATGAGAACACTGTGCTACCATCCTTAGACCTTGCTCTCAAGCATCCTAAGGAGGTCTCCACTCATTGTCTGCCTGTTATCAGAAATACTGTTTCTTCTTTCAACAGAGTTGTTTGTTTTTCCTGCTGCCATCACAAAGGGCATGCAGCTTTCAGAATCACCAGACTTGGAGGATAACTTGTTTAATCACTAGCTCTTACGTGCATCACAAATGCCTCCTTTTGCAATGTTACAGGCACACTCCACCACAATTGTTGGAGAATCCTGGACATTTAGGTTTCACTCCTCTATCATTCAACTCTGTCAGGCCATTACCTGGTCTTCAGTTCCTACTTTCAAGATACCAGGTACATGTTTTGTGTTCTAATGATGCAGGTTTCGGCAGCATAGTTCTTGCATCACCACTCTGAACCTGGGTAATTATTACTCGTGGTGTTTTTGCGCCTGTTGATGCAGGTCTGCTGTATCTTTGGTTTGTGATGTCCCATTGTGTATGAATATGTTGCATGTGTCCTGTACTGTACGAATGAGATAAGAGGAAATTTGACTTACCTGTGAATTTTATATCTTGGATTACAATACAGGACACACCTTCCATAACTCTTATTGCTCTGCATTGCTTGCTACCAAACTGAGGACACTCAGAGTGGGGTGGAGTTATAGGGCTGATGTCCCAGGGGATGTGTCCTCAAAAGCTTGTTAGTGTTCAATCACCTAAAATTACAAGCCTAAAACGCATGGTGAAAGAATACGTTGCCTGTGTCCTGTACTGTACTCCAAAATCTGGAATTTACAGGTATATCAAAATCCTTCTTTTTGTCTTGCTGGGTGGTGCCAACAAGACCACTGTCCAGATCATCATGTAAATATATTGATGAAATTGTTGGGCTTTTTTGTACCTATTGAACAGATGTAACAAAACACTTTAGTTGTTCATTTAACAGACCAAAAGGAGCAAATAAGAGCAGTTCATTGCTACAGTTTCTATACACGTTAAGTTTTTACTCTTATGA
This sequence comes from Staurois parvus, assembly GCF_062004578.1. Classification (NCBI taxonomy): domain Eukaryota; kingdom Metazoa; phylum Chordata; class Amphibia; order Anura; family Ranidae; genus Staurois; species Staurois parvus. Next base: position 5,363,986 of record NW_028318022.1, on the reverse strand, counting down.
AATGGATTTACTTGCTTATACAGTGTATTTTACTATTATATTGTAAAATATTACATTTTTATTTTGCCTTTTTTTTAGCACCAGTTTGAAGCTCATCAAGAGGAAGGCATGGTGATTTCTCACATGGCGGTGGCCGGAGTGGGAATCTGGATTGCCTTTACATCTGGCTCCACATTGCGTCTGTTCCACACAGAGACATTTGAACATCTGCAAGATATTAACATAGCAACTCCAGTTCACAACATGTTGTCAGGTAGCTTTTACATTTATTTAATGGGGCTTTAAAAGTTCTCATAAATATATTGCATTGACATAACACATTCATGAATGTTTCCCATTTTTTACAAGGTATGAATGATATCCATTTTATTTAATCATCACAGCAGTTTGTACCACATGCTCTGCTACATTGCACAAAATTTTCATTCAATATTTTCTCTTCTCCGTTTTCCAAGAAGTCAGTTACTCCTATGTGAAGCTTCATACAGGTTCTAATAAATAGGTTATGAACAGAGTTCAAAATAAAAACATCACACTTGTTCACAGTTTACATTAATCACTTCAGCCCTGGAAGGTTATCCCCTCTTCCTGACCAGGCCATTTTTTGCTATTCGGCACTGCGCTATTTCAACTGATAATTGCGTGACCATGCAAAGCTGTAACCTAACAAAATTTATGTCCTTTTTTCATGCAAATATAGCTTTCTTTTGGTGGTATTTGATAATCACTGTTTATATATATATATATATATATATATATATATATATATATATATATATATATATATAGTAATACAGTGATCAGTGAACAGTTCTATATACTGACACTGTACTAATGGCACTGGCTGGGTGATGGGGCAATGATAGGGTTATCGGGGTGATCAAACTGTAAAATGTGTGTGTAAAATGTAGTTCTTTTACTTACAGCGTGGTGTTCTCTCTTCTCTCCATGGATCGACAGAGGGGGCAACGGGGGGGGTGCACGCATGTGCGTTCACACCCAGAAATAGAAAGTGACATTTGGTTATGTCGCTTTGCCCAGAGCCACCTCTTGCGGGCGGGTGGTTGGCAAGTACTTACAGAAGAAAAAAAAATTCTATATATTTTTTTAACATTATTTTTTTTATTATTTTTCAAAATACTTTCATCAGAGTAGTGCAGTATTACCATAGTAACATTGTACTTCTCTGGGGGGTGATACGGGTTTTTCTTTATACTGTTTTGCAAGAGCATTTAAGATTATTGCTCCTGCAATGCAATGCTTGCTTTGAACTTGCATGAATGGGTTAAGTTCATGATAGTTCAAAATACTAGTTATCTGGGATTAGCTACAGCTGATCACATGGAACAGGGTGCTTTGATTGACCCATGTACCATGTGAGAGCTGTGAGCCAATCACAGCTTACTAGAAAAGGAAGCAGGCTGTTATGAATCACATTGATTCATAACCGCTTTGTTGACATTGTGGGTCCTGTTAACCGGGATCTGCATTCCGCTGTGGATGCTTGGAGGGGGCTCCGGCACGCAGCACCCCCCTGTGTTGGTGCAGCCAGAGTGACGTACTGATGTTGCCCGGCCTGTAGCTGCCTGTAGTACTGCGAGCCTTTGGAAGGTGGTTAATAATGGAGATATGCAATGAAGTAAATGTAAATGCTCCCTGCTCCCATGCTTTGCATGCTATGGTGAAAAAAGGAGGAGATTTACTAAAACTGGTGCATGCTAGTGCAGCTGTACACGGTAGTCATTCAGCTTCTAACATCAGCTTGTTCAATTAAGCTTTGACAATAAAACCTGGAATATGATTGGTTTCTATGCAGAGCTGCACCAGATTTTGCACTCTTCAGTTTTAGTAAATCCCCCCTCACCCAAAAAGGCTCTAGTACATAGTGAACCATAGCGAAGCATGGGAATGATAGCACCTCAGTTTAAAAGCCTGCAGCTGTTTAAATTATTATAATATGGTCCGCTGAACAAACAGTGCTGACTATACGTAGGCAATCCTTACAATACTGGATTGGGAAATAAATGGGTAACCATAATGCATGGGCTATTGTGATAATAATGTGCAATAAATGGGTAATTGTGATAATATGCGGGCAACAAACCAACAGAAAATGGGCATTTGTGACATCATGCTTGCAGCAAACAAATTTGTAAAACCATGGGGCATAGGGGTTAATTTACTAAAACTGGAGAGTGAAAAATCTGGTGCAGCTGTGCATGACAGCCAATCAGCTTCTAACTTCAGCTTCTTAAAATAAGCTTTGCAAACATAACCTGGAAGCTGACTGGTTACTATGCAGAGCTGCACCAATTTTTGCACACTCCAGTTTTAGTAAATCAACCCCTATGCCATGTTTATTTAAAAAAAAAACTTTTTACCACGTTCGGAGCTGATGAGGGGCCATACAAGAACAGGTTCATGACTGTTGTAAGGAGCTTCCCTAACTCTCAGAATCCATTTATATCCTGTTGCAACATTAAAAAAACACTTTGTCACCTACCCCTATTGACTATGATATATTTTGTCAAGATGGTGACATTTCTTCACATTATCCATATTTGCATTATTTTAGCAAAGCGGAAATTTTCAATTTTGTACATCCCTATTAACTACTATTGCCTTAAAAGAAGAAAACACATAAAATAATATTTTACATTAAGTTCAGTGATATAATCAGATGGAAATTTAGGAGGAAACTGGAAACCTCTTTCTATAGGTTTTCCACATGTGTGTTTTGCTTATCCTGCCCTTCTGTTAGTGAGCTGGTGACAAGGTTATCACAATATAACACATGTATGATTTCTTTTGTTTCCCTTATTTATGTGTTTGAAGAAGGGAAATATTTGCTCATTATAACCATAATAAAAGAGGGGATAGCTATGATATCTAATGCATACTCTGTTATTGCAGGGTGAAAAGTGGCAGTTGCACATAAGCTGTAACACAAGGCAAGCTTATTGTTTTAAAATAAAATGCATAACATTAGATTGATGGGAACCTTTACTTAGTCTATTTTTGTCAAGTTTTTAGTTCTATGGAGCTCATCCTTGGGGTACATTGTACCCAGCAGGAAAAGAATGCGGATATCCATGTGACAAATGACAATCAACTGATCATAGATGATCTTTATTAAAGAACACTGGTATTTAGCACAACAAAGACAAAACAGGTCAATTTGATTAGATTTTCTTCTAAATTGATCTCAGATTATAGGATCATTATTCTGATTAAGCGGTCTCGTTAGCGCTGTTGTGCAGAAAATATTCATCAAAATGATCCAGCTGTACTTTTGGTATAGTTGTCCTTTGATTAAACTCCTCCCACTGCCCTCTCAAATGCAGCCTACCTGATAAAATAATTTCCTCCCTACTTCAGCAATTTTTGTCCCTGTAATCTATGTAACTTTATGTTCCAATCCAATTTATGTGTATACATTATCAGTACATATTTGTTATTAAATCTAAAGCAGAGGGTACAATCACATTGTAATGTGTAGCCAACTTAAATGGTCACTTCAAACAAAGGGGATATTTTGGCAGAGACTGGAGAGCTGAAGCAGTTCAATCATGTTATAAATCTTGAATACCCCATATTGAGAGCTCCCTGCCATTATTCTTGACACATGCCCACCTTTCATTTTTCCAGCATCTCCTTTTTCATTCTCCATAATATAAACTTTAATATTGTATGAAATCTAGCAAGGAGGGTGTGATCCCCGCGTAATGGCACAGCAGGTCTACAGACCCAAAAGCTCAGATGTAGATCAATCACCAATACACTTCCTGAGAGATAAAAGAAACTGTCAGTTAATTTAACTTCCCAGCATCCAGTATAACTAAAATATCAGTTTAAACTGCACTCCATACAGATATAAAAATACATGAATTCATGCAATTACATATAAAAAATAATGAAAAATGTTTTAATTGCACAGTAGCTGGGTAAAATATCTGGATTTGATGCAAATGTGAGTACAGTTTACATTAAATTACACGCCCGTTTAAAAGTGAGAAGCAGTTTTTCACAAGCTATTTGAAATATACTCCAAGGCCCTCACTTCAGTATGATGTTCCTTTCAGAACACCATATCATGACTACTGATTCTGAAAGAATTGTCCCCATCTCAGAGCAGCTGGCACTTAACTGCCTCTACTGCAGTACATTCTACAACTGAAAAGGGAATAACATCCTCTCTGCAGCAGAATGTGCCGCAGTTGTATTTCTCCCTGGTTTCCTGTAAAAACAAAGAGGCTTACTCAGTAAAGGAACTATCCAATAATCCACATTAACCAGTCTTTTTCCCCCCTTACGCTGACCTGACAAAATTGTGTTCATGGGTCGTGACACTTTGCACATCATTATTGCTCTTGCTTTTTTTAATTGCATTTGCTTGCACATTTTTACTTGAACATAATGGGACTGTACAAGAAGGCAGTGTGATAAATGGCTCATTCAGATAAGCATGCCATTTTCAGGTTTACAAGTGCTCTGCTTGTAGAGAGTTCAGTACAGGTAACCTAAAGTCTCCTACACACATTAAAAAAACTGACAGATTGCTGCACTCACAGGCGGTGTTAGTACAGCTATCTACCCCGCTGTGCTATTGTGTTCTGACAGGGGGACTGCCCCCCGCCAGAACACATCAGTCAGCACTCTCAGTCATTGGCTCAGAGCACGGACTGGAAGCCGGTCGGCAGACCATTTTTGGTCATGCCCTTTCGTGTTAGTACAGCTATCTCCCCCACTGTGTTATTGTGTTCTTACAGGGGGACTGCCCCCCGCCAGAACACATCAGTCAGCACTCTCAGCCATTGGCTGAGGGGCACTGACAGGAAGCCGGTCGGCAGACAATTTTTGGTCATGCCCCTTCGTGTTAGTACAGCTATCTCCCCCACTGTGTTATTGTGTTCTGACAGGGGGACAGCCCTCCACCAGAACACACCGGTCAGCACTGTCTTGGTGACTGTGGTCCCAGCTGCCTGGAGATCATTGACAAGATCCTCACGTGTAGTTCTGGGATGATTCCTCCCTGACTGTTCTCATGATCATTGACACTCCACGAGGTGAGATCTTGCATGGTGCACCAGACCTAGGGAGACTGACAGTTGTGTTGTGTTTTGTGATTGCACCAACTGTTGTCACCTTCTGACCAAGCTGCTTGGCGATAGTTTGGTAGCCCAGCCCTGCCTTGTGTAGGTCTACAATCTTTTCCCTGACATCCTTGGACAGCACTTTGGTCTTTGCCATGGTGGAGAGTTTGGAATCTGATTGTTTGATTGCTCCTCTGGACAGGTGTCTTTTATACAGGTAACAAAATGAGATTAGCAGCACTCCCTTTAAGAGACTGCTTTTAATCTAAGCTTGTTATCTGTATGAAAGACACCTGGTAGCCAGAAATCCTGCTGAATGATAGGGGATCAAATACTTATTTCCCTCATGAACATGCAAATCAGTGCATCATTTGTTAGACGTGCATTTCTTTTGAATTTTTTGTTGCTATTCTGTCAGTGTTACAATACACCTACCATTCGATTTTTAGACTGATCATTTCTTTGTGAGTGGGCAAACATTCAAAATCAGCAGGGGATCAAATACTTATTTCCTTCACTGTATCTCCCACTTGTGTGAAGTGCTCTTACTTCCTGAGATCCACTACATAATTTAGTTTGATAACTAGATAAGACAACTCCTTTTGTGGCTACTTTTCAGCAAACTCGGTTAATTTAGATATACTTCATTGTATTGTCACAGGGAATATGATGCCATAACAAAGCAATGTTTATATAACGCATAATTCTCATTGACTGCAAAATAAAAGTCATTGGTAAATATGCTATCTTTTTAAGGGCTTAATTGGTTGAAGTAATTTGTGTATTGGACCAAAAACCTTGAATTATGTGATGAGTGTCACTTGTCCACTTGTGGAATGCAGCTACATTATAGGATGTTTTTCTGTTAAAACAATAAAAAAATAAGCAATTTCCTGTTAACTGTGAAAACATGTTCTTTAATGTGAGTTTGAGTCAGCTAGGCACATTGCCCCAGTCCCACACTATTGTCTCCTCTCAAAGTATCTTTGTTACCCGGAATAAATAGCGGTATTCTTTGTAAACAGTCTGGAAAGCTGTTGAAGGTTTTCCTTGCTTAACAAAGCTGCCACTGTGCAGTTGCCAGTTATTTAGCTTCTGCAACTATGTAGTCTTCTATCTGGGATTTTTTATTATTTAGATTGAAAGTACAGCCATTTGCTGAAATGTAAATATTCATTGACATTTCTATGTGTGTTTTCTTCTATTATTATTATGCATGGTTTATATAGTATCAACAGTTTGTACAGTGCTTTTACAAAATAAAGAGAAACGGTACAGTTATGATGCAATTCAATACAAGAGAGTTCAGAGGACCCTGCCTGTGAGAGCTTACACCAGGGGTGCTCACCCTTTTGAAGAGAGAGGGCCACTTAAATTGTTACTAAACCCAGCACCCTGCATTCACTATATCTGGTCTCCCACAGTACACAGAACATGGAAGTGCAATTATTTTACTAAATATAAACTGCTAAATACCTTTTCTGATCAGCAGTATATAGCAGCCATGTAAATTCTATCAGTGTCCAGCCGAGCACATCTTAAAGCTTATGGGAGGAGTTTTCATTCTGCACTAGGAGGATGCAGAACCCCTGACCTCTGTCTGGACAGTGCTGATTGGCCCTGTGCTGATCACATGCACTCTCCCAAGGAAAAAAAAAAACATCTCTAGCAATACACACCAAACTGAGCTTGTGCAGAGCAACTCCACATGATATGTCTTATCAGGAGATAAGAGGGTGGCACTGGAAGAAGGGGAGGATCAGAGAAGTCAGGATCAAACAGCCTTTTTACACAATGCAGAGGATTAACCCCTTAGGTTCCACAGTGAGTATAACAAGCCTGCATTACTGTATATACAGACTGATTTTTACTGTTGTGGGTTTAGTAACACTTTTAGTGATTTGCTAACTGGTTGAAGGCCACAATGAAATAAAAAAAAGATTCAGAATTTATCTTTTTATTTTGAATGGCATAATGAACATTGTCCTCTTGCAGCTGCTGAATGTTGGCAGTAAGGAAGAGGAGGAGAAGCTGGCTTTCAGCAGTTTTTGGAGGAAAATGGAGAATATCACTTCCTGTCATTGCTGCCCCTGCCGTCCCGTCTTTCCAAGTGTGAAACAGAATGTGACAGGGACACTGCACAGTCTCTATTCACACAAACAGAGCTTTATTTTGGTGGTATTTGATCACCACTGTGTTTTTTATTTTTATTATATAAACAAAAAAAGACCGATAATATTGAAAAAACAAACAAATATTTTTACTTTCTGCTATAAAACATATTCAATTAAAAAAATCTAATTTCTTCATAAATATAGGCCAAATGTATTTGGCTACATGTCTTCGGTTATAGGATCTACAATCAATGATACATATACTTCAATTTTTATTTATTTTTTTTTTTATAGTTGTAATGGCAGTGCTCAGCGACTTATAGTTGGACTGTGATAGTGCGGCAGGCAATCTGACACTACCTGATGACGACTGGGAGGTACACTTACTGACTGACTGACACTGACATCATCAGTGACACTAATACAGTGATCGGTGATAATACTATATACAGTCACTGTACTAAGATATTGGCTGGGAAGGTGTTAACCTCTAGGGGTGATCAAAGGGTTAACTGTGTGCCTAAAATGCCGCTTTTACTGAATGTCTGTTTCTTCTTCCTGCTTTGAGGGAAGAGGAAACAAACAAATCGTTCCCTCTGGGGGCTGTTCTCTCAACACAGGGCTCTGTTTGGATATAGCTGATCAGCAGTTCGCAGCCATGAATCCTTGGCTATAACCTGCTGACAAAATCCGATATACAGCTACGTGATTGTGCCTGTACGAGCTGCTCACCTGTAGTAAAATGGTTAAATATCTGCCACCTCTCCCCAGATCAGCTGCAGGTATAGACAGGTACTATACCAGCTTAATATTTCTTCAGTTGACTGGTGCTCAAGTAGACTTGATGGACAAAGTGATCACTGAGGAAGTGGTAAAGGCAGCTGATTTACTTGTTGAACTTAGAATAAATATTCTAGTGGAGATCCTAGCCCTTAGACTGAATACAGTCATTCTTTCTATTTTCTATGATAACCAAACTGACATCATGGCAGGAAAGTTGACACCTATAAATATTCATAGGATGAAGATTATAGCACAATTCATGGGTCACATACCGAAGTCCTGTAACTTGGCGTCTCTTGATAACTCCAAAGCAGTTGATTTTATAGAACTGTCCTTTCTTCAGACCGATCTTAAAATTTTCTGCTTTGGTTTTGCAAGTAGCTTGCAGTTTTATATGCTCACCCATTCTCCAAAATTTTGGCGTATGGTCTGTCCCCTTCACAGATGTACATAACAAGGATGACCTTTATTTACTCCCGTTTTGCAATAGCTATTGAATCTCTAGCTATCAGAATACATTTCTTGGATTGCTTTAGGGGAATTAGATCATCAGCATAAAGACCCAATTGATCCATACTACCGTCTAAGGTAAGTCCCGTAGACTGTAGTATGGATCAGTTGGGCCTTTATGCTGATGGTCTAATTTTATATATGCAGGACACAGATCATACCCTAAACATAGCTATCCAAACCAGGAAAATGTTTGGTACCTACTCAGGTCTCAAAGTCAATTGGCATAAATCTGTCCTCATGCCACCAACCTCTACCCTTCAGATTGCCAGTCTCGCTTTCAATCCCCTCAGGTTAAATATCTTTTAAATATTTTGGAATAGTCATTACTTGGGATTCCTCTGAGATCACTGCAGTCAATATAGACCCCTTGTTACAATTTTGTAAGCATAAAGTATCAATCTGGGTTAGGCTGCTCATTTCAGTCACTGTTTGGATCAACTTAAAATGGTTGTAAACCTCACACATGAAATATGAACAAAGCATATCCCTATACAATGTGTGCTTGTCTAAATTAAGAGCACTAGGTGCTAAACACTTGATGCTTACTTACATAAATATATATTTAAAGCCAAACTGAGTGCTCTGTGAAGTCCCCACTCCCAATTCAGTGGACCAGCTGAATTTCGATCAGCATATGACCTTCCCTGCAGGTGCCACTGTTAGAATATAATGCCCTTGCAGGTTGATTCCTCCATCCACCTCATGTGTGGATGGAGGAATCTGTTTTTTTTTTTTTTCTTTTTTTGTTAAGCCCATCGGCTAAAAATAAATGATACACTATATTGCAAAAAATATTGGAATTTCTGCCTTTACGTGCCCATGAACTTTAATGGCATCCCAATCTTAGTCTCTTCAGCTTCAACTCTTCTGGGAAGGCTGTCCGTAAAGGTTTCGGAGTGTGTCTATGGGAATGTTTGACCATTCTACCAGAAGCACATTTGTGAGATCAGGCACTGTTGTCAGACAAGAAGGCCTGGCTCGCAGTCGCTGCTGTAATTCATCCCAAAGGTGTTCTATCGAGTTGAGGTTAGGACTGTGCAGGCCAGTTAAATTCCTCCACCCTAAACTCACTCATCCATGTCTTTATGGACCTTTCTTTGTGCACTGGTGCGGAGTCATGTTGGAACAGGAAGAGGCCATCTCCAAACTGTTCCCACAAAGTTAGGAGCATGAAATTGTCCAAAATGTCTTGGTATGCTTATGCCTTAAGAGATCCCTTCACTGAACTAAGGGGCCAAGCCCAACCCCTGAAAAACAACCCCACACCATAATCCCCCCTCCACCAAACTTTACACTTGGCACAATGCAGTCAAGCAGTACCGTTCTCTTGGCAACTGCCAAACCCAGACACATCCATCAGATTTCAAGACAGAAAAATGTGATTTATCACTCCAGAGAACATGTCTCCACTGCTCTAAGGTCCAGTGGCGGCGTGCTTCACAGCACGCCATCTGACGCTTTGCATGGCACTTGGTGATGTAAGGATTGGATGCAGCTGCTCGGCCATGGAATCCTATTCCATGAAGCTCTCTAAGCACTGTTGTGCTAATCTGAAGGCCACGCAAAGTTTGAAAGTCTTTAGCTATTTACTCTGCAGACAGTTGGCGACTTCTGTGCACTGTACACTTCATCAGGCGCTGACCCCACTGAGCGTGGAATATTTAGTAGCAAGGAAATTTCATGGATGTACTTATTGCACAGGTGGCAACCTATCACGGTACCACGCTTGAATTCACTGAGCTCCTGAGAGTGACCCATTCTTTCACAAATGTTTGTAGAAGCAGTCTGCATGCCTAGGTGCTTGATTTTATACACCTGTGGCCATTGAGGTGATTAGAATACCTGAATCCAATAATTTGGAGGGGTGTCCCAATATGTTTGGCAATATAGTGTATATGGCCAACTTAAGAAAATCTTGTAGCAAAAAAATAAAAGCCTGGAGTTGTGCTTTTAAACTTTATAATAGCTATAAAGATTTCATGATGCGACATTGTCCTTTTTCACTGTCCACAAAATCCAACATAAACTTTTCATTCATTATCAACCAGTTAGGTCAGGGGTCTGCAAACGTTCTACACAAAGGGCCAGTTTACTGTTCTATAGACTTTGGGGAGCTGGACTATGGCCAGTGGGAGTAAAACATGGCTCCGCATCAATGGGAATAGACCATATCCCAGGCTTGGTAGTCAGTGGAAGTAAAAAAAAAAAAAATTACAAAGCGCCTGTGGTCAGTTGTAGGAATAATAGTGCCCCAGTGTTGATGGCAGTGGAAGATATGGTGTCCTGTCGTTAGAGTCAGTGAAAGGAATAGGGCCTGTATCAGTGGGAAGGACAATGTCCCAAGGGTCGGATGAAGGCAAGCAAAGGGCCACATCTGGCCCGCTGGCCGCGGTTTTGAGACCTCTGAGTTAGGTCAGTCACCCTACAAACTCCGTCAACTGTAAAGGCTTGCTAGTTTATTTTTGTAATTTGGTTTTCATGAAGGTATATATGGATCATGAAAAGTGCACTCGTCTGACTGCTGTTGAGTAGAAAAAAATCACTAGTAAAAATGACAGATCTCTCATTCACATGCTTCCTGTTAAGGCAGTTACATTATGATCTCACACCAATGTTTCCACATGGGCCTTGATAATTCAGGTCTAAGGTTAATTGCTGATTCTTTTATTTCAAAGCAAAGTTTTCCAGGTGCATGAGAACAATGCTTGAAAGTTTACCAAGTAATGATGCATGTATGTCCTATTATCTTGTCAAAGGACTGCATGGTGAGAACATAACAAGCATGTTTTGCACAGCCAGTAAACCTCTAAAGCACAGTATATATAGTACATCATCTGTCCTTAATGTTATTGTTAACAGTTTAAAAAAAAGATGGGAAAAATAAGATCTTGTTTGTGGCAGGCTTTGTATAGTTCTTATTCCTACAATATATATTTATATATAATTCCAGGATATCAGAAAATAAGATGACAGAATGATAACTCTATATTACAAAAGTGAATTTAAAATGAAATGTCCCTTGTGATATGTTAAAAACCATTGTGATGCCACACGTTTTTTTTGTGATTTTCAAGCAAAATATCAGTATTCCTTATTTTTTATTTGTTAAGGCGGAGTTAAGCATTACTTAACCCAAAACTTAAAATGTAATCTATTTCAGCTTACCAATCATTTGATTAGGTGGCTTCATCAGTTTTGTTTCACTTTCAACCCTCTGTTTTCACCTGGTGATCTGGCCAGCAACACACCACTTGTATAAGTGAGACGACTTTGGAGGACAGAGCATAGTAAGCACAGTAGTCGGGGGGGGGGGGGGGGTGTTAAATGTATTAGATTTAGAACTACTAACAAATTGAAGCCAAACTCCAGCTCACACTTCATATTCAGCTTTAGCAAACAGTTAGGATAAAGGGTTTTACATGAGTAAATTAAAGCTGATCATTTTATGCACCTCTGCCAGTGTTAAGTGGTTTGTCTCATCCATGTAAACAGTGAAATATAACAATTTGCTGCCTGGATTACCAGATGAAAATAAAAGACAGCCTAAAAAGTAAACTAATACAGCCATCACATATAAGACTTGGTAAGCTGCAATTTAATAAATGTCTGCTTTGGGTTTTCATAATGCTTTACCTGAATTTTTGGATTTAATTTAGACTCTTTGAATATTAAACCCTTTCTCAAGAGGTCCCACATACCCTGAAACATAGGTTTATATGGCATTTTAGTTTGACTTAAAAATCCATATCTCCCTTTTGGTATTGTTGGAGCACAGGCTATGGTGACTATTTTGACTGCAGTGCCTCTTGAGCAATGCATCCAAAGATAAGTTTACATGCCATAGAGGTATATGGGCAGAATGGATTTTTCTGTTACTAGGAACATACACACAACATACACACAACATACACACAACATACACACAACATACACACATGTATGGGAGGAGCACAGCTCCTGCAAATGTCAGATTTTGAATATTGTTCAGCTAAAGATTTTTCTTCACTAGGGCAGAGGTGGGTAGCATGTACAGTGGAAGAGGTGGGCATTAAATGTTTCCTTTACAGGGCACCTTTAAAAACAAATCTGTTCACAATTAAATCCCCTACCATGTAGTTACACAAGACATTACTGGATTAGCCAGAGAAAACCCAGGGACAAAGATATTTATTAAGAGGAAAAAAACTGCAAAAGGGGGGGGGGGTTAGAAAAACTGGATGTAGATTTTTTTACCCTTTTTTTTTTTTTTTTTTACCTTTTTGCAATGCAACACCTCTTAATGCTATTATAATTTTAATGGTACCACAATGTATCTTCACTTCAGCATTACTACGTGCTTTACAAAAATGAAAAATGCACTATATTGCTAAAAAGTATTAGGACGCCTGCCTTTACATGCTCATGAACTTTAATGGCATCCCAGTCTTAGTCCATAGGGTTCAATACTGAGTTGGCCAACCCTTTGCAGCCATAACAGCTTCAACTCTTCTGGGAAGGCTGCCCACGAGGTTTGAGTGTGTCTATGGGAATATTTGACCATTCTTCCAGAAGCGCATTTGTGAGGTCAGGCACTGATGTCAGACGAGAAGGCCTGGCTTGCAGTCTCCGCTCTAATTCCCAAAGGTTGAGGGCAGGCCAGTCAAGTTCCTCTACTCCAAACTTGCTCATCCATGTCCTTATGGACCTTGCTTTGTGCACTGCTGCGCAGTCATGTTGGAACAGGAGGGGGCCATCCCCAAACTGTTCCCACAAAGTTAGGAGCATGAAATTGTCCACAATGCCTTGGTATGCTGATGCCTTAAGAGTTCTCTTCACTGGAACTAAGGGGCCAAGCCCAACCCCAACCCCTGAAAACAACCCCACACCATAATCCCCCCTCTATCAAACTTTACACTTGACACAGTGCAGTCAGGCAAGTACCGTTCTCCTGGCAACTGCCAAACTCAGACATGTCCATCGGATTGCCAGACAGAGGAGCATGATTGACCACTCCAGAGAACACAGCTCCACTGCTCTAGATTCTAGTGGCAGCATGCTTTGCATTGCACTTGGTGATGTAAGGCTTGGATGTAGCTGCTCGGCCATGGAAACCCATTCCATGAAGCTCTCTATGCACTGTTGTGCTAATCTGAAGGCCATACGAAGTTTGTAGGTCTTTAGCTATTTAGTCTGCAGACAGTTGGCAACTTCTGTGCACTGTGTGCTTCAGCGTGCGCTGACTCCGCTTTGTCATTTTACGTTGCCTACCACTTCGTGGTTGAGTTGCTGTTGTTCCCAGTTGCTTCTACTTTGTTATAATACCACAAACAGTTGACTGTGGAATATTTAGTAGCAAGGAAATTTCACGGATGGACATATTGCACTGAGCTCCTGAGAGTGACCCATTCTTTCACAAATGTTTGTAGAAGCAGTCTACATGCCTAGGTGCTTGTTTTTTTACACCTGTGGTCATGGAAGTGATTGGAACACCTAAATCCAGTGAACACCTAAATCCAGGAACACCTAAATCCAATACTTTTGGTAATAGTGTATGTAAATTTGGCCATTAATGCTGGTACATTTATTGGCCTTCTAATGGCACCATTGTACTTTTACAGTAAAAATATGTATCTCTGTAACATTTAAATACATTTTATATATTTTTTTCATTGCAAAATACAGTTGCAAGCGTTCTGATTTATAGAAAGGAAATATTAAGTGTATACTGCAGAAACTTTTTATTTCTTAGTAATAGAATTTCTTTTTCTTTCAGCTCTGTATACGTGAAACAGATTACTTTATGACACAGCTGAATGAACAACTCGTGTAGGAGTTGTCATTATCTACCATCTATTCTGCTCTATCTCAGTGAATTAGTGGGAAGTAGAATACATGCCATCCTTTATGTAACACGCTGCTGTTGATTAGAGTGCCAGTTTTTGTTTGCAGAACACCAAGGTTGGCATTTGCCTTCCAATACCGAAGTAATTTGTTGAGAAAAAAGAAACTCTAAAATTTATTATAAAAAACTACACATATATCATACAAGGTACCATAGGGGTAGAACTGAGAACATTCCAATGAATAAAGTATGTCAGAATAGTAAACTGAAGAAAAAAATATGCGGCATATATTACTAATTGGTGCATGACTCTGTGTTCTTTTTTTAAGTGAATATCTTTGAGCAACCTGTATTTAAAGGTATATAGAAGCTGCCTTTAATGACCACCTCCTAAAAATTCCAAGAATCCAAGAGCAAAATAAAATATATAGCATCTTGCCAGTCCTTTGATGTGGTGGCTACTTTTTTTTATATTTTTCACCAGCTGAGTCTGCCAATAGAAAACATTGTTCCTGGGTTAAAAGTCACTCACCCTACTGTATCTATGGAGAAACCGCCCCTTTACCTTTCTATATAACATAGAGGAAGGTGTCCTATAGTTCACAGGGATAGATGGGAACAATTTTTACTGTTAAGACCACAACACAGGAAGTTATCAGTTTATATGATTTCAAGATAAGATCCGTTGTTTTTTTTTTTTTATTCAAAAAGGTATAAACATAAGTCTAAAACACTCTTAAAGGTACAATTAAAGTTTTACTAAACCCAGGATTCTGTATTCACTCTATCTGGTCTCCCACAGTACACAGAACATTGGAATGCAATTATTTTAGTAAATCTAAATTGCTAAATACCTTTTCTCATCAGCAGTTAGAGCAGTCTTGTGACTTCTATCAGTGTCCAGCACACCACATGTTAAAGCTTGTAGGAAGAGTTTTCATTGTGTTGTAGGAGGATGCAGAACCCCTGACCTCTATCTGGATAGTGCTGATTGACCCTGTGCTGATCACATGCACTCTCTCCCAAGTAAATAAAAACACCTCTCTAGCAATAAACACCAAACTGATCATGTATAGAGTGTCTCCACAAGATATGTCCTATTAGGAGATAAGAGGGGGACACTGGAAGAAGGGGAGGATCAGAGGAGTCAGGATCAAACAGCCTTTTTACACAATGCAGAGTATTAACCCCTTAGGTTCCATAGTGAGTATAACAAGCATGCTTTACTGCATGTACAGACTGATTGTACTGTTGTGGGTTTAGTAACACTTTTAGCAGACCAAAAAAGGAGCTAGTGGCTAAGTCAGCCAAAGAGTCAGCATAGCAGTTAACACAGTTTTAGTGGTAATTATTTATTTTAAAGAGAATCTGTCACACTGCCCATTGAGGGCAAATTGACAGGTTGTCTTTAATGCTAAACCCTAACCACCTACAGTATACTAACCTTTGCCACATTCCCCTACTGCTCTGCTTGCCCATTTGGGCCATCCAGTACTTCTGATTATGATGGAGAAATTACCTTCTTTTTCTCCTAGGATGCAGTGCTTAGGCCTGAATGTCTAAATGCCAGGTTTGAACACTGTCACATGGAGGAAGGAACCATCTTAGTTACTCTGTGTATGCTCTAACACTGACCTACATGAAGCATCAACAGTTTAGGCTAATGGCTCTAATGGATGAACAGAGCCACAGAGGAGCAACAGAAAGGAGAGTATTGGTGATAGGGGTAAACTTTCACTCTGGCCTGAAAGGACAAATGAAACATATCCTGAGAAAGAAAAATGGTTAGTTGTTCCAAACTATCGGATCACTTTCCCATCCAACATAAAGTGTACAGTAAATCTTGGCTTATCTCTCCATGGTGTCAGTTTAACACCTTCAAATTAGACAAAGATAATGGGTAGTCAGCTAAAATGTTCCAACAGTGAAAAAATCTTGTTTACTGTGTGTTAAAGTCTATACATTTAAGAAGGTTTCTTTACTAGCAGGTCCTATTCTTTGAAATGTACAATGATTTTTTACAAAGTGCTTATCTTAAAACAGCATGCCGCTTTGTGAGAATGCAGCTAATTGTACTGAAAGATTTAACTAATTTACCCTCTACTGTTCTCCATAAAAGATCTACAGCTTGCAGCACTTATAGGCCATTTTCATAAGACACACTGCTAAAACTGATTACTCCAATAGCCTACAACATACACTAATAAAATTGCTAAAAATGTATCTGTGATTTTGAGTTGCTTTTTTTTCGGTTATAAGTGGCTCTATGTATCTGAAAGTCTAACCTCACCAACATAAAGCTATATTGTCACCTTTCTACTAATGCCTCTTCTTCTAGCTAATAAAATAACATTACTGTTTTCCTAGAATTGTAAAGTTTACTTGTTGAGACATTCTAATCCATTGAGTTGCATTCTCTTTGACTTGCATTATCTTTGTTTCTTCTTTGCAGGGCAACAGCATGTGTCAGTGACCAGTTTGCTTGTTTGCCATGGTCTACTAATGGTCGGTACGAACCTCGGTGTTATTGTAGCATTCCCAGTCCCCCGCCTGCAAGGAATTCCAAAAGTAACCGGTAAGTTCTGTGTACAAATCCATAAAATAATGTATTTGGTTTTGTTCTAAAAGATTTTATAGCCATTGTCTGACCACAGACTTTCAGACTTGGTGGCATTTATTAGGGTAAGTGAATGTGGAAATCAATTAATCCACAATCAGTAGATGAACCGAAGACTGGCCATGAATCTGATAATTTAGGGAATATTTCAGAAAGATTCTGTGAATATTCAACAGCTGACAAAACAAAAAGGACCAGTGATGGCAAATCCAACTTGCTGGATAATCATTCTCTACACATTATACTTTTTGAGAAATGTTATAGTACAAGTATAGTGATTATAGTATAGTTATAGTGATTATTTAATGTGCACAGCAATTACAGTCTGAAAGAGATCTACTACTGTTTATAGAGAAAATGAATGACCAATTACCACATTAGAAATAAATTGTAAGTGTCTCATAAAATCTACAATCACATTTGATTATTTAAATAGGGACATTATGTGATAAAATATCGTTTTGGGGTAGCACAGTGGCTTAGTGGTTGGCACTCCTGCCCTACATCACTAGGGTCTCCGGTTCAAAGCCTGGTAAGGACACTATCTGCATACAGTTACCTTGTGCTCCCTGTTGTGTTGGTTTCCTCCCATACTCCAAAGACATGCTGGTAGATTAACTGAATCCTGTCTAAAGAAAAGGCCTTACAATATGTCCATGTAACGTAGGGGCCTTCGCTTGGAAGAAGACTGGTGAGAATGTACAAAGGCAAAGTGCTGTGCATACTGTTGCACTATATAAATTCATGTAGTAATAATAATAATCTGTTGGGTTTGTTTTGCTCTCATTTCTTGTCCTGTGTCATTGTCAGGAAGTGAAGGGAACTGTAATGAACGTCTGACTGTTACTCAAAAGCAATGCCCTGAAATAAGCTTTAAATATTTGGTTCACATCATTTTTGTTTTTTTACTAAATAAAGGTGGGCAGTTAAATTTGAGATTGTAGTTACCATTGCATGGCAGTGTATTAACACAACAAATGTGGCACACAATTCTGCTATGTACTTTAATAACAGTATGCACCAAACATTCCTTATTTTATCCCAGTGCTGCTTTCTGTGATCTTCCCACAGTTTTAGAAGATTCAAATTTACACAGAGAGCCAATTCACATCACAAGTTCTGTGTTTTGGATGTTTTTCTGCATGCTTTTGATGCATTCCAGTGCCTCTTTCCCTCTTTTTTTCTTTATCTCTAATAAGGGCATTGTGCATCTGATGTGGTTTGCCACATTCCAGATGAGTTACATACAGAACAAATGCAACATGTTCTACATTTGTTGACTGCACTGGAACACACTGCACTGGTGTGAACTAGGCCTATTGGAATCCATGTTGAAGCATCGTCCATGTGTTTTTGATCCTGGTGTGAACCAGCCCAAAAGGATGTGTGAGCTGAGGAAAAATATAGAGGCTGCCATTGCTGACCTCATTGTGGGAATGTGATTTTCTTGGCCTTTTCTGTCTATAGTATTAGCTGAATGACTGAAGAAAACAGGCATGCAGTCAGTGAAGTCAGAGCTCCAGACCTACATACTTTTCAGTCACTGACTCAAAATGGTGGTGACCTGTAACATATTCAAAAGGTGGAGTTCGCTTTAAGGGCTCATGTACACTGCAGCTGATAAACTCACGTTTAGGAGATGTCCAGCGTTTTTTTTTCAGCAGCCCCTGAACTCGCCCTAATGTTTTCCTGTGTGTCCATGTACACATCTTCGTTTACAGTAGTTTACAGGCATTTGCGTTTACAGTCGTTTTTTTGAACGCAGAAAACGTGTGTTCAGCAGTCGATTTTATCAGCTTTTCAAATGCAAAACGCTTGTAAACATGGCAAAATGTGTTTATAAGCGTTTGCAGTTGAAATTTTTTTTTTTAACTCTTCCAGTTCCCAATGCTGTCCAGAACCTTTTTTCATCATGAAAAATGCAAGCAAAGCGTTTCCAAGGTACTCAGATGGACAAAACACTGAACACAGGATGTTCCTATCAAGCTTGTCACACATTGTAATGACCAATTCACACCTCAGACCTCTCCCACCCTTGGAAACAAAAGATATGTTAATGACCATTCACACCTCAAATTCCTCATGAAGACCCCCTGCCAGGTGGCCTTAATAACTCACTTCACCAGAAACTTCTCCAACCAAACACCATGTGTTAAAAACCAACAAAATGGCCGCGGTGACACTTCCGGTCACTGCCCTAACACGTTTTGTCCCTTCCGGACTTCGTTTTTGAAGTGTATTTTGGTTGCACGGGGTGATTATTGTTTATAAGGGTTTATATTGATTGAAATAGTTAATAATTTACCACTTTTCAGTGCATTCTGGGCATTTGGGAGGTTCTCCTGTGCTTATATTTAAAAAGGCTTCTAAATGCAAGCGCACATAAACGCGTTATGCAACGCGGCTAAACAGACTTTTTTTAACCTACGCTTTCCAGCAGTCAGTTTTCATCGTTCAGAAGTGTCTCGTGTACATGGGGCCTTATATTAATTTGTTTATCTGATGCATCAGATTCCCAGCTGGAGTCAGTCATTCTTCATTCTTTACACTACATTTTTTTTCTACCTGTGGTCAGATTGCTTGGATTGATGAGTAAAACAGAGTACCATTTATAGAGTACCATTAGGTACTGCATGAAAAAAAATAGGGCAATCAATCAGTGTTAGATTTTTTTCTTGATAAAGGTTCTGCAAACACCTGATTAATGTTAACTGTTTCTGCCTTATTCTCCCTATACTATGGCAATATTAGCAATATTAGAACATACAGTAGATTTAACAGTTTCAAACCTCAATGCGTTAAGTGAATTCCCTTACAGTTTGCAATCAGATCTATTGTTTTAATGATCTGACTTCAATAACCTAAAAACTCAGTGGCATTTCAAATACATTTTAGCTGGAACCCTTATCATTCTATTACAGTCAGTATTATAGTTGAGAGCCATAAGCAGTGTTTTGAATGAAATGTGGTAACAATGCACATTTACAAGAGCCAAAGCAGTGTCACATTGCCAGATCCAGAGAGGTGACATGCTGCACATCATAGAAATGCCAGACTACCAGGCAGAACCAGTAGTCAAGGAACCAGAGACTCTGTGTTGGTATGTTTCCAGAAGCAGGCCTCCCATGTTACTGCAGACAGCAAGGCCGTGCTTCCATGGGCAGAAAGAAGAGAGTCAATGGATGGGGTCATGATTCTAGAAACCCTATTCTAACCCTTCTCTACACCATGTTTTCATTTGATGACTGATTTTCATTTCCCCCTCAAATCTTTCTCACCTTACACCAGGAAAACAGTAAATCAGGAAAATCTCCCTAACGGGTACATACAGCAATAAAAAAAACTGACAGAGGTTCTAATTTTTCCTTACTCTATCCACAACATAAAAAAAGTATTTGAGTACACTTTTATTTAAATTGAAATAGTGGAGTGGTTGGTGTCCTTAGTAGACGGTTTCTGTGAATGCTAATTCACACATCTATAACAAGCATTCATTTTTGTGATGTGAAGCTCTAACACAAGCTCAGCAGCTTGCATATAACCCTGGCAAGTTCAAGGTATCTCTCACGAAGTTCTTTATTTTTCTTGCTGCTCAGGACATCCGGAACTTGACGATATTACTAGTGTCACAAAATGTCATTGTTTTGTTTTGCTATCAGATCAGTCAAGCTGGTTTTATATAATTTATAAATGTGTCTTTTTATGTGTGTCATTTTAAAGTCCAGTCTGTCAAAATGAGAAAAAAAATCCAGACAATCACATTGGCTGATTTGGAAAGAATTTATTTGCAAATTATGGTGGAAATTAAGTATTTGGTCACCTACAAACAAGCAAGATTTCTGGCTCTCACAGACCTGTACCTTCTTCTTTAAGAGGCTCCTCTGTCCTGCACTCATTACCTGTATCAATGGCACCTGTTTGAACTTGTTATCAGTATAAAAGACACCTGTCCACAACCTCAAACAGTCACACTCCAAACTCCACTATGGTGGAGACCAAAGAGGTGTCGAAGGACACCAGAAACAAAATTGTAGACCTGCACCAGGCTGGGAAGACTGAATCTGCAATAGGCAAGCAGCTTGGTGTGAACAAATCAACTGTGGGAGCAATAATTATAAAATGGCAGACATACAAGACCACTGATAATTTCCCTCGATCTTGGGCTCCACGCAAGATCTCACCCCGTGGGGTCAAAATGATCACAAGAACGGTGAGCAAAAATCCCAGGACCACACGGGGGGACCTAGTGAATGACCTGCAGAGAGTTGGGACCAACGTAACAAAGGCTACCATCAGTAACACACTACGCTGCCAGGGACTCAGATCCTGTAGTGCCAGACGTGTCACCCTGCTTAAGCCAGTACATGTCCTTCTGAAGTTTGCTAGAGAGCATTTGGATAATCCAGAAGATTGGGAGAATGTCATATGGTCAGATGAAACCAATATAGAACTGTTTGGTAGAAACACAATTTGTGTTTGGAGGAGAGAGAATGCTGAGTTGCATCCAAAGAACACCATACCTACTGTGAAGCATGGGGGTGGCAACATCATGCTTTGGGGCTGTTTCTCCGCAAAGGGACCAGGACGACTGATCCATGTACAGGACAGATTGAATGGGGCCATGTATCGTGAGATTTTGAGTGCAAACCTCCTTCCATCAGGAAGGGCATTGAAGATGAAACGTGGCTGGGTCTTCCAACATGACAATGATCCCAAACATACCGCCTAGGCAACGAAGGAGTGGCTTCGTAAGAAGCATTTCAAGGTCCTGGAGTGGCCTAGCCAGTCTCCAGATCTCAACCCCATAG
The DNA here is from genome assembly GCF_062004578.1 of Staurois parvus. Lineage (NCBI taxonomy): Eukaryota > Metazoa > Chordata > Amphibia > Anura > Ranidae > Staurois > Staurois parvus. Next base: position 5,342,237 of record NW_028318022.1, on the reverse strand, counting down.
AAAACCTTTGGAGGGAGTTGAAAGTTTGTGTTGCCCAGCGACAGCCCCAAAACATCACTGCTCTAGAGGAGATCTGCATGGAGGAATGGGCCAACATACCAGCAACAGTGTGTGCCAACCTTGTGAAGACTTACAGGAAACGTTTGACCTCTGTCATTGCCAACAAAGGATATATAACAAAGTATTGAGATGAACTTTTGATATTGACCAAATACTTATTTTCCACCATAATTTGCAAATAAATTCTTTCCAAATCAGCCAATGTGATTGTCTGGATTTTTTTCTCATTTTGTCTCTCATAGTTGAGGTCTACCTATGATGCCAATTACAGGCCTCTCATCTTTTTAAGTGGGAGAACTTGCACAATTGGTGACTGACTAAATACTTTTTTGCCCCATTGTATGCTTTGATTAATATGGCTTGCAGACAGTTAAAATGCATATATAATAATAATAATACTGACACCGTATCATAGTGAGCTAAATAATTATTCAGAAAGGTTTGGTTTAAATAAAATGCTAAAAACTGATAACTGGCAGATGCATGTAGGATATTTACAGCTTTGAATTTCAAGGCCAAAAAAAAGTAAATATATCTATGGCATTATGAAAGTTGAATCTAATTAGGAATAAGAATAATAGCATCCCACGTGACCTTGCATTGTTTTCTTTTTCAGGACGAGGAATGGTGTCTTACCATGCACACCACGGTGCAGTCAAATTCCTTGTCATGGCAACTGCTGTGAACAAAAGACATAAGCGGACACCAAGCAGATGTAGTCAAACTTCAAATATGGAACTAAAACCAGAGGACGCTCGTGTTGCCCATGTGCAGCAAAATGAGGAGGGAAATGCAGCTACTGCCAACAATAGCAATGACAGCGCCATTTGGCTCGGTGGCTCCATGGGGTCCATTGCACAAAGAAGTGACTTGTCCTCTTCGTCAGGCTCTCTCACATTGTCTCATGGATCAAATTCGTGTGACATTGGGAAGGATGATTGCACTCTTTATGATCTTTTAAGTGACCCCAGCATGCCACCACAGCATAGCAAAAGACCGCGAGCTGGGAAGTTGAAGGCAGACTCTGTCTTGGTAATCTCTGGTGGACAGGGTCACCGAAGAGTAAACAAGAAGCTCAAGCCACAGCGACAGGAAGAGCCGGTTTCTTCTGCTATGGTTTGGCAGATTCCACTGTTACACATTTAACGACCTGCGCGAATAAAGTGAATTTGTCTATAATGTATTCCACTACATTGGTATTCAAGCCTTGTCTTGTCATACACAGTAAATCCTATGTGATCTGTTGAGAATAAGGCCCTATGAAACTGAAAACACAGGGATGGTACTAAATGAAATTGATACACTTTTATCATGCACCTTTTCTCATCATGGTCCAGAAGAAATATATGCTGCTGCCTATGCATAACATCGAGCATTTTCCCTGATTCCCTGTCTGATATAATAGCTAACATTAGCTGCTTTTTTGCTTTGACTGGCATGATGAGCTGCAGAGCATGCTGTCTTTTCTTTTACAGGTAAAGTGAAAAGTAAATATGAATGAATATACAAATAATATGAAACATATTGGAATGTGATAAGCCATGTGTAACCTTAGAGGACTTACAAGGCAAACTGCCTTCTCTTTGGGAATTTCTTCTGTCAATGAATATCATTCTAGGGTCTTACATTGTTCATTGCACAATGACTGCCAGTAATCGTGTACAATAACTTTACCACTACAGTATATATGTTGGAATATGTGCACATGCAAATTGTGGGTTTCTTCAGCTGCATTAGTGTATATGTGCATGCTGGGAAGTCACAACTAATATGCCCAGGTTAATTGAAATTCTATATACTTAAACTGCCATATGATGGTTTCAAGGCATATTATAAATGAAAGAAAAACTAAAACTGTACTTAAGTAAAGAATAAAAAAAAAATGATGCTTTGGTCTCGTCTGTGAAATGGATAGTTTTTAGGGGTGTGCTATAATGAAATATCAACTAAAGGCAAAATGTTATATTGCAATCATTGCTATACAACAGAAATTTCATATTTGGTGACATCTTTTTTTTTTTGGCCACATAAAGTGATGCTGGGGCTGCAGCTTTTATAATCCCAGTACCGAGCCTGATCAGAGGGTTAAAGGTAGATTTTTTACCTAGTACTCCTTTTGAAGGGGGGGGGGGGTGTTGTGTTTTTTTTTTTTGGTTTTTTTTTATAACTTCCTCCGACTAGCTTGCCATACTGATATATGCGACAGCAAGGAGGTGGGCCTTATTCTGTGCTGCCACATAAATGCATCACTGTTTTGTATTAGGAGCACACTAAATTGCATGCCCCAGCACTGTGACTGTGCTGTCACTGACAAATTCCAGCCTTTATTGAAGATTGGGGCCATGTTATCACATGATCAGGCTATATATAGATATATATATATATAGAAAGAATAAGTATTTGATCCCCTGCTGATTTAAAATGTTTACCGACTCACAAAGAGATGATCAGTCTAAAAATCAAATGGTAGGTGTATTGTAACACTGAGATACAGAATAGCACAAAAAATTCAAAATAAATGCATGTCTAACAAATTATGCACTGATTTGCATGTTCATGAGGGAAATAAGTATTTGATCCCCTATCATTCAGCAGGATTTCTGGCTACCAGGTGTCTTTCATACAGGTAACAAGATACTGAGATTAGAAGCAGTCTCTTAAAGGGAATGCTGCTAATCTCATTTTGTTACCTGTATAAAATATACCTGTCCACAGGAGCAATCAAACAATCAGATTCCAAACCCTCCACCATGGCAAAGACCAAAGAGCTGTCCAAGGATGTCAGGGACAAGATTGTAGACCTACACAAGGCTGGACTGGGCTACCAAACTATCGCCAAGCAGCTTGGTGAGAAGGTGACAACAGTTGGTGTAATCATTTGCAAATGGAAGAAACCCAAAACGACTGTCAGTCTCCCTAGGTCTGGTGCACCATGCAAGATCTCACCTCGTGGAGTGTCAATGATCATGAGAACAGTGAGGAATCATCCCAGAACTACACGTGAGGATCTTGTCAATGATCTCCAGGAAGCTGGGACCACAGTCACCAAGAAAACAATTGGTAACACACTACGCCGACAAGGATTGAAATCCTGCAGTGCCCGCAAGGTCCATCTGCTAAAGAAAGCACATGTCCAGGCTCATCTGAAGTTTGCCACTGAACATCTGAATGATGCAGAGGAGGATTGGTTGAAAGTGTTGTGGTCAGATGAGACCAAAGTCAAGCTCTCTGGCATCAGCTCAACTCACAGTGTTTGGAGGAGGAACAATGCTGCTTATGACCCCAAGAACACCATCCCAACTGTCAAACGTGGTGGTGGAAACATTCTGCTTTGGGGGTGTTTTTCTGCTAAGGGGACAGGACAACTGCACCGCATCAAAGGGACGATGGACGGGCAATGTACCGTCAAATCTTGGGTGAGAACCTTCTTCCCTCAGCCAGGGCATTGAAAATGGGTCGTGGATGGGTGTTCCAGCATGACAATGACCCAAAACACACGGCCAAGGCAACAAAGGAGTGGCTTAAGAAGAAGCATATTAAGGTCCTGGAGTGGAGTCTCCAGACCTTAATCTGATTGAAAATATGTGTAGGGAGCTGAAAGTTGGAGTTGCCAAACGTCCGCCACCAAACCTTAATGACTTGGAGAGGATCTGCCAAGAGGAGTGGGCCAAAACCCCTCCTTAGATGTGTGCAAACTTGGTGGCCAACTACAGGAAATGTCTGACCTCTGTTATTGCCTACAAGGGATTTGCCCCCAAGTTCTAAGTCATGTTTTGTGAAGGGGATCAAATATTTATTTCCCTCATGAACATGCAAATCAGTGCATCATTTGTTAGACTTGCATTTCTGCTGAATTTTTTGTTGCTATTCTGTCAGTGTTACAATACACCTACCATTCGATTTTTAGACTGATCATTTCTTTGTGAGTGAGCAAACATTCAAAATCAGCAGGGGATCAAATACTTATTTCCTTCACTGTGTGTGTGTATGTATATGTATGTATATGTATGTATATGTGTATATATATATATATATAATTTTTTTTTTTTTTTTCCCTCTGTGTGTGTGTGTATGTATATAGCTCAGGGCTTGAATTAGGCTATTGTCAGCACTGCTGTCAGTGGCAGCATTTATATCAGGGTCTGTTTTAGGTAAGTTTAAAAAAAAAAGAATCAGATCTGCCTGCTTAGCAGGGGATCTCTCCACTGATCCTCACTGAGCAGGCGGATGACAGGTCCATGTCCGCTCCGCTGCTGCAGACTGACTTCTATGGGGCGGTCGGATGGAAACGGACCACTTGTCCATTTCTACCCGACTGTCATCCATCTGATCCACCAGATAGATGGGGAACAGATTTTTTTTGGCATACAACAGGGGTAGGCAACCTTAAATAGGTGGAGATCTACTTGAACAAGCTGAGAGAAGTCAAAGATCAGCAGGCACAGTGTTGCCTCCTCACACCTATTTAAACCTCTAATTGCCATACTACTGTGCCGTACTACCGCGTCGCAATCGCATGCTTTGCACAGCAATCATGGGTTTAAATCAGGCGGTGAAAAGGCAAAATATCACTTGCAGAGCGGCCTCATTCACTTGAATAGTTTTTGCTTGGCAGGTGCTACACCAACCAACCATGACCGGGCATATAACTCCTGCTGTAACTGTACAGCATGTGTACACCCCTGGCCACTGCAAATGTAAATGAACCCTTACTGTTCTGAGCCTCCTATAAGGATACTTTCACACTGATGTGCTGCAGTTTACCTGCACCACGGATACAGCACAGTGCATCTGAGACTTTCCTGGGTTTGCTGTACTTTGTTATAGACTTCTCTTATATCCTGCAGGTGTGGTGCATTCAGGAGTTTTGGTGCACTTTCAGAAAGTGCATCAAACCCGCAGGATATAGTAGAAGTCTATAGCTTAGCGCAGCAACCCCGGAGGAAAGATGCAGGTACACTGCACTGCATCCGCAGTGTGGGTAAATCATTGCCCTATACTATAATGTCCAGTGTATTGCTTCACACTGACCTGGCAATCTCTTCTTTCCTGCTGCTGGCACCACTCTGGAGGCCATTGCCAGGATAAGTAATGGACTGCAGTTGGTATCACTCCGAATGGGACAGGAGCCAGCACTACAGAGGAGGCATTGGTTTATGCGGTTCTTGCTCCCTACTACAGCTCCAACATTACAAGTAGTCCCCCTGCAATGCACTGTTTGATGCTCTGGGATGGCGGGTCAGCACGCCTGGTTGCTGACCCCCCCCCCCGGCGTACAGGATCAGATCGGATGCTGGCGGTTTACCTGTTCATAGAGGTCTATGGATAGTCCGATAGGGTCTGCATGAAAAACTGAGAGGTGGACCCGATTGGGCTGTCAATGTGAAAGCGGCCTCAGTGTGAGTGATGGTGCACCATTAGTGTCAAAGTATAAAATGTCAGCATTCAGGTCAGTGCAAATGTTGGTTTCATTGTCTGGGGGATTTAGGTAGGATAAAAAAAAAATATATATATATATATATATATTTAAAATGTTTTTACAATTTGGGGCTTTTTTTTAAATAATGAAAATAAATCAGGACATAATTACTAACATTTATTACCAAATGAAAGCCAAATTTGTCCTTAGTTCTACTAACAAAAGCCAATGTTGCAAAACTGGGTTCAGGTATTAGGGTTTTTTTTTTACCTCCTGTCATTTAAGGGTTAAGTAAAATGGAAGTACACACAGGTGTCCATGTACCTGGAAACTGATAAACATGACCTGTTGGTGTTCCCTGAGGTCAAATTTGAGAAACATAAAATGTGATTGAGATAACCATACAGAGCTATGCCTGGAGAATTCAGCACAGTATAGGTACACTGTGGTGGTGAAGAATGTATTTCATTTTTTTAGCTTTTAGGGCTCAAAGTCCCCGCCATGATCATTATTTCAGCCTCTGTTCTTATTTTTTACATTTTATTATCTTTATTTTGGTAAGGTGGAAAGTTTTAAAACAAGGCGGAAAAAAAGGCCAAATTCCCACTTCTGCATTTTTATTGTGGGGCATTCACAGCGTGGTGTATTTTTAAATGTGTTTTATTTTTTCATTCATCCTCCTCCCTATGGAAAGTGTGCTTTTTTTGTAAGGGCTCGTTCACATCATGGTGCAGAGATGTCAGTAGTTCTGCTCACGTTCTGCAAGGGCACAACAAAATCAATTGTTCTCTATGTGTCCTGTTCACAGCACAACACTAGTATCACGTGCAGATTTTTTTCTGCACAGGAATTTGCAACGTGTATAAAACTCATTGAAACGATCATTAAAATGGTTGTCTTTGCAAGTGAAATCCGCACATCAGTTTTTCTGCATGTATGGTGTGAAACAGGCCTAAAGCATTTTTTTTAATGCACCACGCTAAAGCGCAGACATGTCTATGGAGGGGGAGGTGGTTCAGTTAGTGATGAAGCCATTTTACCAAGCTATTGTATGTGGTAAAGCCAATACAGACAAAACTCATCAAATAAGCGCAATAGTGCGTATGTTTACTTTCCAACACCATGCATGGGCATAATATTTATACAGTCAGGTCCATAAATATTGGGACGTCGACACAATTCCAACATTTTTGGCTCTATACACCACCACATTGTATTTGAAATGAAACGAACAAGATGTGTTTTAACTCCAGACTGTCAGCTTTAATTTGAGAGTATTTACATCCAAATCAGGTGAACAGTGTAGGAATTACAACAGTTTGCATATGTGCCTCCCACTTGTTAAGGGACCAAAAGTAATGGGACAATTAGCTTCTCAGCTGTTCCATGGCCAGTTGTGTGTTATTCCCTCATAATCCCAATTACAATGAGCAGATAAAAGGTCCAGAGTTCATTTCAAGTGTGCTATTTGCATTTGGAATCTGTTGCTGTCAACTCTCAAGATGAGATCCAAAGAACTGTCACTATCAGTGAAGGAAGCCATCATTAGGCTGAAAAAACAAACCCATCAGAGAGATAGCAAAAACATTAGTCGTGGCCAAAACAACTGTTTGGAACATTCTTAAAAAGAAGGAATGCACCGGTGAGCTCAGCAACACCAAAAGACCCAGAAGTCCACGGAAAACAACTGTGGTGGATGACCGAAGAATTCTTTCCCTGGTGAAGAAAACACCCTTCACAACAGTTGGCCAGATCAAGAACACTCTCCAGGAGGTAGGTGTATGTGTGTCAAAGTCAACAATCGAGAGAAGACTTCACCAGAGTGAATACAGAGGGTTCACCACAAGATGTAAACCATTGGTGAGCCTCAAAAACAGGAAGGCCAGATTAGAGTTTGCCAAACGACATCTAAAAAAGCCTTCACAGTTCTGGAACAACATCCTATGGACAGATGAGACCAAGATCAATTTGTACCAGAGTGATGGGAAGAGAAGAGTATGGAGAAGGAAAGGAACTGCTCATGATCCTAAGCATACCACCTCATCAGTGAAGCATGGTGGTGGTAGTGTCATGGCGTGGGCATGTATGGCTGCCAATGGAACTGGTTCTCTTGTATTTATTGATGATGTGACTGCTGACAAAAGCAGCAGGATGAATTCTGAAGTGTTTCGGTAATATTATCTGCTCATATTCAGCCAAATGCTTCACAACTCATTGGACGCCGCTTCACAGTGCAGATGGACAATGACCCAAAGCAGACTGCAAAAGCAACCAAAGAGTTTTTTTAAGGGAAAGAAGTGGAATGTTATGCAATGGCCAAGTCAATCACCTGACCTGAATCCGACTGAGCATGCATTTCACTTGCTGAAGACAAAACTGAAGGGAAAATGCCCCAAGAACAAGCAGGAACTGCAGACAGTTGCAGTAGAGGCCTGGCAGAGCATCACCAGGGATGAAACCCAGCATCTGGTGATGTCTATGCGTTCCAGACTTCAGGCTGTAATTGAATGCAAAGGATTTGCAACCAAATATTAAAAAGTGAAAGTTTGATGTATAATTATTATTTTGTCCCATTACTTTTGGTCTCTTAACAAGTGGGAGGTACATATGCAAACTGTTGTAACTCCTACACTGTTCACCTGATTTGGATGTAAATACCCTCAAATTAAAGCTGACAGTCTGCAGGTAAAGCACGTCTTGTTTGTTTCATTTCAAATCCATTGTGGTGGTGTATACAGCCAAAAATGTTAGAATTGTTTCGATGTCCCAATATTTATGGACCTGACTGTATGTACATAGACACCTGGTTGTTTTTGTAAACCTGTTGTGAGTAACCTGTAGCTGGACAGTAAAATGAGAAGCCGCAGACTCAATATCTTGTCTCTCTATCATGCTACTCTCTCCGCCTATCACCATATCCCTTGTTAGCAGAGCATTGCAACACAGCTGGTTGCTCCTAGTGTGTTCACTCCCTCTCCCAGTCTGAGCTCATCTGTACAGGAGAAACAAGAGGCTGCTTCAAAGTAAAATTCAGGTCCTTACACTGTAATAACCCCCCACACACACACATTTAACAATGTACTATTGCAGGGAAGGATCTAGGAGGGTGTTGGGGTGGGCTGTGCCCTCCCAGATTTTAGTCCCCCCACCCCAGGTCTCTGAGAGCGCATTCACTGGTCTATGAGCCACTCTGATGCAGACAGTTGATGTAAAGGGGCACTCTGATGAGGACAATCCATGAAAGGGGGCACTCTGATGGCAACATCTGATATAAGGGGGCACTCTCATGGGAACACCTGATGTAGGGGTGCGTTGTCATGGGGATGACTAATCAAATGTAAGGGGACACTCTGATGGGGATACCTGATGTATAGAGGGCTTTATTAGGAACCCCAGGACACTCTGATGGGGCACCTGATGTAAGGGGGCACTGTGATGGAGACATTGATGTAAGTGGGCACTCTGATGGGGACAGCTGATGTAAGGGGGCACTGTGATGGAGACATTGATGAAAGTGGGCACTGATGGGAATACCTGATGTAAGGGGGCACTGTGATGGAGACATTGATGTAAGTGGGCACTCTGATGGGGAAAGCTGATGTAAGGGGGCACTGTGATGGAGACATTGATGTAAGTGGGCACTCTGATGGGGACAGCTGATGTAAGGGGGCACTGTGATGGAGACATTGATGTAAGTGGGCACTCTGATGGGGACAGCTGATGTAAGGGGGCACTGTGATGGAGACATTGATGAAAGTGGGCACTGATGGGAATACCTGATGTAAGGGGGCACTGTGATGGAGACATTGATGTAAGTGGGCACTCTGATGGGGACACCTGATGTAAGGGGGCACTGTGATGGAGACATTGATGTAAGTGGGCACTCTGATGGGGACAGCTGATGTAAGGGGGCACTGTGATGGAGACATTGATGTAAGTGGGCACTCTGATGGGGACAGCTGATGTAAGGGGGCACTGTGATGGAGACATTGATGAAAGTGGGCACTGATGGGAATACCTGATGTAAGGGGGCACTGTGATGGAGACATTGATGTAAGTGGGCACTCTGATGGGGACACCTGATGTAAGGGGGCACTGTGATGGAGACATTGATGTAAGTGGGCACACTGATGGGAATACCTGATGTAAGGGGGCACTGTGATGGAGACATTGATGTAAGTGGGAACTCTGATGGGGACACCTGATGTAAGGGGGCACTGTGATGGAGACATTGATGTAAGTGGGCACACTGATGGGAATACCTGATGTAAGGGGGCACTTATATGGGGACATCTGATGAAAGGGGGCACTCATATGGGGACATCTGATGTAAGGAGGCACTGTGATGGGGACACCTGATGTAAGGTGGCACTATGATGGGGACACCTGATGTAAGGGGGCACTCAGATGAATAGTTATGATGTATAGGGGGACTCTTATAAGGACATCTGATATAAGGGGGCACAAGTTCTGTTTAATAGTGTCATGACACTGTATGACAGACTGTCAGTAGCTCACACAATGTTGACATTGTGCCCCCTGACTCTTTTTACTGCACCCACAAATCAGATAGGCTAGATCTGGCCCTGTATTATTGAATACAAAGCTGCAGTAATTTGTGTCCATTATATCTGCTGAGAGTTTCTTTAATGCATTCCATGGTAAGAGCCCTAGTTTTAAAAGTATCCCATAGAACACAGTAAAAGAGTAGCCCACAGCACTTCTGTGTCTCTGCTGCAGGTTAGAAAATGAAATGGGGTAGTCAGATATGATTAGCAGGTGAAATAATCTTTGTTAACCCTATTCTGATATGTAAAATGTGAATGAAATACTACAGAATACATAAAATGTAGAACAAATAATGACTGCTGCGACCACTTAGTAGGCTACAGGCCGATTACCCCTAAAATATTCAATACAAAAAAAATCATTTTAGTATTTTAATGAGGATACAGCAAATACAGATGAATAGTAAAAGGTCACATTCAGACAGATAAATGAGGGCTGACAGGCTGCTATTTTCAGATGCAACCAAGCATCGACCTTGGAGATAGCAGCACTCTGTACTATGGCCGTATACAAATGTGATGACTAGCTGCAGCCAGTTTGTATGCACCAGAAGTGGCATCCCTATACACAAATTGCCTCCAGATCCAGAGTCCTTAATCACATAAAAACTTCAATGAACATCAATAGCTCCGGCCATGGATTTGTACAGGGAACAAATCAGGCCTCACCACTGCTGGCCTTGGCTGTTTGTACTAGGTTCTCCACTGACAACAATCACTAATTCTTGCCCACCACCACCCATGTGAATGCATATAAATGTGCCTGAATAATTGACAAAACATGCATGCACATTCATGTAATTAGGGCAAAATCAACAATACGGAGCAAAAAATTGATTGGCATGTTGAAAATAGATAGTTTTAGGGACATAACTATAGCCATAGCAGACCATGCAACTTCCATGGGGACCAGAAGCATGGGGGGCCCAGAGCTATCTGGCTGCACAATGATTTATGTAAGTAGGAATAGCACATTTATTTATTTCGGGTACTTCTATAGTGCTGTCAATTTATGCAGCGCTTTACATATATATATTGTACATTCACATCAGTCCCTAACCCTCAAGGGGTGTACAGTCTAAGGTCCCTAACTCACATTCATATACAAGGGCCAATTTAGACAGGATCCAATTAACCTGCCAGCATGTCTTTGGAGTTTGGGAGGAAACCGGAGTACCTGAAGGAAACCCACGCAGGCACAGGGAGAACATGCAAACTCCAGGCAGGAGGTGCTGTGGCTGGGATTTGAACCAACGACCCTAATACTGCCAGGCAGAAGTGCTAACCATTTAGCCACTGTGCTGCCATACATACATTAGGATGGCATGGATGTAGGCATAGTTTGGAAACCTACATACATATTAAAGCACTTCATATTCTGCTTGAGAAATTTACATCAGAGATGGTGATTAGAGAGACAAGGAGGGCCCTTTATAGTTTTGATTTGGGACTTATGGTCCTGGATAGTTAATACAATTAATTCCATGTATTAGCTGAAATCAGACAATAACCTTCAGATCTTGAGTCTGTATTTATATAACCTCACTACCACATCCCGAGCGTATTTACATAGCTTAGTTCTTTCAGTACTAGGCTTCCCATACAGCCAAACATTGCTTATAAAAGTCTGAAGCCCATTTAAGAAAAATATTTGAAAACCTTTGTGTGCCTTATGCATTTTAAATGTTTAGTAAGAGCCAAGTAATTTAATGTCCATTCTGTGATGTTATTTATGGATCAGCCAGATGGTTAGAAGAAAATCCTGCTGTAATTACAGATGTTACGTTTCCGTTTAAGAGTTCTGCCGCTTATGTCGAAGTGCACCGTTTCATGTCAGCTTTAGTAGATCTACCCTCTATGGCTTATTCAATACAGAAACCAGGAATGTGCGAAGTCAAGTAAAAAAAAACAAAATAACCAGTTTATTTTTTGTGTTCTGCTTGTTGTAAACAAATACAAGATGTGATAGTTGCTCTGGAATGCCTTAACCACCTGCTGACTGCTCAAAGTAAATATACTGCAAGCAGGTGGCAGGTGCAGGCATATAAATGTATAGGTACGTTGACAGCTTTTTTTTCTGGGTTTGGGGCGTGTATGAGTGCACCCATACTGTGATTGGACATAGCATGAGTTTGGCAGCAGCTTTCAGCCAATGACTTTGGCTGAAACCTGCTGATCAGCTGTGTCCAACCTCAGCACAGAGTTCTGTGTTTACAAACACACACAACTCTGTGTACAGAGAACATGCTAGGAGGAGTACAACTGGGGGAATCAATGGTGGAGAAGAATCTGGGGGTTCTGGTAGATCACAAGCTTAATAATGGCATGCAATGCCAAGTTGCGGTTTCTAAAACGAGCAAAACCCTCTCTTGTATTAAAAGAGGTATAGACTCCAGAGAGAAAGAGAGATATCATATTACCTCTGTACAAATCATTAGTAAGACCTCATCTGGAATATGCTGTTCAGTTTTGGGCACCAATTCACAAAAAGAACATTGGGGAACTGGAGAAAGTACAGAGAAGGGCAACCAAACTGATAAGAGGCATGGAGGAACTCAGCTATGAGGAAAGTTTAGAGGAACTGAATTTATTCTCTCTTGAGAAGAGGAGATTAACCTCCTTATTATTATTATATTATTATTTTTTATGATTATTTATTAAATTATAATTTATGATTTCGTGTTTCAAGTTTTATCATATCCGGAATGTTTAACCTCCTTAGTGGTGTTCCCGAGTGTAGCTCGGGGTAGAATTTCTATACCAAGAACGGTAACCCCGAGCTACACTCGGGCTTACCATGCAGCGTTCTCTGGGGGTCCCTGCAGCACTTACCTTGTCCTTCGCTCCCACGATGGGTCCCCTGCAGCGTCCCCGTCCATCTCCTCCGGCGGATGCCGGCATCTGGCTTCCGTGTTCCGCTCCCTGTGACGTCGGAACGTTCGGGCGGCGGAACCGGCGGGAAATTTGAAATTTTTAAAAAATGACATTTTTGCTGTCATTGCTTTTTCACTGCATTTCACATACATTTTGTCCCTAGTGCTTTGTCCTGTGCCCTGCCTGCATTTTGACTGTTCTTTCTGCCTGGAAACTTAGAAAAGTCCATGGCGGCCAAAAAGCGTCCCTTTACGTCAAAAGCGGTTTTAGAACAGCGATCGTAAATCAGAACCACTTGCAGAATTGAGTGATAATGATTTGTGGGGAAATTCGTCATCAGACACTGAAAACGATTTTGCGACTTTGCTCAGCGATGTGCGAATTTGCCTCTGTATTTCAAATTTCAGTGTTTTTGGTTTGATTATATTATTGAATTAAAGTTATTATTATTATATTATTATTTTTTATGATTATTTATTAAATTATAATTTATGATTTCGTGTTTCAAGTTTTATCATATCCGGAATGTTTAACCTCCTTAGCGGTGTTCCCGAGTGTAGCTCGGGGTAAAATTTCTATACCAAGAGCGGTAACCCCGAGCTACACTCGGGCTTACCATGCGGCGTTCTCTGGGGGTCCCTGCAGCACTTACCTTGTCCTTCGCTCCCACGATCTGTCCCCTCCAGCGTCCCCGGTCATCTCCTCCGGCTGATGCTGGCATCCGGCTCCTGTGTTCCGGTCCCTGTGACGTCGGGACGTACGGGCGCCGGAACCGGCGGGAAATTTGAATTTTTTAAAAATTTTAAAATACATTTTGTCCCTACTGCTTTGTCCTGTGCCCTGCCTGCATTTTGAATGTTCTTTCTGCCTGGAAACTTAGAAAAGTCCATGGCGTCCAAAAAGCGTCCCTTTACGTCAAAAGCGGTTTTAGACCGGCTAGAGAACAGCGATAGTAAATCAGAACCACTTGCAGAATTGAGTGATAATGATTCGTAGGGAAATTCGTCATCAGACACTAAAAACAATTTTGCGACTTTGCTCAGCGATGTGCGAATTTGCCTCTGTATTTCAAATTTCAGTGTTTTTTGGTTTGATTATATTATTGAATTAAATTTATTATTATTATATTATTATTTTTTATGATTATTTATTAAATTATAATTTATGATTTCGTGTTTCAAATTTTATCCTACCCGGGATGTTTAATAGACTCTTGTTTGGACATATTTCAGTGAGTTATTCCTAAAAATTACAGCCTACAATAAAAAACTACATATTTCCATGCAAAAAAATGGTACCGCTTTCAGCACAAAAAACCGGAAAGAATCATTACTTACCGGAAGTAAGTAATTACTAAGAATTGCAGGCCTACAATACATAACACCAAATTTCCATGCAAAAAAATGGTACCGCTTTTGGTACAAAATTCCTGACATAATCATACCGCCAGGGAGGTTAAGGGGGGATATGATCAACATGTATAAATACATCAGTGGTTCATATAGTGAACTCGGTGTAGAGTTATTCACCCTGAGGTCATCACACAGGACAAGGAGGCACTCTTTACATCTGGAGGAGAAGAAATGTAATATCCAAACATGGAAAGGGTTCTTTACAGTGAGATCTGTGAAAATGTGGAAGAGACTCCCTCAAGAGTTGGTTCTGGCCAGCTCAGTGGGTTGCTTTAAAAAAGGCCTGGATTGTTTCTTAGATACACAGAATATAACTGGATACTAACATTTATATGTAAGGTTGATCCAGTGAATATCAGATTGCCTCTCGGGGGATCAGGAAGGAGTTTTTTTCCCTGCAGGAACAAATTGAACCAGGCTTTGCTGGGGTTTTTTGCCTTTGTCTGGATCAACTGTGGGTATAAGATTATAACTTTTTTTTTTTTTAATGGTTGAACTGGATGGACTTTTGTCTTTTTTCAGCCAGACTAACTATGTAAGAGCGATACTGGTTATTTATTCTCCCTGAAAAGCAGGGAGAAAATACAGGCCAATCGGTACGTAAAAGCAGCACATATTACACACACTTGTTGAGCACACAGTTAACCATTTGATTGTCCCTAGATGTTAACCCCTTCCCAGCTAGTGTCATTATTATTACACAGGATTTATATAGCGCCAACAGTTTGAGCAGCGCTTTACAAAGTGATGGCAGACATTGCAGTTACAATACAATTTGATACAAGGGTCAGAGGGCCCTGTTCGTTAGAGCAGTATTATCACTGGTCACTGTATTAGTGTCACTAGCGACATCAGTTAGTCTGTGTCCCTTCAGGTCAGTGTCTGTTAGTGCCAGGCTGCCCTCCCAACTATCACAGTCCCACTATAAGTCGCTGATCACTGCCATTACCAGTATAGTGTCAAAGCTGCATAAATTTCAGTATATATATATATATATATATATATATATATATATATATCATAGTTTGTAGACGCTATAACTTTCAAACAAACCAATTCTTATACACGTATTGGGATATGTAGCAGAATACGTTTTGACCTAAATCTATGAAGATATTAGATTTTTAAAAACATTTTTCATTGGATATGTTTTATAGCAGAAAATATTGTGGGTTTTTTTTCAATATTTTTAGTCTTTTTTTATTTATATAATTGTACCAATTTTGTGTGCCATGGCTTTGATGGTGGTTTCTTTCCATAGTCCTTTTCTGTCTGTAGTTATTATTATACAGGATTTATATAACATCAAACGTTTGCACAGTGTTTGCAAAGTAAAGGGACACGGTGCAATTGCAATACAATTTAATACAAGAGGATTAGCTGGGCCCTGCTCATTAGAGAGCTTGCAATCTACAATATGAGGTTGTGTCTGGATTTCGTTGTGGATGCTTCATGGCTGTAGTGGTGGTCAGTGTCTAGGTCTGGTGGAAGTCATTTTCTGGTTGAAGTTTTGGTCACTATCTGGATATAATTGCCCACAGTCCTGTTACGTGATCCACTCTGGGGATATATAAAGGGAGTGATAGAGCCCAGCAGTAAGTAGCCTAGGAGTGAATCCACATCAGCTATTCAAATGCTTGCTTGTGTATCTGACAACCTCTGTTAACATTGGTTTCAAAGGAGAAGAAGTGATTCAGGACTACTAATCTACTAATAGTAATTAAATAATTGGATTTCTGTGTCTGTTAGCATGCCATTTCTGCAAAACATTAAAAAGGTGATTACAGTTAAATACATTGTACACTTTTACATGTTTTTGTTTTAATTAGACATTAATGTAGTTCAATTCCCTGTATCATTTGTTTGCCTTACGCTGTAATGATGGGCTCACATATTGTAGCTGCAGTTGGTAGTGTCATAGCTGATTGATTCTCCTATGTCCATGTAGTCATTCACCTAGCTTGTCCCTATTCGTTAAAGTGACAGGCAGTGTCCAATCAATAACATACAAGATCCAAGCACTGAACATGAGAATTGAGGGGGGGGGCACTTGCACACAGCTGCTAAAGTCACACTGTAAAAAGTGATAATGGAGTGCCAGAAAACCAGCACTAGGTGGCTTGGAAAGATGATGAATAGTAACCATAATTCAATTCCATAAAGGGAATGCTTTATTACAAGCAAATTGGGTCCAATGTAACCAGAAAAGTTCCGGATGCAGCGGTGTGTGCCAGGCACAACTGGAAGAATACAAAAGAGATAACAGGCACATGGTGTGGCAGTCCATGTATAATTGATGAGTTCCAAATGGGCAGGGGTAAGGGTAGTCCAGTAGACACTAAGGGCAAGCTGCGTAGGAGCGAAGCATAACTCTGCAGAAGGGAAAACAAACACAGCGCCTCTAAGTGTGTACTGTGAAGGTATTTAATAGAAAGATAAATAGTAACTCACATCTTAGAATTTAAAAACAGGCTCATGGGTAAGAGGGTGAGACGTCTGTAGCCAGATTGTAGTTGTGTGACTGATCCAGAGAGGAGATCGATTGAGTCCGCCAGCAGGTGGTGCTGTGCAACATGGATGGTAAACATGGTGGAGTCTCCAAGGTGTCTGCCAGCAGGTGGTGCTGTGCATATGCAGCATAGATGGTGAAACCTGGCAGAGTCTCCAAGATGTCCAGGGTCAGCACATGTGGCGTCTGACGCCATCAAACTGTGATGCGTTTCTGAGCATGTGCAGGATGAGAGTCCAGGCATGCTCTTTCATCAGGCAGGGAGGAGCTGGGGGTGAAGGAGCCTTATGTAGAGCAAGGGGCAGATGATGGACAGGGCCAGGGGTGGGGAAAGAAGGAGGATACTGTCACAGAGCAGCAGACAAGCTGTCTGTGAACAGGAAGATTAATGACACTGGTGGAGGGATAATATACTTATATAAACATATCATAAAAAATGGGTTTAACATAAAAACAAGATCAGCACAATATAAAAGGAATTAAATAGTGAATGTTGGTAACAATATGAGACACTTAGAGGTAATCTTAAAAAGCATGGCATTAGGAAAAAAAAAAAAAAAACAGCAAAAATTCAAAAAGCAAACAACAGAAAAAAAGGGGGGGGGGGGGGGGGAGGAAAACCAAAATTTTTTAAAATTATAATTGTAAAAATATTATCTCGTATGGAGAGGCATTAATATAGATAAGGAAAATAGTAAAAAGAAAATGTAGAAAATTGTTGTAAAAATGTATATAATAAAAAATATAAATATATATAATAATAAATAGGTATGTATTAAAATTATATATATGTGTGATTATATTCCCATATAAAAAGGACAGAATGGACGATTTTCATAGGAAAATAGTTTTGGTATAGGTTCCCTGCATGGAGAGGAAATTAGGGGATGTCAAAAGGGGCAAAAGGTGATAAATGAATTGCATAATTTATGGTAGCAACAGCAATGCAACGGATAAGTGGCAACCATACGCAGATAAGAAGGCATGCTGTAACGGAGGTGCATGCGTATATGGTTAGGTCAAAGGACAGGTTAGTTTGGTATGTAGTGATAGTGTGGTGATGACGCATGCATATATGGTTATGTAAAAAAAACAGGTACCGTATTTTCCGGCGTATAAGACGACTTTTCAACCCATGAAAATCTTCTGAAAAGTCGGGGGTCGTCTTATACGCCGGTATACGGTGAGCCGGTGTCAGGGCGGCACTTTTTCGAGGGGCGGTGCCGCCCCCCCCTCCTCCTCCAACGGACACTAAGTACAGGGGTGGGCAGAGGGGCTGCTGTACCTTACCTGGCTCCGGTCCCGGTCCCACGACGATCCGGTCCAGGAAGCGCGGCTGCTCCTTCTTTCATTTCGGCCACTCGATGGTTGCTCGGCTCCGCCTCCTCACCGGTGATTGGACGCCAGCACTGGAAAGGCACACAGGCAACCAATCACCGGCGAGGAGGCGGAGCCGAGCGGCCCCGCTAAAATCCAGCGGCCGAACTAAAAGAAGGAGCAGCCGCTCCTCTCCCCCACTGACACTAACGATGGGGCACTATTCCTCCTCCACACTGACACCAACGATGAGGCACTGTTCCTCCCCCACTGACACCAACGATGGGGCACTATTCCTCCTCCACACTGTGGAGGAATAGTGTCCCATCGTTGGTATTAGTGGGAGGAATAGTACCCCATCATTTGTGTCAGTAGATGAAATAGTGCCCCATCATTGGTGTCAGTGGGAGGAGTAGTGCCTCATCATTGGTATCAGTGGGAGGAATAGTGTCCCATCATTGGTGTCAGTGGGAGGAATAGTGTCCCATCATTGGAATACCATACTGAAATAGCATACCATATTGAAATCAAATCTGATGTTTTTTTATTTGGTGTGCGTTGGAAGATGGGTAGTCTTATACGGTGAATATAGCTCAAACCCTATATTTTAACAGGAAAAGTAGGGGGTCGTCTTATACGCCCAGTCGTCTTATACGCCAGAAAATACGGTAATTAGGTCTGTGATGATAATGTGGCAATGACGACCAGCATGACCGGAAGTGGTGCAAACGCATGTCTAACCGTCAGAGCCCAGGGGGGAGAATGAACAATGGAGAAGTAGGATGACTCACATGGGTTGACAATGCAGAAGGTGGTTATAATATGGTGGCAATTTCCAACTGCTCATTGAGGCCAGTGGGGGATAGGGTGTCAACTGGAAGCATGTCCGCTCACCTGTGTCTCCAGACTGGCTTGATGTGGACTCAGATGGCTAACCCGGCCAGGGACCACGGCGCACCAGAAGGGACGTCACACCACCGGAGGGGAAGCTGAAGTCAGACACTGGATGTGGACTGCAAGCTGGAGCGGTAACCAGGACAACGCGTTTCGCATCCATGTGCTTTGTCAAGTTATGCAACTAGGAGTCTTCCAGTGACTTGGTCAATAGAGCTGTTAGTGACATGAAGGCTCCGCCTCTTCCTCCGTGCCGCTTCTGCAGCTAGCCAACCAGAAAACTGGCAACATGGATGCTCCACTGTACTCTTGGCACATCCATTCAGTTGGCTGCAGACAGACGTGGAGGTGAAAGCGGTGGTGTGACGTCCCTTCCAGTCTGCTGTGGTCCCTGGCTGGGTTAACCATATGAGTCCACACCTCTCCCGGCCTGGGGACGCAGGTGAGTGGACAGTCTTCCAGTCATGTCTGGCCCACACCGCTACATCCGGAACTATTGTGGTTACATTGTACCTAATTTGCACATTATAAAGCATACCTTTTATGGAATTGAAGTAGGGTTATCATTAAGTATACTGTTTATGGAATTGAATTATGGTTACTATTCTGCATCATTCCAAGCCACGGTCACCATAGCGCTGGTTTTTTGGCATTTCAGTGTCCAATTGATGTCTTGTCATTTTTTTCTGTGTTGCATCACAAATCTAGTGTCTGTGTCAGATCTAATTACTAGCTCTCACACTAGCACTAGACTAAGAGATCCAGTGATTGTGGGGTATGTAGTTTTCTCACAGGAAGTGTCAGTTCTTAGACTACAGAGTGAGGTCATGCATTAACCTGTGCAGTATCATGCCACATGTCTTATGTTTGAGCACAAACTGAAACGTCTTACACCAGAACATGAAGAATTACTCTACTGTAGACTGTACATATAGGGCTACAGATTTACTTATTGCACATTTGGGGCCTGTTTCCTGCTTTGCAGCACTACACTGTTATTTTACTAATGCTTCTTCTCAAATTGCAAGTCAGTTGGGGGAGATTTACTAAAACTGGTACACACACTATTGGTGCAGCTGTGCATAGTAACCAATCAGCTTCTAATGTCAGCTTGTTCAATTAGGCTTTGACAATAAAACCTGGAAGCTGATTGGTTATTGTACAGAGCTGCACTAGATTCTGTGTGCACCACTTTAAGTAAATCTGCCCCTATGAGTCAGCCCAATCGAAAACAATGCACACCCCGTGTGGCTGATCTGTTATTTCAACATTTGTTAAGCAGTTAGCAGGGGCGGACTGACAACTCATGGGGCCCCCGGGCAATAGAGGATCATGGGGCCCCTGTCCTTGCCCAAACTCAAAAAAGCCTATGAAAAAGGTACCAGGGGCATCTCATGGGGCCAATATACTAAGATAGTTATTAAAGAGGTTATTAAATACATTAACGTGTCACCCAATGTATGGTCTCCTATTCAGTAGCCAAAAGAGGCATACAAAAAAGGGGGGTTGTGAAAAGAGATTCACAGAAAAGCGGCTACATAATGAACAGAACGTGACACTAAGGGAATAATTTCCAAAAATTATGCTTTATTACACACAAATGAATATGACATATGGGCATTTGCCCTGGTTTACCATCACCTCAGTATGAGACAATACACACAGACCTAAAACCATTTAAAATGACACAAAAACCGGTCTAAATGTATGTGTAGCAGGGAAAATGGCTACATGAGTCTAGTGTCCCTGCAACACAAACACACAGGTGAACACTTCCCTAGGGAGGTGTATCCAAAAATTATGCCATGAGCATACCATAATAGAGGATATAAGGGATTAAACAGTAACCATGATGGCAAATCCCTATCAAGAAATCCAAAAAATTATGCTGTAAATATATCACATGTATGCAATGGAGCAAGCACAATATGCGTCAAAAAGGAGAGTAGCAGGCCTCAGACCTGTATGAAGGAAGACATAAATGTCAAATATATTGTACAATACATTCCTGTGCCGGCACAAGTGGTTGGGGCCCATTCATCTGTAATATAGATAGCTGTTTCCTAGAGCTCTTGGATGGGAATATGCCCCATTTATTTCCAGGATGGAAGAAAAGATGCACACAGCAGCACTCTGCTTGAAATGGTTTCTTCACCACTACATGTGGACTATACACCACTTATTGTAGGAAAAAACAAGACACATCCCAAAGACTCTTCTGCCTGTTGAAATATATATGGTATATCTTGTTTCCTATACAAATCACCATGATGTCCCCATCCTGTAGTGAAACAAACAATATGTGGGAAGTCACTGACAGAGCTCACACTCTATAGAAGATATATAGGTCATATAGATCACAGAGGACCATATATCTAATGTCCTGCAACAATCCACTCACCACCTGTGCTATGGATAACGGGAATGAAAGAGAAATCCTTCATAGGTACTGCCATACAGGGCCAAGGCGGCCAAGGAACCACCGCTGACATCCGCCGATATACCGCGGGTTCCAGCCCCTTCTTGGCGCTTGTGCTGCTTAGGCTTGCCTCATGGCTTGTGAAGATGGCTTCCTCCTTATGGGTCAGCGTGCGTTCCACCTAGTGCGCATGACCGGAAGTGACGTATCTGACGTATGACGTCAACGCGTTTCGCCGATGGGCGTATCTCACTCAGCTTCGTCAGGACCAATGAAACAACCGCATTTCAATTTCCTATTTATAGTGGGTAAAGACCCACCCATTTATGCAAAAAGCCAACCTGCAGTTATTCCTAATGGAAGAAAGAAAGGGCTAAATACTTAGCACAGCTGCTGGTCATTATTGAATAAAATTAAAAAACAGATATCCGGGATGTTTAAATGTGGAAAATGTCAAATTTGCAAATATGTGGATCGTACGGATTCCTTTCATGATTCAGGAAATAATACTCATTATAAAATTCAGAGTCTCATAAATTGCTCTACAGTAAGAGTATTATACATCTTAACCTGTCCCTGTAAAAAGATGTATGTAGGTAAGACCAAAAGACAACTTAAAGTACGAATAGGTGAACATCTTAGAGATATTAGATCTAATGAACCTGATAGTAATCTATCAGGTTCTAGCCTAAGCAGCACAAGCGCCAAGAAGGGGCTGGAACCCGCGGTATATCGGCGGATGTCAGCGGTGGTTCCTTGGCCGCCTTGGCCCTGTATGGCAGTACCTATGAAGGATTTCTCTTTCATTCCCGTTATCCATAGCACAGGTGGTGAGTGGATTGTTGCAGGACATTAGATATATGGTCCTCTGTGATCTATATGACCTATATATCTTCTATAGAGTGTGAGCTCTGTCAGTGACTTCCCACATATTGTTTGTTTCACTACAGGATGGGGACATCATGGTGCTTTGTATAGGAAACAAGATATACCATATATATTTCAACAGGCAGAAGAGTCTTTGGGATGTGTCTTGTTTTTTCCTACAATAAGTGGTGTATAGTCCACATGTAGTGGTGAAGAAACCATTTCAAGCAGAGTGCTGCTGTGTGCATCTTTTCTTCCATCCTGGAAATAAATGGGGCATATTCCCATCCAAGAGCTCTAGGAAACAGCTATCTATATTACAGATGAATGGGCCCCAACCACTTGTGCCGGCACAGGAATGTATTGTACAATATATTTGACATTTATGTCTTCCTTCATACAGGTCTGAGGCCTGCTACTCTCCTTTTTGACGCATATTGTGCTTGCTCCATTGCATACATGTGATATATTTACAGCATAATTTTTTGGATTTCTTGATAGGGATTTGCCATCATGGTTACTGTTTAATCCCTTATATCCTCTATTATGGTATGCCCATGGCATAATTTTTGGATACACCTCCCTAGGGAAGTGTTCACCTGTGTGTTTGTGTTGCAGGGACACTAGACTCATGTAGCCATTTTCCCTGCTACACATACATTTAGACCGGTTTTTGTGTCATTTTAAATGGTTTTAGGTCTGTGTGTATTGTCTCATACTGAGGTGATGGTAAACCAGGGCAAATGCCCATATGTCATATTCATTTGTGTGTAATAAAGCATAATTTTTGGAAATTATTCCCTTAGTGTCACGTTCTGTTCATTATGTAGCCGCTTTTCTGTGAATCTCTTTTCACAACCCCCCTTTTTTGTATGCATCTCATGGGGCCCCCTACTGACCTCGGGCCCTCAGGCAATGCCAGAGTTTCCAAATGGTCAGTCCGCCCCTGGCAGTTAGGTAAAGTAATTTTTTTTTATCAGCCAGCTGGCTTATAAAAACAAAAAACAGATTCCCCCATCCACACAAGCGAGGTGAATGAGGAAATCCTCCCTGCTGCTCTATTGTATTTTGACAGCAAGGACCCCTCTGCTGTCAGAATACACTGATCAGCACTGCAGTTGATCAGCTGCATGTGCTGTTTGAATGAAATTTTCCAACAATTCCATTTTAGAGAAGTCAATCATTAGATCAATTCCTCTACAAAGGGAACGGCCATAGATGGTTGGAAATTTGGCCAGTCCCTGCTGAATTTGCCAAATTCCGATCCATCTATGGCCAGCTTAAATTTAGCAGCTAATCTACCCTTTCTCTAGTGGTTAATCAGCAAGCCTTTACCATTACCAAAATATAAAAAGAACCTCAAGCTTGTAAAAATGAAAAAAATCACACAAAAAATTACGATAGGATAAACTTTATAATATTGTTTCAAAATACATGGGTTCATATGTGTATTGAATTTTGTTTAAACTGATGTTTAAAAACACTTTCGACTTCCATTGTGGAAAAAATAAAACCATACCCATTGCACACTCATCTGAAAGTGCACGATCTTATCCAGGAAGACAGTCCACAGCAGTCAGTGGCTTTTCCTTTTGTAACCAGACTTTACATGGTAGCTGCTGATCTCCTCACGGATGTTTCTCCCTTTGCTCTGGCTTTCATCTCTGCACTTCTTGGGTCACGCTGACCTTCTTCCTCACTTGGGTCACACATTCCCTCAGGTGTCCTGTCTACTTGTGGGGGTGTGAACATTTGTAAAGGCGAAAGAGCAACCACAATTTTATCCTACATTTACTAAGATACACGGATCCCCTGACAGTTAAATATTCAGTTAATTAAATGGAATAACATGACTCATGTTCATAAATTGTATGCCAAGGAGATAAAAAGATTTGGTTCAATCACTTCCTTGATGACTAATTTTGTTTAGACTTGTACATTTCCACCCTTAGCAATTATATGTTATAAAATTGGTTGAAAGATAATTATACTAGTAGAATGTGTTCTAGATCATTGTCAAGAGCATGGAGCCCCAAGGAACAAATACCTTGATGGTCACAAAGAAGCTGTTCTTGACAAGGAAGTCTAAAGTGTAATGCAAAATCTGGCAATGACTACACTTTTTTTTTAGGAATACAATTTTATTGATTCATTAGAGGTCAGTCAGTAAATAATAATAATAAACTTTATATTATATATAGGGCCTATAACCACTTACCCTCCAGAGGATTTACCCCCCTTCCTGACCAGGCCATTTTTTGTGTTATGGTGCTGCGTTACTTTAACTGACAATTGTGCGGTCATGTAACGCTGCACCCAAATTACATTTACATCCTTTTTTCCCACGAATTGAGCTTTCTTTTGGTGGTGATTGATTGCCTGTGGTGCGGTTTTTTAAAAAAAAAAATCGCAATAGAAAAAAAAACGACAATTTTGAAAAAAAAAACAATATTTTTGACTTTTTGCTATTAAACATGTCCAGTAAAAAAAAATTAAAAAATCAAATTCCATCATAAATTTAGGCCAAAATGTATTCTGCGACATGTCTTTGCTAAAAAAAAAATCCCAATACGTGTAAATTAATTGGTTTATGTGAAAGTTATAGCATTTACAAATGGTGGTATATATGCTAGGATTTTGTTTTTTTTTTTAATTTTTACTAGTGGCAATCAGCGGGATTGCGGGACTGTGGTGACATTCTGACACTGGAGGAAACTGACTTGGTGTCACTGACATCCCCAGTGACACCAATACAGTGATCAATGCTAAAAAAAAAGCACTGACACTGTACTAATGGCACTGGGCAGGAAGGGGTTAACATGAGGGTGATCAAAGTGTTAACAGTGTACTGGGTTTGTTTTACTGTGGGGCGGTGTCTGTGTTCTTTACTGTAAGCACACAGCTTTGGATGGCTGTGCTGTGCACAGCCATCCAAAGCAGTGTGCCAGAGCTGACAGGGAGGAGAACTGTTAGTAAACAAAACAGTTCTCCTCCCCATCAGAGATCCTAGGTAATCAGCAGGCGAGTAATCACCGGCCGGGACCTGGTGATTGACAGCCGTGGCCGCGAATGACTGCATGGGTAGGGTGCGTGCCCACCCCCTACCCAGAAATCCAAAATCATGTATATATACGTGATTTTGAACACTCGTGCCGCCCTGTAGCAGTATTTCTAGTATAGGGCAGACGGGAAGTGGTTAAAGGTAGTTTCTTAAAGCCCTTTACAGAGACAAGAGAAACAAAAACACAAGAAATAAGAGTAAACCAAAGGAAAAAACTGACAATTATGTGAAAGTTAAGCTAAAGAAAAAAGTTTGTAGATTTGATTTGAATGAGTTTAAAGAAAATGACTCTCTGTTGTTCTTTGGAAGTGAACTCCAGAGTTTTGGAGAATAGTGTTAGAAGGCTCTGTCTCCCTTAAAGTGTAGGTCAGTAGGGGACACACATAGAAGACCAGAATTTGAGGAGCAGAGGTTACAAAGGGAAGCCTCATTCAGCATACACAAGAGTAGTACGAAGACACAGGTCCATTCAACCCAAATTGTGCATTGAGTTATGGGGTCAATCCTGCTAAATCCATCAACAGACACCCCAAAACCATCAAAGGTAGTGAAAAGACAAAAGATGGTGTAGGGGGGATGTGTGTGTTCTGCCTTAGGCCAGACTTGTGGCACAATCCCTAGTGAAATCCTTGACAGCTCAAATTATAGTAGTAGTCAAGAAGTTCTCTTAGGAACTGTAAGAAGTGGAGAGTAGACTGCCCTGGGGACTGTAAGGGTGGGAGGCAGAAGTCACTGGCATCCCCTGCTAATCCCAATCCTTAATGTGTGAAGCCAGTGAGTGCACCGTGGGCACCCTCCACCTCAGGCCCATGTGTCTGACACACACTGCACACATTGAGGTCACTCCACTGCGTCTGGTGGTCCATCTTCATCAAGAGATAAAGTTCAGAAATCAGTCTTTAATGTAGGAGACAGTGGAGGACCTCCAGTGCCTAGGGATTATGGTGCACATTGTGGCAATGAAGAAATGTAGCAGAGTCTTGAAAATCAGAACACGGGGGGCCAAGATGGATAGTCATCAGAGCAATGTGAGAGATATGAGGGATAACTATCCCTGTGACTTGGCAACATACACTGTTCAGAAAAATTAAAGGAACACTTTGAAAACACATCAGATCTCAATGGGGAAAAATATCATGTCTGATATCTATACTGATATTGATGTACCATCCTGGAGGAATTGGACTGCCTGTGAAACATCTGTAGGGTATTGCCTCATGCTATCAGTAGTGACACTGGCCCTAGCCAAATGCAAAATTAGTGAAAAACAGTCAGAAAAGATGAGTAGAGGAAAAAATGTCAGTGGCCTCCATTCCTGTTTTGGGGGTCGTCTCATTATTGCCCATCTAGTGCACCTGTTGTTAAATTCATTAACACCAAAGCAGCTGAAGCAGATTAACAACCCCCTCTGCTACTTAACTGACTGGATCAATATCCAAGGAGTTTAATTGAGTTGATGCTATACTCAGAATAAAAAGTGTTCCTTTAATTTTTTTGGAGCAGTGTATGTTAGAAAACTTTTCCCACACAGTTGTTTAATGCACGAACTGCTCAACCAAAAAGTTTGTTACATGGGGCCTAGTGAGGTGTTGCAGCAGATGGCCAGGAAAAGTTTCTGCAGAGCATTTGGAATTTTAAACCAATGTATCAGTATTTTATATTTATTATCCTGGGCTGCAGTAGCTCCAGTGCTACTCGTCATGCAGGTTGAATGACAGCCAGTGTCATTCAGCCTACTACTTGTGAGCTCAGGATGTCATGGGCCCACCCCCTTGGGGTATTCCTGGTGCAAATTTCTGATCCATCTCTTGAAAATTTGATTGTTGATAACCCTTTTGGACAGTTAAAAGTAAGAAAGTTTCAATACTAGTCACAAATGGAAGTACCACTGTATCACGGCTTCCACTTTTGAAAAAGTCTTCTTTCTGGGCTTAAAGGCAGGGCACTCCCATAAAGAATACCAAAGTATAGCAAGGTAAGCTGACCTTTGCTGTTCAGAAAATTTCCATAAACTGATTAGCTACACACAAAAAATTACAACTGTATTTTATTGTTTGCAGTCATTTTAAAAATTGTAAGCAGAAATGCTTAGTTATGGCATCTGTGTGCATAATATAATTTGACTTTCTTATTTTTAGTTTTACATTTTCTTCAGGTCTTTAGGTCTTATATTGATTGTAACATTTCCCATATGGATAAATAAACATCTTGACGGACTGTCCCGTGTAAGTGACATACATGTCAGACGGTACTAAAATCTTGTAATAAGAGAGTTGCTATGTTACAAAATTCAGGATAATACATAAAGAAAGTCATTGTGAGCTAAAAACAATATCCACATACATTTCCACTGTTTACATAGAAACTGATTCATAGATCACTCAGTGCTTATTTTAAGTGGAATATTTTTCTGGGTCACTCCCAGGCTTGGGGAAACAATTTCACATCTGATATTACTATGTACTTTCCAGTGCTTTTTATCTCTACTTGCTTTTATTCCATCCTGTATTTTAGCAGTCACAGAAAAATTGTCTATTCACTTTCCTGAATACTTGATGAAGACAAGTTCACCTAAACCTGTTAGTATCAAGTTAAAGTGAAAGTCACAGGAATCAGAATAAAACAATCTAATAATAAAAACCTCTGTTACATGTATTTAAAAAAAATGACCTATGAAAGTAAAATGAAAAATGAAAATGGAATACGAAAACATAGTATGAAAATATTACAAAATCATCTTTAAGAATTAGGATACATGATCGTGCTGTCCTTCTTGCTCTATTTTAAAACTTAGAGTCTCAAAGGAGGGACAGCTGCAGAAGCTCAAGTTGGAAATGTAATGCAGTAGTCGTCAATGGAACAACGTTTGCCGAACAGAATGCTCAACGAGGATGATACAAGAAGGTATTAGCTTCTGTTAGTTAAAGGAAAGGTGGTAATGACACTGTAGGTTTTTGTCTTCAATGACACTGTAGGTTTTTGTCTTCAATGCACATTGCACCACAGTGTCTCCCGAAGTGGTAGAATTGCTGCCATCTCATAGTAAATATTACAAGACTGAGATGATATTCACTGTCTGATACATCAAATATATGGATGAGTGAAATTGAAGGTTTTCATTTCCCTGAAATTTTGGTGAAAGTTGGACAATTTCAGTGAAAGTTCACCATTTTGTAAAAATCCATTGGGGTCAATATGGAAGGCAAAATTTGAATAGTTTTAAAGCGATACTAAAGACTTAATCTTTATTTTCCTAAAAATAACAAACATGTCTATACTTACCTGCTGTTTGCAGTGGTTTTGCACAGAGCAGCCTGGATCCTCCTCTTCTCGGATCCCCTGCAGACTCTCCTAGCCCCTCCCTCCTATGGGGTGCCCCCACAGCAAACAGCTTGCTATGAGGGCACCTGCTGCTCCGTGTGGACATTCACATACAGAGATGTGGCTTGGCTCTGCCCTTTCTCTCTTCTCATTGGCTGTGATTGACAGCAGTGGGAGCCAATGGCTGTCTCAGCCAATGAGGAGAGAGAGTCTTGGGATAGACTCCTGTGAACATCGCTGGATCGAGAGGGGGCTTAGGTGAGTATTGGGGGGCTGGGGGAGCTGCTGCACAGAGAAGGTTTTTAATCTTCATGCATAGAATGCATGAAGGTAAAAAAACATTGAGCCTTTAGAACCATTTTAAGGACTCAATGGGCTTTAAATAATCCTATGGATTACATATTTTTTAATAAAAAGGAAACGAAAGCTTTGATATAAAGAAAAATAAAAAGGAAAATTAAAAACACAAAAAAAGGGAAAAAATTGTTCTAAATCATATAAACTGAATGTTTCCACTTGGGTGAGTTTCGCTATTTACACAACCGCTTTCGCCAAAATCACTCCTCTAATACCTGATAAAGAAGCCCGGGTACAGAGTAAAGCAAAAAGGTAATGGCAATTGATGATCAGTACATATTATTACAGATTTAAAAAACTGTGCATGATTTCCATATTAAAGGGAAATGAAGTCTGTTTTATTTTTTGACTCTGCAGAGAGTCATGTTTATATGCCTGGTAAAAGACAAGTGCTACATTCAGACAGCCTGACAAATCGATAACAACCTGACATACAGTATGTAGTGGCTGCATGGATCTTCCTGCACATGTCAGTATTTAAATCCATACAGGGCCAGATGCCCAATTCTGGATCATCTGTGAGCACAGCATTGCGGCTGTCCCTGTACAGATATAAACACTAGCATGTGCTGGGAGATTCTTATGTTCGTCGTACACATTTAGAAAATTGTTTGAAAAAAACATTCAATTCGCTTGATCATTTGATTTTAGAAACGTTAGTGGGATAAAAAAACGAACCGTCATGTCGGATTTTTTGAGCGTAGACAATTGATTTTCTAAACATTAGTAATGGAATCAATCGAAAGCAGTTTGAAAAAATTGGTAGTGCTTGCGCATGATAAAATGTAACCCCAGAAGTCCAACAAAAAGCAATGAAAAGAAAGATTTTTCTCGGTGCTGACATTTCTTTCATACAGAAAAATAGGAAATATTGCAAATATTGACCAGTTTTATTTCCAGTATACTTTACCCTACCCCCCCCCCTAAAAAAATGAGGCAACACATAAAAATTATCATTGCAGCCATACTGGAAGACCAGATGAAAAGATGTGCAGAGACACAAGGATGTTTGTCAATCATATACATATATTGAGGGCTTAGACAATATGATTGTCACCTGGGCAGAGATTCATGTCGATAGATGGTTGACAAATATCGATACAATGATAGCATGTTCTACAGATCTTTTAAAATCCGACCAGTTTAAAAAAAAAAAAAGATTTTCTAACTGCATATGGCCAGCATTACAGTTGGTACATCTCTCAGGCTCTGCTTGACAGGCTGGCTACACATGGCTGTAAGGAACACCTATCACCTAGCACAACCTTCTGCATGGAGGTATAGGTCTATCAGCCCATGTGAATGAGGACTTAAAGAGATCAGTTTGTTGTGAAGTCTATTAATCTGTTTTAACCACCTTCCTTCCTCCCTGTTGTAAAAAAAGCAGGAAGGTAAACCTGTATTTCTGTTTATAATTGTTGCTCCAGAAAACACCCTTGGGGGTCAGTACAATGCGATCTAAGTCACCATTGGGCAGTTCAGATCACAAGGCGCAGGTACAAAGCTGCTCTGAGCAGCTCTGTACCTTGTGATCACTGTTATGGGCAATCACAGTGTTCTCAAATATAAACATCACTACTGTTTACATTTGAGAGCCCCCTCCCTCCTCTGCTGCTGATTCTCACAAAATATTATCTTTTTCCTGTTTTAGCAGCTCCCTTGCGATCCTGTAAGTAAAGCACCCAATGACCACCAACGCGAGGGGGGCACATTAACCATTACTGAGCAGCAGGATGGTACCAAGGAGGCATTTGAACCATAAGAGGAACACAGTGACCATGATTAGTTAAGGGCACTACTTATCTCCTATATTTAATGGGCATACATCTTTGGCCACCAACATTTAAAGGTGACCTCACCACTGACCACCACCATAAATGACTCCAACTCCTGACCACTGAAATTCACAAGCATCTCTGTTCATTACATAATCCTAGACTCTACACTCTGACTGATACTCTGTATATACTATGTCCTAGGCCCTATTTACATCTTTGTGCTGCAGAAGCACTCCGCTCACGTAAACCTGTGTGATGCTCTAGGTGTGCTGGTGTGCCATTCATTCTTATTGGCAGCTCAATGCGTGTGTAAGTTGCAGCGCACCAAAATACTTTTAGTGCACTACCATGTGTTGAAGAGAGCTGCATTACAGAAAAAAAGTAGGTACACCTTTTTGGTGTGATTTGTTGTTGTGGGCAGCCCATTCAAATAAATGGGTTGCCTCAATGGAATGAGCGTTACAGCATGGATAAGCACGTATGAATACATAGGTGTTAACACAGTGCATCAGTAGGCTTAGCCTAAATCTAAATAATTTGGAGGGAATTTCAGAGCCTCTACCATATACCATTTCTTTCAATGTTTTTTCCTTTATAGTGTATATAGTAAATAATAAAAAATAACATCAATTGCTAATAGCTAAAAATCTCTCTTTAATCTCTCTAAAAAATGATATAAAATTATTGGGGTACAGTGTTGCATGACAGAGTAATTGTCAGTTAAACGATCAAAGCATTGAAAGCTAAAAAATGGTCTGGTAATGAAGGGGTATATAAGAGACAAATATTTAAAATAAACCACGTTCCTAGACATAATGTGTAATCATAAATGTAAATGAGAGCAGCTATATTCACTCATCACATATACAGGCTCTGCTTCCTTCTTTGCAGTGATGCACAATGGTTATGGTTTACTGCTCCTGCTCAGAAAACAATCCTATGAGTTGGCCAACTTATTAAAACAGCACTCCCTATTTGGTTGATCTCTCATAGTGACTCTGTTACTAAAACTAAACCCTTGAACAAAATGTTCACATGTTAAAAGATCTAACAAAAAATTCAAAACAATTTTTACAATTATATTATCTTGTTAAAGCTTATATAATATTTTAATAATTGGATTTATATATACCGTATTTATCGCTCCATAAGACGCACCTGACCATAAGACGCACCGAGGTTTTAGAGGCAGAAAACAGGGGAAAAAAAATTCTGAACTAATGGACTGCAGACATAGTACAGGAGATGACCAGAGACTGCGGACACAGTACAGTAGATGACCAGAGACTGCGGACACAATACAGGAGATGACCAGAGACTGCGGACACAATACAGGGGATGACCAGAGATTGCGGACACAGTACAGGGGATGACCAGAGACTGCGGACACAGTACAGGAGATGACCAGAGACTGCGGACACAGTACAGATGACCAGAGACTGCGGACACAGTACAGGAGATGACCAGAGACTGCGGACACAGTACAGGAGATGACCAGAGACTGCGGACAGTACAGGAGATGACCAGAGTCTGCGGACACAGTACAGGCATGACCAGAGACTGCGGACACAGTACAGGAGATGACCAGAGACTGCGGACAGTACAGGAGATGACCAGAGACTGCGGACACAGTACAGGAGATGACCAGAGACTGCGGACACAGTACAGGAGATGACCAGAGACTGTGGACACAGTACAGGAGATGACCAGAGACTGTGGACACAGTACAGGAGATGACCAGAGACTGCAGACAGTACAGGAGATGACCAGAGACTGCAGACAGTACAGGAGATGACCAGAGACTGCGGACAGTACAGGAGATGACCAGAGACTGCGGACAGTACAGGGATGACCAGAGACTGCGGACAGTACAGGAGATGACTGCTGACTTTTGGGGAGGGGGGGGGAGCGGGTACCTGAATTTGACAGTTACCCGCTCTTACTTCCGCGGAGTTGTTCTTTGATCTTACCTGTTCCTCTATCAAGCCGCGCGCTGTCTACCCGGCTTCTGTAGTGTGGGCGCTCGGCGGACAGCCGGATGCCCAGTGCGCATGAGCGAAAAGCGCTGCGCTTTGTGATTGGTCCGGCGGCTTCTGGGATCTGTCATGTGTCCCAGGTACCGCCTTACCATGCACAAAGAGCACCGCTTCTTGCGCATGCGCACTTGACACCCAGCTGTCACGCACACTACAGAAGCCGGGAAGACAGCGCGCCGTTGGATAGAGGAACAGGTAAGATCCCACTGCAGAGCTGAGCGGCCGGCCCGGTATTCTGACACGGCGGCGGTGGAAATACCGGACCGGCCGCTCCATATTCGCTCCATAAGACGCACTGACATTTTCCCCCCTTTTTTTGGGGGAAAAAAGTGCGTCTTATGGAGCGAAAAATACGGTAATTTAAAGTTTATACATAGCCAAAACTTTTAATTTAGTTCTGATTAGGAAAGGATTAAAACCACTTTCAGTTTATTTTTTATTTTTTCTTCTATCTGTCCTGTTGTGAAGATTTGTCTTCACTTCTTGATGCAACAGGAAGTGGGAAGACATCTGTACAAACCAATGGAAATTCCCCTTTTAGATGGCTGTCATCTCAACAGGTGTCACCATTGGAACATTTACCCTCATGAGAGCTCTGTGTCAGAATGTAAATGATGTACAAGCTACCATCAGTCCTGTGTCATGCCAACAGTAAAGCATCCTGAGACCATTCATGTGTGGGGTTGCTTCTCAGCCAAGGGAGTGGGCTCACTCACAATTTTGCCTAAGCACACAGCAATGAATAAAGAATTGTACAAAAATATCCTCTGAGAATATCCCTGAGAGCAACTTCTCCCAACAATCCATGAACAGTTTGGTAAAGAACAATACCTTTTCCAACATAATGGAGCACCTTGCCATAAGGCAAAAGTAATAAATAAGTTGCTTGAGGAACAAAACATCGACATTTTGGGTACATAGCCAGGAAACTCCCCAGACCTTAATCCCATTGAGAACATGTGGTCAATCCTTAAGAGGCAGATGGACAAACCCCCCCCCCCCCAAATTCTGACAAACTCCAAGCATTGATTATGCAAGAATGGGTTGTCATCAGTTAGGATATGGCCCAGAAATCTATTGACAGCATGCCAGAGCGAATTGCAGAGGTCTTGAAAAAGAAGGGTCAACACTGCAAATATTAACTCTTTGCCTAAACTTAATGTAATTGTCAATAAAAGCCTTTGACACGTAAGAAATGCTTGTGATTATACTTCAGTATACCACAGTAACATCTAACAAAAAGATCTAAAAACACTGAAGCAGCAGACTTTGTGAAAATTATTATTTATGTCATTCTCAAAACGTTTGGCCAGGGCTGTATCCCTTGAGTAGGGCCATTTTTTTACTATTTAGTGACATGATTTAACCACTTCAACAATGTGTCTATTTTGTCACATCTACATTTTATTTTTGCTAGAAAACTACTTAGAACCCCCAAAACATTATATATTTGTTAAACAGAGGCCCTAGAGAATAAAATGGCGAGTGTTGCAATATTATATGTCATGTGATATTTGCGCAGTAGTTTTTCAAATGCAATGTTTTGAGAAAAAATACACTTTAGTGAACTTCAATGCAAAAAATTATAATAAAATACCTAATTGTTTAGTAAATTGTAAAGGTGGTGTTACACCAAGTAAATAGATACTTAACATGTCACGCTTTAAAATTGTACACGCTTGTGGAACGGCAACAAACTACAGTACTTAAAAATCTCCATAGGCAGTGCTTTATAAGCCTTTACAGGTTACCAGTTTAGAGTTACGCAGGAGGTCTGATGCTAAAACGCTATAATGTTCGCAGAGTTACATGTGTAGTGTGAACACAGCTTGCATATGTGTGCATGACCTACATATGAGTTTGCCTTTGTACACAAGCTCAGGGGGACAGGAGCGCTTTAATATATTTTGTTATTATTTATTTTATTTTTTATTTTTACACTCTTTTTGTCTCTTTAAATGTCTTTATTGCTATCACAATGGATGAACAACATCCCTTGTGATAGCATGGACAGTGACAAGTACTCCTTACTGAGAGTAAGGGCCCCAGAACTGTTCTCTGCTTGCAAAAGCATTGGATCAAACCAAGATCAGTTTGAACTGATGCTTTAACAGGCAGGTAACGTCCTGTTTACATAACCCGAAACAGGAAGAGACAAAATACTTGCAGCTTCCAGTTTCTTAGATCATAGAGATGGTAAGGGATGTTCCCATCCTTGGACATTTCTATGGTCAACTGACAGCACCACCAGCTTTAGTTCTAGGCTCCCCTGTGGAATGGGAGAGCCTGGAAAGACATTGGAAGGCGTCAAGGGGGGGGGGGGGGTTGAGAGACCTCCTTCCACCATCTGTGAAAGCGATCCAGCGGCTAATTGCTTTAGGATTGCTTTTACCTTAAAGCCCATTGCCATCTGAAAAAAAAATTACTGGGGATTATGCCTATAGATGCAGGCATCATCCTGGTATAACCCCTTCAATCAGAGTACATACAGGTACGACCTTTTGGGTGAAGTGGTTAAGCTGCAAATAAAGCTGTTCTAATCAGATAAGCATTGTTAGAAAGTCATATATTTAATGCTTTCCAATAATAGAAAAATATATATTTATAAGACATTTTCTTGTAGCTGTGCGGACTTTCAATGGGAATGAATCATGTTTAAAACATTTGGACAATGTGCAAAATCAATGTTTAATTAGGTTTACATAGAATTTGGCAGAATGTATTTGGCACCAGAAAAACTGACATCAAATCTCAAACAGAAATCACATTGGATTATAAAATCCTTGGTTTAAATATGCATTTACTAATTCTTTTATCACGTTGGCTTATATAGTAATGAAGTTAACGAGTACAGTAATCTATGGGATCCAATACGA
Source organism: Staurois parvus (assembly GCF_062004578.1). Lineage (NCBI taxonomy): Eukaryota > Metazoa > Chordata > Amphibia > Anura > Ranidae > Staurois > Staurois parvus. The sequence goes on along the minus strand of NW_028318022.1, from coordinate 5,306,469 downwards.
TTTTATCTTTTATCTCATCTTTTTAGATAGGATATAAGTATATGGATTAGGATTTGCAGAAATGTGTATTTTCCTAATGCAACCTCATAATTTATTTACATACAAATTATTATACAAAATGGTATACATCTCCAGGAAAATCTGATGCCCACCATCCCCTGATTTTAAAAAATACTCCAAAGAGGTTTTTACTCACCTGAGGCCACTGTCACATGATCCATGGCAGTACATCCTCCAGGAGTGATGACCAGGAATCAGCCCCTACAGTTCTGGCCCATCCTTAACCAGTATTTATGCAACCCCACTTTGTGACATCATCATCACTATCAGTCTTCAGGGTTCTGTTGTGGGGTCAGCAGTAGGAACTACCAAGTTCAGTGGGGTACACAGAAGATTGACTCTCCCAGAAGTGTGTAGAGACTCCAGGAGTGTTTCCTCTTAACTGGAGTGGTGTGTGGCAGAGAAAATGTCAGCAGAGGTAATATGTCTGTTTCTCTTTTGCAGGGGGACTATTTATTTGATGATTGATTGTTGGGAGTTTTGGCTTTTATTGCAGATTGCAGAAGTGTTAACTTGTATTTTGTCTGTAGTGGCTAGTTGCCCCCAAAAACATGGAGGCAGAAAAATGATACAGAAATGTTGCAGGTACAGGCCGGAATTGCTTACTTGCGACATAGTTAAGTGGATTTCCTTCCTTTCTTTTTACCTCTGGATACCTCTTTTTCCAGTCCCACTGTAATTATTTGTTTCTTCTATATTGTAGGTTTAGACCTATCTGTACCTTCTTTTAGTTACAGCAAAGTATGCAAAATATCATGTTACCCCAGTCTAAAATGTGAAAAACATACAGTAAATGTTGCTTAACATCAATGGAAAACCTGAGCCTGGGACAATGCACACAACTGCCTTGGTAAAATCTACTTCAAATCAGAGTTCTCCCCATCACATCAAAGGTTCCCCCTCACTTCAGAAGCCCCCTTGACAGAAGAGTCCCCCCCATCACATCAGAGCTTCCCTAAATCCCACCAGAAGTCTCCCTCATCATATCAGTCTCCCCCATTATACAAAAGTTCCCCCATTTATATCAGAGTCTCCCTGCCACATCAGGAGCCCTTCTTTACATCAGAATTTTCACTTCACATCAGAGGCCCTCCATTACATTACATATTCCTTCATATCAGAGTGCTCTATATGTCTAAGGTCCCCCCTATACATAAGAGCCCCCTATCAAATCAGAGTCTTTTGAGTCCCTTGTTCACATCACATCAGAGTAACCTCATCACATCAGAGTCCCCCATTATAGAGTTTTCTTTTCCCATCAGAGACCTTCCTTATGGCTCTGGCAATATGTCAGAGGGACAGATGTGGAGCAACTCTTGACGGTGGTGGACCTTTGTCCTCTACTGAATGCTGGGGTGCGGCCCTGCATGCTGTTTGCCCAAACTCCAGAATCATGCACTGCCATGGTGCAGGCTGGCCAGCCAGCCATCAGCACCATAGCTACAAATGGCACAGTGCATCCTTGCCCTAGATAATTACTGATTAGCATGGTGCTGTTCTGTCTGCACCATGGCAATTGATTAAGTAGTGCTAAAAGGACAAACTGCTTACCATATTTGAAATTCCCCCAGCGACTTGTAAAAGGGCATCCCAGCTGGGGAATGCTGGTGTAGACACCTGTAAGTTATGTTTATATGTTGACTATATTGGGGGCCTAATACATTTCTCTTAATGTCTATCTATGACCAAAACATTTTTTTTGTTGTTTTAGAAAGAGCAAGAAATGGCCAAATCCTCAGTTAGGTTTTTTGCTGTCAATGTCCCCAGTAGACATTGACTAGCATACAAAAAATAGACGATCATTCATCCGATATTCTCATTGTATGTACAAGGCTTAAATGTGGACCTAAAAGATGGACATTGTCAGATTTGTCATAATTATATTATACATTATTCTCCGTTCCAGTGTTTCTGAACCTAATTGAGACTAGGACCTAAAAATTCTTCCAAAAACTTCAATGCCCCAACAGATGACGACTGGGGAATGGGAGTTCTGGATGGGTTTAGGGAATTCTGTAGCAGACTTTAGAAGATAAGGTTTCTGGAGGCGGCTGGGGTCTCTTGAGGACACTGGTGGTACAGGGGCACTGTAGGTGACTAAAGGACACTGTAAGAGCTAAGAGGCACTGTGTGATACTGTTGGAGGCTTGGGACACTATGGGGGAAATAGAGGCTCTACAGCAGGCTGGAAGGCACTGTGGTTGGATTAGGGGCACTGTGGGGGTTGGGAGACACTGTGTTAGGTAGCTAGCTGGAGACCTAGGAGGAGGGAGGCTGAGACCCAGTAGTTGGCGGTTGATAACCACTCCTCTATTTCACCAATTCTAAATCCTGTACTGACACCCAATAGCTTGTGTCTCCCAATGCATAAACTCCTTAAAGAGGTAGATACAACCTGAAGAAAAAGAGGGTGCAAGCTGACAGGTGCATTAATTATTTGGTATAGGAGAGTAAAGAGCAATTTTTTTATATTTCACTCATAGTTACATAGTTAGTTTGGCTGAAAAAAGACAAAAGTCCATCCAGTTCAACTATTAAAAAAAAAAAAGTTATAATCCTACAGCCACAGTTGATCCAGAGAAAGGCAATAAAACCCAGCAAAGCATGATCCAATTTGCTCCTGCAGGAAAACAAATTCCTTCCTGATCCCCCGAGAGGCAATCGGATATTCCCTGGATCAACTTTAGCTATAAATGTGAGTATCCAGTTATATTCTGTGTATCCAAGAAAGAATCCAGGACTTTTTTAAAGTAATGCACTGAGCTGGCCAGAACCAACTCTTGAGGGAGTCTATTCCACATTTTCACAGCTCTCACTGTGAAGAAACCTTTCCATGTTTGGAGATTAAATTCCTGTTCCTCCAGACGTAAAGAGTGCCCCCTTGTCCTCTGTGATGACCTCAGGGTGAATAACTCTACACCGAGTTCACTATTTGGACCACTGATGTATTTATACACTCAATAAACTGTAATATGGATTCTCTATATTGAGTTGTATTCACTAAACACAGACCACCTGACAGGCTCAGTAGGCAGTAGGAGTGTACCTTCTAAAGCCATGTTGTATAACTTTCTCTCTCAGCAGTCACATTCCAGGCAGGTTTTAGATGCACAGGTTTGAATGTGAGTATTTACTGTGAGATACTTCCAAATACTGGCTTTTTTAATATCATACTTTTTTGTATGTGGGAAGCCTCAAGGAGGTTGCTCCAGCATCATAAGCGACCTTGTTCCAGATTACCACCAACATAGAGTCAGACTGCAGCAGTACAACAATGTCTGGGTCGCAATGTGATGTACTAAGCTAGTAGGCTAACTCCCTGCATGTAACTAAGTGCTTCATTTTCTAAATTGACAGGAGTGCACCCTCACCTTTTCCAGAGAAAATTCTATGCAGTCAAAGAGCTCTAGTATATAAAAAACTTCAGCTTTGTAAAATGTTCATTAATTTCCTTGCTTTACCTGTAGGCCATTTGGTTCCCCTTAGAAGTCTGGCTGAAAACCTCCCAGTTAGCAATTCCCACATCCTCCCTTGTTGCTAACAGATGAAAACCATTGGATGCTCACTCCTAGCATTACAGGAGTGAAAACCAATGGCGCTCGTATCCTAGCAACCAAGCAGGACATGAGTGATGCTAACTAAGCATTTTTCAGTCAGACTTCTGTAGGGGCCCAAATGACCTACAGGTATGACAATAATAAAATAAATATAAATATAATAAAAATAATGAACATTAAAAAAAAACTGCAATATTTTTATTATCTGCTTTGGCCCCTTGACTGCATAGGGTATTCTCTGGAAAAGGTGAACTTAGCCTTTTAAGAATGGCAATAGGATTTTCTATCCATGCTACACTCAGCTGGCATTCTCTCCCAATATGTGCCTAATCATGCACATTGCACACATGGTCACCCCGAGTGAACACGCCATGCTTGAATACGTTGTGTCAGTCAGGGAAGCAGTGCAGAACTAGGTAATCTCATACAAGATAACACAGAATTTATGAACAATACAAAGGAAACATTAAATTACGTGGTTCCTCAATCATTACAAGACAGGAAAAACTGAATTGTGTGAGCTTGGAATGTTTCCTTTAACATGCTGCCAGTAAACAAAAATACAATAAGGTTAGAATTACAAACCAGTTCAGAACATATTACTACTATACCTTAATTCATTCCAGATGTTGAAAGAGTGATGTTTTTTATTGGTGCTCAGCTCACAGGTGACTTTTCACCTTTTAGTAATAAATTCAAAGGTGTACAATGCATATACAGTACGCTTTTAATGAACATAGTCTTTATTGCATGAATACATTCATTACAGTTATTAAATGCAATGGATGCAAAGAATGCATGGAGGAAAGAAGAAGAGAGAGGAGAGGAAAGGAAAGAAGAAGGGAGAGGAGCGGAAAGAAGTTGGGAGAGGAGAGGACAGAAGTTGGGAGATGAGAGGAAAAAAAGTTGGGAAAGGAAAGGAGAGGAGTGGAAAGAAAAAGGGAGAGGAGAGCAAAGAATTTGGGAGAGGAGAGGAGAGGAAAGAAGAAGGGAGAAGAGAGGAAAGAAAATAAGAAGGGAGAGGAGAGGAGGGGAAAGAAGAAGGGAGAGAAGAGGAGAGGAGAGGAAAGAAGAAGGTAGAGGAGAGGAAAGAAGTTTGGAGAAGAGAGGAAAGAAGTTGGGAGAGCAGAGGAGAGGAAAAAAGTTGGGAGAGGAAAGAAGAGGAGTGGACAGAAAAAGGGAGAGGAGAAGAGAGCAAAGAAGTTGGTAGAGGAGAGAAGAGGAAAGAAACGAAGAAGGGAGAGGAGAGGAAAGAAGAAGGGAAAAGAGAGAAAAGAAAAGAAGAAGGGAGTGGAGAAGAAATGAAAGGAAAGAAGTAGGTAAAGGAGAGGAAAGAAGTTGGGAGAAGAGAGGAAAGAAGTTGGGAGAGCAGAGGAGAGGAAAAAAGTTGGGAGAGGAAAGAAGAGGAGAGGAAAGAAAAAGGGAGAGGAGAAGAAAGCAAAGAAGTTGGGAGAGGAGAGGAAAGAAAAGAAGAAGGGAGAGAAGAGGAGAGGAGAGGAAAGAAGAAGGTAGAGGAGAGGAAAGAAGTTGGGAGAGGAGAGGAAAGAAGTTGGGAGAGCAGAGGAAAGGAAAGCTGTTGGGAGAGGAAAGAAGAGGAGTGAAAAGAAAAAGGGAGAGGAGAAGAAAGCAAAGATGTTGGGAGAGGAGAGGAAAGAAAAGAAGAAGGGAGAGGAGAGGAGAGGAAAGAAGAAGGGAAAAGAGAGAAAAGAAAAGAAGGGAGTGGAGAGGAAAGGAAAGAAGTAGGTAAAGGAGAGGAAAGAAGTTGGGAGAAGAGAGGAAAGAAGTTGGGAGAGCAGAGGAGAGGAAAAAAGTTGGGAGAGGAAAGAAGAGGAGTGGAAAGAAAAAGGGAGAGGAGAAGAAAGCAAAGAAGTTGGGAGAGGAGAGGAAAGAAAAGAAGAAGGGAGAGGAGAGGAAAGAAAAGAAGAAGGAAGACGAGAGGAGAGGAAATAAGTTGGCAGAGGAGAGGAGAGCAGAAGAGATGAGAGGACTGCCTACATGCTCACTTCCACATGATGTTGGCCAACACCTAGAAACATCTCTATTATGAGGTCAATTGAGTTCTAGAGTCCAAAAAACATTACGCACCCCGTGAGCAATTAGATGAAAATGCTGTGGGTCCTGAAGCTGATGTTTGCCTCCATAAAACCTCTCTTCTTTCCTTTTGTTGATCTCTTTCTCCTTTCTTGCTGTTTTCCCTGAGCCATCGTTGGATAGGTTTTAAACTAACAGTGTCCGAAGACCAAAGAAGAAGGGCACCAAGAAGGATACCCACAAGTAGCTAGCACTGCATCCACCACACCTTACACTGAGTCTAGGATTAATCTTTTTTTCTGAAATGAAAAAAAGGGAATTTACCTCAAATAGTTATACCTATATGGATGGGGGGCACAGTCTCTGATGGGGGTGCTGCTTCTGATGGAGTGCGGTTTCGAAAGAGTGCGAAGCAGTTAAACACAGCAGTCTAATTATGCCTTCTCTACTTTCACAGGTAAATGCACCTCTCCTGCCTCTGCTCCTAACTCAAACGCATTGACTCCTGCTGTTTTCCCCCTGGGTAAATGCACCTCTCCTGCCTCTGCTCCTAACTCAAAATCGCTTTCACTCCTGTTATATTCAGAACAAATGGTGTATTTTATATTTGTGTGTATGTTGAGCAGTCCTCACCTTCAGTTGCTCCCAGTTTACGACTGTAGCCTGGTTCCTATGAGACATCCCCCAACATTCATGTGAGCCTTATCAGCTTCTAATTGGGGTGGAGTTGAATGCTCATTTGAGCATCTCCCTATAAATTCAGATCAGCTCATGGGGGAGATCTCTGATGGGGGGCACAGTCTCTGATGGGGGTGCTGCTTCTGATGGAGTGCGGTTTCGAAAGAGTGCGAAGCAGTTAAACACAGCAGTTGAACTAAAGCAGGAGAAAGACACAACAACAGCAAGAAACTCTACTGCATGCTGGACAGACTGCAAGCAAACACCCTGGGAAACATCTCTTACATGCCTGAGTCCCACTCTGTGTACTTTTATATAATACACTCCTCCTCTTCATACTACTATCCTCTGTTCCCAAATCTCATTTCTTTACCCCTCTGCTCCACCCCAAAACTTGCACATCTCCCCCTCATTGCTATCATCTCCCTACTACTGCTCTCATCACCCCCCACAATGCCTCTTCTACTCCTCATTTTCCTCTCCTCCATTCCCAAAATCCATTCACTATATCCCTCTGCTCCTCCTAAACATTTGTACATTGTGTCCTCACTGCTTCCTTCGCCCCTCTATGGCACCCACCACCTCCTCCTATTATTCCACTCTCCCACTGACCCGAACACCTCCACTAGGAGTTTCTCACGCTCCTGCACATCCCGCTCCCATGCCACCTTTCTCACCCTTCTCCTCCTCCTAGCCGCGGGAGACATCTCCCCGAATCCTGGCCCTCCACCACCTCCCTCACCCGCACAACACCCTCCCGCCGCCATGTCCTACCGCAACCTAGTATCTGTCCCCCTGCTCCCTAAAATCTCCCCCCCGTTTTCATGTGCACTCCTGAACGCCCGATCGGTGTGCAACAAGCTTACCGCCATCCACGACCTCTTTGTTTCCCGCTCCCTCAACCTCCTGGCGATCACGGAAACCTGGATCCAGCCCACTGACTCTACCTCCCCTGCTGCACTCTCCTATGGAGGTCTCACCTGGACCCACTCACACAGACCTAACGGTCGTAAAGGTGGTGGGGTTGGTCTGCTCCTGTCACCGCGGAGCACCTTCCGAGTCCTCCCAAACCCCCCCTCCCTATCCTTCTCCTCCTTCGAGGCCCACTGCGTCCGACTATTCTCCCCAACCCCCCTGAAGATTGCTGTGATATACCGGCCTCCTGGATCCATACCCCGCTTCCTGGAAGACTTCTCCTCCTGGCTACCCTTCTTCCTCTCCTCTGAGCTACCCACCATCATTCTTGGGGATTTCAACATCCCTGTCAACCGTGACAACCCGGACACAGCCCGTCTCCTCCACTTAACCTCCTCCTTTGCACTTGCACAGTGCATACAATCCACCACCCACTCCGACGGTAATATCCTTGATCTTGTCTTCTCCAACCGCTGCGCTCCCCACAACCTCACTAACACCCCCTTCCCTCTCTCTGACCACAACCTGATCACCTTCTCTATCTCCTCGTCCTCCAACGCCTACCCCTCCAAATGTCACACTACTACCAGCCGTAACCTCCGCAACCTTAACCCTGCCCCCCTCCACTCTGCAGCTGATCAACTCCACGACCGCATCCTCCCCCTGTCCTGCCCCGACTTGGCTATGACTGCCTACAACAACGCGCTGTCAGCAGCCCTTGACTCACTAGCGCCTTTAACCACACGCAACATCAGACTCCGACCGCTCCAGCCCTGGCAGACTGATCACACCAAAACCCTCAAACGACGCAGTCGTGCCCTGGAGCGACTATGGCGCAAAACAAAATCCCAACAAGCTTTCACCTGCTACAAATCTGCCTTCCGCACCTACACCTCCTCCCTCCACGCAGCCAAACAAGCCTACTTCCTGACCCTCATCAAGGCCCTCTCCTCCAATCCTCGCCGACTCTTCTCCACCTTCAACTCTCTACTCTCTCCACCCCCACCTCCACCCAGCACCTCGCTCACCGCCCTTGAGATTGCCAATCACTTCAAAAACAAGATTGACACAATTCGCAAGGACATTGCCGCAACTCACACGCCCTCTCAACCCGTCCCCTCTCACACAGCTACCCCCTCATCCCCCCTCCCCCTCGACATTACCCGCAGGGACTTCGTCACTGCTCAAACTCCCTCCGACCCCGTTCCCCCTCACTCAGCTACCCCCTCATCACCCCTCTCCCACGGCCCCACCACTGCTCTGACCTCCACTCCCACCCCACCCTACATTCCTCATACTGAAGCTCCCCCAACACTCCACACCTTTGACCTTACTACCATTGAGGAAGTCTCCAAGATCCTCTCTGATGCCCGCCTCACCACCTGCCCCCTCGACCCTATCCCCTCACAATTCCTACGACCTCCCTCCCCCTCCATCCTACGCTCCCTCACCCACATCTTTAATCTCTCCCTCTCCTCCGGCACTTTCCCCTCCCCACTGAAGCATGCACACATCACCCCCATACTTAAAAAGCCCTCCCTGGACCCCAATGACCCGAACAACCTCAGACCCATCTCCCTGCTCCCACTTACATCTAAACTCCTCGAGCGTCTCGTCTACACCCGCCTATGCTCTCACCTCAACGACAACAACCTCCTCGATCCCCTACAGTCTGGCTTCCGCCCCCTACACTCCACCGAAACCGCCTTACTCAAACTCTCCAACGACCTTCTAACCGCCAAAGCTAATGGCCACTATTCAGTGCTCCTACTCCTTGACCTCTCTGCGGCCTTCGACACAGTTGACCACCCCCTCCTCCTCAAAATACTACACTCCCTCGGCCTCAGAGATTCTGCTCTCTCCTGGCTCTCATCCTACCTGTCACAACGCTCTTTCAGCGTTACCTATAATGCTACCACCTCCCCCTCACTCCCCCTCTCTGTTGGGGTCCCTCAAGGCTCTGTCCTTGGGCCCCTTCTCTTCTCCATCTACACCTCCTCCCTTGGCCAACTCATACACTCTCACGGCTTCAACTACCACCTCTATGCCGACGACACACAAATCTATCTCTCAACCCCCCACCTCACCCCTTCGGTCTCTGCCCAAATCACACACCTACTGAGCGACATATCAGATTGGATGTCGCTCCACTTCCTTAAACTGAATCTCTCCAAAACCGAGCTCCTTGTCTTCCCCCCAGCCCGAACCCCACCCCCCATTGACTTCTACATCACATCCAACAACGCCAATATCAAACCCGCTCTGCAGGCCAGAGTACTTGGTGTCATTCTGGACTCCAACCTATCCTTCCAGCCCCAAGTCCAATCTTTAACAAACTCGTGCAGACTCCACCTCCGCAACATCGCCAAAATCCGCACGTTCCTAACCCCAGAAACCACTAAACAGCTCATCCACTCCCTCATCATATCACGACTCGACTACTGCAACTCCCTCCTCACTGGCCTGCCTCGCCGCTGGCTATCCCCGCTTCAGTCGATCCTGAATACGGCTGCCAGACTCATTCACCTTTCCAACCGCTCCATTTCCGCCACCCCCCTCTGCCAATCCCTCCACTGGCTTCCGATTGCGCAACGGATCAAATTTAAAATCCTAACACTGACGTACAAAGCTGTCCACCATACTGCCCCGAACTACATCACTGACCTAATATCCAAGTACCGCCCAACACGCACACTCCGCTCCTCACAAGACCTCCTTCTCTCTAGTTCCCTGGTCTCCTCCTCCCATGCCCGCCTCCAGGACTTCTCCAGGGTGTCACCCATCCTCTGGAACTCCCTGCCCCAACCCATCAGATTATCACCTCCTCTCCTCTCCTTTAGGCGCACCCTGAAAACCCATCTCTTCAGGGAAGCCTACCTCACCCCCTGCTAACTTGCTGACCTCCTCCACTCTTCCTACCACTCCATCCCCCACAGCTATCTCCTCCTGTACCACTATCCCATCCCTTCTAGATTGTAAGCTCGAAAGAGCAGGGCCCTCGATCCCCTCATGTTTTGCATTGTATTGGTATTGTTCTGTCACATGTTCTGTCCCCCTTTGTAATGTACAGCGCTGAGTGAACTATTGGCGCTTTATAAATACTGTATAATAATAATAATAATAATAATATTTTCATAAACATGATGGTGTAACTAAAATAGCAAATCAAATGTATAATTTTTTTAAAATGGAAATAATGTGTTGATTCATTTTATTATAAATTATACAATGTTCCAAAAATATATTGTGCATAGAATGTAAAATTGCATTGTTAATTGTAGCACCCTTCTAAGTAGCTAGGGGGAGCTAGAGATCTATTCTTAGAAGGGCTGAGTAGCAGCCCAGGTGTAATCCCCAGGGGGTGAACTTTTGGTCAGAAGCTGAGAGGCTCTGCAGATCAGCTCTCTGGGACCTCCCCCTTTGGTGAAAGTTCTAGAAGCAGTGGGAGGGAATAAGGAGTGGCTGGTCTGCACTCTCAAGGAATCCTACCCAATCCCCAACAAGAGGCTTCACTTGGGGCCAGGCCAGGTCAGCCGTTAAGAGTGTTTGAGCCTGCTCAGCAGCAGGAGAGTTTGGGTGGAAGAGGAGTAAGTGAGAGGATGGAGAGAAGTAGCCTAGCCACTTGCCTACCAGGCACTTATACCCCCTTCCTTACCAGGCCAATGTGTTTGAATGAAAATTGCGCGTTCATGCAACACTGTACCCATATGACATTTTTATAATTTTTTTCACACAAATAGAGCTTTCTTTTGGTGGTATTTACTTGCCACTGGGTGTTTTTATTTTTTGCGCTATAAACAAGAAAAGAGCAAAACATTTGAAAAAAAAAGTTTTTCTTTGTTTCTATTAAAACATTTTGCAAACAGGTAATTTTTCTCATTCACTGATGTGCGTTGATGAGGCTGCACTGATAGGCACTGATAGGCAGCACTGATAGGCAGCATGATGGGCACTGATAGGCGGCACTGATGGGCACTGATAGGCAGCACTGATAGGTGGCACTGATGAGCTGGCACTGATGATGGGCACTGACTGGCAGCACTGCTGGGCACTTATGGGTGGCACTTCTGGGCAGCACTGATGGATGGCATTGCAGGGCTGCACTGATGGACACTGGTGGGTGGCACTGGTGAGCATAGGTGGGTGGCACTGCATGGCACTGATGGGCACAGGTGGGCGGTACTGCTGGGCACCGATCATTAGGGCACTAATCATCAGTGCCCTGATGATCGGTGCCGATCCCTCCTCTGACAACTGCTGGTTTTCATCAGTACTTTCCTCACACTGTGGCAGCGCGAGGAAAGGGCGGCCGATAACCCGCAATTGCATTTCCCAGTGATCACTGTGTCATTAGACACGGCTGATCACGTGGAAAAGGCTGCTGTGATTGGCCTTTTACCATATCACGTGATCAGCTGTGCTCATGGGACACAGCAATCACAGAGATCGTAGGGTGTGCACCCCTGGGGGTGCACAGGAGAGCACATTCTGGGAGGACGTCATATGACGTCCACCTAGAACTGGCCAGCCACAGTAAAGCCATCATTCGGCTATCTGCGGTCAGCAAGTTGCTAGGAGGGGACCTAGTTGGAAAGGAGCTTGCCTTCAGGCAGAGGACCTTGGAGGGAGGAAAGCTCAGGACTTCACCGGTCCACAGAGTGAGGACCACCTGAGCAGCAGGGAAGGAACGGCCCAGCTAGAAGGCTTGGTAGCAGCCACCAACCCACCCACAGCACAGGAGAAGGACTGAGTGAATACACCTGCACCCCTGGGCCAGTAAGGGGAGAGAGGCACTTTAGTGGGAGACTGGATTAGCTTTCTTACAGGGACTGTTTCACACTGCAGTGGCAGGCACTAGATCCCCTGCCCAGGGATTCACCCAGTACAGCTGGATGAGGAGAGGATTCATCTGGGGTCTGGGGTGGTACTATAGGAGGCGCTGGATTACTCTCCAGAAGAATTTATGCTGTAAAGATTTGTACATAGTTGCTAAGGAGTTTGTCTTCTGTTGCCATACCTTCGGGCATCCCATACATCCCTTACCCCATCCAAGTTCAATCCCCTATTAGAATTTCAAAACAAAGCTCAAGGACTGGTTACTATCTCCTGATGTGACAGGACTATAGGGGGTAGTGCTCATAATGAAAAGGCAATACTCTATTAAATAAAAAAAGAAATTAAATATGATAATAAAGTACTGGTATACACAGAAATCCAGTAATTATAAAAACAAAATCTTCTATCAAAGCTTCCTAAAATTATTCTGGGAGCAGAATACAGTCAATAATAGCAAGATTACATGTACATGATACAAAAAAAAATTCACAGCCAAAGTTTAGCAAACCTATGTGTTTCTTATAATTGAGATGACAGCAACAGTTGTTGCAAAGAAGACCTGGGAGATGTGCCCTGGGTTCCAGGGTTTAGCTGCGGGCAGGACTACTGCTTTGAAATGTAGTGGTATAACAATTGTCCACATATACTGTATGTGTTGATGTTCCAGTTCATTAGAGAGACTTGGACTTGAACATGCAGATGGCTGCACCAATAAATCTGCAAATTCATATACTAAAAAGAATTGTTTTTTTAAAAACAAGAAACTATGATCATCACCTTTGTTAAAAAAAACAACTGACTAAACTATTTAGCCCAGTAGAACAAGTTTAATTTTTGTGAACTATTCATAATAGCTCCACGAGGCCATTAGTTCATTTTATGTTCAGTTTAAAATATTTTACCTGTGAGAACACTACTCTGTGCAAGTTAATATTTATAAGGATGACTCCCATAACAACACATTTTTGGCACAAAAAATGTACTATGATAAAAAGGATAAGTATGCAGCACACTGTTTATTCAGAGGTATTTTTTTTTCCACAAAATGGGCTTGTTATGGCACATGTCAGAACAGAGATAATGTTATATTGCCAGTTTTTTTTTTTTTAAGTAAAGTTTCACTTTTGTTGAGAAAAAAATATTGTGTTAATTCTGCACCTACTAGGACACCATAAGAGTAGAAGGAAACGGGAAAGGAGAAAGAGAGTGGAGAGAAGGAAAACTTTTTTTGGGTCTACATCAAGGCATATGATCTAATGTCACTTTTCATGTGTTTTCTTGCACAACAGATAAATCTAAATTCTGCTTGTTTTTGGTTTGGTGAAATAAATTCATTAAAACAATACATTTTACTGTTACAATCATAGAAAATGAAACAGTGTTATGCCTAGGTATACAGTGATATGCCATAAGTAAACTAAATTAAAGGAGTGAATATGTCAAAAAGCATAGGGCACCACATCCAAGGTTTACAGGGTTTTTTTTGTATTTCAATGTTTTGTATTAATTTTTAAACAGTTTAAGATAGGAGCAACAAATCATGCCCACTCAGGGGCTATCAATTGCTCATAACAAAATTGAAAAAACAGTGCTCTAACACCAACAGAGCAAAAGGTGCGCCCACGCAGGGGCTATCAATGGCACATAAATGACAAAAACATTAGTATAACACCAACAGTAACTCAAACTAAAGGCAGCTATCCACTGCCACACCAAAAGCAAAAAAAAAGAAATAAGATAACAAAACCAAGAGCAGGGGTCCGAGAACGCCAATACCGAACATCACATCCCGAGACTAGCCGGGGGGAGCGTGGGAAAGGCATACTGCAACCACGGCTCCCATATTTTCAAGAAATTACATTGGAAGTCGTTTCAAATACTCAACATCTGTTCATTGAGTATTATAGTGGTCATACGGTCCCGCACCCCCTGAAGAGGGACAAACGGGCTCTTCCAGAACTGAGCAATTGTTCTAGTGGCCGACAAAAACAAATAGGAAGTCAACTTCTGCTGATGAGCCAAGAGGCCCGGTATGGGACAATGAAGCAAAGCATACCGAGCATCCCAGCGTATGGAGAGATGGAACAAGGTAAAAAGGAGGCCAAACACACGAAACCAAAAACGAAACAGTCTCGGGCATGACCACCAGATATGCAATACATCACCACGATGGCCACAACCCCGAAAGCATTGATCACTGCAGGCAGGGTTCGCCTGGGCCAAACGAGCCGGAACCCAATACCAATGAATCAATACTTTGTATGCCGCCTCCAGCGTGGTCGTATTAAATGAGCATTTAGCTATAAGTGACCAGGTCCCTATTCCAGTCCTCCAGATCCACAACTGCCCCCAGGTCGCGCTCCCACTGAACAACATATGAAAGGAGTTTTTTTTTTTTTTTTTAAATAATAAACTTTATTAGAGTTTACATCCAGTAGATCAGTGGTTCTCAACCTTTCTAGCGCCGCGACCCCTTAATACAGTTCCTCATGTTGTGGTGACCCCCAACCATAAAATTATTTTCGTTGCTACTTCATAACTGTAATTTTGCAGTAGGAGGAATAGTGCCACGTCATTGGTGTCATTGGGAGGAATAGTGCCCCGTCATTGGTATCAGTGGGAGGAATAGTGCCCCGTCATTGGTGTCAGTGGGAGGAATAGTGCCCCCTTCATTGGTATCAGTGGGAGGAATAGTGCCCCGTCATTGGTGTCAGTGGGAGGAATAGTGCCCCCTTCATTGGTGTCAGTGGGAGGAATAGTGCCCCGTCATTGGTGTCAGTGGGAGGAATAGTGCCCCGTCATTGGTGTCAGTGGGAGGAATAGTGCCCCGTCATTGGTGTCAGTGGGAGGAATAGTGCCCCGTCATTGGTGTCAGTGGGAGGAATAGTGCCCCGTCATTGGTGTCAGTGGTAGGAATAGTGCCCCGTCATTGGTGTCAGTGGGAGGAATAGTGCCTTGTCATTGGTGTCAGTGGGAGGAATAGTGCCCCGTCATTGGTATCAGTGGGAGGAATAGTGCCCCATCATTGGTGTCAGTGTGAGGAATAGTGTCCCATCATTGGTGTCAGTGGGAGGAATAGTGCCCCATCATTGGTATCAGTGGGAGGAATAGTGCCCCATCATTGGTATCAGTGGGAGGAATAGTGCCCCATCATTGGTGTCAGTGGGGGGGAATAATGCCCCGTCATTGGTATCAGTGGGAGGAATAGTGCCCCGTCATTGGTGTCAGTGGGAGGAATAGTGCCCCGTCATTGGTATCAGTGGGAGGAATAGTGCCCCGTCATCGGTATCAGTGGGAGGAATAGTGCCCCGTCATCGGTATCAGTGGGAGGAATAGTGCCCCGTCATCGGTATCAGTGGGAGGAATAGTGCCCCGTCATCGGTGTCAGTGGGAGGAATAGTGCCCCGTCATCGGTGTCAGTGGGAGGAATAGTGCCCCGTCATCGGTATCAGTGGGAGGAATAGTGCCCCGTCATCGGTATCAGTGGGAGGAATAGTGCCCCGTCATCGGTATCAGTGGGAGGAATAGTGCCCCGTCATCGGTATCAGTGGGAGGAATAGTGCCCCGTCATCGGTGTCAGTGGGAGGAATAGTGCCCCGTCATTGGTATCAGTGGGAGGAATAGTGCCCCGTCATCGGTATCAGTGGGAGGAATAGTGCCCCGTCATCGGTATCAGTGGGAGGAATAGTGCCCCGTCATCGGTATCAGTGGGAGGAATAGTGCCCCGTCATCGGTGTCAGTGGGAGGAATAGTGCCCCGTCATCGGTGTCAGTGGGGGGAGGAATAGTGCCCCGTCATCGGTGTCAGTGGGGGGAGGAATAGTGCCCCATCATCGGTGTCAGTGGGGGGAGGAATAGTGCCCCGTCATCGGTGTCAGTGGGGGGAGGAATAGTGCCCCGTCATCGGTGTCAGTGGGGGGAGGAATAGTGCCCCGTCATCGGTGTCAGTGGGGGGAGGAATAGTGCCCCATCATCGGTGTCAGTGGGGGGAATAGTGCCCCATCATCGGTGTCAGTGGGGGGAATAGTGCCCCATCATAGGTGTCAGTGGGGGGAGGAATAGTGCCCCATCCTTGGTGTCAGTGGGGGGAGGAATAGTGCCCCATCCTTGGTGTCAGTGGGGGGAGGAATAGTGCCCCATCCTTGGTGTCAGTGGGGGGAGGAATAGTGCCCCATCCTTGGTGTCAGTGGGGGGAGGAATAGTGCCCCATCCTTGGTGTCAGTGGGGGGAGGAATAGTGCCCCATCCTTGGTGTCAGTGGGGGGAGGAATAGTGCCCCATCCTTGGTGTCAGTGGGGGGAGGAATAGTGCCCCATCCTTGGTGTCAGTGGGGGGAGGAATAGTGCCCCATCCTTGGTGTCAGTGGGGGGAGGAATAGTGCCCCATCCTTGGTGTCAGGGGGGGGAGGAATAGTGCCCCATCCTTGGTGTCAGTGGGGGGAGGAATAGTGCCCCATCCTTGGTGTCAGTGGGGGGAGGAATAGTGCCCCATCCTTGGTGTCAGTGGGGGGAGGAATAGTGCCCCATCCTTGGTGTCAGTGGGGGGAGGAATAGTGCCCCATCCTTGGTGTCAGTGGGGGGAGGAATCGTGCCCCATCGTTGGTGTCAGTGGGGGGAGGAATCGTGCCCCATCGTTGGTGTCAGTGGGGGGAGGAATCGTGCCCCATCGTTGGTGTCAGTGGGGGAGGAATAGTGCCCCATCGTTGGTGTCATTTGGGGGAGGAATAGTGCCCCATCGTTGGTGTCAGTGGGAGGAATAGTGCCCCATCATTGGTGTCAGTGGGAGGAATAGTGTCCCATCGTTGGTGTCAGTGGGAGGAATAGTGCCCCATCATTGGTATTAGTGACACCAATGATGGGGCACTATTCCCACTGACACCAATGATACTTACCTTGCAGACCCCTGCTCCAGCCTGGGCTCGCTCCCTCCCTCTCCCATGGTACCGACACTTACCTGTCAGATGTCTTCCTTCTCCGGCCGCTCTCCTCCTCTTCACTCGCTCGATCTTCGCGGTGCCGCTCGGCTCCTCCTCTCCAAGCTCCACCTCCTTGCCGGTGATTGGCCGCCTGTGTGCCTCTCCTGAGCTACAGTGCTGGCGGCCAATCACAGGCGAGGATTGATCTCGAGTTGTGTCCAGATGACAGGGGCGGCATGTCATCCCGCCCACACCTGGAGACGGCGGTGGCGGCGAGGAGCGGTGTCTCGGTTCCTAAGACCATCGGAAATATGTGTTTTCCGATGGTCTTAGGCGACCCCTGTGGAAGCGTCGTTCGACCCCCAAAGGGGTCGCGACCCCCAGGTTGAGAACCGCTGCAGTAGATAGTTTCAACAGAGGTAGACAGGAAATAAGCTCTTCATAACATCACCATAAGGGAAATCGAGGCTCCACTGGGCCCAATTACATGTGAAGAATTCTTACATATACATTAGACATAGCCCCACTATTCCATGGCAAAACAGTCATTGCCCTTTGCAACCAAACTTGTCTAGGAGAAAATGAGGTAAGTATATTCCAAGGGCTAAACCATACTAGACCCAACTAAATATGTAAGGATGAGAGACAGCCGCTAATGTAAAGGGTCAATGAAGAGCACAAGGAAACCAAGGAGGAGAAAGAGAGAGAAAGAAAGACGGAAAAGAGAAAGAAGAAAAAGATGTCCATGACTGGGAGTCTACTCCCCGCAGCCATTCCATGCTCTGAAAGATATCATAGGAAGGGCTGAAGTTTTGGCGATGTTGAGAATTCGATCAAAGTGAACCAAACTTGCACAAAGTTCGGTTACCTCTCATTTAGACTGTCCGTGAGCTCTTTAATTCGCATGATCCACCCATTCCCTCACAGAGGGATTAGTTTTTGTTTTTCAGTGTCTGGGGATCAGGGCACACACTGCCCTGAGGAAGTGGAAGATACCCTTTTTGATGCAAGCTATGGACTGAAGTGAAAAAAGGGCCACCTTTGTGGTCTTTGGCCTGGAAGGACCTATTATCTGATGACACAGCTGAAAAACAGAGGTCCAGAAGGGCTGAATGTGTGTGCAGGACCACCATAAATGTAACAGGGTACCCTCGGGTTCCCCTCATCGCCAACAGCTATCAGGGATCGAACAGAAGATCTTGTGCAGAATCACTGGGCTTCTGTACCACCTAGTTAGGAATTTCAAATTTCGTTCTTGCACATGGTTGGATACACACATCTTAAAAGTAAGCAAAAAGAACTTGTCCCATTCCTGATCAGTAAGAGTATGGCCTAGTTCTCTCCCAGTCTTGTATGAGGTAAGGGTGATTCGGGAAGGTGTGGGAAAGGATTATGGTATGTAGTCTGGACACAACATGCGGATGATCTGGTTCATGAAGGCATACAGCCTCAAAGGGCACCAAGTTTCTTTGAAGGGAACCCAGTAAAGAAAGTTTGGTATAAAAATGTCTCAATTTGGAAGTAGGCTAGATAACTACCGTGGTGAAGGAGATCCCCAGAGAGGAATCCTTGTAGTGGTTTGAGACCAGAGCCTAGGTACCAACAGCCCTTGAAATTGGAGATGGGCCTGCAGTGGACCAGCCCAGAAATTCCTGACAAGCCTGTCTCAGCAGGAACTCTGGGTTGCTCAATACTAGGTTTAAGTTAGAGTGAATTAAAAGGGAATTAATTTTTAAGATATATAGGCACAACACAAACAGATATAAGAATGCCATTTTACTACAAAAATATTACAAATTATAAACAAAGCAAAGCATAATTAATTGTGTGTTTTTTCATTTGCAATATTTTTGTAATAAAATTGCAGGTTTTTAACTGTATTCTGCTTTGGTTTTATTTTTTTATGTTTAAGTAGTTTTTTTTTTGTTTTAACTGTTTTTATAGTGTGTGTGCAGCTTCAAAATCAATTTCCTTTTGCTCCAAGTAAACTAAATTTCAGCAAAAAGGGAGAAATTAAATTTAAAAAAAATGTTGACATTTTACTGTCATCCTACATAATCAAAATAGATGTTTCATGTTATTGTTAAAATATTTATTCATTTAATTTTACAATTGATGTTCCTTTTAATATGAACTCTCCTACTGAAATGTCTGGAAATGAAAAGCCTGATAAAATCAATATTACCTCTGAATAAAGAATAAATCAGGTCCCGCCAGTTGCCGCAGGGATTAATAATCACATGTTTAAATAGAGGTTTATTGCAAAATACAGTACTTTATACAGGATGAAGTCTTTTTCATTGTTCTTGGCAAAGGGGAAAAAAAGGAAACACGAGTTAGGTATATTTTTGTTTTTCTGTCTTGGAAGAGTGTGCATTCATTGTAAAAGATCACAGCAGGGAGACATCCTTAAATACACAATACTATCATCTGCATTATGAGCATCTGAGAAGAAAACTGATCAAAGTAGAGGCATGCCAGCAATTAGATTAACTCTATTAACATCAAAGTGTGAGAAAATCACAATGTAGATCTTTTCTTAAAGATTATTTTTTATAAAAAAGTAGTGTCCACAAACGTTATTTGGATAACTATTACCGTATACATGAAAACCTCTGTATAAATGACTAGAGACATGGACCCTTGTACCAATTTACAGTACAGGCCTAAAGTCTTGTATATATGATGTAAAAAAATTCTGCACATTAGCATTCAATGCAAAGAATTTGGCACTAATTTTATGTAGGGTGGGAAAAAAAACTGGTTTTCAGGCTACATACCTATTCAACTAGAATTTTATTTTAGTTCATTCACATGTATACATACATAAACATAAATATATGAAAAATATATGGTAGATTCATTGGTAGTTGCTTTTGTTTTGGGGGGGGGGTTAGTTCTTTATTTCTCTATTTTGTTGCGATAGTCTTTTAATTTTTAGTTTAGGGTGTAGGAGAGCAGCTGCAATGAGATGCCTGTGGTTGATGGTTGTCCATTGCAGTGAGACTCCAAACTGTGGCCCTTGGCTGGCCTTTCTCTGGCCCCTGGGGCACTATTCCACCAACTGACACCAATGATGGGACGCCATTCCTCACATTGACACCATCGATGGAACTATTCTTCCCATTCAATACCAACAATGGAGACTTCTTCCTCCCATTAAAGTGGTTCTAAAGGCTGAAGGTTTTTTACCTTCATGCATTCTATGCATGAAGGTAAAAAACCTTCTAATTGCAGCATCTCCCAGCTCCCCCTAATACTCACCTAAGCCCCCTCTCGATCCAATGATGGCTCCCACTGCTGTTAATCACAGCCAGTGAGCTAATGAGAAGAGAGAGGGGGTGGGGCTGAGCTGCAGCTCTGTGTGTGAATGGACACACGAAGCAGCGGGTGCCCCCATAGCAAGGTGCTTGCTGTGGTGGCACCCAACAGGAGGGAGGGGCCTGGAGTGCCGGCCAGGGACCTAAAAAGAGGAGGATAAGGGCTACGCTGTGCAAAACCACTGCAAACAGCAGGTAAGTTTAGACATATTTGTTTTTTTTTCTTAAAAAAAAAAAAAAAAAAAAAAAAAAACTAAACAATAAGCCTTTAGAATCACTTTAAAACCAACGATGGGGCACTGTGTGTCTTATGGCCATGCCTCCTGCTCCCTCTTCACTGGCTGTGATTGATAGCAGCAGAAGCCAATGCCTCTCATTGCTGTTTCAGCCAATGAGGAGGGAAGGACCCGGGAGAGCCGCTGCCCTCGTGCACATCGCTGGATTGAGATTGGGCTCAGATGAGTATTGGGGGAGCTGTGGGGGAAGTTGCACACTGAAGGTTTTTTACCTTCATCCTTTAGAGCCACTTTAAAGACAAGTAAGCCCACAATAATAAGAACAAAACAGGAAGTAAAGGGGTTGATTGCTCAAACAGCTAGCAATCAAAACGCACCCTTCCCACCCAGCCCTGACATCCTTTTAACAGAGTTTTTACGATTGGGTGGGGGGTAAATTTACTAAAAGCGAAAGGATGTTCACTTTGCCTGGGGACTTTCACTTTACAAAGATTTTTATCTTACTGAATGTGGTGAAAATTTACTTTACAAAGATTAGCCAATCATGAGTAAGAAAAACCGCTGTATTTTTGCTTACACGATTGGATGATGAAAAAGAACAGAGCTGCACCACCTTCATTAATCTAAGGAAAATTCCCTTGCAAAGTGAACAGCCTATTTGCCTTTAGTAAATCAACCCCTATGGCTTCCACTCTTTTATAGTGAGGGGGCTGCCACCTAATAAATGTACCTCAAGTTTAGCTAGGGGGAGCTAGTTAGTTTTTTAGGCAGAGGTTGAATAGCAGCCTGAGATGAGTCAGCCAGGTTACTCTAGGTCAGGGATGAGGGCTCTACAGGTTCCCTGATACCACCCCATGCTCTGGAAGCTTGAGATGTTTCTGGAAGGCAGTGGGTGGGGTGAGGAGGGGCTGATATGCATGCTCAAGGGACTCTGACCAATCCTAAAGCAGGAGGATTGGCATAGGGTCAGGGCGGGCCTTAAGTATGACAGAGTGTGATCAGCAAGAGTGTGTGTCGGGTGGAAGATGGAATGAAGTCGAGTGTGGAGCCTGGGAGGGGGCCCAGGAGAGGAGCCTACCTACAGGCAGGAGCTGAAAGGAGGATCTCTCTGCCTCATCGTCCCCAGAGAGAGGACAGCCTGTGGAACAGAGAAGGAGCCAGCCCACCATAAGGTCTGAAGGCAGCCACCAACCCAACAAGCTCACAGGAGAGACAGAGTAAGTAATCCTACACCCCCAAGCACGGATAAGGGGAGAGGGCAGTCAGGTGGAAAACCCAACTAGCTTCTCATCTGGGCTGTTTTGCTAAGTGGCAGTTTCTGGGTCCCCTTGCCCAGGGAATACCCTCAGTACAGCTGGGCAAAGAGAAAGATTTATCTGGGGTCTGAAGATGTACACCAGGAGGACGTGAATGCTCTTAAAGGAGAGACAATTTTTTGTCCACATCCACATTGAGTTTGTTCTCAAGTTTGCAGTTTCCTTGGGCATCCCATATACCCCTCAACCCTAGCCAAGTTATCAACCCCTTAATAATATCACAAAACCAAGCTCAAGGACTGTTTTCTGACTCTGAGTGCAACGTGTAGAAGAAAATGCATGGTGCCTGACTATGCAGATCTTTACTGGGACCCATAATTTGTGACTCCTAATGGGGTAGTGCTACATAAAGACACCATTTTTGACCCTTTAAGCTAGCTTATGTAAGTTCAAAGACCCTTGCAGTGCATTATGATTACAAAGTATGGAGCATGGCAAAATCACGGGACTATGAACTGTGAACAGAGTTCCTTTTGAAGCCATGGTAAAGCCAACACGGGCTTCATCCCTACATACAGTCAGCCAGTCTTCTGACCCAGACACTCCTGCTAGATAGCATAGCCAGGTCAGCGGTCTCCTTTTTCTCTACTGCAGGTAAGTAATGTATCCTGGCCACCAGCGTCTGATTGGCTTATCCCCTTACTACTCCTTCCTCTTTCAGTATGTATGTGTAGTACTACCTCCGAAGGATCTGCTGGAAATTGGGCCTATTTCCCAACCTACCGCTCCTGCAGCCAGACACACTGTATTTTCAGCATTCCTCCACAGGCTCAATAATCAGTTTAGGGGTTTTATTTGTGGTGTTTGTATTGGGGAACAATGAACATGGATAGGGATGGGATACCCCAAACTCTAAAACTGTAGAATGTGAGCACTGCTAAACTTCTGGCTGCTCTGTACAGGTTGCAAGCTGTATTGCAACTTTAGACTGCAATGTACTTTGTCTTAGCTAGTAGTAGTTGTAGTAGTAGTGGTATTAGTAGTTGTAGTAGTAGTTGTAGTAGTTGTAGTAGTATTAGTAGTTGCAGTAGTAGTAGTTGTAGTAAGTAATTGTATTAGTAGTATTAGTAGTTGTAGTAGTAGTTGTAGTAGCAGTAGTAGTACTATTAGTAGTTTTAGTAGTAGTAGTTGAAGTAGTATTAGTACTATTAGTAGTTTTAGTAGTAGTATTAGTAGTTGTAGTAGTAGTAGTATTAGTTGTAGTAGTAGTATTAGTAGTAGTTTTAGTAGTTGTAGTAGTATTAGTAGTTGTAGTAGTAGTAGAATTAGTAGTTGTAGTAGTAGTGGTACAACTTCTGGCTGTCTTGCACTGCTCCTGGCTGTACTAAATTCAGTCTCTGAGATCTGCTTATACGTGTAGTGAGGCTCTAAGCAAACAAAGCAGACATATATTTTCCTGTTGGTGCACAGGAATGGAGTGCTAACATGAAATATTACCATCCAGCAGTGTGTAGTAAACATAGAAAAGCTGCCGCTCTTCCAGTCCAGTCTGTGTTGTTAACATGTGTGAGATGGCCTCACCTTTACACCACTCCTCAAGCCAAGCCCTCTGACATGTTTCACCCGGCCCACTGGGGATTAGTCATAGAGGTCAACGATGACAAGTGACCCACCGCCCCTTTGTTTACCATTGGCATTGGGAACCTGAGTTGTCAGTCGCCACTGGGAGGCAAGCGTTGCATGTGGAACTCCCAGTGGCGAGTGTTCGTTGTGGGTTGGTGGCCAGTGTTTGTTGTGAATGACTGTGAATTTACTTCAGGGGACATTTTGTTTTCAAATCAACTCTCTAGTGTTTTTATTTTCTTTTCACACTCTTTTTGGTGAATGAGTAGGGTACTATGTAACCCATAATCATTCACTTGGTGGGGGGGCTTGGATGTGGAGGCCCGCTTGTCAAAGGGAGCTTCCAGATTTTGATAAGCCCCCCATCCACAGACTTCCACAACCACCACCCAGAGTTGTGGCAAAGAGACCATTGTTCCCATCAGTATGGGCAATGCTGCAAACGAATCTGTTCAACGTAACAAACATGACACAACAAAATTCTTCAATTAACAAATGAAACAAAAATGAAATGAAACAAATCTTTTTGCCATGCACATGTCTTCTCCTGAATATAGGGGGGCTTCTGCTGGGCACTCTTGGATGTAAAGGGAAGATGCTTCCTGGCAGTCTTGGATGTAAGGGGGCACTCTGTTGTGCACATATGGATGTAAGGGGGCACTCTTCTGGGCACACATAGACTTATCTCTGTCAGGCACACACGGATGAAGGGGGAATTCTTCTGCTGGACACACATGAATGTAAGGGGTTACTCTATTGGGCACTCCTGTATGTAAGGGGGGGACTCTGCTGGCCACTCATGGAAGTAAGGGCAGACTCTGCTGGTCATCCTGAATATAAGGGTGATTCTTCTGCTGGATACTGATGAATGTATGGTCTCTATGGCTGTGTCTGCAGTGTGGTCAGTATGACAGTGTATGCAGTGTGATTTGTATGCAGTGTGTGCAGTGTGATCTGTATGGCAATGTGCTCTGTATGGCAGTGGGAATTGTATAGCAGTGTGTGCAGTGTGATCTGTATGACAGTGTGCACAGTGTGTTCTGTATGACAGTGTGCACAGTGTGATGTGTGTGACAATGTGTGTAATGTAATCTGTATGACAGTGTGTGAAGTGTGATATGTATGACAGTGTGTGCAGTGTGATCTGTATGACAGTGTGTGCAGTGTGATCTGTATGGCAGTGGGAATTGTATAGCAGTGTGTGCAGTGTGATCTGTATGACAGTGTGTGCAGTGTGTTCTGTATGACAGTGTGCGCAGTGAGATGTGTGTGACAATGTGTGCAATGTAATCTGTATGACAGTATGTGAAGTGTGATCTGTATGACAGTGTGTGCAGTGTGATCTGTATGACAGTGCGTGCAGTGTGATCTGTATAGCAGTGTGATCTGTATGGCAGTGGGAATTGTATAGCAGTGTGTGCAGTGTGATCTGTATGACAGTGTGCACAGTGTGTTCTGTATAACAGTGTGCGCAGTGTGATGTGTGTGACAATGTGGGCAATGTAATCTGCATGACAGTGTATGAAGTGTGATCTGTATGACAGTGTGTGCAGTGTGATCTGTATGACAGTGTGTGCAGTGTGATCTGTATGACAGTGTGTGCAGTGTGAACTGTATGAGAGTGTGATCTGTATGGTAGTGTGTGTGCAGTGTAATTAGTGTGACGTGTGCAGTGTGATCTGTATGACAGTGTGTGCAGTGTGATCTGTATGCCAGTGTGATCTGTATGGCAGTGTGTGTGTGCAATGTGATCTGTATGATAGTGTGATCTGTATGACAGTGTGTGTGCAATGTGTTCTGTATGGCAGTGTGATCTGTATGGCAGTATGTGCAGTGTGATCTGTATGGCAGTATATGCAGTGTGATCTGTGTGCCATGTGTGTGCCATGTGATCTGTATGTCCGTGTGTGGATGGTAGTGTGTTGTGTATGGCAGTGTGACGTGTATGGCAGTGCGTGTGCAGTGTAATCAGTATGACAGTGTGATGTGTTTAGCAGTGGGAATTATATAGCAGTATGTGCAGTGTGATGTGTATGGCAGTGTGACTTGTATGACAGTTTGGCGTGTATGGCAGTGTGTGCAGTGTGCCTTGTATCACAGTGTGATGCGTATGCCAGTGTGTAGTGTGATGTGTATGGCAGTGGGAATTGTACAGCAGTGTGTTGTGTATGGCAGTGTGTGCAGTGTAATCGGTATGACAGTGTGATGTGTATAGCAGTGGGAAATATATAGCAGTGTGTGCAGTGTGACTTGTATGGCAGTGTGATGCATATGACAGTGTGTGCAGTGTGATGTGTATGGTAGTGTGACTTGTATGACAGTGTGATGTGTATGGCAGTGGGTATTGATCTAGCAGTGTGTGCAGTGTGATGTGTATGGCAATTTGTGCAGTGTGATGTGTATGGCAATGTGACTTGAATGACAGTGTGATGTGTATGGCACTGGGTACGATGTAGCAGTGTGTGCAGTGTATGGCAGTATGTGTAGTGTATGGCAGTGGGTACCATGTAACAGTGTGTGCAGTGTATGGCAGTGGGTACGATGTAGCAGTGTATGGCAGTGGGTACAATGTAGCAGTGTGTGCAGTGTATGGCAATGGGTACCATGTAGCAGTGTGTGCCATGTATGGCAGTGGGTACGATGTAGCAGTGTATGGCAGTGGGTACGATGTAGCAGTGTGTGCAGTGTATGGCAGTTTGTCCAGTGTATGGCAGTGGGTACGATGTAGCAGTGTGTGCAGTGTATGGCAGTGTGTACGATGTAGCAATGTGTGCAGTGTATGGCAGTGTGTGCAGTGCATGGCAGTGGGTACGATGTAGCAATGTGTGCAGTGTAAGGCAGTGTGTGCAGTGTATGGCAGTGGTTATGATGTAGCAATGTGTGCAGTGTATGGCAGTATTTGCAGTGTATGGCAGTGTGTGCAGTGTATGGCAGTGGGTACGATGTAGCAATGTGTGCAGTGTATGGCAGTATTTGCAGTGTATGGCAGTGTGTACGATGTAGCAATGTGTGCAGCATATGGCAGTGTGTGCAGTGTATGGAAGTATGTGCAGTGTATGGCAGTGGGTACGATGTAGCAATGTGTGCAGTGCATGTCAGTGTGTGCCAGTGTGTACAATGTAGCAATGTGTGCACTGTATGGCAGTGTGTACGATGTAGCAATGTGTGCAGTGCATGGCAGTGTGACGTGTGTAACAATGTGTGCAGTGTATGGCAGTGTGATGTGTGTAGCAATGTGTGCAGTGTATGACAGTGTGACGTGTGTAGCACTGTGTGCAGTGTATGGCAGTGTGACGTGTGTAGCACTGTGTGCAGTGTATGGCAGTGTGACGTGTGTAGCACTGTGTGCAGTGTATGGCAGTGTGACGTGTGTAGCACTGTGTGCAATGTATGGCAGTGTGACGTGTGTAGCACTGTGTGCAGTGTATGGCAGTGTGACGTGTGTAGCACTGTGTGCAGTGTATGGCAGTGTGACGTGTGTAGCAGTGTGTGCAGTGTGACTTGTGATGACAGAGGGTCTCCTGGGCTGTGGCTGAGCTGGGTTGGGAAGCATGCAGTAGAAGAGGCAGAGCCGTGACAAGCAGTCCATTCTCTTCTCCCCACCTCCCTCCTATGACCTCACCAGCTCTCCCTGCAGCCCCAGTGAGAAGGGAGGACGAGAGCTGGCAGTCCCCTGCAATCCCTGGAAGGCACCTGCAGACAATAGGTGGTAGTGGTGGTGGTGGGGAGTGTGCATGCCATCCTAGCCCATCCCAGCACAGTGTGTATGGTGACTGCTGTGTGTAATCCTCCAGATCGGAGTGTGCTGGGCTTCCAGACAAAAGACTAGCAGGCGATGTGATGGTGCTGTCATCTCAGAGGTGGGGAGCCTTGCACTCGGTGCAGCATTGCTGGAATGGGGACCCACAAGACGGATCTGCCCTGAACAAGGCATGAATCCAGCACATCTCTAGGATTGTCATCTGATCCTCCCAAACAGTACAGTCCCAGCAGAAGGATGAGCAGTCCTGGGCTCCAGTGCTGTCCCTCCAGATGACAATGACAGTGAAGCCTGCACAGTAAGGTGAGGAAACCTAAATGACAGCAGAGCTCATCTTCATCATCATTATCATCATCATCATGCCATAGTGGTGAGCAGGGCTTATCATGGAGTGCAGTGCTATTGATAGCACATCCAATTAGTGCACCCATTTGTTGCTGGCTCCTACTGACTTGCAGTGCTGTGTGTCTCTGATGAGGCAGGCTACATTGGAAACACATGCAATCACTCCTGTCTTCACTTTGTCATCCATCCAGGGGATCTGCTGCTTTGTATAAGTTCACAGCATGCAGACTAGATTGCCTCCCAATGACAGGGCAGAGCACTGAGTACATGGATCCAGCTTGATCTCTGTCTCCAGGTTCCCCTGCTGGGCAGGCAGGATCAGCAAGCAGGGTTCTGTCTCTTCCAGCATATTCCAGTCATCTACTAGTGGATCTAGAAAGCTCAGGCATGCCAAGATGTGTTATCATAACACAAGCCCATTCTGGGACTTCTACACAAAGGAGCTTACAGGGTCTGACCTGCCAGAAGAGCCAACAATTCTGCCTGGTAATCCACTGCTCAGGCCTGCTCTCCGGGTGTTATCTCTGTGCTGATGGTTTTATGTATAATACCATGGTTTAGCTATGCTATTTGTATTTATATCCCCAAACCTAAGAACATGGCATTGTAGTTTACCAGTCCTTACATGTAATGGCTGCATTCGTTTTCTTTTTTCACGCTTTTTTTCCTCTTGTAATCCTGCCATTAACTCACTTCCTGTCCTAGGGTGACAACCATACTGGGTACTGTTCTCACCTAGGACAATGAGTATTTTAGGACTACATAACACTGTTAGGACTACATGACACCTCCCTCTCTTCTCTATAGCAAGGGGATGTGTTTTGTAGTCCATGGAGATAGCAGAGAACGATGCTACCTGCTAACAGTCCAGAGGTAAACAGTACAGGAAGTTATCAGCCGACAAGATTTCTGTACAACTATATTTTTTTGTAGTACATGTATATTGAAAGATCAGAAGACCGCAAGTAAGAGAAATGTATTGTTAGAGTGCTAACTGTATTATTCGTGTATATTACATAAACATGCACGCAGGTACAAAAATCAGGAACACACACACACACACACACACAAACACACACACACATAAACAAACGCACACATATACAAACACAAACACACACACATAAACAAACACACACACATAAACAAACATACACACATATACAAACACACACACATAAACAAACAAACACACACACATAAACAAACACACACATAAACACAAACACACACAAATAAACACACACACATAAACAAACACACACACACACATAAACAAACACACACATAAACACACACACATAAACAAACACACACACACACATAAACAAACACACACATAAACACACACACATAAACAAACACAAACACACACAGTAGGGGGTCAGTAGGGGGCCCCATGAGATGCCCCTGGTACCTTTTTCATAGGCTTTTTTGAGTTTGGCCAAGGACACAGGGGCCCCATGATCCCCTATTGCCCGGGGGCCCCATGAGTTGTCAGTCCACCCCTGATCACACATCATTGTTATACAGGATTTATATAGCGCCAACAGTTTGCACAGCGCTGTACAACATGAGGGCAGACATTACAGTTACAATACAAATGTAATACAGAAGGAATCAGAGGGCTCTGCTCGTTAGAGCTTACAGTCATGTGACCTGTTTTGAAAGTATCATGAACTGGAAAAATGAGTGAAAAGAAATCCGATTATAAAAACAAATGTGAAAACAAATGATTACAGATATCTATAAATCAATAAACATTGTCCAGTCTGCTACATGCAGATTCATCGCTAACAGCCCAAAGATTTTACAAAGTATCAATATAGGATAGCCAGTCAGTTTATGGTGAAGCGGGATAACGGACCGGGAATCCTTCTACAAATGTACTGTAAGGTACAGTATTATATTCCTCAAATAGAGTCATTAGGCCTTTTCACATGGCACTGAAAAGTGTTTTGCAGTGGATTGCTTTTCAGAGGATGCTTAAAGCAGAGTTCCACCTGAAAAAAAAAATTCTAAGTCAGCAGCAGCAAAAACTGTAGCTGCTAACTTTTAAAATACAGCAACTTACCTGTTCCTCGGTCCAGCGGTGTCCTCACCACCGCTGGTTTCTCCGGCCATCTTCTCTCCCTGGCATTGTCATCTTCAGTGTGGGCAACTTGCTGTGACAGCTTGCAGCTTCACAGCTGAGTGCCCACTGCACATGCGCACGAAGTGCTGCGCTTTGTGAATGGTCACGTAGTCTTCACTTATCCAAGAAGACTACGGGGAGGGGGACAACTTCTGCTTCTGATTGCCTAGGCGATCAGAGTGGAAGTGGGAGTGGGTACCTGTTTCCCCCCCCCACTCCCCAAAGGGGCCAATACTTAATGGGGAGTGGGGGACAAAGGCATAAAGCGCAAACTTCCCCTTTTGGGTGGAGCTCCACTTTAAAGTTGGTCTGCAGGTAATTAAGAGGCAATACTGCTGCCTTCTGAACGCTTGTGATTTTCACATCCTAAGGCGAGGTTGATACCAGGACTGACAACTCATGTGGCCCCCGGGCAATAGGGGATCATGGGGTCCCTGTGTCCTTGCCCAAACTCAAAAAAGCCAATGAAAAAGGTACCAAGGGCATCTCATGGGGCCCCCTACTGACCCCGGGCCCTCGGGCAGTGCCCGAGTTTCCAAATGGTCAGTCCGCCCCTGGTTGATACCTATGCAGTTTGCATTTGATCCTTTTCTGCAGTGCTTTTTTTGATGCGTTTTGCATTTTTGCACACGTGTTTTTGATGCCTTTTGCTTTTTCTTTCCAACATGTTGCTGGGCAGATTAAAACGCATCAAAAACACATAAAAAATACATAAAAAATGCACTGCATGCATTTCTGCAGCATCTCCATTAACGTCTATTGAACCAAAAATGCAACATTTTGCATTTAAAAAAGTCCCTGACCCTTTCTAAAAAACGCAGATGTGAACACGTCCCATAGGAAATCATGTTAAATGGACTGTAGTGAGTTTCTGCAAATTGCAAAATGCACCACAAAATGCTAAGGTGTGAACCTAGACTAATGCAGGCCATAGACGGGTCGTTTATTGGCCAAATTGTTGGCCAAAAAATCAGTCGTTCTGTTGCCACCAATGCTTACGAAAATCGTAGATTTTCCAGCATGACCGTTAAAAGAAACGAGAAGGAACCGCGAAAATCGACCGACGACATTGCCCACTAACGGTGCGAATATCGTCTGATTATTCTTTTGCCCGAAAATTCGGCTGATAAACGACCCGCCTATGGCCTGCATAAGGGGGGTTTTACACTGAAATACCATTCTGGAGCCACTTTCCATGCATTTGGCATGCGATTGCAGAGTGGTCTCATTGACTTTAATGGGCAAGCACGGCAAGTGGCACCACTTTCCAAATATGACATGCCAAGCTAAAATTGCAAACCACTATGGCTTTAACTCAAGTGAGCGGTCAGGCGGGGGGGGGGGGGGGGGCAGTAAAAATGTGGATCAGCCACCTGTGGCTGCCCCTCAACCATCCATGCAAACTTAGCCTTATTGCCAGTATGTCAGCACAGGTCCAAAAACAAGTCTATTCATCACCTTATCATTATAGGTGGAACCATGCAAATACATCTGTATGGCCAGCTGTATATTTACAGACAGATTTCCGCCAAAAGCACTGTACAAGTACACTCTCGAACGGCCAGTTCACACTACATGCATTTCAGTTGCTTTTTTTCTGCATCCAAAACACACAGAAAGTAGGTTATATGGTTGTCAATGTCACAGTTCACGACAGTGCTTGCAGTTCCAGTGCGTTCCGGTTGCAGAAAAAAAGTAGAACAGGCTGCATTTTTTCTGCACAAAACTGTACTGGAACGTGGTAAAACGCATAAGAACACACTGGAACGCACCAAAAATGCACTGGAATGCACATGTCCGTATTTAAATTGAAGAGGGATAAAATGAATCGGAATGCATAAAAAATGCACTGGGACGCGTCATAAAAGCATCAAAAACACACCAGAACTTGCCAAAAATGCGTCAAAAAGGCGCATGCAAAAATGCATCCAGAACGCATCTGGACTGTGTTTCTATAGTGTGAACTGGCCTTAAAATGACTGAATTGATGGACTTTGGGCTTGTATGGATGGTATGAGTTTGACATCGGTATGGGACACTTTTCAGATCCTTCAGGGTTCACATGGACCAAAATAGGCATGTTTTATGCCTGGTCTGAATCTCCTGGTGGTTTGGTGCTCCTGGGGAGTTGTACATACCACGCACTGTCTGCCATACCAGTGAATTGCTGCATGTGCCTGTATTCTTATAAGCACTGATGTTTCTTTGCAGCAGGACTTACAAATATGCGCGTGCAACGCATTTCCCAAACACACATTTCCATGTTTGGAAAAAAACAATGGATGCGAATGTGTAGTCAAACGCATATGCAAGTACAGCAGAGTACTGCCATTCACTTGTACACAATACATGTGACTCCCCAGTTGTGGTAAAGCACCGGGAGATTCACACTAGCATGAAGAATACCTATTTTCATCCATGTGCATGGACTCTTAGAATTTGACTTGCTGATGGCCTGCTTCAAGGTTTTGTGTTCCGATAGACTCACATGAAGTGTGAAGCAAAGAAAAAGCCGGTAATACAGGCCCAAAAGCAGAAGGTCATTGAATGCCTCCAATTATGCAGCTAGGTCACTTTTCTATGATACATCCTTGTCCTGAGCACATTGCCAGCATCAATATATAATATCGGAGTGTCTTGCATTTATTACAGCAAATTCTCTTTGGATGCTTCATTTGAAAAGTGCCCCAGACAGTGTTTTCAAGGGAATGGGGTGGATCTACTAAAGAAGGCTGTTCGTTTAGCAAAATATGTAATAACTGTGCAAATGTTAGTAAACAGATGTTTACAAATATTTTCACTTTGACAACCGAGTGTAAATTCCCACTGCACGTGTTTAGGTATTCAGAGTAAACACAGCTTCTCTTTATTTACTAACATTCACTTGGCAAAGTATATGTTGTACCCTTTGCTAACCACTTGCCCTCCAGAGGATTTACCCCCCTTCCTGACCAGGCCATTTTTTTGGCACTGCATTACTTTAACTGACAATTGCGCGGTCATGCAATGCTGCACCCATATTAAATTTACGTCCTTTTTTTCCCACAAATAGAACCTTCTTTTGGTGGTATTTGATCGCCTGTGCATTTTAAATTTTTGCACTATAAAAAAAAGACTGACAATTTTGAGAAAAAAACATCATTTGTGACTTTTTGCTATTAAACATGTCCAGCAAAAAAATGAAAAAAATAAAATGTCATCATAAATTTAGGCCAAAATGTATTCTGCTACATGTCTTTGCTAAAAAAAAAAAGTGTAAATTATTTGGTTTACATGAAAGTTATAGCGTTCACAAATGGCGGTATATACACTGGAATTTTATTTTATTTTTTTACTAGTAATGGCGGCGATCAGCAAATTATAGCTGGCATTCTGACACTGGGGGGAACTGACTTGGTGTCGCTGACATCCCCAGTGACACCATTACAGTGATCAGTGCAAATAAAAAGCACTGACACTGTACTAATGGCACTGGGCAGGAATGGGTTAACACGTGGGGCGATCAAAGGGTTAACTGTGTTCTGTTTTACTGTGTGCTGTGTTAGTGCTTTCAACTGTAAGCACACTGCTTTGTATGGCTCTGCTATGCAGAGCCATGCAAAACAGTGTGCAGGAGCTGACAGGAGAGAACTGTATTGTTTTCATACAGCTCTCTCCCTCTGTCCATAATGCTCTGCGATCACCGGGTGCTGGCGAGTAATCACCAGCCGGCATCTAATGACTGACAGCTGAGGTCGCGGATAGTGGCGCGGGTAGGGCACGTGTGCGGATCGCACGTGCCCCATACCCGGAAATGCAAAATCACGCATCAATATGTGATTTTGCGCACACCTGCCGCCCTGTAGCAGTATATCTGATATAGGGTGGCGGGAAAGCAGATACATTTGCACATGTTAGTAAACAGATATTTACAAATATTTTCACTTTGATAACGGGGTCATGTGTAAATTCCCACTGCACGTGTTTAGGTATTCAGAGTGAACACAGCTTCTCTTTATTTACTAACATTCACTTATTGGTGAAGTATATGTACCCTTTGCTAATTGCACATTCATTTTGCTAAGTGAACAGTCTCTATTCCCTTAGGGCCAGTTCACACTAGAACGCAGGTGCGATGTGCAGTGCATGTCAGTATTAAGCTCTGGTTCACACCGAACGGAACTTTGTAATCATGCTACTTCACTTGAAGTAGCACAATTTCAAAGCCACAGATCAGTGCGATTTGTACCTCCGATTTCACTGTGACTTGCAACTTCATGTAATAGAATTCAATGCAAGTCAGAATGAAACTGGAAAAAAAAGTTGTGCAGGGACTTTTTTTAAATCACGCTACTTCAAATTTCCCTGATTAAGATAGAGCCATAGAAATACATTAGATGCAACTTCAGGTGCAATTTGTAAATCTCATGTTGCACTTGAAGTCATGCTGGTGTGAACCAGGGCGAAGGCTGCGTTCACACCAATGCGTTTTTTAGTGCTTTTTGCAGAAACACACTATAGTCCATTTAACATGGTTTCCTATGGAACATGTTCCCATCTATGCTCTCTTGAGCTGCTACGTTTTTGGAAAGGGTCGGGGACTTTTTTAAAAACAAAAAGCAGTGTTTTTGCTACAATGGAGTTCAATGGAGAATCTGCCTAAATGCATGGTAGTGCGCTTTTGCCGCAATTTTGCCATGCTTTTGCCATGTTTTGCATTTTTATTCTGCCCAGCAAAAAAAAAACATTCCTTTTAAACAAATAAGAAAAGCTGAACAAAATGCAAATTGCGGCAAAAACGCATGTAGAAAATGTAAAACTAACTGCGAAAAGCACTGCAAAGCAGACAAAAAGCAAACTGCATAGGTGGGAATGGAGTCTAAAAGAGAAGTATGTGATAACTGAAAAACCCCCCCAAAATTATACTCACCTAGGTGGATGCAGCATCAGTCCCCTGCTGACTCCAGACCGATCACTGAGTGATCAAACACTGCTGATCACTCAGCTCTCAGTCTTCAGGCTGCATAGAGCTGTGCCCCTCCAGTGCTCACTGAAGTGCTGGGCTGTGCAGGGGGTGGGAGCGGACCGCTGAGAGGCTGAGTCAGCTGCTGGTCCAGGCATCTGGGTGGATCTTGACTGTAAAGTCAGGATCTTTCCCAAGCCTGGTCTGGCGATGTGACATCAGCTGTCAGTGGGCTTTAGCCTGCTGTTGGCTGAAAACAGGTCTTAGGCATGCAGAACGGACTGCACTCCTGTATTCCATAGAAATACAGCCATAAAATCTTTGGCTGTACTTCCCTTTAAGTTAATGACACCCAAGATGCAGATCGCAAATGCAGTGCGTTTGCCCGAAATGGATCCCATGGTGCAGAAGTACCGTGCAATGTGGTTGTAGTGCGTTTCCAAAAGTAAGGCATGCATTACCCTTGGCGCAGTGCAGTTCAGAATGAATAGGCTGAAATCACACCGCACAGAACTGCATGTGAATCACACAGGAATGCACAGCATGAACCTATTCAATTCCTGGCATGAACTGGCCCTTAGCCTGCTGTTACAAAGTAATAGTAATTTGCTGAGTAGTAACCTGCACTGGCCAGAGCAATACTTACAGTGGAGCTCCACCCAAAAGGGAAAGTTTCGCTTTAAGGCTACCTCCCCCCCTCCTCTTATCAAAATGCCCCTTTTTTGGGAGCGGAGGGGTGCCAGGTTCCTGATTTTGACCGGTATCCACTCCCACTTCTGCTCCAACCACCTAGGCGATCAGAAGTGGAAGTTTTCCTCCCCCCTCCCCACAGTCTTCTGGGACACGTGACAGGTTCCACAAGACTGCATGCCCAGTGAGCGCCCAGCTGTGAAGCGACAAGCCCACAGTTAATATGCCAGCCGCGGGGACAGAAGACCGAGGAAAAGAATGACTTGGGTGAGCAACACTCTGAATTCTGGGACAGGTAAGTGTCTATTTATTAAAAGTCATCAGCTACAGTTTTTCTAGCTGCTGACTTTTAAGCGATTTCCCGTCGCCCTATAGCAGAAATACTGCTACAGGGCGGCAGCACTGCGCGAAATCAAGTATATATACCCGTGATTTGCATTTCCAGGTAGGGGGCGCACTGCCATTGTGGCTAGGGGCGTCAATCACCCGGTCCCGGCCGGAGATTGTTGGGGAAAGCTGAGAAGGGAGAGACCTGTGTGTGACCAACACAGGTCTCTCTCTTGTCAGCATAGACATGCTATTTTGTATTTCTCTGCACAGCAGAGAGATACAAAGCAGCATATCTCCCTAGTAAAACACACACAGCTATCCCATTGCCACAGATGTGAACCCCTTCCTGCCCAGTGTCATTAGTTCAGTGTCAGTGCTTTTTATTAGCACTGATCACTGTATTAGTATTACTCAGGATGTCAGTGGCAGTTAGTCAGTTCCCACCCAGTGTCAGAATGCCCGCTGCAGTCCCGCTATAGGTCTCTGGGTTTACTAGGTTTACTAGTATAAAAAAACAAAAACAATTCCAGTATATATATGTATATATTTATGTGTATATATGTATATATATATATATTATATATGTGTATGTATATATATATATATAACCATTTGTAGACGCTATAACTTTCACGTAAACCAATTAATTTATTTAATAAGTATTGGGATTTTTATTTAGCAAAGACATGTAGCAGAATACATTTTGGTCTAAATTTATGATGAATTTTTATTTTTTTTATTTTTTTATTGGATATGTTCTATAGCAAAAAGTCAAAAATATAGTTTTTTTTCAAATTTGTCTTTTTTTTTGTTTATAGTGCAAAAAATAAGGTGCTCAAATACAACCAAAATAAAGCTCTATTTGTGGAAAAACAATTACATAAATTTAATTTTTGTACAGCGTTGCATGACCACGCAATTGTCAGTTAAAGTAACTTTAGCGTGTATTGCAAAAAATTGCCTTGTCAGGAAGGGGGGTAAATCCTCTGGAGGGCCAGTGGTTAAAGTCAGGATCTTTTCTCAGGCTAGACCTTCTGAGTGATGTCAGCCGAGAACGGGTCACAGGAGTGCAGAATGAAGTGCGCTCCTGTGATACACAGAAGTACAGCCACAAGAGCTTAAAAAATGTCCTGGGGGTAAATCCTCTGGAGGACAAGTGGAACACAAAAATGACTGGAGCTCCTTTTTAAGCTGGCTATAACCGGAGATAGTTTCAGCCAGTTCCTGATACTGACCGAAATATGCTCAGTGGGTGGCCCTCAGTCAGCTTCCCCCTGCCTGTCATCCCTTGATTGCAAATTGAAGATGCCAGGTGAAAAATTGTCAGCTGAACATCAGTTGCATCCAATCAGATCAGGTATTCTGACAGCAAGTACAGTATCCACAACAGTAGATTTATCCATCAATGCTGTGTAGCGTGGGTGGGTGAATCTGTTAGATTTTTTTCTGTTCAGTCTGCAGGGTAAACAAAAATAATGATATGTGTATGGGCAGCTTAACTTAGGTTAACCTCCCTGGCGGTATGATTATTTCAGATTTTTGGTGCTGATAGCGGTACCATTATTTTGCATGGAAATAAGTAGTTTTTTTATTGTCGGCTGTAATATTTAGGAATAACTCACTGAAATCTGTCCGAACAAGAGTCTATTAAACATCCCGGGTATGATAAAATTTGAAACACGAAATCATAAATTATAATTTAATAAATAATCATAAAAAATAATAATATAATAATAATACATTTAATTCATGAATATAATCAAACCAAAAACACTGAAATTTGAAATAGAGCGCCAAGTTTGCA
Source organism: Staurois parvus (assembly GCF_062004578.1). Classification (NCBI taxonomy): domain Eukaryota; kingdom Metazoa; phylum Chordata; class Amphibia; order Anura; family Ranidae; genus Staurois; species Staurois parvus. Next base: position 5,269,039 of record NW_028318022.1, on the reverse strand, counting down.
CATCACTGAGCAAAGTCGCAGAATTGTTTTCAGTGTCTGATGACGAATTTCCCCACAAATCATTATCACTCAATTCTGCAAGTGGTTCTAATTTACTATTGCTATTCTCTAGCTGATCTAAACCCGCTTTTGACCTAAAAGGACACTTTTTGGACGCCATGGACTTTTCTAAGTTTCCAGGCAGAAAGAACAGTCAAAATGCAGACAGGGCACAGGACAAAGCACTAGGGACAATATGTATGTGAAATGGTTTGAAACAGCAATGTTTTACTATGTAAAATTCGTTTTGAAAAAAATGATATTTTTTTTAAATTTTCAAATTTCCTGCCGCCGGCGGCGCTCATACATCCCGACGTCACAGGGACCGGAACACAGAAGCCGGATGCCGCCATCAGCCGGAGGAGATGGCCGGGGACGCTGCAGGGGACACATCGTGGGAGCGAAGGACAAGGTAAGCTCTGCAGGGACTCCCTATGCAGCGCCGCATGGTAAGCCCGAGTGTAGCTCGGGGTTACCGCTTTTGGTACAGAAACTTTACCCCGAGCTACACTCGGAAATACCGCTAGGGAGGTTAAAAACCTTCTGACCAATTTCTGACCTTCTGACTTTCTCACTAATTTGTTTCTGACCAATTTACTTTAGATTTACCTTCAACTATGTAGTGCAAGGGCTTGTCTAATTAGATACAATTGAAAGTGTTGTTTAGGTTTGACCTCATATTATATGATTTATGGTAAATCTAAAGAAAAATTCTCAAGAAAATTGTATAATGTATGGCCAGCCTTAGTTCCTCGACCTATGAAGCTTTCCCGGACCTATTAAATTTTCTGCTAAAGCTTTAGAGATGATTTCTCAGCACATGACAGCCTAATTAATACCATAATGAAAAGAAATGTCCAATTTTTTTGTTATAATCTGATTTTCAGCACCATGATGGCCTGATGATTGTATTGTATGTCAGATTAGCTTTGACGCCAGTAACTACGATAACTGTTCCAGCTGTACTTGTAATAATGTAGTATAATTTAATAGTAAATTGTAATATAATGGTAACAATGTTTAAAATGCTTAAAAAGGAACACTGCTAAATAAATTCTGTACACCTTAAAAGTTTTAACAGCTTGAGCAGAAATAAAGTTAGTTCTCGGAAGTAGAGTAAAGGCCACTGGAATGACGTTTCATTGGACCTTACAGTGGTAATCACCCGATTAGTTTCACTTTATTAGGATGTGAGTGTAGTAAGTGTGAGTTTTTCTTTGGACAAGAGAACATTGTTAGGGAATGCACATTTAGAAGTGAGGAACTCTCATTTCCATGGTAATGGGATACCTCTTCAACAACTGACACAGGCTCTTCTTGCAGTAGCTGTCATGCCACCAAGCTGGGGGAGGGTTACCATGGAAACCACAGAGCTTTGAAATGATGAGTTTAAAGTACAGTATAATGGGATCCCAGTAAATATAACGCATTTAGAGGCCTATTTATAGAGGTCATCGCTCTCCATCTTGCAATCCTATGCTATATATCATTGCTAAACTTCACTGCTTTTTCTCTGTTGTATATTAGGTAGGTAGATGGGTCATAATAATAGAATAAAACTGACAATATGTTAGGAAGATGAAAAAAAAAAGAGAATTATGCCGTTATGTTGACGAATGTTGTTTCTCCTGTTTCCTTTATTAAAAACAAAGACTAGGTTTAGAGAGATATTGAAATTGCACAGGGAAGCCTTTTATGAATAAATTAATAATTACATTGAAAATAATTATTTTTCAATGTAATTGATTTACATTTAATTTTCAATGGGATAAAAATAAAAAAAATATTTTTTTCTCTGCTACAAAAATAATTAGTATTGAAAGGCAAATACATTTTTTTTTTTTATGGATAACACTGCTCATAGGAATATAACTTTCCCAACTTATAAGTCCATATGTGGAGGTTCTCCGCCCTACTTCTATCCAGTTTTCATAAAACAACCCCACTGGACTTTTCTGCAAATACAAGCACTCTGTAAGTTCTCTTTTCAGTATGAAAACTCTTAATTCCAGAACTTTAAGAGTATATCCTGCCTGCTAGGAACATCCATTCGCAACCATTTTACCCCAGAGGAACATTTGAAATAATGTTAAGGCCTCTGGGAACCCCAGCTAAAATTAAATAGTTGGGGTCAGTGGAAAGCATGTCCTATACATTTACGGGAAGAATACTCCTTACATTGGTGGTCAGTGGGAACAATACTCCTTACATTGAATGCTCCTTACATTGGTGGTCAGTGAGAAGAATGTTCCTTACATTGGTGATCAGTGGAAAGAACACCTGTTACGTTGGTGATCAATGGGAGAATGCCTCTTACATTGGTAATCCGTAGGAAGAATGCTTCTTACATTGGTGATCAGTGGAAAGAATGCTTCTTACGTTGGAGGTCAGTAGGAAGAATGTCTATTACATCGGTGATCAGTGGGAGAATGCCTCTAACATTGATGATCAGTGGAAAGAGTGCTCTTTACGTTGGAGGTCAGTGGGAAGAATGTCCCTTATATTAGGGGTCAGTGGGAAGAATGTCCCTTACATTGGTGGTTAGTGGAAAGAATGCTCCTTACATTGGTGATCTGCTCTCCATATAGTGGAGATCACAATGCCACCTTTAGTTAAAAATATCATTGGTGTCATGCTACTTGCTCCCCCAAGTGGTTTTAGACCTGGAACTATGTGAGATCCATCAGATAGGTGATAGGGGGTCAGTCAACTACAGCTCAAGGAACCCTTAGCAACTCCTGGAGGAACCCTAGGATTCCATTATACCCCCGTAGGGAATGGCTGGCTTAGAACGTAATATGCTAACAACAGAATCAATTTACCTTGATGAACTAAAGTGTAAATTAAATGATGCTTTGAAACTGCCCTCATATGTACCCCCTCCAAACAACCTCCTTTCCCGGTATAGGTACTTATGTACAAACTGCCTAGGTTGCAGGGTGATGGATGACTCACCTATTAATATTTTGGACACTTGGGCAAGTGTAGTAGAAGTTGTGCTGCCATGATGGACCATGGACATGTCACAAAAGCAGGAACATCATGGTAAATAATGGCTTTAGTAAGTACTTCTATAAGGAAATAGGAGGAGGGGCACAAATGGGTGGGGGATGATTATCAATTCCGTTGCTCTGGAATAAAACTATTTAAATGAACAGATACAGTATGTGAGTGTTGAATTTCCTGATTCATGTTTTCAGTACAAGATGTGTCCTACAGCACACTAATAAATTAAGAGTGTCATACTACGTAATACATTGTATTTTGCTCTAATTCCACCACTGGATTTGACAATAAAGATACACTTTGTACAGTTATAATACCTCTTGATATTTCATGAAGGGGCCAAACTCTTGGCCTACAAACTTTGCGAGCTTTCCCAAGTTTTATAGATTCTGCTTCAAAATGCTATACCGATATGCAGATGCAATGCCAATTCATAAACACAAGACCTCCCTTGGGTTCCACACCCAATTCTGAAGTCAGGTGGAAAGAACAAACAAATGAGAGTGCAGGGCATTTGGTGCTACCTGCCACGGATCTTCACTTACCTGCTTATATTTAGATTCTGTGCAATCTTCAGTTATCATAGATTAGAAGCAGGTAGTGCCACCAATATATATAGTATACTGTCAGCATGCTTGTCTGACATTTGCAATCTTCTTAAAAAAAATCTAGCATTTAACTGCAACTCTGAAATTTTTTTAGCTAGACTGTGTCCTGTGTGACCATTCCATATATTCAAACCTGGAAATCCCAGATTTAAAATACATAGGGAGAGTCATTTACAAACTCATAAAGCAGAGGTACAAGATTCTAGTTTGGAAGTATTGGGACTTATCATTGACTATTTCGGATTGATTTACTAAAGCCAAATAGGCTGCTCACTTTGCAAGGGAATTTTTCCTTAGCTTAGTAAACATGGTGAAAATTCACTTTATATAGAATACCTAATCATATGCAAGAAAAAAAACACATTATTTTTGCTTTCACATGATTGGATAACAATTACGTCTCCCTATTCACTAAGCTAAGGGAACATTCCCTAACAAAGTAAGCTGCCTATTTGCTTTTAGTAAATCAACCCCTTTAAGTGATTACTGAGCCCTCACACTGTTTGGTGGCCCAAAAGTTAATAGACCTCTCTACTTCTGCGCATCAAAACCTGCTAAAGCACACAGTGAGCAAACCCGCCATATGCATCTTGCACAATGTTATTGGTAGGGCCATAGTTAGACCTTGGGGAGCTTAGGGCACTTCAGATTCGAGGGGTCCTCATACACAGAGTTGGTTTACATTCTCAATGACAATCATACATTTTTAAAATGCATGACACAACATCATTCTGAGGTCACACATACACACACTTGCAGTCATAGGCCACGTTCCTTAAAGCGGTTCTCCATCCCCCAGTAAAAAAATTAAATCGACAGCTACAAAAAAATGTAGCTGCTGACTTTTAAAAACAGCCACTCATCTGTCCCATGATCCAGCAATGTGCTCATCCCAGCGGTTCTTTCCTGCAGTGTCCTGTCCCAGGAGCCAGCATCTTATCTGTGAGACAGCATGCAGCTTAACATCCAGATGCCCTTTTTCCCATGCACAAGTAGCGCTGCACATTGTGAATGGTTTGGCAGTCTTCTGGAACCTGCCACTTGTCCCAGAAGACTGTGGGGAGCAAGGAGGGAGAAAAACGTATACCTCCGATCGCCTAGGCGGTTAAAGCAGAAGTAGGAGTGGGTACCCACCAAAATTGGGTATCCGCTCCCCCCTGCTCCCCAAAAGCTGCCATTTCTTTACCAGGAGAAGGGATCAGGCCTTAACCTCTTCATGCTGAGCATACGCAAATATGCGGCCTCTCAGTGGCTGGACCTTGACGCTGAGCGACCTCATATTTGCGTACCATTTGTAAACAAAAGTGCTGAGAGCATGTGCCCTGCGCGCTGCCAGCACACGTGTTGGCCTCCCATGGAAAGGTCCCGGTCTCTCCATGTGATCGGGACCTTTCCGATCATGTGACTGCCGTGACAGCCAATGATGACGGTCACATGACCTTAAACCCTGCCCCGCCTCCTGGCGTCAGAAACCCCTTAAAGGGCTGCGAGACGCATGAGTGAAGGGTTTAAAGCAGAACTTCCCCTTTTGGGTAGAGCTCAACTTTAAGAGTGTAAGTGCTTTATGTGTGGTTTGCTTGAGCTGCCGAAATTCATTTTTATATAATACAATATACCAGTCCAGAGTAAAACCTTTTACAGATGATGGCAGGCAAAATATTACTTCCCAAGATACATTTATTAAAAGAAAGTATTTTCATTATTATATATTTCATAATATTTTATTAATATATATGTTATTATTTTATAAAATTATTATATTGTTTTATATTATTTTTGCATAGGGGGGGTCCCTCCTGTCAAGGGGGCCCAGGGCAGTTGCCCCCTTTGTCCCCTTATAAATCTGGCACTGGCTATTGGTCTACTAAGAACCCCCTAAATAAGTTGTGAATGTTTATTTAGTCTGAACATAGTATTGACTTAATTGGAGACTACTAGATGTGTTTTAGAATCAAGTGTTAGTCTGAGTAGTCATTCTGTTTGCCCGATACTGGGAGAAAAAAACTCTAATTACCTGTCATTGCAATTATATTATATTTTATAATGGAACAATAGGCATGCTGCAGTAGGCAGCTGGGAAAACCCTTGCACTTGCAGTACTTGTTATAAAAATGATTATCAGTACAGCTTATGACTAACTGGAATAAATATACTTCTTGCGTTTTACTCAGCGGGGACTGTTAAAAGCCCAGCTATAGATTACAGGGCACTGGGTTGACAGTCATCCTGCCAGTACCATCTGATTCATGCAGGTAGAAATATGTAATATGATGATTTATACCCATGAAGCTTGAGTAAGGAAACCTGTGATTTGCACATAACATAAGCACTGCTGCATTTACAGGATTAGCCCTAACTGTAAAAGATATATATAAAATCACATATAATGGAATGTAAAGAAAACAGATGCTTGATATGTAAGAATTATATTGAAACATATGTTTAAAATGTTAAAGTTGTTTTTGTTTGAGCGTGTGAATGAGTAGGAGGTTTACGTAAGAGATAAGAGCAATGTTAACATATTTTTTCTATGCTCTGTGTGACATTGCTAGAGTGACATATTTCCTTTTATCTAAGCCTAAGTATGTCTTTAGAAAATGTATTTTGTTCTATATCAAAAGAAGAACTGCTCTTCAAATGTGTTTACATTTTTAGTTAACAATGTAGCCCATATAGTTACGTAGTTAGTCTGGCTGAAAAAAGACAAAAGTCTATCCAGTTCAACCATTAAAAAAAAAAAAGTTATAATCCTACAGCCACAGTTGATCCAGAGGAAAGCAAAAAAAACCCCCAGCAAAGCATGATCCAATTTGCTCCTGCAGGGAAAAAAAAATCATTCCTGATCCCCCGAGAGGCAATTGGATATTCCCTGGATCAACTTTACCTATAAATGTTAGTATCCAGTTATATTCTGTGTATCAAAGAATCCAGGCCTTTTTTGAAGAAATCCACTGAGCTGGCCAGAACCAACTCTTGATTCTATTCCACATTTTCACAGCTCTCACTGTGAAGAAACCTTTCTGTGTTTGGAGATTAAATTTCTTTTCCTCCAGACGTAAAGAGTGCCCCCTTGTCCTATGTGTTGACCTCAAGATGAATAACTCTACACCGAGTTCACTATATGAACCACTGATGTATTTATACATGTTGATCATATCCCCCCTTAATCTCCTCTTCTCAAGAGAGAATAAATTCAGTTCCTCTAATCTTTCCTCATAGCTGATCTCCTCCATGCCTCTTATCAGTTTGGTTGCCCTTCTCTGTACGTTCTTCAGTTATTTATTTATTTCAGGTACTTATATAGCGTCGTCAATTTACGCAGCACTTTACATATATAGTTCTCCATTAGTGAATGGACAGGAGCTGTAGGCTTCCTATTTACATTATATCTGGAGCACATCAATGTAATACTTACCACCCCATACATTCCAATGGGTTGATATCAGTTCTCCATGTTTCTTTCTGTTTAAATACATTTTTATAAAAGGTTTACAGAATTGTAGCATTATAAAAACCCATGAGCATATGACATCATATCAAGTTGGACAGTACATCGCCAAAAAATTAAGACATACAGCCATAGATCCACTCACAAACTTTATAACTTAGGTATGAGAATATTGCTAAGACATAAATGCTTAACCCAGCTTGGATAGCAAAGGTCCTCTTTGTTTTCAAAAACAAGGAATTTGTGGGGGGAAGTAGTCACATTGTAGGAAGTTGAACTGTGTCCAACACCTCATTTGACCTATATAGTGTGTCTGAGATTGTGAGCCCATGAATCAAGGGTTATGAAGAAGAGCGGATCGAGAAGTAGGAAGGCCAATGCGTTGAGAAAAAGAAGTGAAAGAAGAGAGAAAAAGAAAAAAAAGGAGAATCAGATAGGAATAATCAGTAGTGGGGGTTTCAATGGTGGGGATTTGGAGAGGAACCAGGAGGAACAATTCCATGCCAGCGTTCAACCCAACTGTGGTATTGATGCCTCTCCCTGTTTCTGCATGTCTTGTACTCTGGATGTTCTGAGGCTTTCAGAGTAAAAGCTATAAAAGCAAATAGTCCCATGGCAAGTCCAGCAACTGGGATGGCTCTTGTGCTGTATTCTATGTTTATGTGGATGTTGTCTGCTCAGCTACAAACAATTTTAGGTAAAATTAGAAATTCCACACTTGGATATTTTAGCAGGGTAGCACAACTTCATTTCCATTGTTCTATTGTATTTACAAACCTGTCTGTTATACAGTGTGTACTTTTTTACCATCAACGTTCTCTGTTCTCAGTCTGGCACTGATTGCAAGTGTGCTTATCTAAAAGAATCTCACTTTGCTGCGTCACCCGCCCTACAGAACTGCTATGTCAGTAGGCTTTCTGTCCCTTCACAATGACTTGTAAAATCGACTTCTTCTTTATAATATAAATCACCAGCAGCCAGTGAGACAGCCGAAGAACAAAAACCCTCTCACTAGTTAAATCTACAGGAAGTTCCAGCCCTCTACACCACAGCTTTCTTATCTGTTGTAGCTGCTGAAAAACATTCACATGTGTCAAATACAACACACTACTCTGTATAGAAAACAAAAAACACCATTTACCAAAATGTTCTAAAATCACAAAATCTAAAACTTTATTCTTAATGAAATACTAGGTAACCTTCTATTGGTTTCAGCCTAAACCAATAAATGGTTCTAAAATTTTTTTTTATTTATTTTTTTGCTGAACTGCAATTTTCAATGGGATGAATGTGCCACAACTGCAAGCCACGTTTTTGGTTTGTGGTTGTGGCACAGACCCATTGACGAGAATGTACTGTCTGTCAACTTGGCATGCTGTGTTAAATTTGTCTTGGCTGTGATGCCAACCATGGTGAACAGCCCCCTCTGGCTGTATTGTAAACTTTAGGTGTGTAGTAAAACCATGGCTCAACTGCTTGCTTTTTTCATCCCCTGGCCACCTGTGAGAGAAAGGCCTTAAAGTAGAAGTATGCTCAAAACTGTTTTTCATTTTGGATAGCATAAGGGAGGGCAATAACCATTGTGAGTTTTTTTTTTTTTTTTGCCATAGCTGTGTACCATTGGGGAGATTTACATTTGCTTCCTGTCCCATACTCAAAACTAGAAGTGAGAGGAAATATCTTCAAAGTGATGCAATCCCGGAGTGTCCCCAGGGACATCAGAACTAGAGTCCTCATTGGAAGATTTCCCCTCTATTACTTTTCTGGGGACAACCCAAAATTTGGGATGTTCTTTTACTCTCAATGATAAATGTGAATAGGAAAACTAGACGGGGTGAATCTCCTTATCAGGAACACAGACAGCAATAAAACCTGACAGGTTTCCTAAATCACAAGTTTTGCTTTTAGTTATACTTTGATCTATTACTTTCTATTACTTCTCCTCTCTATCCAAACAGGAAAAAAAAATAGCTGGAGTTGGGTATATCATTTATTTATAGTTTTTCATTATTTATTTATTTTTTGTTTATCATTTATGTGCAATTTCTCATTTATTATATGTCTATTTATTTATTTTATTATTTAACCTTTATTTATTATTTATGGATCATTTCTCATTATCATTTATTTATTCATATATCTATGTATTTATTTATTAGTTATCATTTTTTTTTTTATCATGTATGTATCATTTCTCTTTCTCATTTGTTATTTTTGTATAATTTTTCATTTATTTATTTATTCATGTATTTATTTATATTCCTTTACTTATTCATTATTTATTTATCATTTATGGATCATTTCTCATTATCATTTATTTATTCATATATCTATGTATTTATTTATTAGTTATCATTTTTTTTTTATCATGTATGTATCATTTCTCTTTCTCATTTATTATTTTTGTATAATTTTTCATTTATTTATTTATTCATGTATTTATTTATAATCATTTACTTATTCATTATTTATTTATCATTTATGTATCATTTCTCATTATCATTTGAAAATTTGTGTATCTATTTCTTAATACTCGTTTATTTTTTTTTTTATCATTTATGTATCATGTCTCATGATCATTTCTCATTTTTCTGTCCACATCATTTATTTGGCTTGTAATCAAAATGAACTGGAAGCATTCCACAAAATAGATGCCACCAATGTAGGGCTAATTTTCAGAAGATGTACAGGCACAGCATGGTATAAATATTGTGTATTCATACCTTATAAATGGTCAGAACATGGAAGGTTAGCCAGATGAGCGTCCTTTTCACATGTATAACCTGATCATTGTAATCCTTTATCCTCAGAACTAGCCTGACCTTCTGATAGAATAATAGAGCCAGAAACTGGAAGTACCATCTCTCTAGTTTGCATTTCCAATGTAATGGAGTTGTTTTTTCACTTGTTTCCTGTGCTATTGTGCGGCTTTAACAAAATGACTGTTATTCAGTGTAGGTGGGCAATGAACAGAGGCTCTCTGTCTCCACTGAAGAAGTGGGCAATTCTGCCTGCAACCAAGCTATCAGTGATTGAGGAGATCTGTGTTCTTCTCTGTAGGGAACTGGAAAGGTTAACTTACTTGCATATTTTATTGTTCCATTCCAAATTTCATTTGTTAGTACTAGACAGGAATTTTAACTGTAAATCCTTTCAACAACAGCAGACAGGTTGACTGTAGAATCTGAATGCCATGCTCCAACAAAAAGCGTGACACAGTCTATTATGCGGATTTTCATTATTGGCTGTTTATTATGACTTGTTTATTCCACCTAATAAATGAGAGGTAAAAGACACTTCATCATCTCTGCTGTAACTCTGCTGCAGCTCCAGCTATTGTTTATTCACTTATTATTTTCTGGCCTGCTAGAAATATATCTGCTCTGTAAAACGTCAGTTTTAACTTGGAAATGAGGGTGATAGATAAGACAGAGCCATACACCCACATTCAGTAAAGATTATAAATTGGTATTTATTATTTTAAAACAAAATCAGAAATGGTGTCGCACTCCACTAACAATTGCAAAAATGTAAATAAATAAATAAATATTAAATGAATAGAATTATATTGTACAATGCTGAGCAAACCTTTTGGCGCTATATAAATACTATATAATAATAATTTATTCACATATTTGCAATTGGTAAGCTCCAAGGATCAGGGCCCTCTTTTCCCTCTTGTATTGAACTGTATTGTTGCTGTATTGTCTCCCGTTATATTGTAAAGCGCTGCGCAAACTGTTGGCGCTATATAAATCCTATATAATAATAATAATAATTGGTAGCGGAGCACGACACCATTTCTGATTTTTTTTTTATTCTCTATGACACAATGGTATGAGTATGTGTAGAGTGTAAGCAAACCACTAATTTTCACTGTTTTTTTTTATACAATTTTAATTATAATTTTACTTTCACTATTGTATTGATTTTACCACAGTTTTATTATTAATAATATCTAAATATTATTAGCACTTAGCATACACCATAGTAGCTCACAAGACCCCACACTTTGGTATTTATTATTTTCTTTCTTTCTTTTTTAGTTCTGGTCTCAAAAAAAAAAAGTCAGCAGCTGCAAATACTATAGCTGCTGACTTTTAAAGCAGAATTCTAGGCAAAAACGTTTGGCCAGAATTTTGCATGGGCATGGGTCAACTGCTTGTTTTTGTCTAGGGGTGATAACAGCAGAGATATACTTACCTAATCCATCCATCCTGCCGCTTCTGCCTCCCTGCACGCTGGTGGTCTTGTGAGTGGACTGTTTCTGACGTCATCACGTCCATAGACCAGCTCCGGGCGAAAAGGACGGCAGGAACAGTCCATCGCTGGACATGGAGGAGTGCCGTTTTTGGAAGGTTCGAAGGTCTGGGTAAGTATAGTATGGACAACACGAGCAGTTAACCCATGCAATGCAGGCACAGCCCCACTGAATGGGACAAAAAAAAAAATGTACATGGTTTTACATGATTTAATGTAAGGACACTTACATGTACATGGCGAGTCGATTTCCTTAGTCCGCTTCAGGTGCAGGTGCCAGCATCTTAACTAAGGGAAACCGGCAATGAAGCCTTTCGGCTTCACAGCCGGTTTCCTACTACGCATGAGCAAGAGGTGCTGCTCTTTGTGATTGGTCCCGCAGTGTTTTGGGACCTGTGATGTGCTCCATGTGCGAATTCAGCCGGCAGTGTGAGCAGGTACCTGTCAAAACCAGGTACCTGCTCCCCCCTCAAAAAAGTGCCAAATGTGACAGTAAAGGGGGGGAGGATGACAACAAACAGATATTCCCTTTTTGGGTGGCTTTCTGCTTTAATTTCTGGAAGGTTTTACCCCCTTCAGGACCAGACCATTTTTTGCTATTTGGCATGGCAAGATTTTAACTGGTAATTGTGTGGTCATGCAATGCTGCACCCAAATTAAATTTGTATTGTTTTTTTCACACAAATAGAGCTTTTTTTGGCGGTATTTGATCACCACTGGGGTTTTTACTTTTTATTTTATAAACTTTTTTTTTACTTTCTGATATAAAACATCAAATAAAAAAGTAATACAATCTAATTTCTTTATAAATCTAAGCCAATATGTATTCTGCTACATGCCTTTGGTAAAAAAAATCCCAGTAAGGATATATTAATTGGTTTGCTTGAAAGTTATATCAACAAATGATGGTGTATATACTGGAATTTCTATTTATTAATTTTTTTTTATACTGGTAATGGCGGTGATCAGCAACTTATAGTGGGACTGTGATAGTGCAGCGGGCAATCTGAAACTAACTGACACTTTGGGGGAACTGGCTAACTTATAATACCAGTGACACTAATACAACCATCAGTACTTAATAGTACTGATCACTCTATTAATGTCACTGGTGATGTCAGTGTCAGTTAGCCAGTACTAATGTACTAATGACACTGGCTGTAGAGGGGTTAACTTCTAGGGGCAATGAAAGGGTTAACTGTGTACCTAACAACTAGTAGTAGTGTGTGTTGCTTTTACTAAGCCATGTAACTGTTTTTACTCCCTGCTTTGCATGGAGAGAAGAGCAGCCACATCCCCCGCACTCTGTAGAGAGCCTTGTGTTGTTTACCAAAACAGGGCTCTGTTCTTTCATCTGCTCAGCCAATCAACGGGTCCCGACTATAGATCATTGGCCGAGACCCGCTGATCAGCTTGTGCTGTAGAGAATTAAGGCAAAGTCGTGGTAGCGCTTTTACACGTGCTTTTACCATGTTTAGCATTTTTCAGCAACCAAGAGAGCTTGGAATCTAAGGAAGCTTAAAGTGTTACTAAACCCAGGACCCAGCATTCACTATATCTGTTCTCCCACAGTACACAGAACATGGAAATGCAATTATTTTAGTAAATACAAGCTGCTAAATACATTTTATAATCAGCAGTTACAGCAATTTTGTGGCTTCTATCAGTATCCAGCCAAGCATATGTTAAAGCTTGTAGGATGAGTTTTTATTCTGCTCTAGAAGGATGCAGGACCCCTGACCTCTGTCTTGCACTCTCCCAAGAAAAGAAAAAACCTCTCTAGCAATACACACCAAACTGAGCATACGCAGAGTGACTCCACGTGATATGTCTTATCAAGAGATAGAAGGGGGTCACTGAAAGAAGGGGAGGATCAGAGAAGTCAGGATCAAACAGCGTTTTTATACAATGCAGAGGATTAACCCCTTAGGTTTCACAGTGAGTATAACAAGCATGCTTTATTGCATATACAGACTGGTTTTACTGTTGTGAGTTTAGTAGCTCTTTTAGTGTACATGTAGCCTAATACTGTTTTAACTTTATTTATGTATTTTTACCTGATATTTTATGTCTCTTTCTTCTGTCTATAAAACCTGCTCGAAATAAACAATTAATATAGGGTGCTTCCTTGACACTGTGTGTGTAGGGCATTGTGAGATGTCCATTGAGACATCCCAACAGTACCTGCATGCTGTCTCTTTCTAATCGAGACTCAATATATTCTCTCTGAGCTAGAGACAGGAAAGGGTTGTGTCTCTGCTGACACATTCAGTTTTTTGGTTGAAAGCTAAATAGGGGATAACATTGCAACCTCTTTACAACAGAAAAGTAAATAACTATAGATAACCTGCAGTCAACAGACTCTAGAGCGCCACCTGTGGACTATAACTGGTTCATATGAAACACCCACTATTTTTATTTTTACCTGACTACAAAGAAATACATATTTTTAAAATTATGTTTTTAGCCCAGAGCATAATAAAAAACATATGTACAGAAGAACTATACATTCCCTTTGAAGTAAATCACTAACACACTGTAAGGGTCATTTTACACATGACTGGTTTTCTAACTCTCTGCACCTGTTGTGATTATTGAGTATCGCTATTTATTTCGTTTATTTATTTCAGGTACTTATATAGTGTTGTCAGTTTACGCAATTTAAGGTCCCTAACTTACATTCATAAATACAGTATCTCCCAGAAGTGAGTACACCCCTCACATTTTTGTAAATATTTTATTCTATCTTTTCATGTGACAACACTGAAGAAATGACACTTTGCTACAATGTAAAGTAGTGAGTGTACAGCTTGTATAACAGTGTATATTTGCTGTCCCTTCGAAATAACTCAACACACAACCATTAATGTCTAACCGCTGGCAACAAAAGTGAGTACACCCCTAAGTGAAAATGTCCAAATTTGGCCCAAAGTTTCAATCTTTTGTGTGGCCACCATTATTTTCCAGCACTGCCTTAACCCTCTTGGGCATGGAGTTCACCAGAGCTTCACAGATTGCCACTGGAGTCCTCTTCCACTCCTCCATGATGACATCACGGAGCTCGTGGATGTTATTGACCTTGCGCTCCTCCACCTTCCGTTTCAGGATGCTCCACAGATGCTCAATAGGGTTTAGGTCTGGAGACATGCTTGGCCAGTCCATCACCTTTATCCTCAGCTTCTTTAGTAAGGCAGTGGTTGTCTTGGAGGTGTTTGGGGTCGTTATCATGTTGGAATACTGCCTTGCGTCCCAGTCTCCGAAGGGAGGGGATCATGCTCTGCTTCTGTATGTCACAGTACATGTTGGCATTCATGGTTCCCTCAATGAACTGTAGCTCCCCAGTGCTGGCAGCACTCATGCAGCCCCAGACCATGACACTCCCACCACCATGCTTGACTGTAGGCAAGACACACTTGTCTTTGTACTCCTCACCTGGTTGCCACCACACACGCTTGACACCATCTGAACCAAATCAGTTTATCTTGGTCTCATCAGACCACAGGACACGGTTCCAGTAATCCATGTCCTTAGTCTGCTTGTCTTCAGCAAACTGTTTGCGGGCTTTCTTGTGCCTCATCTTTAGAAGAGGCTTCCTTCTGGGACGACAGCCATGCAGATCAATTTGATGCAGTGTGTGGTATATGGTCTGAGCACTGACAGGCTGACCCCCCACCCCTTCAACCTCTGCAGCAATGCTGGCAGCACTCACACGTCTATTTCCCAAAGACAACCTCTATATATGACGCTGAGCACGTGCACTCAACTTCTTTGGTCGACCATGGCGAGGCCTGTTCTGAGTGGAACCTGTCCTTTTAAACCGCTGTATGGTCTTGGCCACTGTGCTGCAGCTCAGTTTCAGGGTCTTGCCAATCTTCTTATAGCCTAGGCCATCTTTATGTAGAGCAACAATTCTTTTTTTCAGATCCTCAGAGAGTTCTTTGTCATGAGGTGCCATGTTGAACTTCCAGTGACCAGTATGAGAGAGTAAGAGCGATAACACCAAATGTAACACACCTGCTCCCAATTCACACCTGAGACCTTGTAACACTAACGAGTCACATGACACAGGGGAGGGGAAATGGATAATTGGGCCCAGTTTGGACATTTTCACTTAGGGGTATACTCACCTTTGTTGCCAGTGGTCTAGACATTAATGGCTGTGTGTTGAGTTATTTTGAGGGGACAGCAAATTTACACTGTTATACAAGCTGTACACTCACTACTTTACATTGTAGCAAAGTGTCATTTCTTCAGTGTTGTCACATGAAAAGATATGATAAAATACTTCTGTGAGATACTGTATACATACTAGGGCCAGTTTAGACAGGATGCAATTAACCTACCAGTATGTTTTTGGAGTATAGGAGGAAACCGGAGTACCTGGAGGAAATGCATGCAGGCACAGGGAGAACATGCAAACTCCAGGCAGGTGGTGCCATGGCTGAGATTTGAACCAATGACCCTAGTACTGCCAGGCTGAAGTGCTAACCATTTAGCCACTGTGCTGCCCATTAAAGAATGATACCAATAGCACAGTGCCACAGTGGTTAACCGCTTAACATAAATATGTGGACAGCAATCCTTTAGCCAGGTTAAACTATTGCATGTTAACGTGTGCATTGCAAGACACCTAAACATTGTGCAACTTCCCCATACATCATGCGTCTTGATTAGAGATGAGCGAAGTATTCAAAAATTCGATTCGACTGATTCGGCGAATTCGTGGAAAAATTTCGATTCGAGTCGAATATATTCGCTGTGAATTTAACTTAAAAAAGGGTGTTTCTAGGCTTCAGAGAGACTTAATATTAGTGCTGAACACTGTACCTTTAATTTAAATGCCCTTGGAGTCTGCTGGGGAAGAGAAATAATACTGTCAGGCAGTATGACATGCAGATGAGTGCCGTCGATCTTAGAATCACCGCACACTTCACTCATTTGGCCAGTCACGGGGCCAAAACCAGAGTGTGGAGCCACAGTGTGGCGGTGGAGGCAGCAGCAATGGGAGGCCATACAGCACCCTATGACAAAAATGGAAACCACCAGCAGTGTGAGGAGACCTGAAAGTGGCACATGGCAGAGTGTGGCGATAGAGACAGCAGCAATGGGAGGCCGTACAGGGACCCATGACACACTCTGGACCTGGCAGCAGCATGAGGAGGCGGTACAGGGGCCCATGGCAGATTACGGGCCTGGCAGCAGCATGAGGAGTCGGTACGGGGGCCCATGGCAGATTACAGGCCTGGCAGCAGCAATGGGAGGCCGTACAGGGACCCATGACACAATCTGGACCTGGCAGCAGCATGGGGAGGCGGTACAGGGGCCCATGACAGATTACGGGCCTGGCAGCAGCATTTGGAGTCGGTACGGGGGCCCATGACACACTCTGGACCTGGCAGCAGCATGAGGAGGCGGTACAGGGGCGCATGACAGATTACGAGCCTGGCAGCAGCAACTTGGACAGGAGGACGTTCAGTTTCTGCACCGTCTGGTGCGTGCTCGCAAACTGTTGTCTCTTGGAAACGGATTCCAAGAAAGACTGCTGACGGAATCCGTGAAGAGGAGTAGCAGGAGAAGGAGCATCTGAACGAGCGGAATATGCCAACAAGCGACAACAGGGGCCCATGACAGATTACGGGCCTGGCAGCAGCATGAGGAGTCGGTACGGGGGCCCATGGCAGATTAGGGGCCTGGCAGCAGCTATGGGAGGCCCGTAATCTGCCAGCACCCTATGACAAAAAATGGAACCCACCAGCAGTGTGAGGAGACCTGAAAGTGGCACATGGCAGAGTGTGGCGATGGAGACAGCAGCAATGGGAGGCCGTACAGGGACCCATGAGAGACTCTGGACCTGGCAGCAGCATGAGGAGGCGGTATAGGGGCCCATGGCAGATTAGGGGCCTGGCAGCAGCTATGGGAGGCCCGTAATCTGCCAGCACCCTATGACAAAAAATGGAATACACCAGCAGTGTGAGGAGACCTGAAAGTGGCACATGGCAGAGTGTGGCGATGGAGACAGCAGCAATGGGAGGCCGTACAGGGACCCATGAGAGACTCTGGACTTGGCAGCAGCATGAGGAGGCGGTATAGGGGCCCATGGCAGATTAGGGGCCTGGCAGCAGCTATGGGAGGCCCGTAATCTGCCAGCACCCTATGACAAAAAATGGAACACACCAGCAGTGTGAGGAGACCTGAAAGTGGCACATGTTTGGGGCATGATTCATGGCGGATTTAGTCAGTTGTGTCAGGAACTGGTGGTTTGAAATCCAGACTAATCCACGCCTGATTCATTTTCACAAACGTCAGTCTCTCCACACTTTGGGTGGACAGTCGTGTCCTCCGCGGAGTTGCAATACCTCCTGCCGCACTAAACACGCGCTCCGATGCCACGCTACTGGCCGGGCATGACAGCCTTTCAAGGGCAAATTCAGCTAGTTGGGGCCAAAGGTCAAGTTTCGTTGCCCAGTAGTCAAGGGGATTGTCTACCTCGGTTGGCAGGGTGCTGTCCAAGTAGGCCTAAGCCTGTTGTTTGAGGTCCTGCTCCAGGTCCACCTGATGCTGCTGCTGCTGCTGCGGCTGGTTAGTAGTTTCCTCACTGCGCTGGTGAAGAAAGCTACTCATCATCGACTGCAGACTGAGGCAGCCGCTGCTGGTGGAGCTGCCACTGCTCCTACCACCCCACCCCTCCCCTGCTGCCATGGCAGCGGAACGCGAGCGCACAAGGCCCACAGTGTCTGAGGATGGACGTTGGCGCAGACAGGCAGAGACCAGCTGACTACATAGGTGGTTTTTATAGTACGTTATTTTGGCATCCCTCTCAGCAGGTGTGAAAAAGGCCACCATTTTGGAACGGTAGCGAGGGTCCAACAAGGTGGACAGCCAAAAGTCATCCCTCTGTCTGATGGTTATTATTCGGCTGTCGCTACGCAAGCAACCGAGCATGCTATGGGCCATTTGTGCCAAGGAATGCGAGGGACTCCCTGCCTCCATCTCCACAGCATACTGCCACGGTGCGTCTGGGTCCTCTGTCTCCTCCTCCTCCTCCTCTACCAGATGCTCCTGCTCCTCCACTCCTGTCCGCTGAGTGGAAAAACCACCCATTTCACTCAATAATTCCTGAGCACCAATGTCCTCCTCTACCTCCTCCTCTTCTTCCTGTCCTGCCCCCACAGGGGTCATGTGGCGTTGAGATCTGTGCGCCACGTCTACCGCACCCTGACCAGCCATTGTTAACAGCATTTGTTCCAGGACGTGCAACAGAGGAATGACGTCGTTCATCCCATAGTCCTGCCGACTCACGAATAGCGTGGCCTCCTCAAAGGGCCTGAGCAAGCGCAGGTGTCACGCATGAGCTGCCAATGGCTGACATCTAAGTTACACAGGGAGTACCTTTATCCGCTTTTAACATCAGGAAATCGGTGATGGCCTTTCGCTGTTCGTAAAGGCGGTCTAACATATGTAGGGTTGAATTCCACCTTGTTGCAACGTCACAGCATGAGGAGTCGGTACGGGGGCCCATGGCAGATTACGTGCCTGGCAGCAGCAATGGGAGGCCCGTAATCTGCCAGCACCCTATGTCAAAAAATTCAACACACCAGCAGTGTGAGGAGAGCTGAAAGTGGCACATGGCAGAGTGTGGCTATGGAGACAGCAGCAATGGGAGGCCGTACAGGGACCCATGACACACTCTGGACTTGGCAGCAGCATGAGGAGGCGGTATAGGGGCCCATGGCAGATTAGGGGCCTGGCAGCAGCAATGGGAGGCCCGTAATCTGCCAGCACCCTATGTCAAAAAATTCTACACACCAGCAGTGTGAGGAGACCTGAAAGTGGCACATGGCAGAGTGTGGCGATGGAGACAGCAGCAATGGGAGGCCGTACAGGGACCCATGAGAGACTCTGGACCTGGCAGCAGCATGAGGAGGCGGTATATAGGGGCCTATGGCAGATTAGGGGCCTGGCAGCAGCTATAGGAGGCCTGTAATCTGCCAGCACCCTATGTCAAAAAATTCTACACACCAGCAGTGTGAGGAGACCTGAAAGTGGCACATGGCAGAGTGTGGCGATGGAGACAGCAGCAATGGGAGGCCGTACAGGGACCCATGAGAGACTCTGGACCTGGCAGCAGCATGAGGAGGCGGTATATAGGGGCCTATGGCAGATTAGGGGCCTGGCAGCAGCTATGGGAGGCCCGTAATCTGCCAGCACCCTATGTCAAAAAACTGAACACACCAGCAGTGTGTGAGGAGACCTGAAAGTGGCACATGGCAGAGTGTGGCGATGGAGACAGCAGCAATGGGAGGCCGTACAGGGACCCATGACAGACTCTGGACCTGGCAGCAGCATGAGGAGGCGGTATATAGGGGCCTATGGCAGATTAGGGGCCTGGCAGCAGCTATGGGAGGCCCGTAATCTGCCAGCACCCTATGTCAAAAAACTGAACACACCAGCAGTGTGTGAGGAGACCTGAAAGTGGCACATGGCAGAGTGTGGCGATGGAGACAGCAGCAATGGGAGGCCGTACAGGGACCCATGACAGACTCTGGACCTGGCAGCAGCATGAGGAGGCGGTATATAGGGGCCTATGGCAGATTAGGGGCCTGGCAGCAGCTATAGGAGGCCCGTAATCTGCCAGCACCCTATGTCAAAAAATTCTACACACCAGCAGTGTGTGAGGAGACCTGAAAGTGGCACATGGCAGAGTGTGGCGATGGAGACAGCAGCAATGGGAGGCCGTACAGGGACCCATGAGAGACTCTGGACCTGGCAGCAGCATGAGGAGGCGGTATATAGGGGCCTATGGCAGATTAGGGGCCTGGCAGCAGCTATGGGAGGCCCGTAATCTGCCAGCACCCTATGTCAAAAAATTCTACACACCAGCAGTGTGTGAGGAGACCTGAAAGTGGCACATGGCAGAGTGTGGCGATGGAGACAGCAGCAATGGGAGGCCGTACAGGGACCCATGAGAGACTCTGGACCTGGCAGCAGCATGAGGAGGCGGTATATAGGGGCCTATGGCAGATTAGGGGCCTGGCAGCAGCTATGGGAGGCCCGTAATCTGCCAGCACCCTATGTCAAAAAATTCTACACACCAGCAGTGTGTGAGGAGAGCTGAAAGTGGCACATGGCAGAGTGTGGCGATGGAGACAGCAGCAATGGGAGGCCGTACAGGGAACCATGAGAGACTCTGGACCTGGCAGCAGCATGAGGAGGCGGTATATAGGGGCCTATGGCAGATTAGGGGCCTGGCAGCAGCTATAGGAGGCCCGTAATCTGCCAGCACCCTATGTCAAAAAATTCTACACACCAGCAGTGTGAGGAGACCTGAAAGTGGCACATGGCAGAGTGTGGCGATGGAGACAGCAGCAATGGGAGGCCGTACAGGGACCCATGACAGACTCTGGACCTGGCAGCAGCATGAGGAGGCGGTATATAGGGGCCTATGGCAGATTAGGGGCCTGGCAGCAGCTATGGGAGGCCCGTAATCTGCCAGCACCCTATGTCAAAAAATTCTACACACCAGCAGTGTGTGAGGAGACCTGAAAGTGGCACATGGCAGAGTGTGGCGATGGAGACAGCAGCAATGGGAGGCCGTACAGGGACCCATGAGAGACTCTGGACCTGGCAGCAGCATGAGGAGGCGGTATATAGGGGCCTATGGCAGATTAGGGGCCTGGCAGCAGCTATGGGAGGCCCGTAATCTGCCAGCACCCTATGTCAAAAAATTCTACACACCAGCAGTGTGTGAGGAGACCTGAAAGTGGCACATGGCAGAGTGTGGCGATGGAGACAGCAGCAATGGGAGGCCGTACAGGGAACCATGAGAGACTCTGGACCTGGCAGCAGCATGAGGAGGCGGTATATAGGGGCCTATGGCAGATTAGGGGCCTGGCAGCAGCTATGGGAGGCCCGTAATCTGCCAGCACCCTATGTCAAAAAATTCTACACACCAGCAGTGTGTGAGGAGACCTGAAAGTGGCACATGGCAGAGTGTGGCGATGGAGACAGCAGCAATGGGAGGCCGTACAGGGACCCATGAGAGACTCTGGACCTGGCAGCAGCATGAGGAGGCGGTATATAGGGGCCTATGGCAGATTAGGGGCCTGGCAGCAGCTATAGGAGGCCCATAATCTGCCAGCACCCTATGTCAAAAAATTTAACACACCAGCAGTGTGAGGAGACCTGAAAGTGGCACATGGCATGAGACACTGTGGACCTGGCAGCAGCATGAGGAGGCGGTATATAGGGGCCCATGGCAGATTAGGGGCCTGGCAGCAGCTATGGGAGGCCCGTAATCTGCCAGCACCCTATGTCAAAAAATTCAACACACCAGCAGTGTGTGAGGAGACCTGAAAGTGGCACATGGCAGAGTGTGGCGATGGAGACAGCAGCAATGGGAGGCCGTACAGGGACCCATGAGAGACTCTGGACCTGGCAGCAGCATGAGGAGGCGGTATATAGGGGCCTATGGCAGATTAGGGGCCTGGCAGCAGCTATAGGAGGCCCATAATCTGCCAGCACCCTATGTCAAAAAATTCAACACACCAGCAGTGTGAGGAGACCTGAAAGTGGCACATGGCATGAGACACTGTGGACCTGGCAGCAGCATGAGGAGGCGGTATATAGGGGCCCATGGCAGATTAGGGGCCTGGCAGCAGCTATGGGAGGCCCGTAATCTGCCAGCACCCTATGTCAAAAAATTCAACACACCAGCAGTGTGTGAGGAGACCTGAAAGTGGCACATGGCAGAGTGTGGCGATGGAGACAGCAGCAATGGGAGGCCGTACAGGGACCCATGAGAGACTCTGGACCTGGCAGCAGCATGAGGAGGCGGTATATAGGGGCCTATGGCAGATTAGGGGCCTGGCAGCAGCTATGGGAGGCCCGTAATCTGCCAGCACCCTATGTCAAAAAATTCTACACACCAGCAGTGTGTGAGGAGACCTGAAAGTGGCACATGGCAGAGTGTGGCGATGGAGACAGCAGCAATGGGAGGCCGTACAGGGAACCATGAGAGACTCTGGACCTGGCAGCAGCATGAGGAGGCGGTATATAGGGGCCTATGGCAGATTAGGGGCCTGGCAGCAGCTATAGGAGGCCCGTAATCTGCCAGCACCCTATGTCAAAAAATTCTACACACCAGCAGTGTGAGGAGACCTGAAAGTGGCACATGGCAGAGTGTGGCGATGGAGACAGCAGCAATGGGAGGCCGTACAGGGACCCATGAGAGACTCTGGACCTGGCAGCAGCATGAGGAGGCGGTATATAGGGGCCTATGGCAGATTAGGGGCCTGGCAGCAGCTATGGGAGGCCCGTAATCTGCCAGCACCCTATGTCAAAAAATTCAACACACCAGCAGTGTGTGAGGAGACCTGAAAGTGGCACATGGCAGAGTGTGGCGATGGAGACAGCAGCAATGGGAGGTCTCCCATTGTCCCAACATGGCCCAAATAGTCCCAACATGGGCCCCCTGGCCACGCTTGACTTTCTGGCCACATAGTCGACATACGGCTACGTTTACTTCCTCGGGCGGCTTGACGAAAAATTGCCACACCGCCGAGTAGGAAACTTTGCCCCCGATACTCCTCACTGGCTGACTGCTGCTTCCTCCGTGCACACCGGCACCACTACTGGCCGTGGTGGTAGGCTGCAGTGGAGCTGGTGCTCTACTCCGTGGCCGTTTGGCTCCACTGACACTGCTTCCACTGACACTGCTGCGACCCTGCTGCTGTCTCCTGGGCAACCCACCAACTGTTTCGCTCACTGCCAAGCTGCCACCCTCTTCTCCTGATGATGCGGAAGAAATTGCCTGATGACGACGAGGCTGCCAAGTGCGATCAACCTCCTCATCATCAAGTAGGGTCTCCGCCTCACTACTAGCCCCCTCGGCTGCGTCTGGGTCAGGAGACAGACCTGTCTCTAGACCGGCTACCGGGCCACTCTCCTCGCCACTACTTCTTCGCCTAGCTGCTGAAAAGGCGGATGTCTCCCCCCGTTCCTGACCGCCCTCTGTTAGCTCTTCCTCACTGTACAGTGGGGCTGAGCCCACAGCATGCGATACTTCGCTTGGTGAGGGAACACCAAAGGACAGGGGCAGGTAGAGGACACGTGATTTCAGTGGGCTTGGTCCCGGGCCATGCCAACTAACGGTTGTGTCTGACGTACCCACCGACCGTTGGCTGTAGGTGTCAGAGGTGACCTGGGAAGAGGAAGACGACCGAGCCAACCAATCGATGACGGCAGGGTTGTCGGTGGAGACACGACCGCTGGATGACACCGGGAGCACTGGCCTCTGGCTGCGAATAGTGCTGCCTCGACCCCTTCCTCTGCTGCCACGTCTGCTCGCTCCTAAAACATTGCCTCCTCTGCCACTCCTCTGCATGTTGTCTGACATACTCTTTAATTAAACGATTATGTGTCCCTGAGTAACAATTCTGTGTCCCTGAGTAACAATTCTGTGTCTGTGCGAGTAACAATTCTGTGGCCCTAAGTAACAGTTCTGTGGCCCTCAGTAACAATTCTGTGTCCCTGATTAACGTTTCTGTGGCCCCAAGTAACAGTTCTGTGGCCCTCAGTAACAATTTTGTGTCTGTGCGAGTAACAATTCTGTGTCTGTGCGAGAAACAATTCTGTGGCCCTAAGTAACAGTTCTGTGGCCCTCAGTAACAGTTCTGTTTCCCTGAGTAACAATTCTGTGTCTGTGCGAGTAAGAATTCTGTGTCTGTGCGAGTAACAATTCTGTGGCCCTAAGTAACAGTTCTGTGGCCCTCAGTAACAGTTCTGTGTCCCTGAGTAACAATTCTGTGTCTGTGCGAGTAACAATTCTGTCTGTGCGAGTAACAATTCTGTGGCCCTAAGTAACGGTTCTGTGGCCCTCAGTAACAGTTCTGTGTCCCTGTGTAACAATTCTGTGTCTGTGCGAGTAACAATTCTGTGGCCCTAAGTAACAGTTCTGTGGCCCTCAGTAACAATTCTGTGTCCCTGATTAACGTTTCTGTGGCCCCAAGTAACAGTTCTGTGGCCCTCAGTAACAATTCTGTGTCTGTGCGAGTAACAATTCTGTGTCTGTGCGAGTAACAATTCTGTGTCTGTGCGAGTAACAATTCTGTGGCCCTAAGTAACGGTTCTGTGGCCCTCAGTAACAGTTCTGTGTCCCTGTGTAACAATTCTGTGTCTGTGCGAGTAACAATTCTGTGGCCCTAAGTAACAGTTCTGTGGTCCTCAGTAACAATTCTGTGTCTGTGCGAGTAACAATTCTGTGGCCCTAAGTAACAGTTCTGTGGCCCTCAGTAACAATTCTGTGTCTGTCCCTGAGTAACAATTCTGTGGCCCTAACTAAAGTTTCTGTGGCCCTAAGTAACAATTCTCTGGCACTCAGTAACAATTCTGTCTGTCCCTGAGTAACAATTCTGTGGCCCTAATAACGTTTCTGTGGCCCTAAGTAACAATTATCTGGCACTCAGTAACAATTCTGTCTGTCCCTGAGTAAAAATTCTGTGTCCCTAAGTAAAGTTTCTGTGGCCGTGAGTAACAATTCTCTGGCACTCCGTAACAATTCTGTCTGTCCCTGAGTAACAATTCTCTGGCACTCAGTAACAATTCTGTCTGTCCCTGAGTAAAAATTCTGTGGCCCTAAGTAAAGTTTCTGTGGCCCTGAGTAACAATTCTCTGGCACTCCGTAACAATTCTGTCTGTCCCTGAGTAACAATTCTCTGGCACTCAGTAACAATTCTGTCTGTCCCTGAGTAAAAATTCTGTGGCCCTAATTAAAGTTTCTGTGGCCCTAAGTAACAATTCTCTGGCACTCAGTAACAATTCTGTCTGTCCCTGAGTAACAATTCTCTGGCACTCCGTAACAATTCTGTCTGTCCCTGAGTAACAATTCTCTGGCACTCAGTAACAATTCTGTCTGTCCCTGAGTAAAAATTCTGTGGCCCTAAGTAAAGTTTCTGTGGCCCTGAGTAACAATTCTCTGGCACTCCGTAACAATTCTGTCTGTCCCTGAGTATGAATTCTGTGGCCCTAACTAGCATTTCTTTGTCCCTAAGTAACAGTTCTGTGGCCCTGAGTAACAATTCTGTGTCTCTGCGAGTAACAATTCTGTGGCCCTAAGTAACAGTTCTGTGGCCCTCAGTAACAGTTCTGTGTCTGTGCGAGTAACAATTCTGTGTCTGTGTGAGTAACAATTCTGTGGCCCTAAGTAAAGTTTCTGTGGCCCTCAGTAACAGTTCTGTGTCTGTGCGAGTAACAATTCTGTGTCTGTGCGAGTAACAATTCTGTGGCCCTAAGTAAAGTTTCTGTGGCCCTAAGTAACAATTCTCTGGCACTCAGTAACAATTCTGTCTGTCCCTGAGTAACAATTCTCTGGCACTCAGTAACAATTCTGTCTGTCCCTGAGTAAAAATTCTGTGGCCCTAAGTAAAGTTTCTGTGGCCCTGAGTAACAATTCTCTGGCACTCCGTAACAATTCTGTCTGTCCCTGAGTAACAATTCTCTGGCACTCAGTAACAATTCTGTCTGTCCCTGAGTAAAAATTCTGTGGCCCTAAGTAAAGTTTCTGTGGCCCTGAGTAACAATTCTCTGGCACTCCGTAACAATTCTGTCTGTCCCTGAGTATGAATTCTGTGGCCCTAACTAGCGTTTCTTTGTCCCTAAGTAACAGTTCTGTGGCCCTGAGTAACAATTCTGTGTCTGTGCGAGTAACAATTCTGTGGCCCTAAGTAACAGTTCTGTGGCCCTCAGTAACAGTTCTGTGTCTGTGCGAGTAACAATTCTGTGTCTGTGCGAGTAACAATTCTGTGGCCCTAAGTAACAGTTCTGTGGCCTTCAGTAACAATTCTGTGTCTGTGCGAGTAACAATTCTGTGTCTGTGCGAGTAACAATTCTGTGGCCCTAAGTAAAGTTTCTGTGGCCCTAAGTAACAATTCTCTGGCACTCAGTAACAATTCTGTCTGTCCCTGAGTAACAATTCTCTGGCACTCAGTAACAATTCTGTCTGTCCCTGAGTAAAAATTCTGTGGCCCTAATTAAAGTTTCTGTGGCCCTAAGTAACAATTCTCTGGCACTCAGTAACAATTCTGTCTGTCCCTGAGTAACAATTCTCTGGCACTCCGTAACAATTCTGTCTGTCCCTGAGTAACAATTCTCTGGCACTCAGTAACAATTCTGTCTGTCCCTGAGTAAAAATTCTGTGGCCCTAAGTAAAGTTTCTGTGGCCCTGAGTAACAATTCTCTGGCACTCCGTAACAATTCTGTCTGTCCCTGAGTATGAATTCTGTGGCCCTAACTAGCATTTCTTTGTCCCTAAGTAACAGTTCTGTGGCCCTGAGTAACAATTCTGTGTCTGTGCGAGTAACAATTCTGTGGCCCTAAGTAACAGTTCTGTGGCCCTCAGTAACAGTTCTGTGTCTGTGCGAGTAACAATTCTGTGTCTGTGCGAGTAACAATTCTGTGGCCCTAAGTAAAGTTTCTGTGGCCCTCAGTAACAGTTCTGTGTCTGTGCGAGTAACAATTCTGTGTCTGTGCGAGTAACAATTCTGTGGCCCTAAGTAAAGTTTCTGTGGCCCTAAGTAACAATTCTCTGGCACTCAGTAACAATTCTGTCTGTCCCTGAGTAACAATTCTCTGGCACTCAGTAACAATTCTGTCTGTCCCTGAGTAAAAATTCTGTGGCCCTAAGTAAAGTTTCTGTGGCCCTGAGTAACAATTCTCTGGCACTCCATAACAATTCTGTCTGTCCCTGAGTAACAATTCTCTGGCACTCAGTAACAATTCTGTCTGTCCCTGAGTAAAAATTCTGTGGCCCTAAGTAAAGTTTCTGTGGCCCTGAGTAACAATTCTCTGGCACTCCGTAACAATTCTGTCTGTCCCTGAGTGTGAATTCTGTGGCCCTAACTAGCGTTTCTTTGTCCCTAAGTAACAGTTCTGTGGCCCTGAGTAACAATTCTGTGTCTGTGCGAGTAACAATTCTGTGGCCCTAAGTAACAGTTCTGTGGCCCTCAGTAACAGTTCTGTGTCTGTGCGAGTAACAATTCTGTGTCTGTGCGAGTAACAATTCTGTGGCCCTAAGTAACAGTTCTGTGGCCTTCAGTAACAATTCTGTGTCTGTGCGAGTAACAATTCTGTGTCTGTGCGAGTAACAATTCTGTGGCCCTAAGTAAAGTTTCTGTGGCCCTAAGTAACAATTCTCTGGCACTCAGTAACAATTCTGTCTGTCCCTGAGTAACAATTCTCTGGCACTCAGTAACAATTCTGTCTGTCCCTGAGTAAAAATTCTGTGGCCCTAAGTAAAGTTTCTGGGGCCCTGAGTAACAATTCTCTGGCACTCAGTAACAATTCTGTCTGTCCCTGAGTAACAATTCTCTGGCACTCAGTAACAATTCTGTCTGTCCCTGAGTAAAAATTCTGTGGCCCTAAGTAAAGTTTCTGTGGCCCTAAGTAAGAATTCTCTGGCACTCAGTAACAATTCTGTCTGTCCCTGAGTAACAATTCTCTGGCACTCAGTAACAATTCTGTCTGTCCCTGAGTAAAAATTCTGTGGCCCTAATTAAAGTTTCTGTGGCCCTAAGTAACAATTCTCTGGCACTCAGTAACAATTCTGTCTGTCCCTGAGTAACAATTCTCTGGCACTCAGTAACAATTCTGTCTGTCCCTGAGTAAAAATTCTGTGGCCCTAATAACGTTTCTGTGGCCCTAAGTAACAATTCTCTGGCACTGAGTAACTATTCTGTCTGTCCCTGATTATGAATTCTGTGGCCCTAACTAGCGTTTCTTTGTCCCTAAATAACGATTCTGTGGCCCTCATTAACAAGTCTGTGTCCCTGAGTAATGGTTCTCTGTCCCTAAGTAACTTTTCTCTGTCCCCAATTATCGTTTCTGTGGCCCTAACTCTGTCCCTGTCCCTAGTACAGAGCGGTCTGCCTCTGTTCAATAACTGCAGGCAAATGAAGAATTCCAAAATGGCCGCTATTTATAGCTCGACCATTACACAGTGCTGGCTGGCTGGCTGCTGATTGGCTGATGCGATCACATGTAGTTGAGGAATGCATTATGGGTCAGCGCGCCTTGTCTGCGCGCCTTCCCAGACATCCCCGCTCCGTCGCCGCACATGTCAGCCGCCATTTTCTGAAAAATTTCGATTCGCGCGTCCGAATTAGGCTATTTTTCGGATTCGGCACGAATCAAAATTTTTCCGATATTCGACTCGAATTCCACTTCGGATACTTCGATTCGCTCATCTCTAGTCTTGATGCATTGGAGATAGGTATTACCGAACCTCGGTCAATGCCGGTTAACCCTATCCACTATCCAAATATGAAATTCAAAAACACATTGAAGATTTGCATTAAAACATCCCATGGCACAAAGGAAGCGCACACATGACAACACACCTGCCTAGCACTGCAGTAATGCATCTCTATGCACATAGATCCAAATGGGTTTTTAATAAAACAGCACTGAAGTGCACTAGTGGATACTTTTGGGTGCTTGCAGGCATGTTCAGCTTCTTTGTGGAGTGTCTTGGAACCCCTGATCGTAGAGCTGCTCTGAAATGTAAATACTGACTTCAGCTATGAGGTCAAAGCTTGTTCCTAATCCCTTCCCACCTGCCAGGCTTGGCTGTTGGTTAGTTAGCCTGCCTATGACAGTGGCTAGCCAACTGCAAAGCAGACAAAAAGCTGCATGGCCTGGCTTTGACTTCCTAGCGAGCTCTAATATTTCTTGATAGGAGTGCAGAAGATTCATGGATTTCAGTAGGGTTTGCAAGGAACCTGGAGAATTGTAGTAGAACATTTTGAAATTTACATTGGCTACAGAGTACTGTATTTGACTTTTACTAAAAAATTACATTGGCTACAGAGTACTGTATTTGACTTTTACTAGAAATGGTTCCTCGCAGTTGGTGTGTTTGTTAGGTGAATCCAGGATTTGGTGTTTTTAACTTGGCATTTCAAAACAATCACTATCTATGAAGTACTGGATCTCATGTGCCTTGTGCTATCATAGCTGATTTATATCACTGTTTTCTTTGCTGTGTAATGTTCACTATGTTATTAGCTCCTCACTATCAGATGTATTTTCAGAAGCACAATGTAGAAAAAGGGCAGTTTCAAGATAAACAGTAAGTGTGCCAACACAAATATCACTCACTGGAGCTCTGGGCTGTGGAATGGACGGGGTGGTTGAGTGGCTGGCTCAAGCTCTCAGTGATGCACTGGTCAGGCATATGGGTGAAACCTGACATTATTGTCCAGATACATACAGAGACTGGAGTGGCTTTGTGACATCGGCTGACAGCAGATATTGACCCACTGTCAGCTGATTCTGGGTCACAGGAGAACACAAGTAAGTGCATTCCTATGATCCAGAAGAGAAATATGGCCAAAAAAGCTATGGCCATACTTCTCTTCTAATAAATTCCTGAGTGCACACTGTAAGGGATCATTTATCTGGTCATCACCCTCTGAAGAGCATTCCACAGTCACTTTTCATAGGGTGTTTTCCAGACAGAATCCACTTTCCACTGCACAGTGCTCGCAGTTGCAGAGCAGTTGGTACTACCCATGGAATGCGAGGGGGTAATTTTTGCCACAACATGCGCAAACCCCTCTCCAATGACTTTGCAGCCTAAGTGGGATCACTTGGGGGTCAATAAAAATGCAGCTCAGCTAGAAGTATAAACTTAGGCATAGGAATATGCAACAAGTATACGTGAAGCTCATAACAGTCACTGGTATATGGAAGAGTATCAACTTTCTTGATATGTGGGGCCAACATCATCAAGGGGCTGCACACAAAATTCATATAAATAAATGCATATTCATTATATGAGACAGGAGACACGCAACAGGGTATTGTCAGAAGATGGAGATAATACAAGAGATGGTCAGAGATTGTGGACATGATGATACAAAAGGTGGTCAGAGATTGTGGACTTAATACAAGAGATGATCAGAGACTGTGGACATGATACAAAAGGTGGTCAGAGATTGTGGACTTAATACAAGAGATGATCAGAGACTGTGGACATGATACAAAAGGTGGTCAGAGATTGTGGACTTAATACAAGAGATAATCAGTAGGACACTGTCGGGTACTATGAACAGGAGGTATTGGAGACATACTTCAGGAGACAGTCATAGACTGAAGACATATTACATGAGACCTCACTACTAGTAGAAATCACTACTATAACAGGGCAATAGGTAAGCACAGATTAATGTCTGCAGGGAGCCTGTGGGACACACAAAAAGTGCCAAAAGGCCACATGTGGCCCTTGGGCTGCAGGTTGGGCACCAAAGGTGTACAGCTTGTGTTTGTCTCTTTTGTAAACCCAGTTCAATGTCATTAGTTACTGATGAGAGTCAAGCATGCAGCAAGTGAGGTCAGAACTCCTGATCTGCACACTTAATTCAGTTCAGGGATGTAGAAAGTACTTAGGCAATTTGTGCCATGAGCTGCAGACATATTTGTTAGCGGGGGTTCCCAGCATTTTTTTTAATGTGACACCAAGCAATATCTTATTTTCCAAAAATAATTTGTACACATTCACTACCTATTTTTTCTGCAATCTATTCTTAATAAAATAATTTCTTACTGTGGTTTTCTGCCTTCGGTTATCATCCTCCATGGGCTCCCAAACGTCTGTAGTGCACGTTAGTTGTGGTCTTACTACTGTATACTTCCCATAGTCTCTAGTTCATTTAAGGAGTAAACAAGAGAGGTTGGCAACAGTCCTACATATAGTAGGACCAAGGAGAACAAACATAGCTGTCCTCCTCAATAGATAAGATCCCATATAAAATTGAGATTTGGAGTAGGCTGAGAGCAATTGAAGGTACTTTTTTTTTTGTTAAAAAAGCATAGTTGCTTACATTTTTTTTAATTCACAGTTTAATGCCACTTTAAGGCAGGGGTGCTCAACCTTTTGAAGAGCGAGGGCCTCTTGAGTGATTTGGTAACCAGTCCCGGGCCACAAAAAATTAAATGGTTCAGAATTTAAATTTTTTTATTTTAAATAGCATATTGAAGATTTTCCTCCTGCAGCCGCTGAATGCCAGCAGGAGGGAGAGGAGCAGAAGCCATATTTCAGCGGTTTCAGGAGGAAAACGCAGTAGATCTCCCTTCCTGTCCAAGTACAAAACAGAATGTGACAGGGAGGTTGCACAGGCCCCCTGGCGCATGGGCTGGGGTTACCATTGCGACCCCTGATGCTACACCAGTAGTTGGGGGTGAGTGGTAAAAACACATCTCAACTATGGGGTTTCACTGCCCCCCAAACCGCAAATGTAAATGAGCTCTTACTGTTCTGAGCCCCCTATAAGGCTGCTTTCACACTCATGTGCTGCAGTTTACTTGCAACGTGGGTAAAACACAGTTTACATGTGGCTTTCCTCTAGGTTAGCTGCGCTTTGCCCTAGATCTCTATTATATCTTGCAGGCGTGGTGCACTTCTGTAAGCGCACCTAACCTGCAGGATATAATAGAAGTGAGCTTCCCTGGTTTGAGGTCGAGGGCGACATGTGGACCATGGGCCACAGGTTGAGCACCCCTGCTTTCAGTCTTCATGCACACTGAACGTTTTGATAATGCTGGTAACATTAGTTGTGTAAAGTCATGTTAAAAATGTATGTTTATCAGCTTTTTTTTTTGCGTTTTTGCATTAGCGTTTAGCGACGTTTTCCTGCGTTTGCATTTTTTTGGGTTTTTTTTAACCAAAAAACATTTTTTTAGTCACAAGAAAAACCAAAAAACGCCAGTTTGCGGCGTTTTACCGCGTTTTGCAGTGTTGGAGCATTTTTACAGCTAAAAAACTCCTCTAGAAATCCACTTTTTTTCCCAGCCAAAAAATGTCCCTGCCAAAAAACGTTGATTACAGTCTAAGTGTGCATGGACACATAGGATAACATGCTGGGGGGTTTACTAGCTGTAGAAAAAAACGTCAAAAGCCAAAAACAGCAGCTGTAAAAACGTCCAGTGTGCATGAGGACTCAGGGTTCCTCCATGTTAAAACGATTGAAAAAGGAAGTTTTTACTGCCATCTCTGTTCCTTTTGAAGAAATTCTGCTCACTATCTGTTTCTGACCATAGAGGAAGAGAAGGGAAATCATCCAAATAATGAATAAAAACAATCTTGACAATGTTTACACACTTATGCTCCTTAAGGTTTTACCCCCTTCATGACTGGGCCATTTTTGTTATTTGGCACTGCGCTACTTTAACTGGTAATTGTACGTTCATGTAATGCTGTACCCAAATTAAATTTATATAATTTTTCACACAAATAGAGCTTTCTTTTAGTGGTATTTGATCACCACTGTTTTTTATATTTTTTTTATTACATAAATGGAAAGACCAAAAATTTGGGAAAAAAACAATATTTTTTTACTTTCTGCTATGAAACATATCAAATAAAATACAGGCCACTTAGGCAAAAGTGTATTCTGCTACATGTCTTTCGTAAACAAAAAATCCCAGTAAGTGTATATTAATTGGTTTGCATGAATGCTATAGCATCTATAAACAATGGTATATATACTGAAATGTTTATTTATTTATTTTTTTAAACTAGTATATGACAGTAATCAGCGACTTATAGTAGGACTGTGTGGTGGACAATCTGACACTAACGGACACTTTGAGGGAACTGACTAACTGACACTGACATCACCAGTGACGCTAATAATATACACTGTCACTTTACTAATGACACTGGCTGGGAAGGTGTTAACATCTAGGGGCAATCAAAGGGTTAACTGGGCGCCTAAGAAGTGTAAAGTGTGTAATGTGTGCTGCTTTTACGAAGCAATGTACCTGTTTTATCTCCCTGCTTTGCAGAGAGAAACTAGAAAACCAGCCACATCACTACACTCTGTAGAGAGCCCTGTGTTGTTTACCAACACAGGGCTCTCTTCTGTCATTCGCTTAGCTGATCAGCAGGTCCAGGCCATAAGTCATTGGCTGAGACACGCTGATTGGTTTGTGATGTAGCAAGTTACAGGACAGCTAGAGCGACAGATGTGCCCCTTACCCAGAAATGCCGGATCACAGGGTTGCAAATCTTCGGTTGGTGGCCCCTAAGTATTTAAACCAGCCTTTCTCAACTTTTTCAACACAGAGGAACCCTTGGGATAACTTTCTGGTCTTAGAGACCCCCTGCTAAAAATTACTATCTACAACCCATGATACATTAGTGTGATGGGCAGTGGGAAGAATGCCTCTTACACTTATCTATAAACTTATCTGAGAGGCAGAAATTGCTCATTGCTCAAGGAACCCATAAAAAACCCTTCAGAGAAATCCGAGGGTTCCATGGAGCCCTGGTTGGGAAACCCTGGTCCTAAATAACATATTACTGTATTTGGCTTTATTACTCATGTAATGTGTTTTTAAAGAATATAGATTACATATTTTTAGGTATACAGGTATGTGAAAGAAGCATTCCAGTTATAGAAAAAAAATCAGTATCATTTTACTATAACATTTGCTTTCCGCCAAGAGGAAGGACAGTGTATAAGGATTCCTAATGAATGTTACACGATAACTGTCTCTCTATAATTGACACCAGTGGTATGCAGATTATGAAGACTTAATACAGAACAGATACATGTTTAGACAGTGCAGAGTAAATATTTTGTTACCCATAGGGAAGTATTCTTCCTCATTTCGGAGGTTATGTAATATTCCTGACAAGGTGAAGATGTTACATATTTGAATGACAGTGTAGAGCTGCTTTGTGTTTGTTGCTATAGCAATGACAGTGTACTGCGATCTACCGGAGAGACAGAGCTTCCATCCTGCCGCAGTGCTCATTACTCTTCCCATACTGGGAAACA
The DNA here is from genome assembly GCF_062004578.1 of Staurois parvus. NCBI lineage: Eukaryota > Metazoa > Chordata > Amphibia > Anura > Ranidae > Staurois > Staurois parvus. The sequence continues at coordinate 5,234,843 of NW_028318022.1, read as the reverse complement.
TAAGCTGCTAGCAATTAGAGCTTAAAGGGGATGTACAGTACTTTTGTATAAATTGTGATTCCCTATTTATCACCACATGACTAAAAAAAATTAAAATAAATATATCCCCTAAAGGAAAACTGTAGGAAAAAAAACATTTTTGGGGAACAGCATAAGTGAAATGAGTTACTGTACCTTCAATGACGAGTATTCTCTAATGGATGACTCCTGTTTTTTAAAACAATCCCATCTGCAATGGTGCTGAATGCTACACACAGCACCATTTTGACACTATGACAAGTTTTAGATTGGTCATGTGACTGCCCCATCCTCTCCCATAATCTATTCACAAAAAGCCTTGCATTCTTTTTACTATCTGTGAATTGCCAAGGGGAGAGGGACAGGAAGAAAATTGGACCTCCTCTCATACGTTCACAGGATCCCTTGATTTCTGTAAAAAGAATACTAGTGGGAGAGGAGGGGGCAGCTACAGGACTTGATCCCCACTTGGCATGAGAGCCAGAACTTTGTCACAGCCCTGGAAGAAGCATGCTGTGTGTAGTATCTGGCATTACTGAACGTAGGATTTGTGCAGTACACAGCAACCAATCCAAGAATGGGTTACTCATCATTAGAACTAACTTTTTTCACTTGTGCTGCTCCCAGAAATTCTTATTTCCTGGAGTTCTTCTTTATTTCAGCTTAACATAAAATATTGCATATTGATATTTGGATTCTCCTTTTCATCCAGGGGGTGGGGTTTTAGGCCCATTTACATGTTTTAGTCTATCTGCTTTACTCTTTTGTGATAAAGCGCCAGTTGTTTGTAGAGCTCAGTAGCTCAAGGTAAAAGTGAATGAGCCAGAGTAGTGACTTCCCATCATTCCTCCTTTACCCTGATTCATTCAGAGTGTTGAGAATATATAGTGCTATGTAAATCTTGTGTCATGCGGTAATTGTTTGTTAAACGGGGGTTTCCAAACTATGACACACAGGCAAAAAGCTGTTCCGTTGCAAGATTTTTTTTCCAGTCCACATTACCTCTAGCTGGATAGCAGTGGATCCAGTCAGTCAGTCAGTCGTGACTCTCCCCCTGTCTCCTGAGCACATTTTCTCATCAGTTGGGATTGGTTGACTGCCAGCATCTGAACAAGCAGTAATGTTATTACCCTGACCCCAGCATTTACAGGAGGAGCAGACTTAATGGAGTTTATTTACTAAACCTGGTTGACTCAGAATCTTGGGCACCTGTGCATGGTAGCCAATCAGCTTCTAACCTCAGCATGTTCAGTTAAGCTTCAGCAATAAAACCTGGAAGCTGATTGGTTTTTATGCAGAAGTGGACAAGATTCTGAGTCAACCAGGTTTAGTAAATAAACCCCAATCTGTCTAGACCTGCTCCTCCACCCAGGTTTCTGCTATGTTGCTCTGCCACCTGAAATGTAGGGGTGGGGGGGGGGAACTCTACTGGGAACACATTGATTTAAAAGGGGACTCTGCTGGACAATCCTGGATGTAAAGAAGAATTCTGCTGGGCACACATTAATGCAAAGGGGGACTGTGCTGGGCACTCCTGAATGTAAGGGTGGACTCTGATGGGCACCCCTGAATATAAGGGAGGAATCTGCTGGACATTTCTGGATGTAGAGGAGTGACTTAGCTGGGCACTACTGGATTGGATTAGATACTCTGCTCTACACAGATGGATGTAAAGGGGAACTCTGCTCACCATTCCTGGATGTAAGGGGGAACTCTGCTAGGCAGTCCTGGATGTAAGGGGGAACTCTGCTAGGCAGTCCTGGATGTAAAGGGGACTTACATCTCACAAATATTTGTAACTTGTGCAGTGTGGCCCTAGTATTGAAAATTTGGTAGACCACTGTGTTAAATGAATGTAAACCTGTAGAACATAGGATACAATGATGCAACCACCAGCAGGACAAATCACAGCACCCAGCAGGGGATATGCTATCCGACACGTGGATGTGTCAGTTAGCAGCCATAGCTCTGCAAGAGACCAAAAGTTTGGATCGCTGCCCACTGGAAAAGTAAGCGTAAAGCTTATTATTATGGATTGGCCCCATTTATTTTTTTTTTCTTTTTAGGCGGGCATATGTAACATACTGCATATGAATGTTTTTTATTTGCCACTTACAGCCAGATGGTGGTGAATGCAAGGGTTAAGCTGGCCATAACTAGATCAAAATCTGGCCAGTTCAGCAGGAACCAGCAGAATTTCTCCTCCATCTATGGTCATTCCTGTGCATGGGAAGTCAATCTATTGATTGTCTTCTCATGAATGGTCCTGCTCGAAAATTTCCATTTGATCAGCACTTGCAGCCATTCAGCTGTAGTGCTGAATATTGTATTGTGACCACAGGGGAGTCCTGCTTTCAGAATACAATGACACCACAGAAAGGATTTCACATCCACATAGAGTCTGTGGCTGGAGGAATTGGGTAATTTTTTTTCATTCAAAACTGACCCATGTATGGCCAGCTTAATACAAGCATATAGTTACCTCAAACCCTTCTGGTCTGTGTTTTTGATTGGAGAATTCTGGCAATAAAATGCTAAACTCTCCTACAGGGAATATATCACAATGTAAAATCTATTTTTGAGAAGCCTCTGATTGAAGCTTGCATCTTATGGCTTGACTGTTGCAGAAACCCTGTTCATTTTGTCAGTGAGTACCGTCATCATGCTAGAAATAGTAATATGTGGATACATAATATTCAGTTTTATTTAACAGCACTAACAAATTATCTTCCAGGCTTTAAAAGTTGCATATAACTTATTAAATAAACTTGGCCGTTTAATGCTTTAATAAAATGAGAGGCTCACTAGAGTATTGTGATGCCTAAGGAAATATCAGTCAAGGGTACAATAGCAAATGTATTATTAATATTTAATAGGATATTGTGTTATATATAAGTCAGACAATACCCTTCTTTGTTTCTGAAACAGATAAATATCCTGGCTGGGAAAACTTTCAATCACGTCAAAAATATGTGACTTTTCTTCTGCCAATTCACTTCTTCTAATTTTGTGACCTTGACAGAGATTATAGCCTGTTGTGATACAGTGTCTGAAGGCCACATGGAGACCAGTTTACTTTGGCTTGGAGTAAAGGTGCAGAATTTCTGATAATTCTGCTTAGTTGCCTAGTTACACATTTTATTAGTGCAATCATATTACAAACGTAAAAAATTATAAATACATGTATGGACTAATTACATGCAGATAAGAGCCAGTCTCTTTTGGCACAGGAAACTAATTGGAGTTTATAGTAACAGGGACTTCTTGGGCACACCTATGTATTTTTTCCTTTTTCACATCTGTCAAATTATTATTTTCTATTGAAAGATGGGTCAACTACTTCAGTGCTTGTGTAGCACTCCCCTGACCCCCAAGAGGGGGATATGAGGTATTTCAGAGGCAGGGTGGGCTAGCATCTCAACTCAAGATCTAGTCCTTGGCAATAGTAGAGTAATGTGAACAGATGGGTGCAAGGCTTGTCTAAGAGCAAACAAGGTGTTTCTAGACTTTTAGTCAACACTCCTCAGAGAGAGGGATAGAGAACAGGACACCCATTGACTTGGCAGACTCCAGATGATGGACAAAGAGTACTTACAATCTTCACAGGCAGAGGGCCTTAAAGTGAACTCTGCATTCTGTGAAATCAGCTCTTGACTGTAAAACATTGGTTGGTTCACCTACCACACTTCAGTTGAGGACCAATTTTCACCAAGCATTACAGGTACCAAACGATGCTGGCATTCCTCCATGACTCTTCAATCCCCTTGTTCAGCATACCCAAGTCTCTATCCAAGCATGTGGCCACCCTTGCAAATGGACACCCTCCTCAGGCTGGGAGGATATTGCAGCCACCTTTGTCCCCACTCTAGGTAAAAAGCCTTGGGGAAGACTGATTTCCCAGAGTCCCTCCTGAATATTTATACTCTCTCCTAGTGTCCACCACTAGCAATAGTAAGTGCAAATATATGCATGACTCATTTTCCTTCATCTACTGTAAAACTACGTTTGGTGGTACCGCCATACTTTGTAACTTTATGCCTCTTACAATGCTGTATAAATAAAATATGTTTTTTTAAACTATTATTCTTTATAACATTTGTGGTTTAATTTGTGCCTTAAAAGTCCCATAGCTAAGAGGGTTTTTCCACTGTATTCTTATAGGGATGATGGCATTTCTTGTATCACGCCCATTTCTCTTTTCACCACTGGCAATAAACCTCTTAGTGGCTTGCCAGGCAGATATAAGTATTTATACTAATCCGGAGGAAACTCCCCAACAGCAGGCAGAAGCAAACAATAACCAGAGCTCAGGGGAGACCCAAGAAAAATGAATTCATTTATAATACACTATATAAATTCTAACCTGGTCTATCAATATGACAAGCTAGCTCAGTGACCATTCATTTGTGTTAGTAGGCAAGAAGAGTGGACTAAAGCTCTGACATATTGGTTGAATTCAGTATTTGCATATTGGAAGGTTTCAGAGCTCCATAGATTCTCTAGAGCCTTATGGTGGTGCTTCCTATACTATCCTAACAGCTAGTTACTTAAGCTGCTTTTATTAAGCATTAGTGTTGTCTCTGGATGCTTCAGCTATAGCAATGCTAGTGTATGACAAAATCTTTTTTAATTTTAGATTTGATGATATGCTTTACTAGAGTCAATAAACCAGATTCACTAAACCTTATATATGTATGTGATGTGGGTGGCTGGTGCATTGATAGTGTTCTGATAACTAGGTCATATCCTCAAAATATTTACTATGGGTCCAATGAGTGGTTTTGATTATGGAGTGTACATTCCAGAGTCTGAATGTACACCGACTATAGTGGGGTGTCTAAAAAAAATGTTTGATGTTTATGCTTTTGGGTCCATATGATCATGGTTAATGATTTTACATGTATACCCCATGTAGGTACAAAATTGTATTAAGTTTTACTGCTATCAATAAATGTGGCTGTGAAAAAAAAACACTATAAGTAAAAAAAGCCAGAATGCACACTTTGTTAGAGATATCCAATTGCCCATGCACACATAAGTACCCAGTGGTTTCCGCAGGCATGTGCATATGATTTCATGCATGGAATGGAGGCTCTGGAGATAGACACTTGTATGTACACTGTATTTTGTGCCCAACAGCACAGTGCTTGGTTCTTTTTTGACCTGTTGCTTTCCTTGGCACATGTGCATTTCAAGTCTAAAGTAAGCAATCATGGTGCATGTAATGGTAATTTTTTTGTATTTTCCTTTATTTATAGGGAACATTATGACATTTGTCTTCATAAGTGAAATTATTAAGAACAGAGGGCAAATGAACAGCATTATTTGAATGTTCAATGTGTATGGCAAACTAGGGCTGAACCATAAACTTTGAACATCCGTGTTAATTGTCCAGGTTCAGAGATTGTATTAGCTAAATGCACATAGCTATGTGTACTGTAAATGTGCATACTAATGCAATCCTACAAAGCAAACATACAATAACAATTTATATCTGCTCATTATCTTTTAGTAAATCAGACCCAGTGTTTAAATGCCTTAAGCTGTCAGAGGCATAATATGCCACCTGGTGACTTAAAAATCTCTGAAACAGTATGCTGGTGTGATAGATAATATGTCATTTATTTTGATAGGAAACAAAGACAAGTCTTATTTCATACTTTAATAACATATTTATACAATAAATAAGAAATAATGAAAAGAAGGGTGTATAGATGTGATGCATCTCACAAGTGTTAGTATAGTAGTATAGTACAAGTATAGTAGACTGAAAAACACCGAAATCTCCTTTAAATGTTAATATCATATTGCCATTGCTGAATGATCATGTGGAAATCATTAATTTCAAAGCTTTTTATATAAAAGGCTTGTCCCTAGAGAAATATGTTGGGTGTCATTACTGACTTCTCTTGAAAATGATGCCTGGCTGTCTTATTCATCTCATCGCAATACTATTTCCAAAATCACTAACCTGAAACAAAAATGCAGATCAGGAATTCAGATTTCATTCTGGCATCAAAAGCTGCATGCTTGTTCCAAGCCAGTGACTCAGCATGTATTGATGTCATAGAATCTGCGTATCAGCCAGGCAACTAGCATTTTAGATGGGGGGAGGGGGGTCAACAATGGCAAGCTTCATATTCCCCCAGCACAGAAGACAGCTTGCAAACTGCAGAAAACCTGATTGGAGTTTGCAGCGCTCTGTGCCAGGATTCTGCAGGGAACTTTTCAACATAGCAGCACCTAGGACATTTTGTTTAATTTTTCAATTTTTCATATCATGAAAATTGGGCTTTTGGCGATATGCTATATGCAAATAAGCTCTGAAAATAGAGCCAATTAGTTTATTAGTTTGTACCTTTATTAGAATGCTGACCGAACATAAAGAAATTGGAAATATTCACTTTGTTGACTTTTGGGTGAAAATCAGAAATTTCATCAACATTCACCATTTCAACAAACTTTCCCCATTCCAGTGAAACACACTGAAGTCACTGTGGAAGGCTAAATTGAAGCTGAACTCTATAAAAGACACAAACTAATGCAAATCTGTAATCATTAATACATCATTAAAAGAGAAGTATGGGCTTTTTTCCCCTCTAATTATACTTGAACAGGTGGATGCTGCATCTGCCCCCCACTGGCTCTAAGTGTGAGAACTCAGCGATCACATGACCGCTGATCACAGCCGTCCTCTGCTTTGCCCCCCCCCCCTGTACTCACTGGAATGCTGGGTTGTGCAGGGGGAAGAAGCGGCTGGCTCAGGATCTCAGCGGCTCACTGAGAGACTGAGCCAGGTGCTGCACCAGACTCTGGGGTGGATCCCAACTTTAACCACTTGCCATCCACCCTATAGCAGAAGTACTGCTACAGGGCGCTCAGCTACGCAAAATTACATATAAATACATGATTTGCATTTCTGGGTAGGGGGTGCGCGCACGCCACACTGCCCTCACTGCTATTGGTGGCTGGGGATCGGATCCTGGAAGGCGATTCCTGGCCACTTGGTGATCTTCAGCAAAGCTGACGGGGGAGAGACCAGTGTGTAAACAACAAAGGTCTCTCTCCTGTCAGCATGGACATGCTGCTTTGTATCTCTCTGCATAGCAGAGAGGTACAAAGCAGCATGTCTCCCAAGTAAAACAGCACACGATGTAAAACACACGCAGCACACAGTTAACCCTTTGATCACCCCAGATGTTAACCCCTTCCTGCCCAGTGTCATTAGTACAGTGTCAGCGCTTTTTATTAGCATTGATCACTGTATTCGTGTCACTGGGGATGTCAGTTCCCCTCCAGTGTCAGAGTGCCCACTGCAGTCCCGCTATAAGTCGCTGATCATTGCCATTACTAGTATTAAAAAAAATAATAATAATAATTCCAGTATATATAGCGCCATTTGTAGACGCTATAACTTTCACGTAAACCAATTAATATACAAATATTTTGATTTTTTTTTAGCAAAGACACGTAGCAGAATACATTTGTCCTAAATTTATGAAGAAATTTGATTTTTAACATTTTTTATTGGATATGTTTTATAGTAGAAAGTCAAAATACTGTTTTTTTTTCTAAATTGTTGGTCTATTTTTTTATTTATAGTGCAAAAAATGAAAAACTCAGAGGTGATCAAATACCACCAAAGAAAGCCCTATTTGTGGGGAAAAAAAGGACATAAATATAATTTATGTACAGTGTTACATGAATGCGCAATTGTCAGTTAAAGTGACGCAGTGCCGTATTGCAAAAAATGGACTGCTCAGGAAGGGGGGTAAATCCTCTGGAGGCAAGTGGTTAAAGTCAGGATCTTTCCCCAGGCTAGACCCCCTGTGTGATGTCAGCTGAGAACTGGTCACAGGAGTGCAGAATGAAGTGCACTTCTGTGATCCACAGGAGAAGTACAGCCACAACAGCTTAGGCTGTACTTCTCCTTCAAATGTATTTATTAATGTAAGTATAAGTATCTGAATTTCACCTGATATCAGCCTCTTGTAGTCCTTGTTTTGCAGGTCTAGATTGTAAAAAGAAGAAACAGTCAATCAGTTCATGGACTGACAAGAAGCATGCTGATAGGAAGAGAAGACAGTGCCAGAGAGATGAGCTCATCACATTGCTGTAGGGTTGCCACCTCATCCCTTTAAAACCGAACACATATTCATTACACAGGTTTTGTGTCTGATTAAGGTGGTAATTAAACTCACTTAGTGCCTTATCTGCAATAAATAACCTCAGAACCTGTGTAATGAATATGTGTTCCGTTTTAACTACTTGCCTACCGGGGCACTCTCCCCTTTCCTGCCTAGGCCAATTTTCAGCTTTCAGTGCTATTGCATTTTGAATGACAATTGCGCAGTCATGCAGCACTGTACCCATATGAAATTTTTATCCTTTTTTCCACACAAATAGAGATTTATTGGGGTGGTATTTACTTGCTACTGGGGTTTTTATTTTTTTCACTATAAACAAAAAAAGAGCAAAAGATTTGAAGAAAAAAAAGAAGTTTTCTTTGTTTCTATTATAACATTTTGCAAGCAGGTAATTTTTTTGCTTCACTGATGTGCATTGATGAGGCTGCACTGATGGGCACTGATGAGGCAGCACTGATAGGTAGCACTGATGGGCACTGATGAGGCGGAGCTGATGAGGCGGCACTGGTGGGCATTGATGAGGAGGCACTGATGATGCACTGATATGCAGCAATGATGGGCACTTGTGGGCGGCACTGACTGGAGGCACTGACAGATGGCACTGACTGGAGGCACTGATAGGCGGCACTGTTGGGCACTTTCAGTGCGGATTGCAATCCACTTGTTCAATGGTTCATGACTGGTTTTTGTGACACAGCTGCGGATTGTACTGTTCACAGGTTCAGGGCCGGTTTGGATGAAGTTTTGCAAGACTTTTTTTTCTGAGGTGGAGAGGAGGGGGGGAGCAAAACGTGCTGAATCCGGATCCTGAACTAGAACCCTGTTTACAACTGATGACATGTGTGGTTTAGAAGTGGTCCCCATAGAAGTCAATAGCCTGTAATCTGCACCTGAACCGGACTGCACTTTTCAGAAATGGGACAGGACTCTTTTTCAATCCGCATCGGCAGTGCACCGGACATATGTGAACAGGAACCATAGGAAGCAATGTTATTTCACATGTCATGCAGATTGGATGCGGTTCAAACTGCATCTAATTCACATGTATGTGAACCGCTTCTAACTGTCCTGTAACAGGCTGGGGTGGGTCCAGTAAGGCCTGGACTGAGAGAATATGGATTGTATGATTCTGACCATCAGACTGAGGATATACTCCTCTTCTCGGGTCTTCTCGGCAGCTTACTCTTGGGGGCACCCAAGCAGGAACGTTCCCATGGGTCTGCATGCCCATTCACACACAGAGCTGTGGCTCAGCCCCACTCGCCCCTCCCTCTGCTGATTGGCTCACTGGTTGTGATTGACAGCAGCAAGAGCCAATGGCTTCTGCTGCTGCTTCAGCCAATCAGGACTGAGAATCCCCGGAGAGCCGAGGCTCTTGTGGACTTTGCTATATCGAGAGGGGGCTCAGGTAAGTATAAGGTGGACTGGGGGGCTGCTGCACACACAGGATTTTTTACTTTCATGCATAGAATGCATGAAAGTAAAAAACTTTCAGCCTTTATAACCACTTTAATTTAACTTTTAACGGGCTACTCCTTTTTAATTTTTATTTATTTATTTTTAGTTCTTCTTTAAGATAGTTTTGACATTAGAGAAGCTCTTTTCTAATACCTGTTCTATGTGAAAAAGGTCCCTAAATAGCTGGAAACATGATGTTAGATACCGAGGAACAGAGGAAACCTAATGCTAATTTTTTTGCTTACCAGCAAAGCCATGTGATTTTTGTTAGAAAACAAAGTCATGGGATTTTTTCCCCAAAAAATTTGCATGTTGAAAATTAAGGCAAATTTCAGCCAAATTTCAACAAAAGTGAAAATAGTACTTTCATCACAAAATCAAATTTAGTAGCTCTCTGTTTATACCTGCTGAGCTCTAATAAGACATTGAGGTTGATTTCCAAAACTGGAGAATGCAAAATCTGGAGCAGGGCTTCATAGAAACCAATCAGCTTCCATTTTTTTTTTCGTAGCTTCATTGAATAAGCTAAAGTTAGAAGCTGACTAACTATCGCACAGCTTTACCAGATTTTGCATTCTCCACTCTCCTGATTAGTAAATCAACCCCAATCTTTTTCTGACTGGTAAAACAAACCATGTATATGCTTTTTCTACCCTGGAAGATTTAAGGTTTTCATTTGTTCCAACCATACACACATAATATGACAAAAAATGAGAGATTGTGTCCTGTTACAGTTGCATAGATAGTTTGGCTGAAAAAAGACAAAAATCCATCCAGTTCAACTATTAAAAAAAAAAAGTTATAATCCTATACCTACATCCAGAGGAAGGCAAACAAAACCCCAGCAAAGCATGATGCAATTTGGTCCTGAAGGGGAAAAATTCCTTCCTGATCCCCCGAGAGGCTATTCCCTGGATCAACTTTACCTATAAATGTTAGTATCCAGTTATATTCTGTGTATCTAAGAAAGAATATAGGCCTTTTTTAAAGCAATCCACTGAGCTGGCCAGAACCAAATCTTGAGGGAGTATTTTCCATGTTTTCACAGCTCTCACTGTGAAGAAACCTTTTTGTGTTTTTTGGAGATTAAACGTAAAGAGTGCCCCCTTGTCCTCTGTGATGACCTCGGGGTGAAAAACTCTACACCGAGTTCATTACATGAACCACTGATGTATTTATACATGTTGATCATATCCCCCCTTAATCTCCTCTTCTCAAGAGAGAATAAATTCAGTTCCTCTAATCTTTCCTCATAGCTGAGCTCCTGTTACTGAAGACAGATTCATGAGACATTGACAGTACCCATTGCTTATCTATTGGACATGGTTTAGTGGTGTAGTGTTTCAGTTTAGTCAAAGGGGAAGTGTTTACCAAGATGTCAACAGACAGTACTATCTAATCTCTGTTGTGTCTTTTACATTTATGCCATCACAGTAGATTTATAGAGGATATTCAGTTTTCCATGTATGTTGTCATGAACACCAAAATATTACAAGCACCTGCTGGGCATTGGGACAACACAGCTGCTGGGTTTGTGATATCATATGTAAGGACAATAGAGCTGGCACACCTGATATTCTTTGTGAGTGAAATGTGTTATATTGGTTATTTAACACCAACAGGCGAGGACTGGGGAGACTGGTGGCAGGAGCTGGAATATATTACATGTTAAAAACAGGTGGAACATATAACATGTTCCAAAAGGTGAATTTAGCCTTTAACAACCATAAAAGTGGCAATAAAGTCGCTTTTTCTACTTTTACCTACAGCTAAGCTTATAATAAAGCATACCTGTAGGTAAAATGAATATCTCCTAAACCAGGGGTCTCCAAACTTTCTAAACTAAGGGCCAGATTACTTTAAAGGGGCTGGACTGTAATCTGTTGGAATTAACAATCTATTATTTGTGGGAAAGAATGGTGCCCCATCATTGTTGTTAGTGGGTGGAATAGTGCCCCATCATTGTTGTCAGTGGGAGGAATAGTGCCCCATCATTGGTGTCAGTGGGAGGAATAGTGCCCCATCATTGGTGTCAGTGGGAGGAATAGTGCCCCATCATTGTTGTCAGTGGGAGGAATAGTGCCCCATCATTGGTGTCAGTGTGAGGAATAGTGCCTCATCATTAATGTGAGTGGAAAGAGGATTGCCCCAACATTGGTGTCAGTGGGAAGAATAGTACCTCATTCTTGGTATCAGTGAGAGGAATTGTGCTCCAAGGGCCAGATAAAAGCAAGTCAAGGGCCACATTTGGCCCAGGTGCTGCAGTTTGGAGTCCACTGTCCTAAACGTTAGAAGATATTCCATGGAGTAGCAGCCGGTGACAATACGGTGCATGCACTCTGAAGGAATGGCATTCCAGTGCCATTCCTTCAGAGCTGTGTGCCGTGACCAAAACTCCCATGCGCATGCATAGAAGTGACTTCATCAATGGCTCAGCCATTCAAGCAGTCACAGCCCACGAACCCGGAAGACCAGATGAAGATGGAAGCCTTCTGCAGTGGTGACAGCTCGCAGCTGCAGGGCTTCATTCTAAGGTAAGTTTTTCATAATGTTCTAGTATGCAATGCATACTAACACATTATGATATAGCCTTGCAGCAGGAAACATTTTTTTTTGGAGACAAGTTTACTACCGCTCTAATATTCTAAATGCATTACACATATTATAAAGCAGCAGAGATGTCTTTTAGATTTTTTTTTACAACTAATTAGCAGGCATGAGCTCAAGTGTGTTGAAACCCTAGTCTGAACCCACCTCAGCTATCCCTCCAGGAATCTGTCACAGTTCCCCAGCAATCTTAATTGGAGCTGAACGGGACAGATGCCAGTGTTTTGACATCCGTGCTCATTTTGTTTGTGTCTGCTTACACCACGGACTTGTGGTGGCTCTATGGGTGGCCACATGTAAATGGCCAATTTACATCAGGCGACCTCTGATCTGTCACAATAAGGTTTGGAAAAATAGGACACAGTCCTGTTCAATATTTTGTTTGGACCTAAATGGAAGGATCTGAAAGGGCACAAGCCCATTTACATCTGGACTCCTGTAGACTTTCATGGAGCTTTCAATCAGGTCCACATGAAAAACTGACAGGCGGACCTAATTTGGGTAAAACGTTCTTAAAGGGGAGTGGTTTGGGGGTGGAAAAAATGCAGCTCAGCTGCACATGTTTACTGTCCCTCTAAATGCAAGTGTAAAGCTGCATCTTTCTATATACTTATGATCATCATCATTATTTTGATCACAGAACAACAGGTGTTCTATGGCTCTCTCAGTATCACATGGCTGTTGGGTGCTGACTTTGTTAACTTATCGCTGTGCTGTGTGTTTCAAACTGGAACACAGCACAGCCATATTAACGCAGCATCAAACAACCATGTGACAGAGCCATAGGGCACCTATTGTGCTGTGAGCAACATGATGATGATCATAAGCACACAGTAGGTGGTCTGGGGACTGCACCTTCCAGAGTAGCCTGTGTGATGTGTCAGTTTGTCACTGTGTGTGCAGGGGACTGCTTGCTTAAGTACCGCCACCAGGAGTACTGTGCTGTCAGCCACCTCTGTGATCAGTCTCTCCCTCAGGCTGCAGTGCTAGCACTTACAGAGGGAGGGTAGCTGCTCCACAATAGAATCCATCTGCCAGGGAAGGCATACAGTGGGTGGCTAAAACTTTAATTTCTGCAGGTGGACTGGTGCAGAGTAGCATGCAGTGCGGGATTATTTTCCTGTGCTCGAAAATGGAGAAACAGTCCCACCTCTGCTCTTACCTCCAGGGCCCCTCTGTTGACCAGAGGGGGCCCAGGAAGTCACTATACACCATGGTAATCAAGTGGGTACGGGGGTGTTGGTAAATAAAGTCCTATTTTTGTTTGAGCTAGAAATTAACTGTAAAGCTGCCTGGGAACCCCTGTTGAGCTTATGGGGCTTGGGCCTGGTACAACTGGGCTGGCTGTACTTTCTTATCAGCAGCCCTGCATGCAGAACCTAGAAACTAGATGAGAAAACATAATCAAATGAGAATACAAGAACTCCCCATCACTCTGGTCCAATGGCACTGGTAACATCTTGTCTTCTCATCTGCCTTGTCTTCTTGTCTTCTCATCTGCCACATTTTCTTGTCTTCTCATTTGCTTTGTCATCTTGTCTTCTCATCTGCAATATCTTCTTGTCTTCTTATTTGTCTTGTCATAGCTTCTTGTCTTCTCATGTGTCTTGTCTTCTCACCTGCCTTGTCTTCTTCTCTTCTCATCTGCCTTGTCTTCCTATCTGCCATATCTTCTTGTCTTCTTATCTGTCTTGTCATAGCTGCTAGTCTTCTCATGTGTCTTGTTTTCTCATCTGCCTTGTCTTTTCATCTGCCATATCTTCTTGTCTTCTTATATGTCTTGTCATAGCTTTTTGTCTTCTCAAGTGTCTTGTCTTCTCATCTGCTTTGTCTTCTTGTCTTTTGATCTGCCTTGTCATCTTGTCTTTTCATCTGCCATATCTTCTTGTTTTATTATCTGTCATGTCATAGCTTCTTGTCTTCTCATCAGCCTTGACATCTTGTCTTCTCATCTGCCATGTTTTCTTGTCTTCTCATCTGCCTTGTCATCGCTTCTGTCTTGTATTTTTCTCTGCCATATTTTTTTGTCTTCTCATCTGCCATGTCTTGTCTTTTCATCTGCCTTGTCATCTTGTCTTCTCATCTGCCATGTCTTCTTTTTTTTCTCATCTATCTTGTCATCTTGTCTTCTCATCTGCCATGTCTTCTCTTCTTCTCATCTGTCTTGTCATCGCTTCTTGCCTTGTCATCACTTTTTGTTTTCTCATGCGTCTTGTCTTCTCATTTGCCTTGTTTCTTGCATTCTCATCTGACTTTGTCATCTTATCTTCTCATCTGCTATGTCTTCTTGTCTTCTCATCTGACATGTCTTCTTGTTTTCTTATCTATCTTGTCATCTTGTCTTCTCATCTGCCATGTCTTCTCTTCTTCTCATCTGTCTTGTCATTGCTTCTTGTCTTGCCATCGCTTTTTGTCTTCTCATGTGTCTTGTCTTCTCATTTGCCTTGTTTCTTGTATTTTCATCTGCTTTGTCATCTTGTCTTCTCATCTGCTATGTCTCCTTGTCTTCTCATCTGCCTTATCATTGCTTCTGTCTTGTATTCTTGTCTTCTCATCTGCCTTGTCTTCTTATCTGCCATGTTTTCCTATCTTCTAATTTTCCCTGTCTTCTTCTCTTCTCTTCTGTCTTGTCTCATTGTCTTCTTTTCTGCCTTGTGATTGCTTGCGTCTGGTCTTCTTGTTTTCCCATCAACCATGTCTTCTTGTCTTCTCATCAACCATGTCTTCTTGTCTTCTCATCAACCATGTCTTCTTGTCTTCTCATCTGCATTGTCATTGCTTCTCTCTTGTGTTCTGTCAGGTGAGGGTGAATCTGGAAATGGGCATACCTGTTCCAGTGACAACTGTCCAAGAGGGGAATTCCCTTGACTTTGTAGCGTTTTCCTTTAACTCTGCTTTATTAATTCCCCAGCTGAAGCTAAGTGCTGTTTAGACAAATGTATTCATTCTCATTGCTAGAGGAAACAGATGGTATTATTTATTTTTACATCTAAATGGCTTTTGAATTGTCTCTGTGACTGCAGAGACAACATGCAGATAGATTGACCTTAAAGGATTCAAGCAATCTGGCCTCTGTCATTTAGAAATACTTGAGATCAGTGGCATCAAGTATAGTCATAGCAGTCCACAGAGTTTTTGTGGGGCACGAGGGTGGGAGGGGAGTCCCACTAGGGATTTTTTGTGAGGCAACTTAAACATAGAAAATTAGTGTGCATGTAAATAAAACACAAAATCCTGCATGTTGCAAGTGTTAAATGATCAGTTAGGTCTATAGATTTTACTTACTTACTTTTACATACCCGATCCTCTGCTTCTCCCTGCCAACCAGCACTCTCTTCTTCTCCCTTTCAGCAGTGGACTGTCCCACAACGTTTTCATGTCCACTGCAGGGTGAGGGTCTCTGCATTGGTTGTGATGATGTCAGAGGACATCCAACCACCGGAACATAGGGGAGAAGAGGCTGCAGGGACTGGTCTTACAGCCTGGAAGGAGCCTGTGGGAGCGGAGGATCAGGTAAGTAAAAGTGCTTTTTGCACCCCTCCATTTAGGCCAAATCAAGTATTTGTAGTACCACTGCAAGGGAGGATTTTACCTTTCCCTGGAGCTCAGTTTTAATAAGGAAGGCACTGTGTTACATTAATAAAAGCACATTGGGGTCAAGCTAACTAGGTTAATAAGCAACTATATGATGTGTGAATAAACTTCCTCTTTTTTTATGTGAAGTCAGCAGTTTAATATATGATATCTTATCTGCTACAGGTTACACTGGAGTAAAGGCCATCACATGTTATAAGATACATTTCTGCAGCATTATCCTGTCACCTAGTTCTAGAGCATTTTATTGATCCTCTTGTGGTGCCACTCCCTCACAATATTGCTTTTATACTGTATATCAGGCAGTTCAAATACATTACATTAACATCATCTGATCCAGAGGATTTCAAAGGATTGAGTGGTGATTCATCTGCTCATTGGTAATCTCAGACTCCAACAGATAACACTGGCAAGGACTGTTGCTGAAACTTCAAAAGACCTAAGGCAACTATAGGGAATATTTACTAAAACTGAAGAGTGCAAAATCTGGTGAAATTCTGCATAGGAACTAATCAGCTTCCAGGCTTTGTTGTCAAATCTTAAGTGCGCAAGCTGACGTTTTAGTAAATCAAACCCTATGTGTCTTCTAAAAAATGTGCATGCAGTAGATACGTCCAAAAATGTTGATGTGATCTAAAATGACATACAAGCTTTAAGCACTGTATGCTTGTTTCACAGTCTCTTTTCCACAAAATATGCCTTAATTACATGTAAAAATTAAAACTGTTGCATTACATATGTCTTTATACTTTTGAATACAGATTTATTACAGATACTTATACAGCATCGGCAATTTACGCAGCACTTTACATATATATTGAACATTCATGTCAGTCCCTGCCCTCAAAGAGTTTACAATCTAAGTTTCCTAACTCACATTCCTAGTGATTCTGAGTCTATGATCAAGTTGGTTTGTGAGTATATTACCCGTGTTTGTTTTAAACAATAAATGATATCTGAGGTATTACACAAGGCTGGTGCGCCCTTCTTGTCTTGTCATTTAGCTCTGAGAATTCCCCCAATACAAAGAGGGCAGCAAGGCCCAGATGTTCCCCTGGTTACCTGTTGAAGCATGAAGTCAACAAGACGGCAATCATATGATTGCTATGTGTAACTACCGTTGACGCTTTAGGCATGAAGCATTGAAGTGGTACATTTTCTTTACTGCTGGCAGAATAATACAGTATGAAAGCTGCACAAACATGGACTCCTCACAATATATTATCTCTGTGCTTTAACCCCTTCCCTCTGCTTCCTCCTGAAGCCAAGTCACTGCAGTCACATGATCTGAAAGCTCCCAATTGCAAGTAGGCATCAGGAGCTTTCCGGTACCCACTGGTAACTGTGCTGAGAGCACGCAGGGCTCAGCACAGAAATTTTACATTTGGGATGCATATTTGTAGCCTCTTGGCATAAAAGCCCACTCACCAAGGGGCTGCTTATATGCCTATGGCCAATGTGAACAGGTTAATCAGGGTAACAAGGCTTCATAACATGGTCTCTATAACAACAGAGTTTAGCTGAGAATCAGTACTTTAGCAAAACAGTTGGTAACAAAGGTAAATAGCTGGAGGCTCACCTCAATGGAATTGCAGTAATCAGGAAGCAGTTGGGGAAGGGATTCCCACAGTAGTTAGGATCTGGTCCATATACCCACATGCTGATTCTGACAGTGGAGGATTGCTCACCCAGCTGCAGATTGCATGCTCTTCTACCTCTGTCTCAGCAGATGTGGTTGCTCTGTTCTGTGAGCTACTGAGGGTGGGAAATTGAGGATTTTCTACCAACTTCTCTCTGTCACTGGTTCGTTAGGAAGCAGTGGTTACTTGCACTCTCCATATTGGGGCAAGAGTAAGGGTGTCACCACTGCCCCCCTTAAAATCCATACATCAAAGGGTCTGGTATACATTTTGGGGGGGGGGGGGACTCTAGCTATTTTTTTCTCATTATTTCTGTAGGATGCGCTACAGAAAAAGTAAAATTTTCAAAGAAAAAAATGATATAATTTAAATGCCAGCAAATGACTTTGCAGACTCATGTTTCACTTGAAATAGTCCTGAAAGGAAGCCAATGTCTCCCTCTGACCTAAACCACTTTTTTTACACTGGGTTATGCAATGTTTTTAAATGTAGACCTATTATGTAATTTATTTGCACATGGCAGGTCTTTTTTTT
This sequence comes from Staurois parvus, assembly GCF_062004578.1. NCBI lineage: Eukaryota > Metazoa > Chordata > Amphibia > Anura > Ranidae > Staurois > Staurois parvus. The sequence goes on along the minus strand of NW_028318022.1, from coordinate 5,216,845 downwards.
TATCTTCTGGGACATCAAGAACTGCTGCATTTCAGGCTTTTTGATCCACTTTTAAAATGTTTTCTTCTTGCCTGTTTAGTTTAGAACCTTTTCTTCATCCGTTCAGATTTCTTTGGATCTTCTCTATTTGGGTTTCCTGAAGATATATTGGACCCCCCCCCCCCCCAGAGTGTGGTGGCAATGTCTTTGCCTTCTTCCTTGATAGCTACTTATTGCAGTCTTAAACAGAGGCCTTATAAGTAGCTTTAAAAGTTATTGGCCACTGATTTCACTAGTTTTAGATTGGAGTGATTTTTTCTTGTTGATGTTTTTGTACCAATAAAGTTGCATAGTATTGGAGAACCTTGTGACTTACTCTATGTAGCAACAAATATGCATATTTCTATCATATAATCTTAGATTGTAAGCTCCAAGGAGCAGGGCCCTCCTAACCCTCTTGTATTGAACTGTATCCTTGCTGTATTGTCTCCCGTTATATTGTAAAGTGCTGAGAAAACTGTTGGTGCTATATAAATCCTGTATAATAATAATAATAATAATAATAACATACCATACCGAAATCCATCATTGTGCTGTAATAAACCAACAACTGGCATGGACATAAATAAAATATGTCACCACAGCAGCATATCAAATTTCTTGTGAAAAAATCCACTCTTACGACATCATCAGGAAAGGATGTAATCAATGTCTCAGGGCAATGCGGGACTCTTTCGTTATAGCATATGTGACAACCATTTGCCACCAGGACAGAAAGTGATGGCAATACAGTGAGAGATCTAACACAATGGTTTTCACCAGAATATGAGTTGAAGGGAATGGGAAAGGGAAATGGGAATACTAGTTGCATGACAGCAGTCTAAGAGGCAATTTCCCTCACTTTGGAGAAATATCCTCTCATTTTCCAATGTGTCTCCTGAACAAAAAGTGAAGGTAAGTTAAAGTAAATCTCTCCAGCGAGACACAGACAACAAAAAACATAACCCTTCCTTTCTACATCCAAAAGCAAAAGAAAAAAAAAGAGGTTTTACACACAGATTAAGTGTAACACCACCATATTATAAAGCAGATGTTGGTTGGGTTTGTAGGGTAATTTGACCATTCTTAAGTATCTGTGTCAGGCAACATTTCCCCTAAGGTGAGCAGCGTCATTGTGCCAGTGTGCGAGAATCTAACTGACTGAATGTCTAAATTAGATTACAATCATACTGTATTAATTTATCAATTTTTGCATTGTTTGGTTTAAGGCCTAACACCAGGAGCATTTTGTGGGTTTTCTTTGAAGTGAGGAACTGTTAAGGTTTTTTAGGTTTCATTTTTTTCTGTGGACATTTGCCCTCACTTACTGTCTGTGTGGCACCAAGGGTCACAGTACCTACAGATCTTCACTGTCCTCAGTTTAGTGATAGCAGTCCCTAGCCTGAGGTCACCGTGCCTCAAACTGCCTAATCCTAACTTAATGGCCATCACAGAGTGAGAAAAAGGCTTTCCCACATTTCTGCCTCATGTGGGAATATAATATATGACATTTGAGGGGAAGCTTGGACAGACTTCTCTTTTTTTACTGACTAAAGTTTGATTGATTGTGAAATATGGGAGGGAAAGGGGCATGATACTCTGCAGTTAGAGGAACATTACCATTATGCAGGGTTCCTGCACAGTATACATCCTGAACTAGTGAACTACCAATGAGTTGGAACTGTAAACCTCTTGCTGTCTCAGACCAAAAGCCTAGGTCTCCTGGAAAGAAACTGAGCCACATAGGAAGATACCTGGGAATACTGGGGAGAGACATGAGGCACCTGGAAAAATACCTGAGCCACATGCTCCTCCCCCCCCCCCTTCCTTTGAAGAATAAACAAATGTGAGGATTCAGCTACATAAGGGCTTGTTCACGCCAGAATGTTTCAGGTGCATTTGTCAAATACATCCTGCATGCATGCACAGTAAAATCAACTTTTTCCATCACCTTCATTCACACCACTGTGTTCAGTTCTTGTGCTTTAAAAAAAAAAAGTAGTTGTGCCAGAATGTAGGTATATGCGTGTAAGCATATGCAAATGCACAGGAACAGACATAAACATACACTATATTGCTAAAAGTATTGGGACGCCTGTCATTACATGAACATGAACTTTAATGGCATTCCAGTCTTAGTATGTAGGGTTTAATATTGAGTTGGCCCAACCTTTGCAGCTATGACAGCTTCAACTCTTCTGGGAAGGCTGTCTACATGGTTTAGGAGTGTGTCTATGGGAATGTTTGACCATTCTTCTAGAAACGCATTTGTGAGGTCAGGCACTGATGTCAGACGAGAAGACCTGGCTCGCAGTCTCCGTTCTAATTCATCCCAAAGGTGTTCTGTTGTGTTGAGGTCAGGAATGTGCAGGCCAGTCAAGCTCCTCCACCCCAATCTCATCCATGTCTTTATGGACCTTGCTTTGTGCACTGGTGCACAGTCATGTTGGAATAGGAAGGGGCCATCCCCTTCGGAGCAAAATGTCTTAGTATGCTAATGCCTTAAGAGTTCCCTTCATTGGAACTAAGAAGTCAAGCTCAACCCCTGAAAAACAACCCCACACCATTATCCCCCCTCCACAAAACTTTACACTTGGCACAATGCAGTCAGGCAAGTGCCATTCTCCTGGCAACTGCCAAATTCATTGGATTGCCAGACAGTATGAACACGTCTCCACTGCTCTAGAGTCCAGTGGTGGCGTGCTTTACAACACTGCATACAACGCTTTGCATTGCACTTGGTGATGTAAGGCTTGGATGCAGCTACTTGACCATGGAAACCCATTCCATGAAGCTAATCTGAAGGCCACATGAGGTTTGGAGGTCTTTAGCTATTGACTCTGCAGACAGTTGGTGACTTCTGCGCACTGTGCGATTCATCATGCTCTGACCCCACTCTGTCATTTTACATGGACTACCACTTTGTGGCTGAGTTGCTGTTGTTCCCAGTTTCTTCCACTTTGTTATAATACCACTAACAGTTGACACATGGAATATTTAGTAGCAAGGAAATTTCACAGATGGACTTATTGCACAGGTGGCAACCTATCACGGTACCACACTTAATTTCACTGAGAATTCCTGAGAGCAACCCATTCTTTCACAAATGTTTGTAGAAGCAGTCTGCCTAGGTTCTTGATTAGTAATATGGTAAAATAAGTGAGCGCTACAACAATAATAGGCAGCCAATGCACCAAAGCTAAACCAAAAATCCTCCAGAATAATCAAAGAAAATAAAAGGTGCAGTGCACTAATAGCTAAAATCGAATACACAATCAATCAGATAACATACATATACCTTACTTGTGGGTATAGAGTGACAAAACGTGAAGCTCATCCTTGAGCTTTACTTATACATATATGCGCTTAAAGGTTGCGCATCTGGTGAGTGCGTATTCCTAACATTTTCACGGCACGTCACCAGAATGTTGTGAGGTGCACTGGTCTGAGACCCTCTCAGATGGATCATCACCTCCTTAGCACTTTATGAACTATCTATAGGACTGCATATGATCATGAACACTTAGCACATTGACAGTGCTCACTTTTATCACTTATACCTTGCATTGTGCACATTTTGTCACTCTATACCCACAAGTAAGGTATATGTATGTTATCTGATTGGTTGTGTATTCGATTTTAGCTATTGGTGCGCCGCACCTTTTATTTTCTAGGTGCTTGATTGTATACACCTGTGGCCATGGAGGTGATTGGAACACCTGAATCCAATGATTTGGATGGGTGTCCCAATACTTTTGGCAGTATAGTGTATTTTTCATCTACAAAAAATAATAAAAACACTGGAATGCATTACAAATGAATTAAAAATACATGTAAATGTGCATGTGGAAACACTGAATGTAGGGATTGTGGTGTGAACTAGTGCTGGCACTTTGGTTATGGGAAGTTAGTGAATAGAGATGCACATAATGTCTTGGTTAGAAATCCATGGGATTCAAAAGAAAATGATGGCTGATTCAGCTAAGTGTTCATCTGTCCAAAACAAAAATATAAACTTTTTATGTGTAGTTGACTACAAATAGCTTTTGTATGCTGGTTTAATAGAAAAGTGATGCATGGTATATCTGTAATGTCTGTTCGACATTATAAGACTTTTTTTTTTATATTACAGAGCAAGCTGAAACTCTTTGAAGTCCAGTGGAAAACTATGTATGATTTTCAAGACATTGGAAATGTATATTTTAGCAACGTGGATGCACAAGTACATGGCAAAGAACTTGAACTCAGCGGATGATCAAGCTGACAAGTATAACTGAAAGCTGCTTAACTTCTGAAGAGAAATATATCCGTCCCAGCAGTGTCACCTTAAAGATAATCAAATGTCATTCATAATCGTGGCGCTTCTCCAGCTGAAAGATAACTGTATATAATGCAGAACTCTTCTGACCACTTCAAATTTTCTACTTGTGTCCTCTGCACAATAATGGATTATTTGATAAGCTCAAAATCCCTGATTTACATTCTACATGCAATGTACAATTCCGCAATGTGAACAGTCAACTGCAGGCAACTGTAGTTCTTTCTTTTTTAATACAGTTTCTGTATGTGAAATCTATTACAGAGAGAGCTCAGCATATAACCTGAACGTTGCTAATTTGAAAAGGAAAGATATAATCAGAAAAAAATCCTTTCTGAGCAAACATTAGAGGGTTGAAAATATTGTAAAGTTCAAGAGTTCAGTTTTATTTGCAACTGCTGCAGCCCTGACACACCTCTTGGCTCTCAACCTTTGAGAAAGGTGTAGTGTCGAAACAAATCCTCTTTGGTATTTTGCCAGTAAAACAAAAGAGAAGCAATAGAATCCACAAGAAAATACAAATGTTATGTAACTTGAGCTTCAAGAAGCTATAGGACATGGAAAACGCAGTATCTATTGCACCTTACCCTGACAATTTGAACATAAATGATGTGAAAGCAGGGACTACTCCAAAAAGGACATGTGAGTATGGCAATGTCTCTAGTGGTGGGGTGGAGGCCAGTGGCAGCTCAGTGCATCATGTTGAGTCCAATGGTGGATACAGTCATAAAACCAGTCCAGCTGTGCGTGCCATGCATAACTTGGAGAGCCCAGAACAAACATCTTTCAATGATGCTGAGGACATATCAGTTTCAGAACCACTCAGTGAAGGGAGCATAGTACTGAGTGGAAGCCAGTGGGATATGAATAATGAATTTGAAGAGGATAATGAGGAAAGGAGTATATCTGAATCTGTGTCAATTAGTGATAGTCTACCGGAGCAAGTGCAAAGACCACAGTGGGAAAGCAGAAAAAAGGAAGATTTTGGTAATCATGACCCGGATATGTCTAGCTGTAACCAAGACAGGAATATACCATCGTCCACTGAACCGCTGGGAGAACCAGACCTTGTGATTGAAGTGACTGGGGGGCAGAGAATCAGAGCTCATAAATCCATTTTAGCTGAGAAAAGTGACTATTTTAGAGCCAGATCTTCAAGAGACATTCTTAAAATTAAGGGTGTAAGTTACCAGACCTTACAGTTGCTTGTGGATTATATATATAGCATGAAGCTTGAGGTAAAGCAAGATAACGTGGTGGAAGTAATTAGTGGGGCAAAGTTCCTACAGATCCCGTGTGCTGTGCAATGTGCCATGGATAGCATGAGATCCCAGATATCACTCAAGAATTGCTATCAAGTACTTTACATTGCTAAAAAGCAGAGATTGAATGAACTTAAAGAGGCAGCCTACAAATTCATGAGTGACAACTTCCTTCAGGTTTTGAGAGATCCAGCAGTCTACGGCCGACTGACTGGGGCAGAGAGAGACCTGATTTTGCAACGTAGAATGGATGGAAAACAGTATTTGGTAGTGGCAGAAATCAATGATGCCTTTGAGCGATTGAGCAGCAGTAGTAGACCCCAAAGCCGAGAGAGCAGCAGGCCACAGAGTCCCTCCTCAGTTGTGTCGCTGGAGGATGATCCAACTACATATCAAGTGCAGTGCTACAATGAAAGTACTGGGCGCTGGAGGTCTCTGACTAAGTTACCGGAAGAGGTAAACACTAAAGGCTGTGGGGTGTGTGTTCTTTATAATTATTTTTTCCTTGCCGGGGGCATTAAAGGTAGTGGGGACAGGGCAAAACTTTCTGACCAGGTCTTTTGCTATAACCCATTAACTGATTCTTGGGAAAAGATACGACCACTCACACAGCCTCGTTCCCAGCTAAAACTTTTGGCCCTTGATGGCTATCTGTATGCTATTGGGGGTGAGTGCCTCTTCACAGTGGAAAAGTATGATCCTCGAATGGACCGTTGGAGCCTAGTAGCACCATTACCTAAGGGTGCATTTGCTGTGGCACATGAAGCGACAACCTGTAATGGTGAAATTTATGTGTCAGGTGGGACTCTTTTCTACCGTCTTTTGAAATACGATCCCAAAAGAAATGAATGGCAGGAGTGTCCGTATAACAATAGTCGACGGCGTTCTGCTGGTATGGTGTCTCATAAAGGCTGCATCTACCGTTTTGATGTCAGTCGAGAGCATGGTCTTAGTGTGTTCACCTACAATTCCATGGCCAGGCATTGGAGTGAGGGGGTCAACCTACGTCCTGGCCCAGGACCACCAACCCCCAGTTTACCATTCCGATGCACAGTGATCGGAGGTAATATCTATTGTGTAAATCGTGTTTTCACCATGAAATTACCTTTGCCATCAGAGGGAAGTGGGGGAGATATATGGAACTGTGAGCCAGAGCTCTCCCACTCCCCAGAAGATGCTAAGGGGGTCTTATATCCATTCATTCTGTACTTGCCTGAAAGCAAACCAGCCCATTAGCAGCCTAGATATGCATAATTATATTTCTCCATTGGCATGTTTTTAAATGTTCATTAATTAAGATGACCAAATAAATACATATAGGCCAAGTTCACACAGTACCACAAATCATGCATGTCACTGTACAGGTTACATGAATAACTAAGTAGGCATTTTTGTAATTTAAAACCAGCACATAAACCCTTATCAGCATAATATTGCATGTAGTAGTGATTTTACTGTGTTTAAATGAGCCATGTGGTGGGAAGTACAATTGTAGTGAAGCAATCAAATTCAGATGAATTATGTCTGAGAAAAACTACCAGACCTTGGAACTTGTATTGAATAAACTACTAACTCTAACCTTCTCATACAGCAATATTCCGTACCTATACCATAAGATGTGATCACTCACAATTAGGCATGCGTGATTACACTATTGCTGGCATTATACAAAGAGTAAAGTACAGCTGAGACACACAGCATGTATTATTCTCGCCTGATATTGAGCCCTTACTATTATATGCTTTTAATGCTTGCATTGCTGGACTGGCAAAAATCTTACTGCTTGCAAAGTTTATGCATGTAGTTGGTGACATTTCGTTGCAGTTTGACAGATAAAAATTATATGTGTTCACACAATGAACTTTGGCATTGTCTATATGTAAGCCAGTTGGGAATTATCTGGGGCTTGAACTTAGTAGCCAGGTTACCCCAGGACCAATATCTTTTATTTGGTGTTTGTAGATATTCACATATAGTCAATAGCAACAATCTTCCAACCATGTTTCCAACAGCAATACTACTACAAGAATTGTTGTTACAGTAGCTTATGGACTATCCTTGATGGGGTCAAAGTGTCATCACAGCTCATCAATTCAAATATAAGTGTGCTCTTTAGAGTACAGTTATATTTTAATAAGTGGCCTTGACTTTCTTGCGTACTAAAAAAAGAGAGAACGGTAACCCTGTTGCCTGTGAAGGTACTGTGGAGCAATATAATGCAGGGTTGGACCGATAAAGTTTTTTACCGGCGAGTACAAGTACCGATACTTTCGGTACTCGCTGATACAGAGTACCGATATCTGTGCGGTGCGATTTGAGCCCATACAAAATGAATGGGCTCAAATTGAACTGCAAAGAATCACATGCAATTTGAACAGGAATGCAGTTCAGCTCCTGTCCGAATTACATGTGGTTCCCCACTGCTTCTGTGTGATCCCACTATAAAAAGACAGGGAAGCGCCATCTTAGAAGTGCAGCAATGTTATAACAATTCACATATTAAAAGTACATAATATTTCTTACATGTCAATTCCTAAATCACGGCCGCTTGTGGTTCTCACACGGCTGGAGGAGATGTTTAGGCGGTCCGCCTCCAAGCTGACATCACTTCCGCCCTATACTCACAGGAGTGCGGGAACTTCCTACATCTCCTCCAGTCCTGTGAGCACCGCAAGCGGACATGATTAATGTACTTTTAACATGTGGTTTGTTATAACATTAATAAACTGTCTGCCCATTACTGCACTTCTTAGATGGCACTTCCCTGCCTTGCTATGCTGGGATCACACAGGAGCAGTGGAGGAAACCACATGTGATTCAGACAGGAATCGCACCGATTGCCTCTCGGCAAACAATCACACACACAATATATATATATATATATATATATATATATATATGTGTGTGTGTTGGCTTTTTTTTTTTTGTTTTGTTTCAATTTTTCCAGACAGTCTTTTGACCCAGGCACACATGGCAGACAACAAATCATCCAAGTCCTACAGTCTTTCTAAAGACTACACTGCAGTTAAAGTGGTTGTAAACCTCAGACATGAAATATGAACAAAGCATATCCCTCTATATTGTGTACTTGTATCAGTTAAGAGCACTAAGTGTCATTTTTTGTCTGGTGCTTGATTTCTCTGCTATCAGCATGAGTCACTTCTGACAAGTTTTGCTGACACCAAGAGAAAAATGTTGACAGGGGAGGGACCACCAGCAGCTTGAGAGCCTCAGCTTTGTTACTGTGAGCTGTGTGAAAGGGGCTTGGGAGGTGTCCTTTCCTTCCAATCAACTGTCCTCACTGAGCTCTGAAGAGTGTAATTTCTGCCCCCATTGTCTGAACTCTCAGACAAGCTGTATAAATTCTGGATTTTGAATGGATGTAGAGAAGAGAAGTCTGTCGATAAACAGGTACAACTTATGTAGGAGGATTTGTTTCATCTCTGTTTATTACCTGAGGCCAGTCACTTCACTGGGTATATTTAAGGGTTTACAACCACTTTAAGCAATTCAAACCTTGTCCTGGAACAACCCCAGTTTGATTGCACAAAGATTGAGCAGCAACACACTGATGAGGTTATCTCTCTGCTCTTCCCTCATGTAACCGTGTTCATGGACATTTCTGTGAAAATAATCAGAACTTCCAGTGCCACTCTACATGGGTATGCAGGAGGCTTATATTCAAAAAGATTTAGGTTTTTGTGCTAGTTCTGTATAAAAATAGATTTACTGATTTGCAATTTATACATAACTGGATTATTTTTTTTTTTTTTTTTTGCTTGGAGTTCAGCTTTTATGTGAAATACCGCTGAAAAAGGTATCCATAAAACAAACACTTAGGAAAAATGTTCTGACCTCCATAAAGGGTATATTCAGATTTATGTTCAGTTTATCAGGTTCACTTTTTATTATATTGATGATCTAATATTTACATGTTAGGTCAGTGGGTATACATAATGGTTTATTGTAGCATGTTCATTTCTGTGTACAAACTGCTTTTTTTGTCCTGGAAAATAAATGCTGCTCAGTGATACTTAAGTCACATGTATAGTCACAGAGAGACATATTTGGGTCTTGTTTGTAAATGCAGTAAGATGGAAGAATTGGAATGGAAAAGCCCCCACTGTGAAAACAGTTTTACCGGAAAATCAATTATACATTCCATTACAAAGCAATTTAGTTCATGTTCATTTAATGGGTTTGGAAAATACTGTACATCCATGAACACAAATATTCCTAACATCACAACTGGATATACTTTTTTAAGCAGATCGTTAACAAACACGAATATTTTTCTGTTGTATTATATTACTACTAGTGTTCTTCAAATTCAAATGTACTGTGATATGCTGCTACATGTCCAAAAATGTTAATGTGGAAACAGTGATAGAAATAACCCGCATATTGTTACATCATGTCACATTCTTTTCCTAAAGTGATCCAAGCTTACACTTTCTAGAGGTGCAATATAAGTGACAGCTGCTTTAAAAATGAAAATATTATTGATGGCCTTTACACAGAAAAATGAGGTTGTTTGGCCATTATTTTATAAGGGAAATTGGTAGGTTTTTCTTCTAAAGCCTATGCCTGTAGTACATACTGTTTATAAGCCTTCTAAAGAATATATAAAACCCAAGAAGAAAAATAACATATATTGCATCTTGCCAGTCCTTAAAGGTGACAGCTGCATTAGTTTTCTTTTTGTCCAGACATTTTTCCTTTACTTCCACTTGGCAGTCATGCCAGTAACATACTTCCTATCCTAGGGTGACAATATTCACTTGTTGTACTGTATCTATAGAGGAGCAGTGTTGTCACCCTAAGACAGGACTGCAAAACACTTCACCCTTCCACTTCTTCATAGCATAGGGCAGAGGTGGCCAATTTTTTTTCCAAAGGGGCCAAATGAGAAACTGGAACTGTTGTGGAGGACCAAATTTAATTCTTCTCAGTATTAATGTTGGACCTGGGAAGGTCCCCAAGTATGTAAAAAACAAAATAGATCTTTTTCAGACTTTTGGGGAGCGGAGGTGTTGGTGGTAAAAACAGGTGGCTAAGTGATGCCACTTGTCAATCTCGCCCACTGAGTTTATTGGGGCCACAACGCAACCCTGTGCAATGCATGGAATTGCAGAACGGTAGTGCAACATTATAGGGTGAAATCAGGCAGAGAGAGGGTGACATAACAACTCCTCACCACCTGTCAAATGCCCACTGAAAAGCACTGTGACTGAAGGAAGAGAGCCTGAGATTGGTACAGCAGGGATTTTGGCAGATCCTGACCTGGAGTGAGGATCAGGTGCATGGCTTCTGGGATTTTTAGTGTGCGGGCACTGACACAGGAAAAACTTGCCCGGATAGTAGAGCATTGGAACGCCTCCAAGGCAAAGCTCTCCCTCCGGAACCGAGCCTCCCCACTGTGCTGATCAGCTGCTCAGGCTCTCTCCTTCCAGTTCTTGCAGCTCTCCATACGGACTTCTGTCAGGGTGCCTCACTGAGGAAGCTGAAAGGCTCAGACAGACATGCTTACAGTGATGGCATCGAGGGCTGGATAGGGGAAGCCAAAGGGCCAGGTGTGATGTACTATGCAGCATTTTCCTCATGAATTCTATTTTGTATGGATGAAAAACAGCCTAAAAAGAAAAAGCCCAATAGCATTTGTTTTAGCTGCCATTCTCATAAAACGAATATATATGCGGTTTCATTTTTTTATAAATACACCCCTTAGTGTTCAATGCATCACTAAACTGAATAAGCCTGATGATTTAGAATCTGAGTAGGCAATGACATTATGTGGTTCCTGTTTTCAAAGAGTAAAAAAACAGAATATATTATATTTAGAAGCCTCCAAGCCTACACTCTAATTTTACAATCTCCATAGAGCCTTCTTTAGATTTACCAAAGCTATGTAATATACCAACAAACTTAGATAATCCATTCCATTTGAATCCAATCATTCAGGCCTTTGCATTAAGTAGTTGATGGCAGATCTAATGGAGATTGTATAATCGGATTGTGTAATATATGGTCAACTTTAGAATGACAGTACAATGAGCTGAGGACATGCAAAGAATAATAACTAACAACAAAGAATCATAAACCATGTCTCTAGTAGGCTAAATACAGCTGTTTAGGTAGCTGAGAGCTGTACACACTCACAGTAGTCCCTGGGCCTTAGGTACCACAGTGACTATTGCTTTTGAAGTGTTAGTTGTGAAAGAGTGCAGAATGTTTTCCCTTTCCAAAAGAACAGGTTTTCCATAGTAAATGGTAAGATTAGGTTTCTGCACACCTTAGAAAATCTTCTTTCATTTGCTGGAGAAACTCAAGCCTATCATGTCCGGTGTAGACTTCTTGTTTAGTGAGGCATGAGCCAAGAGCAGTAACCCATTCTATCCTATCAGGTTTTTATACTTAGATTATTTTGTACGTTACCAATGCATCTTACTAAATACGTCTGAATCTTTGCACATACTGTATATAATGACCAAACTAGAAATAGGGAATAAGCTCTCAGTTGTTTAGATATTCAACACAGACCCAACTGTTGTCAAAACAAAACTCTTGAGAGTGATATGGAAAATGAGTCATTTAATAATGGTCCAGCAAACTACATGGCCTATTACATCTAGTCAGACTTAAGGAAGGCTTCCACTTAAAGACAGATCCCCCTAATCCCCCCTCCCCTAGTACAGATATGTGCATTTCCCCGAAGTCCACTTACTAGAAGGCTTTACTTAAAGAGTCTCCCCCACCCCCAAATCCCCTCAGTACATATCAAACTCCCTGTCCAAAGTCTCCTTACCAGTCAAATTCAAAGAAGCCCCCCCATTTCAAATCTCCCTCTGCTCTCCCTCTTCGAAGGCACTTACCAGTCAAATTCAAGGAAGCCCCCCCATTTCAATTCTCCCTCTGCCCTCCCTCTCTGAAGGCCACTTACCAGTCAAATTCAAGGAAGCCCCCCTATTTCAGATCTCCCTCTGCCCTCCCTCTCCGAAGGACACTTACCGATCAAATTCAAGGAAGCCCCCCTATTTCAGATCTCCCTCTGCCCTCCCTCTCCGAAGGCCACTTACTAGTCAAATTCAAGGAAGCCTCCCCCATTTAAAATCTCCCTCTGTCCTCCCCCTCTGAAGACCACTTACCAGTCAGAATCAAGGAAGGTTTCCACTAAAATATAGAGCTCCCCCACCTCCATATCCCCCAGTACAGATCCCCCCCTGAAGTCCACTTACCAGTCACATTAAAGAAAGGCTTCCATTAAAATACAGAGCCACCCCCCTCTCCCAGTTCAGATTTCCCTCACCCCTTCCCAAAGTCCACTTAGTCAGATTTAAGGAAGCCTTTGGTTGAAAGAAAGAGTTTGCCCAAAATCTCCCCCCCGTTACAGATATCCACCCCCCCCCCCCCCCCGCAAAGTCCACTTTCAACTTTAAGGAAGGTTTCCAGTAAAAGACAGAGCTCACCCCAGTATAGATCTCACCCCTATAACTTTAGCTGCCATGCCAGACAGAGCACCCCCATCTGGCACATGGTTGCTTGACACTGCAGCTACCTACTTTAAGGTTGATCGAGTGAACTTTCTGATTTTAGTAAAGTAGTGACATGGACAATTGTCAGTTCCTGTAATCTGCAGTTCAGCAATGTTTTTACTTTGTTAGTTGCTTTTTTACATTCTTTATTGAGTGTTTTTTTTTACTCTTTCATGTATGAGCAACACATAATCTGAAACCACAGAGAGCAGTTCTAAGTAAAAGTATTAAGTGGCTTATTACATTCTTTAGAAATATAATATTCCACTGGTTTAGTTACAGGAATTCATTTACATGCAGTTTTGCAGCCTTTTATACAGAAAATTGACAGGTTTTAAAAATAAAGAGAAAAGGGAAAATACTGTTTGCATGTAGGAAAATCCAAGCCTTGAGAATCTCATGTTCTGCATAAACTAAGTGTTCATTTTTGCTGGCTGCAGGCAGTCCACAGTTCATGTAATTCATAACTTAATGGTTCAGCGACAAACCCTTCCTCCCTCACCAAAAAATGATTAAAGCTTATAAACTGCTGTCAAGGATTTTTTACAACCTGAAACTTTTTGCACAGCTCTGTATGCTCTGTTAAGAAGCTAATGAAAGTCTTTTTCTTCAGGATACTATACTAGTTTCTAGAGTACACTCAGCTTTCCACTATCTTATGATAGTGTTTTAGACTATATCTGTTTATATCTGGAATCAAGAATAAAAGGTATACTTAATCCTTATTTTCTAGCAGGGAGATACTGTACAGTCTAATATTTCCTGCTGAATCTTTGCCATAAAGATAGTCAATGCCGTTATGAGGTGAACCTTCATATACAGTACCTTTAGTCTATATTTATCCACTGTTCTGAAATCTAAAATGAACCTTTAAAGGTAACCCATACCCTAAATCCTACACTTTAACCTAAATCAGCCCTTAAAATTGAATGTGATTGGCACTGCAGTTAATGACATCTATTACCGATTCCTAGCGACACATGAATTACAGAGGTAAATTGTCAATATTGCTATGTAGCGATGGAGGTAGTGTGAAGGTGTGTGTCTGAAGTCTTGCAGGTATGTACCACATGGATGAGAGACAGTTTTGGAGAAATGTTTCAGAGGTATCACCTATCCAAGTGCAGCAGCCATGACAACTTTACTGGCAGAATCACTATACATGTACTAGATTGATTGAGGGAAGAAAAGCGTTATCAGTGGGGTAATAAAATGTGTCTTATCAGTGTAACTTGGGCCTGAATTTTAAATTTAGCCTAGAAGTTACACTTTAAAATTAAAGTGTATGTATACTAAAGGCAGTTTTTTGTAGTTTTGGATAGATTAGGGAAGCGTTAACATCCCTGCTAGGTGTTTTTTTTCTGTCTTTGTACCATTGGGGACATTTCTCTTCACTTCCTTACTTAGAAATACAACAGTAAGTTAGAGCAAATCTCCCAAGGTAGGGAAAATTTCCTTCTAGGACACTTGCCCCCAGAACATTTGTCCCCATTGGAAGATTTCTTTAACCTAACCCCATTGCACTAGACCTAATATCAACCCCAATGTAACCTGCACTTTATGCTGATCAGTCCACCAGAATGATACATTTTGTAAAGTACTTATCTACTTGAATGATCTCACACAATACATACTGTATATGTATTTTCTGTTCCTAAAATCATCATTTAAATCTCTTCTGGTATTGTCTCATGTATTATGTTACTGGATGATTTTCTCTGTAAATAAAGTTGTGTTTATGGAACAGCCACTGGCAAGCACTGACCCAAGTTTGGCTGTTTAATAAGATCCAGAGCACATATTCAACAACTCTGTCATTTAAAGAGTAAACTCTTAAGTGCTGGGTTTACTATTACTTTGAGAACATATACCTTCAGTATTTAAAGTAATATTAAAGGCAAGTAAAAAAAAAACAAAAACAAACGTGTCATAGTAACTTGCTATGTGCGGCAGTTTTGCACAGAGCAGCTCCTATCCTCCTCTTGTTAGGTCCGCCTCCAGTGCTCCTGGCCCATTCCTCCTGCCGAGTGCCCCCAGAGTAAGCAACTTACTATGGGAGCACCCACACAAGCTCACTCCTGAGCCGCTGCTCTGCGTGTCCATTCAGACAGCCACATCCTGGCCCCGCCAGTTCTCTCTCATTGGCTCACTGGTTGTGATTGACAATGAGGAGGGAGAGTCCCTGGAGAGCCGAGGCTCTTGTTCACATCACTGGATCACCATGGGGCTCAGGTAAGTATTGGGGGGGGGGCTGGGAAGGGGGTTGCTGCATAGAATGCATGAAGGTAAAAAACCTTGAGCCTTTACAACCACTTTAGTGAGTAAAACTTTTCTGAAACTATGTGAATGTTAGTCTGCCGTGTAAATTTATTCAGTTCCATTATGCCATTCCCACGACCAATATTTAGCAGTCCTGTAAAGTACTCTTTCCTCCTATCATTCCAATGCCTTCTATACTATTCCAGAGATTTATAGATGTCAAAGAGAAGTTGACAACACCTAGCTACAGTGACTGTAGGTGAACTGAAAACATGTTGTACAGATGCTGCCAAGCTTTACATGCAGGAACAAGGACATATGACTAATATTTGCACAGCAGAATTAGTCATATTTCAGTGTTACTTTCTTGTCAAAGAAGCCAATCTGTATGGCTCTACACATATTTGCTTTATGTTAGCTTAAAAATATTGTCAGCAAAAAAGTATTGATGGCTGTTGCCATGCAATGATCCCAAGGTGGCATGCTACCAAGAAATGGTCCAGAAAAATGTCAGTACTATTACAACATTATAATTAAAGCACTAGTATTATAAGCTTTAAAACAGGGTTCTCCAAACTTTCTGAACAAATGGCCAGTTTACTGTCCTTTGAATTTTAGGAGGGCTGGACTGTGGCCATTGGGAGTAGAAATTGTCTTGGCATCAGTGGGAGTAATCAATGCATCTTTGATAATAGAGGGAGGAATAGCGCTCCATTGTTGGTGTCCCTGGGAGAAATTGTGCCTCATCGTTGGCGTCATGTTGGTCAGAAGAAAAGTGGCCTATTGTTGGTGTCAGTATGCAGAATAGTACCGTAATTTTGCTATCAGTGGGAGGAATAGTGCTCTATGGTTGGTGTCAGTGGGAGGAATAATGCCTGTTGTTGATGTCAGTTGCAAGATTTATGCCCCATCGTTGCTGTCAGTGGGAGGAATCGTGCCCCATCTTTGCTGTCAGTGGAAGGAATAGTGCCCCATCATTGGTGTCAGTGGAGGAATCATGCCTCATCATTGGTGTCAGTGGGAGGAATAATGCTTGTTGTTGATGTCAGTAGCAGGAAGTATACACAAGTGTTGGAGTCAGTGGGAGGATTAGTGTCTTGTATCAGGGCGAGGAAGAGTGCCCCAAAGGGCCAGATAAAGGCAAGCAAAGGGCCACATCCACCCCTCAGGCCACAGTTTTTGAGACTACTGCTTTAAAGCAATGTAGATCAGAAATCAGCTGTTAAAAGCCTAGTTGTAGTTTCTCTCAAAATAGGCTGCAGACCACAGCTCTCTGTGTGAGAAACTATAATTGGTCAAACTAATAAAAAAATATAATGAATGCATCAGCAATGATAACTGCAATTAGTGCATCATACTGTAGGTGTAATACACAGGTTCCTGCATTATTCCTCCTCAGCCCCAAGAGGTACAGACCTTATGTTATGGGCTAGAAGGAGTTCTGAATGGACTACAATTGCAGTGATGTCACCCCGCTCTTTGCAAACTCTCTATAAGGGACTTGTATTCTTTGCTATTAATGGACACCGAACCTTGAGGACACAATTGTGTGGGTGAAGCCATACACAGAGTGCTATATTCAAATAATAACAAAATGCTTCTGGAAGACGCACCCTGCCATTTAGGTAAGTGGGGGGCAGTTAGAGTTAGCTGGATGCTGTATGTAACCATGCTTCATGTTACACCCTATATTGGGTGTTGCATGAAACTTGTTCTAAAAGGTGAACTAAGCCTTTAAGAGCTCATTCACCTGGACATTCCTGGCCATACACCACTCAGGTCAGCCTATTTTGAGTATGGCGAGGTGTTTCCATAACTGTAACTAGGAAGCCTGCACAAATCAATGACAGGCTAAAACTGCGATTGGAAGAGGACAGCTATGAAGTCTCTCATCCTTTCACTGATTTGTATGGGCTAAATGGCTATAGCTAGTCAGAAACACCTGGCTGGACCTGTTGCAGAAATATGCTGATCTGGGTAGTGTATGGCAAGGAATGGTAATGTGAATAAACCCTAAAGGAAACCCATACTGAGAGAAAAACAAGGACTGGTGTTCTCTATCAAGTGCTGTCAAGTGAATGTCAACTTCTGGTGACCAAATAGATAGTGTTTCTCCAAAATGATCTTCTGTTTAGGTTTTCGAAAAATACCAGTTACCTGGCTTCCTCAGATTTCAGTAATTTCAATGATCCAGAACAAGCACAAAAATTTAAATTTTGGATATGTACGGTTGTTCCAGGTCTGTGCCTAAGAGTATTAAACCCAACTGATCAACATGACATATTTCATCTAGAGAAGGAAAGGATTTTGTGGGACCCTACCTTTCATCTTCCAGGTCTGTTTAACATCTTAATGGTGGATTTGAGTATGGTTGTACTTATTAGATGTTCAATTTTTGGTATCATTCCTAATCAGAAACTCTTAATCTGTTTCCTTTATTTTGTGAAATCAGATATCTACCAATGTATTGATTAGTATTTTTATATGTACTGTATGTGTAAGGCATTAAGGTTTAAGACGTTTTAGTATTGTGCACAAGTGAGTGTTGTTTGATGTGTTTATTCAGTTTATTCTGTTAATCTGTGTGTCAAACCGCGAAAGAAAAACAATTTTGTTTCTGGAAGTCATTTAGACTGTGACAGAAGGTCACAGGTTTGCATATCCTTGGTACAAAGGTAAATAAGGAGTGAAAATAGTTAAATAGTTTAAGCTGGCCTGTGAACCCATTTGTCTTGAGGCTCCATGCACAGTTTTTGTAAGTTCAAAAAACGCTGGTTAAAAAAATGCTGGTAATAGCATTTTTTAGTAGTGTTTTAGTAGCATTCAGAAGCATTTGGAGTGTTAGTGTTTTTACAGTACATGTTGAGGAAAAAAAAAAGCTGGGAAAAAACTGTTAGGAGCATTTTAGTTGTATGTAGAAGTGCTTAGTGAATTTTCTGCTGGAAAAACGCTCCAAGAAACTCTACAAAAACATTTTTTTTTCTGCTCCTAGACGCTGAAGCTCAAAATAGCCTAAAGTAGTGTGCACGGACACACAGAATTACACTATTTAGCTTCTAGGAGCAGAAAAAAAAGTGCTAGGTGCTTACAAAAACACTAGTGTGCGTGGAGCCTAAATACTTTATTTGTAAATCTGCACATCATGGCATATAAAACTACTTTACATTTTGAAATATAAGGTTATATGTTTGCTGAAGCTGTGGCAAAGCAAAAAGGGTGTAGTGAAATAAAATCAAGAAAGGAGAGAATTCATAAAAAGCATATCATATATATTTACAGCCAGTTTGATATAAAATCATAAAAAGCATGTCATATATATTTACAGACATTTTGATGAGTCCCTGACTGCTGTAAAAGAGATATGTAGTCAGTTTTGGGTAGACCAGCAGCCACCAAGCAGGTTATGGCCTATTGATTGGGAACATTATTATAATATTATACAGGATTTATATAGCGCCAACAGTTTGCACATGAATGAATGACGGTAGACATTACAGTTACAATACAATTTGGTACAAGAGGAAACAGAGGGCCCTGCTCGTTAGGAACATAATATGATATACAGTTTTTTTTAAAGACATAGAGATGTGTATGTTCAGTGACAGTGGCATTAGGGCATGTTATTACATGGTAAAGCTGTGAAGTCATATCTATAAGGGGCCAATGGGAACAAAGCTGACATCCTTAAGATTGTAGTGGACACTGTAACATGGCATAGAGAAGACTAGATTATTTGCCTTCCTTCTTTAAAGCTGCACTCCAAGCAATAGCTAAATACACAACTGAATAATATAAATATGAACTGTTTACCTAGCAAAGGAATTGTAATTCTGTTCTGTCAGCCTTGTGGTACACTTCTACCAGAGAACGCAGCAAGGTCTATGATCTCTCTGCAGACCTCAGTGCAGCTAAGCAATGCATAACGATTGTTGTAGTCTCTACTCTTGTGAGTACATTTATTGTTTTAGATTGCCATCACTGTTCTAAGCAACCACCATATTGGCTTGTGTTAAAGAAATCACACAATTTCTCTTGTTTAATGTGTATGGATGAATCTGTAGCGCCGGCTATTTTATTCTGACAGCTGGCACCCGCGACTGTCAGAATACCTGAGCCATGCCTACATCTGATTGGATACAGGTACCGTTTAGCTGAAAATTTACTGCCAGGCTCCTTTGACAAAAGTCAATTGAGAAATGGACTTTTGTACCACAGGGCCACCCACTGCTTGAATTGTGTTCCTTGTACAGGCAGGAGGACTACAGGAGGCTAAACGAAACAGGATTTTAATGAATAACTGGATTAAATAGTTTTTTCAGCTTGGAGACCATCTTCAAGGCTGGGTCAGGAAAAAAGCAAAAAAGGGCGCACTCTCCTCATGCATTACTGTGATAAAAAAAAATTTATTGAAAATGACAAAAGTATATACTCACAAACTAAGAGTCATGTAAACAAACAAGGAATCAATGTAACAGTCCCAGCAAATGGTGGTCTTGCGACAGGGTATGCTAATACTAAGGCTCAATTGGCCTCACATTTCATCCTGCTCCCTATATAGGCTTCCAACATGTCTAGTTGTTTTAGCTCTGAGGAAGGGAGTTCGTCTCCCGAAACGCATTAGCATACCCTGTCGCAAGACCACCATTTGTGGCCTTCTTTAGAGGGCCGCACCTCAGCGAGTGACAGTATTCCTGGGATGCTTATAGACCTGTGCGCTGGTTTTGCTTTTTTTTTCCTCTTGATATCAAGGCTAGGTCAGTCAGGGGGTTTCAGAGCACTTTTTAAAAATTTTAAATTAGTAAGTTTAAAATTCATAGCACAGGTAGTGCTTTTCTGTTTACTTGGTAAATGCCATGATTTCTAAACTAATATGCTTTATTCCACGTTTCACATTAGTTTCCACCCATCTTGGCATCAACCTCCATGTATATAGATCAGTGTGAAACTTCTAAAAATGAAAACTATTTTACTGTTCCTTGAAAATCTATGTGTTTGTCAGTCCATACGACTGTCTATGTACATTACAGACGCTTTACTATGTAAATAATACTTTTATGTCTCAGTGTTTGCTTACAATATGTCCTTTCCTGTTTCATTTCACACTTTTGAAGCTCTTGTTTACAGCCATGCATTTGCAATTGTTTGAAAAAAAATTTTTTATAATTCAGTGCACATTTTTTAAAAGTAAGGTTTCTTGGAAAATTTAGTTTACGAGAACTGGAAACAATTAGCATTTATTTATCTAGATCTGTTTTGGGGTAATTTGGTTTATTGTAGCCATTTTTTGGCATGTTTCTGTATTTCTACTGGTCTGTGAAGCTGCACAATGCTATGCATTTAATAATAGTTCAGCATTTAATATGCATTGTAATTCCTCTTTGTACTTGCTTTTCACTTATTAACCTTCCTTAAAAAATATGTGATTTTTAATAGCTAATTTCCAAGTGTCAGAATTTACAAATGCTAATGATTCTTAATTGAGTTTTTGTATTGGACAGCTAAGCTGTTACCGTAGTTTTACCTTTGCACATATTACTTATTTTACCTTCCGAGAACTGCAAATCTCAGTATTGCTTTACTATGTGATTTACAGTAAATATGTACACACATTTTAGTCGTGGACCATCCTTTCAGCTTTTTTCTCCGTATGTTGAATCTCATGCAATTCTGATAAATGTTATAAGATAACGCATTGTATTATAAGACAAACTTGTAATATTAAAATAACAGTGTTCTAAAGAAACTCTCTGCTGTGCCTATTTTTCATTATTTAACAAATGGATAAACATTAAAGGGACATTTTCATAACTGAGGTCTTTTGTAGGTGTGTGGTTGTGTGTGCTCCCAGATATGCCTAGAGGTAAAGTGTTTTTAAACCCAGGACCCTGCATTTCCTATATCTGATCTCCCACAGTACACAGAAATTAGAAATGCTATTATTTTAGTAAATATAAACTGCAGTACATAGCAGTCTTGTGACTTCTATCAGTGTCCAGCTGAGTACTGGTTAAATTTTTGTCGAAGGAGTTTTCATTTTCCCCTGATTGTCCTACGAGGCTGCATGACCCCTGACCCTCTGTCTGGACAGCACTGATTGGACCTGTGCTGATCCCATGCACAAAGAAAAAAAATACACATTGAACTAAGCATGTGACTCCTAGAGCTCTGTGCTATCAGCAGATAGATTGGTAACAGTAGAAGAAGCGGAGGATCAGAGAAGACAGGATCAAACACCCTTTTTACACAATGTGGAG
Organism: Staurois parvus; assembly: GCF_062004578.1. Lineage (NCBI taxonomy): Eukaryota > Metazoa > Chordata > Amphibia > Anura > Ranidae > Staurois > Staurois parvus. Next base: position 5,195,202 of record NW_028318022.1, on the reverse strand, counting down.
GATTAATGCCTTAGGTTCCACAGTGAGTATAACAAGCATGTTTTACTGCATATACAGACTGATTTTACGGTTGTGGGTTTAATAACACTTTACGTTTTAAAGATGGTACACAGTATAATACACAGAAAACAAAAGGTACACTTGTGGTGATATAAATAGACAATACAAATATGTAACAAAATTAGGTTGATTTACTAAAACTGGAGAGGGCAAAAACTGGTGCAGCTATGCATAGAAACCAGTCAGCTTCCAGGTTTAGGTGAATAAGCTGAAGCTAGCAGATGATTGGCTGCCATGCACAGCTGCACCAGATATTGCACTCTTCAGTTTTTGAACCTTATGTGTCCAATAAATGGAAATTACATGTCTAAGGGAACCTAAAAAAATTGTACATTTAGGGTTCAAGACATTAGATCCGTTATATGTCTCTTTTTTTTGTTTACAAACGATTTTATTGTACATAAGTAGACAGTAAAACAACAGCACAGTATGAAAGTGATATTGTCAACAAAAATATGGCACATTTGAACCGTACAATACATAAAAGTATATTAACATAAAAAAGAAGATAGAGGAAGAAAGAAAGTTATGAGTGCATGAGATACATAATGATAAAACAGATTGAGTGATACAGCTATCAACAATATATGTCAGCCATTCCTTACCGGGGATGTTGTCAATCATGCAATAAATGTCTACAATCCTTCCATGACTCCCATCGTTATATGTCTCTTTGCAGGACATCTTTATTCTGAAGTTCATATTTGCCTATAAAAGAACTACAAGTTGAAAAGTAATTTCAGGTTGCAAGAAATATTGCTCAGTAACCTGCCAATGTTATCCATCAAACATTGGCACAGTGTCACTAAAATAAACTTAGATCCTCCTTTCCTTACACTATGTTTTGTATAAACCCCTTTTGTCCATTACACATATCTTGTTTTACAGTCCATACATGACATTCACTTTTCTATCTACAAACTTTAGATTTATTACTTAAAGTATGACTAAAGGCAAAACTTTTATTTTAGTTTTGGATGGAATGGAGAGGGATTAGAACTCCTGTCATGCTTTTGTTGTAATCTGTACCCCCATTATGGAGATTCGCCTTCCCTGTTCATCTTGCTCTGTTATAAAGAGGCAAAGTGAATTGGGATGGAGGTTGAGGGGCTGTTGGTTCTTCTTGGGTTCCTTAACCTGTTGAGGGTTTTTTTTTGTTGCCGCCATTATAGGGATTCTTAGTTCTCAGTGTGCCATGCTATGAGCGAAAAGGGGCGCTTTTTCTTTAATGCTTAGTGTACACAGCAAGACCTTTAGTCTGATATGGTACTCTCCACACCGTCAGGCCGGATAACAGCTGTTGCCTCTGAACAGGACCCCCTAGATCAGCAATGGGCAAACTACGGCCACGGCCCGGCGGACCTTTTAATCCGGCCCGCGGAGCTAGGCTCCCGCTAGGCTCCTCTCACAGTCCGCCCTGAAGACCGGTGTAGCATGAAAATCTGTCTCCTATGAGGATCTGTCCCCCTCGACGTATCTGCGCATGTGCCGGAGATCGCCGATCGGCTGCTAATGCCTGAAACTGGCACATGCGCAGATACGTCAAGGGGGACAGATCCTCATAGGAGACAGATTTTCATGCTACACTGGAACGGCGCGGGAACGTGGCGAGAGGAACGCGCAGAGCAAAGGTAAGTGAATTGACACAGGGGGACTTGGGGACTTAATATGGGGGATGAATTAATATGGGGAATGAATTACTATAGGGGGGATGAATTACTATATGGGGGATGAATTACTATGGGGGATGAATTACTATATGGGGGATGAATTACTATATGGGGGATTAATTACTATATGGGGGATGAATTACTATGGGGGATGAATTACTATGGGGGATGAATTACTATATGGGGGATGAATTACTATGCGGGATGAATTACTATATGGGGGATGAATTACTATGGGGGATGAATTACTATGGGGGATGAATTACTATATGGGGGATGAATTACTATAGGGGGGATGAATTACTATAGGGGGGATGAATTACTATGGGGGATGAATTACTATATGGGGGATGAATTACTATGGGGGATGAATTACTATATGGGGGATTAATTACTATGGGGGATGAATTACTATGGGGGATGAAATACTATATGGGGGAAGAATTACTATATGGGGGATGAATTACTATAGGGGGGATGAATTACTATATAGGGGATGAATTACTATATGGGGTATGAATTACTATATGGGGGATGAATTACTATGGGGGATGAATTACTATATGGGGGATGAATTACTATGGGGGATGAATTACTATGGGGGATGAATTACTATATGGGGGATGAATTACTATGGGGGATGAATTACTATGTGGGGGATGAATTACTATATGGGGGATGAATTACTATATGGGGGATTAATTACTATGCTTACTATGGGGGAATATTACTATACTTACTATGGATGACACATACACATCATTCATCTACTCTTGGTCTGGCCCCCGGGTCCAATATATGAACCCATTGCGGCCCTCAAGTCAAAAAGTTTGTCCACTCCTGCCCTAGATCCTATGTTTCCTGTTCTGCCTGATATTTATTTGTCCTTTCCTTGCACATTTTCTTGGCGATTCAGGACAAACTGTCTTTGCTGTATGGCTTTTCATGATACGGAATGACATATGTCTATGTTCACTTTGGTTTTGTATGTAGTAATAATGTTTAAATAAAGATTATATTAAAAAAAGGAAAATCACAAGAGATTTCATCTCATTTCCTGTGTTGGCTATAAAGAACTGACTAGAGTATAACATTTCTTTACTCTTTCCAAAATGAAACCAAACGTTTTGCCTTTAGTTGTTTTTAAATACCTTTTGACATCAGCATCCATCTCCTTCATCTTCCCATTTACTAGTTGTTAGCCCCTATATATTATATATTATTATTATTATTATTATTATTATAGGTACTTGTATAGCGCCGTCAATTTATGCAGTGCTTTACATATATATATTGTACATTCACATCAGTCCCTAACCCTCAAGGGGTGTACAATCTAAGGTCCCTAACTTACATTCATACATACACATACTAAGGCCAATTTAGACAGGAGCCAATTAACCTACCAGCATGTCTATATACATCTTTGTAGAGCAACAGATAGACTAGATTCCAGAAGTCATCTGAAATAGAATTTGTTAAAGATTGTAGGTACCAAGATGAATCCAATTAACACTCTTCAGTCACTTTCTTTACTCTGCCAATCTCTGTTTGTGGGCCTAATCCCTGCTAGCTGATTAAATAGATATCTTTCAGCAGAGCTTGACCATTATGTGGATTTGGTGCTAAAAATGTGTATTATTTTTGGATACTTTGCAAAAGCTCCAAAATTAACTGAATAAAAGTTCAGAATAAGCTGATTGTTGTAAGCAAGATTCACTGCTTTGGGCAGTCTTTGGACATAATTAAATTATTATTATACAGGTTTTATATAGCGCCAACGGTTTGCTCAGCGCTTTACAATATAGTGGGAGACAATACAGTAACAATACAGTTCAATACAAGAGGGAATTGAGGGCCCTGCTCCTTGGAGCCTACAATCTAGGAGGGAGTGGTGAGTGGTACAATAGGTAAAACTGTGGGGGATGGAGTGGTTGGAAGAGTAGAGGATTCCAGTATTAGCAGAGGGCGGGATAGGCTTCCCCGAAGAGATAGGCTTTCAATGATCGCCTAAAGGTAAGTAGAGTAGGTGATAGTCTGACAGATTGGGGTAGGGAGTTCCAGAGGATGGGTGATGCCCTGGAGAAGTGTTGGAGACGAGCATGGGAGGAGGAGATAAGGGAGCTAGAGAGTAGGAGATCTTGTGAGGAGCGGAGTGTACGGTTTGGGTGATATTTAGAGATAAGATCGGATATGTAAAGTGGGGCAGTGTTGTGGATGGCATTGTGTGTCATAGTTAGTGTTTTGAATTTTATCCATTGGGCAACTGGGAGCCAGTGGAGGGATTGGCAGAGAGGGGTGGCAGATACAGAGCAGTTAGTGAGGTGGATGAGTCTGGCAGCAGCGTTCATGATAGACTGAAGGGGGGATAGCCTGCGATGAGGTAGGCCAATGAGGAGGGAGTTACAATAGTCGAGCTGTGATATGACAAGGGAGTAAATAAGTTGCTTAGTGGTTTCCTGTGTTATGTATGGTCGTATCTTGGAGATGTTGCGGAGGTGAAGTCTACATGATTTTGTCAGCGATTAGATCTGGGGATGGAAGGACAGATGGGAGTCTAGGATTACACCTAGTACCCTGGCATGAGGGGATGGACTGATGATTGTGTTATCGATATTCATGGTGAAGTCAGTGGAGGTGGCACGGGCAGGGGGGAATGCTAGGAGCTTAGTTTTGGAAAGGTTGAGTTTGAGGAAGTGGAGTGACATCCAAACTGATATGTCACTTAGTAGGCTAGCGATGCGGGTGGAAACTGAAGGGGTGAGGGGTAAACAAATAGATTTGCGTGTCATCAGCATAGAAATGGTAATTAAAGCCATGGGAGTTTATCAAGTGACCAAGGGAGGAGGTGTGGATGGAGAAGAGAAGGGGTCCAAGGACAGAACCTTGAGGGACCCCTACAGAGAGAGGGAGTGAAGAGGAGGTGGCAGCGTTATAGGTAACACTGAAGGAGTGCTGCGATATATAGGAGGAGAACCAGGAGAGAGCGGAGTCTCTGAGGCCAAGAGAGTGTAGTTTTTTGAGGAGGAGGGGATGGTCAACCGTGTCAAAAGCCGTGGAGAGGTCGGATAGTAGGAGTATTGAATAGTGGCCATTGGTTTTTGCAGTTAGTAGGTCCTTAGAGAGTTTTAGTATGGCAGTTTCAGTGGAGTGTAGAGGGTGAACACCAGACTGTAAAGGGTCGAGAAGGTTGTTGTCAGTGAGGTGGGAGCTCAGACGATTGTAGACCAAGCGTTCTAGGAGTTTAGAGGTAAATAGCAGCAGGGAGATGGTCTTAGGTTGTTCAGGTTGGTGGGGTCTAGGGAGGGTTTTTTAAGTATGGGAGTGATGTGCGCGTGCTTTAGAGGGGAGGGGAAGGCACCTGTAGAGAGGGAAAGATTGAAGATGTGAGTGAGAGAGCATAGGATGGAAGAGTAGGGTGACCGAAGGAGTTATGAGGTGACAGGGTCCAGGGGGCAGGTGGTGAGACGGGCTTCTGAGAAGACCTTGAGGACCTCTTCGGTGGTACCGAAGTCAAAGGAGGAAAGTGTTGAGGTAGGTATGGTATGAGGAATGCTAAGTGGGGTGGGTGTCTGTGTAGTGGTGATGTCCCTACGAATTGCATCAGTCTTGTTTTGGAAGTGGTCTGCAATCTTGTGGGCAGTGAGTGAGGCGCTGGGTGGCAGTGGAATCTCTTCATTATGGTATGAGTATTTGAAACTTTCTACTTTCTTTAGGGGAACTTATTCAGCTGAAAGTCCAGCTATTGTAGCTATAACCACAGTGTGTCACAAATAATTTTATATTATCCCCATATAGCTAGCAACCAGGGTCCACATAGACGAATTAAACTTTTTTGACTTCTTTGTGAGGCCACTATTCCTCTTTATGTTATCAATGATACGGTGATGGGCTTTAAAATAAAAAATAATGAAAAATCCATATTTGATCCACTGCCATTCTGCTCAGTTCAGCAAGAACCTGCTAGCATGGAAAACATCTGTGACAAGAATGCGATTAATGCTCAAGTCTGGTGTGAAGGTAGATTAAGTCTTACACTAAATCCACATAAAAATGAGTCATAAAATCAATGAAAAAAGAACAATAGCAGAAAAGCATTGGTTTTGCATTTGGAAGCAGATACACAAGGCAGATGGTGTAATTATGTGATTATTCTTTTTAGCGAGGTGGTGATTAGTCTTTTTTTTTTAGTTGTTTTGGTAATACAATAATTTTATGTGACTAATGCAGAGCTAGAAATTGCAGTATGATGTTGAGTCTAGTTCCAAAAATATGCTGTATACTTCAATTAAACACAAAGGGCCTAATTTACTAAAAGTGGATTTTTCTAATTCTGCACATGATTGGATGTTTGAGTTAACACAAGCTCCCTTCACACCACAGTACTTCACCTAGCTTTATTCATATGTGACTATTTGATCTGCCTATTCTCAATAGGATAACAGAGATATAAGAACTGTTAGGGCATGTTCACACCATGTCCCTTGAGCTGCATTTTTCTGCACACCACCTCACATGTTTTCTGAGAACAGGGTTCATAGATAACAATTGTTTTCCATGTCCTTATAACCAAAAATGTAACAGCTCTTGTTAAATTAGAACAAACTAAAAGCAGCTAGCATACTATGAGATATTTTTCACAGCAAACTCATATATACAAAAATTGTGTTGTGCTAAATACACTAAATAAGTGCCCAATAATAAAATAATGGTGAAATAAAGTGTCCAATATAACAGTAGTGAAATAAAGTGTCCAAAAATCAACAGATTAAATATTTATTTAAAAGAAGACTCCAATCTTCATGTGAATTCCACTCCGTGAAGCCACCACGAAAAATGAGTTTGAATTTTGCTTACTAGATGAATATGACTCTATAACTATAGAGCCATAGTGCATTTAAGGAATGCATACAGGCCTCCAAGCATCTCCCTCTGCAAGACTGGTTCTTTTTCCAAGGAATATCGACACAAGGCTCACCACCCAATCATTTTCAAATACATGCAGAGATATGCCAATAAGAGAAAAAAAAGGCTCCACATAGTGTTAAAACTGGTATATATTTATTAAAAGCCAATAAAATTGCACTTACAAGCAAAAAAAATATAGACAGCGCTGTATAAAATGCCAGGTTGCGTACAAAGGTTCGCACTTCCAGTTCACTTCTGTATACATGATGATGTCACAACAGGCTTCGTCCTATGTTGCCATGTTCACACCATACAAGTACGTTGATATTCAAAAACACAGCTCAATAGACAACATGTGAACATACCCCTATACTGAATATGCCCAATTACATTAAAACGTACAAAATCCCTCTGTTTTTAAGTAAAATTGTCTAGGCTCAATTAATCATATTTTGTTTCACTGGCCTTTTGTAATAGCTTTCTACAGACATTAGAATTTATTTACTTGAAACACACTAAATACTCGACACGGGATAATATTCTATGCCTTGTTCTTTGAAGCTTACTAAGACAACACCCCTGATAATATTCTGATGGCACCCCATGTGCTACTGCAAAGTAAGACTAAAACAAAATCTACTCTCTCAGTTATAGAAATCAAAGTAATTGATATCATGCACAATATAAAAATACTTTCATCCTGGAAGCAACCCATTTTTTCTTTGCCGGGAAAGATTCAATAATGGATGAAGTAAGTTTTCCTGTAATGAATAACATGGTATTTTGACATGGGGTGTTCTTTATGATTTGGTCTCAGCTTTACAAATCATCCTTGACATGGAGTCGGCTGTGGTCATGTACTGTACAAAGCACTCAATGTGTAACCTGCAGAAGTAGATTGGAATATTTCCTGAAAATGAGACACTGGACTTGTTCCAAAGTTTGATACAAACTATCCTCAAAGCTAAGTTAGTGTAACAGTTTGCCACAAGATTCCTAAGCTGCTTGTGGTGAAATCTGTTCCAAATACTGTACATGTCACCAAAGGAGCATTTTTAATGTGTGCCCAGCGTTGTAAATGTTGATATGAAGAATTCAAGTGAATACATTTTGTTAGAATTCTCTAGTTGGAAATCCAAAAACCAAATTTATAGTCAAACTCTGCTAAACCATGTCAGTGATGGAAATGAGCAAACATTTTATATCTTTTCTGAGCATGGTCCGTGAACAATGGAATTGTGGTAGTGGGGGTGAATCAGGATTTTTACCAAGCTAAATCAAATTGTTGACCTAAAATTAACATTTGTCAACACAAATGAATGTCTTGTTTATGAAAGTGCAAGGAAAGATTATGAACTGTGATTCCTGGTATACTCAACATGATCCAGATAATGGAGGGGTTTCAGGTTAAAGCTGTCTCAACGGCTTTATGATTGGATCAACACAATTTTGTGTAGCTGAGAATGTGCCAAAATCTCCCTTGCTATTACAGAGGCTGCCTGCCACAGACACAGTCCTATGAACACCGACAATACAGGCTGAGTCTAGGAGATGTCTTTAGAATTTATTGCTGAATAACTAGAACAGGAGATGGGTTCAGGGTTCAGAATACTCCAAACAATTGCAAACAGAACAGGAGGACAGATTCTCACTAATCCTTTTTAAGCAGCCTTTACTGGAGGTAACAGGAGATAGACAGTACATCTAGGGCTCTATAAAATCAGTCCCAATCCATATAACATCTTCTGGCACCTAGTTCCCTTCTAGCACTTGCACACCCAAGAGTCCACAGCAAAGTCTCTACTCACAATGTCCCAGAAGCTGTCTCCCACCCATCATCCACAGGTAGTGGAGACAAAAGATCCTTCTCCTAACAGGGACTCTGAGATAATGCCCTCCAACAAATACTCCCTTAGCAATCTTCTTCAGGCCCTCAGCCCAGCACCTGTTGATGCCAACACTATAATTTGTTGTCTCGCTAACTATCTCCCAGTTGCTACAACAGCCCCTGGAGAACTGGAACACTCCCTGGAGAGGAAAGAACACTCTGGAAAGGCCTCCTCAAACATTTATCACCTCCCCAGCTATCTTCTAGATGCCTCTTTACAGGGATTGGCTGGGGCATGATAAATATGCATACTGGTCATTTGACCCTCCCTGCCCTATATTCTGGAAACTTCTTCCAGAAGTAGGTAAGAGGAATCAAACACCCATTTAGGAAACCCTGACCAGATAAAAACAATCAATTACTGCTTCAGTGATTACAGTGAAGCAAAAAACTAAATATAGCCTTGTAGCCTAACTAGAGGAGGGTGCTATATCTGCATACGGTGGAGTACAGTGCTGGCCAGCACTACAGAGGAAAAATATTTGGGGGTAATTATTTCAGATGATTGAAAAATGAGCTAACAGTGTGACCAGGCACTGATAAAAGTGAATCGAATTCTAGGATGCATTACTAGGGGTGTCACTAGTAGGAGGAAGGAGATCCTGATTCCCATACATAGATCTTTAGTGAGACCTCATTTAGAATACTGTGTCCAGTTCTGGAGACCTCACTTACAAAAGATATTGATAATATAACAAGTCCCGAGATATGTAACAAAAATGGTGAAATGTTTGAAGTATAAAATATATCAGGAGCGATTTCAGGAATGTAATATGTAAAGTCTGAAGGAAAGAAGGGAAAGGGGAAACATCATAGAAACCTTTAAATATATCAAGGGGGTGAACAAGGTTAAGGAGGGTAATATTTTCAATATAAACCAAAATCAAGAACACGGGGACCTGACATCAAACTAACTGGAGAAAAGTTCAAAACTAATCTTAGAAAGCATTATTTAACTAAAAGGGTATTTGATGCTTGGAATAGACATCCAACAGAGGCAGTGAATAAGTCAAATGGTTACAAACTTGCTTGGGAAAAACACATAGCAGAAAAAGTTAACGAAAAATAAAATACAAAACATGCATATATACATAAATAAATAAATAAAACAGGCAGACTCAATGGACCAATGGTCTTTTTTTCTGCTGTCACTTTTTGTATGTTTCTATCTTATATATATACTTGGCTTTTCAGTTAACATTGTTTAAAAGTGATAATTGCATACAGTGTATTGTATATATACATAATGAAAAGGTTTTATTGCATATTTGGTTTTTGCTTTGGATGGTGGCCATGGCCAATAAGTATTCAAGCCACAGGCCACCATTCCACAAGCTGTTGTCACCTTAAATGCTTGGCCTTCTATAACATCCACAAGAACAATTTGAAGTGGCGCTAGCACTAGATTTTGTTTTCTTATATTTACACATGCTAAGTACATGTTACAGGTACAGTATTTATTACCTTTTTATCTGAAGAATGGCTCTTTGTTTAGGTTCTATTCAGAGCCAAATATTTTTTCCTAGCACTGAGATACTAGCTCAAAACAATTAATGTTTAAATCCTGTGTAGTTCCTCACTGTGTTTTCTCAATGTCTGACACCGATCACCACCCCTAGCAGCCTCATATCTACTGGCTTGCTGCAAAGTGGCAATGATGCAGCCTGATCATTGAGGGGAAAACAGACAAAAAATGTTCATACCCACAGCAGACTGATGAGATCATGTTAGCCTAGGCATAGTCATTGGATGGAACCTTAAGCTGGCCACCAGTTCTGCTCAGTTATGATCACTCATGTTAGATAGAAATAGAGGAATTATACTACCATTTTGTAGGTAGAAGACACAGTGTGCAGGGAGCAATGGAATGGAACTCACTGTAATTGAAGCAGAGGGTTTAATTAAATGTATTCTGGCTGCTTCAGACCTACTCAGTTGGGCATACAATTGTTACTATGCCACTTTCTAAATGGAAAATGATTACATGGAGCAAAAGCAGAAACAGAAGCCGAACACAAGTACGTGAGAATGACCTTGAAAGTTAATGTATTACAGGACAGGAATTGTAGAGCATATCAAATAGGTTTTAAACCGCACAAGGGAGATTTTCTGCCTGAAGAAATGAAGGGGCAGATCAGACACTTTTCAAAAGTGTAGGAGGTTATGGATAGACGAGAGAAATACTAAACACCTGCTCAGAATTAGTAAAAACCATGTAGGGGCCTTTCGTACCTGTAATTACAATACTTTTTTAAGATGTATTGTACAGGGCTGAGGAATAGTATTCCTTGCCATGTATAACGATATTTCCTATGCAAAAATAATTTATTAGGGGAGAAACTGCTTGTTGCTGTATAAGGGAGTCAATGAGGACAGGCAATATCCTGATCAAGATTTAACTCTATAGATAAAGGTTGTACAAGACTTTGTACACTGGCAATGACACATACAGACACATGGCAGGGAATAGGCACAAAGTAGCAGGAAGGTCATGAACATGAAGCTATGGGTTATATTTACCAAAGGCAAATACACTGTTCACTTTTCAAGAAAAGGTGCACTTTGTAAGGGAGCTTAGCGAACAAAGTGAAATTTCACTTTGCAAAGAATTTCCACTCGTGCAAGGAAAACAAAAAAACCTATGTCTCTTGCAAAGAGAACAGTTTATTTTGCCTTTAGTATATAACCCCCTTAAAGTGTCTTCATGTTTCTGTCCCTTTGTTGTCTACAACCACAAGTATCAGAGAGAAAAATAAATTGGGGGCATTACATAGGGTAACAAATAAAATGTTTTCATGTTGCATTCATTTGATAACCTCCACTAGAAAAATGAGAGCAGGAATCTAATTGGTTGCTATACTCAATACATTCAATATTCTTTTCCTTCTCTCAGTCCTAGTAATGTACTCTATTCCAGAATCATGTGAGGGATAGTTTTTCCACATGTCATGGACATGAGGGACATTACTCGCAAACTGTTAGTAAAAAAATGTTAGTTTAGAATGCCTAATAATATTGATTAAATGAATAATAATAAATTGTATTTTGTGCAAGTAGAAGGTATGGGCTTTGGGAATTCACAGTGTAAATTAGTCTAATCTTGCACTTCGCACTGTGTCTCAGCCTCCTTTTAGTCTGATTGTTCAGAGACAGTGGAAATCATGGTATATACAATAATGATCTGGAAGTTTCCATGTTCTATTTTAGGAGGTTTCCAAGATAAAATTTGAGATGTGTTGTGATTTACAAACTCAATGCCCCAGCCATGTATCCAGTGCATGTTTTAATGCAAAGGTAGGGGAAACAGAAAATGTACATATCTCTAGAGGATGCCCAACAGTAAGTTAATGAAGGACATGGAGATAGAAAGTTAGAAGAATAACAATATTATAAGCTGCTTTTGCTGTGTATGCGTTGTACACAATGCCAAAGAACTATTAGAGACATTATAGCTTATGCTTTTAAGTGCCTCTCAGAAATAAGATAAGTAATTCTTTGTAGAGCCCACCAGTGAAATTCTTTTTTTCCCTCATACTGTACTAAGTACTCATGAGAAAATGTTCCTGTATTTGGTAATCATTTGTAAAATATCAGTTTATGTAACTCAGTTGACATTAGCAGCCATATGAGGTGGCATTTTGTGGTCAGATTTGGATGAAATCTTGTGTACATGATGTACTTGAAGACACTGCTGGCCAAGGCTTCTTTTTATGTACTCTCCCTCCCTCCATCCAGTCCTTACCCCATATCTACCCTTTTTTTCTGACTCTCTGAGAAACAAATGCTATATCCTTTGCATTAATGGCTGCAGCCTGATCCAGTTTAGAGGAGATCCCCATATCCCATTTCAAATACTGCTGCTTATGTTACTATTGTTCCAACTAGTTCACCCTTGCACTTTATGCATTCTTTAATTGATGCTGTATTTCTTGATGGTTTGGGGCTTTTGAAGGGGTCACCTCCTATATGTATGCTTCCATTGTATTTTGCTGCTCTGTGAGTGCTGTATACTTTAAATAAAGAATTTGCAAAAAAACCTGAATCAGCATTTTACTAAAGGTACATCACTGAGAGCGATACACACAAGCATGGTAGCCCAGATGTTACAATGACACTCTAATTACAGAGTCTAAATAACACAGTTTTTCAGATACAGAAAAGCAACCTAACTGGTTATTGATTGGAAACTTCTTACAAGCGTACATAAGCATACAGAAGCATTCACTGAGCAGGTGGTGTCTTTAAAAGTGAATGTAAACCCTGAAAACAAATTTGCCAGCAGGTTGGGTATTTTACTTACCTCCTAGCTATTATTTTAATCTGTACACTGACTGTGGTACATATGCAGTACACCATACTGTTCGAGCATCTTACAGATTCTGGTAATGGATGTGGCTGCCAAGATCACTTAAATCCAGCACGCATTCACAGGAGTTATATCATCAACATCTGCCCAATGAGCAGAGCAAGAAGATGGCTTACCTGGAAGAAAAGGAAGATTACCTGGCACTGATGGGGATGAAGTGAATGTGGGGAGGTTAGACCTCATACTGTTGGAGAAGAGCACACCCAGAGGTAAGTGAATCATATTGTAAAAGTATGTTGTGCACATTATGGCAAATGTTGACCATCATCACCAAACTACTACAAAACTGCTATTTCCACTTGAAGAATCATAAATACACTAAAGGAACAATATTTGTTTAACTGCATTCAGTAAAATAACATAGCTTGAACAAAAGTCCCATTTAAGAAAGAGGTGGCATTTTTATGTAATTAAAAAATTCCCCAAGATATAAAAAAATAGACTCATAGATGGAATAGACAGATGACATAGACAACATGAGGCTTCCCTATTACACATCACATCCCTCTACTTTTCTGGGAGTGTCTAATTACTGTCTGTGCCCAACCAGCTTCTCTGCTCTTCCCTCACCTGGTTACATAAATGTTTTTGTGACATTTTGGGGAGTAAGAAAGGGGAATACTATAGAGCAGTCTGTTTCAACCGTTTTAACTGCTTTACTGCCGCCCTATAGCAGAAATACTGTTACAGGGTGGCAGGGGTGCGCAAAATCACATATATACGTGATTTAGCATTTCCAGGTAGGAGGTGCGTGCGCCCAACCCTCGCGTGCGCCCTACCTGCACTGCCATTCGCGGTCTCGGCTGCCAATCACTGGGTCCTGGACGGTGATTACTTGCCGGCACCCGGTGATCGCCGAGTAATACCGACGAGGGGAGATAACTATATGTAAACAATACAGTTCTCTCCCCTCTCAGCTCCAGCAAACTACTTTGTATGGCTCTGCATAGCAGAGCCATACAAAATAGTGTGCTTACAGTGGAAAGCACAGACACAGCCCCATAGTGAAACACACACATCAAACAGTTAACCCTTTGATTGCCCCAGATGTTAACCCCTTCCTGCTCAATGCCATTAGTACAGTGTTAGTGCTTTTTATTAGCACTGTATTGGTGACACTGGGGTTGTCAGTGATACCAAGTCAGTTTCCCCCAGTGTCAGAATTCCCGCCGTAGTCCCTCTATAAGTTGCTGATCACTGCCATTTCTAGCAAATACATTTAGCAGAATACATTTTGCCCTAAATTTATGACAAAATTTGAATTTTTACAAATGTATTAAGCTTCTGTGCAATTTCTAAAGTAATTTTGCCAGGTTTTAACAAAAGTTAACATAATTGTATAGACTTTTTACCTTTTCTTCTCAAAAACTTGCCAAAAATCTATTTAATTCTATACCTGGGGAAGTTTGCCTTTGAATATGGCTCCATTTCATCAGATTTTCTTGTTTTCACAAGTCTGTTTTTTTTTTTACGTTTCACTTTGATAGTTTCATTGGCAGTATTTTGGAGAAAAACCTTCATACCTGTGAATACAAATCTGAATTGTGTATTCTCATTCACTGACCTCATGACCTCATACTTAAAGGGTAACTCCACTTTCGTAGGTAAAAATAGCATAACTATATATATATATATATATATATATATATATATATATATATATATTATACAATTACAACACAAGTCATATTATAATTGAATGTTATTAAAAATTACCTTTCCTTAACAATCTGCAGTGCTGTAATTTTTTCTAAAATGCAATACCATATGGCTACCTGGAGGTGTTCTATACACTGTTGCTCTTTAAATGTACTTGTGATAAGCCATGGAAAATAAATAGGGACATTAAAATATTATATCTGTGCAACATTACATTTTCTCTTGAGAATGAGTAAGACTTCACTGCTTTGTATGATATCTTTATTGTTCCATTTTACATCCTGAAATGGAAAGTAAATAACATTTTTTATATAAGATATACATTATAGCACTCCTTAATACTAGCCACCTTTATTGTCTAATCAGTTTATTGGGTTTTCCAAGATAAGTTAACATTGCCAATCATGAAAACCAGTGTGGTTACTTTCTCCAACATTCCCGTTATTATTAGTAACACTAAGGCAATAGAAATCAGCTCAAAAGACTTGTGCATAGTCTGTGTGTCTCTACATTTGTGATATGTAAGTCAGTCAATTATCAATTGAACTATTAGCCACCTTTAAAACTGGTAGTAAATGCCTATATTAAATTGTTAATAATAGCTGCTTGAAAGAAAGCTTTACCTTTATCTAAGCAAGCATTTCTTAACCTTTTCTTAGTCGCGGCACCATTAAAAAGTGTGCATAATCTAAACACACCCCAATCTCAAATATAAAAAACATAAATGTTACTTATCAATGAGAACCATTAACCTGGGACAATGCACAGCTGCCTTGATGAAGCTAAATTAACATGAAAGCCCTTCCCTTGCCTGAGACACCGCTTTATGTCAGATGCCCCAATCACATCAGTTCCCACTACACATGAGAGCCCCCATCACATGAGTGTCACCCCTATACATCATAGGTCCTGACACATAACACGTGACATGACTTCTCCTGAATGCTGGAGGCAGTCCTTCATGCCTCTTGCCCTGGATCAGATTCACGTGCTGCCAATAGTGCAGGCAAGATGGGCCCATCACCATAGCAAAGAATGACACCATGCATAGTAGTCCTAGAGCATCATTGGTCACTATGGTGCTGGTAGCCAGACGGGATGGCACCATGACAACTTATGAAGCTGATCCATGACAAACTGTGTTCTATGCTTCCACTGTAGTACCCTGGTTGAGAAACACCAATCTAAGGTCATGCTAATCCAGTCCTTGACCCTTTTGAGCTACTACTGAAATAACCAGTTCTTTGCAAGAACTATTTTGGGACCCTATTCAACAACTGCCTAAGTGAAAACACTTATTGACTCAGGATAGATAGATAGATAGATAGATAGATAGATAGATAGATAGATTATTATTATATAGGATTTATATAGCGCCAACAGTTTGCTCAGTGCTTTACAATATAAAGGGAGACAATACAGCAACAATACAGTTCAATACAAAAGGATTAGGATGGCCCTGCTCCTTGTAGCTTACAATCTAAGTGGAAGGGGCTAGTGGTACAAAAGGTAATAACTGTGGGGTATGGACTGGTAGGAGGAATAGAAGATTCCGTTATTAGCTGAAGGCAGGATAGGCTTCCCTGAAGAGATAGGTTTTCAGAGATTGCCTAAAAGTGGGTAGAGTAGGCGATAGTCAGATAGATTGGGGTAGAGAATTCCAAAGGATGGGGAGGCTCTGGAGATGTTCTGGAGATGAGCATGGGAGGAGGAGACAAGGGAGCTAGAGAGTAGGAGGTTGTGGGAGGAGCAGAGAGGATGGTTTTGGGTGATATTTGGAGACAAGTTTGATGATGTAATTTGGGGCGGAGTTGTAAATGGTCTTATATGTTATTATTAATGTTTTGAATTTTATTCGTTGGGCAATGGGAAGCCAATGAAGGGATTGGCAGAGAGGGATGGCAGATATGGAACGGTTGGTAAGGTGGATGAGTCTGGCAGCAGCATTCATGATAGACTGATGAGGGGATAGTCTGAGATTAGGTAGGTCAAAAAGGAGAGAGTTACAATAGGCAAGGCAAGAGATAACAAGGGAGTGAATAATTTACTTAGTGGTTTCAGTGGTTAAAAATTGGCGTATCTTGGAGATGTTACGGAGGTGAAGTCTACAAGATTTGGACAGTGATTGGATTTGGGGCTGAAAGGACAGATGGGAGTCCAGGATTACACCTAGTACCCCGGCATGAGGGAAGGGACTGATGGTTGTATCATTGATCTCGATGGAGAAGTCAGGGGAGGGGGCACGGGCTGGAGGGGATAGTATGAGCTCAGTTTTAGAAAGAGTGAGCTTGGGGAAGTTTAGTAACATCCATGCTGATATGACACTTAGTAGGTTAGTACTGCGAGAGGAGACTGAAGAGTGAGGTGAGGAGTAGAAATATAGATTTGTGTGTCGTCAGCATAGAGATGGTACTTGAAGCCATGGGAGTTTATCAAGTGACCAAGGGAGGAGGTGTAGATGCAGAAGAGAAGGATTCCAAGGACAGAACCTTAAGGAACTCCTACAGAAAGAGGATGTGAAGAGGTTAAGACAGAGTTATAGGTAACACTGAAGGAGCACTGCGATAGGTAGGAGGAGAACCAGGAGAAAGCAGAGTCTCGGAGGCCAAGAGAGTGGATTTTATTTTGAGGAGGGGATGGTCAACAGTCTCAAAAGCCACAGAGAGGTCAAGTAGTAAGAGTATGGAGTAGTGGCCATTGGTTTTAGCAGTTAGTAAATCAGTAGTGAGTTTTAGTAGGGCAGTTTCAGTGGAGTGTAGTGAGCGAAAGCCAGACTGTAAATGGTCAAGAAGGTTGCTGTTAGTGAGGTAGGAGCTCAGTCGATTGTAGACTAAGCGTTCTAAGAGTTTAGAGGTAAACGGGAGCAGGGAAATGGGTCTCAAGTTTTTCTGGTTTGTGGGGTCCAGTGAGGGCTTTTTAGGCATAAGAGTGATCTGCGCATGCTTTAGAGGGGAGGGGAGGGGAAGGTGCCAGTAAAGAGGAAGAGATTGAAGATGTGAGTGAGGCAGCATAGGATAGAAGAAGAGGGTGATCGTAGTAGTTGTGAGGGAGTAGAATCCAGGGGGCAGGTAGTGAGACGGGCTTCTGAGAAAACTGTAGTGACCTCTTCAGTAGTAGCAAGGTCAAAAGAGGAAAAGTGTTGAGGGAGGTTTAGTATAAGGTATGCTAAGTGGGATAGATGTCTGTGCATTGGAGATGCCCCTACGAATTGCATCAATCTTGTTTTTGGAATGATTGGCAGTCTCGTAAGCAGTGAGTGAGTTACTGGGTGGAGGTGGCAGTGGAGAAAACAGAGAGTTAAAAGTAGAGAAGAGACAAAGAGGACTGGATGACAAGGTATTAAGAGTGACAAAGTAGGCTTGTTTGGCAGCATGGAGGGAGGAATTGTATTTTAAGAAAGCAGATTTATAAAGGGTGAATGCTTGTTGGGATTTGTTTTTATGCCAAAATCGCTCTTGTGCACAGCTATATCTCTTAAGATTTCTGGTGTCACCAGTCTGCCAAGCTTGTAATAGCTGGGGCCTGATATTTCATGTAGTTAGAGGAGAAAGTGAGTCTAGCGTGGATGAAAGCGAACTGTTGAACCAGTCAGGGTAGGATAGACAGAGATATAGATAGGATAGATAGATAGATAGATAGATAGATAGATAGATAGATAGATAGATAGATAGGTTGGAAACTTGAATGGGTCTGGCCAACAGTAAAGAGAATTTCTTTACAGATGTGGTAGACACTGGGGATGTGCTTACTGGATTTTAAACTCTGGTGGCCAGCAATGGTCTATAATGCACCGTTATATATTCCTTTAACATTGATGGTCAGTGGTAGTATCATTTACTTGCAGTCATAAGTTCAAAATAAAAATGAGAAAAACAAGATTTCTGAATAAGACTGTAAGTTTCCCATAACAGTCTCCTGGATGGATAGTTTTTCATTTGACAATAGATTTGAAGTAAGTTTTAATATGATGTCAATTTGTTATAAAAAAAACAACAAATATCTGTATCATATGGGGTTACTAGGTACAACAATTGGTATAAACACTTGTTGGCAATACATAGCTGTTCCTTACCCACTTATACTATGTTGCAATAGAATACTGAGAAAAAAAGAACTGTTTCCCAGGAAACTGCATAACAGACAGTGTAAAATTCATGAAGCAATATTCAAGGACAAAAGGAAGATGTATTGCATAATTACCAATGATTTGCTCGTATCTAAACTGACAACTCCCTGACTCATTTTCAGGGTGAATCTTCCCACTAACAGTTCTGGGAAGTCAGTACAATACACAAGTTATATATTATAAATGTTGCTACATACTTTTTGGAAAATGTATCCATCACAACAGTGTTATCCAGAAATTTACTGGCTTTTTTGGTATGTCCATACTGGCAATACATTGAAAATGTGCTACAAGAGTTGATTTTGAGTTGATTTTTAATAAATGTTTTAAGACTTAACAACATTAATCACTTGTTAGCATTTAACTAGTGGCCTCAGCTTCAATTGAACTGAAATCAGTGTATTACATAAGTGCCTGCCAGCAGAATCTTTTGTTAACAATTAATTCTAATCTTATGTGTAGCTATAACCTATTGCTAGGACTCCAACTGCACGTTTCATGTTTCAGGCTCTCCCTGAATGCTTTTTTTTTAATTAATTACTTTTTGGAAGTCTTCTGTCATGTGATGCCTACTGTCCTCTTTGCTTATCCTCCAGCATTGGTTAGTTCTCAATATTGAAGCGAGCAGTGCTGACCTAATAAAATCAGGTCCACTCTGAAGTGCTGCCCCAGAAACCTTTGAAGGGCGGCACAAAAGCAGTGAATTTTCATGCATTGAGGTGCGTGGCATCCATTTAGGCAACCCATTCAAAATTAGTGGGCTATAGCGCACCGCAATGCCCCAAAACTTGGGCCCTGATACATTTTTTTTGCAGTGTATTGCAATATACACCGAAGAAGTTGGAGTACCCCAGAATTGATGTCAGGGGCATTAATAATAACCCCCAGTATTGGCGTCAGTGGATGCAATAATAACCACCAAAATTGATGTCAGTGGATGCAATAATATCCCCCATCATTTGTGTCAGTGGGTCTAATAGTAACCCCCAGCATTGGTGTAAGTGACTGCAATAATAACCCTCAACATTGGTGTCAGTGGACACAATTGTAACCCCAACATTGGTGTCAGTGGAGGTGAAAGTTAACCCCTACCCCCCCCTGCATTGGTCGTCATGGAAGTGAAGGTTAGCACCCCACCCCTGCATTGGTGGTCATGGCAATGAAAGTTAACTCCCCCTCATTAGTAATTACTTACTTGATCACAGGCTCCTAGTCTACTCCCTTCCCAGGCTGGGACTTTACATGTACTGTGGGTAAAGATAACTCCGCCCACAGAACAGTTATCCTTTCAGTGCCAGATGCTGGAACACAGAGAACGTTCCAGCACTTGAATCCCAGCTGCCACTGTGAAGGAACCCTGCTACAAGGGTAATTTGTCTTACAATTCCCAAGTTCAGCTTTAATATTTGTTGAATGTCATTTCAATAACAGGTTATTAAATTCAGTGATCTGCCCCTTAGATGATTGCTAGCAAGTGGTTTAATCTGTCAGGTAAAATTTCTCCATAAACTCTTAAATATTTACTTGTAACCACTATCATCTATCACCAAGGCTGCTGGTAAGTAAGGGGGTGCAGAGAATACTGGAGCTGAAAGTCAGCTCAGAAGCTTCTCCATGGCAGAGGTGGACACCTCCTTCACTCCTGATGGAGGATCAGAAATGGCAGTCTGGGAACTCTTCCATCTCCAGCGAAGTGTTAAGTGTCTGATAGGGAGAAGCTTCCCCAACAGGAATTACATACATCTGTTCCACTCCTGGATCCTTGCCCTGCCATTGACTGCCCTGCCATGGCACACTGCCCAAGCTTATTTACTCCTCACTGACAGCACTGCCACTACATACTGCTCACTGACTGCCCTTACACTACAATGTGCTCATTGACTGCCCTGCTGCTACATACTGCTCATCGACTGCCCTGCCGCTACATACCACTCACTGATTGTCCTGCCTCTACATACTGTTCACTGACTACCTTGCCATTTCTTACTGTCCTGCACTACACACTGCTCAATGCACTTTTCTATGTACTGATCTGCACTGACATTACACTCACATCAAGAGGGAAAAGAGAGGGGGGCCGTGTCAAGTAGACTATATGCCCCATGATTTCTAAAGGTGGCCCAGCCTAACACTATCACTGTAAGCCTGAAGGATGAAATACAGGTCCACTTAGTATCACACTCGTGGATGGTCAGATTGAAAAAGATTTGGCAGTTTTATACTCTAGTCCACCTTGTGTCATTACTATGCTATTGCTATACAAGTGAATGTGTGTCATCTTCCAGCTGTGTTTTTCAATTGCTGATTTACTATGGTGCTTTTTCATGATAATGTTAAATTCAGTAGGACCATTGTCATACATTACTGATATTTTCTGTGTTCACCATCAGCATATAAAAAAAACCCCTTGGAGTTGATTTACTAAAACTGGAGAGTGCGAAACTTGATGCATCTGTGAATGGTAGCCAATCAGCATCAAACTTCAGCTTGTTCAGTTTGTCACGTTTTGACAAAAAAAAAAAAACCTGGAAGCTGATTGGTTTTTATGCAGAGCTACACCAGATTTTGCACTCTCCAATTTTAGTAAATCAACCGCATTGCTCTCATTATATGTAGATAGATACATAACTGATAAATACTTTAACTTTTTAAAGGAGTCAATCAGCGCAAATGATCTGGCAGGGGGAATTCTAACAGGAGAACACAGCAGGGTGAGATGAAGGATAACTCACCTCTGTAAAATCATAGGCCGGGGCTGGTTGTAAATCAATCAAAAGAAAATATAATGCACTCTCCATAAGACTGGTATTTCATCTCAACAGTTGTTAAGCAGGACGACAAAATAAATGTAGAGGCTAAACGAAGGTGCCTATTGGTTCTAATCTATAAATCTCTACACTAATGATGGAAGAGCAAGCACATAAAAAGCTAAAGTAAGAATTGCAGCCAAAACACCCCTATTAAAAATGCACTATATTTTCACTTTAAGGCCACATTCACATGGATGATTACATACATACACCAGAAACAGCTGATTTTTTTCAGTTGGAGTGATAAGTGTATGTGAAAAGCAGCAGCTGCTTAGCCTGTACAGAGGAATGACAGACTGAGAGGAGCCGACGCAGTGAAAAGATTGCATTAGCCACTAGTTTGGCCAATAATAATAATGGAATAATAAGAGAGTGATTATTAGCGTAATCTAACTATGGAGCAGGGGCGGACTGACCATTTAGGCACTCGGGCACTGCCCGAGGGCCAGGGTCAGTAGGGGGCGCCATGAGATACCCCTGGTACCTTTCATAGGCTTTTTTGGGTGTGGTGTGAGTGTGGGCGAGAACACAGAGGCCCCATGATTTCCTACTGCCCGGGGGCCTCATGAGTTTTCAGTCCGCCCCTGCTATGGAGTCTGCTTAGCCTCCCTGGTTGTGACAAAGGCCACTTGTCTGAGCTGGGCAAGGTAACTGTCTGTTTTTTTGACTGAACACAGTGGGGGTTATTTACTAAAACTGGAGAGTGCAAAATTTGGTGCAATTCTGCATAAAAAGCAACCGGTTTCCAGGTATTATAGTCAAAGCATAATTGAACAGGCTGAAGTCAGAAGCTGATTGGCTACCATGGATAGCTGCACCAGATTCTGAGCGCACCAGTTTTAGTAAACCAACCCCATTACATTGGTATTTGCATTCCATTAATTGACTTCTAACACCAAACCTTCATGACAATACTCAACAGTATGCCCTTAGAAGAGGGAATCAGAATCACTGTAAATTTTAAAATAGGTGTGTTTTCAATTTTTTAGGATTGTGACCCTTTTTTTTCTGTAAATCTGCACCAACCATAAACTGTTTTTTCCACTAACTGTTTGCTTTGAACACTGGAGAAAATAGGAAAGAAAGTGAAAATAGACTATTTGGTTAGCCCATTACCAAGAAAATCACATAATATGCATTAAATTAAATGCCTAGACATTTATTAGTAATTAGAGCTTTCACAAACATTTATAAAGATGCCTTAGCCATGCCACGCGTAATTGCATTACTATAATTATACATGTTATTAGACCAGACTTCAATCTAATTCTAATCAGAAAGTAATGTTTACTGCATTTAATATGCCACAACAAATACATGGCTTATACAAAACGCCTGCAGACTGCAAACACACATAAATTATAATAACCAATTTGCACTTCCCTGATCCATTTGGGATCTCTGTCACAAGCTTTTAGACCTTTTGAACAATGATGTCATAGCTCAACCGGTCCAACGCATGCTATCTCTTTACTTTGTGGATTCTTGCTCAAGGAATCCCATCCCACAAGGCCGTATTATGCGGCGGACTGGGAGAGGGACCTTAACTGCACCATCTCTGATTCTGATTTGCTTGTCTTTTATGCTCATGCTTTCATGCTAAACTTCCAGTGGCCTCCTCGGCTCAGGATAGGAACTTTAACCTCCTAACCTGATGCTACAGATCAACATACATGTTGCACAGAATGCTACCTTCAATTTGCAGATTCATGTTGAAGACGTGGGGGAGATAAGGCCACCTTAACACATATTTGGTAGGATTGCCCTGGTATCCAATCCTTTTGGTCTACAGTTTTTACTATATTTCATCATGCCACCTCGTGTGACGTACCATGCGCCCCTCGAATTGCACTTCCACCAATCCTTCCTGGATCTGTTACTTGTATCAAGAAGGGGCTTCTTCATTTTTTCCTATTGGCAGCTCATGCAGTTATACCATGCCATTGGAAAAATGTCATTAGTCCCACAGTCGCAGAGTAGGCCAAAGAACTATGCCATCTTATGCATATGGAAAAAATGACAGCACGACTACATGAGGTGACAAAAGATAATTTTGATGGTGCTCCTGGCTACTTTATATGAATTCAGACAATTTCAGCTCATAACTATATTCTGGTTTTAATTATGTTGGGACTTCTTAAGAACCAATCATGGTCCTTTCTGGATGGCTGCAAGGCTGGGGCCTGGTATCACTAAAGTGGAGTTTCTCACCCCTTCCCCTTATTTTATTCTTTATTCCTCTTTCCTTTCTTACTTTCTCCCTTTCCTTGCTGACCAACTTTGGTAGAAAACTGTCCATGAGCCATGTTCTGTTCAAGTAGACCACATTTTTGTATGGCATCTTTAAAAAGGAGTTGATTGGATTTTCTTTCTATGGAACTGTCACCTACTTTTTGTGCCATGGATGTTTCATTTATTCTTTTTGAATGACATCCCATACATTATGTGTCATTATAGTTGCTTAGGCTTAGGGTAATACTATTTATTCCAACCTACTGTATGCCAGACTGTGTACTGTTTGCTTTTTCTCTTTCTTTTTTCCCTTTGTTATCTATGTCTTTTTCAAAATAAATCTATTTGAAACCTTTGAAATTTTGAAGAAAAATGTATATCATAAACAATATTTTGGTTCAGTGGAACTAAGCTGCATCAGAGCTCTACAAACCAAAATCACTATTTAATTAATTTATAACATTCAAAGCAAACTCCCCCATCCATCTATATCCCTGTGCTTTATTTTGCTGAGAAATCACTTTAAAAACACCAACTAGCATTTCTGTCCATGGCAATCTTGGGTAGGGGCAGATAATTCATGTAAACATTTACTTCCTGGAATCCATCTGCCTTAGCTCAGGCATGCAGGCAGGAGGGTATGCTTAGCTGAGAAAACCCCTCTGCCCCTCCTGAAGACTCCTGGGATGTATGATATCATTTGCCTAGGCCTGTAAATCAGGAAGTACATGAAAAAGTGTTAAATAAAGTTTAAAATAAATAAATATACCTTACCTTCCTATATATTTACTGATGTTTTCAGCATAAGGATTAAAAATAGTCAATTTTGATTTAGAGAGATAAGTTCCACTTTCAGGAGCAAATCACTGTTAGTAACAAGCTTATCTAACGTAAAATAACCATTGTCATACTCATCACCAAAACAGAAAGTATGGAGAAAAAAAAATAAAAAGGAATATGGAGAAGGGGGAACAGTCACAGTAGTGAATGAAAGTCATTTACTTTAAACAAAACCCCACTCTCATTTAAAAAATCAATATAACATAAAATAATCCTTGTCATACTCATCATCGTTATGGTGTCTGCAAAGAGAGAACGGAAAGTATGGATGTAAGAGAAAGTAAGAGGAATATGGAGAAGTAGGAACAATCACAGTGGATAAAAGGCATTTACTTTAAGGGAAAACTCCACTTTCATTAAAAAAATCAATATAGCATTTTTAAATTGCTACACATGCAATTTCATAATTTAACGACTTCAATATCGGACACATTCACCCCCTTCCAGCCCAGGCCAATTTTCAGCTTTCAGCTCTGTCACACTTTGAATGACAATTAGTCATGCAGCACTATACCCAAATTAAATTGTTATTTTTTGAGACAGAGCTTTCTTTTGGTGGTATTTAATCACTGCTGAGTTTTTTTATTGCTTGCTGTATACATGTAAAAAAAATAAACTGTGCAAAAAAAAGTTAAATTAAATTTATGTAAACTTTTTCAAATAAGTAATCTTTCTTCATAAATTAGGCCAACATGTATTCTGCTCCATTTCTCCAAAGCAGTGTATATTATTTAGTCTGTGGGAAAATTAGAGTCTACAAACTATGATACATACAGTATATTTGAAAAAGGTTTAGTCCTGATGTACTGACTGCCTGTTAGCACTTAGCATCTAATTTCTTGAGATCCTAAAATGCCAAGAAAATACCGGCACCCCCCAAATTACCCCTTTTTGGAAAGTAGATAATCCATGGCATTCTGAGTTTTTTGAAGTTGTAAATTTCTTGTCACAATTTTTTGGAAAATGAAAAAAAATAAATAAAAATGTTTTTTTCACAAAGTTGTCATTGTAACAAGTTATTTCTCACACGCAGCATAGGCATTCTTAAACTCACCAAAAACACATTCTGCTATGCTTCCCTAGTATGGAGACACTACACGTGTGAGACTATACATACTAGGTATAGAGGGGCCCAAAATCCAAGGGGCACCTTTTGACGTTCAAGGAGCATAAATTATGCATCTAATTTCCTGGTTACCTATCACATTTTTTGAGGCCCTGGAGCACCAGGACATTGGAAACACCCATAAAATGACCCCATTTTGAAAAGCAGACACTCCAAGGTATTTTTTGAAAGGCATAGCCATTCTTTAGTAAATGTCACTTTTTGCCACAAGTTTTTGGAACAGAAAAGAAAATGGAAATGTATTTTTTTACCCAAAGTAATCAATTAGATACATATTTCTAACAAACAGCATAGGCATATTAGAATTACATTGCAAAACACATTCTGCTACTCCTCTCGAATATGGCAATAACAAATGTGTGAAACTTTTTTTTTAGCCTAGCCACACAGAGGGGCCCGAAATCCAAAGAGCAGCTTCAGGCTTTGTAGGGGCATAAATTACACATCTAATTTCCTGACTACCTATCATATTTTGGGAGGCCCTGGAGCAGTAGGACAATGGAAACATCCACAAAATGACCACATTTTGGGGATTAATCACACCATGGTTTTTTTAGGAGCCATGAAAGAGTCTTTTGAAGACTTCATTTTATGGCTACAAATTTTTGGAAAATGAGGAAAGAAATTAAAATTAATTTTTACACAAAGTTGGCAATTTAATTAGATACTTCTCACATACAGCGTAGGCATACTTAGAATTAAGCCCCAAAACACATTTTGCTACTCCTCCTGATTATGGCTATAGCACATCTTTGAGATCTTTTCACTGTCTGGACTGATTATGTAACGGACATTGTATCTTGTGTATCACACAAATCAACCACTTATATCAAAACCAATGTACTGTAAGGGTTATCTCTATATGTGTAGTCAGGGAATATAGTGTAATATAGTGTCACCTCTAGCAGTCTCAGTTCCTATAAGCCAAGAAAGCCTATCCTACTGGTACATGACTGCCCACGCAGTTCAGGCCATAGCAGAGACATGGTTTGCAAACAGGCAAAGGATCGGTCCAGACAGCAAGCGGTGATCAGGGACACTGTAACTGGTGTGGAGATGATCAGCGATGCAGTAACTGGTGTGGTGGTGATCAGGAATACTGTAACTTGTGTGTTAGGGATCAGGGATAATATGACTGGTGTGATGGCGATTAGGGACACTGTGAGTGGACGGCAGTGATTAGGGACACTGATTGGTGCGGCAGTAATTAGACACACTGTGATCTGATGGCAGTGATTGGGGACACTGTGAGTGGACTGCAGTGATTCAGGACACTGTGAGCAGGTGACAGTGATTAAGGACACTATGAGTAGGCAGAGGTGATTAGGGACACTGTGGGGTTTATTTACTAAAGCTGATTCATTCAAAATCTCATGCACTTTTGCATAGAAACCAATCAGCTTCCAGGTTTTTTTGCTAAAGATTAATTGAATAAGCTGAGGTTAGAAGCTGATTAGCTACCATGCATTGCTGCGCCAGATTGTGAGTGAACCAGCTTTAGCAAATAAACCCCTGTGAGTGGGTGGTGGTGATTAGGGACACTGTGAGTGGATGGCGGTGATTATGGACACTGTGAGTGGGTAGCGGTGATTGAGGACACTGACTGGTGCGCCGTTGATTAGGGATACTGACTGGTGCGGCAGTGATTAGGGATACTGTGAGTGGGTGTCAGTGATTAGGGACAATGGTGCGGCAGTAATTAGGAACACTGTGAGTGAACTTCAGTACTTAAGGACACTGTGAATGGGTGGCGGTGATTAGCAACACTGACTGGTGCCGTTTTCATTAGAGATACTGACTGGTGCAGTGGTGATTAGGACACTGTGAGTGGGTGGAGATGATTAACAACACTGTGAGTGGACTGCGGTGATTAGGTACACTGTGAGTGGGTGGCAGTGATGGGATACACTGATTGGTGCGATAGTGCTTAGTATTACTGACTGACAGCACTGGTCTGGTTACACTGTACTGCTGTGGTGGTGGTCAGAGATAGAGGTTGATGGCACTGACATGCAGTGATATCAGAGCAGCCAGACATTGTACATGATCACCGCCACAGCAGTACAATGTCACCATAGTGACACTGCACTTGTTCTAGTAACAGTATATACAAAAAAAAGTCTATATTTTTTAACATACTATCACCAGAGCAATGCAGTCTTACCATAGTGACACTGTACTAGTCTGGGGGGTGGTCAGGTATTTTTTTTTATCACTCTCATTGCTTATTACAGTGATGTTTACTGTATAAGCAATCTGTAACACAGTCCAAAGGTTTAATTCATGAAACCTTTGCTTACTACTGTGGTGTTGTGATTGGTCACAGCTATCACATGGTACAGGGCTGCTGTGATTGGCCCTAGTACCATGTGATTACTGTGATCAATCATTGTGATCACACAGTAGTAAGCAAGGCCTTGTGAATGGTAACCTTGTTTACTACTGTAAATGTGACCGCTGTGATTGGTCACAACGATCACATGGTACCAGGGCCGCACGCAATGGCCCGTTACAGTGATTGGTAAATTGCCGCTGTATGCCCCAGGGACCTCCCAGAACAACAGAGCACCCGCCAGGCTGTTTTTGTAAATTGGCCTGTTGGAAAGCGGTTAATGTTATTACAATTACTGTAATATGGAAATCTGGAGACATTTTGTACACAGTTGATATATACAATGTCCACAGAAATGTAATTTCCTGTTTATGTGATTGGCGCACTGATTTGACCAGAAGTCTGCATTAAGATATATGTAAAATTTTGGCCATCTGCTGCAATGGGCAGTCCATTTTTATGGGATACTTATTAAGATTTGCCTACTGAAGGGATGCAGCTTTCCTCAATAGAACAGTGGGGATGCATCAGGTGACTATAATGAAGTCTGACCCTCTTATTCAGGAATCAGCCTGGAAAGGATATGGTGAAGTAAACAACAATTACTTCAGAAAAAGGCATAACTCTACAACAAAGTTTGTTAAAATACTTGCAATGTACGTAGATCATCCCGAAGGGATTGTTTTTTTCTCAACAAAAGTAAAGTCATTCTTTCAATATACCCCCTCTTCCTGTATCACCCCGATACTAAAAGACTTACCGTTATCCCCCCTCTGGAGTATTTTACTATGCAGCCCTGTGCAGAGCCGCACATCTGATGCAAGAAACATTCCCAGCTGTCCCTGGCTCCACATTATTTTTCTTGCAAAGGCTACATGGAGCCAGATGGTGCCACACAATGGAGATCTTCAGTGTGGGGCTGACGGTAAATATTTGTGTATGCAGTCTACACTAAGGGGGAATATTTGAAGGACAACTATGCTAAAAGTGAAGTTGCAATTGAGGACTAAAAAATATTGAATTCTAATACCTATTTTTAGTTTAGATTTGTTAAAGTTTGCCATGACTCACAATTATTTTGGTTTGGTGGAGACTATTATGTCCAGAGACGTGGCGTAGCTATGAGTGCCAAAATGCACGTCGAGCATGACCAATTTATTTATGGCCAAATGGGAGGAGGATGTAATTTACTCTCAGAATCACCCAGAATTGTTTTCTTGGGGTCACTCAATTGATGACATCCTCCTCCCATGGAATGGTAATGCTGCTTCACTACTTAATTTTATTGGCCGACTTAATAATAATGATGGAGGAATTGTGTTACAGTGTGAAATTAGCACACAGGAGGTGCATTTTTGGCATTTGGTTATTAAAGCAAATGGTAATTACCTTCAAACATTGCCTATTTTAAATAAGCGTTTGGAATCCTTATCTTGATATGACAAGTTGTCTTCACCTGTTATCGCATGTCATGGCTTAATTTAGAATAAGTCAGTTTTTACGCAACAGACGTAACTTTACTAATATTGGTGATTATTACCATCAGTCTGAAATATTGAAGGAGAGATTTATAGACAAGGGATATGACACAAATGTATTGGGAAAAACTATAGTAGAGATTGGAGGGAGAGATAGAGAAACAAAGATACTAATGATCAAAACCAGGAATTCTTTAACTGGGCTTTCATCACATCCTTCTTGAATCAGCACTGGACCGTAAAACATATTAGAAAACATTGGCATGTTTTAAGGAATGACTCTTTTTTAGGTCCTCTCCTTCCAGAGAGACCGTATGTTGTATACAGAGGAACTCCCTCTTTAAGAAATGTGGTAGCCCCTAATGTTATAGATCCTCCAATTAGACCAAAATTATTTCATGATTTGAAGGGATATTGCCCATGTCATCAATTTAAAGTTTGTAAGATCAATAAATTGAAATTCAGGAGAATTGTACATTTTAATTCTAACCAAACATCTAATGTTTACAGTATTAAATTAATAATTTCTTGCACTACAAAAAATGTAGTTTATATGTTGATCTGTCCATTTAGCCAGCAGTATGTCGGCAGGACTGTGAGGAAACTACAAATAAGATTAAAAGATCATATAAGTAACATCAGGGCAGGCTTTGTAGGACATAGTGTACCAAAACACTATGCCAAGTAGCACAATAAAGATCCTACTGGCACTGTGATTATAGGGATTGATACTTTTTCAGCACACTGGAGGGGGAGTTATGTCAGGAGGGAGATTTCTCTGGAAACTAGATGGATATATAATTTAAAATCTTATATTCCTTTCGGGTTGAACGTTGATTGGGATATTAACTGTTTTATCGGTAACAGTTGATTCCCACTAGCTGCTCCTGACGAGACATAGGGATGGATTTTAGCTCTTAGTTTGGAAATTATAGGCCGGATCTAGGTTTTTTTTAAGGTAATTTTGGTAGGCCTAATTTGTATATTGATGGTCTTTATAAGGGGAGATCAAATGATGTGTAACAATTTTTAGCTAATTGATGTGTATGCATTTAATATAAATCAGCATGGTTTCTTTTATTTTTAATGTGTGTTGTGGCAGGTTAATGGCTCCCTTTTTTTGTTTTTTAAGTTTTCAAACCTTTTTTAACCTCCCTAGCAGTCTGATTATGTCCATATTTCTGTGCTCAAAGCGGTAAATTTTTTTGCATGGAAATATGTATTTTTTTTATTGTAGGCCTGTAATTTTTAGGAATAACTCATTGAAATCTGTCTGAACAAGAGTCTAGTAAACATCCCGGGTATGTTAAAATTTGAAACACAAAATCATAAATTATAATTTAATAAACAATCAGAAAAAATAATAATATAATAATAATACATTTAATTCAATAATATAATCAAACCAAAAACACTGAAATTTGAAATAGAGCGCCAAGTTCGCACATTGCTGAGCAAAGTCGCAGAATCGTTTTCAGTGTCTGATGACGAATTTCCCCCCGAATCATTATCACTCAATTCTGCAAGTGGTTCTGATTTACTATCGCTGTTCTCTAGCTGGTCTAAAACTGATTTTGACCTAAAGGGATGCTTTTTGGACACCATGGACGTTTCTCAGATTCCAGGCAGAAAGAACAGTAAAAATGTAGGCAGGGCACAGGACAAAGCACTAGGGACAAAATGTATGTGAAATGCTTTGATACAGTAATGTTTTACTATGTTATTTTAGTGAATTTAGTGAATGTCAGTTTTTGTCATTTTCAATTTTCCCGCCGTTCCGTCCCCGTATATCCCGACGTCACAGGGGACGGAACCCAGATGACAGATGCCGGCATCCGCTGGAGGATATTACAGGGGACACTGCAGGAGGGACATTGCGGGAGCGCAGGACAAGGTAAGAGAAAAACAAACCCCGGAGCAGCGCCGCATGGTAAGCCCGAGTGTAGCTCGTGGTTACCGCTTGTGGTACTGAAACTTTACCCCGAGCTACACTCGGGAATACTGCCATGGAGGCTACGGTATTCTTTTTTGGCATCAGTTAGTTGAAACAAAATATTTTTCATGGTACAAACAATATACTACTTTATCACTAGATGGAACTTTTTAAATTGGGTCAGGATAAGTGCTTGGTTATACCTTTATTTTAATTGATAGCAGACGAGGCAGGTATTTCACATAGGGTATGTGATATACGGCACACAGCCTCGAAGATGTTGGTCCGACGAAACATGTTGAGCTTGGCCGGTATATGTGATGTCATCGTATAGTTGCGTTGTTCTGTGTCTATGTTGGCCGTTTTTGGCATTCCATACACTGGATCCATCATCTTGCCATATTTATCCTTAAACTTTTATGAAAGTTCCTTTTTATTTTATTACACCTATGTGTGCATGTGAATAATTTTTAAATAAATAAAAAGTTTTTTTAACGTTTTTCACCATAGATGGGTCTTTGTTTTTTACCGCGGTGGAGCCATATCTGCACAAGTGCAATATGACCATTCATAATATTATGGTCCAACCGGTCTAGTAAGAGGCCTTTTTGTATAGTGGTGGAGGTGGTAGATTTCTCCTCATTGGTGGCACATTGTCTGGCATTAACATGGTAAAGCTGCATTGATCATTTTCACTTGTGGATTGGAGTTCTCTTGGAGAAGAGGAGTCTTCAATTGAGAGACACTCTATTTTTATGAACACTTTTTGTGGCATTTCATTTTTTTATTGTATCACGTATTGTAGCACTTACTTCTACATGGACACTATTTTTGGCATTTATTATCTTAGTAATTGATAATTAGATTGTATCACTTTATAGAGGCACATATTTTTTATTTAATTGTTTAAGTTATTCATTGATTTTAACATTGCTTTTTTGTTTTGCAAATTCTAATACCTGTATAGGATTAATATATGTAACCACAGTTACAGAGTATTCATTATGCTCCATGTCATTATTTATAATTTTCTCTTCTTTTACAAGCAGACATGGCTGTACAGGGTGTGACAGAGGCTGGGGCAAACTGTGTCAGCGGAATTTACAGTGATTTTGTTTTGTTCCCATGGTTAAGTTTTCATAAAGAAAAAAAACCAATGTTGTTGCACCTGCCCAAATCCCTTGGTTATAGTTTGTCCTAAACCTTATTTAGCGTCACTTTTGCTGGGCAGCTTGATCTGTATGCAACTGTGGAAAATACTATATCAATAAAATTGATATAAATACAAAATACAAATGATTTGACATACTGAATACTATCATTACATGTATGTACTAAACACAGTTATCAAGACAAAATATGTTTCACAAAATTGGCCTTTAATGAGGCAAAGAGCAAACACACAGAGGTTTATTTACTAAAGCTGGAGAATGCTAAACCAGGCTCACTTCTGCATAGAAACCAATCAACTTTTAACCTCAGCTTGTTCAATTAAGCTTTAGCAATAAAACTTGGAAGCTGATTGGTTTCCATGCAGAAGTGAGCCTGATTTTGCCCTCTCCAGCTTTGGTAAATAAACCCCATAGTATCCCTTAGCAACCAATCTTTTTTTTAATAGCTAATTGCTTTAATTCTTCAATTGTTAATGGTCATGGATGGCTGGACATAATTATTCTTTGAACGCATTCATTGAATAAATGAGTATGGCTGGAAGAGAGAGAAGAGAGAAAGAGAGAGATCAAAGAGAAGTGTACATAAATAGATCAGCCATAATTAGGGAACTGAATTGTTTATCTAGTGTGTGTAATTTTAAAAAGCCTTTACCTGTTTCATCAGTATGGTGCAATTGAAGAATCAAATAGTTTGCTGTAAAATTAGCTCCAAAGAGGATTAGATGGGTCAAGGGGTGAGTAAACAAGTTAATGGTTATTAATTTTATTATTTATCTGAGATATGTAGTATAGCAAGCATTGGATGATCTATTTACCTCTATCCCCAACATTTTAAAAGGCTTTGCTAAAATAGAAAGGAAATTAGAGAGTGCAAAGACTTTATATAAATGTAATATTCTTAGCACATAGGTTTTACAATTACTCCTATGCTGAGACCACAGGGGGTTTATTTACTAAAGCTGGAGAGTCCAAAATCAGACTCCCTTCTGCATAGAAACCAATCAGCTTCTAACCTCAGCTTGTTCAATGAAGCTTTGGCAATGAAACCTGGAAGCTGATTGGTTTCTATGCAGAAGGGAGTGTGATTTTGGACTCTCCAGCTTTAGTAAATAAACCCCCAGGTGTCTGGTCACCAGTGATAGACATGTGCTTCTCAAGGGGAGGTATCTAAGAAGCCTATGGTGTTTGCCGAGAAAGCATGCGGTTTACTGCAAGAGGGCCAAACTCAAAGTATTTAGGTTTGACCCTTTAACAAGAGTTCATGAGCTGAAATAAAACCAAAGTAAATTGGTAAATCATAAGACCAAAGTGAAGCTGATAAACTCTAGAGAACAGGGCTTTCAGCATTTATAATAAATTAGATAACAAGTACAAGGCTGAGGTAGGTATTATTATTATTATTATACAGGATTTATACAGCGCCAACAGTTTGTGCAGCACTTTACAAAATGAAGGTAGACATTACAGTTACAATACAATTTGGTGCAAGAGGAAACAGAGGGCCCTGCTTGTTAGAGCCTACAATCTAGGAGAGCAGACAGATGATCCCTCAAGAACCAGAAAATATTCCAAAAATATAACTAATGTAACAGTCAGGATTTGCTTGACACAAACATACTTGCACGTGAAGTATCTTTCATTAAGACAGTGCCCCAGTGCACTGAGCAGAGCTTGAACCTGGTGCTGGGCAACCAGACAATTCTATTGGAGCATTCTTGCTTTGCAATACAAGATCTAAATGGAAGATATATACCTTTAATGAATGTTTATGACTTTGGATGCATGCAACACAGTTTAAGAGCCAATTGAGACCCACCTGGATTGGCCTGTGTGCAATGTGGCTTGAGCCTTTCCCCTCCACTTCTACCATCACTGAATGCTAGAAACTGCAGTCCTACAGGGTGTATGTGCATTTTTGTCTGTTTTGCTGATTGCAGTGTAAAGCATTAGAATAGGAAGTTATTCTACTCAGATGCGTTGCACTGTGCTTTCAAAACATCTGAGCGCAGACAGGGCTTGGTCAGCTCTATAAATCATTGTTTACATGTACCTGAAGTCATCTCCAAGTGTAAAAGTCTTCTGACAGTATCAAGTGAAGGTGACTACCCACAGGACATTAGTGGAACTCACTGGTTTCTTGCAATAAGCCAAAAGCTGCAACTTTACTACAAACATTTTTTGAAAGCTGTACAAGCCTTGTAGCATTGCCTTTAACATATGAAAAAAGAAAACCAAATATCACTGTAGATTAGCTGAACTTTAAGTGTAAGGGACAGGGTAGAAACCAATTAAGAAAAAAGTAAAATTTGCCTCTAAATCCTAGTATAAATTTCAGGCTTAAAGTGGTTCTAAAGGATAATTTTTTTTACCTTAATGTATTCTCTGCATTAGGGTAAAAACACACTCCACTTCACGTCCCCCCCCCCAAATACTTATTGGACACCTCTCAAGATCCAGCACTGTCCCAACCCCCAGCACCTATTTCCCCTCTTCCTGGATGCACAGGCTTAACTGAGAGCAGTAGAGCTATTGGCTCCTGTTGCTGTCAGTAAATCCTGTGAGGTGGGAGTGTGGGGAATGGGTGGGCTATGTTGTGTGCATCTATGCATGCACACGTCCCAACTTGTACAAGTGCCCCCATTGCACATGGCTTGCTATGGGGCACCCAGAGTTATGGAACTGTGGAGAGCACTGACAGGGGACCACCAGAGAAGAGGAAGGCGACTGCTCTGTGCAATATTGTTGCACAGAGCAGGCAAGTATATAATGTTTTTTTATTTTAATAAAAAAATGTATAGACTATTATATAAACTTTAATATCACCTAAGTTCCTACTTGGCAGACAAATTTGAATAACGCATGCTTTATACATATTTGCTATGTGTTCCCATTAAGATATCATAACTTAAAAAATAAAAAAACCTTTCTAAATGCTTTTAACATGCTTAAAAATTCTTACATGCCCCTCTGTTCTCAATGTTTACGATGGGGCTGTAGAGTAAAGTTTAGCATACCTAACCCTGTCTGTACGATGTCCACAGTTCTTCATGGTCAACTTTGAAAGAGATTTGAACACTTTGTGCCATAACAAAGTGTAAAAAATGTAGAAACCACCCTCCTGCATTGTATGTTAATGAGGGGTAGCTCAGGGTTGTGTAGGGACAAAGAAGTCGGAAGTGACGAAACGCGTCTAGACGTGACATCGGACGTAGACGTAAAACCGGAAGTTGCGGAGCGGCCATCTTGATTGAGGTTTTCATTCACTGATTGACATTTTCTGAGGATTTATGTTCCCTATTAAGGAGGAGAAATGCTGTTTTCATTTATTTTATTGTAAGCATAACTTTTCTGAAGCAAACCCCTTTTATCATGATTTACTACACTATAAACACTTTGTTTTGACCCTCATAATGCTACCATGTGGAGAGTGAACAGAGCAGGGATGGTTGGATGAGGAGAGCCTTTTTACGCTTAAGCAAATGTTTAGTCTGGTAAGGTGCATGGTGTGTAAGGTGACGACAGTGTATTTCACATTTACACCTATACCGTGAATATAAGGGAAGCACTTTTTGTATCCAAAAAGGATATTGCACTATTATTAGGTTTTTTTTGTGGAGGTAAATTTAAGAAAGAGAAAGGACGGATTTGAGCACGGTTTTGAATTAATATGAGATTGGAAGTTGTATACAAGTTTTGATAGGGCAAGGGTGTTTATAACAGATATTTAGACGTGGATACTAAGTGGGGTGACACGTTAGTACCACAGGGTGATTATGTGATATTTTTGTATTTATGTGGGATAATGCACTATATTGAGTTTTCTTTTTTTGAGGTTTACACGGATTAAAAGAAATGTTTCTATGAAGGCAGATTTTTTGGGAGCACATATATCATTTTATGGATTTATCACAGATGCCGAGAGACTGTTGACAAAAAAAATGTGAGACTTTTCAGAGATTTTGAGGCGCCATTCACACTGGCTTAAAAATCTGTAGAAAACATGTAGAAGCAGCTCAGTGTTATTATATGTGCCTATAAACATTAGGACGATTAGAGGCATATTTTAAGCTCAACATATTAAGGCTGGAAAAAAACTCTTCTTGTTTGCATTTTTGATTGGAGCTTTCTGGCAGGAAAAAACACTAAACCCTCCTAAACTCACCTAACCTGTTCGCGTTTTTTCTGCTAGGAGAACTGGCATTGTTTTTTTAAGCCCAATGTGGACCTTTAGAATCAGCCATGACACCTTCACTTTAGAAACATCTAAAAGGTATTAAATATAAAGTATATACATGTAAAGTGAGGTTTTCTCAAATTTGACTGCAAAAGTGGAAATATGTTTTAAGCTGGCCATACAACCAGTGGCCGAACAAAAAAAGGAAAGAAAAGCTACCAGATTCCTCTCTGCCTTTGACAGAAGGACACTGATCAAAGTTTAGCTGCTCCCCTTCTTTTCTATTAAAGTATCTAAGTTTTGTTAGTGTATGGCCAGCTTTAGAATGGCTGAAAACTGTTCAAGCTATAATCTTTTTTTTTCTTTTTTTTTTTAAATTCTTTATTTATATTAACAAAACTTAAAAAATACAAACAATTGTTCCAGTATCAAAGGCATAAGAAAATATTAGGCAATTACAGCCACCAAACTAACATTATACTATAATTGCAGCTGCCATAATGCTTTGCATTGATTGTAGGAGATATGAGCTAAAATCTTTTTTGTCTGTTTCAGAGTGTTTTTTTTGGTTCCAGCAATTTTATGGATGATGTGAAGAAAAAGGCAGGTACTCAGAATAACTTGAAAAAAGGCAGGTAATCAAGAACGTGAAATTTCAGACTTTTGAAATTGTAGGACTAGTTTACCTGCAAGAGAAAGTGAAAAATGTAATTGGCCACACAGAACAGAACTTGCTGACCTGCTGCCTAAATTCATTAAGCATTTCAGAGGAATTGCTGGAGAAAGCACCTAGCTTAAGGTGCAGCTTGCTTGGATTATGTATTTCCTAAGGCATTAAATTTATAGCTAACATTGAATTTGGTTTATTATGCTTATAGTACAAAATTTCTTAGATCAGCGTATCTGAAGCTTCTCTTGATCACAGAGACACGCTCTATATGAGCTTTATTTAAATCATTTGGAAGTAATCCAGAAAGGAACTTTACTGGAGAAATGTTTTCTGTGATTGTTGCCTGTTCAGATACTTTGCATTGCACTCAGCAAAACAGATAAGCGCATATGCAAACAGCAGGACTTGTACTTGTAGGGTGCAATAAACCCTATAAGCAGCTGACAGGGGATCCTTTTAAACAGAACTAAACTGCTAAGGGCTAATTTGTATGGGTGATTAGGCACTCTTTTTTGGCAGCACACACACTGGAAGATTAGCTGTGGCCAATTTGTATGTGAGCAGATCCAGTGGTTACATTTGAGCAGCGGTGGTGCCGGCCTTGATTTATTCAAGGTGCATATCTGGTCCTGACTGTTCACAAGTAACATGTGCATGGGGCATGGGGCTGTAACTAACAGCTGCATTACTGAGCCCTAACACTATTTATGCATGTGTATGAGAGTTACTTACTCCTGAGACAAAGTCATGTGAGAATGTACACTGCTAACAGACAGGGAGCAGTATTTATGATAGAAGAGTATCTTCGGTCAGAAAAAAGATGCCAGCAATAATGGCAGTTTTGATTTGCCATAAGCATAAGCCCTTTAAGAAAAAAAAAAAAAAATTATATATATATATATATATATATATACACAGTTGTGTTCAAAATAATAGCAGTGTGTTGAAAAAAGTGAATAAAGCTCAAAATCCTTCTAATAGCTTTCATTTCCATACACACAAATGCATTGGGAACACTACACATTCTATTCCAAATCAAAACATGATGAAAAATATATCAAATTTGTGTTGTTCCTCTAAAAAAATTGAAGAAACGTGAATATTAGACTGTTCAAAAAAAATATCAGTGTTTGTATTCTTCTTCACAAACTCAAGCATTCACTATATAAACTGAAAAATGTTTGAAGATTTTGCTTTCCTTTGAATCACTTAATATTTAGTTGTATAAGCACTGTTTCTGAGAACTGCTGTACATCTGTGTTGCATGGAGTCAACCAACTTCTGGCACCTGTGAACAGGTATTCCAGCCCAGGATGATTGGACTACATTCCACAGTTCTTCTCTATTTCTTGGTTTTGCCTCAGAAACTGCATGTTTGATGTCACCCCACAAGTTTTCTACTGGATTAAGATCCGGGGATTGGGCTGGCCACTCCATAACGTCAATCTTGTTGGTCTGGAACCAAGATGTTGCATGTTTACTGGTGTGTTTGGGGTCGTTGTCTTGTTGGAACACCCATTTCAAGGGCATTTCCTCTTCAGCATAAGGCAGCATGACCTCTTCAAGTATTCTGATGTATTCAAACTGATCCATGATCCCTGGTATGCGATAAATAGGCCCAACACCGTAGAATGAGAAACATCCCATATCATGATGCTTGCGCAACCATGCCTCACTGTCTTCACAGTGTACTGTGGCTTGAATTCAGTGTTTGGGGGTCGTCTGACAAACTGTCTCCGGCCACTAGACCCAAAAAGAACAATTTTACTTTCATCAGTCCACAAAATGTTGCGCAATTTCTCTTTAGGCCAGTCAATGTGCTCTTTGGCAAATTGTAACCTCTTCAGCATGTCTTTTTTTCAGCAGTGGGACTTTGCGTGGGCTTCTTGCAGATAGCTTGGCTTCACATAGGTGTCTTCTAATTGTAACAGTACTCACAGGTAACTTTAGATCTTCTTTGATCTTCCTGGAGCTGATTGTTGGCTGAGTCCTTGCCATTTTGGCTATTCTATCCATTCGAATGGTAGTTTTTCGCTTTCTTCCACGTCTTTCAGGTTTTGGTTGCCATTTTAAAGCATTTGTGATCATTTTAGCTGAGCAGTCTATCATTTTCTGCACTTCTTTATATGTTTCCCCTCTCCAATCAACTTTTTAATCAAGGTATGCTGTTCTTCTGAACAATGTCTGGAACGACCCATTTTCCTCAGAATTTCAGAGAGAAATGCACTGTTACCAGCATGTACAACATTTGCTGCCTTCCTTCCTTAAATAAGGGCAATAATTGCCACCTGTTTTTCAAAGAATGAATGACCTCACTAATAGAACTCCACACTGCTATTATTTTGAACATGCCCCTTTCAATTAGTGATTCAATTACGCAGAATCAGCAGCATGCATGTCATGACTGTTGGGTCTGTTGGATTTCTATTACTCTACTACACCTGCTAGTAAATTATTTGCCATGTAGAAATATCATTTCTACAAAAAACAGTGAGTGATCAGGTTAGTGATGCCTGACTGCTATTATTTTGAACACAACTGTATATATATATATATATATATATATATATACTCACGGTAAAAAGCACCAGTAAAAAAAAAAAAAGACAAAAATACCAGCTTAGTGACGTGCTGTAAGCTCATCATACCTATAATCTTTGTACATTTAGGTTTTCCAAAAATAAAATAAGGATCTATCTAAACCAGGCGTCGATCACAGTCTGCCTGTCAATCATGGGGAGCGTCAGGTAGAATGCGAATAGGTCCCTGCACGGCCAACCCCCACCTTTCAGCTGCCGGTCCCTGTCTCCCCCTTCCCTCAGCCTCCTCCGCTGCTGTCATCCTCAATGTACAGCGAAGAGCGGAAGGCAGCAGAGCTCAGGATGGAGGGTAGGAGGAGGTGCTGGCCAAATGAACTTTTCATATTAACAAGCTGGAAATTGTTAGCTAGGACCGCCCTAGCAACCAATCACCTGTGGGTTAATATGAAAAGTTCATTTGGCCAGCACCTCCTCCCACCGTTCATCCTGAGCTCTGCTGCCTTCCGCTCTTCACTGTGCACTGAGGATGGCAGCAGAAGAGGAGGCTGGGGAAAGGGGGGGGGAGATGCCATCAGTCCAGAACTGTGCTGCCTCCCACACACTTCTATACAGAAGTAGAATACTGCTTGGGACACTGCTATGAAAGGGAAGGGGGAGGCAGAGGACATTTCTGGGTGGGGCCCAGAGTTCGCTGCTATGGGGTAAAGGGGGGCAGAGGACACCACCCGGGGGAGCTGATGTGCAGAGGACAATGCTATGGCCAGGGCCACCCCTGTAGCAGGTTCCTCTAACGTATCACTCCCCTCCACAGTAGTGTCCCCTGCCCCCCTTCACATCACCCCACCCCCTTAGTTGTGTCCTTTGCCCCCCCCCCCAACAACCAGCAGTGTCCTCTCCAAACCCCTTCCCTCCCATGGACAGGTATTTTAAAAATCTGAATTCCCAGCAAGTGACTGGGGATTGGGATTTTTCTGTCCCCCCTACCCTGGTGCCCTAAGGCAGCTGCCTAAGCAGCCTTATGCTGGCACCCAGCATACGGCTGCTTAGGCAGCCACATTAGCGCACCAGGGTGGAGGGGGGCAGAAAAATCCAAATCCCCAGCTGTTTGCTGGGAATTTAGATTTTTAAAATACCTGCCTTCCGACAATCTCTTTTATTGTCCTCCTGGAGCAGCTGAAAACTAGCATCTTCTTCTCGCCCTCCCACCAGCTTACAGCTGCTGCAGGAGGAAATTCAAGGTATCGGTTCTAGTAAATGCTTCCCCTGCTGTCCTTCTTGTATTTGTTTCTCCTTTTTTCTGCTGCCTGTACCCTCCCCCAAGTTCTCCCCTTTCAATAGGGCTCCTAAAAAATTGTTAAAAATAATAATAAAATAAAATTGTAAAATAAAAACTACTGACACCTTCCACTGCCTTACTGACACCAACCTCTGCCCTACTGACACTGTCCACTACCCTACTGACTGACACTGTCCACTGTTGTACTGACTAACACCATCCATTGCCCTACTGAACGACACTGTCCATTTTTAAGGTAGGCTAAGTTTGTATTTTTACATTGACATTTGTTTTATAATATTTTTCTACATTTTCCTTACTATTTAGTTAGGCCTTGGTAGTTAATTTCTTTTTTTGAACCCCGGTGATCTTTGATCTTTTTCATGTTGTTCAGGTAGATCTCCTCCTCTCAAAGGTTGCCTACTCCTGATCTAAACTATATCATCAATTTGTATCCAGTCAGTAAGGCCCTTCTACAACATAGCTGTTGATGTAGCTAAGGGAGACTGTACAATCGGATTGTACCATGTGGTGAGCTTTTCAAATGTGGTCATTGCTCAGCAGATGGAAAAAAAAAAAGTTCCAGGAAGAGTTAAAGTCAAGTGACTAGCCTTTACTATGTTTGAGGATTTGTATCTGCAGTGTTATGTATTGCTAACCCAAACCTCAGTCTGCGTTTTATAAATGGTAAATAAACTACATGCATAGAGATATCCACTCTCTGTTATGAATGGGCCTCTTAATTTCCACCTGATTAACTTTTTTCCTTTTTCATCCAAATACAGTACCATACCTAGTTGAAAGCGAGTTGCCAATTCTAGTACTGTGCTAAATAAACTACCCTTATAAAGCATAGAGATCATTTATACAAGCCAATGGTCAGCTCCTCTGCAACTTAATGTAACATTCACCAGAGATTGTAAGACCACTTGACAATTTGAACAAGAAGACTACCCAGCCAACCCATACAGTAAATCCTTCATATTCCTAGTACTTAATAGAGATGAGTTCAGGCATCCTCCAAATTCACCTTCATCCAAACCTGAAAGTCACTCTCTTTGTTAGTCCAGTCAGCTGCGGGTCGGGTCATTCCCTGCCCCGCAACACACGTAAACACAGTGGTGGGATTCTGGTGATGTCAATGCCCATATATTGACACCTGCCCATATTGACAGTGACCAAATACGGACGTGTGTGCACAAAAGGGCAATGATCTTACCAGCATCCTGTCCCTTTGTTTAAATGGACTGTGGGACAAGGAATGACCCAGCTGGAAGGTGATTGGAGTGAAAAAAAGCATTAATTAAAAATGCAGGTAGAGATGAATTGGAGAATACCCAAATTTATCTCTAGTACATAACTGTCATCAAAATTAACCTGGATCAACACTTGGCCATAATGGATGGATGTGGTTTGTTTGATATTGATCAGAGTTTGCAGGTGCTGACTGCTTTTTTCTTGTTTGTTTCATGACTGAGGCAGCAATTTCCCCTGTGAAACAGTTAAATGCATTTTTCAGCTTTCGTTTTATTTAAACAAAGCTGTTGATGTGATTGGAAGATTCTTGACAACCAGACAGATTGCACAGTTGAAAAAAACGCAGATCTGGTGCAAGTCTGTGGTCTCTACAGTGACACTGAGCTTACATTAAGTTGGAATGTGGCTTCTGTGGATTTATCTGATATGGTGAGCTGCAGTGTTCTGCTTTTAAATTAAGTAGAATATTCACATTGCACATGTTCCTGAAGTGGATTTAAGTAAGTGGGTGCTATAGCAACTACCAGCTATGATCTGGTATCAATGCAAGTCAAATAATATATTGCCAGAACACCATGGATCTTCAGAATAACATCCAAACATTGAATAAAAATGATTATATCACAGCAGTAAAGAGAAGTTGCCCCCTGACCGCTGATGTCATCATGATGTCAGAGGTCAGATGCAGCCTTTTTTTGCTGTTTTGATTGGTGAATATTACTTTAAATGTCACCTTGCATTTGTCTGATGAAAGAGTCCTGGATGGCCATGAAATGTTGCAGTTTTCTGCTGTGATCATTTTAATAAGATTTTGGATTTTATTCTGAAGGTCCAGGGTGTGCTGCAGATATATGCATTAACCTGATTTTAAATTAGTGACAGGTAAAGGGTTAAATGAGTCAAAGTCTAAAAAAAATAAAAGATAAAAAGATACTTAGCCAATATGGCTAATGGAGCCCTCAGGAGGAACTCTTATGTTTATATTTTAAATCCCTATGCTTTTTCCTGAGAAATCATAGTTTACTCAGCCTAGTGACATCTGGGTTCTAGTTATAGGGCCTCTTGCACACTGGACATTTGGCCATCTCTCTTAGGCACCTTTCCTCCGTGCAGCAATGCTTTGACAGAAAAAAATGTTTGACGCTTGTAAATGCATGTAACACTTTTAGGCGAATCAAGCACTTAGGCTTTAATTCATTTTATTGGCCATAATAATATTTTATTCTGCCCCTTGAAATTAATTAATTAATGAATTTTTTCTGCCTCTAACTCCTATGTGTGCATGGACACATAGGTTAACATGCAGGGGCATTTAGAGGCA
Source organism: Staurois parvus (assembly GCF_062004578.1). Classification (NCBI taxonomy): domain Eukaryota; kingdom Metazoa; phylum Chordata; class Amphibia; order Anura; family Ranidae; genus Staurois; species Staurois parvus. The sequence continues at coordinate 5,151,364 of NW_028318022.1, read as the reverse complement.
TAAAGAAAACTCCAGATACCCGTAACAGTAGCGTTTAAAACGTTCAGTGTGCATGAGGCCTAGTGTGACCTGCTATTGGCACATGTTGGAGCACTAAATAGTTTGTATTGCTATAAGCCAGTGATGGCGAACCTATGGCACGCGTGCCAGAGCTGGCACGCAGAGCCATCTCAGTGGGTACGCCAGGAAGAAGATGATGAGCGCGCATGGACCGGCCATCCAGATCTCGTCCACACTGGACCCCCATCAAACTACATTTCCCACATGTCTCTGGGGCCAGGGTGGGCGTGGACAAGAGGAAACGGCTCCAATGCGGCTCTGGCACCAGGGGTGATGTAGCCGGGGATGGGCGCGGAAGAGAGGAAGAGGCTCCCACACTGCTCCGGGGCCAGGGGCAACGTGTTCAGCATGAATGGGAATGAGCTGCTGGGCTGGAAGCCACACCGACGCTGCCAGAGGTGAGATTAACTGCTTGCAGTGTCATCCATCAGTGCCCAGCAGTGTCGCCTGTCAGTGCCCAGCAGTGTCGCCCATCAGTGCTGCCCATCAGTGCCACCCATCAATGATGCCCAGCAGTGCCATCCATCAGTGCCCAGCAGTGTCGCCTGTCAGTGCTGCCCAGCAGTGCCACATGTCAGTGCCCAGCAGTATCGCCCATCAGTGCTGCCCATCAGTGCCACCCATCAATGATGCCCAGCAGTGCCATCCATCAGTGCCCAGCAGTGTCACCCATCAGTGCCCAGCAGTGTCGCCTGTCAGTGCTGCCCAGCAGTGCCACCTGTCAGTGCTGCCCAGCAGTGCCACCTGTCAGTGCCCAGCAGTGTTGCCCATCAGTGCTGCCCATCAGTGCCACCCATCAATGGTGCTCAGCAGTGTCCAGCAGTGTCATCCATCAGTGCCCAGCAGTGTCACCCATCAGTGCCCAGCAGTGTCGCCTGTCAGCGCTGCCCAGCAGTGCCACCTGTCAGTGCCCAGCAGTGTCGCCCATCAGTGCTGCCCATCAGTGCCACCCATCAATGATGCCCAGCAGTGCCACCGATCAGTGCCGTCTGTCAGTGCGTCCAGGTAGGCAAGTGGTTAATTGCAGTGTTGGCACTTTGAAATAAAAAAGTTGGTTTGTGTTGCAGTTTTGGGCACTCGGGCTCAAAAAGGTTCGCCATCACTGCTATAAGCTATACACTATATTGTCAATAGTATTGGGACAACCCTCCAAATCACTGGATTCAGGTGTTCCAATCACATCCATGGCCACAGGTGTATAAAAGGTGTATAAAATCAAGCACCTAGGCATGCAGACTGCTTCTACAAACATCTGTGAAAGAATGAGTCGCTCTCAGGAGCTCAGTGAATTCAAGCGTGGTACTGTGATAGGTTGCCACCTGTGCAATCAATCCATCTTTGAAATTTCCTTGCTACTAAATATTCCACGGTAAATTTTTGGTGGTATTATAACAAAGTGGAAGCAACTGGGAACAACAACAACTCAGCCACAAAGTGGTAGGCCACATAAAATGGCAGAACAGGGTCAGTGCATGTTAAAGCACACGGTGCGCAGAAGTCACCAACTATCTGCAAAGTCAATAGCTAAAGACCTCCAAACTTCGTGTGGCCTTCAGATTAGCACAACAAGAGTGTGTAGAGAGCTTCATGGAATGAGTTTCCAAGACTGAACAGCTGCATCCAAGCCTTACATCACCAAGTGCAATACAAAGCACTGGATGCCATGGTGTAAAACATGCCACCACTGGACTCTAGAGCAGTGGAGACATGTTCTCTGGAGTGACAAATCACACTTCTCTGTCTGGCAATCCGATGGACATGTCTGGGTTTGGTGGTTGCCAGGAGAACGGTATTTGCCTGACTTCATTGTGCCAAGTTTAAAGTTTGGTGAAGGGGGATTATGGTGTGGGGGTGTCGTTCAGGGGTTGGGCTTGGCCCCTTAGTCTCAGTGAAGGGAACTCTTAGGCTACGTTCACACTAGCTTTGTCAGCAGGTGTCAGACAGGCATTTTGGAAGCGTTTTTAACGCTTCTCAAACGCCTATGAAAATTCTGCAGGTGGCAGCACACAGTGCTGTTCACACTGAACCGTTAGCGTCACAGCAAAACTGGCGCCTCATGTCGAGTCAGGAGGAGTTGTAGCCTCCCATTCAAGTCTATGGTGCTGCTCCTCAAACACCTGGCAGGCGTTTGTGATGTGGTTGTGACGAGGTTACGAGGCGTTTGCGGAGCATTAATACCATTTAACTTCATTATAGGCATTTGTGGTGCAGTTTTAATGTTTGGCAAACGCCTATCAAGTGCCTCAAAACTGCGCATAGGGCATTTGGGGAGCATTTGAGGAGCATTAAAAACGCTTCCAAAATGCCTGTCAAACGCTATAGGGTCGTTTGACAAGAGTTAGAAATAAAGTCAAGTGCGAACGAGCCCTTAAGGTGTCAGCGTACCAAGACATTTTGGACAATTTCATGCTCCCAACTTTGTGGGAACAGTTTGGGGATGGGCCCTTCCAGTTCAAACATGACTGCGCACCAATGCACAAAGCAAGGTCCATAAAGACATGGATGAGTGAGTTTGGGGTGGAAGAATGTGACTGGCCTGTACAGAGCACTGACCTCAACCCGATAGAACACCTTTGGAATGATTTAGAGGAGACTGCGAGCCAGGCCTTCTTGTCCAACATCAATGCTTGACCTCACCTCACCTCACAAATGCACTTCTGGAAGAATGGTCAAACCTTCCCATACACACACTCCTAAACCTTGTAGACAGCCTTCCCAGAAGAGTTGAAGCTGTTATAGCTGCAAAGGCCAATTCAATATTGAACCCTGCGGACTAAGACTGGGATGCCATTAAAGTTCATGTGCGTATAAAAGCAGGTGTCCCAATACTTTTGGCAATATAGGGTATCTCTTTTATATTATCAGTGCTTTCTCTTTCAGTCTGAAATTGTGCTCTGCTTGCCTTTCGTATAATTCTACTGACATCTACTGTTGAAACACTGAAAGGCAATTTTTTGAAAAGATACTTGAAAAAACAGCAGCATACGTATGTTATGTATTGGAAACGGCAAGGAAAACATTTTGACGTATTTTATGATAGGATCAGATTTTATAATTCTTGTACTTTATTGTTAATTTGCTAAACACTCTATAATGATTTCTGAAATTCAAGCGTTGTTTTAAAATAATGATTCCTAGAAATGCCCTGCATTTCTGTCCTGACTACCTACATGCAGGACTACGCAACATGTTCCCTTTATTGTCACCTTCTACAGCTGCACATACTCACCTTTCTTAACTCTTTCACTGCTCTGTTTAGCTGCCAAGAGTAAAGAAAGATGGTGTTGTGTAAACTCTGAGTTGCTTCAGTCTCTCCAACCCCTGCAATCATTTCTTGCTTTCTATTATTGGGAATACTGGGTCATTTCTATACTCCCAGCCAGGGGCAGACTGACCATTTGGAAACTCGGGCACTGCCCAAGGGCCCGGGGTCAGTAGGGGGCCCCATGAGATGCTCCTGGTCCCAGCAGTGGCACACAGCATCAGAGGAGCAAGGTAAAGGTAAGTACTGAATATGCTACCAGAAAGAAGCCCATGAAAGAACAAAGCACAAGTTTGCTTTAAATACGTATATTCAAATGCTATTTTAAAGCTGACCTAAGCAAGTATTTCCTTAACACAAAAGGTGTGTGCATTGTTACTTGAATCCTGATGTGCTTTGTGTATTTCTTCCAGACCTGTGTAGTAATTCAGCATGAAACTTTTGCTTCTGTGAGCTTTCTTTAACCACTTGCCTACTGGGCACTTTCACCTCCTTCCTGTCCAAGCCAATTTTCTGCTTTCAGCTCTTTGAATGACAATTGTGTGGTCATGCAACACTGTACCCAAACCAAATTTTTATAATTTTTTTTGACAAATAGAGCTTTCTTTTGGTGGTATTTAATCACCACTGGGGTTTTTTTTTATTTTTTGCCAAACAAACCAAAAATAGACAAATTTTAGAAAAAAAAAGTTTCTGTTATAACATTTTTTAAATAAGTAATTTTTCTCCTTCACTGATGTGTGCTGATGAGTCGACACTGATAGGCACTGATATGCGGCACTGATAAGTGGCACTGATAGGTGGCACTGATAGGTACTGACAGGCATCGTTGATAGACACTGAAAGGCAGCACTGATGAGTGGCACTGATAGGCAGCACTGACTGTCATTGATAGGTGGCACTGATAGGTGGCACTGATAAGCACTGATAGGTGGCACTGATAGGTAGCACTGACTGGCATTGATAGGTGTCTGGCATTTATCAGTGTAGATGTCCCCTCTGAGGAATGCTACTTACTGGCTCTCCTCTTCTCACGCGCTGTCAGCGTGAGGAGAGAACTGCTGATAACCGGCATTTCCTGTTTACATGTGATCAGTGGTTGTTTACCAAGGTCGGTGATCCATTATGTCCTAGGGACACAGCAAACCACTGATTGCTGCACCACGCACCCCTGGGGGTGTGCATATGCGCAACAAGAGTGGGAGGATGTCATATGACATCCTCCAGAACAAGAAAGCACCCGTCCATCTGTCATTTCCCTGCGGCGGGTGGGAGGCAGTTAATAAAGACCGGTCACTGCTGCTCTCTCTCCTGGTGCAGGGTGACTGGTCTTGTCACTGCCCCCTCCTGTAGTTTTCTGAAGGCAGTCTGTAGTAGTGGATAAAGCCTGTTGGGTCCCTCCGACACCTCTGCTCTCCGCACAGGATATGTGCAGTACAATGATGATGTCACTGCTGCTTTGACACTTTGACAAAGTAACATCTAGTTTTTCAAAGCCACATGGTGCACATAAAGTGAATTTATTGTATATAATTTGTGACCATTGATAAATATGTTAAATTAAATATTTTGTGCAGATAGGCACCTTCAAAAAAGTGTTCTCATTTACTGTGTTTTCAGTCTACCCTTCCCAGTGAAAGCTCATTCTGTTTTCAGCTTCAAGGGCTAAAAGGTATAGGTTCACTGAAATAACTGATAAGATGACCTCTATGACTGAGCCCTGTGGGTGGGGCAAATGCATCAGAGGGGCATGGCCTGGAAGGAACTGGGCTGAACTCACATCTCATATATCTGCACGTCCTCTGGGTCATTTGGTGTACAGCATCTTACTAGTTTTTTCAGTGGACTTTCTCTGGAGCCAGGATTAGTTCTTTAGATACCGGCACCCATCAGTGGTGTGAGACATTGGGGATCTCCACAGTGGCCCTTTGAGCAGCGCTGAGTTGCACACATAGGAGTTTGGAGGCAGAAAAAAATCCACTGCCAGTGCATCCAGTAGCATAGACTGCATTTATTTGCCTTGTCCCACCTGCCTGAGTAATTGTAGCTCTGGCCATGAAGAAGAAGCTCCTCTTCTTTAGACATGGGCAAGGATCAGTGCAGGAGTGGAGGTAATTCTGCCTACACCCACAAACCACAGAGCGACCCATTCAGAATGGCTTCCTTGTAATTATTCAGTTACAATAGCTATTGGATTTTTCAGCATTCAGAGAATCCCTAGAAGCATATTAAGGTGAGTATGAATTTGGGTAAAGTGCAATCATGGGGACCAAGACGTCAAGCTGAAATGGAATTAAAAGGTTTAACTGAAAGGCGCAATGGTAGCATAAATGGTTTGAAAGTAACAGGCATCCAAGGAACAACATTTAAGGTAATATGGTCCCTTAAACAAAAATCAGTTATGCAGAATACAAAAATACAAAAGGGTAACTGTTACAATAAGACAGGAAACAAATGAGCAAAGTGTCTTCCAGCCTTCCATACTCTAACTCTAGCAAAGAGTTGCCGATTTCACTCCTGCTAGTCAGCAGATGGGCTGGCGACTGGAGCTGGATGGCCAGAGTTCATCATCCAAGGTCATAAGCTTGAGTGTAAACATTTACATATAGCTACATAGTTAGTCTAGCTGAAAAAAGACCAAAGTCTATCCAATTCAACCAAAAATAAAAAAAATGTATAATCCTATACCCACAGTTGATCCAGAGGAAGGCAAAAAAACCCAGCAAAGCATGATCCAATTTGCTCCAGCAGGGGAAAAAATTCCTTCCTGATCCCCCGAGAGGCAATTGGATATTTCCTGGATCAACTTTACCTATAAATGTTAGTATCCAGTTATATTATGTGTATCCAAGAAAGAATCCAAGCCTTTTTTAAAACAATCCACTGAGCTGGCCAGAACCAACTCTTGAGGGAGTCACATTTTCACAGCTCTTACTGTGAACAAACCTTTCCATGTTTGGAGATTAAATCTCTTTTCCTTCAGACGTAAAGAGAGCCCCTTTGTCCTCTGTGATGGCCTACATATATTTCCTAAGGATATAAAGTATATGTAAACCCAAGCCGCATCTCTATGTGTCTTATAAACGCATAGAGCAGCAGCTTGAGAGTGAGCATGCACCAGTGCCCCTATAGCAAGAGGAGCTAGGAGCACCAGCAGGGGACCCAAGGAGGATGATTGTGGCTGCTCTGTGCAAAACCACTGCACAGAGCAGGTGAGTATGACGTGTTTGTTATTTTAAAAGAAAAAAAAAATACAAACCTTTACTGTCACTTTAATGTAATTTCAATAGTTGTTTTCAAACTTTTTAAACCTGCAGTATGAAGATTCTTGTTCAGGCATCTCTTGCTGGTATTTGACAATTCTCTTTCCCTGTCTCTAGCTGTGCTTCTGCATTGTCACCCTGTCACAATGAGGGAGAGTTACTAAAACTGGAGCACTCAGAATCTGGTGAAGCTGTGCACGCTAGCCAATTAGCTTCTAACTTCAGCTTGTTCAGTTAAGCTTTGATAATAAAACCTGAAAGTTGATTGGTTTCTATGCAAAGTTGAACCAGATTTTGCACTCTCCAGTTTTAGTAAATAACCACCAAAATCTCCCTATGAAGACTACAAGTGACTGTTTCACACCAAGGCGTGGTCCACTGTTGTCCCTATTAGGAAACCTGCCATAGGAAATGCTAAGCAGTCATTTCTGGAGTAAACAAGAAGTGGTTACAAAGAGCTTACAGGAGACCATCAGACTGAGATGTAACAAAGGATGAAATTGTAATAAAAAAGACAGGTAATTACTATTGATACATTGTGCGCAGAACAAATTAAATGCAATTCAGCTCAAGCTTAGAACTATGTAAACGGGGGTACATTATATGCCACCCACCTCTGATTACCAATATTACGATGTGTACACAGAACGTGATTATAGGCCATATGTCAAATTTTTACTTTTGGGACCCATGGTTTATAGTTATGCCTGAAAACCCTGGTATTTGTATACAAGGCATCAGAAAAAATATAATACTCTAACCTTGTCTGCCTGCCTGCCCGCGATATTTGCTGTTTTCGGTCAGTTTACTCTAGAATGTAAAACTCAGTGGTGAAGGAAGGTGATGATCATACTACAGGCAGAAGAATGAAGCAGGTGGCAGACAGATGAACAATAGTAACCCCAACAAATTGGAGGAGATCTTGAACAAAAACATAATAAACAGGATTTGTAGAAGGAGATAGCAGTGTGCTGATAAGGACCAGCAGGATCCTTCGGCTTTGATACTGGCACTTATCAGGATTTGTACTTGCTGCCTTATGAAATCACATACATACTATACATACTGGAGCATGCCTGTGCTGCAGTACCCAATTAAGGCCAGCAGATGGTGTAGACACATGGCCAAGAACAACATGCCAGTATAGGGAGGAAAGCTACAGACAAAAGGGAACCAGTGGCTGCCTATTTAGAGGGGTGAAAACCTCCCTATGTTTATGGTACAGTTAATGCTGGGGAATAAGGGTTAAAGTTCGGGGATGGGGAGAAGACCAGGGCTAGGTTTGGAGGATAGTATGAGAGTTAGAATGATGGTTGAAGTTAGACCTTCTTTATACCAGATGCAGTTGAAGGCGTATTTAAATGCAGTAAGAACAAATAAATCAATGTATTTTCAATGCGTCTAGTATATGCAACTGCAGCGCTTTTATGTGTGTTTACCACCTTCATGAGCAGGGTCAAAACAAATCTTAACAGAGAAGTATGGGAATAGTTTTTTTCCCCATATCATACTTACCTAGGCGGATGTAGCATTGGTCCGCTGCTGCATCTGTCCCCCTCCGCCTCTAAGTTTGAAAACTCAGTGATCACATGACCGCTGATAGATGAGTTCTCACAGCCGCTCTGACCAGTTACTGTCTGCTCTGCCTCCGCTCCCCCCTCACGTGCTCACTGGAGTGCTGGGCTGTGGAGAGGGGGAGAGCGGCTAGCTTAGGCTCTCAGCGGCTGAGCCAGGTGATGCTCCAAACTCTGGGGTGGATCCTGACTTTAAAGTCGGGATCTTTCCCCAGCCTGGACTGGCTGAATGACGTCAGCCAACAGAGGGCTTTCCCCACAGGCATAAAGCACACTCCCACACCATCCCACTCAGGCATCAACAGCAAGGCTCTTACTTTCCATTCATCATACATCAGCATCAGAGGTTGGTCATCAGCTCTGAGGAAAGGGATTCGTCCCTGAAACGCGTCAGCCATTTGACCGCACTGACAGTGAGAACACCTTGCCTGCTGTTGTGGCCATTGTCATTTTTCTATGCTTTTTAGATACATGCTTCGTCTGTGAGTATGTTTTTATTATTCTTTCACTCCTACAATAAACCTTGGATAATGCACTAGGTGTGTGCGCCACCTGTTTTCTCTCTATCCAGTGGCTGATTTCCCCGTCTGAGGAGGGCTGCACCCCTAAAGCATTTCTTTTGGTTGTCGCTGTCCTGGTACCCTTGGCTTCCATTTTGGCTGTGCATATCCTGAGGCGCTGGAGAGTACATACGATATCCGGTTCTGTTGTTGGAAGGCAACATGTTTTTATATTAGACATTTATGGATTCTTACTGCCTGGTTATCAAAGAACCATTTGGTCTGTTGGATGTCATCTTGGAGTGTCAGTATAATAAGAGTTTACAACAGGGCGTGTGTAACAAAAGGCTGCATACCAAAATCCTTGTCCTGGGAGTTCACACAGACCCCAAGCAGTGGGGCATGAAGATAAGAGAGCCTCAGCCCAGATTCCCTGGTGACACGAAGATCAAAAGGACAGATTACATGTCTTTTAGCCAGAAGTTAGAACCCGGATGTGGACTGGAATGTTAACCTGGGTCATAGCATTTTTGGCAATATAGCAGTGCCCCCTGGTGGAGACAACAACATACTTCTGGGAGGATGGCTGGGATAATACTATACTTCCGAAGGAGTAGGGAGGACAGCCCCTTATGAGTTATGAACTGTTGCTCATTGGACGGAGGACTACACCAGGCGGGTTAGGGGTGTGTGACCATGCTTGCTCTTTTTGTTCCTTCTCTCTACCTGAGACCCAGCTAAAGTATACTCAGCTTTGAGGATGAACTTACGTAACATATCATCTTTGCTTTTATTTCTATATACTCTGTAATATTGCTTTAGATTTCTCTGTTAGTTTTTTACTTTCTTTGTAAATAAATAAGACCTTGCTTCTTTGAGCATTGTGTTTGTTATTATAGCTAATATTGCATCCATCAATATTGTCAGAGCTTAGATGTATATACTAATTATAGGGACCAACAAAATAGTACATAGTTTTAATATAAATAGGGGGATTCCAAAAAACCACCACCCACCAATTTTTATTTCAACTGTACATATCATTGCAACTACTAGTGTATACAGGTGGATTACACCTTGTTTTTTTTCAGGACAGACTGGGCTTTCATTTAATAGTAAATGCTAACGATTTCTCCTGATTTTGTTATATTATGTAAGGAAAACTTGGCGGTATGGTAAAAAAAAAAAAAAAAATTTAAACTTTAGGCTTACATTTTATGCCATTACCATGCCCCACCACCAGATATCCTGCAAAATAAATTCTCTGACTTCTGAGGCCTCATGCACATTGCAGCTCCTAAATGTGAGTTTAGGAGGTTTTGGCATTTTTTTGCCAAAGTCCCTGAACTCAACTCAATAAAAGCCTGTGGGCTCTTTCACATAAACGTTCTGATTGGGTCCGCCTGTCCATTTTTCAGGCAGACCTGATCGGAACCTCCATTCTCCTCTATGGGACAGCGGGTGTAAACGGACATGTGTCTGTTTACACCCGCCAACAGCTGATCTGATCCACCAATAATGGATGGATGGGGATTCAACTCCCCTTCTGTCCGTCGGATCTGGTTGGATGAAAACGGGTCCGTTTTCATCTGACTGCCCATTGAGGAAAGTGAGCAGCTCTGTGTCTGCGCTGCAGCAGCAGAGCGGACACAGAGCTGTCATCTGCTTGCTCATTGGGGATCAGTGGAGAGAACTCACGCTGGGCAAGCGGATCCACTCAAAAGGTCTGCCCCGAGTGAAAGGACCCTATGTGTCCATGCACTTATAGGCTTTTATCAGCAGCAAAGCTTAAGGGCAGTTAAACATCCCTCTCCTAAACGCAGAAAAATTACATTCAGGAGAGGAACGTTTTGGCTAAAAAAATGCCAAAGCGGTAAAAAAGCATGAAAACACACAGAGCAGGTAAGCATGGCATGTTTGTTATTTTAATGTAAAAAAATCTGAGCAATTACAATCACTTTCATGTCCACCTCCTGGATGCCGCATATACTGTATGTGTTAGGCGGTTGTGAAGGAGTTAAAAAAAGAACAGCAGCCTGCATTTTTTGCAACTAAACATATCAGAAAGCATGTGAACATACCAGAAAATGCATGTAAATGCCGTTCAGTAAAAAGAAAAAAAAATCATACATAATGCCTAAAAAACACACAACAAAACATAATGCAGATGCAGCACAAATGCATGTAATTGGACATACCGAACTGCACACTGAATACGATGATTGTGATGTAAATGAGTCCTAATGGATTACAGATAGAGTCAGATCAATGCAGGTCACTGCAAGGGCATATGGGGAACAATGTCCTTCACATCACAACACTGTTTAGACCATCACAACAATGTGTGTTGCTGTGCATTGTGTTAAAATGCATCATGTCTACATTTTAATGCAATGCAATGGCCAATAACCCATGCAAATGCAATGCAACTAAAAGTAAAGAAATTAAAAATAAATTGTTGCTTGTATTTTGACCCTTTAAAGGACCTGTCGCTTAACAACAGATGACATAACGCACATCAAAATGCACAAAAACATGGTGTGACGCAATCACATGAAAACGCATGCTAAATGAACATCATGCACAAATGCATGTTTTGTTATGCATTGTGGCGAGTTTTCTGTGCAGTTTGGAGCAGAAGGGCCTTATATACATATAATGCATGCAATGATCCTTCATTTGTAACATTCACACTGAGCACTCATTCACACCATGAAGGTGTGTCTTAACATACAGTTTTTTGCGCATTCTCATGCATTTCATGTGGTGCATTTAGGGAAGCCCATTCATTTGCCATTCACAATGCCGCCCCGAACTACATAACTGACCTGATACCCAGATACTACCCTACCCGTGCCCTCCGCTCCTCACAGGACCTCCTGCTCTCTAGCTCCCTGGTCTCCTCCTCCCACGCCCGATTGCAGGACTTTTCCAGGACTTCCCCCATCCTCTGAAACTCCCTACCCCAATCCATCAGACGGTCACCTACCCTCCTCACCTTCAGGTGCACCCTGAAAACCCTCCTCTTCCGGGAAGCCTACCCCAACCTCACCTAACACCCGACCTCACCTAACAACTAACCTCCTCCATGCCACCCACCACTCCATCCCCCACAGCCATCTCCTCCTGTGCCACCTTCCCCTCCCTCCTAGATTGTAAGCTCGAAAGAGCAGGGCCCTCGAACCCCTCGTGTAGTGTATTGTTACTGTCTTGTCTCATGTTCTGTCCCCCTTGCTACTGTACAGCGCTGAGCATACCCTTTGGCGCTATATAAATAATGTATAGTAATAATAATAATAATTTCTAGGGCTGCCAAATACTCGGGGATGTGCAAAAAAGTACTAAAGGTGCAATTTTTTTAAATTGTTCCACACCAAACTGCATGATACGACGGTACCATATGTCTTGACAGCCGTGAATGCATGCTCATCTACCAGATGTGTGGGTGCACCATTAAGAAATAGATGCACCCATGTGCATCTGCAGATGACAGCGTGTGGGAAAACAGACGGTTTTGCATAGTTCCCACACTGCATCTAGCGTGAATAATGCATGTAAACGTGCATAAACTGAGTTAAAGCTGTTTAAACTACTTGTCTACTGACTTTAAACCACTAAAAGATTTTATAACATATATATATAATATATTTTATATATTTTCTGAAAGCAGATGTCCTGCAGAATAAAATGGTGGCATTTGCAACTGTATATCAAATGCATATTTTCAGGAGAAAATTCACAAACATTAATTTGAGTGCACACAAACACAATATAACACCTGTTTTTTGTAAAAGAGAAAAGATGGCTTTGCATTAAGTAAATATATACCCAACATTGCAAGACTTAGGCAGGCCATACATTAAGAAAAATTGCTCATTTCCCCATCAACACAGTCAATGCTGATAGGGGAATCCCTCCTGTTAGGCTATTGTATTCTAACAGCGGGAGGTTTCCCTGCTGTCAGAATACAATGACTACTGCTGCAGGCTATAGCCTGCATTAGTAATCGTAAAAAAAAAAAACCCTGATTGGCTAGTTGTACTGAAGTCAATCAATAACTTGAGTTTAGTACAACCAGCCTTCTCATGGATGGATTGAAATTCGTTCGATCCATCTATGGCTGGCGTTAAAATTGAAGTGCCTATAAAAAAGGCAAAAACTATGGCATAGGCGATGCTTTAAAAGTTTTTATAGGTTATCAGTTTACAGTTAACCTTGAATTATAGCCCTAGAATTGTTGATATCACTTCAGTGTTCATGGCGATACTTCATATGTGGGGCGCAATCACTCTTTACACACATGCGCATATGGTGGGCGACAGGGATGCTTTTACATTTTTTAAAAATTATTTTTATTTATTAAATGGTATTTCATACTTATGACCCTTTTTAAACTTTATTAGTGTCACAAGTTAGCTAACAAGTGATAACATTGGTTTTTATGGAGACACAAGGTCTTCATTGTCTCCTTGCTCTCCACTGCATATTTGCAAACCCTTTGTAAACAAACATGTGCTGAGAGTGTGTGCCCTGTGTGCTCCCAGCACATACTGTATGTCAGCGCCCCACGGAAAGGTCCCAATCTCTCCTTGCGATCAGGACCTTTCCGATCGTGTGACCTCTGTAACAGCCAATCACGGTGGTCACATGACCCTAAACCCTGTCCCGCTTTCTGGCATCAGAAACCCCTTAAAGGGCCGAGAGGGAAAGACGCAAACAGGGGTGGACTGACAACTCATGGGGCCCTCGGGCAATAGGAGATCATGGGGCCCCTGTGTCCTTGCCCAAACTCAAAAAAGCCTATGAAATTGGTACCAGGGGCATCTCATTGGGCCCCCTACTTACCCCGGGCCCTCGGGCAGTGCCCGAGTTTCCAAATGGTCAGTCCGCCCCTGGACGCGAAGGGGTTAAGCAAATATTCTGCTTGATTAGCTGCTTCTCCAGGTACAGTAGCCAGGGAATGAAAGCTCTAAACCAGAAAGTGACAAAATCCTTGTCACTTCTGGGTTTATTCATCACAGAGAATTTTGGGAATGCCCCCGATCTCCTACTTGTCATTCTGAAGCCATTTACTGCAGTCCCAGGCTCCAGGCAGCACCTGTGTGTGTGTGGGGGGGGGGGGGGTAATAAAGTGTGCTGTAAAAATGATTGGGTGGCTCAATTTATCACTTTTATCATGGCAGCTTAGAGTCGGCTGGAAGAATCAATACGGATCTCACAACTGACTAACTACTGTTCCTTGACAACCCATGACCCTTTTGTTTTTGGATTTAGATACACTTTAAATCCTTTTTCATCCCAGGTTGTTGTAGTACTGCAAAATGTGGAAAAACCCAAAGAGGATGAATCCTTATGCAAAGAAATGTATAAGGGTAGAGAGCATAATGCCAGATATTTTTACTGGTAGGGTCCCCATGGTAAAATTTCTGCAGGTTGCCATATACTCTAAGGCCAACTCTGAAAACATTATTGTTATTTAAAGAGCAACTGCTATCTGTGGACATTTCTATATACAGTAGCTACTGACATCATATTAATAAAAGGATGTGAAGATTGGCTGAAATTATGGCTGAAGATATGGCTGAAATTGAAAAACTATGTTTAGCAGCTAAACATGACTGTCATGCACCTTTTGCTGAAAGACAAAAAGATTATAGTCAAGCATTTGATTTTTTGCTAGAGGACAGATGTACAAATGTACAGTATAGGGAGGCCAGCTATGTTATATTTTCTTTACTCTCCATTTATAGAGATGGGAACGTACCAAAATGAATGAAAACTTGATATGGTTGTTCTTAACTCCTTGCTTACAACTAGGGTATGGCATGGACTTCCAAGTTTGTTCTAGCGATGGATGATAATACCAAGGGGTTCTGTGGCTGCCTTGAGATTCCACCTAGGTCCCTGAAAAAGCTTGACATGTGAATACAAAGCAGGTTTTCCAAATGTTTTTCTTTACGTTTTGTATGGAGTAGGGGAGGATTAGAGCCTGTCAAGATTTATTGCTGTCTGTACCCTTGCTAGTTAGATTCATTTGCTCCATTGTTCCTAGTAGTAGGCGAGCAGTTAATCATCACATACTGTATTTCTATTAAGCTTTCTTAATTGTATGCAAAGTAAACACTCAGACTATACATTAAAATGGTTCTAATGGCTGAAGGTCATGTATTCTATGCTTGATGATAAAAAAACCTTTATTGTGCAGCTTCCCCCTCAGCCCCCTTTAATACTTACCTGAGTCTGATCTGCACTCGAGCCAAGGCTCTCCCAGGACTCCCTCTCCTCATTGGCTCAGGCTCAGGCCATTGGCTCCTGCTGCTGTCAATCAAAGCCAATGAGGAGGAAGCAGGGCTGTGCCATGCTCTGTGTGTCTTCTAGACACACAGAGGCGGCTCAGGAGCAAGCACACACAAGTGCCCCCAGAGCACACAGCTTGCTCGGGGGGCAGTCCGCAGGGGGGAGGAACCAGGAGTGCCAGCCGGGAATCCGAGAAGAGGAGGATTGGGGTTGCTTTGTGCAAAACTATTACACATAGCAGGTTAGCATGACATGTTTGTTATTTTTAAAACAAAACATCTGAACCTTTAGTATGACTTTAATCACATAGGTATATTTTCTTAAGTGTACATATTGAATGCAAACAATCAGAAATACCTACTACTAATTATTTTCCCTTCTGCTGAAAATAAGATAGACAACATTTTTAGAGTTTTTATTGTGGGATAACAAGTCCCAGAATGTTCAGAGGCAGTACTCCTTTGACTTTCCATGCCCACTCTGGATTGGCCAAACTCAGACAGGAGAGAGAAGTTGTTAAGCTAACGATTATGAAAGAGTAAAAGTGAGTACAATCTGTCAGGAAACTACAATCCCCAGACTGCCATGCGGACCAGGAGGAGTGGAGGAAGATTCAGCGGGTTGCTCGGGGAGGATTGGGAGACTTGGCTCCAGAGCAGGGAAGGAAGCAGACATCCTCAGGCACCCACCCACCGGTGCAGCCATTATCTGCATCCACAGCCATACAGAGAGGGTTTGCCAGTCATCATCTGCATTTGCAGCTATACTGAGCGGGATTGCTGGAGCTCAAGCCACTGATCCATGAGGGGCCCCTCTGTCATTGGAACCCACAGCTGCAGCACAGGACTGGAGGGTTGCCAACCTATCCCATACTTTTCACCACAGAACAGAGCAAGGCTCTAGTTGACACAGTTTGGTATTTGGTCTTATGTTACTTATCACCAAGACATGCCATATTGCCTTCTTTGGATTACCCTAATAACTCAGAACCACTTAGCTGCTCTCTGTATTTGTTGCTGGCACGCTCATGACAGTTTTGCCTCGTTCAAGTTCCTCCTAACAGAACTTTTTTCAAGCTCCCTCCCCCTAAACTAGGAGGGGGTATCAGGAGCCACTAAGCATCATCATTAGTGCACCACCAAAAGGGCCTCAACCACGCTGGGAGAATTAGCAATTATTTTTTTTTACATTTGTGGAGATTATCCCTTCCTGTCTCACAGTGTTTACATAGACTTTAGGAATTCTCTACCTTACTGAACACTGAAGTCCTGCAGGCAGACTTGGAATAGGCAGATTCACTTCAGGGCCTTAAGGCAGCGTAGGCAGGGTTTATACTATCAGTTTTGGTTGCCCTTACATTGCTCTGGGTGTCTCTGTTACAGATTAAGTTTGTTGGCAAAAGGAACCTGGGTCCAGTTATTGGTTGCATTGTTTCTTGCACACTACTCTGGTGTAGAAGTACTATGTGTAGGAGTTTGTGTTATCTTATGTTGGTAACAGTTTGTATTACTATGCTTCATTTAACCAATTTACTAGTACTTACCTAATCTGGTGTTGTTCATTTGGTAGAGGAGCGTGTGTCAGAGTGGTAAATGAAGAAGCCTACTATCGGAAGAAAGAGACTAATTTTCAGAGTGCTCAACAAACCAACTGCACTTTAGAGGGTACGCTACATTATATTTAAAGGAGAAGGAACAGACTCTTGTGGGAGGTGTAATGCTCATGTCCTGTGAAAAAGGTTCATGGTGCCCTTGGGACATCATCTCCTTTTTTGCTTTTTAACCACTTGCCGACCACCCACAGTACTTTTACTGTGGACTATCAGCAGCTACAGGCAAAGCGACGTACCGGTATGTCACTCTGCCTGTACTAACACGAGGGGCGCATCCTGGTAATCGGAACCCAGTGATCACATGATCACTATGCTAGCAAAGCTTTTATGAATCAGTCTGATTTATAACAGCTTTGCTTCTGTTCCTGGAGAGCTGTGATTGGCCCACAGCTCTCACATGATACATGGGCCAATCACAGCACCCTGTACCATGTCACAGATTGCTGTATTCTGACCTGTCATGAAATTAACCCATTCATGACAGTTCAAAACAAGCATTGCATTGCAGAGCAGTAATCTTTATTGCTCCTGCAATGCAAAGTGCAAAAAGCAAAAAAAAAAAAGAAAAATTCCCTGATCACCCTTCCCAGAGTAGTTCAATGTTATTATGGAAACATTGCACTGCTCTGATGAAAGCATTTTTTTTAATAGTAAAAAAAAGAAAAATAATGTTAAAAAAATAAAAATGAAATATTGAGAAAATTAAAAAAAAATACATTTTAAGGTTTTTTTTTAAATACTTGCCAACAGCTCTGGGCAAAGCAATGTACCCTTACATTGCTTTCTATTTCCGAGTGTGGATGCGAATACGTGCACCTCCTGTTGCCCCCATGCCTGTTCAGGGAGAGCAGAGAACACCACATTGAGTAAGAGCACTGCATTTTACACACACACACACACACGGTAGATTAGCACATTTAATTCTTTGATCGCCCTATTACCCCCTTTGATCACCCCGTCACCCAGCCAGTGCCATTAATACAGTGTGAGTATATATAATTTTTCACTGATCACTGTATTACTACCACTAGTGACACCAGATAGTGTCAGGGTCTGTAAGCACCCCTCCCAGCCAGGGTCAGCTAGGGTTAGATTGCATACACACTATTGCACTCATGCTATAGGTTGTTGATCACCACCATTACTAGTATAGTGTTTGTACAGATCAATATATTGATCACAAACAGAACTATACTAGTGCCTCCTTTGTATAGTGTCCTAAAAAATGCAGTGTTAGCAGGATCAGCCCTGTTCACTGCCAGCACTAGCGTTTAGACCCTCCACTGTTTTTCATGGAAGATTTGTATGAATTGATTGAGGGCGAAAGCAATTTATATGTACAACAGTACATAGCCGCCCACTCAAATTCAGCTCTTGCCAGACAATTTGCATGGAAATCTATCTGAATTTAAAACATTTTTGGGCCTAACCCTCAACATGGGCATTACAAAAAGAATGTATTGGGGTCACATTGGTCCACAGACCCAACTCATCATATGCCTATGTTCTCTGCAGTCACATATATGCCCAATATGCACCAGCGACATACTGGTACGTCACTGGACTTTGAGTGGTTATATTGGAATGATGCCTGCAGGCATTACAGTATCCTGGTATAGTTTTATACAGCTGGCGATCAGCTTTCATGTAAAAGCAATCCTAGCGGCTAATTAGCCACTAGACTGCTTTTACAGGTAGCGTGGACAAACCCCCTCGCCACCTTCCACTGTTTTCTCAGGCTCTCCCATCCTACCAAGGAACCCAAGAATGCAGCCAGTGGTTCCGCCAGCTGACCATAGAGCTGATCGGAGACCAGAATAGCTCCAATAATCTCTATAGTCTAAGAAACCGAAAGCTACGAGCATTTAATCATTTCGCCAGATATAAACAGTGCCATTTTAAAATTTGGAAAGCATCTGATCACACGGATGTTAGTGTGATTAGATGCTTTAAGGACAGAGGAGAGATCTACAGTCTAATACACCCCAGAATTGTCAAAAAAGAGTACCTGTCCCTGCCTATTGCTATCACAGGGGATATTTACATTCTGTGATAACAATAAAAGTGATCAATTTGAATGTAATATTGAGAGAGGGCAGTAATTCTAGTACTAGACCTCTTATATAAATATGAAGTGGTAACCTATAAAGACTTATAAAACATTGCCTATGGATATTAAAGATTTACGTAGTTTGTCGCTGTTGCATGGGCGTGCACAATTTTAAAGCATGTTATGTTTGGTATCTATTTGCTTGGCATAACATCCTCGTTTACATTGTATCAAACAATTGGGCAATATATTGTGTTTTTGTGCTTTAAAATTCAACAAAGTGTACTTTTTCAAAAAAATTTGTGTTTGAAAAATAGCTGTGCATACTGTATGACATAAAAACATTTGCACACCCACCGTTTTACTTTCTAGGGCCTTTGCTTTAAACAAATATGTAATGTTTGGGTAATTGTCTAGCAAAAAAATATTTTTTTACGTAAAGGAAAAGTGTCAGAAAAGGCTTGGTCTTCAAGTGGTTAGAAGAGTGGGTGATAAGCTTCTAATGTTGGCCCTGAAATGCAAGGTTAGTAGAAGCCCCCCCCCCCCCAATTAGCCATTTTGGAAAAGTAGACACTCCAAGGTATTTGCTAAAAGGCATGGTGAGTATTTTGCAGACCTCATTTGTTGCCACATATTTTTGGAATATGTATTTTATATTTTCGTTTTTTAAAACCCTATGACAAAAAATGAAATATGAAAAATACTCAGGATGCCTCTTATCAAATCCCTTGGGGTGTCTACTTTTCAAAAATGGGTCATTTGAGGAGGGGGGGGGCTGTTTGTATTATCCTGGTATTTTAGGGCCTCCGAAACTGTGATAGGCAGTGAGGAAGTAACATGAGATAATATATGCCCTTTGGAGGTGGTCATTGAATTTTGGGGGCTTGTGTGTGGCTAGGCTGCCAAGAAGTCTCTCACATGTGGTATCCCCTTACTCAGGAGAAGTAGCAGAATATGTTCTGGGGTGTTATTCCACATGTACCAATGGCACGTGTGAGAAACATATCATTTAAGTGGCAACTTTGTGTAAAAAATGTTTTAATTTTCCCCAAATTTTTGGCAAAAAATAAAATCTTTCATGGACTCTCAGCAAATTCCTTGGGGTATCTACTTTCCAAAAAGCAAGTGTACAATCCAAATGCACCCATTCCTGCATTAAAAATGGCTGTGTGTATAAGTGGGTGCTGCAGCGACCGTCAGCTGGAAATTAACAGAATCAGCAAGGGAGAATGTCACCAGCACACCGAGGACTACCAATATGGGTCCAAACGTTTTAATGAACGATCACATAGTTACAGCAAGACAACGTTTCGGAGTCTCACAGGACCCTTCATCAGGGATGGATCCCTTCATCAGGTCACATGCCTAATGAAGGGGTCCTGCGGGACTCCGAAGCTTTGCCTTGCTGTAACTATGTGATCATTCATTAAAACTTTTGGACCCATATTGGTGATCCTCGGTATGCTGGTGACATTCTCCCTTACTTTCCAAAAAGGGGTCTTTTTTTTTTTACTGCTCTGGCATTTTAGCATCTCAAGAAATGAGTCAGAAAGTAAAAGCTGCATAAATTCCAATATATATACACCATAGTTTGTAAATGCTATAACTTTCACACAAACCAATTAATATACATGTATTGTGATTTTTTTTTACCAAAGACATACAGCAGAATACATTTAGGCCTACATTTATGACTAAATTTGAGTTTATCGGATATTTTTTATAACAGAAAGTAGAAAATGTTGTTTTTTTTATATTTGTTCGGTCATTTTTTGTTTATATCACAAAAAAAACCCCCAGTGGTGATCAAATACCACTAAAAGAAAGCTCTATTTGTCTGAAAAAGGACATAAAAATTTGTTTAGGTACAGCATTGCAATTACCAGTTGATATAGCGCAGCAAAAAATAGAAAAAATGGCCTGGGCAGGAAGGTGGGTACATCTTCTGGAGGGCAAGTGGTTAATAAAGTAGAAAAGCTTTTTTTTTTTACATATTTTTGTAGTGTTGGCCTTACTTTGCATTGATATCTATGGCAGCACCATCACAGAATGATGTTATCGAGTTTTGGGCAATACTTTATTATCATCCTTAAAATCACCTACAACTTAATGTTCAATTCCTAAGATCTATTAACACCAAACTGTACAGGTTTGCAGACCTACCATGTTTTCTTTACATTTTCTGGTAGCTAGAGAGTGTGGGGAGCATGAACCAAGTGTTTCTTGGTGAGTCTGCCCACTATTAACATATGTACTTGTAAAAATGTTATATTGGGAAGTATAAATTCACAAACTTGTCTGAGGAGAGTTGGATAACCAAATAATGGCAATTCTCTGTTTGTCCTGTAGGTGGCACGACTTTCTCTATAGTAATATGAACCTAGGTAGTAATTATGAAAGCAGAAAAAGAGGTAAGAAGATCCACATAATCAACTGATAATACAATGGCTAAACAAGGTTCACCATATTACAATACAGGAAATGGGTTGCTGGATACCCACAAATAGTGGTCTGATATACTTTTTCAATTTTTGACTACTTTTTAACTATTTTTAAAATTTAAACTACTATTCCTTCCTCCTTTTTATAGTAGTTATTGTGAGCTGAAAACATTTTGGCTCTTGGATCATTCTTGACATGTTTCATTCATAGAATAAGTCTGTTACTTTGTCTGTTCGGAACAAATCATCAGGTTCTTTTCATAAGACATGCTTTGTCTCACTGATATTAAGTTTCACCATTGTCCCTTACCCCGAAGAGGTAGCTTTACTTTATCAGTGGAAATCTTCAGATATATCCTCAGAATATAGCAACCTGCAGGTATATGTGGTCAGTTTTGACTATCAAGTTCTGTGAAATGCAAAATAATATTAGCAAAGCTTTTACAAAAATCAGTTATCTTTTATTACCATTTTGGAAAGCTAGCAATTTACATTAGAGGTAGTTGGGTGAGCTGGAATGGTCCAACTGCTGTCAGGTAGATCTGTTGGGAAGCAATTTCAAGTAAGCATGCTTGGTCAAGCAGGTCTTTTTAGGAAGAATGGAAAGAACTACTATATACTGTAAACTTAATAACATTGTCCAATCTGTCTGAAAAAACAGCTTAATCGGTTGTCTGTCATCCATTAGCTATTGGCCACTTTCTAAATATAATCAGGTGAAATCCTATTTCCTTGATGCAAGAAATGAAACACTGTGATGCAAAACCTAATATGTGCTTCTATATTTATGCATACATATATCAGGAAACCAATACGTAGTAGTGTTCTTATGTTCTTATGTTCAGATGTTCTAGCTGGCTATCCATTACTGGAAAAGAGGTCATCACAACACAAGGAAATGAAAGCATGCTGTGGATTGCCTGTCAGGGAAATGAACAAATAAGAGTGAATAAAATTATTTAAAATGCATATAAGGAAAGAATAAAATCACAATTTACTTTTTTTTAGAAATCTGCCATGCATTGTAAAAATAGATTTTTTTTTACCATAAGAAGTAAATGCAACTATGTTTAGGGAACTTAAAGCTTAAGTGGGTAGGATTTGGATTGGGAAGAGCGTAGGTTTGGCTTGGGTTTAGTCTGATGAATGTCATGGTCCATACGGCCATATTAGGTCAATGATCTCTCAAGCAACCCTTCCCCTTTGTTTGTGTGCAGCTGTGGTGTGGGGAACGAGGGCTGCAATTGTTTGGCCCACCCCTGCAGCTTCTTTCTGAGTGTGTTTGAATGGGAATTGAGACTGAACCAAAACTCACCCTAGTACCTAGTGTACGGGATCAGGCTCAAGGCAAGGACCAACTTACAGTTTCTTTAACCAAAATTTCAGGTTTATGCCAAAGGATATATATATACATAGGGAAAAGCGTTCCCCAAACAAAGATAGTTTCATGTGGGACCATGCAACTTTATCAAAGGGCTTTTATTAGAAAAAACAGAGCAAATGTGCATTGCACAAGTATACACACAGAAGCTGAGCACACCACCACCATAACTTCATCAAACTAAAAAGACAATGTTGTCTCGTTAGCTGCTGCTCATACAACCTCCAACATACACACTTAGGGGAAGGGGGCGAGAAAGGCTAAAGGTGCAACTTGGGAACACATTGGGCAAAAATCCATGTATGGAATGTAGAAGTTGGATGATTGTCATTCAGTAGTGTCTCATATAGTGGAGATAGGAGTCAGATAGAAGACCAGTTGTCCCATAACTATATATAATGAGTAATCTGACACCTGAGAATCCAATGACATTTGCAAGTGAGACTTACTGATCATAATCTGGATATGAATGTCCCATTAGTTGGCCAGTGTAGGCCATATAATGTGCCACCATCTGCTCCATTAACAGACAGTAACCAAGTAGCCAGATTCATGAATAGCAGTGTAAATACACAAGTGTTCCATTTCTCACCATACCTTAGATATTCACTGGACTTAATTCCAGCAAGCCACATGTAGTTCCATAACTATACCGCTAAGATCAAAATGCATTCATGGGTGGGTATCAATCTGAAGGAGTGGGTGTTCCTAGGCAGTCTGTACTTACATGCAGACTGCTTAAATAATGTGATGCCGAACCTCCATGATTGAAAGAACTGAAATCCAATAAATTAAAAGGGGTGGGTCAGGGATAGTCAGACTGGAGAGGCTAGATAATGCTAGATAATCAATCCAATGCTCATTCAATGAGGCAGGTTCTGTCTGACTTGCTGCAGCTTTTAATGCACAATGTCAGAAACTCACAATACAATGTGCAATGCAATCAGAGAAAGCAAGAGGCTGTACAAATGAGCAAGACTGAAAATGGGGATGCAGCTTTAACCTGATTCCCTAATGTCAACTTAACTCTAAGGTTTGTACCTTCTGGGAAAATGATCTTTGCCTGAGGTCATTAGAAAGCAGAATTGTTTTAAATTCTAGCTGATGTCTTCAATGAGTCTTGCCCTTTGGTGATAGTATTTGAACATTACATGTGCACTGGCACACAAAAGTCTCCATTCAAACTGGTTAACCTAGCCTTTATTCCAGTGAAAGATATTGAAGGTTATTACAACCAAAGATATATTATAGAAAGACATTCAGCACACAAAATTTTTGAAAGGTACAGGCACAAGTACAAGGATTTCTGTGGCATTTTAAAAAGCACTGCTTTAGTAAAATGTTTGAAAGTCTATGGATAATTGTTCACAAACTTCTGTGCTGACAGAATGACATTACATTAAAGTAGGTAATACTATCTTGGTGGCTGATGGTATGCCAAGTACTATAAACATTGTGATTATACATAAACTTTTTACAACCTGTTATATAGTACATACAATGTTATATTGTGTATAAGAAAAAGATAACCTACGGTATTAAAAATCTGTTGTTTGCAAAGTATATAATTCTAGGGCCAAGCATTTTTATATTTCCCAGAGTAAAGTAGCTTGGGGGTTGGGTTTCTGGTTATTAAAGGTTGTAGACCTTGTTCCTATTATGGTTCTGATGTCATGAACAGAGACCTGCATTCCATTGTCACATATGGATCATGTTAATGTAGTAATCTCCTTGACATTTTAGGAGGTCATTCACAGTAAAGATAGAGGAGCAACACACAACTTTACTTGTCATTCCTAGGTTGTAGTTCATAGCTAACCCAGAATCCTGATACTGTGGGCAAGTACATACAGTATATGTTATCATTAATAGGGTGTAAATTGCCTTTGTACACACTTAAAATATTGTATTAATCTAGATTTTTATTATTAGGGATATGGTAGATCTTATGTTCAAAGAGCAATAAAAAGAAGATGGGCTTATGAACCCTCATCACACATGAAGTCATAAAAGAAGAAAAAATATTTAACTTTGTGTATTAGAAGTGTTAATAATGAATCAACCATGATGCTCATAACAATGAACCAGATTATTTTTATACATCTTAATACATAAAAAAGAAAAATGTTACACTGAAATGTGACTGGATGCCATTACCACTTTGACACTTTTAATAAATGAGGTATGGGAACAGAAATTCACTTTTGGTCATGCAACTGGTCATCTTGGAGAGTGACTAATGTATAAATATGGTGTATAGTATATGTTAAGTTGGCCATACTGATCGAAACTTGGCCAGTTCAGTAGGGAGCAGACACATTTCGATCAGTGAGTGGCCTTTTCGATCATTGTAAACAAGGCCAAAATGTAAGTAAGAGCAAAAAATGTTTGTTTAACTAATTAATGTAAGATGATTTCATACCGGCATACTGAGCTGTATGCTGATACGGTTTATAGTAACTGGGGAAATGTCCACTTTAACAATATAAAATAAAAACACGTCTTGCTGCAATTCTCTCCTTTTCTCAGGTTATGTCCTCAGCAGGGCCGGATCTAGCCTGTCTGATGTGGGGATGCAGTAAAAAATGTGAGAGGGGAAGAGGATGTCAGGTCAGTAGAGTAGTATACAGGGGCTCAGCAGGGCAGAGGATAGGATCAGCAGTTTATAGGGCAGTCTACAGAAGCTATTACTTTGTAGGACAGTGTACATGGGGTTATCAGAGAAGAGGACAGTGTGCAGCTGGACAGTGTACAAGAGTCAGTAGGGTAGTGTAAAGGGGGTCAGCGGAGTAGACGACAGGGATCAACAGGATGGAGGTCAGGGGTCAGCAGTGCACAGGACAGGGTACAGCAGGGCAGAAGACAATGGTCAGCAGAGAAGAGGACAGGGTCACTGCTGGCAAAGCACTCAGCAGATCTCCCTTCCCCACACTGCAAACAGCCTGGGTACTCTGAGCTCCTCCACACCACCGCACATAGCTGACATTGGATTCCCTTACACAGTATCCATCTGCACAGTGTGTCGCTGGCTACAGATTGAGGTTGTGTCTGTAAGGAAATTCAAGCAAATCTCAGCTATGCTATGAGGGAAGGAGAATATCTGTTCAGTGCCCTCATTTCATATCTCACCAAAAAAAAATCATCCCTCCTAGCACACATCATATTATCCTCATATTTCCCATCTTAGCAGTAATCCACCCTGCCAAATCCCCCCTCCCAGCACAAATCCTATCCCCCAAATCCCCCCTCCTAGCATAATCCCCTCCTAGCACAACCCCCTCCAAATTTCTCTTCCCAGCACAAATTCTCCCTTCCCACCCAAGTCCCCCCAAAATTCTCCTTCCTAGCACAAATCCTCCCCAGCCCTCTCCTCTTAACCCAAATTCCCCACCCCCTCCTAGCACAAATCTCCCCCCAGCACCCCAAAAAATCCCCCTCTCAGCCCAGATCCCTCCATCCCCAATCCCCCTCCTAGCACAAATAACTCCAAAATAACTCCCTCCTTGCACAAATTCCTTCCCAATCACCCCACCTAGCACACATTCCCCTAATCCCCTCTCCTAACACATATCCCCCAAATCCCCCCTCCTAATCCTAGCATACCCCCAACCCCCCTCCAAACACACATCTCCCCCAATTCCTCCTTCTAGACTTAGCATATCCCCCCTCCCCTTCAATCCCCCCTACAAACACATATCTCCCCAATTCCCCCTCCAAACACATATCTTCCCTAATCCCCCCTCCTAGTCCTAGCATATCCCCTCACCCCCCAATCCCCCCTCCAATCACATATCCCCCACATTCCTCCTAATAGCACATATCCTTCCACCCCAATCCCCTCTTTTATCAAATACCCCCTCCAATTACCCTCCCCAGCACAAAGAGTCACCAATCCCTCTACCTTTCATTCCAGGCACAGATTACGAGCACAAGTTACACCCTCCAACCCCTCACATTATTTTCCCCACCTGTAAATCCCTCCCACAGAAGACAAGGGAGAGGTGGTGCTGTGTTCTCCCCCTCCTGTCAGTGCAGCGCTCCTCCACACACACAAAATCGTTAGTTTGGGCTGCACACAGTGTAATTACCAGCACTCTACCTCCTCCAAGGACAACTCATGTCCCGGCAGGAGAAAATGTGCATAGGGCGGGTAAGTAAACTGTGTGCCATCTGAACTAGCGATCCTGTGTGATGTGCTGTGTGGAGGAGAGCTGCACTGACAGGAAGTGAGGACACAGCACATCCTCTCTTCTGTCTACTGCTTCCGCTGTCTGAACTTTACTAATCACACTTTACTGCACCAGGCTGGGATGGGGAAGAAACTCAGCCGGCCGGGGGGGCACAACAGAAATCTGGTGGGGAACAGCCCACCCCAGCACCCCCCTAGATCTGGCCATGGTCCTCAGTGATCTCACCACTCTGCCTCCATTGCTGCCCTACTTCCAGGTTGAATGATGCCTAATTGTCTCTGCAGTTATCAGGATCCATCCACCGCCAGTGAAAGAAAAGGAGGAGGAGGACCTGTATGAAAATAGGGAAAGGCTCCATCCTGGGCTTACCTTTCTCTATTCTGGAAAAATTAGTGTTCATCCTGCCGTGTCCTTTTTCAAACTGATTGCTAATAGAAGGGCCTTCCATCATTACTTAAGAATCTCTGGAGGCAATTCATCAAGACTGTCATAGACACTCTTTGAAAATTCCTCGTACCTGGGCATGTACCTCTCGGGAATCTGTCTTAGGAGATGGCAGCACTGAGGTTGGAGTGTCCATTACTGAGCTCCTCCATAACACAAACAGATGTATGACCAAGGAATTTTGTAGTGGTTGGGGGGGGGGAGTCTAATGGGAAACTAGTCATAGTTTGTATACCTTTTGATTGACAGCTTGTTGGAGTGTGAAGGAGTGGAGTTGGGTGGGTGGAACCTATGACTAGTTTCCTATCAGTTCTGGCACCCATGTGACATGACATTGTCCAAATATAGGCATTGCTATATTGGAGTAATGATGCCATTCAGTATCCTATCCTCTTTGTTTACATGCAGCCGAGAACCTCCTGGCACGCAGCAGAATGGATCCGGGGATAAGTCATTTGTGACTAGGAAGCCGACAGCAGCCGGTGAGCTAGAAACTACAAGCCTGTGCGCTGGAAGCAATCACATTTATACACCTTCCCAGCACAAAATGTCTCATCCTGAACACTGTCATCTCTGTATGCCAACTCAGAATGTGTCTTAATAACCCCTAGTTTCCTAATTTGCAAACTGGGAAATCTGTTGCAGCCAAAGCGATAGGTTCCTAAAGTGGTAAACTGTTACAGAAACACAGGTACAGGAATTAGGCACACATAGTTTTAAAAGGATCTATCACCAGAAAAGTGTTGTATTGAATTCTCCAATCTTAGCTTTATTGATGATGGACAGTACAGCCATCTCTATACTTCCAAAACTCTTTGGAAGAGAGCTGCAGCTGCCACAGTAAAGGATTTATCTCTCTTTCCTCTCCCCTTGTCCAGTCACAGAATTCAGCTCTGCATGGTGATACAAAATGATCTTATATTTATTAGTTAAACGAACATTGTTTTGCTTTTACTTATAATTAGGCCTTGTTAACCCCATTACCACACACCTTAACCTAATATGGTGTCATTATTTATACCACAAGTGGTGTTTGGCGTGCAGTAGGGCCGACAAATTCGACCCATTCAAGGCTGTGTCCTAATCGCCCTACAACTGCATGAAAACATAGTCTAATCTGACTCAATCATGTCAAATGTGTCTTGAAGTACTTATTTAAAAAAAATGAATGCATTTAGCAGTTTATTAAATATGCCTCTGTCACAGAAATTACATTGATGATGTGCAAAATGTAGTAACATACTGTATATTGGCCAACCAGAATTTAATGTGTTGTAGTCTGATTGTTTAGATAAACAATTATAATTTGTTGCTTTGACTTCCTACATGTTGTGCAGTGGGGTGGATGTGTTAAAACTGGAGCAGCCAGAATCTGGAGCAACTGTGCATGGCAACCAAGCAGCTTCTATCTTCAGTTTGTTCAGTTAAGATAGAAGCTGCTTAGTTGCAATGCACAGTTGCTCCAGATTCTGGCTGCTCCCATTTTGATAAGTTCCCTGCATTGTGTCTTATTTAAAGAATCTCAGTGTGAGCACATTAACTCTTCATGTCCTGGAAATATACTTATATTTTATTGTTGGGGCACGAGTGTACTTCTCATGTTGTTATTATACTGTCTTTTATTCAGCAAAGAAAAAGCAGGTGTTAGAATAAATGTGAAAAGTGGACAACAGTATGTTGTGTAGAAGAAGAAAGTAGTAAAAACTAGAATTGTCAGCTCAGTAGATTATAAAATCTGGGACTAATGAAAGTGGGTGCAGTTTAATATTGAACAATTATTTAGAATAAGTTAATATTTGAAATATGCTGTATACTGTTCAATACTTAACAAATCGCATTACTATTTTCCTGTGTACCAGCTGCTATTTTTTTGTGTCAAGGATCATTTATTACTTATTTTTCTTTTTTGCCATTTGTTGAAAATCACCTAACATAGATTACGTACTCACAGCAAAAAATCCACTTTTAAAACAGCCAAGATCCATTTGAGCTAAAATTTGCAACCACATTTGGAATCATTATTGTACGCTAACCACCGACAAGCAGCTTCAGTAATTTCTCATGATTTTGTAAATGCACATCTTCACGTGCTGTTGGTGCTGTCTACTTCATATTGTCTACACTACATAATGTGTTTTTATCAGAGTGTTGACAGATATTGATATACAGTACAGTCACTTCATTGAAGTCTTTGCATTGTCTGTGAAGGTTCTCATTCATCTAGCTCATGGTATATCTAGACTAGTAGTTTTCACACTCAACTGGACTTGTTTTGTAATGCTGAAGATGCTTTGTAGGTTATCCAAGCCACATCTTTAAAGCTGGTCATACTCTAGTAGAACTTTGTATTGTTGGTGAGGTCAAATTGTCATTTTCTACTATAGCGATGATAATATTTGAAGGAGCCTGAAGGACATTTTTTTTTGAACAAATAAATTTTTAACAGTTTGTAGTTTTTGTTTAGGAAGTTCAATCCATTCCAAATTCAAATGATGAAAGCAAACAACATTTTGAAGTACATCCAAATGCTATTTTCAAGTCTCTGAATATTATTGAATGTAATCAGTTTTTTTGAAAGAACATTGATATGATGCACTTTTAGCTTATGTCCAGCCTAACATTACAGAACAAGTCTAGGTGAATTGACTAACTACTACTAGAAACATTTTTTTTATTGTTTTTTGCACAACAAAGGGACAGAAAGACAATCCGTGTGAGCAATAGCCAGTCCATGGTGGCCAGAAAATCTGTCATAAGCCGGCAATAGATGCTTCAAATCTTGGCCAATTCAGCAGGGACCGTCCAAGATTCGATCCATGTACGGAGAGGCTGAATGATCAACTTGGGTACAACCAGGTTGTTGGGTTTTATATGCGATTATTGCCAGTGACTGTTTTAACTGCTTACAGTAATCACTGGGTTCCCCTGGCTGGGATGGCTACAACAAAATGGCTCCATGGGAGGAATCAATACTGACCCTTGGTTGCAGGAAAGTTAATTGCTCTGTCTATGGCCGGCTTTAGGAGAATTGTGGTTCATGTGAGTGAGTCCCATCATGGACAACATTTTTTCCTCTGGGAGTTTTAGCTTTCTCCCAAAAAAAACTGCAAAAATATTCTGGTAGGATGGTAAGTTCTGCTGTGACCAGTCCTCTCTGTAAAGTATTGCAGGACATACCAGAACTGTAAAGTAGTATACTTTGTGAATGGGATATAAAGCTTACCTTACTAGGTCTTGCACTTTATGCTTAAATTGAATCCTTGCTTCAAAATTATTTTATCCGTCATGATGCCATGATTAGAAGGTGTGGTTTTAGATTGCTAGAACAGCCTGTCCTCTCAGCTGTGATAGTACCCAAGGTGCACATCATAAGTAACAGATTGCAAATTGAGAAAACATAAGTAGTGCAGTTAACACTCTTCTCTTGCAGTGTTGGGGTTATGAGTTCAATGCTCACAATGGAATGCACCTATTTATAATGCAGTTTGTAATACTTATTCAGTGTTTATGTGGGTTTCGTTTCGATATGGCGATCTCTCGCTCAAAAATCTGATCTGTGTGTGACTATGGTAAATACAGTAAACAGTAACCACTGTTGGCACAGGGTCTACTGTGAAAAGTTTTGTGAGGGCTGTGGGGTATGCTGGTGCTACATAAATGCAGATACACATATTGGACCTTACTACTTCAAAGACATGCTGATAGAATAATTGGATTGTGTCTAATGTGGCCCTAGTGTTCATATGTATGACTGTGGGATAAGAACCTTAGATTGTAAGCTCCTTGGGAACAGGGACTGATGTGAATCTACAATATATGTAAATTGCTCTGTAAATTGTCAACTCTATATAAATTACTGTAATAAAAAAAACAAAATGACTCATTTTGTGGTGTGGGTGGATCACATTATTGTCACTATAGTGTTCCTTTAAGGCCAAGCTAGAGGTATGCTGCTCTTGCCATAATGTACTAATATGCACAGACTCACCTCTCTATTTGCTATCCTTCATTGTTGACAGCTCAGAGCTGTCCTGAACTGTGGGAGTTTGGGGGAGGGAAGGACTGCACACTCCCATGACTACTGTGATTGACTGTCAGTCCCACTGGCTTCTGAACATTATTAATGATTAGAAGCTTCCATTGACAGATCTATCATTGTGCAGGGAATGCACAGTGAGCATGCTTCCAGCACAGAAACATTGGCAGCCCAAAAACACATATGGGTGGTGTGTGAGTGTTAAAGCCCACCACCTTTGCCACTGAAATTATTAATATATAATAATATAAAAGATTTATATAGCCCCAAAAGTTTGCACATCACTTTACAATATAAAGAGATATAGTACAGTAATAATACAATTCAAATGAAGAAGGTTAGGAGGGCCCTGCTCCTGCTCCATATGCATTTTATGGGTGGCAAGAGGTTAAAAAAAGAAAGTGGAGTGTTTGTAGTTTCACTGCAGTGGATAATTGTCCTCTGACAATTGGTGAGGTAATATTCAAGAAGCAGTAAGAGAGCTGAAGGAAACTATATAGATCCACAGAATGAGGGAGATTTTTGCACTGCAGATCCTCAGGCACAGTTTCCCTTTCAGCAAGCTCTCTAGTGAACAGGTAGCAATACAGCAGTTATGCCACCAAATCTCCCAGGACTAGCATTCATAAACGCAGTGCCTTAGATCTCACACTCTAGATATACTGTACACCATTGAGGCTGTAGACACATGAAGTATCTAAGTACAGAAAGTACACTGCTATTTTCCAGGAGTAATTCAAGATAAAGGGTACTCATTTGGGGTATTGCTTAGGCACAATTGTCATTTTTAGATGTTCACAGTAACAACATATTTTTACTTTGGGTCTACTTTAAAACATCAATGGTCAAAATGTAAAATCAAGGGACAGAAAGGATAAGTTCACTTTGTTTTAAAGTGCACTTTACATTCTTTACAATCCCTTTACTGTGCATTCCAAGTAGCGTACAATCTTCTTTGGATTTACAAAAGCTATGTAATATGAGGACAAACCGAAACAATTCATTCAGTTAGTATCAAATCAGACAGGTCACTACAATCTGATTTTACAATCCTTTACAAATGTAATTTAGCAAAACAATGTACAATCCAATCAATTTCTATACAACCATGCTGTCCCTTACATTACCTTGTTGATGGTAGATCTAAAAGAGCTTGTACAATAGGGTTGCCACCTCATCCCTTTAAAACCAAACACACATTAATTACACAAGTTCTGAGGCTAATTTAATGCAGATAGGGCACAGGGTGAGTTTAATTACCACCGTAATCAGCCACAAAACCTGTGTAATAAATTTGTGTTCTGTTTTAAAGAGATAAGGTGGCAACCTTATTGTACAATCAGATTGTAAAATGTACGATCAACTTAGGGGAAATTGTATAATCAAATAATATAATGTATGGTCAGCTTTAGACCCTGACAGCTATCTCCAAGGCAGCAAAGTATTGATCTGGCAGTAAACAAAATTGCTTGTCCAGAGACTTCAGAGAGCCCAGTGTAGCTGAGTTCTAAATAGCTGTAGCAGGTGGAAGATGGCAGGCTTTGATTTCTGCCAGGTCCCTACTCTTCTGCCCTGGATGGAGTTGTCAGATACTTATGAAGATATACAGTAAGCTACAGACGCTTCACACTATGACAGGACAGCACAGTAGCAATGTGACAGAAGACAGTCTGCCTCTATCACACTGTTCACCCCTTGACCCAAAGAGGAACAGAGCAAAGCAAAACTGAGCAAAGAGGTAGATCAGGTTGGTGGCCAAGCTGGGCAGCTGGGTGGGGACCTGTCTAATTTTAATAAACCTGCCCAAGCTATGGAAAAAATATAGGGGGGCATTGAGGAAACTGGGCAATCTGCTGCACATACAACAGCTATAGAGGTCTTGTCCCTTGGACAGGAAATGTTGGGGAGAAAACCTCTGTAGGGTGGAAGATAAATTCACAATGCAAAATAATTTTTTACCACACTATATAAAAGGTAGAAAATTACCTACATGCACGTTGAAAACTATTTTTGCCTGGAGATGAACTTTCGAAACAGACTTTCTTAGCATTACTATTATTAGACATCTATTTATCCACCATTACTAGGTATGAGGTCTGTGTTTGTAGCCATGTGATGTTCTCACCAAACTTTGACCTGTTCACCCATGCAAACATCTGACTACTACTGTAGCAGGAAGTCATTTAACTAGTGGATACAACCACCAATATCACTACTAAATGACAACTTCCAGCTGTGTTGCCTGCATCCTAGCAACTGATGACAACATAGGATACTGATTGTAATCAGATAGTATGGTGTACTCAACATTCAGTGATGGAATCCCCCCTCAAAATCCATACCAGATTCTTTTCCAAGCATGCAACCTACATATCAGGCCACATGCTCTCAACATAGGGAGGGTACCTTGCCGTGGGGTGGTTCTTTTTGTAGGTTGGTGGGTGTTGTTCATCATGATTGATGAATCTGAATCACTGGACAACATGATTAACAATGGATTTACCTCATGGAACATTATTTTTTTTAATAAAGTTTTTTTTTTTACAATAAAGGATGTCAAATGTGTGGTTTGTTTATTTACATTGTAACATTTTGTGTGAATGTGTAACCAGAGGGCATATACCCTTTACTCCTTCATATAGGAGAGAGGGTGGATATGTGGGATAGTTTATTTTAAAGGGGGCAACCAGACTCTGATTAGTCCCCCAACAGACTTCCACATATATTTGCATGAGATATCCCCTTAAAATCTATACCAGATTCCAAGGGTCTGAAGGGTCTGGTTCAGACTTTGGGGGGACCCAACACAGTTTTTTTTGAGTGATCATTAAAATTCATACCATACCCTCATCTAGGATAAGGGTTTGGTATAGATAGAAGGAATCCCCTCCCACTTTGTTAACAAACAGAAAGAAGGGTTTGGTAAATGTATCCCCTAAGCATGCTATTTCCAACCGGGCCATAGACAAATGATGTCCTGGGTTGGAAGTGTAATAATAGGTTTATGGCTGCAGCAATATGCTATAACCCTGGTAATGTTTTTTCCAGCCAGCGATTCTGTACCTGCTAAAAGTGAGCAGAGCGCCAGATTCATGGTTGGATCACTTTTTGAAGCAGTGGGAGGGATTGCCCTCCCCACCGCTTTCCGTTTGTTCCCAGGCTTACTTGGATGATTGGTTGCCCCAGGAACCAATCTGTCCGTTGAGGTAGCTGGTCATAAAGATGAGTGGAGGAAAGATGGCCTCAGCTCATCTCTATGGTCTAGGAGGACCGGAACGACGTCATGATATAATTTCTGGTTCTGATCCAATGTAAACAAGGCCTTTTTTTAAGTAATAGATCAATTTTTTTATCTAATACTTTACATTGTAGAGGAGAGATGTGGTGTCTTTCTTTGACCCCAGATCTCTCCATAAAGAGGACTTCTCACTGCTTATTTCTATTACAAGGGATGTTTACATTACTTGTAATAGGAATAAAAGTGATCACAAAAACAAAATTAAAGGGACAGTGTAAAAAAAAAAAATAGAGTGCCCGTCCCCCTGTGCTCATGCGCAGTGGTGAACCCATATGTAGGTCACACCCAAACCACATGTGAGGTATCGAGGTATGAATGGGTTGCTGTAGCCACCCAAATGTAAGCTGCTAACTTGCTACAATGTGAACCTAAGCTAAAACATGCATGGTGGTCTTGCCATCATCAGTTCCTGTTATGGGTGTGACAGTATGGTTCCCTGTCATGGTGTATGGTACCCAGGGTTCTCAACTAGGCAGGTTGAGTGGCTC
The DNA here is from genome assembly GCF_062004578.1 of Staurois parvus. Lineage (NCBI taxonomy): Eukaryota > Metazoa > Chordata > Amphibia > Anura > Ranidae > Staurois > Staurois parvus. The sequence goes on along the minus strand of NW_028318022.1, from coordinate 5,116,468 downwards.
CAGAATGCTTATTTAATTAGGAGGAAACTGTGTTATTTATTATCTCTGTGTTTGGTAAAATTTGGTTTTGGACCTGGAGCTTGGAGATTTCTGTCAGGGCAGGAACGATGGAATGGGCAGGCAGGCCTATGGTAAGGTCACGCAGTGACTGACAACAGCCACTACCCACAGACCAGAGTCCCTCAGGGCGCGGAGTCTAAGCCCCAGGCTACCCTTCACCAGAGCCCCTGATGGTGGGGATGGACTTGACGCAGCCTGAGACCAGGTCAAGGCCCCCGAGTAACCCCAGCTGTGGTAACGACTGCCGCCAATGGCGTACAGCTGGTGGGAATGCGTGTAGCATAGTCAGACAGGCCAGGTCAATAACAACGGAGCAGACAGTACTAGACGGTAGGCAAAGAATACTCAGGTCATGGGCCGGGTTCAGCAATGGCAGGTCAGGTAAAGGGTTAAAGCAGCGAATAGTCTTGTCCAAGCCGAGTCGGTTACCAGGAGAGCAATGAGAACAGCACAAGAGCTTGAGACAAGGGAACATAAAGGACACGAATGATAGCAGGCTTAAATGTGATCAACCACACCCTTCTGAGGAGGAGCCACAGGAGCCTGAAGGCATAAAGGTTCCCACCATGCTTTTCAGAAACCTAAGATGGATGCCAGCACATGGAGATGCACAAGCTCTGAGGAAAGGTAGGACCTTGACAATTTCACAGTGATCTTGGCGGGAGGAAATCTCCAATCTTGGTACCAGGTTTTGGGAATAGCCAGGAGACTGATTGTGCAGGTGTGTGTGGGTCTTTTTGTAGAGACAGGACCAGGATTCTGAGGAGTCCATGTGGGTGCAAGGGAGCAGTCACTTGCGTGCATGTTGGCACAGTGTAGTCTGACAGAGCAGACAGAGGGCCTAAGACTGTGGGCTGGAGCAGCAGGGCAGCTGTGAAAGAGTGCTAAACGAGGTACAGTGTCTGTGCGCAATTACAGGGGAACTGTTACATGGTCAAAGCCTGAGCAGTGGTGCTGCTAAAGAAAGCCAGGAGGCTGAATCTTTTTTTGCATGGATGGAGGATACCCCTGCAAGGGCAAACTGTTCTGTTGTTGAACTTTTCCTTTTCTCTTCAATAAATGTGGGCCAACAAGCCTTTAAATAATTTCTGGTGTGGATTCTACTCACTGGTAAGCACTATCTTGAACTAAACAGCCCCCAAACATTACAGGGATGTTATTACAATGTTGATGTTACAAAATGAAAGCGTATATGTGTGACCATACACTTCCTTTAACTATTTGCATACTCTGAACTGGTGAAAATAATTTATTGAGTTTATGTAAAGGTCCTGTAGCTCCCATTTTTCTGCTATGTAGGTGGTTTAGCCACTGACATGGACAAAAGGTGTAACTCACATTTTGTGAGAAAGTTGTATTCTACAACAATCTCAAACTCGGTCCTGAGTTTTACATTTTTAGTATTACATTTTGAGTTTTTATATTTAAATAAATGATTACAAAAAGTTTGTTTTCAGTCATTTCACAATACAGAAATAATGAAAGCAAATTATAAACTCATTTTACCTTGTGGTGCTATTCTTTCAGTGACCTTAAAATGAAAAAAAAAAAACAATGACGAGAGCATGTGTTGTATTTACAAGTGAGACATAATTAGCAAAATATTTAGGTTCTAAATATGTTGGCAGTCGTTTAACACTCTGACCTGTACATGTGACTAAGCTCCTCATAAGAATGTCAAAGAAATGGAAGTTGGCTGCAAGATCAACATGTAGGGCACAAATGGGTTTATTTATAAATGTTTTCACACAACTTTATAACTTCCACCTAGAATAATATCAGAATTTTGGGTGAAAAATGTATAGATAGGCCTTGAAGTGTTAACATGTTAATAATTGGGTGATTTTACAGCAATGAAAAGGAATGCTCAAGGGTTTTAAAGGATAACATTACAAACCGATGGGTTTCAAAGGAAGGTTATGTCAATAGATAGTTTCTAACATAGAAAACTGAAAGGTCATAAATAGATTCCTAGGAAATGACATACATGAATGTCATCAAAATCTCTCCCAAAGGTTTTACACAAATGGCATATGACTGTGTATACCAATGCAACTAACTCTAGGCTGTGTAATGAGAAGTGGATAGACTTCATAATGGGATACTAGAATACATAACAGGAAATGTTTTAAGTATATCTGAAACCAAAACTTTTTTCTATTTTGTATTAAATATTTTATATATTTTATGTTAAATAAAATACATAACAGTGAGAAATGAATGAGCAAGAATCTGAGATGAATTCACCAAAGATCAAAATTTCCTATAATTAGGGGTGGACTTGGAAAGTGTTTGTCAAGACTATTTTTAATAGTTTGGATAGAGAGAGGAAAGATTTCTATCAGTGCTATCTGTGGGGCCCATTTGAGCTATTTCCCTTTAATGTCTGTGCTGTTGCTGAAAATGATTTATCAAACAGAAAATCTGCAACAGAGGCATAGACAGCAAATTAAAGCTGACAGGGGTTTTAGCTTTTCTACTTTCCAACAGCAGCGCAGTGACTAATTGGTTAGCACTGCAACCTAGGGTCGTCAGTTTAAATCCCAACCACGACATTACTTGCATGGAATATGTATCTTCTTCTTGTGCCCATGTGGGTTTCCTCCCACAGTCCAGGGGCATGATGGAAGGTAAATTGGCCTTAGTGTGTCTTTTGCAGCTTAGTGTGCGTATGTGTGAATGTGAGTTAGGGACCTTAGATAGTAAACTTCTTTAGCACAGGGACTGATGTAAATGTGGAATATATATGTCAGGGCTCCCAGGTATGACCAGAGGTGTGTGGCTGACGCAGGGAAACGCAGACCTCAGATATGTGATAAACAATGTAATTTATTAACACTAACAATACAAACATAAACGCAGTGCAATACTAAACATAATACAGTGCAAACAAACCCAACCAACCACCCACAGATAACAGTACATACAAGCAAGCGTCGTCAGGCAGGCCGAGTCAATATCAATTGGGCAGGTAGGTACAGGGGGAGCAAGCGGAGAATGGTCGGTGTCACAGGCCAGGTTCAGCAGGTAGCAAGCAGCGTAGTACAGAGGGTCAGGCAGAGGGATGGTCAGGGTCACAAGCCAGGGATCAGAACAGGTAGCAAGCAGCGTAGTACAGAGGGTCAGGCAGAGGGATGGTCAGGGTCACAAGCCAGGGATCAGAACAGGTAGCAAAGGAACAGAAACAGGATGCAGGACAGATACAGGGCCCAGGACAAACACAACACCAAGGCAGAGTCTGCAAGTCTGGCCATCCCTTAAATACACCAGTATCATCAGTTCCAGGTGTTAGCTGGCTGAAAGGTTGAGTCTCTGATTGCTGGGAGCACCCGCTGGCCAGCCCTGGTACTGCAGATCAAAAGGCAGGTGAGTCCCACCATTGCTGGCCAGTCCATTCCTGACAGTACCCCCCCCTCAAGGAGCGGCCTCAGGACGCTCCAAACAGTCCTAGCTGGGAAAAATGTTCCACCGCCCGGGTCTGGTAACTGGCGGGATATCAAAGACTGGCACACCGGGCAGGACTCCGGGCAGCGGTACACCGGGCAGAGGCACATCGGGCTGGACTCCGGGCAGAGGCACATCGGGCTGGACTCCGGGCAGAGGCACATCGGGCTGGACTCCGGGCAGAGGCACATCGGGCTGGACTCCGGGCAGAGGCACATCGGGCTGGACTCCGGGCAGAGGCACACCGGGCAGAGGCACATCGGGCTGGACTCCGGGCAGAGGCACATCGGGCAGGACTCCGGGCAGAGGCACATCGGGCAGGACCCCGGGCAGAGGCACATCGGGCTACCAGGCGAAGCGGCAGGCAGCGGGCCACCGGGCGGAGCGGCAGGCACCGGGCCCCCGGGCGGGGCGTCAGGCCTCGGGCCCCCGGGCGGGGCGTCAGGCCTCGGGCCCCCGGGCGGGGCGACAGGCCTCGGGCCCCCGGGCGGGGCGACAGGCATCGGGCCCCCGGGCGGGGCGACAGGCATCGGGCCCCCAGGCGGGGCGACAGGCCTCGGGCCCCCAGGCGGGGCGACAGGCATCGGACCCCCAGGCGGGGCGACAGGCATCGGGCCCCCAGGCGGGGCGACAGGCATCGGGCCCCCAGGCGGGGCGACAGGCATCGGGCCCCCAGGCGGGGCGGCGGGCGCCGGACCCCCAGGCGGAACTACAGGCCTCGGGCCCTCAGGCGGAGCGGCGGGCGCCAGACCCCCGGGTGGAGCGACAGGTCTCGTGCCCTCAGGCGGAGCGGCGGGCGCCGGACCCCCAGGCGGAGCGACAGGCATCGGGCCCCCAGGCGGGGCGACAGGCATCGGGCCCCCAGGCGGGGCGACAGGCATCGGACCCCCAGGCGGAGCGGCGGGCGCCGGACCCCCATGCGGAGCGGCGGGCGCCGGACCCCCAGGCGGAGCGGCGGGCGCCGGACCCCCAGGCGGAACTACAGGCCTCGGGCCCTCAGGCAGAGCGGCGGGCGCCAGACCCCCGGGTGGAGCGACAGGTCTCGTGCCCTCAGGCGGAGCGGCGGGCGCCGGACCCCCAGGCGGAGCGACAGGCATCGGGCCCCCAGGCGGGGCGACAGGCATCGGGCCCCCAGGCGGGGCGACAGGCATCGGACCCCCAGGCGGAGCGGCGGGCGCCGGACCCCCATGCGGAGCGGCGGGCGCCGGACCCCCAGGCGGAGCGGCGGGCGCCGGACCCCCAGGTGGAGCGACAGGTCTCGGGCCCTCAGGCGGAGCGGCGGGCGCCGGACCCCCAGGCGGTGCGACAGGTCTCGGGCCCTCAGGCGGAGCGACAGGTCTCGGGCCCCCAGGCGGGGCGGCGGGCGCCGGACCCCCAGGTGGAGCGGCGGGCGCTGGACCCCCAGGCGGAGCGACAGGTCTCGGGCCCCCAGGCGGAGCAGCGGGCACCGAGTCACCAGGCACGACAGTGGGCTCCGAGTCAACTGGCATGACTGCTGGCACTAGGTCAGACATTGGATCGTCTGGCTGGACAGCGGGCATCGGGTCACCAGGCATCAGGTCATTTGGCTCGACAGCGGGCACCGTGTCATCTGGCAAGGCAGTGGGCTCCGAGTCAACTGGTATGACCGCGGGCACTGGGTCAGACATTGGATCGTCTGACTGGACAGCGGGCATCGGGTCACCAGGCATCAAGTCATTTGGCTTGACAGCGAGCACCGCGTCATCTGGCAAGGCAGTGGGTTCCGAGTCAACTGGCATGACCGCGGGCACTGGGGCAGACATTGAATCGTCTGGCTGGACAGCGGGCATCGGGTCACCAGGCATCAGGTCATTTGGCTCGACAGCGGGCACCGCGTCATCTGGCAAGGCAGTGGGCTCCGAGTCAACAGGCACGACAGTGGGCACCGGGTCATCAGGTACCGGATTGTCTGGCTCGACAGCAGGCATCGGGTCACCAGGTATGACAGCGGGCACTGGGTCACCAGGCATCAGGTCATTTGGCTTGCCAGCGGGCACCGCGTCATCTGGCAAGGCAGTGGGCACCGGGTCACCAGGCATTGGATCGTCTGGCTCGACAGCGGGCATCGGGTCACCAGGTATGACAGCGGGCACTGGGTCACCAGGCACCAGGTCATTTGGCTCGCCAGCGGGCACCGCGTCATCTGGCAAGGCAGTGGGCACCGAGTCACCAGGTACGACAGCGGGCTCTGAGTCAATTGGCACGACAGCGGGCACCGGATCAGGTACCGGATCATCTGGATCAACAGCGGGCATCGAGTCAACTGGCCTAATAGGATCGTCAGGCTGGATCAGTTCATCATGCTGGGTAGAGGCATCAGGCTGAATGCCGGCGTCCGGCTGAGTAGAGGCTTCAGGCCGAGTAGAGGCTTCAGGCCGAGTAGAGGCATCAGGCCGAGTAGAGGCATCAGGCCGAGTAGAGGCATCAGGCCGAGTAGAGGCTTCAGGCCGAGTAGAGGCATCAGGCCGAGTAGAGGCATCAGGCCGAGTAGAGGCATCAGGCCGAGTAGAGGCTTCAGGCCGAGTAGAGGCTTCAGGCCGAGTAGAGGCATCAAGCCGAAGAGAGGCATCAGGCTGCATACAGGCATCAGGCTGAAGAGAGGCATCAGGCTGCGTACCGGCATCAGGCTGAAGAGAGGCATCAGGCTGCGTACAGGCATCAGGCCGAGTACAGGCATCAGGCTGAGTAGAGGCATCAGGCTGAGTAGAGGCTTCAGGCTGAGTAGAGGCTTCAGGCTGAGTAGAGGCTTCAGGCTGAACCACGGAAGGCAGGCTCACCGGTTTGGATACTGGCAGGATGGTATTGGTTGGAAAGAATTTTCGCTTTTTTCTGGTTTTAACTACTGGAGCACTGCAAGTAAACGCAGGTCTGCAAACAAATGGAGCAGCTGGAGACAGAGAAGAACTGGAGGATGGAACAGGAGAGGGAGCAGTTGCTACAGAGGGCTTTTTTACAGGGTTAAAGGCAGGATAGGTGCAGCGAGTGGGAACAGGGTACTGACATGCGGTAGATAGCCAAGTATACTGGGCTGTAACTGGAGGAGCTGTTGGGAATACAGGAGTAGAGTTAGAAGCAGGACTGGGTTTTTGTAAGCTGACTGAGGCTGGGTGCAACAAGTCTGTCCATGTCTGCAGTATGTGTTGAACAAAGCTGAGCTTACACAAAGCCTGTCTGGTCAATGACTGCACTGCGTTTATACAATCTCTTAGTGTCTGTGGTGAACATGTGGAATAACGCTCCAGAAAGTAACCCACATCATCCTCTAATAACCACACCAGGGACTCTACCTGGTCTGCACTAAATGGTGGCAAAAATTCATCCCTGCATTCGGGGGTACTAGATGAAACCAACTCTGCACAAACCTCAATCAAAGGCTGCACCTCAGAGAACTCTGTGCCCTGATCTACTAGAACATGAGCGAGCCGTATACATTCTAGCAGTTCATCCCGGGTATACTCCTTCAGAGTTTGATAAGCATACTCCCTGTCATCAAACACTAGCAGATATAAATACGCAACCTCATCCAGATCCATCCTTCCCATCAACAAGCCAAGATGGCTTCCCTGTGCAGCCACTTCTGGTCAGGATTGGCCTTGGTGTAATGTCAGGGCTCCCAGGTATGACCAGAGGTGTGTGGCTGACGCAGGGAAACGCAGACCTCAGATATGTGATAAACAATGTAATTTATTAACACTAACAATACAAACATAAACGCAGTGCAATACTAAACATAATACAGTGCAAACAAACCCAACCAACCACCCACAGATAACAGTACATACAAGCAAGCGTCGTCAGGCAGGCCGAGTCAATATCAATTGGGCAGGTAGGTACAGGGGGAGCAAGCGGAGAATGGTCGGGGTCACAGGCCAGGTTCAGCAGGTAGCAAGCAGCGTAGTACAGAGGGTCAGGCAGAGGGATGGTCAGGGTCACAAGCCAGGGATCAGAACAGGTAGCAAGCAGCGTAGTACAGAGGGTCAGGCAGAGGGATGGTCAGGGTCACAAGCCAGGGATCAGAACAGGTAGCAAAGGAACAGAAACAGGATGCAGGACAGATACAGGGCCCAGGACAAACACAACACCAAGGCAGAGTCTGCAAGTCTGGCCATCCCTTAAATACACCAGTATCATCAGTTCCAGGTGTTAGCTGGCTGAAAGGTTGAGTCTCTGATTGCTGGGAGCACCCGCTGGCCAGCCCTGGTACTGCAGATCAAAAGGCAGGTGAGTCCCACCATTGCTGGCCAGTCCATTCCTGACAATATATGTAAAATGCTGCATAAATTGTTGGTGCTATATAAATTCCTGTAATAAACTGAAGCTTTATTATCACTACCTGTCTGGTGAAACCCTTATCACTAGGAAGGAAAGGAAAAAGTATCTAATGGTGCCCCAAATCGTAATAAAAAATCCAACAGGGTTTCTTATCCTTCCCCACTCTATGTAAAGCAAGACATACAGTATAATGCTAGACATACACTGCAATGGGGTCTAGTGGAATGAATAGAAGAATAGTAATAGAGGAACATCATAGTATATGTATTGAATAATGAGGAGAGTTACAGCGGGAGAATGGGAGGGGAAAAAAAGCTTAATCTGTATTCTCAATGTTTTCAATATACTGTATATTTTATGAAAGTGATTCAAAAAGCATAAAGGATAAGTGCACCTTTTGACCAAAAATAATAAGTGCACATTTTTTTGTAGGTAAAAAAATGTGCATTTATTATTTTTGGTTGCAGGAGCCTGTAAAGCATTGTACCAGCAATCAGCAGATCACTTGTGCCATGCAGGTCTCTTGCAGACCTGTCAGTATATCTGCTTGTCTGTACGGGATGTATGGGCAAGCAGACATACCAACAGGAAGATTCAATTAACTACCACAGCATCGTGGTAGTTCATTGAGAACTACAAACCAACAGCTGCTAAGGCTGTTGGGACTTGTAGTTCATTAATTCACAGAACTGTGAATTAATGACACGGCCATGTGGGTGAAGCCCTGTACGGCAACGCTGATTTAAAAAAACTGGCAGCTAGTACAGGGAACTTCTCCCCATACTGCTGTCACAGGAAGGGGGGGATCGGGCAGTGGCTGTGGCATTGGAGACATGTTACATGTTCCACCCTAAAAACGGGTGGAAGATGTAACATGTTCCCAAAGGCGAGTTTATCCTTTAGGCTGAATTAAACTAATGAAATTTTTCCATAGTTATATTGGTCCAGTTTGGGCCATGTATGTATATGCCATACCTGAGAGATCCCTGTGTAAACTGAATATCTGCACTAGCTTCCTGGTCCCCCGTAAAGTGGCTACCCTGCTGCATAGTTAACAAAGGGAATTACTTGTTCAACATGGGTGCCATTCATTTGCATTTGGATGAAGTAGACTTGTATGGTGGTGACCTCACAATCGTTAACTTGTCCAATCAGAAAATGCTTTGCATTCACTGAGAAAATGCAAAGTGTTTTCTGAATGGTGCCTTTGCCAAGCAAGCAACCTCCTGTGTTCAGTAAGCAGCACAGGACAGCACAGCACTGCACAGCATAAAAAATCCTAGTATCCCATCTCACAAGCAAAGATTTCATATGGACTTGGAGCTTTCAGTGAATAATACGGCTTAAATTTTCATATATATATATATATATGTATATATATATATATATATATACACACACACACATATATATATATATTTTTTAGGAAAATAGTAGACAATAAATGAATGATATTTTTCACACTGAGATATATAACAATATTCACACTGTTATTAATGTTACTCCTACAAAGGATTTTTTATGAAGGTAACATGGGAGTGATAAATATTGTGCGATGAGATCATGTTAACTTCTGTAGTGAAAACAAAATGACAGAATTGACCTGTGACTTTCCTTATGTCCTTGGCCAGTGAAAGGATGAATGACGGAAAAAGAGAAAGGAAACAATGTGTGTGTGTATGTCCAATAAAAAGGAATGAGTGTATGATGTGTATACTGTGTGTTGCTATATTAATACATGTATTTAGGAATGAGAATACATATTAAGGTCTCATTCACATCACATTGAAGGAAAAAATGTGCAGAAACATGAGTTTACTTGAATTTTCATGCAAGTTTCAGTGAGTTTTTATGAAGCTTGACATCTTTTTTTCATGTGCATTTTTTATCCACAGATTCAAATCATATCCTGTCATCACATTCTCTTCAGTCCCCCCTCATCAGATCCCCCTCATCAGTGTTCCCTCATCAGAGACCCTTCATCAGTGTCCCCCTCATCAGAGACCCCTTATCAGTTTTCCCTCATCCCTGCCCCCCTCATTAGAGACCCCCTTATCAGTGTTCCCTCACCACTGCACCCCTTTTCAATGTTCCCTCATCAGTACCCCCTCATCAAAGACAACTCATCAGTGCCCCCTCATCAGTGTACCCTCATCAGTGTATCCTCCTCAGTGTCCCTTCACCAGAGCCCCTTCATTAGAGAACCCCATATCAGTGTTCACTCATCAGTGCTCCCCTCATCAGTGACCCCCTTATTGTTATTAACTCATCAGAGACATCAAATCAGTGTTCTCTCATGAGAGACTCCTCATCAGTGTCCCATCAGTGCTCCCTCATTAGTGATCCCTAATCTGGGCCCCCTCATCAGTATCCCCCTTATCAGAGACCCCCTAATCATTGTTCCGTCATCAGCACCTCCTCATCAGAGACCCCTCATCAGTGCCTCTTCATCAGTGTATGCTCATCCGTGTATCCTCACCAGAGTCCCCTCATCAGTGTCACCCTTATCAGAGACCCCCATATCAGTGTTCCCTCATCAGCGCCCCCCCATCACTGTCTTCTCATTACAGTCTTGCCATCAATTCCCCCTCATCAGAGCCCTGTCATCAGTGTTCCCTCATCAGTGCCCCATCAGTATCCCCTCACCAGTGAACCCTAATCAGCGCCTCATCATCAGTGTCCCCTCTTCAGTTCCCCTTCATTAGTGAACCCTCATCAGTGCCCCCTCATTAGTATCACCCTCATCAGAGCACCCCTCATCAGTGACCCCTCATCAAAGCACCCTTCATCAGTGACCCCTCATCTCAGCTCTGCCATCTGTGCATCAAAGCACACCAGTCTAGGGAGGGAATGGGATTTTAGGTGGGTAAATTGTTGGCAGTGATCAGCACTAGCACTGGTTGGGGAATTGTTAATCCAAGAGGAAGGCCTATGATGAAAGAGAGATTGAGGAAGAGCCAATGTCTCCCGATGCTCTCAGCAAAGCTTGTGAGAGCTGAGAGAAAGGAGAGAGCCGCTACAGATGAGCACAATGCTGGATCGAGATTGGGCTCATAGGTAAGGGTATAGCACACATACTGAAACATTTTCTATCGTAATGCAGGGAATACATTAAGGTAAAAAATGTTTAGGCTTTACAGCCACTTTAAAGACTTCCTTGTTACAGAGAGCGATTACCATGTAAAAGAAGGCTTATGAAAGCTTGTCCTGTTAGGAATGTCCTTTATATCTCCATAAATCCTTTAGAGATCCTTTATATCTCCATAAATCAGAGCTGTCACCATTCACATGTCCTCTGCCTTTTTTTAACAGTAATAAAATTATTTTTAAAAAAGAAAAATGAAGTAAAACTTTATGAAATAAAAAATATGAAACACTTTACAAATCATCCCTACACACAACACATTTATACATACACATGACATTCTACTCATAGACAGTAAGGATGCATAGGTATACCTAAAGGCTTATTGCACTATCTACATTTGGTATCCATGCATATTATAGATTTGAGAAAATAAATTAAGGAGCATGATTTTAGTATAATGTTAAACAGATATTTAAAATGGTAGTAAACTCTATAGTAAAAGTTGTACCTACAGGTAAGCTTATAATACCTTTTACCTGTAGGTACGGTGAATATCTCCTAAACATGCCATTTAGGAAATATTCACACTGGCTCTAGCAGGGCACACTGAGTGTACCATTAATGAAGAGAGTGCCATACCACAATGATGACTCCTGTGAGCATGCTCATGAGTGACATCATTGCTGTGCATTCTAGCACATTATAGCATACACTGCAAGGAGCCCATTAGAAAAAGGTGGCAGAGTTTACTAATGCTTTAAGGTTTTTAGCATGAATAATGTGTTTTCAGTTTTCCATACCTTTGTTTTTTTCATTTCTCAAATTGAGCGACTTTTTAGTTATCAAATTAGTGACTTTTTAAAAAATACTATGCGAAAATTGTCATAATAATTCTTACTAAGTACAAGAATAAGACTGTTCTAAGGTAATAAAATAAAATTATGTGTACATTTAAAGCATTCATTCTTAAGAAATATTAAGAAAAAAGGTATGCAAAACTGTAAAATGCCATGAATTTTATGCTTGTTATATTTTCAGCTTCTAACTGTCTTTGTGCATGAGGCCTTAAAGTATATCTAAGACCAAACCTTTTTTCCTTTTTTCTAGTTTTGATTAGAGTATGACCTGGTGAAAGTGTATCAAATTATACTTTTGATGCTTGCCCTGTCTTGGTGGTATCCCAGCATTTTAAGTCCCAGAGACACAGAGAAAGGGAGACAAATCTCTTGAGAAGGAAGGTTGTCATCAGAATAAAGCTGACCATGGCACTGAAAATTGAAAATTCTGTATGAAATTGAAAAAACAATAGTAGCTCTTACTATTGTGCCATAATTAGTTTAGTTTTGCTAAACATCTTCAAAATTGTCCCTGGAAGACTAACCATTCCAAGCAGGGACATTTAGCCCTGAGCACCCACATCTCTTGGTTCCTAATGCCATGATCATCTGACTTTTTTTAAGCTTTGGCGTGCTAGTACCCTTTGCATTGCAGTCTCTGGCTTTTACAGACCCTGCAGAAGTAAAGAGCAGAGGAAGGCTTACCCTCAGCTGCTCCTCGGCTCAGATGTGCAATGTCACATGACACTGTTGAGGAATTCCCCTACACTATAACCTGCTACTGTATCTGTATGTGCTGCTGGTAAGTGTATTGGGGAGTCTGTAGCATGTATTGAGGGGGAGGTTTGTACTGGGAGGTCAAGGGGTTTATCTCGGGGAGGAAAGGTCTGTACTGGGGGGATAGAAGGTCTGCACTGGAGTGAGAAGTCTCTAATGAGGGGTGAGGTCTTTTTTGGGGTGGAAACTGGGAAAAGAAGTCTGTACTTGGTGTGTGGGGGGGGTAAGGTCTGTACTGCATTAAAGAGGTCTATATTAGGGGGTATTTTGAGGGGAAGTCTTATTGGGGGGTGATTTGGGGTGAGAGACGTTTGTACTGGGAAGGGTTTGGGTTCAAGAGATCTCTACTGGTCTCGGTGATTTGTACTGGGAAGAAGGGGTTGCTTTTGATTATGTATTATTGACTCTTATGTGCTACACTAGGCATTCCTGATCCTGCACTCCATGCATTACACACGTCTGATCATTGAACTCCATGCATTACATATTTATTTCCCTTGTATTGTGTGCGATACATACTTATGAACCCTGCACTGTGTGCAATACATACTTCTAAACCCTGCACTCTGTTCATTGCATACTCCTGATCCCTGCAATTCACATGTTACAAATGCCTGACTTAAACTCTGTGTCACACACTGCAGACCCCTACACTCTGTGGGTTACATGCTCCTGACCCCTGCACTTCATACTTTACATACTGCTGACCCCTTCAATCTGTGCATTACATCTTTCTGATTCTTGCACTCTGCACCATGCACTCTTGACTCCTGTGTTCTGCAGTATGCACTCTTAGCCCTTCTGTTTTGTGCCTTACACACTACTGACCCTTACATTCCATGTTACACACTCCTGACCTCTGCAGTCTGTCTGTTAGGCACCACCTAAACCATAGCAGGGTAGGCTCAGAATAGCTAGGAGGAAGATATTTTTAAGTTCAGCTCACTGGAAGTGACAAGGACACTATTTTTTGGCAAGATCAACAGGTATTTTCTGAATTTGCTGAAAATGTCCCTAAAGCAAAAAGCAAAAATGAATGCAGATGCTACTTCTAAGGAGTTTAAGCTGCAATTTATTGCTTTTTTGGTCTTGGAGTTTAGTTATCTTTTAAAGTACTCCTGTTATGAGAGGAAAGGTAGGCTTCCGTTTCTTACCTCTTCTTCTTAAGATGCTTGTTCCCCATCTATCATGCTGATGCTTTGGCTTATAATAGGGATAAGATATTATAACACTTTTCAGAAACGTACTGTAAGCTAGATCCATTGAAGTTAAAGACAGCCAGGCAACTAATATTTTCAGAATGAACCACCATTGGCAGTCTTCTGGTTTGACTCTTGACAGGTATTCTTTAGAGAGGATTGCAGAGACTCCCTCTTGAACACACTAGCATCCACCCACAATGTAATATCTTTGTATTCCAACTGGTAAATGGAAAACTATTTATATTTTTTCATATGATGTTCTTTGGGAACTAGACCAAAATCATCACGCTGAATTATGAAGGCATATAATGACAGCCTATCACTCCATATCGTTTTCACATGTAGCCTATTTTATTAAACACCCTGCTTCATTTGAAAGGTGTTTAATGGATTTAAAATCTGAATGTCACTTTCCACTAGTCACCTGCTGACTAGAAGGTACATTTGACATGATATACAGCAGGGGAAGCTGCTCATCTGTCTGAAGCTTATTTCAAGCCCTGACCAAAACATCATGCCACTGGTCTTTGAGACAGACATTTACATACATACTTTGGATCTCTCTCCAGACAACATAAATCTTCAGCTCTAGCTTTCTCCAACTGCATTTGTAAATCTATTGCTTATTGTCTAGCTATAAATTGGAAAACTAGTTGTGGTGGTGGGGGTTGTATATGTGTATGCACCCCTCTCTGTATTTGCATATGGCTACTTTAAAACCTTGAAATTGACATTTTCCAAATAATAAGTAGTTACTTGAGTATAGAAACAAGAGAAATGCATGGTACTTGTATGTTTTCAAGGTCAGCCATTTACCGTGTATTTTCTCCAATTAAGTAAATATTAGAAGCCTACAGAACTGTAAATAGTATTTATTATATGAATGCATGCCTTGGTACCTTGGGTAATTGAACGCTTGAAGCAACTTCATACATCTTTCATTATTTCTTAAATTGCTGAAGCTAAGTATTATGCAAACTCTTTAATATTTACTTTAATGCACATTTTCAAGTTATGACTCTAGAGGGTTATACAGCTTGCACTTCACACAATACTAAAGTAGAGATAGGCAAATCTGTCCAGGTTCGATTGACCAAGGGTTTGGTGAATCTTCAGAATTCAGCAAACCTTAAAAAAGAAATGAATCCTATTGAAGTTTATGGGGGTGAATCCTGTTGTTAAAGCGGACCTTCACTTTTAATTAAGGTTAAGGTTAACCTGCCTCCTCCCACCTTCTTCTCTCACAAATAGATATAAATATATTTTTGTGACATTTATTTGTGCTGCAAACCAGTACTTCCTCATTTTTTTCTGTCCCTCTGCATGTGTGCATATGTGCAGCAAGGCTTTGTGTTCTGAGTGAGCCCTACAGCACATCTGCATTTGCGCAGGTTTACCTGAATACCTGGGTTTTCATGGGTTCCCTCAGCACATATGCAAAGACTGCAATTGTAGAAATCCTAAATCCTTTCCATCTTTGGCATGCACAGGGAAATCTGAAGGGCGCTCACAGGACCCGAAGGCATATCTGCACAGTTGCCATAATAGCAGGACTTGGTAGTGGGGGTGGGTGTTAGAGCCAATACACAGGGGACTGAAGTTCCTCTTTGTGTCTTTAACTTCTAAGACCAATTTATAGGACTAATAGCCAAACTATTGTAAAAAAAAAAAAATTGTGTCAGCTTGGATAACGATTGGCCTTTTTTTTCTCAAAGGCAACCATATTAGTGTGACAATCAGTAAGGATGATATGCTATGTAGTGGCCCTATTTCGGATTGTTTTTGTTTATTTGAAGCTATTTATGGCACTTTAGGTACTGTGTTTAGACTCAGGCAATCCTATACTAATTAGTTTAGTTATTACTATGCTAGCTTTGCTAGATGGGGGTTGCATTGATTACACACAGTGGACCATATGACTTCATGACATCCGGATAGATTTTAATTTAATTTTGGGGAATGGTGAAGGTTATTCCTCTTTGTATTTTATTTTTTGTGCTGTAAATTGAGGCATAATAAAGATAATTTGAAAAGCTTTATCTGTTTTATATTTTCATATGGAGTACAAGCCATGGGTTCCCTGATAAGTGGTTACTATAGGGTCTAAGGTGTCTATGCTTTGACCTATTTTTTGTAATTGAGGAAGCAGCAGCAGCAGCAGTGGACTCAGGGGATAGACAGTCCCATAAGTCTCAGTTTTCCATTGTAACCTGGAGTACCAGTCCTCTGCAACAGAGCAGCATTGAGCTTTGAAACCCTTCACTGGAAATCATCTGCATTACAAGCATACCAACTATCATCCTAGTGATATCTCCCTGCTTTTCTGCAGCATAGTATATTAAACTCATTGGGTATGTACATGCAAAGATAGATAGATAGAAAGAAAGATAGAAAGAAAGATAGATAGATAGATAGATAGATAGATAGATAGATAGATAGATAGATAGATAGATAGATAGATAGATAGATGTTCAAAGAACTATATTTATCCTAGATGTAAGATTTTTTTTAAAAGCATGCCACTGCTTTTTTTAAAAAAATCATATAATAAAAAAAGAAGAAATTGTTTATCACTATTCTAAAAATTAACAGGACATTGCTATGTTTATACATACAGACAAGCAGCAACTATTTTGTCATTACATTAGAAATAAGGCAACTGCTTTGCAATAATTTTTCTTTCTTTTTTTTTTTCATCCAGGTACATTAGATATTACACAGTGGCTAAATGGTTAGCACTTCCACCTGGCAGTACTAGGATCATTGTTTTGAATCCCAACCACGGCACCACCTGCCTAGAATTTGCATGTTCTCCCTGTGCCTGCATGGGTTTTCTCTGGGTACTCCGGTTTCCTCCCACACTCCAAAGAAATTCTGGTAGGTTATTTGGATCCTGTCTAAATTGGCCCTAGTATGTGTATGTATGAATGTGAGTTAAGGGCCTTAGAATGTGCACCCCTTGGGGGTTAGGGACTGATGTGAATGTACTATATATATATATATATATATATATATATATATATATATATTTATAAATATATAAAAGCTCTATATAAATATATATATAAAATTATAAATATATAAAATTCACAGCACTCTATAAGTAACTAATATAAATAAACAGATAAATAAATAAGATAATAATAACAATGCTTCTTATATCTAGCAAGATGGATGATAGATAGATAGATAGATAGATAGATAGATAGATAGATAGATAGATAGACATTAGCATACAAAATGTTTGTGTTAGAAATGTAAGTTTCTAACAGAACGATAATAATAAATTTATTATTGAAATGACAGCCTACAAAATAAATCTTGTAATAGCCTATGCATTGATAAACTACCAAGACGTGAACTAATATGCTTAGAGTTAAGATATACTTTATCAGGATGACCTAAAAGTGTGGTAGTCCAACTCCATGGCAGCTATATATAGCATCATGCTTTGCCATACATGGGATGGAAGGGCTGCAGCATTCCTTTACAGATAGATATTATTTTTGTTTTCATCACCCAGGATCTGGTTAGTAGGTTAACACAGACTCTGCAATACCCTGCTTGGAAGGTTTTAGTTCTCCTCTCATCACTGGTAAGTTAGTTTTCATCTATGAATTTACTTTAGTGTGAAAGTCTATTGCATCTAATTACTGTTCAGTGGTTATGTCATTTGGTTATGACACTGTTCTGAATTTAAATTTTGCATGTCCTTCCATTGTGTATTAGTGCAGAGGTGAATAGGCAGCATCTAAGTAATCAATGACGTTAAGTCTAATGCAAATTAATTTTTGCTTACGTCTTTAGGGTGTTTTTAGAGGGTGAAAATGAGACATGAAATATATAGACAGAAGAAAATGAATGGCAGCCTTTCAAAAGCATTTATTGTAAGCCTCTGAATCATCTAATGAGCTCTCTTAGCTCTCTAAGATTTTACTATAAAAATCCATGTACTTCAGCACCTTGAATACAAGCCAGATAGCTAATAAACTGACACTTCCAAAGTGGTATTAAAGGCATTACATGGCAATTGCTAGCAATATGGGATTATTAGGCAAATGCCATGCATTTCAACTACGTATTCTGATATTTCACTGCAGAACATCCAAGTAGGATCTGTGGGATGAACAAATATAGAAATATTTTCTATGCTTTATAATAAACTGTATTAATATATGTACTATGGGTACAACTGTTTAATTTGCCAAATTATACATTTACTCACACTATCTATTATGTTTCCTGAAATACCAGGGTGAATCCATAAAAGAACATGGGTGTGCTTGATGGAAGTTACTTTATGCAGTTAAAGTGGCTTAAAATTAGCTACTTGGGGAAAAAAAAATTGTGTTATCCCTTAGCATTCATCTTTTCATTTTTCTTAAAAGCTAAAAAATGAAGAGGACTATGATAAAGTCTTGTTACTGTGGGTTTCTGTACTTTGCACACTGTTTGCATTACCTTCTTAAAGTGTATCTAAAGTGGAAACTTTTTTCTTTCTTGAAATTTGATAAAAATGGTGGAGGGTTAGGTCTTCTGTCAGTTGGTTCTCTTTTTATGCTGATGACCACTGTTACCAGGACTGAAAGTGAGGGAGAATTCAACATTTGAATCTCTGGAAAAAGAATAGAGGGAAAGTGTTTCTATGGAGATACTTTTTCCAGTGGCAACTGTGTACAAGGCAAATTGCAATTTCTACTTTGCAAAGACTTCCTCTCAATTCCTGTTCTGTCTACAGGACAGGAAGTAAAGAGAAATTTCCACAATGAGTACAAAACTGAAAGGGGTTTTACAATTCCTGACACCAAATTTAACTAATAACATAGCTGGGCCATTCATAGTGTCATGAATTCTGCCGGTTAGTTCCAGGAATTTTGACAGCTGTGCTATAATGGCTACAGCTGCATGCAGTTTGACCGGTTAAGGCAGCCAACCCTAGTGGCTGGGATATGACTACGCTATGTTAGCAATCCTTCCAGCAGGTTGATAAGGCATTTCCTGCTGGAAGGCCATCTTCTTTACCAGGCAGTTAAAGGAGGTCAGAGACCAAGTCAACTGTCTTAGCAGCTTCTGTGTGGTCACAGATATATTTAAATCAAAAGGCCTCTTTTCATACCTGTAGCTAGAAGCATTTGCCTCCAGGGTTCCAATGAATCAGGGCACAGCAGGGCACAAGTTACACTGTACTTTTCAGGAGAACAGGAACTCATGCACCCCAAAACCAAAAGCCAACTATCAAATTCTGAACCAGAGCCCATGAAAGTGCAAAGCACTCTTTCTACTCCGCATTTGCTCCCAGCCCATTACAGACACAGAATTTCCAGTCAGTTTAAGATTGCATTTTAGCAGATTTACTTTAACATAATTTGTTAGCAAAGAATCTTTTTTTTTTTTTTTTTTACAAAGAGACATTTACAACTTGGTGGCTTAAGGTGGAACTTCACTTCCTGGGATTAATTTTGATCTCTGATTTGTTCCTGATGACATCATCAGAAGGCGGTCTGGGCCCTCACAGCTAGCCCCTGATGACACTCCAGTGCACATGCTCAATGTGTTCTATATAGCCTCAAAGCCTACTTGGATGCCTAGGAAGTCTTTGATGCCTCATTGTTGCCTAGGTGAGAAAAGTTTAATTGCGCCTGTGCTCTGCAAAAAAGGGTAACCCCCACCCTTAAAAAATTTCGATTGACTAATTGAGGGGTGGAAATAAGATGCATAAAAGTTATAAAAGTGAGTAAAGGTCCACTTCAGGCACAGTTCAATGGAACAAACATATTTCAAAATTGCTATTACTTATAGTGTCACAAGTATTTAGTTAGGACCATAAAAAAGTGTAAACTCTGTCCTGTCCATACCCAGGAGCCTCTTCTGAACTAGGAGCAAAGTCCTAAATAGCATGAATACTCACAGTGCTTTTAAATCTCTTTTCTGCTGTACTTTGGAGTTCCCTTGTTTCCCCTAAAGGAAAAGCCCTTGTGTAAGATACACCTGGGCCTCACATCTCCCGAGGGCCTACAAGAGGCAGCCACATGGACTTGCACCTACATGCATGGAGTAGAGTGCTCAGTGCTGCAGTTGAAACAATTGAGTACTGTCCGTGATACTTTTTTTATTTGCACTAACATACAATTTTCAGGACAAGCTTTCGGGGTATGTCCCCTTCTTCAAGGTCCAATCATCTGCAGTTAAAACTCATTAGTCTGGCAATATATTAGCTTACAAAAAAAGTTACATGGCACTCTACAAATATGACTTATCTATGCATTAAAGTGTGTTTATAGCCCATCCACTAATAATATGCTGCCTCAGCTCACAAAAATGAGTCTGAAAGTGCTTGTGTTTTAGTATGAATCTGCCCATATATGCAGCAGACAAATGAACATGTATATTCCCTTTTCCGTACTACCTGATTCTGCACTGCACATTTCCTACTCCACACCGCACTACGTACACTGTGTTCTACATTCCTTATTCCACCCTACCTCATTCTGTGTGCTGGACTGTGCATTTTTTTATTCTGTACGCTGCAGTGCACATTATTTTTTTCCATACCACTTCATGATGTATGCTGTGCCATATGTTCCTTATTTGGTTCTTTTTCCCCCGCAGACTAAAAGTTCCCAATCCTCCTGCTTATTTTCCATTGATCCCAATATTGAGACTTATTTTACTTATACTGATACCAATAAGGTTACTTATTTAACACTACTGACACCAGGAATAAGACTTATTGACCCTCACTGATGCCAATGATGGCCAGTTTAATCCCATTTTCTCTTCCATTTTCTCTGAGGAGTATTTTGTCTTAAACATGGTCAACCAGGGAGAAAGATGTGACACTACAAGTTAAATGCTCTAAAACCACACCCACTTGATCAACCACATCCACTGTATTGGACATACCCCTACACCCTTGTGGGTGGTATGCTTTGCTTGCTGTATTTTTCTTTTAGTGCATTGGTGTCCCTCCTACTTATTTTTAAAAGTTGGCAACTATGAAAGAGTATGTTGATGGTACATATCCAGGTGTCAATAACCAAACAGGACATTCAGTTCTGAATTTGAGATTCAGATTTGGACTTATACAAGCATAGCCAAACTTGAGATATCTGGCTGTGAGCACTCAGGTCCTAAAGCTAATTCTGGTGGATCAGGGTCAATAAAACGGTTGTTACAGTATAAATTGATACTACATGGTTTATTTATTGTGTATTGTTTTTATAGCCCATCAGCTTAGAGTTCATTGACTCTGAAAAAGTTGTAAATCATTTTGCTAAAAATTTCAAGACAGGGAAAATACTTGGATAGGAGAAAGATAATAATTTTCAATAGAACCAGTGGATTTTTATATTTTATTTTCTATGTAGTGAATTAAAAAAGGCCTGTGTGATACACTTTTGGTGCATTGGCCTGTAATTTAGGTCAATACTATTCTTTATAAAAAAACAAACCGAGAACAAAGTAAAATACACATGAGCACACATCAATGCAACACATGTTAATGCGTGCATTAAGGTGCAAATGAGTTCTAAAGGAAAATTAAAAACAATTTGCCACAAACTTTGTTGTATGTTTGAATTAAATATTTCACTGAGATTGTAAACATTTTACTAAAAATTGCATGCTTAGATTGTTGTCCAGTACTGAAGATCTTGGCTTACATATTTGATACTGGACTATAAATGAGGTCCAAATAATCACACTAGATAATCTCAAGCAGTATAACTGGAAGCAACATTGTTTGCCTGGAATGAAAAGTTTTGTGTCACTCTTAATTGTGGGCCAATAAATACAGTGCCATTGAAGTTATGGTGTAATGAGTGATTATGTGTTGCTGGACCTAAAAGGATATTGCTAATGAGCAGGCATCATGTACTTTCCTTTGCTAGCTTTCTCAGATGTTTATTGGTATTGAAAGTGTTTAGCACCCATACATAGTTGTAAGTTGTTAAAAAGTCACAGTTTGTACAAGTATATTTACCTAATAAAATTAGCAATTTGGTTAAGTATTCCTAGCCCTGAGTCATTAAAATAAATGTGTGCATTTGCTTTGATTTTAAAGGGAACCTATCACAAACTGACTAGCTGTGTTACAAGATGCAGTTTTTTATTTTGAGCTGCTGTTCTGGGCGAGGGACTTGGAGTGAAGCCGAATAGGTTCAGTTGCACTGCTGCAGTATATAAACTGAAAATCAGAGAATGACAGTTTGATCTTAAGATTCTTACATTTACTTTCTGACATCATGAAAGCTATCCTTTGCATTTTCCCCAACAGAAAGAGCTAAAGAACAACACTCACTCTTGGAGATTATTTTGTTATAAGCAAGACTCTTATGCAGGCCATAGATGAGTCGAAAATCTGCCGATTTTTCGGCCGAAAATAAAATCGGCCGATTTTCGGATCGTTAGTGGGCGATTTGGTCGGCCGATTTTCGGTATTTTGGCCGTTTTTTTTTTTCGGTAAAGTTGGAAAAAAATCGGCCGATTTTGCCGATCGGCCGATTTTCGCGGCAATTAGTGGGCGAATCGGCCGATTTTTTACCGATAAAAAAACTGCGCATGAGCAGTGACCTGCAAGAGGAAGACAAAAAGAAGAAACAGAAGAAGAGGAAGAGGATGAAGAAGAGGATGAAGAAGAGGAAGAAGAAGAGGATGAAGAAGAAGAGGATGAGGATGAAGAAGAAGAGGATGAGAATGAAGAAGAAGAAGAAGAGGATGAGGATGAAGAAGAAGAAGAAGAGGATGAAGAAGAAGAGGATGAGGATGAAGAGGATGAGGATGAAGAAGAGGATGAGGATGAAGAAGAAGAAGAAGAAGAGGAGGAGGATGAGGATGATGAAGAAGAAGAGGATGAGGATGATGATGAAGAAGAAGAAGAGGATGAGGAAGAAGAAGAAGAGGATGAGGATGAAGAAGAAGAAGAAGAGGATGATGAAGAAGAAGAGGATGATGATGATGATGAAGAAGAAGAGGATGAGGATGAAGAAGAGGATGAGGATGAAAAAGAAGAAGAAGAAGAAGAGGATGAGGATGAAGAAGAAGAGGATGAGGATGAAGAAGAAGAAGATGAGGATGAGGATGAAGAAGAGGATGAGGATGAAGAAGAAGAAGAGGATGAGGATGAAGAAGAAGAAGAAGAAGAAGAAGAAGAGGATGAGGATGAAGAAGAAGAAGAAGAAGAAGTAGGATGAAAATAAGAATAATTCCAGTCCAGCAAAAAGTGTCTCTGCAGAGAGCTCCGCTATTTCTGACAGTTCTCTGACAGTTCCTTCACATTTACAGCGGTTGAAACATTGTATCTATTTGTTTCCGAATAAAAACATCTGTATCCTAAATGGAAATAAATAGATACAATGTTTCAACCGCTGTAAATGTCAAGGAACTGTCAGAAATAGCAGAGCTCTCTTCAGGGACACTTTTTGCTGGCTGTAGAAGGGATGAAAATCGGCCGATTTTTTTTTACCATTGATGGCAACGTCGGCCGCTTGAACGACCGAATTTTCGTTTTTTAAAAGAAAAATCTGCCGTTTTTCTCCCCATCTATGGCCTGCATTAGAAAAAGTTATTTGCTATGAGATTATATGAGCACCAGGGCCAATTTGCAGCTAACGAATTACAGTTGGTATTTTTACTTTTCTTCAATAAATGCTATATTTTTCTGTCTTCACAAATCAGTGAGGACTTTTTGTTGTTTCTGCTGCAATGTGTCTGGGAAAACACTGAGCTCTGTGGCACTGCTGGACATGTAAAGAGAAGGTGCTGGGCTCTGCTTGGGACTTGAGGGATGTTTAGTGAGCTGTCCTTTGTGCCTACTGGAGCATCTTGAGCTGATGGTTCTCATACTGTCTATGACAAGAAGCTGAGTTAAGGGTCCCCAGCAAGAGCAGCAAGAGTTCTGTGTTCAGAGAAGGTTCTTCAGCACCTTAGAACTGTGTTAAGAAGAAAGTTTTGCCATGATATGTGAAGAGAAGTCATTGGATGCTTCAGGAAATGTTATTATAATGCTCTAACTACAGTATGTCTAAAGTTGGGCCTAGGCCCATCTGATAGCTGAGAGTGTAACGGAATCTTGATGCTGACTTTCAAACCAGCTGATCTCAGTGACATATGGATATGGTACAGCATGACATTTTAGGATGCAGATAAGTGATGAGTGAACAGGACAGACACAATAGCTCATACAAGTTTCTATATATAACAACATTCTTATTAACAAAATAGGGCAAATTTACTAAAGAAGTTATTTTCATCTTATATTGTATTTACTTCATATACCCAGTCATGTTCAAAGAAATTTCAAAATAAAAATATAGATTTGCCTGAACCCTAACAAACACCTTCTAGAGTGTACTACTTTAGTAAATATGATGCTGTATGATTGATATATGACTGCCACTAGAAATCCCTTAACTTCTATAAGAAAGAGATATACTTAATTTTTAGTGTCCAAATTATGTGTATTTAGAAAGGCACAGCTGTGTATTTAAGGATTTTTTAAAATCGGTACACAATTTAATAACTTTGGAATTCATTAATTAAATAATATAGAATAACACAATGTTTAATGCCTAATATACTGTATTTGCTAATAAAAATATAAAAAAGTATCAATGTATTACACCAAATATAACCAGACTTTAGTATAGCATTTTGCATAAAAACCTGCTGTTTCCAGGTCCAATGCTTTATTAAACACTCACAACTACTTGGAAATTTCTGCTATGGATAGAATTGTAGGTTTAAATAGAAGGTGCCAAAATGTTGAACACTTCTGTTTTCTCTTAATTCTGAGAATGTTCACATTATGCCTAAAAACAAATGAACACTAAAAATATATTTTTGAGGTTTTCTGAATTTTACTATTTAAGAAAAAACTGTTTATTTTGATGCTCTATAAGGGATATAGGATTATAACCTAATCTTCATGCATCTGCATAACTAAAGTAACATTGCACATGTGTTATTGGCTTTGAGTTTGGGAAACAACATAGTTTAAAGCGACATAGTAGCAGACGCTTGCCTTGCAATATTAGCAGTGCATGTCTAAGTCAGTCTCTTTTGACGAAGAAAGATTTTGTGTAAGCGCTTATGTGGATGGAAGTCTTAGCAACCATGCTGAATGTTTGGAACAGCTGCAAAGGCTGGTTTGGATATTATCATACCTAACACATGTCACAAGTGGAAGAGACTCGGGAGCAGAAAATAATTTTGTCCTTGTGTAAATCTAGGAGGCATACAGTAAATTCTGAATGTGGTGTCTTTAAAGAAAAAAGGTAATAATTTAGCAACATCAAAAAAATATCCATGTAAAAAAAAAATCTAACCAGCATACATTATTGTATATACATAATTTTGTGCACCTGTTTTTATATTCCACAGTCTAAAAGTTTAATGTTTTGTCAGGGTGGAGTTGTTAGGGTAGGTACACATTTGTCTGGTCCTTTTTGTCATGATGTAGCTTGTTCCAAGAGTGGTAGCTGCAATATGTAGCTTGTGTATATTTTGTATCACTTTCCAATTTTCATAAAAGTCCTATTCATTCATATAGTGGTAAATAGCTAGTAGAAATAAACAGAAGTCTTGGCTGATATAGAAAATGCAATTTAAAGGTGTCACTAAAAATGAAAAGCAAATGTAGTACCAATCGTGAAAAAAAAGGAAGCATGTAAACATCAGAGGGAATGATAAGAGATAACATCTAAGAATTTGATGATTAAAGTAGTAACCAGCCTGGATTTATGAAAGATAGTTATTGCCAGGCCAACCTGTTAACATTCTATGAGGAAGTGAGCTGTAATGTGAATAGGGAAAGGTCTGTGGATGTGGTGTACCTGGATTTCACCAAAGCATTTGATACAGTACCCCATAAATGCTTAAAGTGGAGTTCCACTCACTCTGTAAAAAAATAAAAGTCAGCAGCTACAAAAACAGTAGCTGCTGACTTTTAAAAAACAGCCACTCCCCTGTCCCATGATCCTGCATTGCCCCCGCCGCTGCCCATTTCACCGGCCGTCCTGTATTCCAGGAGGCCGGCATCTTCAGTGTGGGTACCCGGCTGTGGCAGCTTGCAGCTTCACAGCCGGGTGCCCACTGCGCATGCGCGATTAGCGCTGCACTTCCTGAATGGCCCTGTTGTCTTCTGGGACCTGTCACGTGTCCCACAAGACTTCGGGGAGGGAGGGTAGAAGGACAACGTCCGTTTCCGATCACCTAGGTGATCGCAGAGGAAGTGGGAGCGGATACCTATTCCAGCCCCGCTCCTCAAAGTTGCCAAT
This sequence comes from Staurois parvus, assembly GCF_062004578.1. Lineage (NCBI taxonomy): Eukaryota > Metazoa > Chordata > Amphibia > Anura > Ranidae > Staurois > Staurois parvus. Next base: position 5,090,493 of record NW_028318022.1, on the reverse strand, counting down.
CCTTAATGTGGAGCGGGGGACCAATCTTTAAAGCGGAACTTCCCCTTTTGGGTGGAGCTCTGCTTTAATTTACAAAATGAGGTCTGCTGTCATTGACGATAGTGTATGTACCTGGATAGAGAACTGGTTGCAGGAGTGTGTCCAAAGAGATAAATAGCATAATTTTTGAATGGTCTGGAGTTGTAATTGGGCTACCCCAAGACTCTGTCCTGGGACCAATTCTGTTTTACTTGTTCATAAATGATTTGTTCATAACTGACATTGAGGTTGGCATAAACAATTCAATCTCAATATTTGCTGATGATACAAAGCTAAGCAGGATATAACAACTTTACAAGAAAATCTCAGTAGAAAAAAAGGCATGGGTAACCACATGGCAAATGAGGTTTAATGTTGAAAAATGTAAAGCAATGCACTTGGTGGCTAAAAATATGAGTGAAAGTTGCTCACTGGTGGGGAACCTCTGGGGGAATAGAGGATGGAAAAGGATTTGGTAGATCAGTCTCAAAAATGACATGCAAGCTGTAGCAAGCAACACTAGCAGACTATTAGCATGCATTAAAAAGGGTATTTACTCAAGAGATCAGCCACATATGCCGTCCATTTCTGGTCTTCTGGAAGGATGTGCTGAAACTGGAAAGAGTTCAGAAAAGGGCAACAAAGTTCATAAGAGGACTGGAAGACCTCAGTTATGAGGAATGCCTACATACATTCAACTTATTCTCCCCGGAGAAGAGATGCTTAACCCTTGATGCTGACCACATGGAAATTAGCGGCCTCACAGAACTGGGCTTTTTTCCATGGGGCCGCTAATTTGCATACCTGTCTTTCTGCTGGGAGTGTGCACTGTTGTTTGTGGGCTGTACTATGGGTACAAACAACAACTAACATACACAGCTGTGGTATCATAGCGATTGCTAGGAGAAGGAGAAATTATTTTGGGTTGTTCTTTGGTGCTAGGTTATGGTAGTAGCAAAAAATATACAGCTAAATTGAAAAAAAATTGTTTGGTTTTTTAACTATTTTGGGCCAGTTTTCCTTTGGTAATAAAAAAAATTAGGAGATATCCATTACCAGTTATCACCAAACGAAATCCGAATTTGTCCTTAAAAAAACAAGGTATAATCTACCTGGATGAGCAAAGTAGTTGTGATGACATGTATGGTTTTGCTAACACATGTCAAAGTTGCAAAATTGTGCTTAGGCTTTAAGATTTGTTTTACCCTCAGGCACAAAGGGGTTAAGGTAAAAAATGATCATAATATACAAATATCTAAATTGTGTTTCTAGCATACGGAGAAAATGAATTAGACTCAGTTTGCTTAACAAAAGACATGGCCACTCAATGAAGTTGGATGAGAAGCAGTTTAACTTTAGATTTTGTAATGGGTTTTTTTACTGTTAGAGCAATATACATGGATATGCGAAATGATAGTAATACAACCGTATACAGCGCACACACACACACACACACTGAAGTGGATGGACTGGTGTCTTTATTCAATCTTACCAACTATGTAACTAAATTTTATTTTAAAACGTAACTGATGTATGTATCTAAGTCTGTTTTGGTATCAAAATCTTCAATTCTCTGCTGCTCAGACCAAGAGACGGAGAGTCGCGCTTTCTGGCCATTCAGTTTCTGCAGTGTACGCATGTGCTGGCAAATGATGAGTCAAAGCTGAATCCCCATATTTTTTCTTGTTTGCCACCCACTGCATCCCTAGCAACCGCCGCCAGCACGTTAACTTACTTGGCCAGTAGTCATGCAAGCAATGGGGAAGGGATGGCAGTGATATCATTGCCCAAACTATAGTTTTACTTATAGTTCTACATCAAATGTCAGTTAAAAGCAGGCAGGCAGCTCTCAAAACATGAAAGGAGATGATTCATATAAGCTTAACCTGGAATGTCAAATATAACTAATATTTGTATTGTTATTACAATGCTGATGTTATAAAACAAAAGTATTTGCTGATCACTAGATCTAGATCTTTAACTTACCAGTATGTTTTTGGATTATGGGAGGGAACCAGCTTAAGGGAGAGCGCACACGTTCCATATGGATTGAATCCTAGTACAGAGCAGACTGAGCACTGAACAACCAATCATCCACTCTGATCCCTAATAAAAGGGTATGAAAAGTAAATATCCATCTTTTTATTTGACTATTGTTTTTTTTATCAGAAACCCTAGTGCAAAGTATAACCAGCAATGATGTAAATCTTTTATTTTTAACACTTCTGGTTACTACTGTAGTACTCCACTCTAACACATGCTATGGGCTTTCAGGCTATCTTTCAGCTTTTGGGCATGTTCACACCAGTAAATGCAATGACAATACAGAAAAAAATGTTTTCTATGTGTCATATTTATGCCACATTGCAGTATTTCGTTGTGTCCAGTGCTGCGTGATATTATGCAACATGTTTGCATTATATCGTACCTCTCGGGATGGCCCTGCATGTTTCTGCTGTGCTGCTGTGCAGTGACATGAATGAAGTGTCACTTGTACAATTTACAAAAAGTTGAAAGAAAAGAAGGGAGCTCTGTAATGTTATAAAACACTCATCACCCTGTCCACTGCACTCCATCGCTCTTCAGTCCAAAATGGATTGTGTGAACGGGCCCTTATACAAGTAGATTTGTGTATACAAAATTTATTTGGCCACAATATTATTAAAAGTTATATTAGTTTAATTTTGAAGCACTTGCATACACATGAATAAATTGCATGCACATGATCTTTCTTTGAAGGTTTGAGGTCCTTTCGTGATGACTTTGGATCGTATTCAAGCAATGCGCTACTCCAAAGTATATCTGAAACTAGGGATTATAAGGACACAAATGGATTATAAGGATCAACACGTTATTGGTTCTTCTTGTTATTTTATGTAGCAGGGTTTCCCCAGAGGATCTGGGGTATCAAATACTATAATCCAGTGGCTTGTTGATGTTATGAATAGTTGGATAGGGATCCCAATGGAGGTTATTTAAATAAAACGAGAGGATATCAAGATATGCCATTGTCCATAACAGTCAGTTAGAAGTTAGCTTCATTATATTACACAATGCTGCAAAAACAAATTTTTAGAGTTCTATTTTTGTTCTTGAAATTTTTCATTGAGCATGCATAATTTATCCCAGATTCATTGATGTGTGAATTACCTACACGGTATGGGGAGTGTATGGGTCATATACTGTTTAATGCTTACTCATGCATGTATTTAAAATGTGTTTTCCTATATATGTTTATGACAGTATAAGACAAATAATCATACAGGTTGTAGTAAAAAAAGGAATGAAGCTATCTGAAATCCCTCACTCATTCAATATGTAGCACAGTTAAAACAGAACATATTCACATGTTTCATTAAATTATACACTCACCGGCCATTTTATTAGGTACACCTTGCTAGTGCCAAGAAAATATCCCCCACACCATTACACCACCAGCACCACCAGCCTGAGCTGTTGATACAAGGCAGGATGGATCCACACTTTCAAATTGTTTATGCCAAATTCTGATCCTACCATCTGTCCATTCTTCTCTGACATCAATCAGGCATTTTTTCCATTCCTGCCGTTCACTAGATATTTTCTCTTTTTTGGACCATTCTCTGTAAACCCTAGAGATCGTTGTGTGTGAAAATCCCAGAAGATTAGCAGTTTTTTAAATACTCAGATCAGCCTGTCTGGCACCAACAGCCATGCCACGTCCAAAGTCACTTAAATCCCCTTTCTTCCCTATTCTGATGCTCGGTTTGAACGTCAACAAGTTGTCTTTACCACGTCTAGATGCTAAATGCATTGAGTTGCTTCCATGTGATTGGCTGATTAGCAATTTGTGTTACCAAGCAATTGAACAGGTGTACCTAATAAAGTGACCGGTGAGTGTATATCTCAAAATTAGGAGAATTATACTGTTGTTGGGTCCCAAATCCTGCTTCATAGAAGCCATGGTCAGCATACACTGTACTGATGATGGCCGAATAGCCTGAAATAGCTGAAAGCAGTTTGGAATAAATGGCTCTGTAATATTAGTCACAGAATTATTGTTACGCTATACACCAATTCTGGATGTGCATCTAGCCAATGGGAAGTAAAGCAAAGTTTTTTATGGCTCCACCTACTGTCCTGAAATGAGGAAGAAGCCTCTTATTTTTGAATATGTCATGTAGTGAGACACATGAATACTTTCTGTTTAAAAAGGCTTTACTGTGCTGTGTCTATATATACTATATTTGTGAATGTGTATAGTTGTGGGAATTGTAAGTTTAATGGACTTAAAATGGACTTTGGGGGGGCGGGGGGAGCGGGCACCTGAATTTTGACAGGTATCTGCTCCCATTTCCAGGTCAAATAAATTAGGCCTTTTTTGTCCAATATTTTGTCCAGTTCAAATGAAACAAGAAATGTCACTATTATACCTACTGTGTTTAATAGGCTATCAAACCCTACTGGGTACAGAGTGAATCACTACCCCAACTGTTACCAGACTTTGCTGTATACCAAAGCAATTGTGTTTGGGTGATCTTTGGGAAGGCTCTAGAATCCAGTATTGCAGTGTTCTGAACTGGACTGCTTTCTTGTGGTTTCTTTTGACCTGCTTCTGAGTGTGATTTCTATTTCCAAAAGACTTTTACAGCTGTATTAAAGCTGTATTAAATCCAAAACACAAATGTAATATATTGCAGCTTGCCAATCATTAGATGTTGTGGCTGCATTAGTTTTCTTTTCTTTGGCTTTTTCCCTTTGTTTTCACCTGGTGATCTGGCTAGAAACACACCTCCAGTATTATTGAGACACCACTTTGGAGGAATAAGGACATGAGGCACAGCAGACAGCAGCATTGTCAGTTTGGGTGGAAAAGATAAATACATTAGCAGATTTTAGAACAGTAACTAATTGAAGCCAAACTCCAGCTCACACTTTATAATCAGTTATAGCAAACATTTTTTTTCTTTTTGGGATAAAGGTTTTACATGAATAAATAAAAGCTGATCATGCTGTAAAAATTGTTTGAGCTTTTATAAAACAACAGACTTTCTGTCTGGTTCACCAGATGAAAGTAGAAAAAAAGCCTAAAAAACAAATTGAATATAGTCATCACATCTAAGAATTGGTAAGCTGCAATATAATAAATGTTTGCTTTTGGGGTTAATACCACTTTAATCTATGCCTCCTGAATAAGTTCTAACAGCTTGGTTTGGTAATCTACTTTTGATTGGAAGGAGAGACTCAAATACAGTAGAGCCTACCATGTGGGAATAGGCATGAATTCTGAGTCTGCACCAAGTCTGGAATGTTTCACACTTTTATTCATAGGCAATTTAGAAAATTCAAAACTCTTTCCTATAACTTTTAAACCATAATTTTCACACATGTCCTTACATTCAATGCTGTATGCCTTCCATCTGTTCTAAAATTGACTTTTGTGCTAGTGTATTAATAAGGTACATGCTATCAATGTTTCGTACAGTGACTCTACACTATTTATACGTGTATGAGCTAATACCTAATCTATGGCATATAGAAAATGTAATCAGTGATTACAAATGAAACAAATAATCACCCAGCATGTACATCTATTATTCAACGTATGTCTGGCGATCTTCCTCTCTGCTGTATTCACAAGAGAAATCAAGCATGTCACGCACAGTTCAATACCCCCTATGTTCATGTGCCTCACCATTTGTATAACAGCCATAAGTCATTTCCATGAGCTTGATGCTGTATGAAACATTGGTAGTCGATAATACACAAAAATATCCCCTTGTGCTAGCCTTTTTCTGTTGTAGCAATCAACTGCGCGTTATGGGTATGACAGCTCAATTCATCTTAGAACGCCGAAAAAGACCTGCACTATGACTAATGATCAGTTTGTCTGAAACATGTAAGCATTGCTTCCCTCATCTATTCTAATAAAGTCAGCTTTTATAAGGTGATCAGGATGTGCTAGTGATATTTGATTATGGATACTACAAATGTGGTGAGAAAAACGGGCAGTGACACAATGGCACTCACAGGGCCACCAAAAAAATGACCACAGACTGAAATAGAGAGTTAATTTAATTGCATTCATTCCAAAATGCCTTACTTAAGTTTAATGTAATGGTATGGGTATGTCCAATTCAAGTCTATGGGATATTTCTGGCAGGCAGAACAGCACTACATATTTGCTGTGGAATGTGGTAAGTACCTGGGTTGTAAGGTTTTTACTTAGTATAGTTTGGGGGGTTGGGGGGGGGGGGGTAGTGGTAGGAGGTTTTAAGTCAAAGTTTCACTTTTCTTTTAAACAATACTGTTCAGTAGTCTCAAGTTAGCCATTATAACATAACCAACAATTGGTCAAATACACTAATTGAAGTGAACTTACAGTCATTTACAGGGTTTACAATGCAGGAAAAAAAGGAACAAAACAGGCATGCATAGTAATAATCTCAGGACTAGATCAAGTTTGATAAAGAGATACCTCAAAATGATCATCCAGGTGTCTTATGAGCATTACAGCCACTGATCATTTGCTAGCATTATAACAAAGCGTGGTAAAATAAGCTTTAAGCATCTATTATCCGGTCAGTGCCACCAAACACTGGGGTGTGCCAACTACTGGTGAGCAAAGACCAACCTAGTGTGTCAGAGGTGGACAAAGCAAGGAAGCAGGAACAGTATAGCTTGAGAGAAAGGCTGGCAGTAGCTCACTCGTGGAAAGGGAAGGGCATTTGCTAGATATTGAAGGGGTGTGCAAAACATGAAGGTGCCAAACCAGGGATCTTAGGCAATGGCCAAAGGTAGGAGAAGCGCCCCAAAAAAAAGGGGCAAATAGAGAGGATAAGGACGGAGGGGAGAGAGAAATGTTTTGTTTTTTTTTAAACATAAAAATAAAATAATTTTGGGGGGGGGGATGGAAGAAGGGTAGGGAGATGGGTGAGGGTAGGGGGTTGGGGTGGGGTAAAAGTAACTAAAAGGGAAAAAGAGTGAAGGGAGGACTGGAAGATCCTCTGGCAAGAAGCCTCCCCAACCTCGTCCTGCAAGTGTGAGGGAGCGTATGAGTTTGAAAACAAAACATGCAAAAAGACATAATCACCAAAACTAATAAACAGAAATTATTAAAAAGAAAAAAAGAAGGCCATAAAGCTCATTATAACATAACCAACATTTGGTCAACTATTGTACAATATTTGAAGTAAACTTACAGTCACTTTCCAAGATTACATTAGGAAGGCCATAATGGTTCTATCCTAGATAAAGTCCCAAATTTTATGAAATGTAAAAGGACATCATTTTTTCTTTCACACAAAGTACTATGAAACTTTCTTGTAAGATATAATCTGATTTATTAACTGTTTCCACTGGGGTATGCAGGGGGGGGTGGGTTCATCCATCTTATACTGTAGCAATGAGCAATGTTTTCTGAAGGAATATTTTGATGTAGGATTTTATCCATGTTTTTTTAAAAGGCCTACTCCAGCTGAAACTTTTTTCTTAGTTGTAGGTAGTTTTAAACTTTAGTTTATTGAAATGTAAATGAAAAAGTAAGGATTAATAAAATATGGGTAACATCTAGAGATCATGGTCAACACAGTAACTTATATATATACTGAATTTTTTCTGAAATTATTTCTGAAAAAAAGCAGTACACTTCCTGGTATGTGAGGGTGTCTATGCATCCTTTACATGTGGCCTCATAGCTATAAGAGGTGTGTCTAAAAAGTTTGGGGAATAGTCAGATATCTAAACAGCAACATGGGCCAGGTTTGCACACAAGCACATGGCTATCCAGAGCTATCGAGAAGCACTACCTAGAGTACACGTGACTGTTAGGTAAACCCACTGCAGGCAGTCCAACATAATCTGTGTGAGAGGCAGGGTCACAGTGCAATGGAGCAACGAGTGAACATTCGAGCGAAGTTCTGCTACAAATTGGGGAAAACAGCGATGGAAACGCATGAAATGTTGGTGCAAGTGTATGGGACGGAAGCCATGAGCACAAAATGTGTTTACAATTGGTTCAAACACTTTTTCGACAGGAAGGAAACAACAGAGGATGAGCCATGTTCATGTCGGCCATCAACAAGCAGAACAAGCAGAACCCTAGGTCGAGCGAGTGCGACAAATGCTGGCATGAGATCAGTGACTGACTCTACAAATGATGGCAGAGGAATTGGGCACTAGCAAGTACACGGTGCGCACCATCACCTGCAAAGATTTGGGCAAGCGGAAGATCTGTTCCCCAAGCTGACAGATGAACAGAAAGCAAAATTAATGGAAACCTCTGGAGATTTCATTACCATGTGTGACCAGGATCCATCCTTTATGTGAACCACCGTCACAAGGGATGGGACCTAGTGCCACCAGTCCGATCTGGAATCTAAGTGGCAATTGATGTAATGGCATTCACCGTCTTCCCCACGACTCAAAAAGAGTTGCCTGCAAAAGTCCAGGTCAAGATAAGGCTGATTGTGTTCTTTGCCAACAATGGCATCATCCATCCAAGGAGTTTGTTCCTTTGGGTCAACCCATGAACACTATATTCTACGAGGAAGCTTTGAAACGGTTGCTACAAAGTTTCCAGAAGCTTTATGAACGTTGCCAAAAGTGTGTTGTGAAGGATGGCAATTATTTTATAGGCCAATAAAGGTAATTTGTTTGTATCTTCTGTTTTGTTTGTTTCCTGACACCATTCACCAAATGTTTTAGACACACCTTGCATATCTACAGTGTGAAAACTAAGGCACTGCTGACTCTGACTGTTGTCTTAGCATATTTGGAGCAAAATTTGGTGATGACACTACTGTGCTATTCACTCTTCTCCTTACTGAAAGCGTTCACATGAGGAAACAAAGTCCTACCTCTTAAAAAATGGCAGCCTTTGTTCAGAGACTCAATGCAGAACATGGTAAATCAGTAATTGATAATTTCAGCTGCAGGGAGAACACAAGAAATACTGGTGACTAGACCTTTCTCCTCTGCCTGTCTTTTATAGGGCAAAGCTTCCACAGTTCACTTTCTTTTAACTCTCATTGGCATCATCTGCTATGTTGAATGTATAAAGATTTTTTTGGAATAAACACAGGTTGGACAAATGCTTAGCAATTTCATTTAAGCTCATCAGTACTACAGAAAGCACACTCGTTGTGATCTGCATTCTGCATTCCTTGCCTGAAGCTGAAAAGTACTTGAAGGGTTTCATGAAAGCTTCCCAAGGCCTTTTAAATGCTTTATGAATTTAATGTACTTGAGGCTAGTTTTTACAAGCTAAGATTACAAGCTAAAATCTAACAATGTCTGTCTGCATGACACCTTAACTGATAAAAGTAGTCTCATTTTTACAAAAGTATTATATTATGAAATATCAAATTAGTTAGCACCCAGGCAAGCATTTGCTCTTAGATGATTGTAAAAAAACAAATATTGCTTAGTGGGCTTACAACATAATCTCAGAAAAATGTAAGAGAAAAAAAACAAATGTTATTGTCATAGACAATGGTTCTGTTCTATAAGGGGAGCTGAACTGTCTGCTCAGGAAATTCAGGAATGCTGCAGAAGGGGTTGAGCATAGAGGCAGGTGTCACAGAGGCACTTAGTGCACTATGGAGCCACAGGTTGACAAAGGATGCTTCAGAGTCACTGCTGAAGGATTTGCGATGACATCACCCAGCTCCATGCTACTAGAAGTGTAGCTCTGACTGAGTATTGCGGTAATTTGAGTGATTGCTTTTTAATGCTATTAATGGTATTTTATCAGGCGAGTGCATTACTTTGAGTAAAACATTTTTTTTTTTAAGAAATTCTGTCTCATAGTGGTCTGTTTGTCTCTTTCGAGTATATTGCAGCTGGCAAGTGGTATCTTGGTCCCTTAAAGGAGAAGACACTTATATTAGCAGAAGTGCAGAAATGGTGGAATTGACATTGAGCCCATGTTACCCTAGATGGAAGGGGCTATGCACATCTGACCTGTAATTCTTTAGGGCCCATAATTTAAGGTGAGGGAACAGCAAGCACTGAGGTGGAACATGGTGTGCTTTGATGCCTGCAGCACTGGAGTTTTAGTGTCAGAAGTCAAATATAATTTCACCTGCAAAAGTTCCAAAGGACTTTTTGGAATTTTTAATATACTTTATTTGAGCTTTCACAAATTTATACTGCTTGGGTTATAAATCGCATAATTTTATTGTTTTCTGTGTAATCGTTCGGGGTGTTTAGATGCTTATAGATTATTAAGCAGAGTGGCGCTATTGTTTATTATTTTATAGGTACTGATATGGGAACACGTCAGGTGTCTGCAGGTGTTTGGGCTTAAAGCAGCTGTGTGGTTGTCATGAATAGAGAGAAGTGAGCAGTCAGGACCTCTTTCCCAACCTGGTCCCTTCTTAATGATGCTTAAACACACACTTACCCTCCCCTGATCTGACTCTAAACAGCCTCCCTCTTTGCCTGACACCCAATTACAATGCATTCAGGTAGAGGATGAGAGAGAAAAATAGTGTGCATTTTAGGATATACCACAGTATGCTTTTTACTCCTCCAAACTTCCATAGGCCTTCTCCAAAACTAAAAGTCTTTTTTCACATCTTGATTACTTCCTACACAAGGAGACATCCTGTCTCAAAAAATGTCTACTGATTTTGCTTTTTTATTTTAATTTATCCTACAAGCTGGATCCTCCTCCAAACCTTAGTCAATACTCATCCTGACAGACTCAGTGACAGTCTCAGACAACAGATTCAGGTAGATTCAGGCACCAGGTTTTTTGTCAAAGCATAATTGAACAAGCTTGGCTACCATACACAGCTGCACCAGATTTTGTACTCTCCAGTTTTAGTAAAACAACCCCATTTTGTCTTAGGATCTCTCCATTCTGGATGGAGGAACAATGGATACACCTTTGGAGAGCAGTATTGTCACCCTGTAGGAAGAGTAGGGATGTATACACTAGCAGATTTAGAAGAACTTGACTAACAAATTAAAGCTAAACTCCAGCTAACACTTTTTTAAGCAGTAACAGGAACAGTTTATTTTTCCTTTTGGGAAAATAGTTTTTCATAAATTAAAAGGTGACCAAAAATGGTTTGTCTCAAACCTCTGCCACTTTTACTGGACAGCTTGTTTTGTTAAAGACAGTTAAAAAAAACAGCCTTATTGGCTGGATCACCAGGTGAAAATAAAGGAAACAAACTAGAAGAAAATCAATGCAGCCCCCACATTGAAGAAGTGGTAAGCTGATTATAATATATTTTTGTTTTTAATACCACTCTAAAGTCAAAGGTTTAAGTCAGAAATCAGAGTCAAACGTTAGAATGTCAGTAATGTCAAAATCAAACCCCAGGGTCATGTGTTTCAGAATCAGATTGAGTATCAGATTCAGATGCTAGGGTCAGATAGCAAATTTAGCTAGTTAGGTATTGGCCTCAGGTTGCAGTGTAAGAGCAGCTTATTTTATTATTATCTTGACATATAACACAACTAGGTTAAGGCTGGAGTGCGTAAGAAGTGGAACCACTTGTGTGCAGTTTGGAGGATCAGCTGGCCTGTGCTATACTTAGGAAAAGGCTCTCCTGTGCTGGAGTTTTTTGATCAAATTCAACCAGGAGGTGGTTGTGTATATGGCAAAAGGTTTTTTCCATTTTCCCGCTTAAAGCATATTTTCTTTTAAGATGATGGAGGACAAAATGTTATATATTTATTGTACCAGTCTGTATATGAGATGGCAGCATTTTGTATACTGACTGGTATACCTGTATATTTTTTATAGAGCAGTTCCTAACATGGTTTTGTAATTTTAACATATTTATTCCACTTTTAAACTTAAATTGTTGGGGCTTATACACTCACGGGCCACTTTTTTAGTTACATCTTGCTAGTACCGGGTTTGACCCTACGTTTGACTTCAGAACTGCCTTAATTCTTCATGGCATAGATTCAACAAGGTATTGGAAACATTCTTCAGAGATTTTGGTCCATACTGACATGATAGCATCACACAGTTGCTGCAGATTTGTCAGCTCCACATCCATGATGCAAATCTCCCATTCCACCTCATCCCAAAGGTGCTCTATTGGATTGAGATCTGGTGAATGTGGAGGCCATTGGAGTACAGTGAACTTGTCATGTTCAAGAAACCAGTTTGATATGATTTGAACTTTGTGACATGGTGCATTATCCTGCTGAAAGTAGCCATCAGAAGATGGGTACATTGTGGTAATAAAGGGATGGACATGGCCATCAAAAATACTCAGGTAATCCATTGCATTTAAACATGCTCAATTGGTACTAAAGGGCCCAAAGTGTTCCAAGAAAATCTCCCCCACACCATTACACCATCACCACCAGCCTTAATTGTTGATACAAGACAGGATGGATCCATAAAGGGATGGACATGGCCATCAACAATACTCAGGTACTCCATTGCATTTAAACGTGCTCAATTGGTACTAAAGGGCCCAAAGTGTGCCAAGAAAATATCCCCCACACCATTACACCATCACCACCAGGCTTAACCGTTGATACAAGGCAGGATGGATCCATGCTTTCATTTTGTTTATTTCAAATTCTGACCCTACCATTTGAATGTCACAGCTGAAATCGAGACTCAACAGACCAGGCAACATTTTTTCAATCTTCTATTGTCCAATTTGAGTGAGTCTGTGTCAATTGTAGCTTCCGTTTCCTGTTCTTAGCTGATAAGAGTGGCACCCGATGTGGTCTTCTGCTGCTGTAGCCCATCTGCTTCAAGGTTCAACGTGTTTTGCATTCATAGATGGTATTCTGCCTACCTTGGTTGTAATGAGTGGTTATTTGAGTTACTGTTGCCTTTCTATCATCTGAAACCAGTCTGCATATTCTCCTCTGACCTCTGACATCAACAAGGCATTTTCGTCCACACAACTGCTGCACACTGGATATTTTCTCTTTTTTGGACCATCCTCTGTAAACACTAGATGCGGTTGTGCATAAAAATCTCAGTAGATCACCTGTTTTTGAAACACTCAGACCAGTCTGTCTGGCACCAACAACCATGCCATGGTCAAAGTCACTTAAATCCCCTTTCCTTCCCATTCTGATGCTCAGTTTGGACTTCAGCAAGTCGTCTTCACCACATATAGATGCCTAAATGCATTGTGATAGCTGACTAGCAATTTGTGTTATCAAGCAATTGAACAGGTGTACCTAATAAGGAGGACAGTGAGTGTATATCTCTGTAACACCTCTCCTTACTAAATAAATCTATGGCTCTGCATGTTTTTTTTTTTACTTATGAGATTAAAGTATTGATCCTAATCCAATATGATTTTCAGTTTTCACCCTTTGCATTGTGTCTCAATTTGCAATTATTAAGACAGGTAGTGGATTTATAGATTGGTAACTATAGGAAAACCTTGGCCTGCACGCTGCCCTGGTTATCATGTTTTACCACTTCAAGACCAAACTGTTTCATCCCCTTCCTGCCAAGGTCATTTTTCAGATTTCAGCGTTGTCATACTTTGAATGAAAATTACTCAGTCATACAGCACTGTACCCAAATGAAATTTATATAATTTTTTTAGACAGGTAACACTTTCTTTTGGTGTTATTTATTCACCACTGTTTCTTTTTGCTGTAGAAAGGAAAAAAGACCAAAATGGCAGAATATTGGGAATGGGATTGTAGTTGGAACATAGTCAGTTTGACATTCAGATGGGTCAGTTCAGGCAGAGTTATGGTCAGCAAACAGGCAAAGGATCGGTCTAGGCAGCAGGCAGAAACATGGCCAATAAACAGGCTAGGGTCAGTAGAGGCAGCAGGAAGAGGGAACACTGCGCTGATGTTGTGGTGATGAGGAACACTGTTGCTGCCTGTACTTGTCTGGTGACACACATCTCACACGTGAATGAGACACTATGACGGGTTTAGCATTGATCAAGGACACCAGGATGGTGTGGCAGTGATCAGGACACTGTGACTAGCATGGCAGTGATCAGGGACATTGTGATTGGTGTGTCAGTGATTAGGGACACTGTGCCTAGTGTGGCATGTTCAGGGACACCGGGACTGGTGTCATGGTTATCAGGGACACTGTGACTGGTGCAGAGGTGAGTAGGGACACTGAGGTGACTGGCAGCACTTGCCTGGTGACATTATACTGGTTTGATGGTGATCAGAGACAATGGCTGGTGGCACTGACATACAGTGATATTAGAACAGCCAGCCATTGTACATGATCATCACCTAGACAGTACAATGTCACCATACTGACACTGCACTTGCTCTGGTAACAATAAAAAAAAAATGTTGTTTTATTAATTTTATATACTGTCACCAGAGTGGTGCAGTGTCACCATAATAATATAGGGTCGTTTTTTGTTTTTTTGTGATTGCTATAAGCACATTTCTAAAACTGTTCAGCCACAGTCATATAGCCATTTTTTCTGTTGTGATCGCTGTGATTTGTCAAAGTGACTACATGGTACAAGGACAATCATTTGGCCCTGTACCATGTGATCATTGTGACCAATTACAGTGATCCCAGTAGTAAACAATGGCTGCATGAACAACAGCCTTTGTTTACTACCAGTACTGTGATGGCTGTGATTAGTCACATTGCTCACATGGTACAGAGCCAATGACAGTGGCCCTGTACCCCGATCTGTAATCCACTATGTTCTGCAGATCGCACTGCTGCACACACCAAAAAGGGTGCACATGAGGTGCATGATGGGGGGGTATACGTATGGTACATTATAACTGCTATGGTATATGTTACTTTTCCTGCCTTTCATTCCTTATGTTGGGCTGGATGTTTCCCTGCTTCCCAGGCTGTCTTCTCTCAGGGGATGGTTGAGGCTGAGAGATCCTCCCTTCCAGTTCCTGCCTGCAGGTAGGCCTCTCTCCTGGGCCCTCACCCAGGCTCCACACTTCAGCCTTCACTCCATTTTCCACCCAACATTGACCACTTCCTGGTCAGGCTCTCCCATACTTAAGAGCTGCCCTGACCCCATGCCAAGCCTCCTTCTTGGGGATTGGTCAGACATCCTTGTGTGTGCAGATCACCCCCACTGATTGCCTTCTAGAGCAGGGGGAGGTATCAGGGAGCTGACCTGCAGAGCCCTCAGCAGTGGCCTGGCTGACTTACACCCAGGCTAACTCATGCCAGGCTGCTACTAAGCCTCTGCCTAAAAACCTATCTAGCTCCCCCTAGCTAACTAGAGGGGCGCTACACAACTAATTGGTTATATTATGGCATGCTAAGCATGGTTATGAGGAGTCTCTTTTGAGGAATACATGGACTCTGGATAAAGAATTAGTTGTAGCGAAGGAAGGGAACATTCTGTAGTGCTGTTAATTTGTTATTGCCTAGCAGCAGTTAAACTTCATTTTTTCACATTGAAACTGTGTGTAAAATAATAATAATAATTTATTTTGTTCTCAAATGTGTACTAGAACTAGGAAAATGTCTGCAGTATAGCAGATTTGAGATCTACCCATGTAACGTAGTTGCATTTTATGGGCCACGGACATATGTAGGGTTAGAGGTCAATTGACTTAGACTGGGGGTATCCTGTGTGTCAAGGTCTAGCAATATCACTGGCCCTTCTAACTGATCTCTACTTTAATCATTTATTGTGAAATTGTGCTCTAAATAAATCTTAAGAGAAGATTCTCTAGCAATGTGCAGGTGCATCTTTTCACAAGATTTGTGATTCTCAGTGTTTTTACTGTTTCAGTTTCACCATTAACCTCCTTGGCGGTTTTCCCGAGTGTAGCTCGGGGTAGAATTTCTATACCAAGAACGGTAACCCCGAGCTACACTCGGGCTTACCATGCAGCGTTCTCTGGGGGTCCCTGCAGCACTTACCTTGTCCTTCGCTCCCACGATGGGTCCCCTGCAGTGTTCCCGTCCATCTCCTCTGGCGGATGCCGGCATCTGGCTTCCGTGTTCCGGTCCCTGTGACGTCGGAACGTTCGGGCGGCGGAACCGGCGGGAAATTTGAAATTTTTAAAAAATGACATTTTTGCTGTCATTGCTTTTTCACTGCATTTCACATACATTTTGTCCCCACTGCTTTGTCCTGTGCCCTGCCTGCATTTTGACTGTTCTTTCTGCCTGGAAACTTAGAAAGGTCCATGGCGGCCAAAAAGCATCCCTTTACGTCAAAAGCGGTTTTAGAACAGCGATAGTAAATCAGAACCACTTGCAGAATTGAGTGATAATGATTTGTGGGGAAATTCGTCATCAGACACTGAAAACGATTTTGCGATTTTGCTCAGCGATGTGCGAATTTGCCTCTGTATTTCAAATTTCAGTGTTTTTGGTTTGATTATATTAGTGAATTAAATTTATTATTATTATATTATTATTTTTTATGATTATTTATTAAATTATAATTTATGATTTCGTGTTTCAAGTTTTATCATATCCGGAATGTTTAATAGACTCTTTTTCGGATAGATTTCAGTGAGTTATTCCTAAAAATTACAGCCTACAATAAAAAACTACATATTTCCATGCAAAAAAATGGTACCGCTTTCAGCACAAAATTCCTGACATAATCATACCGCCAGGGAGGTTAAGCAGACTTTGCATTATTATGCAAGGTCTCATTTAAGGTTTTATATACAAAGACAGCATAAACAAAAAAATGCACTTTCTGATTCATTTGATCTCCAAAGGGATTCAAGGCAGGGCTGTCCCCTCTCCCCAGGATTATTTTCCCTAGCTCTTTAACATTTAAAGAGGAAGAAAACTCTGGATGCTGTCCCAAAAAAAAAGAGGGCAAAAAACTACTATGTTTTGCCTGTGGTCTCCCTGCAGATGATCTTTCCCCACTACTGACTTACCATGCATTGCTCTGCACTGTGTCTCTGTGTGGAGGCAGCCATATTAGTAGAGACAGGTATTTTTTTGTGCCAGAGCCCCCCAACAAGAACAACAGTGGACAGCAAAGTATTTCCAAATCTCACTCCACATCTAGCAGTCAGTGGCAGCAGTGTCTTAATTTCACATTGCAGATTTACAGGATATACAGGATACCCAAGTATGCCTAGGTACTTCACATAATAGCATGCGCACTATTATTTTTCAAGAAGAATTCCAGACAAAATGTAACATTTTTATGGAGCTGCTGGGACATAATTAACATTTCTATATAACAGCAAATCTTCAACGTTTGAATTCAGTACCACTTTAAATATTTTATTGAGAGAATCACCACTGATGAATGGCCTGTGGGTGTGTGAAAAGTGTTGCTACTCAATTGATCTTCTACCTCGGTGATGTTGAGATTTTAATAAAAGAAGCTTATATTATATTTGATACATTTGGCTCATCATTAGGCATCAGCACACATTGGAGTATATCTTTGCTGTTCCCACTAGATCAGAGGGTCTAGGGATTTGGCACTAAATTCCTCACCGCAAAGGATGATGAATTAAGGATTAATAATGTATCATGAATATTGGAAGTGGCCACTTTTCTCTTCTTTCCCTTAAGTAGTTTGGACTTGAATCTTTGGAGTTCATGCCAGCTTTGGTGACTAGACCTCATTGATGTGCATGCCAGCATGTTCTTAAACTATATAACCAGTTACTTACTGTGAAACTCTGCTCTTACTCTGAAACCTGGGGCCAATACCCAGTTAAAAATTTTGTTGTTCACTTTGTGTATCCTATCTCTGTGACCTTTAATTGCAGTTTCACTCAACTGTTGTATTATCATGCTCTTGGATTTAAGTGTTATTCCAACAAACGTTTTCTTTTCAGATTTTAATAAAGAGGGACAAATTAGAACCTCTGTCATGTTCCAGTTCTTATTGCTGTATGTAGCTTTGCCGGCGTTCCACTTTAACAAAAAAATTAATCAAGAATGTATTACAGCACCCACCAATATTTGCAAAATGTAATATAATTTAGGAACAAACTGAATTCATCTTTTCAAAATGTTGACGAGTATTGTCATTCTTTCTTGATCCACAATGTATTATATTTTTTAAATGTTTAACCCTAAGGGCAATTTGCTAAGATGTAGACGGTCAAAGATGTAGACGTTCAAAGATGTAGACGTTCAGCCAAATTATTTGTCCATAACACACATTTATTAGGGCTTTAAGATGTTTTAACCCTGTTAATATACTATTAATAATAGGCATACAATGAATTAAGAGAACATGTGAATATACATGTTTAGAAACTGCAAGTCACTGAAATGTTTGCAAATAATGATGCTGAAGATAATTGAAAAATAAATTATGCTATTATAACATTTTCAGCAAGTACATTCTATGTTAAAGTAGATGTTATTTAATGACAGGATGTGTCCTAGGAATACCTGTTAACTTGTTCAGCAACTAAAGAATGTTGTATCTAGGTTTTGTGAAATGTTCACTATGATTAGGTACAGCTAAGGGTCAGTTTATAGAATGAGTTCAGATTGTGATCCCCTGGATGCTTCACCATCATAGCCCTAACTATGTGTAATGGGGTCCCATAGTAAAACATATTAAACCAATAACGCGGCCTATGTTTTTCTAAATTCTATCTCAACCCCTTAACGCTGGCACCTCCCGGCCCTTTAAGTGGTTTCTGATGCTGGGATCCGGGGTTTATGATAATATGACCACAGTGATTGTCTGTTATGGCAGTCACGTGATGGGAAAGCTCCTGAATGCAAGTAGCAATCGGTAGCTTTCCAGTAGGTAATTGTGAGGGCAGTGCGCAGGGCATGCACTTTTGGCACAGCTTTGTTTACACTGGCCTTTGTTTCAAGGCCCACCTATCGAGAGGCTGCATATATGTGTTCCATTGATGCAAACAGGTTAAAGGCAACTCCTACAGTATATATATATATATATTTATTTCAGGTACTTATATAGCGCTGTCAATTTACGCAGCTCTTTACATGTATATTGTACATTCACATCACTCCCTAACCCTCAAGGGGTGTACAATATATATATAAATATATATATCTATATATAGATATACCTATATATAGATATATCTATATATATATCTATATATATAGATATATATATACACACACACACACACACACACACAGTATATTATGTATGGTAACACAACATGCTAAAAAAAATAAATACATCTCATTGAAATTGTTGATATTTTAAACATACTCTATGTGAACAAGCATTTGATATTTATTCAGTGTCTACACTGAATAAGAATACAAGAAAATGCTTTTTCAATCATTTATTCCTTAAAAAGATCAACAGATGTAATGGTGAACTGAGGAAAAAGTAAGCATACTCTTGGCTTCAAAAGCTAATATTGTCCTCTATAGCAGAAATTACTTTTTCTAGGCATTTTGTATAACTACCCACCAGTTTTTGACATTGACTTTTTACCTTTTTTTTATTGAATTTTTTTTACTACTGTTCAATCCTAAACTCCTTCAGATGGAAACTGTGGTTTTCCTTACATTAATTGCTCATTTTAAAAGCCCCATAAAAAATTTCAATAAGAATGAAGGGCCATCGACAAGGGCAGTCAGGGCTTTGATTAGGAAAAATCCATAACCCTCTATTCCTTTTTTAGCCATTTCTTGGTGGATTTTCTAGTGTGCTTCAAATCAATGTTGTGTTGAAAGTTAAATTTTCATTTCAATAGACGGCTTTGCATTCTCATCAAATACTCTTTGACATGATGCAGAATGTATAGTTGACTTTATGACTATGAACTGTACAGGCCCCGAAGCATTGAAGCAACCGTAAACCATAACATTTCCACCACCATGCTTCAGAGTTGTTATGAGTTTGTTCTCCTGAAATACTCTCTGTTTTTTTGGCAAACATGTCTACTGTTACTGTGACCAAACAACTCTTTCTTAGACTGATAAGTCTTCCGCACATTGTTCCAGAAGGCCTGGTCTTTGTGCATATGTTCAGTGACAAACTGTAATCTTGCTCTAATTTTCTTTTTGGACGGCAAAGGATTTTTACTTATCATACCTCTTATGTAGGTTGAATAATGCAGTTACATTTTGACTTCTTGGAGACTTCTTTTAGCTTCAGTTGGTCAGCTCTTTGGTTGAATATGCTGGACATGCCTGGGCTGGGAAAATTAACAATTGTTTGAATTCTTCACCACTTTTAGATTATTTTACAAACAATATGGCAATCTTTGTAGCCTCCCTGGCGGTATTACCGAGTGTAGCTCGGGGTAAAGTTTCAGTACCACAAGCGGTAACACCGAGCCAGGGGCAGACTGACAACTCATGGGGCCCCTGTGTCCTTGCCCAAACTCAAAAAAGCCTATGAAAAAGGTACCAGGGGCATCTCATGGGGCCCCCTACTGACCCCTGAGTTATTCCTAAAAATTACAGGCCTTCAATAAAAAAAATACATATTTCAATGCAAAAAAATGTACCGCTTTGAGAACAGAAATATGGACATAATCAGACCGCTAGTGAGGTTAAATCCCTTGCCATACTCATACGCATTCACAACTTTCTTTCTGAGGTCTTTACACTTCTGACTTTCAGCTTTCCATTGAAAGTGATCACCTCCACTCCTTGCCTGAATCCTCCCACCATATAACCTGGACTAAACTACCTCTCCTTCAGGCCTGAGACAGACATGGCAGATGTTAGCAATGGAGGGAATTCAATGAACATCCGTTCGCTGATCATTCTTTCAGTGAATGAACTCAGTAGTGAAGAGCATTTCTTCACTTCTGGTTTCAATGCTGTCATTCCCCAGTCACTGTGGCTTAGGAAGAAGCTATTCAATATAATCTGGGCTTGATTAGCTTCAGTGGAGTGCAGAGGTGACAGTAGGGGTCTAATAAACCCTAATGTCTCACTCCATATATGATATCCCATTTTCATCAAACTTAAGATAACTAAACACTAAGAAAAAAAAAGAAAAAAGTAAAAAACAAATAGTAAAAAAATAATTTTTGTAAGCCCCCACATTGATGTATATATACAGTTATATAATGTTTTTTAACTTTTGGTACTTTTGTATTTTATACTATTTATTATTTCATATATTTATATTTTCATATATATTTTCTGCTTATTATATTGTTGTTTGAGGGAATGTGTTAGTAAACTGGATATACCTGTTATTATGGCTGAATGTGTTTTAACTTTGATATAATTTTAAATATCTTTTTTTCTAGTTATAAGGACAGGCTGGTGCCATGTCTTCGAAGGCTGTCCCTTTCTATCAAAGGAGGCACAGGCATTATGACCAATCATACAGAAATCTTGACACCAGATATGTAGTCAAGGAATATTCTGCACGAAAGTAAGTAGTGCTCACATAAATATAATTTGTCACATTTATATTATATATTAAAGTCTGTCTTTTGGGCACACCCCTACACAGTTTTCTGGTAGAATTCACTGGGATAGACCGATCCAAACTTTGATAATAAAGAAATAAATATAGAAATCGGATAGCAATGAAATAGATACAGTGAAAATAAAATATAGGTCAAAATACCCCCTGTCTATGACTTTAGACGGAATGACATGGGTGGGATTAGGTGATACAGCTTCAATTTTGACAGCAGCTCCCAGTTGGAGTCTCGCTGTTAAAACTAAAGCTGGTCCTGCAATGCAGCACACACAGATGGTGAAGTAACTACACAGCTGTATGTGTGATATAAACCCATTTACCCGCCTACTGCGTCTGTAATCATGCCCACCCTCTGTGTGATAATCCCTCCCACTATCTGTAATGTAAGCCACCCCCTTATTAAATGAATAGGAGCTTGGAGGGGGTGTGGCCAAACAACTGACCATGGGAGATACAGGCATGCCATGCATCTGCACACCATCCTCTAACTCCCGACATTCACGGGAATGTAAACTGACCACAACAGCATGGATCTTTTTCCGTTCTTGATCCTGCTGATCCTTCCAGGGGATTGTTAAAGAAATAGAATAAATAAAAAGTTAAAGAGCTAGGTTTTTCAAAAATACATGTTTACCGCATACATTACTAAATCTTATTTTGTGGGGTAAAATACAATTTAAATTCCACTTTAATGAGCACTCCCATGTCTTCCTATTGAAGTCAAAATCACTTTTAATAAATAACTTTTTGAATGAATCAGTCAGAGTTTTTCATTGGGCTGGCAAACAGCTAATATTCTGGAACTTCAGGAAGATAAAATACAGTTCTGGGGCAGCTTAAAAAAATGTTTTCAGTTTAATTAATTTTAATAACATGACATTATATTCCTAAGTAGAGGGAAAAATAAAATAAATAAAAAAATAAAACAAGAATAATACAAAAATGGTTTATTCAAGAAGGTGCAATGTTTGTCAAATGAAAGTGCTGCAATAGATTGATTGGACATCATCTCCTCTCTGTCACTGCAGAAGTAGCACCTCAGCTTCTGCTGTAAGAAGTTCAGCAACTTCCTTCTCCGGTTCAAGAATAAAATGCGTTTGTGGGGCTGATAGAGATGTTCAAGAATACAATGTCCCTACATTTAAAAAAAGGTACATGCAACTGTGTACCATGCATGGATGATTAGAGGCAAACTAAAATCATGGATAATTTTTTTTACTCTTGAAATGCTTTTGATCATTAACACACTAGTAGTAATTGTAGTAGTAGTAGTAGTAGTAGTAGTAGTAGTAGTAGTAGTAGTAGTATGTCGTAGTGGTGGCTTAAACTTAAAAAGGCTAAGCTTTTTTTCCCTTTAAGATAGATCTTTATTGCTGTCTCCCGGTCCCCCCGGTAGGGAGATTCACTCTCTCTAATTGTCCTATTTACCAATGTCACCAAAAAAATTAAAAATTAAAGAAAATCCAAAATGTTAAGTTGTTACCAGAACAGGAATACAGCTGATACTTTCAATGGGGAAACTAATCCCAGTGACCATGATGACAATTAATGATTTCCTCACTTTGGAAGTATATCCTTTCACTTCCTGTTTTTGCTATGGGATAGGACATGAAGGAAAATCTCAACAATTGGGCACACACACAAAAAAGAAAGACTGGAGCCTTGCTCTATCCTAAAGGAAAAAAATAGTTTTGCCTTTAGTTCAACTTTAAAATCTTTTTTTTGGAGCTTGGGAATGACAACATATTTTTAAACTTTTTCTTCATATATCTTATTTATATTGCAATAAGGAACTACAGGTAACTAACAGGATGAGCATATACGTCAAGCAATGATGCACTGAGCAACCTTGAGACTCTTTGATGTCATTTTGACTACAATTTACAAGTACAGGAACTAAATTCAATGACATTATTGGGAATAAAGGTATAACAATGATACTGATTCATTTAAAAATATATTTCTCTTGGGTAATATTATCATTAATTTATGGCTTTTTATTCAGATGAAAATGTTCAGTCCTTATAATCCCTGACAAAATTAATTGGTTTAAAACTCAGCTGTAGCCATCTATAAAATACAATTTAAGTCATTGGTGAAGGTGTTTTTTTCTGTTCTTGAACTGACTCTTGCTGAGCTGTCTGGCTGCAGAATGGCAATAAAACCCCTGCTCTGGGGTAGGAATTCAGGAAAATTAACTTGCCTTTCCATTTAATAACCCCAAACACATAGTCTGTGGGAGTGGCAGTGACTTTGCTGGAACAACTCACATGGCTTTAGGACACAGCCGCCGCAGGCATTTCCTTGCTACCATGCATTCCTGTCATTAGTGAAAACTGCCAATGATATAAAGCACGAAGCTTCATATTTCACAAGTAATAAATAGATTTCACAAGATGTGTGGACATTTGACGGTTCCTTCAAAGCCATGGTGGACTAATTTTTTGCCTTTCTAGAAACAAAATTACGTTTCATTTTTACATGCAGTAGAGACAATGTAATGATGGCTGTTAATAGCATCAGCAAGTCTAACAACCGAAATATGTTTTATACTTTGTTCCCAAATTGTCAGTAATAATATATTCATTTTGATGGTTACCTGTTATAAAATGTAAATATCTGAATATTGTTTACTATTAATTTAAAATTCTGTATATAAAAAAGCATTTAGTGCTCAAATGAGATATATAAATGTAAAAGAAAAATGCCACCCAGTGACCATACGAGTGCACAAAATGTACTTGTTTCTTTTTTATCTAATTTATTATAAACATACAGTAGAGTCTGCAAAATCTATGAAATAAGGAATGCAAAACATTTATACTAAACTACTAAAAGCAGGTATTGGTCTTGTGATAAAACTGAATTTCGCAGTGTCCTTTGAGAATGCATTAATTAACTAAATTGCATTTAGAATATGTTTAAACTTTTAAACATGTAGTTAGGATTAATAATACATAATACACAATTAAACATAATGTTGTTGGGATGATGGAAACCCTTAACATTTATTAATAAACATTTTAATGAATATGTGTAGTTTGAGAGTTTTCAGATTGAAATTAACTTAAAGGGAAAAATTAGGTATCCATAATAAAGCATGATCATATTTTGCTTTTAGGCTACATCCACAATTCTATCTAGAATGCTAGGTCCACATTCTTATATCATATGTGTAAGCAGTTTGTTGCGGTCCCCAAAAGAGACTATACTCTTAAGTTGTCACCAGAGCAAGATTTGAGGGCAGACCTTCCAATGGGATCACTCATTCTGGTGAAAACTGTCTAAAAGAGGAATTCCTTGCATGTTGTAAAGATTTCCTTACACTTTATGGTGCATCTTTAGGACCGGAAATGAAATGTTCCACTGGGGACACAGGCAGCCAAAAAAACTGCTCTTAGAATGAAATGAAGATTAGGGGTTTATTTACCAAAGCTGGCGAGTGCAAAATCAGGCTCACTTCTGCATAGAAACCGATCAGCTTCTAACCTCAGCTTGTACAATTAAGCTTTAACAATAAATCATGGAAGCAGATTGGTTTCTATGCAGAAGTAATCCTGATTCTGCACTCTTCAGCTTTAGTAAATAAACCCCTAGGCGTAAATATTTTTGAATTAGGAAACCCTTGGAGCACTATGTCACAGCTAGTAAAATGTGTGGATGTAGCCTAAAATTTCTTTTTACCTTTAATGTACCACCCATCAAAAAGTTATATTAATAAAACAAAACTTTACAAAATGTAGCCTTTTAAGCCTAATTTTAATGGTTGAACTGGATGGACTTTTGTCTTTTTTCAGCCAGACTAACTATGTAACTATGTAGCTATGTAATGTGTTTAACTGTGTAAAGAAGATGATTGCTACTAGTGTTTACAGCCTGAATGGCCTATACATCCAGGTAAGGATTGTTTTTTTCATTCTTTCATCCTGTGCACTACTGAAAATATATTAAAGCAAAATGTAGCTTTACAGCTTGGCAGGAATGTGAAAGTTTACAGCCTAGTATGCTAAGCTCTTTTTTACTAATTACAATGGAAAAGCATCACTGTAAAAAGTTGCTTAGTCCATATGCATGCTGTATGCAGCTCATACATGCATTCTGGGTAGCGCTTTCAGTTTGCTAGGATTTTCTGTATGCAAATGCTTTGGTGATGATCATTAGAGATCAGAAAATTAACTCTGATGATCATATGCAAGTGTATATACTGGAAAAATCTCGGACAAAACTTCTTCAAGATAAGGTCAGTAATCACTACTCTTTATTCTCCTTGTAATACCTACCCTGCTAACAGTGTATGTAAGTTTAAATGGAATGGTATGGAATGAGATTCTGTAATGGTCAACTCAATTCCCTCATTGCTATTGGTCATAATATGCCATAACAAACAATGAGAAGATTTGTTTTTCTTTTGGCAAATGTAACCTGTTATTTGTGCTTTGGATCAGTTAGGATTAATATGGCTGGGCCAATCAGGTCTTAGAATGCATAGAGTGAAGCAATATTAGTCTTATTCTCAATTAATAGATGGATAGTAGTAAGAAAGAAAGGAAATGGTACAGAATATTTAGTCTAGAAGAATGATTTTACAATTACTATCATCACAAGAATTACATGATGAAAAGGGGAAGAAAAAAAAGCAGCAAAATACCAAAAGGTAAATGCTAAAAAGTGTTAAGTGTGAATTAAAAAGTTAAAGTTTAAAGGGGTAGTAAACTTGTTAAAAAATATTTTTTCCTGCTGCAAGGTAATATCATAATGTGCTAGTATGCATTTCATACTAGCAC
Source organism: Staurois parvus (assembly GCF_062004578.1). Classification (NCBI taxonomy): domain Eukaryota; kingdom Metazoa; phylum Chordata; class Amphibia; order Anura; family Ranidae; genus Staurois; species Staurois parvus. The sequence goes on along the minus strand of NW_028318022.1, from coordinate 5,064,404 downwards.
ATTATGAAAGACTTATCTTAAAGTGAAGCCTACCAGCAGCGTGATGTCACCACTGCAAAAGGCTTCCATCTTCACCCAGTCTTTCTTTCAGGTTCATGGGCTGTATCAATGGCTGAGCTGCCAATGGCATCACTCCCGCACATGCATGCAGGAGTTTAGACTACCGCATACAGCTCTGAAGGAATGCTGTTCCTTCAGAGTGCATGCATCAGTATTGTTACAAGCTGCTGCTCCATAGAATATCTCCTAAATGGTGAATGTTTTTAAGATATTCATTTTACCTACAGGTAAGCTTTATTATAAGCTTACCTGTAGGTAAAAATAAACAAAGTGACTTTACTACCACTTTAATATCTGGTGGATTAGGTGTACAGGGAGTATGGAGCACTTTGATTTTTTAAATATGCCTGGGATAAATTCTCACAAAAAATACAAAGAAACATCTAAAAAAAGGCCATGTCATACACTTTAGCACCTTAGGACAACTGATTTTGATTTTGTTATAGCCAGTCAAAACTATCTATTAAAGACCAACTTTTAGCAAGGAGGAGGTGTCAGTCCCATGGCCTCAGTCGGCAATGTACACACGGCTTCACTGTGTTTCACTTTTCTTCAAATACTAGACAAAGAGTAGAAATCAGTATCTTGCTTCAAAACTGATTACAGATCTTGGTTTTCAAAGCTCCCTTTATTCAGTATCCATGGGACTTTATTATATTAAACACTTGCATTTGTTTCTTCTAACAAAGATGTCTTCTTTAGGTTGACTGATTTCCTAATGCTGAAGTGCCAAACCTGCTGTTCAATAATCTAGAGACAATTTTATTTCAGTAAGGCTCAGGGACACAATAAAAGGAGTAGCCAAACCAACTGCTGAGCAGATTATCCCAGTGAATAAAAATACTATTCATATTCCAGTCAATATTTAGTCTTTGTACATTGTTTCCTATAGCAAGCCCTGCTGAAAAAGGTGTTTTTGGGTCGTCAAAACACATTGGCTATTCTTTTGACTGCGCTTCTGTCCTTTATGGAATACAATTATATCAGGATTATTAAACAGTGGATTCGTGCTTCCATTTCTATTTTTGCTGTATTGCACTGCAAGCCAAGGAAACTGTAGAAATCATCTGGGGTGTAGAAACTGCTTGTCTGGTAACCAGATCACCATTACCAACATCTTTACAATACTACGGGAAAGTAACACAATTTGGATAACCTCACAGGTCTAACACTATTTTTCAACTTTCCAAAGTATGATTTTAAAGTACAGCTGTTTTGTTAGCCATATTTCAAAATTTTGGAGCCCATTCATCAAACATTAATACCTTCAATGTCTTTAGAGATCACAGGTAAGGTTTCCAATACCATGTGGTGATACATTTCATATTGTGGTAATGAAGACTAGTAAAATAGCAGCATGATTAATGAACATTCATGTGTGCGTAAAATAAAGAATAGAGTGATGGATGTATAGTTCGATTGTTTGCTGTTGCAAAAAACTTGTTTTTTAGCTTGTACACATTCATCCATTAGTTGTGTGACTTTTTATAACTGTCTGTTTTACAATGCCTCCCTTTTATTTCAGTGTCATATTGAATTGGTCATTGCTAAGCTGGATAGGTGCCTCATTCCACCACACTCACATGAAAGTTTATGTGAATGCAGAAGGTCAATGTGGCACTAAAGTATGCTATTTAGCTGAAACAATTTAGCTCCATCTGTTTCTCCTTTCGCATATTGCAATTTAGATTTTATAACGAGGAACACCTATTGAAAATGATATCTGTATTGCAATTTGGAGTGGGAGGGGCAAATGTATCAGATTAATTTGCATTTCAAGTCACTGGAGTGCTAAACTAAATCTATTTGTTGGGTTCTGCAAAACAACATGCCTACCAATATTATGCCTTTTTGTATTCGCTGTTCTTTACAGTTTTAATACATCAACTTGCTAATTTTAAGACTTTCAGCCAGCTGTCAGGCATAAAAAATATTTAAAGTTCCAATACAGAAAGACTGAGTAGTCTTAATGTACTGTAAAAACCTGCTAATCTGGTCGGAAGCATTATTAACACTAGAGCATAATTTATGTTTTACATTTTACAGATTTAGTTACACTCATAAAAGCATAAGAAATATTAAAGAACATTTTAAAAATCCATGTGGCACAAATAAATATATGTTGTGTTGCAAGTTGGAATATGCTGTGTTATGTTTGTGGTAACAGCTTTATATAAGTAATCTGATAATGTTGTCTGCTATGTTTACTGTCATCTATAGTTTAGCAGTATGGTTTTTGGGGCCTATAATCATTTATTAATTATCATCCACTGCATCACTACCCTTTTATAGCTGCATATTTGTGCTGCAGGACCCAGGAGCAACATGCTGAACAACAAGTACAGCAATACAGTGAGCAGAAAACTCAGCAACACAGAAGCTATGACAGAAGTGTGCATTACGCTACAGAGCTGGCCCATTTGGAAGAAGATGTTCGCATCGCACGCGCTTTAGCAAGAGAACAGATTGATAAAGTGTATATTCATAGATTGGTAATGCAACGATTGACTTTCTTACTGGCACAAAATGTTATATCACGCTATCCAAACCCAAAAAATAATGGTAAACCCCACTGAGCAGTAGAAAGTCTAGTGCATCCTTAAATACTACTTGTTTTATATTAGATAATATTAGGTAACCCTTTGACAATACATTTGTCTTTCTTACTGTTCAGATATATCTATCATAACATCCCTACATTCACTCTATTTTAAGCGGCCATACTTAGCATTTCAAGTGGGTAAGACTGGGCACAGAAGATGAATGTAACCATATATTCCAGTAGTGCCATAAGACATGAAAGGGCTCTAATTAGACAGGCAACACATGACTTATGTGAATTGTCTGACAGGAATTGTAGGAAGGATAATGAAGTTTTAATGAGTGGAGTTCTTCACTGACTAAATGGATTAATTTCATATTACATATTAATGGAATCCTTCTGGTTGTTCTATACAGTTATGTTTTCATGTCAAACTTTCCAACAATGGCAGTTGATGTCTACAGACGTCATCTAAAAATGTATCACCTGATCGAGCCATGTCTTTGTGGAACCTCTGTAGACAACTTATACCCAGGCTTCTGCTTCCCACCATTCTCTTCCAAGACCTATTATTTCTAGACTTCCTTTGGAAACAATTGAGTACTGTCCAAGATACGTTTTTTCATTTACACTAGCATACAATTTTCAGCACAAGCTTTCCTGTTAAGTCCCCTTCTTCAAGGCTCAAGCAGTATTGCTTAGACCTTGAAGAAGGGGACATTCCCTGAAAGTTTGTTCTGAAAATTGTATGTTAGTGCAAATGAAAAAAGGATCACAAAAAGTACTCAATTGTTTCTGTTACAAACACACCGCACCTAAAGCTAGACTTCCTATGCAACTTTTTTCACCTACCTTAACTGTATTAGTCCTATTCCTTGTAATCTGGCTATAGACATGTGAGGGTAATCACTAAATCTCACTGATTAAAGCCGAGTTCACACAATCAGAACATTGGAAGGAATAAAATGCTTTTGGAGTGATCATACGATAATCTGATCAGTAGTACACAGCTTTTGATTACTGATCATCAGGCCTCGACTGGCCATAGGGCACATCGGGCTTAAGATGACCAGACCGCATGGCAGGAGGTAAGCAGGGACCGGCCGCGGTCTGGACGGGGCTAATACAGACCGCAGGCGCCGCTCACCTCCCACTGTGCGGTTATGCCCAAAGCAGGGTTGACAGGAGGAATGGCAGTGATGGCTCCTGAACATAAGCAGGGAGAGCCGCTGACACACAGACACCTCCTCGGCCAGCCGCTGCACTGAAGGGAGAACAGCGGCCTTTCTACTTCACCCACGGCTGCCGGCACACTGTGACAGGTCTGTAGCGGCGGTAAATGGTGCTGTCTCTGCTGGATGAGCTGTCTCTTTGCTTTATGGGCTGTCTCTTTGCTGAATGAGCTATCTCTTTGCTGGATGGCTGTCTCTTTGCTGGATGGGCTGTCTTTTTGCTGGAGGGGCTGTCTCTTTGCTGGATGGGCTGTCTCTTTGCTGGAGTAGCTGTCTCTTGCTGGATGAACTGTCTCTTTGCTGGATGAACTGTCTCTTTGCTGAATGAGCTGTCTCTTTGCTGTAGGGGCTGTCTCATGCTGGATGAGCTGTCTCTTTGCTGGATAGGCTCTCTTTGTTGAACGAACTATGTCTTTGCTGGAGGGGCTGTATCTTTGCTGGATGGGCTGTCTCTTTGCTGAAGGGACTGTCTCTTTGCTGGATGGACTGTCTCTTTGCTGGATGAGCTGTCTCTTTGCTGGATGGGCTGTCTCTTTGCTGGACAGCTGTCTCTTTGCTGGATGGCTGTCTTTTTGCTGGATGGGCTGTCTCTTTGCTGGATGAGCTGTCTCTTTGTTGGATGGGCTCTCTTTGCTGAATGGGCTGTCTCTTTGCTGAATGGGCTGTCTCTTTGCTGGATGGGCTGTCTCTTTGATGGATGGGCTCTCTTTGCTGAATGGGCTGTCTCTTTGCTGGATGAGCTGTCTCTTTGCTGGAAGAACTGTCTCTTTGCTGGATGAGCTATCTCTTTGCTCTGGATGAGCTGTCTCTTTGCTGGATGAACTGTGTCTTTGCTGGATGGCTGTCTCTTTGCTAGACGGTCTGTTTCTTTGCTACATGAGCTGTCTCTTTGCTGTGGCTGTCTCTTTGCTGGATGGGCTGTCTCTTTTCTGGAGGGGCTGTATCTTTGCTGGAGGGGCTGTCTCTTTTCTGGAGGAGCTGTCTCTTTGCTGGATGGGCTGTCTCTTTGCTGGGGGAGCTGCCTCTTTGCTGGAGGGGCTGACTCTTTGCTGAATGAGCTGTCTCTTTGCTGGAGGGGCTGTATCTTTGCTGGAAGAGCTGTTTCTTTGCTGGAGGAACTGTCTCTTTTCTGGAGGGGCTGTGTATTTGCTGGACGGGCTGTCTCTGTGCTGGAGAGGCTGTTTTTTTGCTGGATGAGCTGTCTCTTTGCTAGATAGGCTGTCTATTTGCTGGATGAGCTGTCTCTTTGCTGGATGGCTGTCTCTTTGCTGAACGGGCTGTCTCTTTGCTGGATGAGCTATCTCTTTGCTGGAGGGGCTGTCTCTTTGCTGGAAAGGCTGTTTCTTTGCTGGAGGAGCTGTCTCTTTGCTGGATGGGCTGACTCTTTGCTGGATGAGCTGTCTCTTTGCTGGATGGGCTGTCTCTTTGCTGGAAGAGCTGTCTCTTTGCTGGAGGGGCTGTCTATTTGCTGGAGGGTCTATTTGCTGGATGGACTGTTTCTTTGCTGGATGGACTGTTTCTTTGCTGAACGGGCTGTCTCTGCTGGATGGGCTGTTTCTGCTGGATGGGCTGTCTCTTTGCTGGATGGCTGTCTCTTTACTGGACTGGCTTGTCTTTTTGCCCAAATTGGGCCCATCAAAGAGACATCACAATCCAGCAAAGAGACAGCCCAGTCCAAGAATAGACATCCCCATCCAGCAAAGAGACATCCCTGTCCAGCAAAGAGACATACCGTCTTTGCTATATAGGGATGTCTCTTTGCTGGATGGACTGTCTCTTTGCTGGATGGTCTGTCTCTTTGCTGGACTGCGCTGCCTCTTTGCCCAGTTGAGTCCAGCAAAGAGACATCCCAATCCAGCAAAGAGACAGCCCAGTCCAAGAATAGACATCCCCATCTAGCAAAGAGACATCCCTTTCCAGCAAAGAGACATTCCATCTTTGCTATATAGGGATGTCTCTTTGCTGGATGGACTGTCTCTCTGCTGGATGGGCTGTCTCTGCTGGATGGACTGTCCCTTTGCTGGATGGCTGTCTCTTTGCAGGACTGGCTTGTCTTTTTTCCCAATTGGGCCCATCAAAGAGACATCACAATCCAGCAAAGAGACAGCCCAGTCCAAGAATAGACATCCCCATCCAGCAAAGAGACATCCCTGTCCAGAAAAGAGACATACCGTCTTTGCTATATAGGGATGTCTCTTTGCTGGATGGACTGTCTCTTTGCTGGATGGTCTGTCTCTTTGCTGGACTTGCCCAGTTGAGTCCAGCAAAGAGACATCCCAATCCAGCAAAGAGACATCCCAGTCCAAGAAGGGACATCCATATCCAGCAAAGAGACATCCCTGTCCAGCAAAGAGGCAGCCAAGTCCAAGAAGGGACATCCCCATCCAGCAAAGAGACATCCCTGTCCAGTAAAGAGACAGGATGTTTTTGCTATATGGGGATTTATCTTTGATGGGTTGGACCATCTCTTTGAATATATAGGGGGCACTGTGATTAGATCTCTAGGGGCACTGTAATGTAAAGTGGCACTGGGATATAAAGGGGACTGCGCTGTAAAGGGGCACTGTAATCAATACAGTGCCCAATTACAGTGCAATCCCCTTTACATCACAGTGTCCCTTTATATTACAGTGTGGAGGACTGACTCAGTGAATATTTTGTCACCAACTGCCCCCATGAATGCCCTTGCACCCCCCCCCCCCCAGAAATTGGCTTCTCAGTCTAAAATGCTCGGGCTTATTTTTTGTCCCATTCTGGGCCTGAAGATCATGACAGTTCATCCAAAAGCTACTTCAGGGGGCTATTTCATGATGTTTGCATTGTTGACTATAGTCCTCTGAGGTCCATAGCCATCTTATAATTTTAAGCTTCTTTGGGTAGGATTCTTATTATTATTATTTAGCATTTTTTCTATATTCTTATGCCATGATTGTTGAAACTGTATAGCCTTAATTTGGACAGTGCTACAGAAGAGAAATTATCCATATCAGCAATAATAGTAGTAATAATTAAAGTGCCTATATACAGGAAAATCAAGTCCTTCCAGTATTTATAGTTCTGATGATTACCTGTTTTAAAATGATTACTGTGTCCCAACATTATATAGGATTATTTCTTTTGATGAAAGAGATTTTAAATAACAAAATGAGCATTCTCAAGGGATTGTTCCCTTTTGCTTGGCTAAGATCTGCTGTATATATTTGATCCTATACCTCAGTGATAAAAATGTTCTGCAAAGCTGAATGACTGATAGATCCAAAACACATTATGATTGATTTAATGAAGGCAAATACATTGTTAATGTTCTACAGGAATGTTCCCCAGAGCTTAGTGAATGTGCTGAAACGTCATTTTGCAAAGAATACCCAAACACATGTAAGGAAAATAATTCACCTCATTCACTTAGCTCTGTAGAAATTCCCTTTCAGAGTGCAACTGAACTTGCAAAGTGAAAAGTCTATTTGCATTTAGTAAATCAACCCTATTATGTCTCATTCACTACACATTCCTTCCACAAATATCACACACAAGGCTCAAACGTTTGTTACTTTATGAAGTAGGTTGCTAATTTCTACAGAGAATTGCTGCAAGCAGATCAAGGACTATTTATTTCATAATTTCCTTAATAGCACAGTAAAAGTAATGAAGAATGGGTTTTAAACAGTGTATTATACAAAATAGTAAAACATTATAATAATGGCTTTGAAACAGCACAAACCCATCAGGTTGCAATGTTGTTCCTTAACTCTAGGCTCATTTCATGTACCTGTTCATGCAATACTTGTCCTATGAATCCTTCCATAATGAATAACATGTTAAAGAACCATGAGAGAATGAAGAGCTAAGAGAGGCTGCAGAGTCCAATGAGTAGATGCACCAGGTGGAGCACATATACTGTAATAATGTTGGGAAAGGTTTGAGAGGGGGGATCCAAGGGTGCAGCTGAACTTATGTGGTTCAGGAATCTGCTCTTCGTCCCCTGCAGCACACATGTTACTAAAATACCATATATATATTTTTATCTGGCAGGTAGAAGAAAAAATGGCATTGCAGAGACATATCCATGAAGAATGCATAAGTCGTGCTCCAGATATCTTAGTACGACTTAGATCCCACACTGTTTGGGAAGGCATGCCTGTAAAGCTTTTCTTCACGGTACAAGGATATCCTACACCTGTTGTGCAATGGTAAGTAGAAATTCCAGCAGCATTCATACAAGACATTGCCTGGCATGAGGCTAGGTAAAAAAAAGATCATGACCTAGAATTGTAATCTTCCCTTCTGCTACTGTGGACAGTGCTGAAATAAAATCCAAACTATGTCACCTCTGTTGTTGGGGGCAAATACAACTGCAGGTCTGAGTTGAGGCTTAGTATTAGAGGCAGGACTTTGTACCAGGGCAGACCTGTTGGTTTGTCTGATATATAATATAGTGTATTTCTCTGGTTGTATATCAGACTGTTTATTTTAATTTATTCAGAGTAGAGTATGAAAGCAGTTTGGGTATTTGAGCAAATCCATACGTGCTAACTTGCATTTGTATAGATGATCACAGATCAGCACAATGTGCAACTCTCTGGTCCTTTAGTAATATTTTGAGCAAATAACTAACAGTTTAAATACAAATCTGTGAACTTCTTTATCTGAAAATGTTTTTTTATTTTTGTCAAGCTACTATTCTGATTCAAAACCTTTATTCAGACAGCATCCCCAGGAGGGCAACACCACTTTCTCATGTAGATTTTAGGTATAGAGTGGTGTCTCTTCCTTGCCTGTAGCCTGCTGATTGGACAATGAAGAAACAGCAACACACTGATACATCTGATCCATTTGTTAATTGGAGAATTAATTTTCAGATGCATTTATTAATTGACCTGATCATTTTTGTAATTAATTTCATATCCTTAGCATTCATTTTGTTTCATTCAGAATATTGCTGGTTGTTAAGGAGCAGGCAGCCACCACATCCTTAACAACCATGGCTCTTCTGCTGTCAGTGGGATTTCCCGCTGTTAGCAGGATGTGCACAAAATATGTGCCGGTAAAAAAAATGTAAAAAAAAACAGCAATTCATACCAAGCCCCTTGGATCTCTTTGAGTGGAGCCTCATATCAAAGTTAAACAAAAAATGGTCTGGGATCCCCCCAAAATCCATAATAGACCCTTAGATCTGGTATGGATTTTAAAGGGAACCCCATGCCAAAGTTAAAAAAAAAATGGCATGGCTCCTCCCCAAAATCAATACAAGACCCTTATCTGAGCATGCAGTAATGTAGGAAAAGGGGGGGACAAGCTAACACCCCCCTCCCCTCATGAACCATACCAGGCCACATGACCTCAACATGACGGAGGATGCTTTAGGGGAGGGAGGGCTTCTAAGGGTCTGGTATGAATTTTGGGGGAGACCCCACACCATTTTTTTGACATGGGGGTTCCCCAAAATCCATACCAGACCCGAAGGCACTTCTTTTGTTTACATTCTGCTGAGAGTGGGGAATCCCTCTGGCAGCAGATGAGACATGGTTGTTAAGGATGCTGCAACTGCCCGCTCCTTAACTCTTCTCAAAGGATACAAATGAACTGAATGAATCCAAAAATTTTGTTATAATTTTTTCGACATTCGTTCATATTTGTTGCTTTGTCCATTCAGAAATTGTGTTACATCTAAATTGCTGAAAATTTAATTTTCATTGGAAAAACGATTCTGAACGAACCAACTCACACATTTCTACTTGACTCTGCTCGCTTCTTTGGTCATCATGCTCCATGGCAGTTCATGTGCAGCAAAGTATGATCAGCTCCTAGTTCTGCACCAACCTTTCCCAATCTAAATGCTGCTGTATAGTAGGTACAAAAAACCTATATCAAGCCAGATTCAGCTAGGCATGATAGTACTACACAAAAGGCATTCATTGTATATATAGCCAAAACATATTTGGTTAATTAAAATAGGATTAGTTAAACTCCCTGTTAGTTTATTTGTTGTGTTCTCATGGGTAGATTTCCCTTCTCTCCATGTCCTGCAGATGCAACAGAAAGTGAGGAGAAAGCTCTACAAAGTGAGGGAGATTCCATTATTAGACAGTAGTGACCAGAACAGGCTTTACCATCACCTTGTTTTAACGTAGTTGTGAACACAGTATCCTGTACCTCTGAGTGGGAAACCAAAGGATGAAAACTGACCACGCTAACACAGATCAGCTTCTGTACTTTGTGTGGTCAGTTTAGAACAAGGAAGATAGGTGTCTGTCAGGATCAGCCAGGTACCTCAACTGGAAGAAGTACATGAAAATGATAGAGAGTGCAATTTCTAAAATTTACATATGTGAACACACACAGAGAAAAGAATAAATATTTAAGGAAACATACACTTTAATGACAATTGTACAATTTGGATCTCCTTTCCATCTCAGTAACAATAGTCTCAAAGGCTAATACAGAGGGTAAGTATACTTAGTGAGTATACAGACAGCATATAAAACTTGAGAGGGTTTTACATTTTTCCTACGCTTTAAAAAACAAGTTTGGGCTATACATATACTTTAAATCATTTTTTTTTAAATCTGATTGAAATTCGGCTTTAAATGAATGAAACTAATGTCATCTGTAAAATATACTTGATATTTAAAAACTCATTTCAGCCTTATCCTAAACCGTATTTATACTCAGAATACATTTCTGTATATTATTATTTTTGGTGCTTGCAGAAGATATTGCATGCCATAGATAGGTTCAATGGCAAAAAACCCCAAATCTGATTATTTTTTTATAGAAAATACAGCTTAAAAAGGTGAATTTCATTGTTTCAGCACAATTCTCTAAAATTATATGGCAATTATTATTATTGTAGCTTGTTCATTATTTAAAAATATTTTAACTCAGAAAGTTCTTCTAAAACTGAAATTTCCAGCAGATTATTTGGAACCTTTGTGTTAGAGCGAGTTGAGGTTTCTACTGTATTTTCTCATTTGCAAATGATAGTATATTTAGTAATAATTTCCTGCATGTCACCATCATGCCTGTCAAATGATTCAGTCAACAAGCTTTTTTTTTTAATACCAACTTGTTTTTATTACACACGTTTTTTAACAAAATAGCCTTGAAAGTAATTTCAGTATTCATTTTTCAATTTCATTTCCTTTTTATTGTCTTTCTTGCACATTTTAAAACTTTGAATGGCTCACGTGGCCTATAGCTGTTCAGCAAACACTTCAATTCAATTTTGAAAAGCTCTAAAAGGAGAATGCCCAGCATAAGCTTGCCATTAGCTATAATTAAGTTGCAATGCACAAGATAACTTCCTCTGTGCATTGCAGTGTCAGTGCACTTTAGGACCTATAACTTGTATAACGTGCTTGTTTTTTATTAAAACAATTTTTTTTATGGGAATGATTACCACTTCTTTTATTTTGATTAGGTATAAGAATGAATCTTTGATTAGCCCAGCAAGTGAACCAGGAAAGTACAGAATTGAAAGTAAATACGGAGTGAATAGTTTGGAAATCTACAGGTAAGCTGACAGCATTAGCTAATACTAAGTAACTAGCTGTGTGTACCTGTTACATTAGTATTCACATGATCTCTAAGAGAACCTGAACTCTGAAAGCCTGGCCAGAAAAAAAAGACATGCAGAAGGACTAGTCACCAGTATTGCCTGTAGGCTCCCTGCAGCTGATCTTTCCCACATTACTGACTTGCCATACCTCATTCCACAATGTGGAGTTGATTAACTAAAGGCAAATAGGCTTGCACTGAAGGTATATTTTTTTAAATGTGGTAAAATTTCACTTTGCAAAGAATATCCAAACACGTGCAAGAAAAAAAAATAGCATTTTAGCTTGCCCTTGATTAGATCATGGAAGTCAGCAGAGATTCACTTCATTTATTAAGTTCTTGGGATAATTTCCCTTGCAAACTGCAATTTCCTTTGCAAAATAAACTATTTACTTTTAGAAAACCAACCCCTCTGTTTGCCTATAGTAAATTAACCCCACCATGTCTTGTTCCACATTGTGGGGTTCACTTATCAAAGGCAAACAGACTGTTCACTTTGCAAGAAAAAGTGCACCTTACAAGGGAACTTTCCCCAAAGCATAGTGAATGTGGTGAAATTTCACTTTGCAAAGAATACAAATATGAAAGGAAAATTAAAAAATAACATTTTTGTCTTGCACATGATTGCACGATGGAAGTCAGCAGAGCTTCACCTAATTCATTAAACTCTGGGAAAAATTACCTTGGAAAGTGAACAGTCGCTTTACCTTTATTAAATCAACCCCTGTAAGTTTGTGTGGTGATGGCCATCTAGGTAGAGGCAATACATTTTTAGTGCAAAATTTGTGTAATAAATACATTTGTGCTAAAAATACCCCACGTCATAAAGTGCATGGACATTAAATGGAAAATGTCCATTTAAAACTCCCTAAGGCGTACAACTCTCTCATACAGAATTTCAATTCAAAGAGCAGATCCTGTGCAGCAATAGCAGTAAGCAATTGAAATGAGCTCATAAAGTGTCCATTTTAAATCAGTGTTCCACACCAGAGAAGAAGGTGTTAACTCTTTCACCACAGACACATTTATTTTTTACCAAAGATAGAGAGTGTCTATCCAAAATGACCTCTTAAACCAATAAATAGGTTTTTGATGACTTTTATATAAAATTTGTAGTTATATTGCTGTCAATACCGGAAACACTCTTCCAGGGGTCTCAGGATAACACTCATAAATGGATAATCATATTTATTAAAGGTGAATTCACACTAGAATGGACAGCTGCCAAAGTTCTTTACTTCTCTGGCAGCTGTCCATTCCCAACTGTGATAGGTGACACTTGATACGTGATCCAACTCATCACACAGCTCCCTTTTTTGTGTGCAAAAATAGAGTCCATGTTGCTGTACAGTGTGCTGTGATAAATTGCAGCATACTGCATTTTTTTTTCTAGAATACATTTTTGAAAAAATGTGACGTGTAAAAATACAAAGCTTATATATTGCAACAGCTTCAGTTTAAATGTCAGAAGTAGTAGTCACACAGAATCAGAAACAGATCAGCATGCTGAATTTTATTGCAGCAAACTGTAGTGCAGCCTCCGGCCTGCATTGCTGGGTAAATAGGACACACAGAAAACAATTGTTTTCTGTGTGTCCTCGGGGTGACAGGCATTTTGCAATGCAGTCAATTGCCTGTCACCACACTATGGGGTAAATTTACTAAACTAGTGCACTCAGAATCTGGTGCAGCTATTCATGGCATCCAGTCAACTTCAGAGTTCAGCTTGTTCAATTTGGCAATAAAAACCAGAAACTGACTAGTTTTTATGCAGAATTGCACCAGATTTTGCACTTTCCAGTTTTAGTAAATAACCTCCTATGTGTGAATTCCCCCTTCAAGTTAAAAACAAAAGCCATTAAAATCAGTGCATAAGTACTCTCCCGCCATTAAGGTTGCATCAGACCACCAACTATAGAAGACTGTAACACTGTTTGCCTTAAAGCATAATATCATCCAAAAGTAAATGGTAATTTTTGATTATGATAGATTTGTGAAGGTTTAAAACCTTTTTCTGGGCCTATCACTGTTTGTGTCCCTTCAAGGGTCACCACACACATTACAATCTGTCCATACAAACTTTGGACAACTTTCAAGTTACCAAATATATGAGATATGAGGACCTACCTAATCTATCTAATTAATTAGTATCAAAACACAACCATAGGTGATGGTAGATCTAAAGGAGATTGTAAAATAAGTTTGTAACATGTGTGGTGAGTTTAAGGGAGAGTTTTCCTCTCTTCAATTTCTTCTTCTTGTTATTATTATTGAACAGGATTTATATAGCGCCAACAGATTGTGCAGAGCTTTATAAAATGAAGGTAGACATTACAGTTACAATACAATTTGGTACAAGAGGAAACGGAGGACCCTGCTTATTAGAGCTCATTTTTAAAACTATTTTGATCACTGAGGTACATGCAGACACTGGCCTGCAGTTTAAAATTTGTTTTCAGTGGATAGATCTAAAGTGAAAATAAACTGGATTTGAACACCACAAACTGAAAATACTATTTCATTCATTTTTAATATTCAAAGCAAACTCACCAATCCATCCATGCCTCCATGCTTTATTTTGCTGAGAAATCACTTTGAAAAATACTCCCTAGCATTTCTAGCTGTGGCCATCTTGAGTAAGGGCAAATTAATCATGTAGCATTTACTTCCTGGAATCCATCTGACTTTAGCTCAGGTATGCAGGTAGGAGGGCATGCTTAGCTGAGAAAGCCCGTCCTCCCCTTCTCCAAAAGAAAGGAAAAAATGCCCATTTAGACTCCTGGGATGTATGGCATCACTTTGACCCAGGCCAGAAACCAGGAAGCAACTGAATAAATGTAAAAAAACTAAAGAAACAAGTAAATATAACATACCTTCTTATTTACTAATGCTAGCAGCATAAGGATTAAAAATATTTTTTCTGACTGCACTGTGTAGTGTTATTTGGCTTGTTTGAATGAGGGTTATATCTGTATGGCGCAGCTAAGTCAATAATAAGAGAGGGTGATCTGTGAAATTGAAAAAAAAATGAAAGTAAACAAAACATATGAGCTAATGTTCCAGTTTTATGAAATTTGTAGTTTATTTTCCCCTGGCAGCAGTCTCTATAACTGCTACAAAATGATGGGTGTACTTTAAGATTTTTCCCTTTCAAACTGATTTAACGGCTTATATGAAAGTGCATAAAATGAATTACCATGGATCCCGGTTATAGTGCATTGGAACGGGGAACATTGGGTCATTTTTTTTACTTCAAAGAGCTCTAAATCAGGACTAGGAATGCATAATTGACAATCTGAAGTCAACAGATCGTGTATAAAGGCAATGGGAGTGAACTAGAAATAATTCTGTTATCCGGTGAGAAATGACTAATGTCGTTCAGTGCTTTTCACTTTAATAATAGTGGTCTTGATCATAATATTTTAAACTTGGCTTAGGGTCAGACATTATTCTGCTTTGGAGATTCTGCACAGAAGAACATTCGAGAAGCCATTTTCAAATGAAGTTTAGGTGGAAGGAGTGACTGCTTGACATGTAAAGCAGAATAGATGCATGATAGAATGAAAGAAGGATATAAAAGAATGAAGGCCTTGATTGATTTTAGTGCAATGGTATAAAATGCGTTTGTGAATATAAAAAGGATTTTATGATGTGGCAACCCTTGGCCTTGAAACCTGAAGTGGTTTCATTATACAAATCCCAGAATTACTGAAAAGTATTTCAAGGATGCTGCAGAAATCCATGGTAGAAGACAGACACTAAAATGGAGACAATGGCAAATATGAGAATGAG
This sequence comes from Staurois parvus, assembly GCF_062004578.1. Lineage (NCBI taxonomy): Eukaryota > Metazoa > Chordata > Amphibia > Anura > Ranidae > Staurois > Staurois parvus. Next base: position 5,049,224 of record NW_028318022.1, on the reverse strand, counting down.
TTCTCAGATTGCAGAAAATTGATTGAATCAGAACATCTCACAAGTACAATGAAATTTCTATGAATGCATAGATTTTGTTTATAATGCCCACATGTCTAATTGAACACTTAGAGCTTTGTTTAAAGCATTATATAGATACTGCAGTCTGCTGTAAACCATCTGGCAGTTGTAATTTTTCAAGTGTATAACTGGCATAATTATCTGAATCTGCCTCTCTTATACCAGCCTCCCCTCCTATACAGCAACACTCAGACTGGAGAAGGAGGGGGCGGAACAGGAGGATAATCCAGTTCTTATAATTGCAAATTTACTGACATAGAAACAAACATATAGAAGAATGCACAGAGTAAGAATAGATGAATTCTTGTATTGTCCATTCTGCAGGAGATGGCTGACATGGTGACACTAAAGTATTCTGGAACTCTTAAGCAAGCCATAGATTATACAAATTTCTTTCCTTTCACCACAGGCTCAGTTCCTCCATCAATACAGTGTTGATGGGGGAATCTTTCCTGCACCGCTATTGTATTCTGCTGGAGGGAAGCCTTCCCTTCTGGCAGAACACAATGATCACTGATAACAGCTATAGCCATTGGTAGTGATCGGATGCAAAAAAAATGACAAGCTGGTTGTACTGAAGTCGATCGATGGATCAACCTCACTATAACTAGCCTGTCCATAAATGGATCAAATTTCAGTCAGTCGCTGCTGAACTGGCTGAGAATCGATCCATCTATGGCCGTCTTTACAAAGAAAGTGGTCTCACTCTGTGTGGAAAAGTGGAGAGAGGGGATGATTCTTCTACAGCAGGGGTGTCAAACCCCATTTCTTTGTGGGCTGCATAAGCATTATGGTTACCCTCAAAGGGTCGGTTGCATCTGTAAGACTAGATGTCCAGGGCACCCCACCCCCCATTACATCAAAGGTCAAGAATACCACACCCTTCTTAACATCATCGTGCACCCCCTTTGGGGCAGAGCTGGAAAGTGCAGGATCTTGAGGAGGACAAGAGGAGGAGTGGAGTCAGCTACCAGTGTCTGCTGAATGCTGAGACCAGGGAAAGCAGAGATGAAGGGGTGCTGCAGCTGCACTGACACGTGCAGAATTTGGCAGAGGAGTTCTATTCTCCTCTTTGCTGCTGAATGCTGAGACAAGGTGGGTGCGAAGACAAGGGGGTACCTTCAGGAGAGGTGCAAGGGCCACATGAAATGGCCTGGAGGGCCGGATTCAGCCTGTGGGCCTTGTGTTTGATGCCTATGTTCTACAGTTATTCAGATGTATCAGAACCCAGGTATTGAACACCAGTGCCCCCCCCCCCTCTGACTGGCAGTGCTCCCAATATGTGCCCATGAAGCACCAGGACCCTATATTTCCTCCTACTAAGCATCAGGACCCTCATCTCCCCCCACTAAGCACCAGGTCCCCATATCTCCTGACTAAGCACCCACACTAAGTACTGGGACCCTCATCTCCCTCCACTAAGCAAAAGGACTCCTATCTCTCCCCACTAAGCATTAGGACCCCCATCTCCCCTAATTGAAAACCAGTGCCCAATTTCTCCTAACTGAGCACTAGGACCCCCATCTCCCCCCACTAAGCACCAGGACCCCTCATCTCTCCCCATTAACACCAGGAACTCTCATCTCCCCTAATTGAAAACCACTGCCTCCTTGCCCCCCCCCCCTGAGCACCAGCACCCCATATCCCCCACTAGGCACCAGGACCTTCCATCACCCTCACTAAGCACTAGTACCCCAATCTCACTCCACTAAGCACCAGTGCCCCCTTTTGTCCCCCCACTGAGCAGAAGTACCCCCCATCTCCCCCACTGAGCACCAGTGTCCCCTTGTTCACCCAGTGAGTATCAGTGTGCACTTGTCTTTCCACTAATCATCAGTTCCTCCTTTTCTCCTCACTGAGAATAAATGTCCCCTTGTCCCCCACTGAGTAACAGTGCCTCCCTCTTTACCCACTGAGCACCAGTGCCTCCCTTGTTTCTCCACTGAGCACCAGTGCCCCTTGTCCCACTGTGAGCACCAGTGCTCCTCTTGCTCTCCCACTGAGCACCAGTGTTCTCTTTGTCTCCCCACCAAGCACCAGCACCCCCTTCTTTCCCCACTGAGCACCAGTGCCTCCCTCTCTCCCGACTGAGCACCAGTACCCCTCTTGTACCCCACTGAGCAACAGTGCCCCCATTTGTTCCCCCACTGAGTACCACTGTCCACCCTGTTCCCTCACTGAGCACCAGAACTTTTTTTGTCCTCCCCACAGAGCACTATTGCTCTCTTTGTCCCCCCACTAAGCACAGTACCTCCCTTTCCCCCCATTGAGCACCAGTGCCCCCCTTGTTCTCTCACTGAACACCACTGCCCCCCTTGTTCCCCAACTGAGCATCCCTGCCCCCCTTGTCCCCCCATTGAGCACCCCACCCAGTACCAATCACTCACTGTGTTCATTCACAACTAAGGCATAGTAAAATGTGTTTACTGTGCCTCAGTTTATGAATAAACAGGAAGCCGCTCAGAACAGAGCACTTCCCAGTCATTCACTGTCCAGTGCAGCTGAGACTGCAGAGAAAGGGACTGGGTAAGTTGCCTTAAAAGTGAGACATTAGGGGTATGACCCCTGATATTTCACCAAAGCCCCAACAGGGCTTCTACAAAATAATACAATTGTAAAAATTTTTTTTAAAAGAAATAAAAATAAAAAACTACTGACACCATTCTCTACCTTACTGGCACCATCCTCTTTGGGAAGGGGCGGAGGGTTGGGGGTCGATCAACTAAGTCTTTGGCCCAACTGACAGAATGTCTAGCTTCGCCACTGCCAAAAATTGAAACATGCATTTCTGTTCACTTTGACAGTTATGGGCAGATGCATTTTACACAGTGTGTGAAGATTCTTAACTACTTTAGTAAATGAACCTCATTGTCTCTCTACACCTAATATTTTGGTACAACTCAGAGAACTCTCCTGTTCCTTATATGTTTTAATTTTTATTTCAGCTGATAGGAGGCAAGACATTCAGCAAGTTGATAATTACAAAACAGAGATTTTTTTTGACAACTATGTAGCAAACTAAACTAAACAGATTCTATTTTAGGAAATCTTCAATGTGTTTACAGTGCTGCAAAGTAAGTTTTTAAATTTATGCTTATAGGTATACTTCAAAGTGGTGGCAGAAAAAGTAAACAAGGAGTCCTTGTGCAAAAATGATGATTTATAACCCCCTCCTAACACACTAAGTGCATTTATGCAAAATGGCTGTGTGAGCCTGGGTTCACATATATGCGGTGCGGTAAATCGCATGTGATTCGCACAGGAACTGCACCACATTCCTGTGCAAATCACATGCGATTTGTGTGCGGTGCGATTGGAGACATACATTTTGTATGGCTCTAATCGCAGCGCACCCACACCAAAAACTTGCAGGACTCTTTTTTTGGTCTGCACTAGAATCGGATAGCATGGGTATTCACACCTATGCAATCCGATTCTGCACATCACACCGCATTTTGCGGACCGCTTTCGGGGTGTTGTTAACTTAACATACACACCCACAGCGGTTCACATGAATGGGATTTGATTCTGATGGTGTGCAGAATTCGCACTGAAAACGCTGTGAATTCTGCACCGCATCAGTGTGAACCAGGGATGAATGCCTCAAGCATTCACTGTCACAAATAATCGCATTTTGGTGGTCAGGAGAGAAGTTCTGTCTTACTTACATGTCAGTGGTAGAATGATTCCCTTTCAGTGAAGTCAGTGGAAAAGAAAAAACCCCTTACAGTGGTGTCAGTGGTAGAAGGACCCTTTCACATTGGTGTCAGTGGGAGAAGTGTCCGCTTACATTGGAGATCAGTGATTACTTCCAGCAGGAGCAGCCAAGGAAATGCCAGTTCCACCTTTGGCTCTTTTAAATGAAATTAGTTCTAGAACTTGCAGGCACCATTGGGTGGAAATCCCTCTGCTTGCTGAATGGCTAGCTTGAGTTCACTGGTTTAAAGATCTGTTTATATTTGATTATTTATGCTAAAATAACAAATAAAATTATTTTTTTTTAAATATGACATGAAAAGACAGACAGATAATTAACAGGTACAGTAAACTGTACCAGTTAATTATCTGATTATCTGATTATCTGACCAGTTAATTATCTCAGAGGCTGACTATGACACAGGTGGTCCCAGAGTAGTAATAACTATTACATGTCTAATACACAAGCACCCATTATTTATTTGGTAAAATGGATCCTTTTTTCACTTCAGATTCCAGTTATGGTTAACTGCCTATTATACTACTATAGCTGTTTTACCCCATGTATACGTGCAATTGAAGGATACAAGATTGCATACCAGTACTGCTGCACAGTGTATTCAACTCCAGTGTGAAGTGAATGAAAGACAAACTTCAGTTTAAGTCCCTAGCCATCAATCACGCCCCTCTGATATGTTTCACCCACAATGGGCTTAATTGTATGATTAAGCCCAAAGTGGGTGAAACATGTCACAAAGGTGTGGCCAAAGGGTGGGGGCATGAGCTAAAGCCTGTGTTTCATTTACTTCACACCAAAATTGAACACAGTGTATAGAGATATTTGTACGCTATATTGTATCTTGGAGCTACATGGGCTCTGCCAGCACCTGAATACAGAGTATAAACCCAAGAGACTGATACTGCAGGCTTGGAGTGGCACCGATCTGTTATGCAGTTGTAGGATATTTCATTTTCTTCACCTCTTGCTGCTTTACAATTGATCACCAGTTTCTCTACAAATTAAAAAATGCATACAGAAATGTGTACCTGTATGAATGATGTCATTGCTTCAGAAATACTTTAATGATATCTTTATTATAATATCTCCTACCTCTCATCTAAGCTATCTGGTGTACTTGTAGCTGTGTAACATATCCTGATAATCTGGCAATGAATGTAGATAGCACTATGATATCAGGATGTGTTTCCAAGAATAGCAGTAGGGTTTACTTAAATGTCTGAACACGCTCTAATGATACTTAATACAAATTCACTCACCCTAGTTGCACCCCCAAAAATGGAAAAATATTTGGATTTAGCTATTTAAGTTGTAATGAATGTACATACATCTGTGCTTGCTTCATGCACCTAATCAAGTTGAGGGAAAATGAAAAGAACTTGCTCTGTATCTCATTTGAAATTTGACCTAAGTACAAGCAAACTGAACCTTTAGCAAAAGCTCCCTTATTTTTACTGATCCCTACAGACATGGTATATGTAGTACCCCTCTTTCTGCAGGGTGTTAATCTTGTTCCCGTGTTGAGGCCTATAGTCCAAGTCTTGGTTATGGCAGAGCTGAGACCCCATTAACCATACTTCTGGTTCACCACTTTTTCAGGTTCTCCTTCAGGGCCATGTGGGGAAACATCTGTTACATCTGTTCACATACCAACTAGAACCACTCCTATTCCAGTGGTTCTAGACCCAGTCCTGCTGAACACCCAAGGCCCATGAGACATGGGGGCCCAGGTTGCTGGGTGTGTGTACCCAGGGGAACCTTCACTACCACCGTCAACCAAGCTGACCCTTCTCCGCTAGGCGATCACTTGTTCTCAACCAGAACTAGTTTTAATATCTATACTCTTCCAGGTATTAGCTGCACTGCTGTCTTCTCAGAAAGAATGTTCACCTGCATGAACCTCGGTCTTGCAGCAGCATGTAGATTTCACAGAGCCGAACATGGCTTACTCAAGCTGACGGTTCCCACCAAACATATCCCCAAGACACAGTTCGTTTAAAACATTTTCTCACCTAGTTTGCATTATTTTGCAACTTATGCGAATAGTCATTGGTATCCATTGATTTCTTGCAAAAATTGGATCTGGAACTCTAAACAGAGTATAGGTTATCCCAGTGTCAGGTGTGATAGGAGTGTTGCGGTGTCCACAAAATTAAATTGCATTATTTTCTGCTGTAATTTCAAACAAGCATCTCCATCCCAACTTCTTTCAAAGGGATTGGTGGTGTTCTAACTTTTCTCTAAAAGGGGAAAGTGGGTGTATACTCCCTGTACCCTACATCTTGTCGCTAAAAAACTCCATCTACGAACCAACACTTACTCCAAGTCCTCCCAATACTTTGAGGACAAGTCACCTAAATGACAGGGGCTATCACTTGTAAAGGTGGGATTTCCATGCTAATAGTGCCTTCCAGCATGCTACATATATAGGAAACAAAGTTTTATGATTTCTAAGGTACTTTATTAGTGCTTACTGATATACTAATGAATGGAAGCAATTTTTTTAGTGTCTTCTGGTAATAGTATATCCTCACATTTTATATATATATATATATATATATATATATATACTATTTATTATAGTTTCCAGATGAATAAAGTCAGAGTAAAGTCACAGCTCCAACGTGTACAATTGTTTCGATGAGTGACTATTTTTACAAGCAAGGGTCACCAATGACAACCTACATGCCTCCAAAATACATATTTTCTTTAAGACCTGTTGTCATTTGGTGTTTACACACACTTTGGAGCTGACTCACACAGTGTAAAATGGTATATGGGTAAGCAAGTGGTGAGAAAGATCTAAACACTTTAAAGAGGCATCATGCAACACATCAATTAACCCAGGTATAAGGGCTGTAATAATTCCAGTAGAGTAGCAGTGTGTCGAATAGCAGGATGAAATTCTCCCTTTCTTACTGACAAGTTGTGAAAGACGGGGAAAGACACAAAGTGATGCATACCTTCCATGTATTTTAGAACTTGGTGGTTTGGGGTGAAAATCAGTCACAATGAATGATATGTGATGATTCAAGATAGGGGACGAGCTAGTCTTCTGCTTCTGGATGTCCAGAGGCTCAGTGTTTTACTGTCTTTTCTTTTTAGCTAAAGAGCAGATTGTAAATGCTGTCCTTTGAATTTTCAGTCCGTATGAATGTGGACATGACACTCTGTGACATTACCTTTTTCTTTTTTGATTGTTGCACATTTTCCTGTAAAGATCTTTGGGGTGGTTATCAATGGGAAAGAAATGAAGAAAAAAAGTGGTCTCAGACTGAGGGCCCTATCTTACTATGGATGCTGTTGCTTGTGAGATCTAGCCAGTGGCAAAGTCAGGATTGGACTACTTACCTCTTCTAAAATGTCACTCCCTCATTTGTTGAACCAGAAAGATATTCCTGTGTGATTGCTCCCATGCTAACAAGCAAAGTATTGCTTCATTTAAAGCAGAGTTCCACTCAAAAGCAGAAGCTTTGCTTATTCGCCTCCTTGCCCCCTCCATTTCTATATTTGGCACATTTTGGGGAGGAGGGGGGAGTGGGTTTTGATAGGTACCTGCTCCCACATTCCCGGCTCACTTTGCCGTGGCGAAGTGAGCTAGAAGTTCGTCCCCCTTTCACAGGTCCCAGGAGACTTCCAGACCAATTAGGAGGCGCAGCACAACTCAAAAATGCACAGTGGATACCAGGCTGCGAAGCCGCAAGCTGTCACAGCCTGGTGCCCGCAGATGAAATGCTGGTGCCGTGGAGGAAGGGGATGGTGCGGGTGAAAACATAGCTGGAGACAGGTGTGTGTTTATTAAAAGCCAGCAGCTACAGTTTTTGTAGCTGCTGACTTTTAATAAACAAAAAAATGGCTGGAACTCCACTTTAACCTAACAAGGGAGCAACATCCATTAGGGAAAGCATCAACTGTCCCTAAACAGTATGACATAGCACTAAGACTTTAAAGTGCGAGGTCTACAGAACAAGGACAGTGAATTGAGCATATGAAATTATAAAGGTAAGGATAGGTTCGGATAGGTTTACAGTGTAAGCACCGAACCTTTCCTTAACTTTATGATTTCATATGCTCAATTCACTGTCCTTGTTCTGTAGACCTGGCACTTTAACCACTTTATATTTAAAGGGCACAATATTCGCATTAGTTATGAGGTTTGAGCAGGGGCAGACTGACAACTCATGGGGCCCCCGGGAAATAGGGGATCATGGGGCCCCTGTGTCCTTGCCCAAACTCAAAAAAGCCTATGAAAAAGGTACCAGGGGCATCTCATGGGGCCCCCTACTGACCCTGGGCCCTCGGGCAGTGCCTATGTTTCCAAATGGTCAGTCCACCCCTGGGTTTGAGCCCTTGGGACATTGCACTGAATTCTTAAAGGATCAGGCCCCACTATTAGTAAAAACAAATTTTTTTACATATAAAATTAATGTTTAAAGAACATAGCGCAATCAGAGACCTGACAACGCTGTGCTCTCATGCCTGGCGTAGTCAATTTTTAAATTCTCTGTCCCAACCAGCCCTTGATGTTTAAAGGGAACCTTTACTTAGAATGATGCAAAAATTAATTTACTGAGATCCTTCTGAAGATGCTAGTTGCCCGGATGCCTTTTTCTTCAATGGTTCCACTCACCTGGAATAAACATGCAGATCAGATAAGTCAGAGTCTGATTTCCTGATCAGCATATTCAGGCCACTGACTCAAAAAATGAACAAAGCTATTGACTTAGCATGACAACTAGGCAACTGCCATTTTTAAAAGGGGCAGTAAGCATACAGGTTTCTAAAAGAAAAAAAAGCGCAAACCTTTCCTTAACTTCATGACTGATTAAAGTGCTGTTACACTTAAAGGGGCAGCTACACACTTTATACTTAAAGGGGACAGTATTAGCAATAGTTATGAGGTTTGAGCCCTTGGGACATTGCACTGAATTATTAAAGGAGCAGGCCCCACTATTAGTAAAAAAATCTTTTTTTGACATATATAATATTGTATATAGTAAACGCATTCTCTGTCCCATCCAGCCCTTGACATTTAAAGGCAATCTTTACATAGAGAGATGCAAAAATTCCTTCCCTGAGCTCCTTCCTTATAATTGTTTTAAGTGGTGTTATACATAAAGGGGCAGCTACATGCTTTATATTTAAAGGGCACAGTATTAGCAATAGTTATGACGTTTGATCCCTAGGAACATTGCACTGAATTCTTAAAGGAGCAGGCCCAACTATTAGTAAAAAATATTTTTTTGTCATGTAAAATTATTGTACATGTTAAACTCATTCTCTGCCCCAACCAGCCCTTGACGTTCAAAGGGAACCTTTATATAGAGAGATACAAAAATTCCTTTCCTGAGCAGGCCCCAATATTAGTAAAAAAAAAAAATTTTACATATCAAATTCTTGTAAAAAAAAAACACAGCAGTCTCAGAACTGACCACGCACTGCTCTCATGCCTGCTGTAGTCAGTTTTTGAATTCTCTGTTCCAACCAGCCCTTGACATTTAAAGGGAACCTTTACTTAGAAAGATGCAAAAATTCCTTTCCTGATCTCCTTCTGAAGAAGCTAATTGCCTGGCTGCCGTTGTTCTTCAATGGTTCCACTTGTCTGGAATAAACATGCAGATCAGAAAAGAGTCGTCTGATTTGCTGATCAGCATACTCAGGCCTTTGGTTAAAAAATGAACAAAGCCATGACAACAGGCAACTGCCATATTTACAGTAAACAGTAAGCAAAAAAAAAAAAAAAAAAAAAAAAAAAATATATACAGTATATATATATATAGTTGTTACCATGCAGCATTCCTTTGTATGAAATTCAATATCAGCTTCCATCATTGTACTTGCGGGTCTTGTTTACTGATATATTTTTTAAATGTTTCTGAAGACAGATGTCAACTATTTTCTTTCTTGCACTTGACAAAGCTTTAATCTGTGGTCATACTGAAGTCTGTGTCTAATTCCTTTGGAGAGCTAACAATAGCAGGATCTAGACTGCGACACTGCAGCTGTCTGAAGCACTAATGAAAGGAACAGAATGCAGACATTTCTACTTCAATAAGAATATTAGACCAGGAAGTGAAGTGTATGAATGAAACTCATGGGTAGAAGCACTTGTTAATTTTTTATCTTGGTACTTGAGATTATAGTGTCTCTGTGCTTCTTCTGTATTCTCAGCTGTTCATACCATATTGCTGAGCTGTGTGCAATCTGATCTGTTGATACTTAAAACAGCTTGGAATGTCTTGGCTGTCATCTTGACTGTACTCTAATGTTAGTGAGTTTTTCCCTTAGTGACATTTGTCTATGGGTATATGCTGCATGTTCTTTGGCCGGACTGGAAAATACTTGAGGTGCCAAGAAGAGAGCATCACATTTAATTATAGATGCCCATCCAGCCAATATACTTCCATTAAAGTGTTACTAAACCCACAACAGTAAAATCACTCAGTATATGCAGTAAAGCATGCTTGTTATACTCACTGTGGAACCTAAGGGGTTAATTCTCCACATTGTGTAAAAAGGCTGTTTGATCCTGTCTTCTCTGATCCTCCCCTTCTTCCAGTGTCCCCCTCTTATCTCCTGATAAGACATATTGCGTAGAGACACTCTGAACATGCTCAGTTTGGTGTGTATTGCTAGATAGGGGTTTTTTTTGCTTGGAAGAGTGCATATGATCAGCACAGGGCCAATCAGCACTGTCCAGACAGAGGTCAGGGGTTCTGCATTCTCCTAGAGCAAAATGAAAACTCCTCCTACAAGCTGTAACCAGTGCTCTGCTGGACACTGATAGAAGTCACATGACTGCTCTAACTGCTGATGAGAAAAGGTATTTTCCAGTTTATATTTACTAAAATAATTGCATTTCCATGTTGTGTGTCCTGTGGGAGACCGGATCTCTGTTTGTTCACTCTTTTCTATTTTATCAGGATTTACAGGATTACAATTTAAGGTAGATTGGCCAATTTTCAAAAAACAAAAATCCTGGGCGTAGCGCCAATGTTTTCTCTGCCCTTCTTTCCTACCTCAGGAAAGAGCTTAATTTCTTTTTCTGTATGCAAATTGAGAGAATTCAGTCCATGGGGTACTTAATGCATTACAGGGATTGTTTTTAAGAGATTCACAATTCTCGTTAACCATCTATGTCCCCAGGCCTTCTTTTTCCATATGCCCCCTTTAGTCCCAGAGCATTGTTGACGGTGTCTTGGCTTCACACATTGTAACCTATTAGAAATTGTTCTCTACCCTAGTGTACTATATTTTTTGCAACATTTGGTAGTACATTTGGATACATATATTTTTATTTTCTTGGATTTTTATTGCAAATAAAAAATGGAAAAAAAAACACATCTTCTGTAATTTATGTATGGGTTTTCTTTAGAAAAGCTTTATTTATTTTTTAAATCTACATTGCAATGCTTGTAGGGGTAAAAAATAAGTTTTCTTAAATTGTTAGTGTACAATTAAAGCTCTTTTGGCTGTACCTCTCCCGTGGATCACAGGAGTACAGTTCGTTCTGCACTCCTGTGACCCATTTTCAGCTGACAGTGGGCTGAAGTCTTCTGTCAGCTGATGTCATTCAGCCAGTCCTGGTGAGGGAAAGATCCTGACTTCAAAGTCGGTGATCCATCCCAGAGTCTGGAGTGGCACCTAGCTCAGCCTCTCAGCAATCCACTGAGAGCCTGAGCAAGCCGCTCTCTCCCCCTCCACAGCCCAGCACTCTAGTGAGCACTGGGGGGACTGAGCAGAGAGCGGTGACTGACAGTCACCGCTCTCTGCTCAGAGCATCTGTGAGAACTCAGCGATCAGCGGTCATGTGATCGCTGAGTTCTAATCCTCTCGGACCGATGCTGCATCCATCTAGGTAAGGATGATTTAAAAAAAAAAAAAATACCATGCTTCTGTTTATAGATAAGATCAAGTAAGGGCATAAATTAGCATAATGGTGACTTTTTCACGGGTTTGAGACCACACAAAATTTGAATGTGTTTGTGTTCACTTTCGTGAGCATTTGCTGTTTGCACAGTGAACGCACATCTCATCTGGAACATATGTCAAGCTTGTCGGGGCCTGGAGATTAACTTGGGGAGGAACAAAAAATGTTTATTTTTGACATATGCAGTACATGTATACTGTATACACTGTGTATATATATTTTCATGCAGACCAGAACCAGACCTTCCCATGCAGCTGTGTAACAACAGATCACTTCTAATTAGAATCAGCCAGCTATAGATCACTATAGATAGATAGTTGCATGGAAACATTGGGCAGAGCTGAGACAGATCTGTCTCAGGCTCTACACTTAGAGAAAGTGATGTCATATCACTGTAATGTCACATCACTTCCAACATAGCATTGTATTAAAAGTGATTTGCTACAGATGATCCTGTAGAGTGCTGTGTAGCAGGATCGGAAGCCCAGAAGAGGACCGTTTCAGCACCTGGGCTTAGTGTTGTTAAGGCAGTCAGTGCTAAAGCTGTTGGGATCACAGAAGACACTTAGACCAGCTACCATTTTAAAACAATGAGGTTCTGGGACAAATAGTCGCTATCCCTGCACCATTGCACTGGCAACGTAAGTGGTTAAAGTGTATATACTGTAGACCCAAAACCAAAAATGTTATATATTGCACAGCTTACTAGTTCTCACATGCGGTAGCTGCATTCGTCCTCTCTTTTTCTGGCTTATTTTCACCTGTGATCCTGCCAGTAACACATTTCTTGTCCTCTAGTGACAATGCTTGCTCACTGTACTGTATCCATGGAATGGCAGCATTTACATCCTAGAACAGAAGGTGTGTTAGGACAGAATTCAACCCCCTTTCTCCATCACCTATCATAAGGGTAGGTGTTCTGTAGTTCACAGAGGTGAACTGGGTAGGGATTAAAAACTACTTGGCATAACACTGCAAAGTGAACTGGACAGCACTAGATACCTGTCGGGATTAATAGGTTTTTCTTTTATACATATTAAACATATGTACCAACTAGCTTCCAATGGTATATTTATAAGTGATTTCAAACCCTTTCCTTTTAAAACAACCCATTCAGTTTAAAATAGAAATGAAAGGAAAACAAATTGTGTATAAATATAAAAAAAACATTATAAATCCCCTTTGTCCATTTTATATAAGTGATCACATAACCTTTGTTCTCAGCTACATAAGAGCTAGGGAAGGAGAAACAGCAACACACTGATCTTCCAGGTGAATGGCTGTGCAAGGAAGGGGTGGGGGTTGTCATGGAAAGTCTGATCATTGGAAGAGAGAAGACTGAAGTTTCAGCACAGTCGGAGAACTGACCACGCTGTGTTCTCATGCCTATTGTTGTCAGTTTCTCCTGTTTCCTGGAACACCAGGGTTTTCACACAAAGGAAGCAATACAAAGCCTATCCTGCCCTCAGCTAATAATGGATTCTTATGTTCCTCCTACAAGTCCATCCCCCACAGTTATTACCTTTTGTACCACTAGCCCCTCCCTCTTAGATTGTAGGCTCCAAGGAGCAGGGTCCTCCTATCCCACTTGTATTGAACTGTATTGTTGCTGCACATTTTTACACAAGTACAAGGTACAGCAGGGGTTTATCAGGAATATGAAATGTTGGGTGTACATATTTTTTTTTACCAGACTAAAAGTACAAACAATAAAAGATAATAGCTAGGGTTTACATATACTTTAATGACCTGAGTAGATGGGCTTTTGTTTGGTTTTGCATTCTCATACAAGTCTATGGGATTGCAAAACCCACATAAAGAGGTCAAATTTAGCTGTCAATGAATTCTGAATGATCTCAGGAGAGTCACAAACAGATGGTAGACTAATGCCATCGTCATAGACCCTTCGAGTTCTCACGTCACTCTAAGGACAGCTAAAGAGACAGGAAGGAGTCTATCCCTCAATGTTCACCAAGTGGTACATCTACGAATAAATCCTAGGTATAGCTAGGATCACCAAACCACAAAGCTGTGGTAAGCTGTTCACACTGGATTGTAATAATTCTAGCATTTCCCTTTTTGTTTAGGTACAATACGGTTGTTAATATCCCCTAAGGCTAGGTTTACACCTATGCGACTGGTGTGGGTCAAGTTTGTGCAGGCAAAGAAGCCAATTTATTTGAATGAGCTGCTCTACTGGTGGGAAACACAGGCAGGAACCCCCTGCATCTTTTTAATATTGCATCCATGTTTTTGCACCGTGTGGTTTCCCGCATCATAAAATGTGCTACGTTTTCAGATGCGTAGGGGTGCTTTTAAGAAATAATGGCAGCCCTACACTTCTGCTAAATAGCAGTGCATTTTTCCTGTAGGTGCCGGCATGCGTGAGCTTTAAACACATTCCTGCATATATAATAACCTATGTAAAATATATAGACACAGCGCCAATAAATTGTATATAAAGCTGAAAACCTAACCAAAGAAAAGGTAAGTGACAAAAATATATAAAGGAATGCGCTAAATACCAAATCACATGAAACTGCAGATAAATACATAAATAAAATAAAAAATATATTTATAAATGTCCGTAATTCATATATAAGTCCAAACACCAATGTAAGTGATTAAAAAATCTCTTAAAACAAGAAAAAAACACAGTGTAGCAAAATCCACCACCGAATGAAATGGGTAAACTCACCAGAGCTATTTGCTGATCAAATTATAAATCAGCAAAAATAGCAATTGCTCTGGGAGCGATGATCTGTTGGAGTATCCAGGAGCAATAGACTGCAATCAGCCAAATCAGCACACATGGAACAGCCTTAACTGCAAGTGGTCATCATGCCTTCATAACTTTGGAAATGCTCGGGGAATCAAAGAAGAGTATCATGGTGCAGTATATTAAAAAAAAAAATTGTTGTTGCCTTAAATATGCACTCACAAGAAAGGTGACAACTGACACCAGCAATATCAACAATATCAATATCAGCATGCCGCCCCTTGAAGACGTCGGATGCTGAAACGCGTAGGGCGGGGCTTAGTGGATGGGAGGGCAGGACGCTCCTCGAGACTGTCGGCTGTGATTGTGGTGAGCGAGGCTCGTCCCTGCTTTAGCTTTTTGAGACTGATATTGCTGATATTGCTGGTGTCGGTTGGACACCTTTCTTGTGAGTGCATATTTAAGGCTACAATAAAAATTATCTTTGTTTTAATATACTGCACCATGATACTCTTCTTTGATTCCCTGAGCATTTCCAAAGTTATGAAGGCATGATGACCACTTGCAGTTAAAGCTGTTCCATGTGTGCTGATTTGGCTGATTGCAGTCTATTGCTCCTGGATACTCCAACAGATCATCTCTCCCAGAGCAATTGCTATTTTTGCTGATTTATAATTTGATCAGCAAATAGCTCTGGTGAGTTTACCCATTTCATTCGGTGGTGGATTTTGCTACACAGTGTTTTTTCTTGTTTTAAGAGATTTTTTAATCACTTATATTGGTGTTTGGAATTATATATGAATTACGGACATTTATAAATATATTTTTTATTTTATTTATGTATTTATCTGCATTTCCATGTGATTTGGTATTTATCGCATTCCTTTATAAATATAATAACCTAGCCTGATTTCAGGTTGGGTATTGTTTTTTTTTTTTGTATTCCTAGCTACAACAATTAAAATACATTCCTACAGATTTAGAATGAGAGACATACACAGCTTTGTTCAGAAGCACTTTATTTTGATTTCCTATTTCAAACTAATATTTTTCAAAGCATTTAACTCTGAATTGATCAATTTATGATGGTTTAATGAATCCTGGTGGTATAAAGGTAAATCTGATATAGGACAGAACAAATGTCCTCGGTGGACTCACTCTTTTCTTTAAAATTCAGTATACGTTACAGTTCTGTTGAATTACAGTACCCTGGACAGTAGGAATATTTCTTTTTACCAGAGCATCCTCCATGCACCAACATTTAAAATTGTGAATCTGGCTGACTGGGGATGATAAACAGGGTATTACACATTTGTAAACAGAGTACCCCCACATTCCTTTCCTAACTAAATTGCATTAAATCGGCATAGTAATAACTGTACCTTTGACCCACCAGTGGAGGGGAGATCAATGACATCCCAACACACTGCATACAATACACATATCTTTTGTATCTGTCGTAGGATGTTTGCAGGCACTTTTACTAACAATGTTCTTATACTTTTCTCATCAAGTAACTTGAAGCTGTATGTAATTAAAAAAAATATTTATGTTATTCATTTATTCTTGAAGCTGTATATTTTACAGGCAGTGTATTAGTATAATGAAACACTTTCTTTCAATGAGTGCCATCAAGTGGCATACCTGAGAAATGCAGTCGTACTTATGCATATGAAAAGGTGATAAATATATATATATATATATATATATATATATATAAATTTGTATGCAACATATTAATTTTTCTATCATTTTGATAGGTTTACATGAATATACTTTTTTTGTACGGCGTACAGTGGTGCATAATCAGCAATCAATTGATACACAAGCACATGTCTGAAGGACGTGCTTATTGTTTGTCATGGTATTCTGAGGCTTGAGTTTTCTTTAGCAGATGAAAAGACATTGGGGTTGATTTATTAAATACATTAGGCTTTTCACTTTGCAAGGAAATTATCCCAAGAGCTTAGTGAATGGGCTGACTTCCATCATTCAATCGTGTGCAGTTTTGTTTTTAACTTTCCTTGCATGTGATTGGGTATTCTTTACAAAGTGAAACTTCACATCACATTCACTAAGCTTTGGGGAAACATTCCCTTGAAAAGTTCAACTTATAAAACCAGAGAATAATCTGTGCTGTGGCAAACACTGTGCACAGAATAAAGCAGCCACCCTACAATTGTGATACCAATTAAACAGAAATAAAAAATGAAGCTCTAAATTCTCAACAAAGGTGACTATTCACACAATTCATATATCAATGAAGTACAACAAATGCTTACTTATGAACAATATACCCATTAAAGTGCCACTGCAAGCATACTATAAATTAAGATACAAGTGCTGTGAAAAAAACTCAAAACCAGTACAGAAAATGTCCACAAATTGCTGTATAACAGTCTATAGGTTAACTCAGTGCACTTCTATTTCTATTTTCCAAGTGTACCCTAATGTTTCCACCACCATATACCCCAATAAAAAGAGCAGTTTACCAAATAACATGGACCATTATTTCATAAATGGTCAAACTAATTTTCAAATTTTCAAGTGTAGACCTGTGTTTCCACCACCAATAAAAGAGCCTCTTACCAGATGATGTGGGCCAGTAGATTGTAAATAGTCAACAGCGCACACATGTCCTGGTATGGACTGCATTTCCAGCATGGGTCACCTCCGTACCTCAAGGAGTCACCATCAAGGAAAAAAACAGTACAGATCCATCTTGAAGTAGCAATGACTAAGCTTTTATTAAAACTCTCTGATTGCTACCATAAAATAAATACATCAAAAAATATATCACTACAGTAACCTATTCCTGTGTAGCATGCTAATCTTCCTCGCCGAGCTCTGGCTGGCCAGCATGCATGATGACGTCACGCCGTAGTCTTGCCCTATATGTTACATTGGAAATGAAATTGTCGGGGGACTGGCTGGCTAGATGCCGCTCATCATGGAACTCATATAAATGCATCAGCTGCTAATATCCAACTGCAAGAATGATGGGTACATCCATTAAGACAACACACCATCAAAGTGAAACTTCCCTTCCAAAGTGAAAATCCTATTTGCCTTTAGTAAATCAACGCCATTGGCAGTATCTGATGTATACATCCTGATACAATTTAAAGTAATACTAAAGGCAAAACTTTTCCTTTCATTTTGAATAGAGTAAGGGAGGGTTATAACCAAAGGGAGGGTTATAACTTCTTTTTTTGTCATATCTCATTGGGGAGATTTCCATTCACTTCTTGTCTCATAGCCAAAATAGCAAGTGAAATGCAACTGAAGGAATCCCTGGTTGGTATCAGGGTCATCAAAAACTCGTATCTTTATTGGTGAAAACAGTAAATAGGACAAGTAGAAGGGGATTATCCTAGCAGGGGCACAGACAGCAACAAAAACCAAACCTGAAAAAGGTGTTAACCTCTCAACAATCTATATGAATGAACAAACGAAACCTGCGCTCAAATCAGACTAAGATAACTGAAACTGTCATTTGTAGAGGTGCAGCCCTTAAAGATTGGGAAATCTTGATATTGGTGAAAAAAAGCAAAACATGGCGCACTCTCTTCATGCATTAACGTGGTAAACCAAGAATTTATTATAAAGCATAAAAATGCATACTCACAAACCAAAGGGGGATAAAAACAGACAAGAAGAGTCCATGATGACAGTCCAAAGTGATGATAGACCCTTAATGAGGTAAGCTAACGTGTTTCGGCAGACAAACTCCCTTCATCAGAGCTCTGATGAAGGGAATTTGTCTCCTGAAACGCATTAGCTTACCTCATTAAGGGTCTATCATCACTTTGGACTGTCATTATGGACGCTTCTTGTCTGTTTTTATCCCCCATTGGTTTGTGAGTATGCATTTGTATGCTTTATAATAAATTCTTGGTTTACTACGTTAATGCACAAAAAGAGTGCGCCCTGTTTTGCTTTTGTTCACTCTCATCAAACTATCTAAAACTAAAAAAAAGGTTTTACCTTTAGTTATACCTTAATGAAGAATAGTTGTATGTAAGTAGTGTAAAATGAGTAATCCTAAGAAATATGCATGAATTCAAATGATATTTAATCCTTTAATAAGTGATTCATATTTTTTATGTTTTTTTTCCCCAGAACTAACACAAATGACACTGATACTTACACAGCAGTGGCAAGAAATGTGCACGGTCAATCATCCGTCAATGCAGCTGTCATTGTCAGAAGTAAGTAAATTGTCATCATAGATATAAGATGATTTATCATGGTCTCTTTGGGGAATTGATTCAAACACAAAATGCTTTTTGCCACAAGCGGAAAACAGGGGGAAACCTAAGAACTTTTGAGCACTTGTGGTTATAACAGTCAATCATAGATAGATCATTTATTTAGATAAAGGTCATTTCGGATATATCTGATATGTGCCCTTGTGACAGTATTTTTAAAATATTACAGGCGCATAGAGAAAATCCTCCAGGGGCCTTATGTGTAACTGCAGAGCGACACAAAATGTGTGACAAATTATTATAAAATAAATGTATTGCAGGTCGGTGTTAGGATGCTATCAATGCTCTTGGTATATCTGTGGTTACTGCATAGGGCTCCCTGGTGGAATTGCCTTAAAGCTGGACATTGGAGAATTGGTGTCTGCAATAACGATTCTGCTCAGGCATTTGCAGTCATTCACTAACTCACTGAAGCAAGCAGAGTGCCATGAAAGTTCGATGGAAAGGTACAAGGGATAACAAGTAGAAATGCTTGGCACTGGGTGTAGACATTTTTCAGTTTACTGAAATGTTTGCATTTAGTAAAATAGAATTCAGAAAAAAAAGATCAAACTGGGCATCTGGCCTTGTGGTCTTGGCAATCTCTGTGACAACAGGCAGGTCTCTGATCTTTTGTCACAACTAACGAGGGGTGCCCAGGTTCACACATTCGAAATCACATCAATAATACAGTACATATGGCCTGCTGACTTTTCCTATCAGTCTTGGGAGAGGCAGCAGCTTTGAATAGAGATCCTGCCTGCTGACCTTACAACATGTTAGGAGAGACAGGGACTTCACTGCTGTCACAGCTTGCCAATTAGTCCCATGCTTTGACACACTCATAATCCCAGAACATAAGAGAATATTATTGTTATATATTCAGCAGTGCAGATTGGTTGTTTAATAGTTACTTTTAATTTAACGATCAATTTAAAATAACTTGTGCATAAAGTGTAATTAAAATATGATTATCACACTGTCATTTTTTTTTTATAGGATTCAGAGGCGAAGAAGAGCCTCTTCACCCTGGTTTGGTGCCACATCGTAAGTAAACCTTATTTTAGCATATCAATAGCAAAGATGGATGTCTGCATACTGATTGTGATCAAGTCCAAAACATCTAATCTAAAATGTAAAAGTCCACGACAGAACACAGCACACACACTGAGCAAATGTTGATGCGTTTCACGGCACTTAAACATAACAAGCGTTAGATTATGATTAACCCCTTTGCGCAGGCGCCTCCCGGCCCTTTAAGAGTTCCAGAAGCCGGGAGGCTGGTGGGGTTTTAGGGTCATGTGACCGCCGTGATTTGCCATCATGGCGGTCACATGATCGAAAAAGGTCCCGATCACAAGGGGAGATTGGGACCTTTCCATCAGTCACGGACATATGTGCTGGGAGCGTGCAGGGCAAGCGCCCTCAGCACATATGTATTTTCTAATGGCATGCAAATATGCGGCCGCTTGGCGGTAAGGCCCAGGCGCCAAGAGGTCGCATATTTGTGTGCACTCGGCTTCTAGGGGTGCACCTACTGGCATAACAGGCATCAACATTTGCTCTTTTTGTTTGCTGTTTTCTGTTATGGACTTTTAAATTTTAGAATAAACATTTTGGATTTTATGAGAATCAGTGTGTGGTCATCCATCAACTTTGTGGTGCTTTTTTTTTTAAAGTCTACTCTGATATTGCTTAAAGCAGTATACATCCTAAATTACAGTAAGTTATAAATTGATGCAAGCCTGTTTACAATATAGACATTGCTGCGCCATTGGTTTAGGTATTCAATTTTAAAAAATATTTCATATCATAACATTATTGGTTGTTAACTTCATCTGTACAGTGAATCACAACAAACACAAAGCACCACTCCCAATATGGAAGAAAAATATATTTGAAATATATTTTAAAAATATCCTTCTCAAATATATTGACATGTATTTGAAATGCTACAATTTTGGCCACATTTAGGAGATATTCATTTAGCTACAGGTAAGATAACAGTGTGTACTCTCCAGCACTCCAGGAATCTAATGCCAAAAGGAAGCCAAGAGAACCAGGACAGGAGTGGCCTATGGATAGTGCTTCAGGAAAGCAGCCCTCCTCAATGAACAACTGGAAAAAGAGCAAATAGGTAGTGCAAACACCTAGTGCATTATCCAAGGTTTATTGACAATAAGAAAAGACAAAAACATACTCACAGACATATCATGTATGTAAAGCTTTGTATGATAATAGATATGGCCACAACAGAGCGCAGGGTTTCGACTGTCAGTGCGGTTGGCTTCCTGACGCATTTTGGGGACGTATCCCTTTCTTCAGAGCTACCCGAATGTGTTAGAATCCAACCACACTGACAATTGGAACACCTCTGTTGCGGCCATCTCTATTATCATACAAAGCTTTCCATACCTGCTATGTCTGTGAGTATGTTTTCGTTTTTTCAGATTTTTAATAAACCTTGGATAATGCACTAGGTGTTTGCGCCACCTGTTTGCTCTTTTTTTTTTTTTTTAGCTACAGGTAAGTCTTATTACAAGCTTTGTAGGTAAAAATAATAAATGAGAGTTTACTACCACTTTAAAGCAGAACTGCAACATTTACTTCCAAATCCTGAGACCCCACCCAGTATTTTTTATTTAATAACTTGAGTCCCCAACACTATTTGAAACGATACAGGGATAGCAGTTATTTGTTTCAGCACTGTTTTAAATGGCCAGCTGGTTACAACTGTATGGGTAATCTAAAAAAAAAAATACTTTAAAACCATTCCCTGCCACCACCCCTGTATTCCCTGAGTAGGATTAAGGTTTTTAAACAGATTTGCATTTTTTATCAAACAACACTAATGTGGTTACATTAAAAAATATTTTGAACAGTGTTCCTCATATATGTGAGAAAATGAAAGGCCAAACAGAACCTGAAAACCAAAAAAAGCCTTTTGATTTAATGAAAACATTTTGTAAATCAGGTGTTCAAATTACAGAGGTAGCAATTTTATACCTTGATAATGCTTGAAACTTTTACCTCTTTAATATATACAGTAATTGTCACATGTGACACTATTACTCGAAGTGGCACTTTTGTCAAGTGGTATGCATTGCTATTGTAGCGCTCACCCCCGAAGGAGCCGCTGGAATTAACGGACACTTCTGTCCTTACTTCAGTGATGAACCATATATATATTGGATCCACAGCACACCAGTACAATTTGTGGGAAGTTTTATAACAGGTTTAATAAGACAGGTAAAACTCTGCAAATAGACTGCAAATTAACTTGGAAATTAGCAGTTAAATGCACTGAATACACAAACCTTCTAGAATTGGCACAATAACATCAATAGACACAATATTCATGTATATATATGTATATACCGGTATAGCTATAGATCCGTATTACCCCCTGCAACTACAGCAGCAATATGTCCCCAGCTAAACTGACATCTCTTTAGGCTCAGTACCAAATTCACTTGTATACTGTAGGATTGTAACACTGTGTGAGTCTATGTGTTGCACAGGCCTGTGTTAGTGAATTGGTAGAGCACTCTTAAGGACTGACA
Organism: Staurois parvus; assembly: GCF_062004578.1. NCBI lineage: Eukaryota > Metazoa > Chordata > Amphibia > Anura > Ranidae > Staurois > Staurois parvus. Next base: position 5,026,987 of record NW_028318022.1, on the reverse strand, counting down.
TCTCACTTGTTAGCAGTTGTTCATCACATCTAATTAGAACAGTATCCAGGGGTTAACTCCTTGAAAGGATGATAAATGGGGCTCTGTCTCTCTGCTAGTTTTTTTCTGTTGTCAATTGTTGGTGCTGCACAATCTCTGAGGTGCCTCACCTGGGATGGTCACACGCCTCCTCTACGATTTCCAACACTCCGACCTCTCTTTGCGGTGGGAGATGTCGTTGCTGTCGGTAACGGCCATCGTGGGTGACTGGTACCAATGATCACAGTTGCTGCTGACTGCAGCTGCTATAGATAACCGTTGTCCTTAGCAACCTCTGCTGTTCTGGAAACAGTGTCAGTGTACTTCAACAGTAGTGACTGCAGACTAGCTCCCACATGTCCTCTGCAAAGGCACACGTCGCTCACCCCACCCACCTTCCTCCTTGTAAAGCATCCTGGTCTTGTAGTCCTGTGCAGTATAAAGTTACATTGTCTGCCTCTGTAATGAAACTGCAACTCCCACAAACACTCCAGTACTGCTGAGAGCTGAGCCAATCAAACCCTTTCTGACCACATGCAGTCTTAAAAGGGAAACAGTTCTTTAAAAGGGAAACAGCAATGGCCCCGCTAAACTATACAGTAGCTTTAAGTATCAGAGACCTCTCTGTTTTTTCCTTGTGCATTTTGACTGAACCTTAAAATATAAATAGTATAAAAACACTGTAACATATGACTATAATAGAACCTTGCAAAAATGCAGTACAGGCAGTCCCTGAATTACAAACATCCGACTTACATCTGACTTGTACTTAAGAACGGAAGCAGCATGACGTCACTTTGTTCCCTGAAACTGTTGGGTGGCTATCTTGCTGCTCACCGCATGCTGCCACCTACTGTCTGGTGGACCTGTCAGCAATTCAACATCACTGCATTGCCAGTTTACCCTTCCCTATGCTATCCAAAACTTACGAATCATTTTTGGGTTGGAATTACCCCTAAAAAATATACCTGTTCCAACTTACATACAAATTCAACCTAAGAACAAACCTACAGAACTATCTTGATTGCAACCTGGGGACTGCCTGTTGTTCACAAGGCTTTGTAACATCACATTCTTCAATAGGAACTGTTAGGGAACGATACATACAACAATACAATATACAACAAGAGTTGAGTGTTTTCACATCACCAGGAATGCCATAATTTCTTCAAATCAACGTATAATGAAAAAATATATAACGATTGAGATTTTACAGGCATCCAGACTGTTAATTCATAAAAATACAACTTTCATTATATAACACATCTATTAAAAATGGCATAGACACATGTTAAAATGATAATTGATCGTAGAAACAATGTGTTATTCTAGGGGACAATGCCATGGTCTTTGACCCATCAATTTACTCATGACCAGGGCCAGATTCCCATCACTCGAGTCTTCAGGGTCTGCAGGGACTGCGTAAAGCAGTAGCCTTGTTTGCATCACTTTCATTTGCACATAACATTTTACTGTATTACTGTTTCTAACCCTAAATTGGAATATTGTGACAGTTTATAATGCAATAAGTTCATGTAAAATAAATATCTATTAGCTTACTTAATTTTCTTCTAAATATAAAAAATATATGGTTGGTATTCATACAAAAAAAGTGGCCGGTTTGTACTGTCACCAACGTACTGTGCCATATGATAAATCTGACTCTGTCCATAACCCATGCTTTTTTCAATTTATAATTAAAACACACCAATTTTCTTTCAGTGCCTCTGACAGATTTAGTTTGTTTTACCCACATTGAAGTTCAGTTTCTGGAAACTTTTGGTGTGACGTTTGGAGTTGAAGGTGATACGCTAACTTTGTCGTGCTCAGTTCTTTTAACTCCTGACCTTACCAGACTGCGGCCCCAGGCGGAATGGTACAGAGATGGTGAGTTTTTGAGTATTTGTTTTTAAAAACCTGTTAGTGTTCTAATTCAATTGTGCTGGTAGCAGCTTTTAATGAATAGTGTAAAAATAACTTAATGGACAACCTTTAAATCTAAGTGGGAACAAACAAACAAACAATGTATATAACTAAAGCCATTACATTTATTGGATGTTGTATCTGTACGGTTTATACACAACAGTTTTCATGTATGAATGTAATTTCAGCCACCAAAGCAGATATAATTATTTAAGAATATTCCAGAGAATATGAAGAGCTAATATGCTAGTATAGACTGCACATGCAATTCTGATGTATCAATGTGTTTTTACTAAGAGTTACTAATTTCTTGGAGCAGAGATCCGAATCGCATATATGTCTGATGACTCTGATCCTTTACATCGCAGCCCCCACCCAGTTCCCTCACATCAGTGTTCTCAGTTCCTCTTGCACTTCAGAGTTCGCCCTCTTACATCAGTGTCCTTAGTCCCCAACTTCACATCACAGTTACTCCCCCTACATGTCACAGTTCATCCCCGCACATCACAGTCCCCCTATGCATCACAGTCTCCCCTCTTTATGTCACAGTTCCCCATTCATGTCAATGTGACCCACACCCCTTAGCCTCCCTTCGTAGCAATGTCCTGAGCTCCCCTTTCATAGCGATTTCCTGAGCCGCCCCTTTATAGCAGTGTGCTGAGCCCCCTTTATAGCAGTGTCCTAAGCCCCCCTTTATAGCAATGTCCTGAGCCCCCTTTATAGCTGTGTCCTTACCTCTCCTTTATGGCAGTGTCCTCCCCTCCCCCTTCCCCTTTCACAGCAGCAGTTCAGTCCTACCTTGCACAGGGCAGGTCTGGACGGAGGGCCAGAGCTGTCCAACTTTTCTTGTTAACAAGCTGATAATTGGTTGCTAGGACCACCCAGCATCCTAGCAACCAACCACCTGCTTGCAGCTCCTGCCCTCCATCCAGACCTTCCACCTCTCCTGTCCTCAGCCCTGCTATGAGGATCATAGCAAGGCAACTCTGGAGAAAGAAGCAGGAGAGGGATGCACACGGCGGCCGGGCAGAAAGAAAGACAGACTTCACTCCTAAATGGCTGCCATTTATTGCAGCCTGCCATAGAGACATAGAGACTATTAGGGATCACCAGAAGTCAGGTGGGATGACATTTCAAGGTTTGACTTGTAATGAGATTGTGGCACCAGTCACAGGTAATTTGGACCAATGACTGAGACACCAAACTTCCTGCAATGTCTCTAACATGTCTGGACACTCTCTATCAGACAAGGTTTAACCCTTGGTCCTCCAATCCAGGCAATCACCTTTTTGTTCCACTTCCTTTGGATATATCCTCCAGCAGGATAACAGGAAGCTTCATTCCCCAGGCTTGGGCCTTTCTGTAGCTCAGCATGCCCTTCCCTGGCACTTGAGGGGAAAAGAACCTTGGCAGCAACACCTCTTTACCAGGCAAGCAAGAGAGCTTTCAGAGGGTTCCCCTGAATATTTATATCCTCCCCCAGTCTGCACCACTGGCAATAAACCTCCTAGTGGTTTGCCAGGGAGATATAAATATTCATAACTCAGGTCATTGTAGCCTCCCACATTATTTCTGGAGACACTCCCCAGCAGCAGGCAGAAGCAAACAATAACTCTGTGCTTAGGGGAAAACAGGAAAAAAACGGAACTGAAATAGTCACGCAAGCTTAGGGCAGAGGGGCTACACCTATCTTGAAAATCTGAACATGATTGGTGGTAGTGGGGAAACTTGTTAGATGAATGTATTGATACATCAGATCTGTACCCTTTAAACCTTGTGTGGACATTTTGGAAGTTTCCATTCAGATATCCAGCTGGTTCTGAAAGGATCTGTATATTGCAACAAAGGTTTGTGAAACTGATTTGCAGTCAAGGTCTGTATTTGCTAGATTTCTATCAGCACCCAGCACTTAACAGCTACAGGTGTGTGCAATGCTAAAACCAATATACTTTGCTCAGAAAGGTTGCATGCAGTTTGTGTAATATATCTTGTCATGACATTTCACACAGAAAGTAAGGGCTGACATTTACAGCAGACATTTATTGTGAAGGAGATGTAAAACATTAACTTTATACTGACTTTTAGTTTTTACTCATTCAGTACTGCTAGAGTATACATCAATTTCAATGTAATGGTTTACAAATAATGGTCATTTTTTGGCCTCCACGAAGCTCTCTTGCCATTTTGGAATTTAGAGTGTATCTTTTAGCTTTGAATAAGGCTTGGAAAAGGTTAGACTCTCTGTCAGATTTTTATTGCTGTCTATAGCCCCGCAGGGAAACTATACCCTCTCTGTCTTTGTGACAGCTGTCACTGGGATATAAAGTGAGGGGGAATCAATTTTTTTTATTTTTTTTATTTAAAGGTGTGCAACAGATTACAGTAAAGTACAGACGTCTTCTAAATTGCAGCATGTTACAATAGGGCATAAGCCGCAAATGCTATGAAAACTGATTCTTCAAGATGCACCTAAAACAGTCACAATAAGCATATGACGGTGGGTGCGACAATGTGTACAAAGGATACAGCAACTAATATGAAATGTGTAGCAGCAGGAAAAAACAACCTGCCAGTAAAACTCAAGGAGGACTAGTCTCCTAATAAGATAAGCCACAATGTTGCTCTTGATAACTGCTGGAGAAGGGACTAGATCGTGTAAGGTAACCTCAAGAAATCAATTTTTTACTTGTCAAAATAATTTTTAAATATCTCCCCTTTCACCAAAAAAAAGTGTAGTGTAAAAAAACACAGGAGGCAGTTTTCGACCAGAGGCATGCCGGGTCGATGATGTCACAAGGTGGAAGTGTTACCCAGTGACATCAATGGGTGGCACCACCCCTTAGTTATTTATGAGCTGTTAGATGGCAGGAGCCTTTTTTTGGGAGCAGAGCTTTTTTTTTTCTCTCAGGTTGACGGTGGCGGCAGGCATTGAGATTGATGATAGATCTACATTGGGGAACTTTTTAAAAATGTTTGTTTTTTTAAATAAAGGACTTGCAAAAAAATGCCTTCTGTGTTTTTTTACATTACACCTTTTTTGGGTGAATGAGTAGGGGTACCCCTATTCATTCACATGGGGGGGGCAGGACCTGGGGGCTTCCAGATTCCGATAAGCCCTCTGCCTTCAGACCCCAACAATCACTGGCCAGGGTTGTGGGGAAGAGGCCCTTGTCCCCATCAGCATGGGGACAAGGTGCCTTGGGGGAAGCAGAGCCCCCCCTACCCCAAAGCAGCCTCCAATGTTCAGGCAATGTGGCCTGGTATAGTTCAGGAGGGGGGGTGCGCTCACTTGTCCCACCTCTTTCCTGACCTGCCAGGCTGCATGCTCAGACAAGGGTCTGCTTTGGATTTTGAGGGGACCTCATGCCATCTTTTTAAAATGTTTTGCATGGAGTTTCCACTCAAAATCCATACCAGACCAAAAGGGCCTGGTATGGATTGGGGAGCACCCCACTACATTTTTTTCCCCTAATTGTTCATTGCTTGCAATTCTGACAGCTGATGACTCAACGGTTGGTAAAGATGTGGCGGGTGCCCCCTCCTTAACAACCATGACAGTTACTAGTTGTTAAGGATGCCAGTGGCTGCCCACTCCTTAACAACATGTCATTTACTACTATTGATAAATATGCCGGCTACTGCCAGGCTTTACATTGCCGCCTGTTTTCCCTACTAAAATACCACATGACTTCATAAAATAACTCATGCAGTATTTTAGTAGGATTTTTTTAGTGAATGCCAAAAAACTTACTGAAAAATGTTGTACTGTATCTTACCGCATACCTGGATGTGGTAAGATGCCCCTTTGTGAATTATCTCCAGTGTGTCTTACTATTGTTATACCAAGGATATATGTATAACTTATGGTTCTTTGTTCATTATGATACATGCCAGGTGAAGATAGTATTAAACCCAAAGCCATAAATGTAATATGCACAGCTTACTAATCAATATATGTGGTGGTTGCATCAGTTTTCTTTTCTTAAGCTTTTTCCCTCTGTTTTCACCTGGTGAACTGACCAGTAACACACGTCCTGTATTAGTGTGCCTCCACTGTGGATGAATGAGCACAGGGGCCACCTTTGGACAGCATCACTGTCAGTCTGGGGGTAGGGGAGTGCTAGATTTACTAATATATTTAGATACACTAACAAATTGAAGCCAAACATCAGCCAAGGTCGGCCATAGACGGTTAAAATCTTGGCCACCTGCTGAACTGGCTGAGATTCGGACCATGTCTGGGTAGGCTGAATGTACCCAAGTTGATCAATCAATCAATTTAGGTACAAACAGCCTGCCGGATTTTACATACGATTATCGTTAGCGGCTAGTATAGCCACTAGCGATAGTCACTGTCTTCTCCCTTTGCAAATGGCTTCCCCCATCGCGAGAATACAATGGCTCAGCCAGAAGGATGACTTAGGCTGGCCATACACTATACAATTTTCTTACAATTTTCTGTCCAGTTATTGCCCAATTTCCTTTAGATTTACCTTCAACTATGTAATGCAAGGATCTCCCTAATTGGATACAATTGAAAGTGTTGTTTAGGTTTGACTTCATATTATATGGTTTTTGGTAAATCTAAAGCAAAATTCTCAACAAAAATGCATAATGTATAGTCAGCCTTACTGGCTGGATCACCAGATGAAAATAGAAGAAAGAAATCCTAAAAAAGAAAATGAATGCAGCCATCACCTTTAAGAAAGTTTAGCTGCAATACAGGGTGTCCCAAAAGTCTCCATACATAAACAGTCTCTATACAAAAATCAACAAACTCATATTATGAGTGGAGGAGAACTTCATCTGTGTATAGAGAGAGGTGGCCAACACATAGATAATATTTTGTAAATATTTTGTAAAGAATATTTTGCAAATAAAGGTACATTTAACTACAATTTCCCATTTTCCCTATGTATGGTGACTCCCTGTATATTTGCTTTTGGGTTTCATACCATTTTAATATGTGGTTTGATGCACTCCATGAGTGTCAGCAATCACTAGGAAGAGTAACTAAATACTTAGCTCAAATAAATACTGAACAGCTATGACTGTAAAAGGATTTTCACTCTTTCTTTCCAATTTGATTTTCTTTCAGATGTATTGGTGAAAGAATCCAAATGGCACCAGCTGCATTTTGGAGAAGGACGTGCCACTCTGACAATGGGACATTTGAATAAGGATGATGAAGGATTGTACACTCTAAGAATGGTCACTAGAGGTGGAGTCAGTCAGCACAGTGGATTCCTCTTTGTTGCTGGTATGTGCCTCGGTATATTTTGGGAGACTTACTAAAACTGGAGCACTCCAAATCTGGTGCAGCTGTGCATAGTAAACAGCTTCTAATTTCAGCTTCAGGTTCTAATTTCAGCTTGTTCAATTAAGCTTTAACAAAAAAATCTGGAAGTTGATTGGTTACTATGAACACCTGCACCAGATTTTGCATTCTCCAGTTTTAGTAAATAACCCCCCTTTGTTTACATTTACAGCTCGTTTGACATTATTTGTGTAGTTTTTGACATTTTAGAATGGGGTGCCTCGAGATTGTGCCTTGACTGAAAAAAAATTGAGAAACACTGATATAAAATAATGAGAAACCTGACAGCAGGTTCTTCCTTTTGTTCAAAAGATCAGCCACATCTAATTAAAAAAATAATGATATTTAATTCCAGTACTTGTTTATAAACCAGTCTTGCAGCTAGCATTTTTTTTTTCTGTCTGTCACTTTGGTGGACATTAAAGAACAATAAATGTAAAATTTCACGGTATTGCAAAATGCTTTTGTAAGTAAAAGTGAGTATTTTTTAAGATAGAAGGCTGTCTGAATATATAAAACAAGAAAAAAACTGCATGAAAATATCTAATATGGGGATTGTGGTACTTAAAAATTTTAAATCAGAACTTCCAAGGTCACCTGATTATACGTTATATAATATATAGCAGAAGCATTAACACAGTTATGTTGAAATTTTTTTTCCTCTGGATTACCAATATCCAATCAAATTGCCACTGATTCCTATTTTATTTTCTTTGAAGATGCTGCAGCTTTGGTTTTAGGGGCACCAGGTGCACCAATGGATATTGAGTGCCATGATGCTAACAAAGATTATGTGATTGTATCATGGAAGCCACCAAACACTGCCAGCGAAGCTCCAGTCATTGGATACTTTATTGATAAGTAAGTGTCATCAATGTTTTTTTTTCATTAATTTAACCACATTCCCCATCTTTACCTATTAGTTTACCTATATTTTAAAGACCTTTAAGCAGTTTATCTAAAGGATAATTAGACATGTGTAGGCAGCACTGTTATGTTTCCCAACTTTGAAGATGTATAAAAGTGAAAGTGAAAATATTATCAGATAACAGGTGTGTAAAATAATTAATGCTAAGGAAGAAAATAGTAATGAAATGCAGTAACTATTACTAATTACTATGAAATACTATCTGTCAAAATACACTACTCAAAAAAATTTAAAGGAACACTTTGAATACACATCAGATCTCAATGGGGAAAAATATCATGCTGGATATCTATACTGATATGGACTGGGTAATGTGTTAGGAACATAAAGATGCCCCATTGTTTGATGGAAATGAAAACGATCAACCTACAGAGGACTGAATTCAAAGACACTCCGAAAATCAAAGTGAAAAAATGATGCAGCAGGCTAGTCCATTTTGCTGAAATTTAATTGCAGTAACTCAAAATGGTACACAGTAGTTTGTATGGCCCCCACGTGCTTGTATGCATGCCTGACAAAGTCGGGGCATACACCTAATGAGACAATGAATGGTGTCCTGGGGTATTTCCTCTCAGATCTGGACCAGGGAATCACTGAGCTTCTGGACAGTCTGAGGTGAAACCTGGCGGATTCGGATGCACTGAAACATGATATCCCAGAGGATTATCCCTATTGGATTTAGGTCAGGCGAGCGTGGGGGCCATTCAATGGTATCAATTCCTTCATCCTCCAAGAACTGCCCACATACTCTTGCCACTTGAGGCCGGGCATTGTTGTGCACCAGGAGGAACTCAAGACCCACTGCACCAGCGTAGGGTCCAAGGATTTCATCCCGATACCTAATAGCATCAGGGTGCCATTGTCTAGCCTGTAGAAGTCTGTGTCCCTCCATGTATATACCTCCCGAGACCCCCTCTGATCCACCACCTAAACGGTCATGCTGAATGATGTTACAGGCAGAATAATGTTCTCCACGGCTTCTCTAGACCCTTTCAAGTCTGTCACATATGCTCAGGGTGAACCTGCTCCCATCTATGAAAAGCACACGGCGCCAGTGGCGGACCTGCCAATTCTGGTGTTCAATGGGAAATGCTAATTGAGCTCTGTGGTGCCGGGCAGTGAGCACAGGGCCCACTGGAGGATGTTCAGCCCTCAGGCCACCCTCATGAAGTCTGTTTCTGATTGTTTGGTTAGAGACATTCACACCACACCAGTGGCCTGCTGGAGGTCATTTTGTAGGGCTCTGGCAGTGCTCATCCTGTTCCTCCTTGCACAAAGTATCAGATACCGGTCCTGCTGATGGGTTAAGAACTTTCTACGGTCCTGTCCAGCTCTCCTAGAGTAACTGCCTGTCTCCTGGAATCTCCTCCATGCTCTTGAGACTGTGCTGGGAGACACAGCAAACCTTCTGGCAATGGCAAGTATTGATGTGGCATCCTGAAGGAGTTAGACTGCCTGTGAAACCTCTGTAGGGTCCAAGTATCGCCTTTATGCTAGCAGTAGTGACACGGACCCTAGCCAAATGCAGAACTAGTGAAAACCAGTCAGAAAAGATGAGTAGGGTAAAAAATGTCAGTGGCCTCCATTTGTAAAACCATTCCTGTTTTGAGGATGGTCTCATTGTTGCCCATCTAGTGAACCTGTTGTTTATTAACACTAAAGCAGATTAAACTGATTAACAACCCCCTACTTAACTGACCAAATCAATATACCAGGAGTTTAATTGACGTGACGTTACTGTATACTCTGATTTAAAAGTTTTCCTTTAATTTTTTTGAGCATTGTAATTTCCTGAAAGCCAATTTACACGATTCTTTTTAAACTGAACATTTCTTTTTTATGACAGATGTGAAGTGGGCACTGACAACTGGATCCAGTGCAATGATTCACCTGTTAAGATCTGTAGATATCCTGTAACTGGCTTATATGAAGGAAGATCTTACATTTTCCGTGTCCGAGCAGTGAACAAAGCAGGAATCAGTAGACCATCAAGAGTTTCTATAGCAGTGGCGGCTCTGGATCCTGCTGATTTATCAAGACTGCAAAGTAAGATCACTAGAAATAACTGTATAACCATGTTCAATTTCTGTCTAGCATGTTTTTTAGATAAAACTGACACTCTGCAATACAGCTGCCATGTTATTTTTTTTTATTTTCAGACAGGCTCTGTAATGCACATTATCAAGTAAATAATATTCTGTGACTCCACAATAGTTTATCACTCTGTCCAGTAGCTACTTCTCCAGGCATTTTCTCAGTTGAACACAGTTCTTTTTTCACCTGACATGCAAATCTGTATATTTCCCCTTTTGAAGGCAAATCAGAATATTAGCTTTTATACATACCCCCATTCGCATAGCATGATGTTAAAGAAGACTGCCATTTCCAATTTTTCCTTCTGAAAATACTACTTGCTTGGCTATAATGCTTACTACTGGCTTAAATAATTTGAGACTGGGTCAATGTAGCAAAAATATTGAAGCTAATAGTAGTCAGGTAAATAACATTTTGAGAAGGAGGAAAACAATAGCATCTGTGTTTTCCCCAGCACAATTTTCCTTTAGTGCTGATTCACACCGGGATTATGGCGCACTCTCTGGACTTTGCAAAAAATAGCGCTTGCACTACTTTTAAAAACACACTACAAATTCCATGTTACTGCAGTACCATGCCATTTGGTGCCTGCAAATGTACTGCATTGTCAATCTGCTTTTAGGGTGCAGTTAACAATACATTGGGACCTGCATGCAGATCGCAAGAGCAGTGCATTCACCTGCAGTGCAGAAAATGTGAATTGAACACACCTTCCCGAAACCACATTCTGGTGTGAAGCAGCCCTTTATGCTGACAAAATAAAATGCACTGTTTGGTCTAAAGCTTGAAGGTTGCAACATAAATCTATTTGACAACAAGCCTTTATATTTCCACTTATCAGTGAGTGACTAGAAATGTAAAATGAGTGATATGATAACACTAGTTGTGTTTCAGACTGTCTGATTTAGATGCTAAGCATTTTAACCCAAATCCCTTAGTCCTATAAATTTTAAATGATTTCTAATCTTTGATTAACACACATTTTGGTTATTTTTTTCCATTTGTCATGAATGACTACCTTTCAGGTACATTGACGCTAACAAGCTGTATCTGAGTATACTGAGTATGTGTCTGAGAACCAAATGTAGATTCCACTTTTCTCATTTAGCGTATAATTTAAAGTTTGAAAAAGCCACATATCTATTAGTAACAACTTTAGGGATTAATTTGTTTTTATTAACGTTAACAGAAGAATTACATTCTGTTCCTAAATACGTACATCTTAGTTATACAAAATATATGATCATATTATTGTTATGTAACAAATGGTAACAATAACATGGTATAGTAACACAAATTGAAAGATGAGATGTCATTTTTTTTCAGTACATAAATGTCTTTGCCAGAGAGTTGCTTAGTTCTGCCACCATAATGAACTGATTTTCAACATGTTCTTACTGCTTATACTGTCAATAAAACACTGCAAGACCCTCAGGAACGTCTGTCTACTGTGACTCCACAGCCCATATATATATTTATTTACCTATTTGCTTGTGTGGTAGTAGTAAACATTTGTGCAATAAACTACTTTATTATTCTTAATGCAGAGAGATGAAGCATATACTATGCATAGCTCCTGCAGAGCTTACAGTATAAAAAACAGATGTCAGGCTGTATGCCACCAAAAAGGAACATAAAAACAGCTTGTTATACCTTAGTGTCAATAAATCAGAGAGCTGTATGATAACAGAGTACACATTTTGTGTTTTTAAAATGAACATTAAGCTAGAAGCTTGTTTTAATCATGCAAACTTTGGTATCATATACAAGATTTTAACTAAATTGTGAAAATGAGAAATAAAATAAGCCTAGGTGCGTACAATGAAACAAACATAAAAAATATGTCCATCCAACTATCAGCAGTTCTATAACTTTGTTCAGTTCCATAGTTGCCAATTTTATACCTTTCATTACTGACACATCTGTGTGATACTGGTTCCAGGCTTTAGTCATTGCCTAAACTTTTTTTTATTGGTCACAGAACTTGCGTAATTCATATGCATCAGTAACTAAAGAGGTGAGATCTCTTGCATAATCAGAAATGCATTGGTCTTAGTTATACCATATTTTTGTTTTTCCTTTTTATCAATGAAGCCCGAACTCCCGGCAATTGTTTCCTCTGTGATAGATCATAGTTTTCTGTGTCCTCATTTCTCCTCACTTCCTATCCTGGTGACAGGTAATCATTGGGGAGGGAAGTGGTGGGAAATCTTTCCATAGAAAACATGAAAAGATTTTGTTTCTTTTTTTTTGCCTATGACTTCCTGTGACCATCATTTTGTCATTTGCAGTCCTGGTCTCGTAGAATAAGTCCTAACTCTTTACCACTCTGTTGAAATATTTTGGTTTAAGTTAAGCTGGGTACACACTATAAGAAAATCAGAAGAAAAATTCAGTATGAGGAACGATTGGCCAATTATTTGTTCATTAGTATAATGCTTTCAACAGCCGATTCCAACTGTTCGGAAGAAAACAAAAACGAAGGGCAAACTATAAAATATTTATCGTATGTGAACACAAGTCAGATTTTCACTCAATGTGTACAGTAATTGTACAGAAATAATCAAATTGGAAAAAAATGTGCATGGTAAGAAGCAAGAACAACCCAGAAGAAGGTGGCAATGAACATAGAAAGAACGTTTGCCTTTGTACTTCATGAATTTTCATACACGTTAATATCATTGTCGATTACATCATGATATGCACCTTAGTAGAAAATAGGATGATCATTTGCCCAATTTTCTCATAGTGTGTTCCCCACTTTAGGTTTAATAATGGGTCTTTACTGAGAATTGCAAGCTACACTATATTGCCAAAAGTATTGCGTCACCACTTCAAATAACTGGATTCAGGTGTTCCAATCACCTCCATGGCCACAGGTGTATAAAAGCAAGCACCTAGGCATGCAAACTGTTTTACAAACATTTGTGAAAGAATGGGTCACTCTTAGGAGCTCTGTGAATTCAAGCTTGGTACCGTGATAGGTTGCCACCTGTGCAATAAGTCTATCAGTGAAATTTCCTTGCTACTAACGGTCAATTGTTGGTGGTATCATAACAAAGTGGCAAAGTGGAAGCAACTGGGAACAACAGCAACTCAGCCACAAAGTGGTAGGTCGTGTAAAATGACAGCACATGCTGAAACGCAGTGAGCAGAAGTCATCATCTGTCTGCAGAGTCAATAGCTAAAGACTTCCAAACTTTATGTGTGGCCTTCAGATTAGCACAACAGTGCGTAGAGAGCTTCATGGAATGGGTTTCCATGGCTGAGCAGCTGCATCCAGGCCTTAAATCACCAAGTGCAAAGAAAAGTGCCGTATTGCTGTGGTGTAAAGTAAGCCACCACTAGACTCTAGAACAGTGGAGATGTGTTCTCTGGAGTGACGAATTATGCTTCTCTGTCTTGCAATCTGATGGATGTGTCTGGGTTTGGCAGTTGCCAGGGGAAAGGTACTTGCCTAACTGCATTGTGCAAAGTGTAAGGTTTGGTGGAGGGGGGATTATGGTATCGGGTTGTATTTCAGTATTGGGCTTGGCCCCTTAGTTCCAGTAAGGGTAGCTCTTAAGGCGTCAGCATACAAAGACATTTTGGACAATTTCATGTTCCCAACTTTGTGGAAACAGTTTGGGGATGGCCCCTTCCTGTTCCAACATGACTGCGCACCAGTGACCAAAGCAAGGTCCATAAAGACACGGATGAGGGAGTTTGAAGTAGAGGAACTTGACTGGCCTACACAGAGCCCTGACCTCAACCTGATAGAACACCTTTGGAATGAATTAGAGCAGAGACTGTGAGCCAGGCCTTCTCGTCCAACATTGGTGCCTGACCTCACAAATGCATTTCTGAAAGAATGGTCAAACATTCCCATAGACACACTCCTAAACCTTGTGGACAGCGTTCCCAGAAGAGTTGAAGCTGTTATAGCTGCAAAGGGTGGGCCAACTCAATATTGAGCCCTACGGACTAAGACTGGGATGCCATTAAACTTCATGTACATGTAAAGGCAGACGTCCCAATACTTTTGGAAATATAGCGTATATTCACAATATGCTATGGTCCTGGTCCAGACCTTACCCAAGGTATCACCAGACATTATATTCCTGACCTTAGCTAAGACTGAGATGCCATTAAGGTTCATGTGCGTGTAAAGGCAGGCATCCCAATACTTTTGGCAATATAGTGTATATACTATATACTTCTAAGACTGTGGGGTTGATTTGCTAAAGGAAAATAGACCATTCACCTTGCAAGAAAATCTGCCCCATAGTGAATAAGGTGAAATTCTGCTGACCTCCATTATTTCATCACGTGAAAGCAAAAATACCGCTTCTTTTTTACTTTCCCTGCTTAAAGTGGTATTAATGGCAATTTAATATTTACCTACTCTGTGCAGTGGTTTTGCACAGAGCAGCCCTGATCCTCCTCTTCTTGAGTCCCCCACCAGTGCTCCTGGTCCCTCCCTCCTGCCAAGTGGCCCAAGAACAAGAAGCTTGCTACGGGGCCTTGCAAGCAGGCTCACTCCCAAGCCACTGCTCTGTGTGTCTATCCACACACAAAGCCATGGTTCGGTCCTTCTCCCTCTCTCTCCTTTTTGGATCACTGACTGTGATTGACAGCAGCAGGAGTCAATGGCTTCCGCTGCTGTTTTAGCCAATGAGGAGTGAGAGTCCTGGAGAATCAAGGCTCTTGTGCACATTGCTGTGGGGTTCAGGAAAGTATTAGGGGGGCTTGGAGTCATGCTGCACAGAGAAAATTTTTTACCTTCATTCATAGAATGTATGAAGGTAATAAACCTTGTGCCTTTAGAATCACTTTAAGATTGGGTATTCTTTGTAAAATTAAGCTTCACATCATTCACTAAGCTCTAGGGCAAATACCCTTGCATATTTACATATTTACTTGCAAAGCAAATTGAAGGATATGAGCATTGGGTAAAGTTTGAAAGGACAAGGCCAGGGGTAAAACTGGATAATCAGAGAGGCAGCAGTATAGTAGCTTGGACCATGACCGTGCCTCTGTGTGAGAGGTGCTAGGAGGCCGAACCTAACTGTGACAGTATAAGGCACATCTTCATCTGAGGTCTCTAATTATTCACAAATTTAATGAAGGGAACCAGTAAAGCTGTGTTAGGCATTCTTATTTAAACATGCAGCACAAAATCATCCCTAACAGCAATAAATAAATGTTTCATTTGGGAAATAAATGTATAATGTTATCTAATATACATGTTTTCTCTTAAAAGAAATCCATTTGGATGGAGGACAAGAAATTGTTATCTGTCAGGATGATCTGGAAGGTATCTTATTTACATTTGAATTTAGTTATGTTAGCGTTTTTTCTTTTGGTAAATCTTCTATTTTCTTTGCAAAAAAATCGAATCTACACATGTAGACTGTATTTAACCTTGACAGTAGCATAATGCAAAACTGATGATGTTCAGCTACTTTGACGTACAGAAGAGTTCAAACAATTTCTGAATCCCCTGACTCAGTTGGCCATTTTACTGTACTGCAATTAAATACCTTTTTAGATTGTAACACTAAGGAGTTCAGCATTTAAATTGATTGAGGCTAATATTTATAGTGTTATTCCCTAGCTGATGCTTTTAAAGACTATTTCTGATATATGTACATGCTGGAGTGTTTAAGCACTGCTTATTTGAACTGTTTTGGAGACTACAACTACAACAGTATTTTGCTTTGATGTTAACTGAAATAATTTATTTGTTTCTACATACTGTATGATATATAAGAAAGAGAAGCATACAGATTAAGGCTCAGTTCACACTCCTGCGGCTTTGGATCTGACTTGTGAGACCCAAAGTAACAGGACATGTAACATGACATGCTTCTCTATGAGAGCAGTTCCAATTACTACTACTGAAGTTGCTGTGACTTCAGAAAACGGCACTACTTTGATGTGACTTTGATGCAGCTTGAGTGTCAGAGAGTGTAAAATCGCATCAAAGTCACATCAAATTCGCACTCCAAAGCAACACTGAAAAATGCTCGACTTTGGAGTTGGCTAGTGTGAACCAAGCTCTAGGGGAAAGCCTAGGGGTATATATAGTATAAATACCAGTTTTGCATATATACAGGAGCTGTCTTGAGTTTTATTCAGTCTTCATTATATCACTTAACAGTGATTAATAATGACAAAATAACATCAGGGGTTTACAAATATTGTGCCTATTTACTAAGTATGGTTTCTTACTAGGTGATGTCAAAATTCCTGGGTCTCCCACCAATGTTCAGGCTCTGGAAACCAGCAAAACCTATGTTGTGCTCAGTTGGGACCCACCAGTTCCTCGTGGTAGAGATCCACTGGTCTATTACATTGAGAAGGTAAAAAATGAATGGTCAATTATTTTTCTTTAGCCTTGTCTCTAAGTACCTCTTGACAACGATCAGAGAAAATGTGTAATGTGTTATAAAGGTACCATTAACTCACTGTATTTTTAGCTACTTGAGGATGGAAAATGTGAACTCTTTACTTTTGTGTGGCGTTTGAAGTTTACGTAGGGCAGAACATTCATTTCACTTTGAAGTATGACAAACTGAAGATACATAGAAGTTAAAAAGTCATACAATGTCTGTGCAGGAGATTATTATTGGTTGACACAAACTTTAATTACCAGTGAAACCTTTCCAGTATTGTCAAAAACATCCCAAAAAAACAGTGAACCTAAAAGTTCTAATAATATCACAGGTAAAGATTTGGCCATCACTGTCAACAGTAGTCATTAATGTGAAAAAATGTGTGACCTTATCATCAATCCACCGCACAATTTTTATCTGAGCTCTATGTAAGTTTTTAAACAAAAAATAATTCAGTTCTGTAGTTGTTACAAAAACAATTAAAAGCACTGTAAAATGTAACTGTGCAATTACTAGAATCTGCCTTGATATCAGCCTCCTGCATAAATGAGCATAAACTGAGAGAAAGATGGGCAGCACAAGGAACCATTTAAGTGTGTTGCATGCACATTTGCTGTTATGGAAAATGCTGACGGGGGGGAGAGAAGAGTAATGTTTAAATCTCAGGAATGGATAGACAGAAATGCCAACACTCACATATACATGTTTTAAATGCGTAATTAACTGTTTGCATGGTGTTTGGCTTTAATTGTTCTCTCTGATCACCTTAGGAGCATGATTTAGGTGCCCATCCAATTGCCCTCCTTGCCTCTTCTGTCAATATTTACTTGTTTTCAAATAAACAACAGTACAACCGTATTATGTGGTAGAGAACAAGGTGAAACAGGAAGAATCTGTCTTCTCCTATCTAGGGGACAGGAGTACAGTCAGGTAACAAGGGGGTATAGTGAGGATCTGTGTTGGATAGACAGGGTGAAGTACTGGAAAGGGATACATAAGGGTAAAGGCAGCTTTAGCTTTGAAGTCAAATGTGTTGTACAAATTTTCCTCCTTTTTTATGGTCATAACAAAAAAAAAAAAAAAAAAAGGTTAAAAATATATATTTTGGCTTAGTCAGGTAAAATTGAAATAGTTCTTATTAAAATGTTGCAGTTTTTTTTCCAGCCTGCAGGTGGAGATCCAGTCATCCTTTCACTTCATTAGCATTCTTACATTTTCAGCTGTGCTGAGAGTTGTTTACCAAACTTTATTGAGTCATGAGAGCAGTGACTCTGAGGTTCCAATCAGACCAGTCGAGCAGCAAAGAAAGCCTCCCTCCCCTCTGCTTAACCTTATTTAATCCTGCTCATACTGCTCCAGGAACCCTTTGTAATGTGAAAAATGTTTATTTGTAAAACAAAGGTTGTATATAGATAGTTAAAGCAGATATCAAGCAACAGTTTAAAATTGTATAAACTTTAAAGTGTTACTAAATCCAGGACCCTGAATTCACTATATCTGGACAGAACATGGAAGTGGGATTATTTTAGTAAATATAAACTGCTAAATACCCTTTTTCATCAGCAGTTATAGCAGTCTTGCGACTTCTATCAGTGTCCAGCTGAGCACTGATCACTGTCTGGACAGCGCTGATTGGATCTGGGCTGATCACATGCACTCTCCCAAGAAAAAAAAAAACCTCTCTAGCAATACACACCAAACTGAGCATGTGCAGAGTGTCTCTACACATGTCTTATCAGGAGATAAGAGGGGGGCACTGGAAGAAGGGGAAGGATCAGAGAAGTCAGGATCAGACTTCATTTTTACACAATGCAGAGGATTAACCTTTTAGGTTCCACAGTGAGTATATCAAGCTGCATATGCAGACTGATTTTACTTTTGTAGGTTTAGTAAAACTTTACGGGCTTGTTCACACCGTGGTGCAGAGACGTCAGTTTTTCTGCATGCATTCTGCAAGAGCACAACAAAATCAATTGTTCTCCATGGACCCTGTGCACACCGCGAATATCATGTGCATATTTTTTTCTGCGCAGGAATCTGCAACGTGTATAAAACTCATTGAAGTACGCATAAAAACTGATGTAAGCTGGTGTCTCTGCAACTGAAATCTGCACATCAGTTTCCATTAGTTTTTCTGCACATGTGGTGTGAATGAGGCTTAAAGGAATCTGAATCAAACAGGGTGAGGTTGCAGGAATCTTTAGAACCTCCAGTTTAAATCTTCTTTTCTCTGGCCCTATCTGGGAAGTGGAGTCCATATACTGTACATCTATGGAACTCTCTGAGAGAGAAAAGGCTTGAGGCACAGGTAGGGAAAGAAGCTTTCTTGCTCCAAGGTCCTAAGATTTCCAAAAGGATTAGTTTACTTGAAGGTATTATTATTATTATTAATAATAATATCAGTAATAATAATAATAATAAGTATCATCATTGTGCATGGAGAGCCATCAATCCAAACCTTATCATTGGGTAAAATTAAAAAAAGGATCACAAATCTTCCATGGTCTCTAGTGCGAATCATACAATGGTGTATTACTTTTCATTTTCATACAATACATTTTCTTGAATGGGTAAATGTTTTTCACTATGCAGTAATAAAATATATATATTTTTTTCTTATAGACAATGGTTGGTAGTGGAAGCTGGCAGAGGGTCAATTCTGAGATCCCAGTAAGATCACCTCGTTATGCAGTGTTTGATTTGGTGGAAGGAAAGTCTTACAATTTCAGAGTTATTGCAGTCAATAAACATGGTGTCAGTGAACCTTCTGAAGTAACACCACCAATACAGGCACAGGAGCGTCTGGGTAACTCATGTTTTGTAATACATTATTTGTATAAGTGTTGTATATTTACTATAGAGTACATGCTTTCTTTAGTATACTCTTTAGTATACGTATCCTATAAATCCACTGAAGTATAATTAAAATTATATATAGTCTGTAGGTCTTGCTAGTAAAAGTTGAGTTTATTGTATTTGGTTACTGATTTACATGCCTGTTTTTTTATGTGCTTGCATTCACTTATTTTAGAGTTATATGCTGATGTATTTTTTTCTTTCTTCTTCAAAGCTGTGCCATCTGCTCCTGGTCGTATATTGGCATCTAGAAACACTAGAACATCAGTTGTCGTACAGTTTGATAGAGCGAAACTAGAGGAAGAATTAATTGGATACTATATAGATAAATCTGTTGTGGGGTCTAACCACTGGGACCACTGCAACCACAAACCCATTAAGTATAACAGGTGTGACATTTATTTTAAAAAAAAAAAATATATATATATATAACCTTTTTAGACACTAAGATTTGTAACAAATGATACTTGGCTTCCAAACTATGTGTATTTTTATTTGGCTTGTTTGTAGAGCAGGAGATAAATTAAAGTGTTACTAAACCCAGTTCCCTGCATTCACTATATCTGGTCTCCCACAGTACACACAACATGGAAGTGCAATTATTTTAGTAAATATAAACTGATAAATACCTTTTCTCATCAGCAGTTAGAGCAGTCTTGTGACTTTTGTCCAGCCGAGCACTTGTTAAAGCTTGTAGGAGGAGTTTTCAGTTTGCTCTAGGAGGATGCAGAATCCCTGACCTCTGTCTGAACAGTGCTGATTGGCCCCGTGCTGATCACATGCACTCTCCCAAGAATTAAAAACTGTCTAGCAATACACACCAAACTGAACATGTGCAGAGTGACTCCACACAATAGGTCTTATCGGGAGATAAGAGGGGGACACTGGAAGAAGGGGAGGATTAGAGAAGTCAGGATCAAACAGCCTTTTTACACAATACAGAGGATTAACCCCTTACGTACCACAGTGAATATAATGAGCATGGTTTACTGCATATACAGACTGATTTTACTGTTGTGGGTTTAGTAACACTTTAAGGACCCATCTCACTTGTCACAACCTCTCAAGATACAGTAAGATGTTGGTGTGCTGTATTTCAGTCATTTAGCTCCTTCACCAAAACGGATCCATATAACTCGTTATTATTAAATTTAGAGTTTTTGTTATGAATGAAATTCTCTACAACCTAAGCCTTGTTAACACTTCCAATCATACATGTTGGACACACATAATCACGAATGTACAGTTGAGGGCATACAGTAATCAAGATGTTTTAAAAGATACATAAGCAATCACTCTAGGAAAGTTGCTACGTATTCTATTTAGGTCATGTCACATGATTTTACTGTCAGGCCTCAAATATTGATTTGTTTAGGCTGTAGGGCAATAGATTAGCTAGTCTTACATGTATACATCAACATACATTTGTAGATGTGTAATACACAGGCAGTAGTAGACACAGGTCAGCTTCTATGAGTTATCTGGCCTTTGTATGAGTTTGACGAGCCTTTAGTCTGCGTGCATATAATTTAGATTCAGCTACGACAGATTTCCTTTTAAATTACTGTGTTGCAAGTGATTTGTTGACAGTTGCATAATTTGGAATCCAGTTACATCAAGATGAAACTGAAGTGAGTTGCATAGGGGTGGACAGTCAACTGACTTGTAATCCCTGTATAATACAGCCATGTGTATCACAACAGAAGCACATCCTCACGGGACTCAGTCTTTACAGGACTGAGATTGAGCTCTGCAGTCACTTTTGCACCAGTTTTTTTCTTATTCCGAATCACAATCCTGCTCAATGCCCTTTTGTCTCTTTCATTCAGTTGACCATGGCAACCGCGCTTATGCTTATCAGACGACGTTTTCCCAGAAACTGTATATGCCGTTATAACCTTTGATAGTGATACAGAAATACTGCTACACGGTGCCACTTTTGCGCAAAATCACGTATATATATACACGTGATTTTGCATTTCCAGGTAGAGAGGCACGTGCAACCCGCATGCGCGCCCTACCCGCGCCCTACCCGCGCCGCCATTCGCTGCCGTGGTTGTCAGTCACTGGGTCCCTGCCGGTGATTACTCACCGGCGCCCGGTGATTTCTGAGGATCTCTCACGGGAAGGAGAACTGTTTTGTTTACTAACAGTTCTCCTCCCTGTCAGCTCAGGCACACTGCTTTGGATGGCTTTGCACAGCGCATCCATCCAAAGCAGTGTGATTACAGTGAAGCACCAACACACCGCCCTCTAGTAACACACTCCCTGCACACAGTTAACCCTTTGATTGCTCCTCACGTTAACCCCTTCCTGCCCAGTGCCATTAGTACAATGTCAGTGCTTTTGTTTGGCATTGATCACTGTAATGGTGTCACTGGGGATGCCAGTGACACCAAGTCAGTTCCTCCCAGTGTCAGAATGTCTGCCACAGTCCCACAATAAGTTGCTGATCGCCATTACTAGTAAAAATAAAAAATAAAAAATAAATAATTTCTATTTTGCCCAGTTCCCGCCCGCCCAAGCGGGACTTTCATCCTCCCAGACCACCGTCTTGCGTCTTGGACACAGCCAATTACCGATCTGTGTACTGGCCTGTTGGCGTTACCATGTAACCTCTGTGTCCAGTCACAGCTAGTCACATGACAATTGTAAAAATTGGTTGGCTTCCTTTCATGCCATCCAATATATACAATTGTGCTGCTAGCTGTGATTGGTCACAGTGATCACATGGTACAGACTGGGCCAGTCACAGCCCATCTGTGTTATGTAATTAGCTGTGGCCAATCACAGTTATTCTCAACAAAAACACTTAATGAATCGATTTAATACAGTTAAATGTTTGCCTATAGCAGTGAAATACACTGCTATATGCAATCATAATGTGTAAAAAAAAAAAAGCTGATCACTTCCCTAGAGTAGTACAATGGTAACATTATAACACTCTGGTCACAGTGTTTTATAAAATAAATTGTAAAAAAAAGAAAAAATCTAATAATAAATGATAAAGAAAAATGAAAAAAACATTTTTTTTTCATCCTGTTACCAGTCACTGTCCCTGACCACTGCCACACCAGTTATATGATGACACTGTACTGAACTGGTAACAGTATGTAAAAAAAGTGAACATTTTTTTTTTCATTTCTTTATTTTAAAAAACATTATGACAAAAAAATTACAACCTCAAAAAACTTGCCATGCCTCTTACTAAATACTGCAGACTGTCTACTTTCCAAAAAAGGGTAATTTGGGGGACATCTGTACTGTTCTGACATTTTTTGGTCTTAGGAAATGAGCCACCAGTACATCAGGATTGATCAACTTTCAGATATATACCATAGTTTGTGGACTCTATAACTTTCCTACTCACTAAATAATTTACACTAAATTGGGTTATTTTCACCAAAGAAATGTAGCATTATACATGTTTGCCTCAATTTACGAAGAACAATTATTTGTTTGCAAAATTTTATAACAAAAACAAATAGCTTGTTTTTTTTTTTCAAAATGTGTAGTCTTAACAAAAAATAAAAAAACCCCAATGGTTATTAAATACCTCCAAAAGAAATCTCTAAATTTGTGATAAAATGTGAAGATAAAAACTAAATTTTGGGTACAGTGTTGCATGACTGCGCAATTGTCATTTAAACTGTGAGAGCGCTGAAAGCTGAAAATTGGCCTGGGCAGGAAGGGGGTAAAAGTTCCCAGTATTGCAGTAGTAGTACCAGTACCAGTAAACTGAACGGGTTGTTTTACAAGGTGAGGGTTTACATATACTGTACTTTACACACCAGCAATGACAGCTTTTTAATCCTGTCTCCACTGTGTCCCTTTAAAAATCCTGCAATCATTTTTTTTTTCTGTCACTTGGAATATCATGTCTGTTAGGATGAACATATTAATTCACCACCTCCAGGGGGAAACTGTACAAATCAATAAACATGTAATAACATTGATCAATTTCCCTCCTTAGGTTTATTGTGCACGGTTTAACATTTGGAGAGAAGTACATTTTCCGTGTAAAGGCAGTAAATGCAGTCGGTGTCAGTGAGAATTCTCAGGAATCAGAGGCAATAACCGTTAAAGCTGCCCTTAGTAAGTATCCAATGTGCTTCTGTCTGTTAAGATATTTCTGTTATTTTCATAGCAGTTTCTAATCACATCAGTCCAGCTAACTAAGCAAAGATAAAAAGATTAAAAGCAAAGTGCAAATGCAGATTGCCAAAAAAGCAATATATCAAAAAGAAAACTAAGCGTGAAAGAGTTACTAGCAACATTTATTTACACTAGTGCCACGTCCTAATTTTGACTAGTCAGAAGAAACAGAAATACTACAAATGGACTTTATAGACACAAAAACAAGGTACATGTATAAATAAAAACATTATTGCTTTATTTTACATTATGTCACATATACACCATGATATTAAAAACCTATTTGGTAATATCCCCGCAGCAAATGTCCCAGAGCTCACCATATACAGAAGGAGCACAACCAGTGATGAGGCATGGAAAAGACTACCAGGATCGTCCAGGATCATCCTGGTGGTCTTTTCCATGCCTCTTAACTGGTTGTGCTCCTTCTGTATATGGTGGACTCTGGGACATTTGCTGCGGGGATATTACCAAATAGGTTTTTAATATCATGGTGTACATGTGACAGAATGTCAAATAAAGCAATATTGATTTTATTTATACGTGTACCTTGTTTTTGTGTCTATAAAGTCCATTTGTAGTATTTCTGTTTCTTCTGACTAGTCAGTTCAATAAGTGTTTTGAGCCATTTTTAACTGGGCTCATTTTTATCTTACTAGAGCTTTCTAATGAAAGCGTTTAATTCACACACTGTACATAACTCTTTAATAAGTGTGCAGGTGTTATTTTTGGCATGAAAACAGTATTTTGATTATCTTACGCCTTTATTTCTCATGAATCAGTATTTTTTTATAATGGATCATCATTTAATCTCCACCGCAAAGGCTCTGTGTTCTGCTTTCCTCAATTAATACCTCATAGATTAATTGCTGTAGATTAGCTGACTCGCAATTAATAGAAGTCAGAAAATAGGAAATACTTCAGAAAGTAAAAACCCATGTAATTATTTTTGTGAAGAAACAATAAAATTTTTTTTATAAAGAACATGCAATGTATTGAAGTGATCAACAGGTTTTTCCATGGTAAAATGTGAAAATAATATTGTGTGCTGTAAGTTTCAGTGTATTGGCCTCTTTATATGTAAGTACTGCATGAATATTGAGACATTTGATGTTTCTGTGCAGTCTATTGATTTATGTTAATTGGTTAGTTACTTAAAAGAGGCAGGAAGTGATTACTAGACAGGAAGTTAGCTGTCTCAGCTGTGCGTTTATTGAAAACTTGCCATGGGAGAAATATGCAGGCCATCATTGGTAACATCCCTGAAATGGTAGCTGACCCTCCCTTATGCTGACTCTGGTTTCATTAGCTTCAAAGTCATTATTAACTCAGGACACATATGCAGATAGGAGTTCTGCATTCATTTGCTGAATACTTGTTCTGGTTCAGCTCAAGTGACTCTATCTCTGTATTTAAAACCTGAAACAAATGCCTCTCTGAAAAGCTATCAATAATACTTCCAGCCTTTCTGCATTTGTTGAGCTCCATGGCGTTGAAGAGAGAAGCTTAAATTGATTCTAAAGGCTTAATTTAAAGAAAAACAAACATGTCTATACTTACCTGCTGTGTGCAGTGGTTTTACACAGAGCAGCCTGGTTCCTCCTTTTCTCGGGTCCCCCACCTGCACTCCTGGCCCCTCCCTTCTGTCGGGGGGCACCCGCTGCTATGGTGGCACCTACTGCTCTGTGTCCAGTCACACACGGAGCTGCGACTCGGCTCTACCCCTCTCTCTTCTCATTGGCCTGCTGGCTGTGATTGACAACAGTGGGAGCCAATGGCTCCTGCTTGCTGTCTCAGCCAATGAGGAGAGGAAGTCCCATATATATATATATATATATATATATATATATGTGATTTTGCACACCCGTGCTGCCCTGTAGCAGTATTTCTGCTATAGGGAGGATGGGAAGCAGTTAATGGGTGCTGGGGGGGAATGCTGTACAGAGAGAGTTTTTTACCTTCATGCACAGAATCCAAAAAAGCCTTGAGCCTTTACAACCACTTTAATAAAAGATCTTCTGAATGTAATACTTTCGGGAGTGTCAGATGTTGGTTTCCTCAGATGACCCCTACGTCCCTACAGGCTTTGGTGTAAGGGCCACATCATACATCAGGGAATCAGATAATAAACACACCAGGTATTGTGTAGATGCTAAATATCTTTGCAGGGATGCTTTTGTTTCAGGTCTTTAAAAGAATGACAGAGTCACTTTAACCTGGTAAACTCTTGCCCAAAAAAAAAAAAAATCTTCCCCCTACAAGGCAATGTCATAATGTTCTAATATGCATCACATGAAAAACTTACCAAAAAATGAATCCTTCCAGCAGTGCGCTGTTACCACTGACAGGATTTCCATCTTTACCTGGTCTTCCTTCCGGGTTTGTGGGCTCTGACCGTTAGAATGGCCCAGCTACGATGACGTCATTCCTGCGCATGTGCACTGTAGTCATGGTTGTAGCACAGAGCTCTAAAGGGACGGCATGAGTATGACATCCCCTCACAGCACATGTGCCGGTGATGTCACTGGCTGCACAAACAGTGAATAGCTTCTAAATGTTGCATGTTTAGGAGATATTCCTTGTACCTACATGTAGTCTTTATTATACGCTTGCCAGTAGGTACAAGGGAGCATGTGGTGTTTACTAATGCCTTAAGACCTAAGGTAGGCAGCCATGCAACTAATGTTGCAGTAAATTACTGCCATGGTAGCCTTTGTTTTAGTTTTATGAAAGGCTTATCACTCTGCACTATACATATTCGGCTTCATTATCTTCTGTTTCAATGACCATTTGAAACTATGATTTGTTTGCCCATTATTGTTTTCAAATGTTTCACATAGGGCACTTTATAAATATAATTTCTGCATAGTAGCCATTTAGGAAATGTACTAGTTTATGCTGTATATGTACACCCATTAAATATATGTGTATACATACAATACCGTATGTGTGCTGTTATATTCTACAGCACACGCGCAAGGTGGTTCTCTCGTTCTGATAGGAAGTCATATGACGTCCTTCCATTCTCACCGCTCAGGGAGCATTTTCATCCAAAAGCAAATGTGTTACAAGGCTCCATGCACACTGGGCATTTTAATAATGCTGGTAGCATTAAATGTGTAAAGTCATGTAAAAAATGCAAGTTTTTCAGCCTTTTTGCAATAAAGTTTAGCTGTGTTTTTCCGCATTCAGGTTTTAGTGTTTTTTTTTCTACACAAAATCCACGCCCAAAAATGCTGGTTTGAAGTGTTTTCCCAAATTTTTTTTACGTTAGAGCATTTTTACAGCTAAAAAAACACCTCTAGAAACCCATTAGTTCTGGGGGATTTTCCAGCCAAAGAACACCCCTGCCAAAAACGCTGATTAAAACCTATGTGTGAAGGAACACATAGGATAACATGCTGGGGAAAAAAACTTCAAAAACCAAAATCAGCCGCTGTAAAAATGTCCAGTGTGCATGAGGACTTATATGTAGGCAAACACCACTCCACTTCAAGTTTCTAGGTGTTCCAAAACTGCTGCACAGGCCAGAAGCAGAAAACAGTAGCCTTTATCATTTGGTAGACATCCTGTAGGTGCTGTATGTAGTCAAGTGACATGTTCTGTTGTTCTTGCATGTTCTTATATGTTTTGTATTTTCTTTCAATCTCATTGTTTTAGGAGGAGGTATTCCACATGGTAGGTTCTACTGGAAAGGATATCACATGTTGCACCTGTCACACTTCACTTTTTCATCTTCTTCTTTTACCACTTTTATTTCACAAAGCACCCTGTCACCACATTGAATTGATATTAAGTAAAGCTGATCATGCATGGACTATTTAGTAATTTCTATGTTTAGGGTGACCGGGAGAGAGAATTCTGCCGTTTTGTCCTTCATTGTAGCTTTTATGGAACTGGCCATATTTTTTCCTTGATTCTGGTGATAGGCGTGAGTAACATACATGTGGTGAAATATATGTTCCCTATTTTACAGTGCTGACTTATAAGGGATATTTCAAAAACATGAAAAACCTCTATGTGTTTCTGACTCTCAGAAACATTGTTTGAAATTTAAGCACTTTCTTAACAGGCTATAGTCGAATAATGGCTACAGTGTGGTCATCCAGTTCTGGGAGGGTGTCATATGATGCCCTCCCAGAACCCCCCCCCACCCAACCACCCCCAGCTGCTCACACCTGGCGCATCTGTGATCACTGTGTCCTTTGGAAACAGCTGATCACATGGCATGGTAAAAGGTCAATCACAGCACCCTTTTACCATGTGATAAGCTTTGTCCAATCACAGCTGATCACCATGTAAATACACTTGCTGGTTACTGGCAGTACTGCCACTGAGGAAAGCACTGCTGATAACTGGCAACTGGGAAAGGAGACATCTGCTCTGATAAACAGGACACTGATTATCAGGGCCCTGATTGTCAGTGCAGCCCCAAAAGTGCCCAGCAGTGCTGTCCATCAGTGCCCAGTAGTGCTGCCCATCAATGCCCAACAGTGCTGCCAATCAGTGCCCAACAGTGCTGCCCATCAGTGCCCAACAGTGCTGCCAAGCAGTGCTGCCACATCTGTGCTCGTCAATTCCGCCAGTCATTTCCAGCTATCAGTGCCACCAGTCGGTGTTGCCAGTCAGTACCCTTCAGTGCTACCTTTTAGTGCCCATCATTGCTGCCTATCAGTGCCCATCAGTGTTGCATATCAGTTCAGCATCATCAGTACCTCCTCATCAATGCCCACCAGGGGCGCCTCATCAGTGCAGCCTATCAGTGCCCATTAGTGCTGCCTATCAGTGTGGCCTCCTCAGTGCCCATCAGTGCTGCCTATCAGTGAAGCCTCATCAACACACAGCAGTGAAGGAAAAAAATTACCTGTTTGCAAAATTTTATACTAGAAAAGAAAACCTTTTTTTTTTCAAAATGTTTGCTCTTTTTTAGTTTATAGTGCAAAAAAATAAAAAACCCCAGTGGTGATCAAATGCTACCAAAGGAAATCTCTATTTTTGTGAAAAAAATGATAAAAAAGCTCATACGGGTACAATGTTGCCTGACCGCAATTGTCATTCAAAGTGTGACAGCTCTGAAAGCTGAAAATTAGCCTTGGCAGGAAGGGGGTAAAAGTGCCCAGTGGTTAGAGTTCCACTATTTCTCCTTTTCCCCTCCTCTGGGGGGGTACCTGGTCTTGACAGGTACCAGCTCCCTCATGTTCTGCCAGATCGCTGTGGCAATCTGAGCCAAAGTGTGCCCCCCACTCTTCTCTTACAGTCTTCTGTGACGTCACACGACCCAGAAAGCTGCAGGACCAATTAGATGGCACAGCCGGCTCGCACATGTGCAGTGAGCAGCCGACTGTGGAGCTACTAGCATTCACTTTCGGCTGCCCAGAGTTAGTATGCCTGGTGAAGAAAGTGGCCGGGTGAGGACAGCGCTGGATCGTGGGACAGGTGAGTGTCTGTTTATTAAAAGTCAGCAGTTACAGTTTTTGTAGCTACTGATTTTCCACAGGTAAGTAAAATACTGCTTTATGCTGACTATACACAAATTAAAATGTGCCTATGTTTTGCTGGTGCAGCTGAAATTAGATCTGTGGGTTGCCTGGCCCACACCACCCAGCTCACCAAACGTTGACCGAAAGATCCGAAAAATTGTCAGACAGACAGTGACTGCAGCCAGTCAGCTGAAACCACTGTTCAGGTATTCTAACAAGCACAGGCACTGGCTCTCAGAATACAATAGCTGGAAGGAGACATTCATGCATCTGCGCTGTTTAGGATGGATATGAAAATCTCTTAGGACTAATACGTGCCCTCCTGTCAATCAATTGACGGCAGGCACTGTATAGCTGAACCATTGAAGAATCCTTCTTATACATGAGACACATATACTTTTTTGTGAGCCAGTATGAAGAGTTTTGCATAGCATGTTCTCTTTAGATATATGTTTTTCTATTCATTCATGTTCCTTTAGAGCAGGGGTCTCCAAAATTTCTAAACATAGGGCCAGTTTATTGCCCTCCCAAACTATGGGGGGCCGGAATGTGACCAGTGGGAGTAGAAAATATCCTGGTGTCAGTGGGAGTAAATTGAGTCTCCTCTTTGATAGTAGGGGGAGGAATAGTGTCCCATGGTTGGTCTCAGTGGGAGGAATAGTGCCCCATTTGTGTCAATGGGAGGAATAGTGCCCCATCTTTAGTTAAAGGGGGGGGAAATAATGACCAATCATTGGTGTCAGTGGGAGGAATAGTGCCCCATTGTTGGTGTCAGTGGGAAGAATAGTGCCTCATTATCAGTGTCAGTGGCAGGAATTATATCCCACTGTTGCTGACAGTGGGGGGATTAATGCCCCCCAAGGGCTGGATAAAAGCAAACAAAGGGCACGGGAAAATCAGGCCCCCGGGCTACAGTTTGGAGACCTCTGCTTTAGACATTGACTATTACTGTATATGTATTGCTGTCTGTCACATATATGTCAGGAGTTTGATTTACTAAAGGCAAATAAGATGTTTATTTTGCAATGCAATTTTCCCCAAAGCTTATTTTAATGTTTGAGGTGAAGCCCTGCTGACTTCCCAAACAGCATTTTGGCTTGTGCACGATTGGTTATTCTTGCAAAGTAAAACTTCACATTCCTTAAGCTCTGGAGCAACTCCCCTTGCAAAATGAAGTGCCTATTACATTTAGTAAATCATCCCCTAAATGTCAAATTTATTTTTACCATCTAAAAAAAATCCTTGCATGGCCATCTTTAGAATTAACTTATTGAGTCCTCAGCATTTTAACAATAAGACAAATAAATATTATTACTTCTTTCAGTAAATTTCCTCTTAATACCTGTTGCGTCTGTAGGACAGGAAGCGAAGGGAAATCTCCCCTATAGACACAGTTTGAAAAAAAGAAAAAAAAGCACTTTTGTCTGTTTCCAACTATATCCAAAATAAAGAAAAAAATGGCTTTAGATATATAATAAATTTGTTTTATTATGGTTTTGTTTATGTCAGTGTTTTATTCTTGGTGATTTTTTTGTTAAAATAATTTCCACCAGAATTTTAGTAAGGCACTATAGCTATTCACATATGATGTCTGGCATGTATGTTACTCTTCACTGCAAGTTTTTGAAACAGTTCTTTTCTGTTTATCTGATTTGTGCAAGTTGACTAAAATGGAAGGGGGCTAACTAAACAGAGAATTAAGTACAAGTGTTAAACATTTTAGCATTTTCTGTTAAAATGGAATATGCAGCTTGTTGTAAATACAATATTTCAGTGATTGATCTCTTTATAAGATGTCAACTGATCACCAAAATAGTGTTATCCAGACTGCAGGCTAAAGACCTAATTCATCAAATGCTGGGACACTGAGTGGCACTGGTGTTTGTAATTATGTCAAACTTCACATGCAGATTAGTTCTTGATTTGCTAAAAAAAAAATTTTTCTGAGAGAACCATTAAGACTGTCATTGCAGACTTATGCTTCTGCAGATTTTAGTTTCTTGACTGCAATGTTGATCCTTCTGTTTAATTAATTTGAGTGACTGTCTTGAATCAAATATGCACATACGAAATTCTAAATTTACCATCACATTCTTAATCTGAATTTTCCAGGTAAGTTACAGAGAGTATTAAAGTCAGAGGGCCACCATGACAGTCAGACAATTAGCAGAAATAGATAAAGAATGAGAGTGCAGCGCTAACCCAAATAGCGATTAAACATATGATAGACCACATATGATAGTGGATCAGTAAAATGTCAGTGTAAGTTCATCAGATGTGCTGAAAGTGCATACAGTCTCCAATATGTTACATACATATTGGAGACTGTATGCACTTTCAGCACATCTGATGAACTTACACTGACATTTTACTGATCCACTATCATATGTGGTCTATCATATGTTTAATCGCTATTTGGGTTAGCGCTGCACTCTCATTCTTTATCAATTACTTTGGAGGTTCCCGAGGTGCCTTTTTGTGCAAGCAGCTACCGTACTTACACCTATACACTGCGCTCGATTTTATATATAGATTTTATATATAAGTTTATTTTAATTAGCAGAAATAGAACAAGAAGTTAGAGAAATTAGTCCTCATATTTCTCTTAGAGCTGATTCACACATATGTGGTGTGGATTGAAGCTCAGGTTTCCCAGCTAATTGAAACAGTAGTTGTTCAGCAGATCATGTCAGGTTTATATCAGTTTCAGGACAGGATTAGCTCAGGATCCTATATTGTTCACACATATGTGGTTTAGAAACGGTTCTAAACAATGTCAATAGCCTGTAATCTGCATTTGATCCTGAAGCCATTGCTCAGAAATCAGACATGACTCTTTTTCAAACTGCACTGAATTCTGTAGTGCACTGGACATGTGAACAGGCACCATAGGAAGCAATGCTTTCTCACATGTCATGTGGATTGGATGTGGTTCAATACACATATATGTGAACCGGCACTTAGGAAAGGTTTGCATGAAAAAAGCATAAAGGAAAAACTTGATATGATGCTGAGGGATAGTATAGGTGGTACTTATCCTGCACGCAAGTTTACTTTTTACTGCAATTTATGCTGAGTAGTGGCGTTGTACTGTACCAAGCTGACTCTGTGTTTTTGCCAGATTCGCACTGGACAATTATTTTTACAATTTTTCCCCCTCCCTCCTCAATAAGGATATCTTGGTATACCAAGTGTGTTGACTGATACAATACAATAAGGGAAAGCTATGAGTATTCAAGGCTTCAGTCAGGTTTTTGAATCATTGATTGAACCTTTACTTTGCCCATTCAGGCAATTTTAAGTTTCCTTTAGAATCACTCTCTACTGCAGTTGATATTTAGCTTTCCCTCACCCCTCTTGCCTCCCATTAACCTGCTAAAGCCTGATAAAAAGATATGTGAGTTCCAGGTTAGTCTATATTAGGGCTTCTCCTGTGCCCGCATGACAGAGCTCAGTCCTTGGTCATTGAAACACCCAGTTCTGTATCAATTTACGTGCCATTACTTCCTGTCCCCTCGAGATAATCCATTCATCCTGACGTACATTAGACATCATAAATGTGGTCTGATGACCCTAAACTGTGTGCCAAGAATAGGGAAGTCATACTACACACAGTGCCACACTCATTTTCCTCAGTATGTTAAAGTCTGTACAGTAATTTACTCTCATGTCTGTGCTAGGCAGCAGAGAGGAACACATTGAATAAATAAAGCAGTCCTGAATAAGGCACATTGACACAAAGCAGATCATTTAGATGAACTGCAAGAGCTCACATTACCTTTAGCTCCATCATAAACAGTACTTAGCGGAGCATGCAAAGTCTCCTAATGCAGCTCTGTTGTAAATAACCTAACACTGAACTGCATATTACCAACAAAAAAGGTGGTGGCAGCCACCATTCTTCTGCATAAAGGGTTAACTGCAAAGTTAGTCTGGCCATACATTATACAATTGTCTTGTTCAATTTCCTTTAGATTTACCTTCAACTACTGTATGTAGTGAAAGGGCCTGCCTGGTTGTGTACAAATTGAAACTTCATGTTATATGGTTTTGGTAAATCTACGGGAAAATTGTATAAGAAAATTGTATAATGTGTGGCCAGCCTTAACTTGTCCCAGTGATTATCACTTTGAGTCTGTTAGCACTTAGATTGTTGTCTTACTAGCTAGAATATCCCTGCACAGGGCGAGGCTGGGAGTGTAATACATCACTCAAGGTGTAATGAATAAGATAGGAGGTAATATTAGATAGGAGGTAATATTGCACAGTATAACAGCATATACTACTTCCTAAAATGTCCCCTGCATGTACTCTAAGGTACTACTATTTATTGTATCAGCACCACTATGTTGTTCAATTATTTCAAACATTGCAATTAGCATATTAGATTGTCCTTAGTTCAGAAACTGATTGAACAAATTGATCTGGGGACATTTGGATTGTTTCAGCTACTCCATACATATAAGAAATGTTTATCTCAGGTGGCGTTTTCAATATCTATGTGTAATTTTTCAGCTACTCCATCTCACCCTTACGGTATTACCCTCCTGAGCTGTGATGGTCATTCAATGACACTGGGCTGGAAGTTACCCAAATTCACTGGAGGATCTCATATCACAGGATACTACATTGACAAACGGGAAGCTAATCACCTTAACTGGCATGAAGTAAATTCTAGCCAAATTACTGAAAGAATCTACAAGGTTAGTGAAACAAAAGAGATGTTTTTATTTAAAATATATTTCATTTACAAGTTTAGACCTGGAGCTTTGCAATGTTGTGTTGTGTAAACTAGCCATTTTGAAGTTATGCTTTCATAATTCTCGTTAATTGACTTACCAAGGTATAAACTTAATGGAACAACTGATGCAATCAAGGCCTAAAATGAAATTGCTAATGGCTACCCAATTGGATCACAGCAACAGTGCTTTTTTCAATTTCTGATAACATCTGTTGTAAACAATGGACAACATACCCATCTCTTACAATGCAGATGCTGAGCATAATTACATAATCATTCTTTGAACATTATAGTTCCTGAAGTCTGGGAAAGCTGTAAATAAGTTTCTGAGCTGTCCATCTCATTTTAAATTGCACGTCAAGGCATTTGTTTGGTATGCTGTTCAATGAATAAGAGCAATGAACTTTATAAGAGTCTATTATGTAGATCCTATAGTTATCAGAGAGATTTCAATTTAAGCCGTATAACTAACTTCAACCTGTTAACTGTGTATATTGAAAGCCAAATTTCAATTCCAGCCAAAGTTTCTTTTTGCATTGTAAGGCTCTGTCAAGTTTTTGGGACAGGAAGTTTCCCCAACAAGGATGCATAAAAGTTTGAAAGATGTTCTAACCCTTCCCCACTCTTCAATGCTAAAGAAACAGGTTTTGACTGAAGCTAATCTTTAATATTTAGCCTTAATTTCATGTTGAAAACATTATTTATATTTGAACACTGCCAGTACTCTTTACCTTACATACGTAAAAATACACTAATATTTCAGGGAACAAATATAAAAAGTAAAAATATCAGATTTACAATCCATTGGTTATTTTGAGAGTTTACAGAGTTTACAGCTTTTGTATTTCTTTTAAATTCTTGAAGTGCATCCAGTGTATAAAAATATATAGTATTTTAGCTTCCATAAAGTATGGTAGAAAAATATTTGCTTTCAAAGATAAATCTTCAGCCTTTACTTGTCCCACTTACTGCTCACAAAATACATACTAAATGCAATACATTCACACATAGGACTCACAATTGTGCTATGCCAACTGTGTTCATCAAAAAATTAATATACTGTATGCATTCATATATTTTAGCTGATAATACATATAATGCAATCAGATATCTTGAGATTTCCATTTTGCATAATTTTGCTGTTTAACACAAAACATGCATACACAAAATGATCTAAGTTGTTTTTTTCACTAACATGAAGTTGACTCTATTGGTCCAAATTGGTTAACCACTTCCCGCCTGTAGAACGTCATATGACATCCTCGGATTGAAGTGATTATACCAGGATAATGCCTGCACCTGCAGGCATCATCCCAGTGTCAGAATGTTCTGCTGCCGATTCCCTGTTAGGCAGAATTGATTCAAGTGGTTGAACAGCCACTCAATCACTTCTGTTGGTGGCGGAATAGTATCCCCACCCCCTGCCGCCGCCTTTACTGGCCTCTCCCATCTGATCACAGAGTCTGGGACCCCTGCAACCGATGGCAACAGCAGCACAAGACAGAGAGAGCAATTGATGTCATTCCTCCCTCTCTGTGACCATGGAAATCAATAGCAACAAGGATTTAATCTCTTCCAGTTTCGGCTCTATGTTTATGTGGCTGCATTAGAGACCAGAGGAGAGCTATGGGGTCTAACAGACAAATACCATGTGACAAATACCACAAATACTGTGTGACATAAAGAATTGCAACACCCACCATTTTATTCTGTAGGGCCTCTGCTAAATAAATATATATATATATAATGTTTGTGAGTAAGACATTTTCTAGCAAAACAATAGTTTTACATGTAGGATAGAAATCTCAGAATTGGGCCAGTGGAGAAATGGTTAAACGAGTTGGTAAATCAGAACAATTACAATATTTTAAAGATGAAGTCCAAGACATGCAACATTTAAAGGAGCTGTCTAATGTCTCTTTTTATTCATCTAGTTTTGAGATTTACACAGCTCTGCTACATGCCACAGCCTTGTCTGGCTGGTTAGAAGACCTGAGTTTTCTCTGAAGCAGTTAAGTAACAATTCCAGGTATTGTCCCTCCCACAGCACATGACTAGATAGTGAAAAGAGAGGCAGAATGATGATGTACTGTCACTTTGCTCACTCCTCCTATCAACAGGTTTCTTGTAGCACATGAGCCCTGTGGTAAAACTGACTAGCTCTTTCTTTGGCTTATCTCTGTCTGAGCCTAAGCTCTTATGTATAGGGAATTACTAAAAACTAATACCTAATACATATTACAGTCAGGGGCGGACTGACCATTTGGAAACCCGGGCACTGCCCGAGGGCCCGGGGTCAGTAGGGGGCCCCATGAGATGCCCCTGGTACCTTTTACATAGGCTTTTTTGAGTTTGGGCAAGGACACAGGGGCCCCATGATCCCCTATTGCCCGGGGGCCCCATGAGTTGTCAGTCCGCCCCTGATTACAGTATTAACACTGCTTTCACTTTCTTAGGCATACAGAGCAGAAACACTAGTATAGTTATTTCAGTACATGCCAGTTTCCAAGCTGGAGGGTGTTGTCCAATCACTTAACTAGGACAGTTATGACACTATGCTGATGGATCATCTACTTACTGTACATTGGTACAGCTTGGCACATGGCATGAGAGTTTGCATTACTCTTACCTCATGGACTGTAATTACAGTAGTGTTTAGCACATTAAAAATGAGAAATCGTGACGCAGCCCCTCCTCTCCATCCTGTCCTATCAGAGAGCATTATGTACTCATTGAAAAAATACAAGGCATACAACAAATGGTCACAGTGCTGAACAAGCAACCATCTGTGATCAGTATGCCATGGAGCAGCTCACATAGAGCACTGTAGCAGTTGTAGAAACACTGACTACTACAGTGATTTCCATCTTCCCCTGCAGTTTATCAGGTATGGGCATACTAACATTGTGCCAAGTTGGACCAATGTATTGTAAGTATCCAATGCAAAGTATATGTTTACCTTTTGAACATGATACATGTTACACTTGTATTTAGGGTTTGACATGTAACATGTTCAGCACCCTGACTTTTTCTGTGTCAGTTGGTGGGAGTTCTTTTCCCCCACACCTGCTGTCACATGTAAAACTAGCATGGCTGTGTGGAGCTCTGCCCGCACAGCTGAGTCACTCATTTACAGCAATCTGTGAATGAATGAACTAAAGTCCCGTCTGCCACTGCGACACAGAGATTTGTATTTTAAAAAGGACTGCGAGTGTGGTGATCAGCAAGCCTGTAATCTATTCACACTTCCTCCAGCTTTCAAACTGAAAGCCTGTACAGAGGTAGAGACGGAAAGCTGGAGGACTTGCCTGCAGTAGCCTCATATTGCACCCATGGTCTACCGATCTTCAATACTTTGCATGCTCCTGTAGAAAAAAAATAATACATACACCTTTTTTTCTCTGCAAAAATATGTACATGTATTATTTCTTATTAAAGGAGAAGATAGCTTTTAAAGTCTGTCAAAAAGTTACTTGCAAAAATGCACATACTGTAGATTTTGGTGAAAATATTGGAAAAATATTTGTGATAGTTGTCCTTAAATTTCTTCCAGAAACTTTAATAATTTATGAAGATTATGTGAACAGTGATAAGTGCCCTTTTTGCTTATTAGCATTCATTAATTAAACCGTACACTTTCCACTTAATGTTAGCATACTCTCATATGCTTATCTCTCTGACTGCCAATCCATTTGTCTGCAGATACCTTGAATGGTCAAAGTTTGTAGGAACTGAATTTTTGGTGAAACAGAATAAGGTGCACCATGTGTGATATTTCAAATAAAACAAATTCCATATTCAAGTAATTTTGTACAATGATAAGCTGAAGGCAACTTGAAAGAGCACTTTAAGTTAAATGGGATTTAACACAATTGTGGTACTCTTTTTAGATGACAGACTGATGCATTTAGAGTTCATATGCCAGGAACACAGCAACTAGTAGATTTTAGCAGTCATCAATCTGTCAGAATTCAATGAGATAATATACCATTGTACCCTCATGAAACAAATTACATCTGCAAGTAATTTGGACAAAGCAGATCTAATAGTACTTTCGCACAATTATTTTACAGCTTACTCTGTCGCCCAGTGATGAATCTTTATCTCTTGAGCAGCTCTTTGCCAATCTAATGGTTTCCTTCATTTTTAATCCTTTGAATCTTTTTTTTCTGTAATTATGTATTATTGTAATAGTATATGCAATAAATTCCAAGGGTGCAGGTTAATTTTACATTTGTACAATGTATTTTGTGGCAAATATGATTATAGTATTAAAGGAGAAATAAAAAAGACAGAAGGCTTTTTATACAATGTTATGCTGACTTTATGAAGTAATATTGTTAAAGACACCCATGATATGCCAGGTTCAAATTAACCACCCATCAGTAACATAAACAAAGATGTGATTGGGATTAATTATGATAAATGATAGTGTGAAGGCCTGAATTGGATTCTTTATTTTTTAACTGCATAGAAAGTCAAAGGGGACTAGATAAACCCTTACATAAAGTAAAAAAAATAAAAAAAATAGGTAAACACAGCCCCTGAACCGTATTTAGTAAACTATGTGAACATACACCTGGGTGGATTTACTGAAACTGGAGTGCAAAATCTGGTACAACTTTGCTTACAAACCAATCAGCTACCAGTTTTTTTTTGTCACCGCTAAATTGAAAAAGCTGAAGTTGGAAACTGATTGTCTACCATGCACAGCTGCACCAGATTTTGCACTCTTCAGTTTTAGTAAATCAGTCCCACTGTGAATTGCCTTTTTGACCTTTCTAAGTGAATAGTCTAACCTAAACTTTTAGCAAATCAAAATTATAAGAAATTGTAAGAAATTAGGTAAACACAATTTTTCACTTCACTTGATACATATAAATTTTCTATCTGTTCCCAGCCGCATCTTGCCACCTACCACTCTACTCACTTCAGCTGCTCCTTTGATGTGACATGCACCTTTTCCATATCTTGCTTTAATATAACTACCAACAATGTGTTGCAGCATTTCAACAGTTAAATATTTTTAAAAGACTGTTCCTTTTATAGAGGGTTCCAGATGACCCGCATATATCCTAGTATGTCTTTTTCACCTAGCCTTCCATAAATATCCTATTTCCTCCCAGCCTCAGTGGATCTGTTTTTTCACCTTTTGGCTCCCATGTCGCATCATAGACTGCGTAAAATATATATCCACCCCTGTACATAGAACACTCTCAAATACAATATCAAATGTCTGGTAAGAGTTATTAATAAAGGCAACCAAACCCATTCACACAAAAAAGGCTTGAATTAGGATTAGATTAGGAGGTTGGTTCATTATCATGTTGTCAGTACTAGCTTTTATGGTTAACATAGCTTCATGGCAACATTTTCATATAGGTTCAATTTACCCACTTGCCCGCCAGAGGATTTACCCCCCTTCCTGACCAGGCCATTTTTTGCATTACGGAGCTGCTTTATTTTACCTGACAATTGCACAGTCATGCAACATTGAACATAAATGACATGTATGTATTTTTGTCCCCCACAAATAGAGCTTTCTTTTGGTGGTATTTGATCACCTGTACATGTTTTTTTAATTTTTTTCGCTATAAACAAAAAAAGCGATATTTTTGACTTTTTTTTTTAAACATAACATATCCAGTAAAAAAAATAAAATTTCTTCATAAATTTGGGCCAAAATGTATTCTGCTACATGTCTTTGCTAAAAAAAAATCCCAATTAAAGTAAATTAATTGGTTTACATGAAAGTTATAGTGTCTACAAATAGCAGTATATATACTGTCATTTTAATTACATTTTTTTTTTTACTAGTAATGGTGGCGATAAGCAACTTATAGCGAGACTGCAGGACTGAAGCGGGCATTCTGACATTCTGGGTGTGAACTGACTAACTGCCACTGACATGCCCAGTGACACTAATACAGTGATCACTGCTAATAAAAAGCACTGACACTATACTAATGACACTGGGCAGGAAGGAGTTAACATCTGGGGCGATCGAAAGGTTAACTGTGTGCTGTGTGTGTTTTACATAGTGTGCAGTGTGTGCTTTACTATGTAGACAAGCTGCTTTGTATTGCTCTGAGAAATACAAAGCAGCCTGTTTGTGCTGACAGGTGCAAGATCTGTGTTGTTTACACACAGACCTCTCCCCTGTTAGCTTCGCCGACAATCACCGAGTCCTGGCAGAGAATCAGCGTCCGGGACCAGGTGATTGACATGCTGAGGAGCAAATAGCGGCGCTGGTAGGGAGCGCGCGCGCCCCCTACCCAGAAATGCAAATCAGGTATATATATATTTATTTATTTATTTATTTATTTATTTCAGGTACTTATATAGCGCCATCAATTTACACAGCTCTTTTACATATATATATTGTACATTCACATCAGTCTCTAACCCTCAAGGGGTGTACAATCTAAGGTCCCTAACTCACATTCATACATACACATACTAGTGTCAATTTAGACAAGATCCAATTCACCTATCAGAATGTCTTTGGAGTGTGGAAGGAAACCGGAGTACCCGGAGGAAACCCACGCAGGCACAGGGAGAACATGCAAACTCCAGGCAGGTGGTGCCGTGGTTGGGATTCGAACCAATGACCCTAGTACTGCCAGGCGGAAGTGCTAACCATTTAGCCACTGTGCTATATATATGTGTGTGATTATGCGCATTTCTGCTGCTCTGAAGCAGCACTTCTGCTATAGGGTGGTCGGGAAGCGGTTAACAACTACAGTAGAACAAACATAATAATCTAAGTAAAATCTAAAATAACTGAGAACAATCTGTTTGCATCCATCAGGCTAATTTACTGAAGGGTTTGAGAACACTCAGTCAAGAATCACTTCATTTACACAATCATGTATACAGTATTTCATATGAACATGATTGGATAATGGAAGTGCATCTCCACTCTTTGTTTAAGGAAACACTCTCAACGACTTTAGTGAATCAGCCTAAATGTGTTAAATATGAATTCTGGTCCAAACTAAGTTACAATTTCACTCCAGTATCTGATGCTAAGAGTGATGATGATAGGCAAGGTGTTGACTTGACATGTTTCTTTTCTGAATGAAACATTATTGTTGTTTAGGCATTAAAGCCTGCAATTTACTAAAGCACAGCTTTAGAGAAAAACATTTTTAAAAAAATGAAATGTTTCATAACCAATCTCTGAAAGGTTCTTGTTTTTCACCTCTCAATTGGTAATATATTTCAGCAAATTTTGCCAAATTTTCTTGCCTGTGCCTACCCTGCTTTTAGATCATTATTGCAGAACCATGAATAAAACTTTAAGTGGAAGTAAAGGCTACATATAAATATGTTTAACACCACTGCTTTCCCCCTTCTCCTACCTATGCTGTATAGTGCTGGCAAAAAAGATCTGTGTAAATACCTTATTTTAGTCTGCTACATCTGATCGTGTGATGCAGAAGATCCGGCTTCCATGTGTCATGGAGCAGCTTCTGCAGGGTAGAGTAGAATGCACCCAATGGATGGGCAATGAAAGGCGATGAGTGATCTCACGGCTTTAAGAATTCGACCCCATTGTTGAGTGCCCTATGACACAAGGGAGGTGGAGATTCTGCATCACATGACTGGACTGGAGTGGATATAAAATAAGGTATTTACCTGGATGTTTTTTACCAGCACTATGCAACATAGGTAGGAGGAGAGGAGCATAGTCTTTACTTCCACTTCAAGTCTGTGAAGGGACATCTTCTGTTGGTTTATTGGGGCAGAGTGTTTATCTTCCATCACTTGAATGCTCTGATTCTATTCCTGACTTCCCATACTGTACTTTTAAAGGACACAAGCAAAAGGTCAGTGAAATAATGATAGTAGTTCACACATGCTTCTAGTAATTACAAAGTACCTCAAATATTTTAAACATTGTTATGTACAGAAAATATGTTGCAGTGCAGAACAGGATCAATAAGAATAAAATCAATAGGAGAGAGAAAGACCATAAGGGAAGTGGAGATATAAAGTCAGCTTTATAATAAGAGAACTGCTGAGACAAAATAATCAGCTGCATACAAACAGGAAAGAACACTATAAGAACAAATTAGAGTAACACATTATTTTTACACATTAAAAAACTTTTTAAATTTACTAAAACTGGCAAATTAAGGATGTCATTCTCTATCAGATATAGTATATGCAATTTTCAGCTCATCAAGCAAGTCTTCTTTATAACTTTTTATTTGAAAAAAAAAATGTAAGTATAGAGCTTTCTGATTTGAATAATTAGAGATAAGGTGAATTTAACTTGTTCTTGTTGCCCCAACGTTAAATTGACATGAAGCTCGAAATGAAAATCAACTCTAATCCCTAGAATATTGTGCTGATTTTGTTATGATTATTAAGACATTAAATTTACACAAAGCATATCCTTTAGAGCTGCGTGATAGTACGGGCAGTAAATGTATTTCCTTAATGTTGTTTGTTTATAATTACTGCAATTGTTTACAGGCTCCTCGTTCACAAGCTCATTACAATATCAGTCAGAGAAATACCATAGAACCAGCATGTTCTTATTGATTATACTCTGTTGTATTTGCCTTTGTTCATTTATTTAAATGATTTAAAAACAGGACGATGCATACAGCTTCAGCTGCAATATTAAAAAATAAGAAACATAATTAAGCAGTGGTTGGTTTTAATAAGGTTCATTTATGAAATCTAATGTTTAGGGATGCAAAGGATAGCAAAGTTGCTGCCTATTAACAGTCAATCAGACTATAGATGTCAGTATTTATCTACAAATAAGAAATGAAACCTAAACAGCTGATGGGTTGATATGAGTAACATGACTTTATTTTAATTTTCTTGCTTTTTTTATATGAGAATCACACAAGCTACAAAATTATCAAGTGGTTTCTTCAAAACCATGCATTATTGTTCATCCATGTATGCATCAGTGACCAAGTGAGTTCATCAAGAGCTCAGTGTCTCCTATACTATCTGGAACCTACAAGACCAGGGTTTTCATTTTGTTATCTGTTACCAGCCACATCTTACCAAATTCTACTCTTTTACTTTTTACTTTTACTGCTCCCAGGGCCATCTTCATTTTTTTGGAAACCCCAACTACCATTAATAACTTGTCACAACATTGAAAGTATTCATGTTTATATTGAACGGGTGAGAGGTAGGCCACAATGCCTTTGGAAACACTTCTTATTAACCTCTCGCTCTGCTGGTCTACTCTGCACGTATTCTGATGCAGGGGCTGAGTGGGGTTAGATAACTCTTTCCTCTGGTCTTTCCGTAGTTTCCATTCTGTGGTCTTTTCATCACTCTTGCCTGGCATGTCTGTCATGTTCCTGGCCACCAATACAGGCAGTTAAATCCTTCTTTAATCCTGGTCTGTCCATCACCACCAGGGAGGAAGAACAACCTGCTGTGTGGACATGATGATGCCTGGGTTGTGCAGCTCACTTTTCATAAAGGGGCTAAAGGCCAGGACTTTCGATTCTGCAAAATAAAAACATAGACACGGTTGACATTTATAGTCTTTTGCTGGGTAATTGTGCTAGAGACAAAGATTAAATTATGCATGGCGTGGCATGACATGGTATTGATGGTGTAGAAGTCTTAAGTTTGTTAGGTATAGTAAATATTTCATAATTTAAAGTGGTCTTAAAACCTTTGAAATTAAAAATTTAACAAAGTGCATCCCCATATAAAGTATACTTCCCTGAATCCTTAGCACCTAGTGTGGATTCTGCCTGATCTCTTCTTCCCCTGCAATCTGCATCTGCCACATTTGACAGTTTTCTCTGACATCAGGCAATTCATGATGATGGCCCACCCCCATATAGCACACAACAGGTGTTACAGCCTTGGATGTGCATGTCTCCCAATAAGACTGTGTAGAGGAGGTATGTCCATTCCTTGCACTCAGTTATCAGATTACACTCAGCTCTGTGCTGTGCCATGTGTGAGAGGAGATCTCCCCTCCTGGAAACTGAAAAATACCATCTAAAATGTGTACTTTGA
The DNA here is from genome assembly GCF_062004578.1 of Staurois parvus. Taxonomy (NCBI): domain Eukaryota; kingdom Metazoa; phylum Chordata; class Amphibia; order Anura; family Ranidae; genus Staurois; species Staurois parvus. The sequence continues at coordinate 4,983,084 of NW_028318022.1, read as the reverse complement.
AAGGCATTGCATGAAAAAGGGCTGCAAATAAACAGTCCCAGATCATATGGGATGATTTGCTTCATTGTTGTGTATCAAACGAGGCCAGTCACTTCAGAAGTCTTATGAAAGGGCTTACCACTTTTTCATATCCAGAGCATTTTTTGCATTTTTTGCTTACAAGTTTAGAAAATCATTTTAGGCCTGAAGATTAGTTAAAGTAGAACTTCACTCAAAAAGTGAAGTACTGCTGGTTCACTCACCTTCAGCCTGTAACTGAGTGATGAGGGGGAATTTTTATCAGTATCTGCTCCCACTTCCGCAAACTCTTCCTAGGCAAGAATGACACATCTTGCTCTGCCCCCTTCCCCTCCAGTATCACCCAGGGACTTGTCACACATCCTAGGAGGCTGCAGGACCATTCACAGGGTGTCATGTGAGCTTGAACATATGTAGTGGGGAGCAGGCTTTGGTTCCTCAGGAAGTTACAGCCAACTCCCGTATCCAAGATGGCAGTGTTGGGGACCCTTAATGGTGGACTCCAGTCAGCAGCAACAGTATCTGTAGCTGACTTTTACAATTAAAAATAATCAACTGATGCTCCTCTTTAAAAACCCAAACATTATACATTTTTTTTAAATACAACAAAATCATGCTCAAGGTTGAAAATAAGTGATGAATACTGGTGCTGCTACACAAATGTAAACCACTAACCAATAAATACATATAAATACTGATGCTGCTGCTCAAGTGTAAACCACTGACAAATACATTTAAAATACAATATAGCGCTCAACAGTATAAATAAACAATAATAACCTGTGCCCCCTCTTTTATCTGCACTCACCAGACAAGATGGGCCCCCTGCTGTTAGTAGAATCAAATAAGTTTTCTCTGGTGAGGGATGTCTTCTTGTTGTAATCTCCTTCAAAATACCCATAGCCTTTCAATGGTATGAAGTATAATGGCAATGGATTAGGATGGGTAACGACAAATATTTCTTTTATATCTGCCTGGAATTCAGCTTAGCCCCCCATTGTATTTCTTAGAAAGCTTAATCACTTCCTGGTCTGTAGTTTTTGGATGGAACCCAAGGTTTTTGAGCATGAAGTCAATCTATAATTTGTAGAGCACGTAGCACTTTATTGAGTAAGATTTATTGCAGAAGTGGAAACACTGCATTGTTTAAGTAATATTTGGACACTGATGGACACTTTATAAGTTATTATTGTTTGTTTATAGATTTAAGTGCTGTGTTAGTTATTAAATTTATGATATATTTTGTAAAAGCAGGCACCCTAAAGAATAAAATAATGGTTGTTTCTTCTTACTAAGTCACAGGATATTTGTGTAACGGTTATCAAGTGTAAAATTTGAGTAAAAAATAGACTAGAGTTCATTATAGGTCACACAAACACAATATTTTACCCAATTTATGTAAGATATTAAAGATAAGGTTGCATAAAGTAAATAGATACCAACATGTCAAGTATGTCAAGCTTTAAATTAGTGTGTGCATACAAAAATACGATGGCTTAACCATAAATAAAAGACCTAGAATTATTGCTCTCACTCCAACTTGTATCATTTGCATTGCAAACAATGTTTTCATATGTAGGTACCCTTGATGTGTGTGTTTATGTTCATGTGTGCATGTAAGTGGGGACAGGGTGGTATAAAAATATTTTGGGAGGGTTTTAAGTGCTTAAGTATAACTTTAATTTTTAACACTCTTTTTTTTACTTTCACCAAAACTTTATTTAAGAAAAAAGTGTCCTTAAAATAATAGTTTTTTAGTCAGGTATTCGTTAATGAAAAATGAGAGGTCTTTTAGATCCCTGATGTCTCACCTGTCTTCTATTGAAGCCAGTGGAGCACAGATTGCCCCCCATTAGCTTTTGTCTGCAAGGGCCTGGAAAGTGACACTAGAAAGTGTCAGGCATGTTTTACACATTGCTTCCAGGCTCATTCTAGCTAGGGGGATTAGCGAATGGATGTTTGTGTACATGTACCCAAGGAATGACAGATGTTCTGTGCAGGTAAGGGTCTATGTGCTCATGTCTATGAAGCCTTGGTAGAATAGGAAGGATTTTTTTGCCTCATATTTGCCTCATATTTGGCCATGTTTTTAGGGTTTTGTGTCCTTTTCTTGATCAGCTGTGGGTATAGGGTTCTGCATATGGAGGTTTTCAATTTATGTAGCCATTGTTTTCTATTGTTTGAACTATGTGTATTTGTGTCTTGTTCAGTCACACCAACTATGTAACTATAACAAAATGCTTTTAATCATATAATAATAATAATCATATAACCAAATAAGAAAGGTCCATTGTAAGAGTTTACGTACACTTTAAGAGTAAAGTGATTGCTTGCACAACAGTGATCATTTTTAATGATACATATGCCTAAGTTTAAACGCATGTAATATACAGTATACATTACGTAGATAATAACAGTAAGTACATTGTATCTTGACTTCTGGCAGGTGGAGAATCTGGAAGCAGGTGCTTTCTATGAATTTAAGATAGCTGCAACCAACCTTGCAGGGCTTGGCCTTCCCTCTGATCCAAGTGAACACTTTAAATGTGAGGCATGGACATCACCAGAGCCAGGTAAGACCTATTCAGGTTCATGCATCTTTAGCCCTATTCCTATGTCTGGCCCTGGGTAAAACTCAGACTTTGTTTTTGGAGTTGAAGCATGCTAGAAAAATTCTCCCAAGTGATCTTTAACTTTTATGTAAGAAACAAGAATAATTAAATGCATGATTTATCTAACGTTGACCTGACTAATCAACAATTGTTCAGATATACTTGGGAATTACCCATCATTTTGTAAGAGAACAGATCTATGTCAATGACTACACCTAATTAATCCTCTATATAATAAGTTACTAAGAGGCTAATGTTTGGTTCATTGTCTAGGATCTGCCCTTTATCTCTTCAGTGTGTTGAAATATGTTAATTATTGATGAATTTTAGAAGATAAATTGGAGGAAGTTGCATCTCTATTCATTAAAATTTACAGCAAGTAAAACTTGAAACTTGGACATAAGAAAAACAATTCTGCATGCAGAGAAAACAAGTTACTTTATTACAAAACACAATGTCACAAGAGCAGAGCACAATCCCAAGTGGCAGAATAGTTATATCATCCATGACAGGTATACTACTCAGATTTATTTTTCTTTATTTTACCCTCCCTTCATACACAAGGCCATTTTTATCAGTTTTCAACTTTCTTGTTATGCACACTAATATGGAGTTAGGATTGATAATGTGCATATTTATTGATAGCCAAGACAAATTGCTTACTAAATGTGTAATGCAGTTTTATGTCTTTATATGGGCTGAACGAATGGTTAGTTACATTTTACTTTGTAGATGCAGTTGGCTAGGAATCAGCTTTCATCAGTTTTTCTTCTAGTTAGAACAATAAAAGGTGATTTCTGGATGACTTAGAATACATGGATTGACTATTCTGTTGTGCCTTAATATAGTGGATTTCCAATGTAATTAGAAATTCCCTATACACAGGGATTATATGGGACCCTGATGCAGATTAGGTGAACAACCATCTAGTATACAACATGATACAATGAATGCTTGTTTCCTATGAATTTCAGTAATTAATTTTGATTGCTATTATTCATTAAATGGATAATAATTTCAAAAGGCAGAACAGTTAGCACATCTCAGTATTTGAAACATTAGTGCAGCATCATGCAGAATTGTCCCTTCTCTGCAGTTTTAGTAGTACTGGCAGCTTTAATTTGAGACTTCATCTGCAATATATATATATATATATATATATATATACTATATATATATATATATATATATATATATATACAATGCTCAGCATAAATGAGTACAGCCGAACAGATTTGTCAGAAAACCTTTACTTGCCTTTCAGAATCAATATTTTTTATGGAACACTATACTACAAATTGCACCCACAATTGCAAGCCATTGATTGCAAACAAGATTTGTTAATTTGCTCACACAAAAAAGTATTGTTCCTAACAAATTCATTCAAGACTATTTTGCAAAAATGAATACACCCCAATGAAAGTCTTAGGAGCAAAGCTAAATTTTAGAAAACAAAATCCTAATTAACAAGGATTCAACTACAGGTGAGTCTTATTACTCATTAAACAGGTGTCCAGCAGACAGTTCATTATAAAAGGGCGTTAATTAACAAAGAAAACCCCTTCCCATGTCATGCTGTCAGCAATGGCACCACATGGAAGAGAAATGTCACAAGGCCTGAGAAAGAAAATCATTTCTTTACACAAGAAAGGTGAAGGCTACAAGAAGATCAGCAAAGCTTTACTTATCAGTCAGAATACTGTAGCAAAAGTGAAACAAAAATTTAGCAACAATGAAACTGCAACCATCTCACAGTGGCGTCCTGGCTTTCCACAGAGGTTATCGCTTCGATAGGAGCATCTTCTGATGAGAAGGGTGGAAGAAAATCGCCATGAAAGTTCACTGCAGTTAGTTAAAGAAGTAGAAAGCCAAAGTGGGGTGATTGTTTCCTGTGACACAATATGGCGTAAACTGCTGAGGAATGGCATGCCTGGGTATCATCCATGAAGGAAGCCTCTTCTAAAGCTCATACACAAAAAAGCCCGGTTAGACTTTGTAGGGGCCCATGCTGAAAAAAAGAAAACTACTGGGACACTCTGGAGTGATGAGCTTAAGATAAATGTTTTTCAAACCTATGGTTTCAAAACTGCAGGGAGTCGCAAAGGTGAGGAGTACAAAGAAAAATGATTGGTGGCAATGACCTTGTGTGGGGCTGCATGAGTGCTGCTGGTGTTGGGGAGCTGCATTTCATTAATGGTATCATAAATTCATAGGGGTAAGGTCCCACCCCTTTGTATATATGAATTGTGATTTGGTAGGAATAAACAGATGAGAGCGGGTGTGCATCAGTGTTTTTCTTTCAGTGCGTCAGGTATTGTACTTGATGTGGATCTACATTACTGGACAACATGATTGATGATAGGTGTACATTGCAGGGCAATTTAGTTTTTTTTAGTTTTATTTACTTATTAAAGCATTTGTCCAAAACTGTATGTGTGTGTGTTTTATTTTACTGTTTACACTTTTTTCAATGAATTAGTAGGGGTACTATGTACCCTTTACTCATTCACATTTCAATAATCCCCCCGCCTAAAGACCCCGTCAACCACCAGGCCAGGGTTGTGGGGAAGAGGCCCTTGTCCTCATCAACATGGTATTCTGAATCATAAAAATGCTCTCCTACTGTATAATGTATGTGAACATTTTATTTGTTTCTGCATTAAAAACTGCAATATATTATTTTGTATGATATAATGCTGGCACAGCAAGGAACTTAATCTCTAGAGTATTATTTTCATGACATTGAAATGGTTATTTCCAGGTTATTTTATGTAAAAAAGATTTGATCACAACCTGGCACAACTATTCAATTTTCAACTTAAAACCTAGTTTTGATGAGAAAGGGAAACATGTTGAATTTGTTAGTAGGAGGTCAGCTAGATTGAAAGGTATGGGTACTGTCTAGATTCTGCCTCCTCCCCACTGTAACTTTGCAAACACAGTTAATTATCTTGGATGGTGATTAACAGTAGTTTATACTACCCAGGGAGTTTCAGGCTCACCGTAATGAATTGCATTCTGATGCATGGAGATGCCATAGTGTATTCTGGATTTTTCAGTTCAGGGCATGTAGATTGCTAAGGGGAAGGTATGCTGCACCCCCCCCCCTGTTTTCTGGCCTTCCAGGCTGTATGACCAGATAGGGTTCTGGTACGGATTTTTTTTTCAATTTGTGCTTGGAGTTCTTTCTTAATATCCATATAATGTAATTTGAGGGGGCTGCTATGAACTAGAGAGGGAACTCTATGCCATTTTGTTTTTTGTGTGTGGGGGTCCGGTACAGATGAATGAAATCCCAGGCTGCTTTGTTTATTAACAGAATCAAGTGGCCAGGAGCTGTCATTTTGCTGGCAGTTTAAACACACTTTTTTTTCTCTGTAAATGTCAGTGTTGCTGAAGTAGGTTGTACAGATCACATAGGTGTGCAGTAGACAAGGTCAGGACATCTCAAAGATATTTGTTTAACAGCTTCACTACCGCTGTAAGCATATACTGTATGCAGCCTCATATTAAAGTGGTTATACCTGATCATGGTTTAGGCTAGAACCATGTTCCCAGTATAATTGTTTTACAGTGATCAATTCCCTTTCAGGTAAAAGTATTCCTAGCAGCTATACAGCCGCTGGATTACTTTTACAGGTGGCGGAATGGGGATTTCACCAATCAGGGAGCCCATTACAGATGGAAATGTTGGCATTGACTTCTCTGGACACAGTGGGAGGAACTGATGTTGTTCCTCCTACTGTGTGATATCAGAAACTGGAAGCAGAAATAATTTTGTCATTTCTAGTTTCAGCTTTTTCGTTTACAAGTCATTGCTGACTTGTGAAGCAGCAGATCAAACCAATCTTGATTTGATTTGCTGCTTTGGAGGTCAGAAGAGAGATCTGGGGTCTAATAGACCCCAGATCTTTCCATAAAGAGGACCTGTCACAGATGTTGTTCATTTCTTGTGGTAGCAATAAAGGTACAATAAAAACATAAAAAAAAAATATTAATACAATTTTTTTTTTTTAAACGCTTCTGCATCCCTGTGCTCATATGGAATAAAAAGGCGAATGCACACAGCAGACTGCACACATTTGTAAAAGTGATCGCACCACACAGGTAGCAATATGAATGTCAGAGTGAGAGCAATAATTGTAGGGCCAGAGCTCCTATGTAACTCTAAACTGGTAACCTGTAAAGGCTTTTAAAATGTCACCTATGGGTATTTTAAAGTACCATTGTTTGTCGATGTTACACAGGTGTGCGCAGTTTTAAAGAATGCCATGTTTCATATCTATTTACTCGGTGTAACATCATATTTTACATTTTACAAAAATAAATTGGGTAATATATAGTGCTTGTATTAAAAATTAATTAAAGTGTATTTTTCCCCCAAAAAAATTGTGTTTGAAAAACCATTGCACAACTACCGTGTGACAAAAAAAAAAAAAAACAACACCTACCATTTTACTCTCTAGGGCCTCTGCTTAAAATAAATAATAATAAGAAGAAAGAAAAAAAAAATATATATATATTTCTCTGAGGATTGCAGTGATCTATTGGCCTCCTGGACCGGTGTCCCGCTTTCTTAATGATTTTTCCGCTTGACTGCCCTACTTTCTCTCCTCTAAACTACCCACTGTCATTCTCAGAGATTTTAACATCCCTATTAATGCCAACAACTCGGCTACATCCCAACTCTTCAACATAGCCTCATCTTTTGCATTAGCACAATGTATACAGTCCTCCACTCACTCTGATGGGAATACATTAGACCTTGTTTTCTCCCGTATTTGCACTCCCTACAACCTCACAAACACCTACTTTCCTCTCTCTGATCACAATCTCATCACCTTCACAGTGTACTCGTGTTCAAACAGCTATCCTTCCAAGCAGCAAACAATTACCCGCAGAAACCTTCACAGCTTGAACCCTGCTTCTTTCCACTCTGCAACTGACCACCTCTATGACAGAATCTCTCCCCTGTTTTGCCCTGACCTGACCTGGCCACTGCTGTCTACAACAGCTTGCTTTCATCCACATTAGACTCACTTGCTCCTCTAACAACACGAAGCATCAGGGCCCGACCATTACAACCTTGGCAGACTGACGACACTAGAAATCTTAAATGACATAGTCATGCGCTGGAGCGATTGTGGCGTAAAACCAAATCTCAACAAGCCATCACCCTATATAAATCTGCTTTCTTAACATACAATTACTCCCTTCATGCTGCCAAACAAGCCTACTTTGTCACTCTTATTAATACCTTGTCATCCAGTCCTCGTCGTCTCTTCTCTACTTTTAACTCTCTACTTTCTCCACCTCCACCCAGTACCTCATTCACTGCTCATGAGTTTGCAAATCATTTCAAAAATAAGATTGATGCAATTCGTAGGGGCATCGCCACTGCACAGACATCCATCCCACTTAGCATACCTTATACTAAACCTCCCTCAACACTTTCCTCTTTTGACCTTGCTACTACCAAAGAGGTCACTAAAGTTTTCTCAGAAGCCCGTTTCACTACCTGCCCCCTGGATCCTGTCCCCTCACAACTACTACGGTCACCCTCTTCTTCTATCCTATGCTCCCTCACTCACATCTTTAATCTTTCCCTCTCTACTGGTGCCTTCTCCTCCCCTCTAAAGCATGCAAACATCACTCCCATACTTAAAAAGCCCTCCCTGGACTTCACCACCCTGAACAACTTAAGACCCATCTCCCTGCTACCATTTACCTCTAAAATTCTAGAACGCTTAGTCTACAATCGCCTGAGATCCCACCTCACCGACAACAACCTTCTTGACCCTTTACAGCCTGGCTTGCACTCACTACACTCCACTGAAACTGCCCTACTAAAACTCACTAATGATCTAATAACTGCTAAAACCAATGGCCACTACTCCGTACTCTTACTACTTGACCTCTCTGCGGCTTTTGATACGGTTGACCATCCCCTCCTCCTCAAAAAACTCCACTCTCTTGGCCTCAGATACTCTGCTATCTCCTGGTTCTCCTCCTACCTATCGCAGCACTCCTTCAGCGTTACCTATAATGCTGCCTCCTCCTCTTCACTCCCTCTTTCTGTAGGGGTCCCTCAAGGTTCTGTCCTTGGACCCCTTCTCTTCTCAATCTACACCTCCTCCCTTGGTCACTTGATAAACTCCCATGGCTTTAAGTACCATCTCTATGCTGATGACACACAAATCTATCTTTCTACCCCTCACCTCACCCCTTCAGTCTCCTCTCACATTACTAACCTACTAAGTGACATATCGGCATGGATGTCACTCCACCTCCTCAAACTCAATCTTTCCAAAACTCAGCTCTTAGTATTCCCCCCAGCCCGTGCCCCCTCCCCTGACTTCTCCATCAAGATCAATAACACAATCATCAGTCCCTCCCCTCATAACATGGTACTAGGTGTAATTCTAGACTCCCATCTGTCCTTTCAGTCCCAGATCCAATCACTGTCCAAATCTTGAAGACTTCACCTCCGCAACATCTCCAAGATACAGCCGTTCCTAACCTCGAAAACCACTAAGCAACTTATTCACTCCCTTGTTATATCTCGCCTTGACTATTGTAACTCCCTCCTCATGGGCCTACCTAATTGCAGGCTATCCCCTCTTCAGTCTGTCATGAATGTTGCTGCCAGACTCATCCACCTTACTAACGGTTCGGTATCTGCCACCCCTCTCTGCCAATCCCTCCACTGGCTTCCCATTGCCCAACGGATAAAATTCAAAACATTAACAATAACGTATAAAGCCATTTATAACTCTGCCCCAAATTACATCACCGATCTTGTCTCTAAATATCACCCAAACCGTACTCTCCACTTCCCGCAAGATCTCCTACTCTCTAGCTCCCTTGTCTTCTCCTCTCATGCTCATCTCCAGGACTTCTCCAGAGCTTCCCCCATCCTCTGGAACTCTCTACCCCAATTTATCAGACTATAGCCTACTCTGCTCACTTTTAGGCGATCTCTGAAAACCTATCTCTTCAGGGAAGCCTATCCTGCCCTCAGCTAATAATGGAATCTTCTACTCTTCCAACCAGTCCATCCCCCACAGTTACTACCTTTTGTACCACTAGCCCCTCCCTCCTAGATTGTAGGCTCCAAGGAGCAGGACCCTCCTATCCCTCTTGTATTGAACTGTGTTGTTGCTGTATTGTCTCCCGTTATATTGTAAAGCGCTGAGCAAACTGCTGACGCTATATAAATCCTGTATAATAAAAATAATAATAATAATAAATATATATATATATATATATATATATATATATTGTTCTGTCTATCTATCTATTTAATGTTTGCGGGTTGTAAGTAATTTTCTAGCAAAAAAATGCTGATTTTTACATTTATGACAGAATTTTCAAAATTGACTTTGGCTTCTAGTGGGTAATAGACTTTTACATTTTTAATGTTTTATTGTAAGTAATACTAAAATCACCACTCCCAGCCAAACAAATTATTTTTAACTTATTTTTTGGTGCATGTTACCCATGGCAATCCCCAGCCTCCCATGCCATTTGTTTGAAAATCCCTTGCCTGTTAGTCTAGAAAATGGCTGGAAGAGGTTTTTTTTTAACATTCAGCTCCCATTGACTTCATTGTGGATGAGATTTGGTACCCAAACTTTTAGTCATGTTTGCAAACCCTGCTTTAACAAATCCCAGTTGTTTTCAGACAATCACTACTGGGGAATCTTCCAAGTTGGAACATAAAAGGACCCAAATCAGATAAAGTCATTGAATTAAAGCTAAACTTTAGGTAGATACACAAACACCAATAAATGTGTATATTCATTAAAAAGTATAACATTTTTAAAATAAATGCTTCTAGTTTAACTGCCTGGATTTTTTAAAATGTCAGAGTTCTCTATATCTCTGTAAAGAAGGACTTCGGTTGTGCAGGGCAGGATTAAAAGCTCAATCAGTCTTTTTTTTATCCTGATCTGTGCTGCTGCTCCAGCAGAGGTGAAAGACCTGCTGCTGTCTGACTTGGGTTCTTAGGTCACAAAACTGTCTGTTCAGAATTATGAAGGCAGGTTAAACAGTCCACTTGTATGTATTTCGCTGCTTCCATGGAGTTTAGCTTTTGAAGGTCATATGCTGTAGCTCTCCTTGTCCTAAGATATTTTTTTTAAATATAGAAGGCATTGTTCAGTTGTTGGAAAAAATGTCAAATATACAGTGAATTCTAAATGTTATCTTCCATCTAAAATTTCCATTTCTGTATACTTCAAGTACATTGGATTTAGCTCAGAAAGTAATATCGGTACTCTTGTGACAATGAACAAACAGCTACATATATTTTATGTATCAGATGCAGCTTTGTGAGAGATTAAAATACTTAATTCAATACATTACAGAGCAAAATATACACCCACCTTTATCATACCTGGAAATTCCATGAGAACATTGGTGTGAATATGGAATAGTCTAGTAGCATGTTCATTTCTTTTTTATCTCTATATATTGATATTCTGCATCAGAAAAAAAAATTCTCTATTACTGCATAATGTATGTCAACAATTTATATGTGTCTATGTAAGAAAATACAATATATTATTTTTTATGATATATTGCTGGCAAACTAAGGAACTCCATTTCCCAGAGTGATATTTTCATGACACTGAGATGGTTATTTCCAGGTTTATTTTCTGCCAAAAAAATAGATAAAAAGATATCACAACCTGATACAGCTATTTCAATTTCAACCTAAAATCTAGTTTTGGTGAGAAAAGGAAACACATTGAATTTGCAAATAAATAGGAGGTCAGGTAGCTTAAAAGATAAGGGTGCTGTAATTTGCACCGAGGTGCCATAATGTATATTGGCTATCTCAGGTTCATGTGACAAAACATCATTGTGGTTATTCTGTGTGTGTTTGAGGTTACAGAATTTGGATAGTGCATTAAAAATTACACTTGGCCTTAAATAGCTTGTATAAGGAACATATTATGGATCACTTCATAGATATAATACACTTGCTACCTATAGTGGGTGTTAGTTCTATTATGCCATAGGTCTCACTGCAAAGCCTTCTAGCATATGTATTCTAGTAAAACTATGTTTAATATCGCATATAACAGAAAGATGTGTATGTAATTAAATACTTGTGTTGCTCAACTCTTCTGTGGGACTTATCTCTAAATTTAGTCCAGTTCATGATTTATACACATATTTCATTTTTGGACAGAATGTTCCCAATTTACATAATGTAATTAGGTTCATTCACTTTGAAAGAGAATTTCCACTTTGCAACGGATGATTTCCTTAGTTTGTGAATGTGGTAAAAACTCAGTTTGCAAAAAAACAACTTTTATATGCAATGAAAAAAAAGCAGTACTTTTGATTGCACATGATTGGATGATGGAAGTTGGCAGAGCTTCACTTCATTTATTAAACTTAAGGAAAAGTGAACAGCCCTTTTTTCTTTTAGAAAATCAACCCCATATACTATGTGGAGACTATTGTTAATTTAATTGAAGACCGTGCATAGTTTGGGGCAAGGTTGCCACAATATGTCATCTTAAGTGGAGCCCCAGCCAACTCTGTTATAGATATGCCACCTTAATTTTTTCAGTCAGTAACGAGAGAGAGAGAGAGAGTTGAGACTCTCTTCCTACACCTATGTGACATCATTGGGTACTTGTACTGCCAGTTACCAAGCATCACCTTGTACACTGGGTAGTGAGTCACATGCTAACCCATATCTGATAGTGAAAGGCAGGTGTGAATGTGTAGTTGATGGGCCACCATTGAAGTGAACCTGTTGAATTTGTACCTTGCATGGGTAAACCACACCACACAGATGCCCCTCAGTTCGCAGTAGATGTAATTTTATCAGCAATAAAAAGACAAATTCATATTTTGCACTGTTTTCTTATTATCATAGGACCAGCATATGATCTTACATTCTGTGAAGTCAGAAACACTTCTCTTGTGATTCTTTGGAAAGAACCAGTATATTTAGGAAGCAGCCCTATTACAGGCTATTTTGTAGAATACAAAGAAGTTGATGCAGAAGAGTGGACAAGGGTGAACCAGACTGCAACAGCAAACCGCTACCTAAAGGTATACCTGATAGACAGTTCCAGTGAATGTTGGATTATTGTATGCTGAAAACATATTTGGTGTCAGGGCAGGGCTGTGGAACGGACAGGTAGGCCTAGTGGCAGGGTAATGCACTGGCTGACAACAACCACCACCAACAGACCGAAGTCCCTCAGGGAGCGGAGTCTAAGTCCCAGGCTGCCCTTCACCAGGGCCCCTGATGGTGGGGATGGACTTGACGCAGCCAGGAACCAGGTCGCGGCCCCCGAGACACCCCGGCTGCGGTAATGGCCGCCGCCAATGGCGTGTAGCTGGTGAGAATGACAATAGCGTAGTCAGGCAAGCTGGGTCAACAACAACGGGACAAAACAGTACAGAACAGTAGACAGAGAATCACAGGTCACGGGCCGGGTTCAGCAAGGGAAGGTCAGATCGAAGGAAAACACAGAGAATGGTCTAGTCACAAGCCGAGTCAAATACCAGAAGAGTCACGAGCATATACACAGAGCTGTAGCAAGACCAAGACACAAGACACAAGTGCAAAGAGCATGTGCGGATCACAGGCTTATATGTACTCAGCCACACCCCTCTGGGGGATGGACCTCAGAGACCTGAAGGCATAAAAGCTTCCCACCATGCTCAGCATAAATCCAAGATGGATGCCAGCACATGGAGTAACATAACCTCTGGGAAAAGGTAGGACCTTGACATTTGGCTTTTCTAAACCATTTGTGTCCATGTTAGTAGTTTAACGGCAGATTCTGGCTTTCTGTATATTGGTCAGTCAGTTTTCCTATTTGTCTAGACATAATCCAATTATAGTTAGCACAACAGAGCTATCATTTATTGTATGCATAATATGATCTAAACACAAAAATATCAGCATTTTTATTGCATTTGTTCAGTGTCCTGATGTTGCAACCAGCTAATCAGCTAAATGTACAGAAAAAACACTTATACAGAATTGTGGGAGGATTTGTAAAGTGATGCTTTTAAGGCCTGATTCTTTAATGTGCTTTACTAAGAACTAGAATTTTTTCTTCTTTTTGGGCTTATATTGTTAAGTTTTACATACCCCTGCTGTGCTATAATGACTAGATAGAAAAAAAGAGCTTTTTAGAGCCTTCTGGGCTACTAAAGAATGTCATCAAGATAGTGACAACTCTCCTTAGCTCCCATGCTTGTGTATGCCCTTCATATACGCCCCTTCACGCCACATCAGTTAATACAGCATATACTGCAGGCCTTAATTTAACTTTCATGAGGGATATGGTGAATCACATCAAGAGAATATAGGTAACAGTGGCTCATTCAACATTGTTTGATAACTTTCGAAGAAATAAAAACAAGTAAATGTACTTTTTTAAACTTTAATAGAGTTGTTCTTTAATTTAAAGCTTAATTTTATGGTGATGTCCAGGTGAAAGAACTGGAAGAAGGAAAAACATATATTTTCCAAATCCGAGCTGTTAATGCTTCAGGAATTGGTAGACCATCTGATAGCTCAGAGCCAGTATTTGTCCATGCAAGACCAGGTATGTGTCTATGGTATTTCAAAAACTAAAAGGAGCAAACACAACACAATAACAAATAATAAAAGTTCATATTGCTTTATGCATGTCATTGCATGTCAGTGTAAATAGCTTTACATAAATTAAGAGTAATCAACTATCTTTCTAATTTGCCTACTTAGCTAAATGACATGTACATCCATTAAAACTGATCTTTTATTATATCTCTTTGTTTAAAAAAAATATAAACCAAGTTTTGGACCACATGTAGATTCTGTTCTTGATTGTCACTTTTTGTTGGTAGAATTGTTTAGGGATCACTGACTGTCATTTTTCTTTTACACCAGGTGTCCAGGAGATCACTGCTGGTGTAGATGAAGAAGGTAATATTTACCTTGCATACAATTGCACTGAAATCACTGAAGCATCTCAGTTTACCTGGTGCAAATCTTATGAAGAAATTAGTGATGACCAAAAATTCAAAGCTGAAACTATTGGAGAAAAGTATGTCTCTATTTCTAACCAAATTATGCCCTGAATGTAACTCTTGTGCATTGGGGATGTGTTATTACTTTTGTTCTTCTTTTGTTTTCAGTTCCAAACTCTTCTTTAAAAACCCAGACAAGGAGGATTTGGGTACATACTCAGTGGCAGTTAGTGATACTGAGGGCATATCATCTAGCTTTGTGCTGGATGCAGATGGTAAGAGCATTGCCTTTTGACACTATGACCAAATCTAAATTTAATGCTATCCTATGATAATTGTGATTCTGAAAATCTTTGCCATTATACATCACTAGTATTTTAATGCAACATACTGCAAAGTAAAGCTGGAAACATTATTATGGAATGCAATATATGAAATTAAAAACATTAAACTCACATTTACTTGTAAATATTTCCTCAGTTATATGATATAAGATATAATAGTTTTTAAGACATAGTAATTAACTATGAATGTAAACTATTTTATTTAATTTACATCCTAGAACTTGAACGCCTGATGGCTCTAAGCCATGAAATTAGGAATCCAAGTAAGTAGAACTTCTTTTTTCTGTTATAATGTCTTTGCTGTGAAGAAATGTCAGAATAAGTGGTGAACAAATCTCTACTTGGGTTCAATTTGAAGGCATGTATGGCGAACACATTCAAACATCTGCAAATTTTGAACATTAATGTGAACCTCTTTGAATAGGAGTCAATAGGTGAATTGGAGGGAAATTTTAACCACTTGCCCTCCAGAGGATTTACCCCCCTGCCTGACAATTGTGTGGTCATGCAACGCTGCACCCAAATGAAATTTATAACCTTTTTTTCTGACGAATTGAGTTTTTGTTCGGTTATATTTGATTGCCTGTGCGTTTTTTATTTTTTGCGCTATATTTTGAAAAAACAACAACAATATTTTGGACTTTTTGCTATTAAACGTGTCCAGTAAAAAAAATTTTAAAATCTAATTTCGTCATACATTTAGGCCAAAATGTATTCTGCTACATGTCTTAGCTAAAAAAAAAATCCCATTACATGTAAATTAATTGGTTTACGTGAAAGTTATAGCGTTTACAAATGGCAGTATAGATACTGGGATTTTTTTTTTCTACTAGTAAAAAAAAGCACTGACACTGTACTAATGGCACTGGGGAGGAAGGGGTTAATGTGACGTGTGATTAAAGGGTTAACTATGTGCTGGGAGTGTTTTACTAGGGGGCAGGGGGGGTGCTTTACTGTAAACACACTGATCAGGATGGCTGTGCTGTGCACAGCCATTCTGAGCAGTGTGCTCGAGCTGACAGGAAGGAAGACTGTTTGTAAACAAAACAGTCTTCCTCCCTGTCGGTGATTGTTGGTAATCACCGGGCGCTGGGACTCAGTGATTGACATCTGCGGCCGCAAATGGTCGATGCAGGTAAGGTGCGTTCGTGGCATGTGCGTGCCCGCTACCCGGAAATGCAAAATCACGTATATATATGTGATATTGCCCACAGGTGCCACCCTGTAGCTGTATATCTGCTGTAGGGTGGTCCTTAAGCGGTTAAAAATGTATTTCCTTCATTTTAAAAAGCTAATAGGCAAGGGAGCTGGGTACTCCCAGGTGGGGATGGGGAAAGGGATTCTTTGGAAAGGCCCGGTATATTCAGGAAGCAGCCCTGTTACAGGCTATTTTGTAGAATACAAAGAAGTGGATGCAGAAGAGTGGACAAAGGTGAACTACTTTAGTATATCACACAATTATTATGGCGCTTTGGGCTGTAACAAAATATTGCAGATTTAACCCAATCCTTTGTACTAGAAATCTTCTCAATAAATATTTTTATGATTGTGGTTAGAACATTGTATGGTAAGCTCATCTCTTTAAACAGCTTTAAAATATGGTGGTACATACCACTACAGGAAATAATTAAGTAAACGTAAATGAGGCCATATGAAACACCCATATCCTTACATGTCCTTAAGAATGCCTGTTGTAGAGTTTCATCTTCTTTCTAAAAGAATCCTTCTCCAGGGTGCCCTGACAGTGCTTGAAATATTCTGCTCATAAGTGAAACATCTTCATTCCACAGATGTAGATTTATATACCCATATCTACCCCGCATATCCCTATATGCTACATGTTGGCACTAAAGTTATTTGCATCTAGCTGTGTATGGTTACCTGATGGGAGAGGACCATTATGTGCCACTACAGTGATTACAAATTCCTGATCACTGCACTGTTATAGAGAGTCTACCCATTTCTTTCTTTATGTTATGACATACATAGATGCCATTGTGTATGGAAGTAGTTCTACATGTATAAACAAGCACAATTTGTTCCCTCTTTTAGCTATTCCTCTTAAATCAGAACTGACTTATGAAATATTGGAAAAAGGCAGAGTACGCTTCTGGATTGAATCCCAACACCTCTCTGCAGAAACAAACTACCGGTTTGTTGTGAATGATGTGGAGATTAAAGACAGCGAGGTGTGTATACTTCCTTTTCCCTGCTGATATCACTTTAAAAGACTTTCAATATACCATAATAAAAAAATGCTGTTTCTCTGCACATATCTTGCATCCTCTTAATATCATAGCTTATTGCAATGGAATGGGATATGGGTCCCTTAAGAAGAATTACACCAATTGCTTTCAGGATAATCTGATGACTCACATCACAGTTGCAAAGTAGCAGAATCAAATTAATCCAGTTTTCCAAAATCCAACATCTTTTTACAATGTAATCAGTTAATGTACAGCAGTATCGGCAAAAGATTATTGTAATATCTTCTTTGCCAAAAGGAGGTGTGCAGGTATTTGGATTTTGATCTATATAATACACTGGAGCTAATATTGATCTGTTACATAATCTCTAAATATATTTGTGTTCCCCCTTAAGGAGTAGATATGATTATTGTTTTCTTTCCCCTAAAGCAATGCCTCTTTTTTGTAACACAATGTGAATTTCTTGCATAAAGTGCTTTAGTTGGAAAGACTGTTTTGTTGTGCAGAGGATATTATACCTTTGAGTTCTTATAAATGCATCATTAATTAGATCAGTTCTACAAACTTATTGGCATAACAAAGCTCTCTAAATATAGATAGCCTGGTCATTGTAAATTAATAAGGATGGCGAGTAGTTTGCTGCATCTATCTGAAGTCCTACCATACAAAATTACTTACACATTAGAATGCCTTGGAAAATGTTTTATGTGGTATTATTTGGAGATGAATGAGTTCATTAATCCATGTCACAATCCATTAAATAAAGAATCACAGTGTCATATTTTGAAGCCTTGAAATATTATTGTGAAAATGGGCACAAAAAAAGTGTAGAAATCAGTATAGAAATAAAGCATTCTATAATCAGTAACATTTACTTTTTTATGCTTGAGTGCTATAGTTATGTCAATTTATAGTCATTATGGAAGTCCACTACTAAAATTACTACTGACAGAATTAAACATAAATAAAGCATAATGATAAGGTGTGCTCTGTAAGAGTTATGGGACAAATATGGATAGATAAACTAGGCTATCTTATATAACTGAGAACATCCACAGTGAATCCGACTGGGTAACTGGAAGATATCTTATTATTGCTCTATCACATTAATTGAAATTCATGAGAGAATTGTTTCCTTTTCAACATGCTTGCTAATAATGCTAACTTTATGAATCAATGAAGGTTGTGTGCTGCACGCAAGCATTGTGGTTGTGTTGGCATGCAACACTGCTCGGTTTGACATCTCCTAAGTGGAGAATAGTTAGTAGCCATCTACAAAGATTCTTAAATTCTTCATTATGATATATAAGTATTAATACTGTACAGCAGGTCTAAGACTAAAACTCAAACAGAATTGTAAGTTTATTATAAAATACAAGTCTTCCTATAAATGGTAAGTAGTCTTTTTTGATAGACTGGTATGTGGGTCCCCCCAATTCTTCTTACATTTGTTCTCTCTGTCTGTGCACACATTTTGTTTACTGTACACCCAAAAACTAAATTTTGGGTTTTCAAAGAAGCTGCCTATCTTAGCAAGTCAAGTATCAGTATAATATTTGTCAATCCCATGTATGTCACTATCTATAGTGTTTCATATTCACCATTGTTTATGTCACAGTATCAAACAGCAAAGGTATTTTAATGTTAGAGTAATGTGCTGCCTAAGTATCACATCAAAATATATAACAGCATGATCAAAGGAAAGAAAATGTTATAACAAAAAAATCTTGAATATGATCACTTAATGCTATAATGACAGAAAATACATTTTTTTCTATATGTGAGTTTTGTAAATGTAGACACACACACTTCAACCATTTCAGAGATCAGCTATCTGGCTTCCTACAAGATATATAGGGTTAAATGTCCTTTCCAATGCACCAAGATTGTTATTAGATATGTCAGAACATACAGATAAAACACAGGCTCTCATATATGTCTAGTTTGTATGTGGGCCTTTGTATTGTGATCTTTTGTATGCAGACTACATGGACAAATATGGAAGCGATCTTTCATACAAATCAGTATGATCATACTTTATATATTCTATTGGCGGAGATGAACAAGATTCTATTTTATGATTGTATTTTAACCTGAAATATGAATGGTCACACTGTTTTCTGCATTGTATATTATAGAGTCACCGTATAAAATTCGATAAGTCTGCTGGAATTATTGAGATGGTCATGGACAGATTTACAGTTGAAAATGAGGGCACATACACTGTACAAATTCATGATGGAAAAGCCAAGAACCAGTCTTCATTAGTTCTCATTGGAGATGGTATGATTATCTGTATGCATTTGAATGAGCTTGTAGAATTACATGAGAAACTAGTCGTTGGTTGTGGAGTTGTATATAGGCATACAAACAGTCAGTGAGGATTTTTATGTAACATAAAGCAGGCCATCACCCATAACTATGGCTCCTTCTCTTCTGACTCCTTCTCCTCCCTCTTTACATGTTTAACTGTGTGCATCCTTATATTGGGCAAGGATGACATATGCAGCATGATCTTGCACATGCGCAAACACGCCTTGGTATCTATAGGACCTGGCAGTGTGGCCTGGTGTCTTCACATGTGGGAAGATCTGGCTCTGCCAGGTTCCATAGATGATGGAGTGTGCCTGTACATGCACAAGATTTTTGGCTAAGAAGGAGCACAGTGACAAAGAAAAACATTGGACTAGAAGGAGGACAATGCTAGTTTCTGTGGACTGGTGAGTGTGTATTTTTTTTACATACAGGAGCAATTACCAGGGAATAAAAAATAGCTAGATTGGGGTGAAGTTCCTCTTTAAGCTAAAACAGCATGGGGAAGAGTTAGAACCACTGATAAAATATTTTCATTTTTGCATGTTTCTTCTGAGAGTATGCCTTACTTCTCGTCCTGAAGTTTCCCTAGAAAGATAACAAATAAATCACTTTTTACTAAAAAAAAAACTGCTTTTATCTCTGTTGGGGAGATTGCCCCTCACTTCCTGTCCTAAAAAAGCAGTAAATGAAAATAAAAACTTGGCATGATCTCATGTAAACTGGGCAATTAGTCTATGCTGTCACCTAAAAAGCTCCCTGCAAAAGCCTGGTTCCCTGTTTTGTGATGTAGGTCTAACTGCTGGCCCCTACTGTGTCCTGTAGTAAAGTAAGGGCCGGCGGATGGAACCACAGCACAGTTGTGTCAAATTCTGAAGTTTCTTGATGTACCATAGCTCTACATGACAACAAAAAAAGTACTCACTACTCACCAGACAGGAAAGTAGTATTGATCCTCTTTTGTAGGGAGCTTTAAAAAAAAATCAAACTCTTTAATGTTTTTATCTCCAAGGGTGGTTCCATTTGTCCGCCATAGAGTGGAGCCACCCTAAGACAGGAAGTGTGTTACTGCCCAGATCACTGGCTGAAAGGAAAGAGAAAAATACCTAAATTAAAGACAATTCATGCAGCTTTCACATTTAAAGATTGATAAGCTGCAATATATTACTTTTAGAGTTTAGTTAGGCTTTTGAGCACACTTTATATTATTTTTTTCATTGAAAATATAGCTTGGAGTTTTATAACCTTTTTAAAATAGGTTAACAGAGATATTATTGTTTTGTGTAAAGTAGGGTAGCAGTCAGGTCCAGGCTGAAGGATAGGCAAAGGAGGTGGCCTTGAACACTTCCTGCATAAAAAAGAACAGAACCTGCAATCTACACTGTTGAAGTAGTTCACTGCTCATACATTGTGGTGCCCTTTGGCCCTTACGGCTCTAAAGGACCTTGTCCCGTCACTGGTAGTGGTATAGTTATTCTATTATCCATATCACTCGGGAACCTCTTTCCCTTAAACTAACAGAGTGGTTAGCACTCCTGCCTTATAGCACTATGGTCATTGGTTCGAATCCCAACCTCAATGACACTATCTGCATAGAATATTCTCCCTCTACTTGTTTGGATTTCCTTCCACACTCCAAAGACATGCTGATAGGTAAACTGGCTTTTGTCTACATTGGTAAAATGCTGCTTAAAAATAACCAGCGCTATAAATATCTCCAATAGATAAATGTGTACATTGTTTTTGCCGTTTACAGTATAATTTATAGTTTACAGTATCATTTTTAAAAAAGTGTTAAAAAATGGGAATGTCCCGTAGTATCAACAAGTTAATGTAAATCATTAGTAATGCAAAAATGCCTTTGCTATTATTCTCTGAGAGTAAAACTAAAATGTATGTATTATATCAATTGTCATTGTATGCTTAAATGGGCTTTTTTATCTATGTGCATTGCTTAGTTCTAATGCATTTTATCTTTACATTCACAGCCTTCAAGGCAGTACTGGCTGAAGCTGAGTTCCAGAGGAAGGAATACATCAGAAAGCAAGGTATAATGGAATAATAATAAGTATTGCATCAATTAAATGATCTACGTTAGTAAAAATGCTGTATTTTTACAGTTCAACAATTGCTCTTCCAATTAACATGCATTCAGCACCACACAATATACGGCTTGTTAATAATGAAACATGATAAACAGAAGACAGTATGAAATTGTGTCCTGCAATTTAGTTGCAGGGGTTAAAGTGTTATCCATATCATACCTGCGTTAAAGAGGCAGGTTCATTAGAGTGGCACAACTGCAGTAAATCGTAAAAAAAATTATGCTATGAGTTTCTCCTTCAGTAATTGCTGGAATTTATCATTTAAAATGGAATTTGAACACACACCATTACACTTAACGTAAAGTGGAAAAGTACTGTCTTTTCATTCCCTTATGGTAATAGCTCTGATGAAAGTGCTTCATACACCCTCATCATATCCAACATTTTAAAATTAGTTTCATGGCATTTTATAGAATGTAATCATTCATATATTTCACAGAATTAATGTGACATAGTTCATCATTCTGATGTGATGCTGCTATTATGCAATATGTTATGTTTACTAGTGGCTCTAAAAAGTTAGGTGCTGATGCAAGGGTTTAACTTCGAATGCTGCACAACTTATCTGTGTTGACTAACTAGATCATTAATTTTACTAAGAGCAGACTAAGTCTGAGAACTTTAAATAATAAGTAAATATCATGAACATGTAAAGCTTAAAGAGGCTATCTCAAAAAAATGTAAAAGCCAT
Organism: Staurois parvus; assembly: GCF_062004578.1. Taxonomy (NCBI): domain Eukaryota; kingdom Metazoa; phylum Chordata; class Amphibia; order Anura; family Ranidae; genus Staurois; species Staurois parvus. The sequence goes on along the minus strand of NW_028318022.1, from coordinate 4,960,800 downwards.
TGCTGGACTTCCTGATATACCGTTATCTCTACATGTTTTGTTGCCGACAGGACTATAACCTGGTTTTTAAAATTTCTATCCTGCAGTTTGCAGGATTTGATCAGATATTATGTTTGTTGGAGTGCATAGGAGTCAGGGAGGCTTAGTAATCCTGTTTGCCACCTCTGGGAACAATATATCAGGTTGACATAATGAAACAATATGGAGGCACCCATTATTGTTCTATGCAGTGGCAGTGGTAGCAGTAATTTTGCTTTAACCAGATACTCTTTTACTGTTCATATTTGGGGAGGCATCTGGGAATTTGCTTTCCACTCTAAATCAGAATCAGACTGTTTCTTCTATCTGACTTCTACATATTGGGCCTCCTTCCACCCTTTTTCAAATATGTTGGGTTCATCATCTGTGGTTGCAGCATACAGCACATATATTGAATTTATTTATTTATTCTCTATCAGCAGTCTGAAGTCCGAAGTTGTTACAATAAACTGACTACCTGTAGCCCTATTTTGCTATGTATGCCCAAGGTACAGGAATGCACAGGAATAACATGCAAACCCATCTAAAAAGTATCAGTGGTTAGCCAGTAAACAGACCTGGTTTAGACCAGACCCAATTTAGGGGACACAATTACAATCAGTTTAGTGAGTACTTGTCACATACATACTGATCAAACCAAAGCTGTTTCTGTTGCTAAGTGTAATTTCTCTAATGCACAGGCCCCCATTTCCAGGAATATTTGTACTGGGAGGTATCAGAGGAATGTGAAGTTCTGCTTGTTTGCAAGGTATGGTTAACCACTTAACTGCTCACATTCTGTTAAAGAAATATATCTATTGTTTTCTGTATTCTTATATTGATGTAGATAGCCTGTCATAAATTCCTTGCACAAAAATGTTTTTTTTTTTTGTTCCAGAAAAAGTGTTGTAATGTGAGCATTCGCAAATACAGTGCGTGTGTGTATATATATATATATATATATATATATATATATATTTATATATATATACATATATTCAACTTTTCAACATCTTATTTGTGCACTGAAAATTAATTCATAGGGTAACATCTAATCCAGTGTTGTAGTGTGAATGCAGCAGTCAAGCGTTGTCCCTAAATTCATTAAACATTATTTAAATCAAAGATCTCATGATCAGGAGAATATGGCTAAACCAACAGGGCAATTTTAGTCTGAGAGTGAAAAGAAAAACTAAAAATCCTCCTGCGCTGATACGGAAATATCCTTACCAATAGCGGCCAACACCCAATAATAATACCAATCAGAACAAAAAATGAAAATGAATGGTGCAGCGCTAACTACAAAATTGAATAAAAATTAATAAAAATAAATGTGTATCCATATAATCATAAAGTGCTAATAAATCAACAAACCAAAAATATACATATAACAATAAAGTGCTAATCAGAACCGCGATATAAAGTGGACAATACTAGTGTATGGGTCACCTTAGTGACCTAAAAATAGTGATAAACACACACAATATATAATGAAATAAACTAGTGTTAAGTGTCCTTGGTAATAATCAAAAAACCTTTTAAAGCAAGTACTAATAAGTCCATAAAGTAACAAGTGCTGATAAAACGTGATAAAATACCATGCAATGTGTTAAATGTGAACACTTTGTGCAAGTGCCAACACACTTTAAATCCACTCCAGCTGCAGTGCCTCCTCACCTCCTTCCTGTGACCCAAAAGGGCCCAACAAGCATTCAGGATCACTCTGGATCCTTTATATCTCTGGCTAATACCTCTCCAGAAAGCCAAGGATCATAAACGGTCTCCTGTTCAGCCTCCAAATGCTTCCTCCTCTGCCTTTTATAAGGATACTCTGTAGGGTATAATACTCACAATCCCAGTGAGTAATAAAAAGATCCACAAAAATGCCACAAAGCCACCAGGCAGACCAACCATGTGGCAGCATCAGACCATGTGCAAGTCTTTATTGTTATATGTATATTTTTTATTTGTTGATTTATTAGCACTTTATGATTATATGGATATACATTCATTTTTATTCATTTTTGTAGTTAGTGCTGCACCATTCATTTTCATTTTTAGTCTGAGAGTGATTTAACTAGAGTTGGCTGGTTCTGGCCAGCTCAGTGGATTGCTTCAAAAAAGGCCTGGATCGTTCCTTAGATACACAGAATTTAACTGGATACTAACAGTTATAGGTAAAGTTGATCCAGGGAATATCCGATTGCCTCTCGGGGGATCAGGAAGGAATTTTTTTCCCAGCAGGAGCAAATTGCATCATGCTTTGCTGGGTTTTTTTGCCTTCCTCTGGATAAACTGTCGGTATAGGATTATAACTTTTTTTTTGGGTGAACTGAATGGGCTTTTGTCTTTTTTCAGCCAGACTAACTATGTAACTACTTGCTGGCAATGATGCAAGATGTAGCTCAATAATTTTATAATCTGTTACAAATGAAGTGATTGCAAACTAGAAAATACAGTATATTACTTATTAGCATGGAATTAGGGTGTATAGTCACATTAAGTTGTATGTACTGTGCCCAAGCACATTTGGACTCTAATTTCTAGTTCATATGAGTACCCTGCCCTGGTCCACGTTAAACAAGTGAGCATGATTCAGTTGTACTCTGGCACAGTACACCTATGTGTGATAGCTAAACCTTACCAGATCATCGAGCACTTAAGGAGTACAGAAGCAGGGATATTTATGGTCTGACTTGCAGAGGAGATGATGTAAGCATGCTCGGGTCCGGCACTATGTGAGCATAGAATAGCAGAGAAGAGTGGAGCGAGTGATTGTACTTGGGCTTGGTACAAGGCAACCATGCCTAAATTACCTGAAAAGTAGATACTCTGTTAATAATTGTGACAGCTCTCTGAATTACTACAAACCCTCATGAAACTGGCTTTTAGCTGAACTTGGAGCTTCAATGCCACCAGCTATTAAAATAAGTTGTTTTGTAATGTAACCATAAAATACAGATATTCTATATGGAATCCACTGTATTTTATTAGTTGGACTTTAAGAGGAACTGAATTCTGGTAGCTGGGCTGAAAACAAACAAGGCAGGCTATGGGCAAAGGACTAGTCACCAATTATGCTTGTGGTCGCCTGATCTGCATCTGATCTTTTCCCATTACTGCCATGTTGTGCAGTGTCTCTTTGTGAATGCATTTTGGTTTGAGCATGCAGAAGGTAAAACATTGAGCAGTACAGTAGTGACAGCTCCAATTTTTATTTCAAAGCTAGTGAGACTAGCAGTTAGAGCAACAGTGCCTTACATTCACACAACAGATATGCAGCTATTACGCAGTATGCACAGGAGTGCCTAGGCCCTCTTGCATACCAGAAAGTGCACTGGTATTTTTTGGGAGGAATTCCAGAGAAGAGGCATGGCTTAGATACAGTTCACATTTACACTGTAATTGTTCCTTGTGACAAACCGTATAATATATTTCAAATACTCACATTTTGAGTTCAGGGTCCTAGGCCTTGTACTCTAGAATTGTGCTACTTATTTTATTTAGCAGACCTTTTATTTTACACAATATAAAAGGTCTGCTAAATACCAGGCAGTGTAAGCAAGTAATGTGAAAGCACACCTTAATGGTTCTCTCTGGAAGCATGATTTATTTCCTGTATTTATATAGCACCTACTGTACATCTACCTGAAGTACTGTAGACTGCAGCGTGTTGTTCCTACCACAGTCACAGACACTTACATACACTAGGGACACTTTTATCAGGCACCAGTAACCTTTTGGTTATGGGAGGAAGCACAAGTACCTGGAAGAAAGACAGGTGAACCTACTGTATATGTTTTTGGGTTATAGGAGGTAATGGTAGTGCCTGGAATAAATACTTTACATGCATTTGTATTTGTTTTTTTTAAAGGTGGCAAATATAAAGAAGGAAACAGTGTTTAAATGGTACAAAGATGAGATACCAACAGAAGCATTGGATGCTCCTGATCTGCAGCAAGGAGTGTGCATATTCCGCATTCCTAAGGTAGTATTTTGAAAGCAAACCCTCACCATGATCTGTATACTGTGCCAAGAGCTTGTTTTCAAACAGCTCAATACTTTTGTTTTTTATAGGTATACAGATGGATATTCTATAGCCTTTCATGATTATCTTAAATGTAAAATGAAAACAGCTGACAAATGTTATGTCTTTACAGCTGACAAAAAAAGATCAAGGGGAATATAAAGCAACAATAAAAGATGATAGAGGCCAAGATGTGTCTATTCTTGAACTATCTGGCAAATGTAAATATGTTTTTATTTTAATGTTTTTTTTAATGAAAATAAGCAAAAATAAATATATATATATATATATATAATGCACGTCGACAGTGTACTAACCAATGCAGATATCCCGAGCTCACCTAGAAGGGTCTAAAGTTTTCCCAGTTTCTATGAGAAAAGGTAATTTTCCTATCACTGCACATACACTTGTGTTCAAAAGTTTGCATACCCTGGCAGAAATCATGAAATGTTGGCATTTATATTGAAATTATCACTATTCATGTAAAAAAACTGTCTTTTATTTAAGGATTGGGATCATATGAAGCCATGTATTATCATATGATTGCTTGGCTCTTTTTAAAATCATTAAAATAAGGTTAATTTACCACATCTGTTGCTTTTTAAATTTCAATTAATGTCTGTGTATAAGTAGTTAATGAGTTTGTTAGCTCTCCATGAACCATGGGGAGCAGAAAATAACTGGCAAAAGACCTGAGCAACAATCTAATAAAACTTTATAAAGATGGAAAAGAATATAAAAAGATATCCAAAGACTTGAATATGGCAGTCAGTACTAATAATGTGTAACAAAGTGAGCGCTAATATTGAGGAGATAAATAAGCAGCTAATAGCACTAGAGGTAATCACAACCACCTCTGGTATAAGCAATAAATTAAAGTGCAGTGAGTACTGTTCAATCACTTATCAAAAAGTGGAGAATTCAGGGATCTCTTGATACCAAGCCAAGTACAGGTAGAGCAACCTACAGGTAATCTCAGGAGAAATGCTGCCTGCTCTGGAAAAAGATGGTATGGTTGTTTTTATGGAGCACAATACGATAATACTTGAACAGAACTGAGCTGCATGGTTGAGTTGCCAGAAAGAAGCCTTTACTATTCCAATGCCACAAAAAAGCCTGGTCACAATATGCCCAACAACACCTCGACATGCCTCACTGGGATTTTTGTGGCATTGGTGCAGTTAAGGCTTCTTTCTGGCAACTCAACCAGACAGCTCATTTTTGTTCAAGTATCGTTGTATTGTGCTCCTTCAAAACAACCACACCTCCTTTTTCCAGAGCAGCCTGTATTTCTCCTGAGGTTACTTGTGGGTTTTTCTTTGTATCCTGAAAAATTCTACTGGCAGTTGTGGCTACAATCTTTCTTGCTCTACCCGTACTTGGCTTGGTATCAAGAATTTTCCATTTCTTAATAAGTGCTTTAACAGTACTGACTGGCATATTCAAGGCATTGGATATCTTTTTATTTCCTTTTCCATCTTTATAAAGTTTTATTATCTTGTTATGCAGGTCTTTTGACAATTCTTTTCTTATTTTCTTCTCCCCATGGCTCAGTATCTAGCCAACCTAGTGCATCTATGTGACAGTTAACAAACTCATTGACTATTTATACACAGACACAAATTGCAATTTAAAAAGCCACAGATGTGGGAAATTAACCTTTATTTGCCATTTTAACCTGCATGCATCACCTTTGTGTGTCTGTACCATGACCAAACATTCCAGGGTATGTAAACTTTTGATCTGGGCCATTTGGGTGAGTTCTGTTATCATTATGACTGAAAAGGAGCCAAACAACTATGTGATAATAAATGGTTTCACTATCCCGAAATAAAAGACAGTTTTTTGGCATGATCAGTTTAATTTTCAATATCAATGCCAACATTTCATAATTTCTGCCAAAGTATGCAAACATTTGAGCACAAGTGAATGTACAATAAGCTACTGTATGGATTTAAAGGAGAAAACGTGGCAGGCGCTGGTGCTTGTAAGCAGTGCAATAAACATCTTTATGTCTATGGACTTTAATTCTATACATAGTTTACATTAAAAAAAAGCAAACTTTCAGTTAACTGAGATTGAGCTCTGCAGTCACTTTTGCAGCAGTTGCTTCCTTATTCCGGATCATAATCCTGTGCAATGTCCTTTTGTCTCTTTCGGTCAGTTGACCATGTCAACTGCACTTGTGCTTATCAGATGACATTTTCCAGAGGCACCTGCTAAGGGGGCACCAACAATTTGCCTTTTTTGAAGCTCAGAAAGCTCTGACATGACTTTGTATTACTAGCAGCGCATTCAGTGAATGACAAAAGTAAAGCTTCCCACCTGTTAGCTAGGTGTCTCATCACACAGCAGAAGCAAAATAATGTTACATCACTTCCGCTTTCATCGTGAAACATGTCTTCACTTTCACATCTGCAAATAATGTAGTGTTTCCATTTTTCTGTCTAACCCTTGTATGTGAACTGCTACAACAAGACAGGAGTTAGTTTTGTAGCTACATCGCAGTTTGACAAGAGAAAGTGCCCACATGTAACAGGTCTGACAAGTAGTAGGCAGGCAATGTTTAGGTGCTGCTAATAAGAATAATAAATGGTTTCCTGCTGTATAATTTGCATAGTATGTCCCAAAAGCTCATTACTTTATAGCATATGCCATCTAACAGGATAGCTTTGTTACTTTTAGGATCCATGCACTCGGCTTAAAATTCACTGCTTCTAGAAAGGTTTAGCATTTTGCCTGTAGAAGCAGCTAATGTTATACTATGTGTCCAAGTACAGGATGAGGTTTAGAGCTATTAGCAATCAGCAATTAGAGGCAGAAAAAAAACCCTTCTGGTTTGCGTTTTTGAGAGATTTCTGGCAGAAAAAGATCCAAACATTTCTAAATATTGCTTAACGCTCCTAAGTGCCTGTACAAAAACGCTCTATGTGAGCATTTTTTTCTGCCAAAAGAGCTGGCCTTTTTTTAAGGCCAGTGTGCATGGACCCTTGTACAGTATGATGATAGTATGACATGGCATGATAACAGAATTCAACCTGCTGTAATTCATTTAATTTTTTGTGAAACTACAGTTTGTTGTTAAAAATCCCATTTACAGGACAGTACCTGTAAAGGGGAATTTCAAGTTAATAATTGCTAGCAATCCTGCTCATTTAACCCTGTCATACATAAACATATGATATGTATTGTATGTGTACATGAAATGATAGCAATCTTTACACACATGGCATGTGTGGTGTATTTATACAACTAAAGATGGTAAAGCTAGTATAGTATTTGACATTACTATGCATCACAATACATCTCATAAAAATAATTCATTTATATATGCAGTTTCCATCCCAACAATATTTGCAATGTTTTACTAAGCATATACTACAGCAAGAATTCTATTTTTTATAGACATTTACCTGACTAAACATTTTAGAACAGCAATTATAATTCTGCTGTGTAAACAAAGTCAAATAACTAATCTGGCATTTTATACACAAGATTGGAATGATGATGAATAATGTCTGACTGCATTGCACATCATGCCTTCATGCACTTGATTAAAAAGGAAAATGCCCTTCTGTAGATGTGTTTCCATCTTATTGTACTAGCTTTTATGTATTTATCTTCTCTTTTGAGTTTCTGTGTTAATAAATGCTTTTTCTCTCCCCAGTGTACGAAGAGATTGTTCTAGGAATGTGCAAAGTCAGTGGTAAGGCATTATTTCTTTCTTATTCCATTTACATATGATTAAGCAACAACCACTCAAGAATAAGACATCAAAAGTCAGTTGCAGAGCAGTACATTTTAGGGGTCATCGGTGGATGGATAAGGGGCCATGCAATGATAGCTCAGTGAATATGTTTGAGAATAGAAATAGATAAATCATTTCTTTATATGTAATCGTGTGTAAATAAGGGGCACTTATGGCACTAGACAAAGGTTTTTCATATGTTTACTAAGTGGCCTGTTGTCTATTAGTCGCAGTTAAAAAGGACCTGATGTTAAACACCAGTCCAAAAATGGCAAACATAGGGCAAATTACTGGTCACCAATAATGCTTATAGGATTTCTACAGCTGATACTGGCTTACCATGCCTTGTTCTTTACTGTGTTTCCGTGTAGGGGTGACCACCTTAGTAAAGTCTGCCCCCTGATGAATACGGAGCTGATAACTGGTAAAGCAGATAACTGTGAAACATTCAAGAAACAGCAGGAGAGGTTTGGGAGATATAGGTTCACAGAATGGATGAAGCATAAATGGGAGATACTGTACATGCAGTGCAGGCATTCATGTACGGGTTTCTTCTCAGCAAGCAACATAGTAGTGACAGAGCCAAGTATCACTCCAAATCTTGTAGGGCTAGCAGCCAGAGGTAGCAGCACCTTTTACAGTTCAGATTTAAAACATTGAGTTTGGAAGCACAGGAATGCCTTAGAACAGGATGTGTACTGCTATTTTTCAGGAGGAAATAAAGACAATAGGTAGATTTCTTACAGTAATTTTAACCCCAACTGACATTTATATATATTCTCTTTAACATATTTTCACTCTCTGAGTTAAGGTTCACTTTAAATCAATTTTTCAAGGAAGAGCTAAGCCTTTATGTTTTGCTCATGAAAAAGGGCAATTTAATTTCTTAGGGTCCTCAGCTCATTCACATAATTCTGAGAGCCAAGAGCTGAACAATGTTTTTTAAGTCAGATGTGCTAAGAGGAAATAGTTAGGTATTTATTGCAATTCCTCTTATAACAAGCAGCCTCTCTAAGCACAGAAGGTCCTAGGCCTCACGAATCCCTTGGCTTTTTTTAATGAAGTTAATTAGTAAAAATGATCAAAACAGGAAAATTCATGATTCCAAGTGTTCGGATTCTATTAAATATTTCCGTGTATATTTGTCTTCCTGCGGATAAATATGCCATTTAGAAATCCAAGCAGTCAAGAAGTATTACTGTTTGATTCCCTACACATGGACAAATCTGTATGTATAAATTCAGTTGTATAGAAAGATTTCCAGTTCACTAATTCATCTGGTTATCAAACTGAATTACCCATTACTGTTATGAGCTAAAGACAATAAATCCTATAAATGTATTTTTCGTGTTAACCTTTTTGCTTGGAAAAATCTTTAAATTGTAAACACTGCACTACATGTGCCACTTTAATGAGGAGCCTAACGCCTCTATACAAAACAATTGATATATTTTAGAGGCTTTAACTGTCCCTCAGCAATCTGAAAGGGGATACTGAAATTAGATACTGAACTCTCCAGTGATACCGCATCAATGTGCTCATCTTGACAACAATAATTATGCTATCATTTTGACCAATCAAACTCTGGACTCTGTGAATGATCACATAATTTGCTATCAAAAAATGGAAACATTGAAATTCATACAAGTTCAGTAAATTCCACAGTTTCGCAATCAAGATTCCTGAATTTTTTTTTACTTTTAGGCTTCATTCACAAGGCCATAAAAAGAGCACATACAAGTGTTTCTGTTTCATTAGGGGAATTGTTTATCTTCTCCAGTGCCCGTGTGGTATTCAATATGTTGGGAGGGCCACATAGGCATTGTGGACTAGGATTAATGAGCACATATCCAATATTCATAAGGGCTTCAAGTGGCAGAGCTTATCGAAGCCTGTGCCATGATAGGGATCCTTCCTCTTTGAAGTTAATCAGCATAGACTGCTTCTCTCCACATTGGAGGGCAGTCATTTTGTGAGGGGGATCTCTAGGCTTGAAACTAGGTCGATTTTTCAGTTAAAAGCCTACAGTCCTTATAGACTGAACATTGAATAGGACCTCAGTAATTTTATTAATAATAGTTTTTTTTTTGTTTTTTTTTTTATGTTTGTAATTTTTGCCTCCTATTTATTTGTCTCTCACTCACCACTACAGCAGGCTTTTTTAGTAGTTTTATAATATTTTTAGAGAAGTTCAGTATATTTTATTTATGAATTTTCTTCTCAAATTCATGCACTAGTTGGGGCATTTTGCTTTTTCCTATTCAGACAGGATTTTTCTTGTATTACCTGTGATATGGTCATTGTTGGACCTCTTGTGGTTGTTTTTTTTGTCATGGGCTGCCTATATAATTTTTCCCATGTTTTGTCTGTGTTTGTCCTCTTGCTTTTGGTCTCTGACCATCGCCATTTTGTAATGGGCATAATTGATTTGTAACAATCTTCCTGCCCACACCTGTACAGTAGTGACAGCGGGAGCCTATATAAACTGTATTGGACATCACACATTATGCTCCCGTTTCCACTGAGGATGCTGATTGATGGCAAAACACATTGAGAAGGGCCATAACGGTCACATCTTTATGCCCGCCAGGCAGGCAAAAGTACAATGAATACAGGCAGTACACTGTGATCATTGGTGGATACCTGGATGCTTGAGATCAGCATTTTTTTATCTCTGTGATAGGGGTCATTTATATTTGGTAAGAGCCCTTTGATTCCTGTGGTGGAGGACACAAGGTGTTTTGATCATTCTTTCACTAGGTTTCCACTTAACGGGTGAAGTGTTGAAAGCTCCACTTTATTTGAACTTTTTTCTTGATCTTTTACACCACATGGACGATATTCACATTTACTGGACTGTTTGGTGTCATTATTATTACAGACTTCAGTTTATTTAATAATTATTTTCTGGATGCGCACTTATTATATTTATTTACAAAGCTATAGAATATTCACATGATAAGTAGCCTTAGCTAATTGGATGCCTGTTTGTTCAGTGTTATAGCAATAGGAACACAAATAAAGTGAATCAACTGTTTCAAAATGACTACATATATTTGGTTATTCTCAGTTAGAATTGAAGAGACAGCTGGTGCTGCCATCTCTGGATTTGTATTCTGTGTTGTATATTGTGCAACATATGACATTTTGTAAGTCATGATCCACATTTGACTTTGATATTGCATAATAGATTTTAAAAAGCCTTAATACCCTTCAGTCTGTTAGCAATTGTAGAAGACAAACCTTTATTGCAATACCGGTTCCGTAGACACTTGAATATAAACTGTATCTTATCTTTTTAATTTTCTTCCTTCCATTCTCAGCCTCCCCTGAGTAATTGCAAAGCTGTTGCTCAAAATGAATTTTAAAGTGTTTTACCTCATTTTAAATTTTCTTTTACTGGGTCTAAAAATGAATATGCTAATGCTCCTTAGTGCATCTGTATTATGAAAGACTTGCTGACTAATGTGTATTTTTATGTTCAGTTTTTCAAGGAGATATACACATGTGCAGACTGGGAAGACAGAGTAAGCACACGTAAATTGTCAACAAAATAGTCTATTGAGATGCTGAGTGCTTCAAAAATACGTTATAGAGAAATGTAGGAACAATCTCAGCCATAAATAGCAAGAAATTGGAATAAAGATATATCAACAACTTCCAATAGGATTTCTATTTTCGTTTGAAAGATGACACCTTATGGCTCATTAGGGGCAGCTACACTTTTTGTTTCTATTTTCTTTACACCACTTTTCATAAATTAGTCCCTTCTGATTCTACCTGGCCACATATTAAATGTTGCTACTTTACTTAAGAATGAATTACTGAAGATAGACTATAGATAATTGAAAATAGAGTTCTAAGATATACTAAAAGAAAAAAAATATTTCTCAAGATTAATTGCATAGTCCTGCCTGATGAGATGGAAAAACACTGTTAGGATAAGCATTGAGTTAGTGTGGTGAATGGTTTAGCTATGGCTCATATTTTATTTGGGCATGACAGAATATCAGACTCCCTGTCACTGATTTGGAGCAGTAGAAACAATCACCCTACAAGGATCTACCTGTTTTATTGAAATCAAGTATGTGTTATGGCATGTGGGTACCGCATAGACAGTTACCACACATGAAGTGGTCCAAATGAGCCATTTGCCAGTTAAGTGTTTGTAATGGCTCAAGGTTTTTTTTCCTTTCATGCATTCTATGCATAAGGGTTAAAAACATTCTGTGCACAGCAGCCCCCCAGCCCCTCCTAATACTTACTTGGGCCCCATCTTGATCCAGTGATGTGCACAAGAGCAGCAGCTCTCTATTCTCTCTATTAGCTGAGACAGCAGCGGGAGCCAACTGTCAATTACAGCCAATGTGCCAATGAGGAGAGAGTAGGGCTGGGGTCGAGCTGAGTGCCGGATGTGAATAGACATACAGAGCAGTGACTCGGGAGCATGCTTGCTCATGTGCCCCCATTGCAAGCAGCTTGCAATGGGGGCACTCATCAGGAGGGAGGGGCCAGGAGTGCCGGTGGGGGACCCAAGAAGAGAAGGATAGGGGCTGCTCTGTGCAACACTGCACAGATCAGGTAAGTATGAAATGTTTGTTATTTTTTTTTAAATCTTCCTTTAATATCACTTTAACTGAGTGATGAATCTCCAATCTGAATTGCTGTGCATCCAAGTTTGAGTAAACTGATCTCCTTATCACTAGTCTTAATGGTCAATGCATACAGGTCTATTGATAGCTGTAATAAGTGGACATGTGCCCAGGCCATGCTCATTAAAGCATTTATATATTCTGAAGCAGTGAAAATACTTTAAAATAGACCCTCATTCACTATGTAGCTATAGGCATTGTGCAGAAATTAATCTTTAAATTTCACAACAATGGAACTGAAATCACAGCTTCTTTCCATTTTACTTTCTATGTCAGCAGGATCTTGGCAGCCTGTCAACCTTCCAATGTAAAGAATATCAGGTGTTGTTAGAAACTGACTAAAACCAGACTTTTGAATCTTTGTTGAGAGCTTCAGAAATCTTTATGAATTAATTTCATCATAGTACATACATCTAGAGAGGCCAAAGATGGCTTGTTGTAAAGCTTTTTTTCTTCAAATATGTGAATACTATAATGTCCATGGTCTGAGTGCAGGTGCACATGAAAGCACATGTGAGCAAAAGGACAGTTGACAGTTCTGTGATCACCTGTTCTTTTATGATAGAAGCACTCTGTAATATTTTATACTGTGCATTAGGATGGAAGCGTTAGATTGGTATTGTTCTTGAAGTCAAAATAATATATAGGAAACCTACCGACAAGCTGCACACCTCAGCCATATGGATAAGGATCTGCAATGTTTCTAAGATAAAATTTTATATACACTTTGTTTTCTTCGCTGAAACCGCATGGTACATATTTCCAATATACATATGCCAAAACATACAGTATGTATGGCCTGAATGTTGGCAAATCTGTATTATACTGTCATTCCTAACCATATTTAAAGTAACGAAAAACACAGAATGACCATTAAGTTAACACAAAGAGTGTGAAGTAGCAGAAGTGATTTACATTGCCTAAACCCAATTAAACTGTATCCCTTTATTCTATAGTGATATATAATGTTAATAAACTCCTAATGCTAGGAGATACAGACACATTGAAATATCATGTTATGGCTCTCAGAAGATAAAGTGAATAGTCTATTATAAAGATAATTACTGAAATTACTGAGTGTTTATCATTGTATGGAGAAAAAAACACACCAAGGCATGTTGTATTTGATCATTGTTAAGAAGGCAAAGTAAAAACGAGGTTGCTTTGTAAGAATAATACAGTGAAATACCTGAGTTCTATAATGTCTTATTCTAGCTGTTTGCATCCTTGAAGGAGGACTATCCTAAAATGCATCAAAGTCAGTTATTCAAACTATTTCAAATATAACTGAAACTTACAAAAGATACATCTGTAAGATGTTGAAAATAGCTTTTCTTGCTAAACCTGACAGAGAACTACTGTGCTTTTCTGCCTTCCCAAACAACATTTCTAAGCAAGAATAAAAGGACATGATATCATGTAGTGTTTTTATTCCTTTTTTTAGGATCATCTGCTTCTGAGCTGAAAATCCACTGCACACCAGAAGGAATTAGATTCCATTGTTTCATGAAATACTTCTCAGAAGAGATGAAAGTGTCTTGGTACCAGAGGTATGGTGTCTATAAACATTGCTCCTTACCACGTTGAACAAGCACCAAAGTGTCCTAATGTCTGACTAAATTTATTTTTCTTTGACATAAGTAAACAGAAATCTAATTGGCTGCTATGGACACTGTAACTTGCATGTCATCATAGCAAATGAAGCAACTTAAGCTGCTGAAAATCAACATGAAAGTTCACATAGAAATAACCTATTAACCAGATACCTAATATATACATATTTGTTCTTGGTTAATGACCAATGAAACAGTAAAGTAAGACGGATGACAGCCACAGGACATGCACCTTTAAAAATAAGTCACCAATGGTACTTTTAATATTTGTATTCTAACAATTTTGCACTAAACTGTAGCTCTGTATACCTAATCAGAATCAGTATTAATAAGTTATGTTTACGGAACAACATTTATTAAAACAATAATCAAACTGTATTAATAAAAAGAAGATTTTATTATTATTATTCAGGTTTTATATAGCACCATCACTTTACGCAGTGCTTTACAACAAAAGGGCAGACAATACAATTACAATACAATTCAATACAGTAGCAATCAGTGGGCCCTGCTAATTAGAGGTTACAATCTAAGAGGGAGGATCAAGGGATACAAAATGTAATACCTGTGGGGGATGAGCTGATGGAATAAAAAAAAACGAAAGAAATTAAAAGTACAGTTGTTAGGTGGGGGTAGAATAGGCCAAAAGAGAAGGGTTCTCAGTGATCATCTAAAAGTAGATAGAGTAGGAGATAGTTGGACAGATTGGGGCAGGGAGTTCCATAGCATGGGAGAGGCTCTGGAGAAGTCCTGGAGGCAAGAATAGGAGGCATGACAAGGGAACTAGTGAGCAGGAGGTCTTGGGAGGAATGAAGAGAACAATTGGTTGGTATTTTGAGACCAGGTTAGTGATATATTTGGGGGCTGAGTTGTGGATGGCTTTGTTTTTGGTTATTTGAATTTAATATGTTAGGTGAGCATAAGCTAGTGAAGGGATTGGCAGAAAGGGGTAGCAGACACTGGATGGCTGGTAAGGTGGATGAGTCTTGTAGCAGCATTCATGATGGACTGAAAAGAGGGTAGCCTATGTAAAGGTAAGCTAATGAGGAGGGAGCTGCAGTAGTTGAAGTGATGAGAGTTGAGCAGGGAGTGAATTAGTAGCTTTGTGGTGTCATTGGTTAGGAAGTGGTGTATTTTGGAGAGGTTGTGTGGGTTGATTATATATGGGGATGAAAAGATAGTTTAGAGTCCAGGATTACACCTAGCACCTTGGCATGCAGGAATGGATTGATAGTTAAGTCAGGGAAGGGGGCATGTGGTGGAAGAAATATTATGATCTTAGTTTTGGATAGATTGAGTTTGAGAAAGTGGTGTGACATCCAGTCTGATATGTCTTTAGTAAATTAGTGTTGCGTGTGGAGACTCATGGAGTGAGCTGAGGGGTAGAGAGATAGATTTGGGTGTCATCAGCGTAAATATGGTATCGGAAGCCATGGGATTCTATTAGCTGATCCAGGTAGGAAGTGTAGATTCAAAATAGGTGGGGTCCAAGAACAGAACCTTTGGGGCCCCTGACAGAGAAAGGAGAGGAGGAAGCAGAATTGCAATTGATGTTGAAGGGGCAATAGATCAGATGACGAACAGTGAAGAGTTCAGTCATAGAGACCAAATGAGTAGAGCTTTTCTGAGGAGGAGGAGGGGGTGGTCAACTGTGTCGAAGGCAGCAGAGAGATCCAGGAGTACAGAATAGTGTCTGATGGTCTTAGTCGTTAGTAGACCATTTGAGTTTTAGGAGAGCAGATTCTGTGGATTGTTGAGGGCAAAATCCAGATTGAAGGGAATCAGGTTGTAGGCCAGAGTTTCAAGGAGGTTGCAGGAAAAGGGGAGCAAGGAGATGGGGCATGGTTGTTAAGATTGGTGGGGTCCAGAGAGGGCTTTTAAGTATGGGGGTGATTAGTGCATGTTTAGGGGAATTGGGGAAAATGCCAGAATAGAAGAAGAGATTGAAGATGTGAGTTAGAGATCTTAATGTGATAGAGTCAGAGGTTGACCATAGCATCTGTGAGGGAACAGGGTCCAGGGGCAGGTGGTTAGGTGGGCATTAGAAAAAAGTTCATCAAAAACAAATTGTATCAATTTTATTTTTGAAGTGATTGGTGATCTCTTGGGCAGTGAGTGCGTTAGTGGTTGGAGGCAGTGGAGAACGAAGTAGAGAGTTGAAGGTAGAGAAGAGTTGATGGAGACTGGATGAGAAGGTGTTAATGAGAGTGATAAAATTGGTCTACTTGGCAGTGAGGAAGTAGGAATTGTATTTTTGGAGGACAGTTTTATATTGCTTGAAGTCTTTCTGAGACTTAGCCTTATGCCGCAGGTGCTCAAGAGTGTGGCTACATTTTTTGAGATTTCTGGTGTCATCTGTTTCCCAAGGTTGGAAGGGTCAGGCCTGATTCTATGTGTAGTGAGAAAGGCGAGCATGTCTAGGATGAATGACAGTTAACTGCTTTAAACAGAAATGGCTAGGTTGGGGCAGGACAGGGGTGAGATATTGTCAGTAGCAGAGTAGTGAAAAAAAGGCAAAGGTTTCTACAGGTAACTGTTGGAGGGAGAGGAGATGGAAGACAAGGAGAGAGTGAAACTAATAAGTTGGTGATCAGAGAGAGGATAAGGATTGTTGGAGAGGTTGCATGGAGTGCTTAGGCAGGAGAAAACAAGGTCAGGAATATTAGTATTGCCAGGGATGTTGAAGTCACGAGAATGATTGTGAGAATTTCAGAAGAGAGAAAGCAGGACATAAGGATATAAGGACACTTACCTGTCCAGGAAACCAGCGATGTCTGGTTTTGGGTGTAGACACCGGCATCTTAAATAAGGGAAACTGGCAGTGAAGCCTTGCGGCTTCACAGTCGGTTTCCTACTGTGCATGCATTAAGCGTGATGCATTTTGTGAATGGTCCCCCAATCTTCTGCTACTTGTGATGTGTCCCAGAAAGTTTTGGGAGGGGGGCAAACGTCCGACTAAGTTCATTGTGCTACTTCTGACTGGAAGTAGGAGTGGGTACCCATGAAAACCAGGTACTTGCTCCCCCCCAAAAGTGCCAAATCTAGCAGTGGATGGGGGTAGGATGCAAGCAAGCCTTTTGGGTGAAGTTCTGCTTTAAATGATGGAAGCTCAGGGTTTGGGGATATATCTCCTGAGCCTATGAGACACAGAAGGGTGAGGGAGGTAATATGTAAGTGTTATTTATATGAAGCGATATGCCCCAGAATCCTGGAGGTTTTATTAGCACGTGGGTGTTGAATTAGCAGGAGTTGGTGAGTGCAGTAATAAGGAAAGGACATAAGTGAGGCTCATATATACAGTAAGCTGTGGGGTGGAGAAGAGGGGTGAAGGAGAGAGAGTTTACGGAGAGACAACGCAACTGTCAGAAGGAGTGGTAGAGAGAGCCTGCTACAGAGTGGAAGCAGAACTAAATGGAGAAATAAGGTCACCTGCATCCTGTTTGGTGTTTTGTATTGTAGTTTCTCTTTCACTATGTGCAATCGCTGAAGTGTAGAGCGTGAAGTGCATCCCTTGTATAAAGAATTACTTAGAGAGAGAATCACTTATCGAAAGAACCCCAGCAATGAGCTTGTCCCATAAAGGTGGTCTGGATTTTAAGTGCAAACGTGACTACGAGCAATGGCATATATATTTATTGCCAGCTCCAGTCTCCCTCATAAAGTTAAAATTCAGCAACTACAAATACTGTAGCTGCTGACTTTTAATATAAGGACACTTACCTATCCAGCGATCCAGCGCTATCCTCACCCGAGCTGATTCTTCAATGGGCATCCAATCCAGGCACTGGCATCTTAAGTAAGGGAAAATACCTATGAAGTCTTGTGGCTTCATAGCTGGCTTGCCACTGCTTATGTGTGAGCCACACTTTGCTTTGTGAATTGTCCTGCAGTCTTCTGGGACCTGTGATGTATCCCAGAAGGCTGAGGGAGAGGGGGGGTTGCAATCCCACTCGGATTACCTAGATGATGAGGCAAACAAGCAGAACTTTCCCTTTTGGGTAAAGTTCTGCTTTAAAATGAGCCCTAGGGTCACACGGAAAACAATAGATGTTGTCGCTGCTTATGTTGACTGATGTGGCCATAGGAACTGTTGTCTATCAACAAATGTAATCTAGCTTGAAATCTTGAAATATTTCTGATCAAATATTACTTGGCTTTAGAATCTATTGTCTTATCATACATCGTACATGTGAACGCTATCAGTAGATGCCCCATCTGTTAGGGATTCCTTACATTCCCCTCTAACCAATAATGGGAGTCCCTTCTAGTGACAGGCAAATCTGCTTGCTTACATAAGGTTTGGTGAGTCCTGCTCTAACTTTGGCAAACCAAAGTTAAAGTCTAGTTATTTCTGGGGCTAATAGGAAAACTACTCTCAAAATAGGCATAGGACATTGGGCCCTGCCATTGGGGCATATATCAATGCAAAAAAAAATATTTTAAAGATATACTGTTTAGTGGGGAGAAGGTCTTTTCAAGCAGCTTTGAGAGCAACAAGGGAGAATACACAATAGCATGTTTGGTTGATGCCTAAAATCTGTATGTGGTGTTACGGAACAGTTTTCAGTCTCAGTGACCTCTTACATGAGCAGTGCAGATTTGTCAGTGATATATATATTTTTTTCTTTTAGAATTAGCTTGGCTTACATACAGCAACTGCACCTCAGTCTTAGTCATTTCAGCTTGAAAAAATACTTTTCTCAGGTAGCTTTAGCAATTACACATTCTGTTTCATCAAATAGTAGTCACCCACTTTGGCCAGCAGATAAAAACTGTTCAGCAGTTTGCTGAGGCTGTCTGTTTTCTCTGATGCAAAACTGTCCTGCTACTGGCCAGTTTCTGTTAAGTTCTCATTAAGAATTAAGAGACCTTGGATGATATAGCAGTGTAAATCTGGCCATCAGTAAGACATTTTTAAAGCGTATGTCAAGGCACATTATACATAAAAAATATCTTCAGTACATTTCTGCAGTACATGCACATTTCATGTGTTTTAATCCTTTACAGGAAAAATAAACTTGTCAGTCTGCAAGAAGTGCCATTAGTTATTAAACCCTATTGTGGGCTAATAACACACAGTACTTTGTGGACTAAGTATTGTCAGTCCACACCCACTCAACCATACCCACATTCAGATCTCAAAAACATAACAGGCTATTCATTCCGTAGTCTAAGACAGTGGTCTCCAAACTATGGCCCCAGGGCCAGATGCAGTCCTTTGCTTGCTTTTATCCAGCCCTTGGGGCACTATTTCATCCACCGATACCAACAATGGGCCATTATTCCCACCAATGACACCAATGAAGGAACACAATTTCTAATAAAACACCAATAATGGGCCATTATTCCCCCCATTGACACCAATCATGGGGCACAATTCCTTCCAATAACAAAAAACGACAGAGCACTATTCTTTCCACTGACACCAAGGATGGGGCATTTTTTTTCCCACAGATGTTGGGACCTTTTTGACTGCCAATGGCCACAATCTGGCCCTCCTAAAGTCTGAATTGAAACTGACCCTTTGTTTAAAATGTTTGGAGACCCCTGGTCTAAGACAAGAACTAAGACCACTGTTTGAGATAACACAGGAAGTGAGCAAAGGACACAGAACTCTGAATTTCTAACCAACAGTTTTTTTTTCTACTTATCAAACAAATGTAACAGAAAGCCAATGGTATATTAGACAGACCAAAAAGGTAGCAAATAGGAGAAGTTCATCACTAGGGTTTACAAACACTTAAAGCATTGGCCGAAGTGTACTAAACAAAAATGAGTAGAGACACGTGTTTTTCTACAAGAGTTAAGAGACAAAAGATGACACTGCATTGTAAAATTAGCCAACAACTTTAAATAGTAAGGGTAAAGAGCACAGGCTTGGGGTTTAGTGCAAGAAATAAGAGAAGATCCTCCAGAGGATACAGCAGTGTAAAATTGGTCAGTTGCAGGTCAATTGTAATCAGGGATAACAGGCCCAAATGTACCAGAGACAAATATACAGCAAGAATTAAGAAACAGCAGATGATACAGTAGCATGAAATTGGTCAGATGTAGGATGTTTTTTAAGCTAGCCCCAAATTTATTAGAGGCAAAGAGCAAAATGGGGTCTACTACAATAATTAGGATAATGCTGGGGATATAGCAGTGTCAATCTGGCCAGCGGTGGTTTAGGCACACTTTGTTTTAATTTCTTTCAAATGATGCAGTAGATTGCTACAAACAATTTCCAGCTCCAAGAACAGGCAATAAGTAACAAGTTATTGCTTCACTTTCAACACCACTATCTAATAAGGGCACAGTCCTGTCAACATAAAAAATTCAAACATAACAAAAATGAAAAACCCCAAATACTACCCCTGAAACAAAAAAAGATCACTTTTTAGAGGGAACCTTTGCAGAAAAAAAGGCCCTATCAACATAAAATAAAAACAAAGAGGGCACGGCCAAGTAAGGAGCACAACTTCAATGCTCTTGGGTTCCATAGCACTGTAATCGCTAACTACAAGCACTTATACCCGACTCGCATTTTAACCACAGCATGCCCCAAACAAGATAAGGAACTGAGAAGCGTGCCAGAAGCATTGAAAGCTGACTTACACAAATATGTTATCCTTTTAACCTACACTCCTCTGCATGTGGCTCAGATCTGCAAACCATCAGATTCCCTTAATCTATCTTCAGTGACTCTCAATCTCCCATTCCAGGCTCCATAGTATACTGGACTGTGATTCAGATTATTCAGATTTTTGCTGTTAAATTGATATGGGAGCAAATTTCAGGAAAGGATTGCTGTGAGGGGCCCAATGCCTCATCTTTTAGAGGCAATGGCTTCATCCCAGTTTAGATATTTCACCCCTTCTACAATGTTCAATACCAACACCCCAGGGGTGTATTCCCGCTGACTGTTTTCCTTGATCCACAAACATTTATCCTTCCAACACTGCCCTGCAACCCCTGCTTTTTCGCTGCTGTTACAAATTACCCTAATGCTACACTCTGGCCTCACTACTTAGAGTCCTTATATTACCTTCAGACTTTCACCTACTCTGTCCTAACATAAAAGCTATATATATGAATTGCAATCCTTACACACAAGTCTTACTCATATTGCGCAGTTCAAACTCCTCTCCAAAATATCCAAAATTTTGTCCCCAGTACCTGTCTGGTACAGCCCAGAGGACATTGAACTTAGGTTTACCACATAGTTCTCCTCTCATTATTATTTCCTTTTTTCTGCATATAGTCCCTCCCTATCCTTAGGACCACATTGGAGCAAAACCACAACCACCTCCTTCCCCTATCCTCATCCTCCCTTTCATTCTCCATGCTACTTGGGAAACCTATGGTGTTACCTACTCCACTTCCCCTCCCTTCCCCATCCCATGTGGGTGAGCCAGACATAGGCACAAGTCCTCTTTCTCACTCCTTCCTCTTGCTTGCTTATTATTTCTCTTCTTCACTTCCCCATTTACTGTACAACCTCACTCCACCTTCTCCAACCTACATTTCTCCTCTTCTCCTACTCCCCTTGACTTAGAATGATCGTTGAAATCATACTTTGAATGTAACATATCTTAGGATCACCCACTTTCCACTTTTTGGGACACTGTGATTATAGGTTTCTATTGTCAAACATGGCTCCAAAATAAAAATTTAACAAATCCCAGATACCATTTTCAAAAAATTGATTCTAGAACAAGCACACAAAAACAGACTTGAACTCAGAGGCCAAAATATCTCAATTGCAGGAAACCTTGAAAACGTTGTGCCTAGTGAAGGAATGCTCCCCAAATGTATAATGTTGTAGATGTAGCTTATATGAATATAGAAATGTATGCAGCAGACTGCTAGCCCATGCGCTGTGACAACAGAGACAACAACTAAGACATCTATTCCTACCATAACCTCTAAAAACAGCACAAGAAGGGTCATACATTATAAAATAACCAAATAAAGTCAAACTCACATAAACAACATTTTATGTGTTCTCAGCCCTGCACAGGATAAAGCAGCATAGACACTGTCCAGCAAACGCACCATCATTGATCCAACTAGCAGCAAATTGTATTAAGCTTTACAATTGGGTTGAACTATGCAATGTGGCAGCATTTACATAAGTTGGACCAATGTTGTTATGTTTGCTGGATATTGTCTTTGCTGTTTTTACAAATCATTATATGTGAGTTTGATTTTTTTGTGTTTTACTGTATGTGGTTCATAAAAATAGAATTATGCTATTGGATGTTTCTTCATGGTTTTTTGCTTCCTATGGTGGAGAGTGTTCCAATAACAAGAAGGAAAGCATGGATATGGATCTTGTAAAAAGTGCTGTTAGACCTACTTTTTTTTAAAGGAGTCTCATAAATCTGGTAAGACTGTTTCGATATGAGGGGGATACCTTGGGAAAAATATCACTTTCAGGAAATCTTTGGACTTATTTATGTACTGGTATGTGAAGATGATTTCTTTGCACAGTCACAAAGACTGTGGTATACATATATATATATATATATATATATATATATATATAATTTATTTTTCTTTTTGAGAAATTGCACATTGCTATTCGTCTTATAATCAGTTTATGTTGTTTAGCACTTTATGCTATAGTGTGAATTTTTGAATTATTTACAGTCTACCACTTTATGGAATTTATGCCACTGTAGTTTTGATGCGCTAGCTCATGTCAATTTTGTAGGGTAAATTTGTGCTGTATAATCATGTTTATAGATATTAAAACAATAGAATATTTGATCAGCTCTCTGAAGGGCACACTTTTTCAAATTCTGAAATACTTGGGTTTAGTGGCTCGAATACATTTCCACTTTTGAATTCAGGTCACTTCAACAACCATGATACTCATATAGTAGGGGAGTTGTCTTAATCAAAATTCCTCTACTGGCCCTTCTAAGCCTGCTAGTCATAGTTCAAATGTCAATGTCATGCAGTGCGTTATGATTAAAAAATCATACAGGGTAAATCTGCACATACATTTTCCAAGACCATGGATGTTGAACCCACAGGCTTTACCTTGAACCCATGATAGTGGCAAACCTGCGCCTCATTCAAGGTCCCTTTGACTGCTGTTTAGATTACCTGAATGAATAAAGTACAATCACTGTATTTCAAAAACTCTTAGCAATACCATATTTCAAAAGCAGGTGGCTATGCAAGTACAGTCTGGAATTTCAGCTTTTGGACGTGACAAAACAAAGGAGTATGCCCTGAAGGGTCACAAAATCTAAATTCCAGCATTCTTTCCTATAAATCATAAAATATGACATTCTTGTTTATACTGTAGACAATAGCTTATTTACTCATATGATGAATTATCTTCTGTTTCTGTATGCTTTCATGTTTTGCTCAGGGAAAACATAAGCACTGTTGGCGATATTGATATCTGTGGTCAGTGGGGAAAACAAGAACATTTACAGCCACTTCTCTAAATTAGTGATGACAAGCCTAAGGACACATACATATTCCAAATGAAATTATAGACACATCCAGGATTTAGCTTGACTGTGATGGAAAAAGTCAGCTTCATATTAAATAATTAGAGCCCATATTTTATGAAGTAAATAACAGACCTTCTAAATTGTAATGGGAATTACCTGTAATTGCATACAATGATATTTAATACCTAAAAGATGCATATACGACACTTGGGAACTTTTTCTAACCTATAAAATTACCTTTGCTATACATAAATTGAATTTACAAAATGTATCTACATTGGATTTCATAATCTAATTGTTGTAAATGTGCAACCGATATAGCAAACATATGCAATAATACAGTGCAAATATCAGGATTGCATTAAGACATAAGCATGCATTATTAACTTTGAGCTATCTATATTAAAAAAAAACAAAAAAAAAAAAGTTATACAATTCTAACATAAATCACTTCATGATTTTGTTACTGAAAAGTCATGATCTACAGAATATTATACAATGTGTTTAAAGGCATCTGCAGTGTTTATAATGTATGCACATCCAAAAGTTTTTTTTTTATACAGTGGGGAAGGATTAGAACCTCTGTTCAGTTTTTGCTGCTATTTGAGGCTCTGTTGAAAATCCACAGAAGCAAGCTTTTTCATTTTAAGAGCCGATTGTTGATTTAAACATTTTAATCAATAAAGGATGTATTTATAAAGCAGGGAATGGGACATCCACCAAATATTCAGTGCAAGTGAATCTTCCTTATTGCTCCTGAAAGACAAAAATAACTATTGAGACCCCTTTGCGTTAGAGAGCTACATAGCCAGTTATTGTTCTCCATAATATGGACTTGCCTTCACATTGAGAAACAAAATCAATTTCAGGTATATAGCGCCTTCCACCTGCATATTCTGAGTAATAACATGTTGACAAGTCCCCTAGTCTATTGAAAAACATTTTTTTTATTTCTCTTTGTGTTGTTGTTAGAGATTATTTTATTTACTTAAAGTGCTACTAAACCACAACAGTAAAATCAGTCTATATTTGCAGTAAAGCATGCTTGTTATACTCACTGTGGAACCTAAGGGGTTAATCCTCTGCATTGTGTAAAAGTGCTGTTTGATCCTGACTTTTCTGATCATCCCCCTCTTCCATTGCCCCCCTCTTATTTCCTGATAAGACATATTTTGTGGAGTCACTATGCACATGCACAGTTTGGTGTGTATTGCTAGAGCAGGGGCAGACTGACAACTCATGGGGCCCCTGGGCTATAGGGGATTATGGGGCCCCGTGTCCTCGCCCACACTCAAACCACACCCAAAAAAGCCTATGAAAAAGTCTATGAAAGGTACAAGGGGCCTCTCATGGGGCCCCCTATTGACCCCAGACCCTCGGGCAGTGCCCAAGTGCCCGAATGGTCAGTCCGCCCCTGTGCTAGAGATGTTTTTTTTTTCTTTGGCGAGTGCATGTGATCAGCACAGGGCCAATCAGCACTGTCCAGACAGAGGTCAGGGGTTCTGCATCCTCCTACAGCAGAATGAAAACTCCTCTTACAAGCTTTCACATGTGCTGGGCAGGACACTGATAGAAGTCTGAAGACTGCTCTAACTGCTGATGAGAAAAGGTATTTAGCAGTTTATATTTACATAATAAAATAATTACGCTTCCATGTTCTGTGTACTGTGGGAGACCAGATATAGTGAATATGGGGTCCTGGGTTTAGTAACACTTTAATAGTGTATTGTTGTCATTGGGATCGTAAGGGGAAAGCTCTCTGACTGACCCCCAGATAGCTGTAGAAACCTGACAAGGATTTCTAAACCTATCTCACTCTGTATAAAGCTAAAAATAATAAATAACAAAATACATTGTTACTGGACATACAAGTGCAATGAAAATGTGAAGTACTATAGGATAGATTTACTAAAATTGGTGCACTCAGAATCTGATGCCAATCAGCTGCTAACTTCAGGTATTTAACCTGTTGGTGCTGAGAGTATGCAAATGTGTGGCCTCTCAGCGGGTGGGCCTTGACACAGAGAGGCTACATGTTTGCATAGCAAAATGTAAACAAACATGTGCTGAAAGCGTGCACCTTGTATGCTCCTAGAACAGTTATCGGCGCCTAACGGAAAGCTCTTGATCGTTACTTGTGACCGGGAGCTTTCTGATCATGTGACCGCCATGATTGTCACATGGATGGAAAACCCTGCCCACCTCCTGACATCAAAAAACCAGTAAAGTGCCAAGAGGCACCGACATTAAGGGGTTAATCATCAACCTCCTATTAGCATAGGACATTTAGGATAATAAAAAATGATATTTGATTGGTAGAATATTCAATATATATTTATTTTTATTTTATTAAATATTTAAAATAATATTATATATCTGTATGTAATATGGACGCACAAAAAACAAAATCATTGCCAAATATAGCAATTAATATTGATGTCATGAAAAATTTAACATTGGGCATGTAAATCAGTATCATGAAGACTTTAGTTTTGGAATGCGAAAGCCAATGCTCTTACAATGAAGAATTTGGGAACTGTCAATTTTTTTAAAGTACCGTAATACCTGACATTCCTTTGTGCAAGTAAAAAAAAGGATGATTATAAAACCAAAGGGCTGAGTAATTAAATACTGGAGAAAAAGCAAATACGAACCAAAGGGAGTTTGTGGCCAGTAGCAACCATTCTAATTTCACCCTATTACTTTATGGCAAAATTAAAAAATGAATTATGATTGGTAACTATGAGCAATAACGCTACATTCTAATTTTGGTTTCTCTAGTGAGAAATCATCCCACCCTCATATAAAATGTAAAAAGGATTACATTTTTGGAGGCAGCTTTATTTCTCTTTTTTCCAGCTAAACATTACATTGCAGTAGATTATACTGCCATTTCTGCATCTCCTACATGAGACTGAACTATTGATCCTTGAGCGCTTTTAAATGAAGCAGTCAGCATCACTATTCCTTAAAAACTACTCATCAACTCTACATCACCTTTGCTAATATCATATAGTGAGAAAGTATTTCTTAATGATAGGTATTCATGTACTGTATGACGTCCATCTATAACTTGTGTATGAATGAAAGCAAGGAGATATGAGATCAGAGTATGCCCTAATGGATTGAATCTTGTCTGCTTTGAGGGATTATTTAGCAAAAGTATCTACTAAATTAGTATGTCCTTGTCACCATTGTTTGCAAAAATATTTCATAGGGGAGCGATGAACATAGCCAAACCTCAGCAGATTTTCTCATCCCCAGGTTTCATGGTCCCCACATGTTTTGAGATTTTTTTAAATAGGAATGTTTATCCCTTGTCACAGATTAAATAGCCTTTGCAGAAATAAGATTATTAACCTTTAAAGGCATTTATAGACAGAAACCAGGAAGCAATGTATTTACATAAATGTGTATGTTTTCTTCTTTTCATTATGTTTGCCTGTTCCAGACATTTCCTCTAACTTGGAGACATAAAAGCAGACAAAGTGGGCTCCTTTTCCCAGTTAGCTTTGAAATATCTTTAAATTCCACAAAAGTGGGTCTGTTGGCAAAGAATTACAAATCTAGGCTGCTCTGCTTTGCAGTCTGCCCCAGTGGTTTACGATGTACTAAGTATGGCAGGTTGTCTTTATTTTGATTGCACGTCTGTTTTAGATGGTGCTAGCAGTGATCTGCTGAATTTTATGTTAACCTTTTTAATGCTCCCATTCTAAATTTTATTGTTAGGTACATTTGTGTTTAGCTTGTGTAGGAAACATAAGAAAATTAAATTAAGCATCTGTTTACAGAGCAATGTAGACCTTCATTTTCAAAGCATGCCTCAGTTATCTGAGAGTGTCTAACTTGAGCAATGTTCATTAATTTACAAGAGTCTGTAGTTTCTCATCTTCTAGGCTAATGATGGGTTCAGATTATCTCTTTCAAAGTCTGCCATTATTGCAATGCTAAACGCTGTACACAGCAGTGCCAATTAGAGAGGAAATGACTGCAGGGGTGACTCTTTGTTTTCAAGCAAAAAAATTCCCCTTTTTTGCTGGTTAACTATAATGTTGCTGAAATGTGTCTTAGAGATGTGTGAAACTGACATTCCTTAGAAAGTTTTCCATTTTTACTCTAAAAAGCAGCTTCAATGAATTGGGTTCAAGATTGTGGTCTGCCAATAAACCATTTTGAAGAAACTTTCTTATTATCTCTCCCTAGTAAAATACACTGGGAGCAGGCCTGAATTCCGACTACTGTCTATGAGAGCACTCCCTGCTAAATGTCTTTTTTTCCTAGAGAAGTCAATCCTTATTTGTTCCCCTTCTCAAATTCAAAACAAAATGGTATCTCAAGTATATGGTACTAATATTTCAGCACTGGGTGGATATCAGTATTTTATTGCAAGTCAATATTGGAGTCACCACTCATCCAAGGTTGTAAAGCAAGTCAAGCACAAACTGTATATGTCACAGACCAAACCTGCTCTGTAAGTATAGTATGTCTGGAGTTTAAGCCTGGAAAGTTTACAGCCTCTCCCCTTGTCTCATAAGTCATTATTACCTTGTTCAGATATACATGGACATACTGTACTCTCTAAAGCATCCTATTCGTTGCTATATATGTACTGTATTTTGCTGATTATTTTTAAATTATTATTACTATTATTATACAGGATTTATATAGCACCAACAGTTTGCTCAGCACTTTACAATATAACGGGAGACAGTACAGTTCAATACAAGAGGGTTAGGAGGGCCCTGCTCCTTGGAGCTTACAATCTAAGATGAGCTGTAATTGTCTTTTTACCCTAGCCAGTTCTTTTTTTATCAAAACAGCAATTTTGTTGTGGCACTTTTACTATGTAGTCATACTGGAAAAGGTTTCAGGGCATAAGGTTTCCACGTCACGAGATTATGCAGTATGGTCTTCTTTGCAAATATGGGAAGGTATCTATTATATGATAAGGATGGAGCAATTGATTGGAGAAAAAAGTCAATGAAAATTTCACCCCTGGAGTCCATAGAGTATATAAAAGCTGGTGTGTGCTTATAAAATATCAACTTTTTTTTAGTATGGAAATATTAGTATAGGGTGGATTTTATATTATACATAGAGGAAAGTATTATTATGAAACTGATCTTTTTTAATGTATAAACACTGAAAAACAAAGATACTTAAACCATATAATGTATACTAGTATATTGGAAATTACATCTGGCTAGTATACCTTTGTCCTTTATATATGTGTGAATACACCTTATTTGTGTGTCATTTCTCAACCACAGGGAGTCAAAGATTTCTTCAAGTGACAAGATGAGAATCGGAGGCACAGATGAATATGCCTGGCTGCAGATCTGTGAACCTACTGAGAAGGACAAAGGAAAATATACATTTGAAATATTTGATGCTAAAACATCCTACAAGAGAACAGTTGATTTATCAGGGCAAGGTAATCTCTACACATCCGTGACATTTTATAGGATTTTTCCTAGATTATCACTGGTATGAGAATAGATAAAAAAAAAAAAGATGTTGCCTTTTTTTCTTTCTGCTGTCTTTTGAAATAGAACCACAACTTCTGTTACTGCTTCTATACTTCTTGTTGTCATGGCAACGAAATGACACATCTGCTTTTTAATTCCAGCTTTTGATGAAGCCTTTGCTGAATTCCAGAGACTTAAGTACGTTTGAAATTCATTATTTTGTGTGCAGGATATGATTTATTAAATATTATATTAAACAATTACTTTTTTTTGCCCCACAGGGCAGCAGCCTTTGCTGAGAAGAGTAAGTGCATATTATATATGAATAATGGACTGACATCCCATGTTATGTTTAATACTATACATATGTCCACACTGAAAATGCTGATTTAGTCCATATTATGTTTATTATAATGAAATACTTGCCTTTTTTGATTATTATTATCCATTATACGCTAAAACTGCAGTATGTTTCTTAATATCTACATTGTTTTTCTTACTTCTATACATACACATACTTTCCTTCTCACAAAGAACATACTGTATTTCAGTAATAGTCTAAAAAAGCTTTATAGGCAATTATCTTTGTTTATTCATTAATATTAGTGCAAATGAGTGCAGTTAACTCTGTATAAGTGTATATTAATTAGCTTTAAATGTATATTGCAAATTATTGTAATAATGAGCTCAAGGGCCTAATTGGTGAAAGGCTCTGCATTGTGCAATTTTGCCCTTACATTAACAGCTCCCAAAGTTCATAAAACATGCATGGTAGATAATGAAACCATGAATAATGTTTTAAATATATGAAAAGAGACCAGAATTAAGGGTAAAACATCCACAACTTTTGTAAATAAATGTGGATGTTAAATCCCTGTTAGCCAAATAACCTAGCTGAATTTGGTGCCTGACCTCTGCCTAGGCCTACTCAGTTTGTATATTTAAATATTAGGGTTAAAATGAACTTCTTGCCTATTAACTGAAAAAAATAGGACTAGCAAATTTGGAAATTACTGGACAGATTCAGTTTACCATTGTCAAAATTGGGTGTAAAGCCATCAATACTGATTAGAAGTGATGCTACTTTTAGCTATGCACAGAAAACCTTCCAAGGGCACCTTTAGGGAGCAAAAAATGAGATCATACGCAATATTTGCACTACAGCTCTTTATGTGCTTTGAAGTAAAATGATTTCATGTGTTGTTTTCCTTAAGTAGCAGGCATTCTAAAACAGTAGACCTGTAATAATGATAAGTATGTTTGTTTTTGATCTGCAGACCGTGGTAAAGTGATTGGTGGACTGCCTGATGTGGTTACAATAATGGAAGGCAAGGTAAGAAACTGGTACCAAAAATGTACAGTTTTCATATTTTTCTTACTGTATTACTGTTTAATTTGCCTCTATTATAGAACAGGGGTCCTCAAACTACGGCCCGCGGGCCACATGCGGCCCGCCGAGCACATTCATCCGGCCCGCCGGCTGGGGACACTAAGTACAGGGGCGAGCAGGGGACTGCTGTCTCTTACCTGGCTCCGGTCCCAGTCCCACGATGATCCAGTCCAGGATGCACAGCTCCTTCACTCCGGCCACTCCCTCACTCGATGTCCGCGCTGCCGCTCGGCTCCGCCTCCTTGCCGGTGATTGCGCGCCAGTACTGTAGCTCAGGAAAGGCACACAGGCCGCCAATCACCGGCGAGGAGGCGGAGCCGAGCGGCCCCATGAAAATCAAGGGAGGGAGAGGCCAAAGTGAAGGAAGGAGGACAGCTGACCACCCGGTAAGTGCCGTGCAGATGGTGCTGCTACAACCAGGTATGCTGGCTGCAGCAGCACCATGCTGGAACAGGGGTCGGCTAGTTAAGTGTCATTGTTGTCAGTGGGAGGAATATTGCCCCATCATTGGTGTCACTGATAATAATGATGGGGCATTATTCCTCCCACTGACACCAACGATGGGGCACTA
Organism: Staurois parvus; assembly: GCF_062004578.1. Taxonomy (NCBI): domain Eukaryota; kingdom Metazoa; phylum Chordata; class Amphibia; order Anura; family Ranidae; genus Staurois; species Staurois parvus. The sequence continues at coordinate 4,929,858 of NW_028318022.1, read as the reverse complement.
TTCCTCCCACTGATACCAATGATGGGGCACTATTCCTTCCCCCACTGCACTATTCCTCCCCCCACTGACACCAACGATGGGGCACTATTCCCCCCCCCCCCACTGGCACCAATAACGTACTATTCCTCCCACTGACACCAATGATGGGACACTATTCCTCCCACTGACAACAATGATGGGGCACTATTACTCCCACTAACACCAATGATGGGGCACGATTCTTCCCAATGACACCAATGATGGGGCACGACTCTTCCCAATGACACCAATGATGGAGCACTATTCCTCCCACTGACACCAATGATGGGGCACTATTCCTCCCACTGACACCAATGATGAGGCACTATTCCTCCCACTGACACCAATGATGGGGCATGATTCTTCCCAATGACACCAATGATGGAGCACTATTCCTCCCACTGACACCAATGATGGAGCACTATTTCTCCCACTGACACCAATGATGGGGCACTATTCCTCCCACTGACACCAATGATGGGGCACTATTCCTCCCACTAATACCAATGATGAGGCACTATTCCTCCCACTGTCACCAATGATGGGGCACGATTCTTCCCACTGACACCAATGATGGAGCACTATTCTTCCCACTGACACCAATGATGAGGCACTATTCCTCCCACTGACACCAATGATGGGGCACGATTCTTCCCACTGACACCAATGATGGGGCACTATTCCTGCCACTGACACCAATGATGGGGCACTATTCCTGCAACTGACACCAATGATGGGGCACTATTCCTCCCACTGACACCAATGATGGGGCACTATTCCTCCCACTGACACCAATGATGAGGCACTATTCCTCCCACTGACACCAATGATGTGGCACTATTCTTCCCACTGACACCAATGGTGGGTCACTATTCCTCCCACTGACACCATTGATGGGACACTATTTCGCTCCATAAGACACACTTGGGGGGAAATGTCTGTGCGTCTTATAGAGCGGCCAGCCCAGTATTCCCCCCGCCGTTGTATGTCCGCAGTCTCTGAACAAATGCGGACACAGTACAGGAGATGACCATAGTTTTTTTTTTAAAACTATAGTCCGGCCCGCCAATGGTCTGAGGGACAGTGAACTAGCCACCTGTTTAAAACGTTTGAGGACCTCTGTTATAGAATGTCAGTATAGTAGGGGGTAATAAAATATACCAGCCCCAATTCTGCTATCGCGCAAAGCAAATAAGAACAGGTTGCTCATGACCTGGAGCTGTCTCATGACTTACCTAGCACTTTATTATATACACCTTGCTAGTACTGGGTCGAATCCCCTTTTGCCTTCAGAACTACTTCAATTCTTGGTGGCATAATTCAAGAAGGTGTTGAAAACAATCCTCAGAGATTTTGGTCCATATTGACATGAGTTACTGTTGCCTTTCAATCATTTCAAACCAGTCTGCCCATTCTCCTCTGATCTCTGACATCAACAAGGCGTTTTCATCCACACAACTGCCGCTCTCTAGATAGTTTCTCTTTTTTGGACCATTCTCCGTTAAAGCTAGAGATGGTTGTGTGTGAAAATCCCAGTAGATCTGCAGTTTTTGAAATACTCAGACAAGCCCGTCTGACACCAACAACCATGCCACGTTCAAAGTCACTTAAATCCCCTTTCTTACCAATTCTGATGCTAGGTTTGAACTTCAGCAAGTTGCCACGTATAGATTCCTAAATGCATTGAGCTGCTGCCATGTGATTGGTTGATTAGCAATTTGTGTTACCAAGCAATTGAACAGGTGTACCTAATAAAGTGACCGGTGAGCAGGGGCGGACTGACCATTTGGAAATTCGGGCACTGCCGAGGGCCCGGGGTCCATAGGGGGCCCCATGAGATGCCCCTGGTACCTTTTTCATAGGCTTTTTTGAGCTTGGGCAAGGACACAGGGGCCCCATGATCCCCTATTGCCCGGGGGCCCCATGAGTTGTCAGTCCGCCCCTGCCGGTGAGTGTACATAGTTTAGAGCAATAGCACACACAGAGATCTTAGATGAACAAACACCAAATCCTGCTCTGATTTTTATTTTGACAGACATTTTAGTTCATATTATTTGTACTATGCTACATGTTTGCAAATGTATTTAATAATGCAAATTAAAAAACCTATTCAAATAGTACATAAATAAAACATAATATTGAAAAAAAATATTTTTACTAAATGCTTCAAATGGAATTCCAGGCAAACTGCTAAATACACAATTCAAATACATGTACATGTTTGCTGCATTACTTTCAATTTTCTTTTATTATGGCCAGTTATTCTAGCGATCCACATAAGTCTGATGATCATAATTAGAGATGAGCGAATTATTCAAAAATTCGATTCGGCTGATTCGCCGAATTTGCGGGAGAAATTCGATGCGAATTTATTCGCCGCGAATTTAACTTATTTAAAGGGTTTCTAGGCTTCAGAGAGCCTTTATATTAGTGCAGAACACTGTACCTTTAATTTAAATGCCCTTGGAGTCTGCTGGGGAAGAGAAATAATACTGTCAGTCAGTATGACATGCAGATGAGTGCCGTCGATCTTAGAATCACCGCACACTTCACTCATTTGGGCAGTCACGGGGCACGGAGAAGGAGAAGGAGAATGAAAAGAAGAAGAAGAAGAATGAAAAGAAGAAGAATGAAAAGAAGAAGAATGAAAAGAAGAAGAATGAAAAGAAGAAGAATGAAAAGAAGAAGAATGAAAAGAAGAAGAATGAAAAGAAGAAGAATGAAAAGAAGAAGAATGAAAAGAAGAAGAATGAAAAGAAGAATGAGAAGAAGAATGAAAAGAAGAAGAATGAAAAGAAGAATGAGAAGAAGAAGAAGAAGAAGAATGAGAAGAAGAAGAAGAAGAATGAGAAGAAGAATGAAAAGAAGAATGAGAAGAAGAAGAAGAAGAATGAAAAGAAGAAGAAGAAGAAGAATGAAAAGAAGAAGAAGAATGAAAAGAAGAAGAAGAAGAAGAAGAATGAAAAGAAGAATGAAAAGAAGAATGAACTATATTACTATATCAGTCTCTAATGGATGCTGGAGAGTTAAACCCCCTAACACCTGCTGTGCCCATTATGAGGGGTTCCCACCATCCCTGTGCTGAGGTTCTGGGTCTGCACACCTGCTGCGCCCATTATGAGAAGTTCCCACTATCCCTGTGCTGAGTTCCTGGGTCTGTACACCTGCTGTTCCCATTATGAGGGGTTTCTACCATCCCTCTGCTGAGGTCCCAGGTCTGCACACCTGCTGCGCCCATTACTAGGGGTTCCCACCATCCCTGTGCTGAGGTTCTGGGTATGCACACCTGCTGTGCCCATTATGAGGGGTTCCCACCATCCCTGTGCTGAATTCCTGGGTCTGTATGTACACCTGCTGTGTCCATTGTGAGGGATTCCCACCATTCCTGCACTGAGTACCTGAGTCTGTACACCTGCCAAAAGAAAGTTTCAGGATTTTGAAGGAGCAAAATACAGTAATACTGGAACAAAAATGAGCTGCGTGGTGGAGTTGCCAGAAGAAGAAGAATGAAAAGAAGAATGAAAAGAAGAAGAAGAAGAAGAATGAAAAGAAGAAGAAGAAGAAGAATGAAAAGAAGAAGAAGAAGAAGAATGAAAAGAAGAAGAAGAAGAAGAATGAAAAGAAGAAGAAGAAGAAGAATGAAAAGAAGAAGAAGAAGAAGAATGAAAAGAAGAAGAAGAAGAAGAATGAAAAGAAGAAGAAGAAGAAGAATGAAAAGAAGAAGAAGAAGAAGAATGAAAAGAAGAAGAAGAAGAAGAATGAAAAGAAGAAGAAGAAGAAGAATGAAAAGAAGAAGAAGAAGAAGAATGAAAAGAAGAAGAAGAAGAAGAATGAAAAGAAGAAGAAGAAGAAGAATGAAAAGAAGAAGAAGAAGAAGAATGAAAAGAAGAAGAAGAAGAATGAAAAGAAGAAGAAGAAGAATGAAAAGAAGAAGAAGAAGAATGAAAAGAAGAAGAAGAAGAATGAAAAGAAGAAGAAGAAGAATGAAAAGAAGAAGAAGAAGAATGAAAAGAAGAAGAAGAAGAATGAAAAGAAGAAGAAGAATGAAAAGAAGAAGAAGAATGAAAAGAAGAAGAAGAATGAAAAGAAGAAGAAGAATGAAAAGAAGAAGAAGAATGAAAAGAAGAAGAAGAATGAAAAGAAGAAGAAGAATGAAAAGAAGAAGAATGAAAAGAAGAAGAAGAAGAAGAATGAAAAGAAGAAGAAGAATGAAAAGAAGAAGAAGAATGAAAAGAAGAAGAAGAAGAAGAAGAAGGAAAAGAAGAATGAAAAGAAGAAGAATGAAAAGAAGAAGAATGAAAAGAAGAAGAAGAAGAAGAATGAAAAGAAGAAGAAGAATGAAAAGAAGAAGAAGAAGAAGAAGAAGGAAAAGAAGAATGAAAAGAAGAAGAATGAAAAGAAGAAGAAGAAGAAGAATGAAAAGAAGAAGAAGAAGAATGAAAAGAAGAAGAAGAAGAATGAAAAGAAGAAGTATTCCAGTACAGCAAAAAGTGTATCTGCAGAGAGCTCCGCTATTTCTGACAGTTCTCTGACAGTTCCTTCACATTTACAGCGGTTGAAACATTGTATCTATTTATTTCCGAATAAAAACATCTGTATCCTAAATGGAAACAAATAGATACAATGTTTCAACCGCTGTAAATGAACTGTCAGAACTGTCAGAAATAGCGGAGCTCTCTGCAGTGACACTTTTGCCGGCTGATCGGGAAAAATTTGATTCGTGCACCCGAAGTTGGCTAAAATTCGGATTCGATGCGAATCGAATTTTTCCCGATATTCGAAATGAATTCCACTTTGCCTGGTTCGATTCGCTCATCTCTAATCATAATGCTCACTCTGGTAGTACCTAACTTTCTTGGACTAGCTTTACTTCTTCTTAGTTCAGCTCCCTGTTCATTGGACACAGGTAATGTTGGTGCTTTATTGTTCAGTGGTCAACCTGGAGGTTGAAGGGTAACATAAGAAGCTCCAAGCTTAGCCAAGAAGCTGAACTGCTGAATTATAAAATATTTGTGTCATATGTCTAGCTGTGCAGTGTGCAGGAGGTATGTAAGTTGCAAAATCAGCTAGACAAAATTACTAATCTTTTGACAAGTAAAATTGTTAAAGAAGAACTCCATTACTTTTTTTTTCTCCCATGCAGTGGGGCTGTGACACGCTGTATGGGTTAACTGCTCGTTTTGTCTAGCGGTGCTCCGAAAGGCTATACTTACACTTGATCTATGCCATGCTCCCCCATGTCCAGCAGTTGACTATTACTGCCATTCTTTTGTCCAGAGCCAGTCTATGGGAATGATAATGTCAGGAGCAGTCCATTCACAAGACAGCTAGCGTGGGGGGGGGGTAGAAACACTGGGGACCGGTCTTGCACTTAGAGGATCGACAGATTAGGTAAGTATATCTCTGCTCTGCAATCCCCCAGACAAAAACAAGCAGTTAGCCTGTGCAGTGTGGGCACAGCCCCACTGCATGAGAAAATACAATTTTGCCTGGAGTTCTATTTTAACATATGATATACTGTATAACTGCAAATTATTTTAGAGTAAACAAAATGCTGGTATTTGTAAATCAGACAAGAATAAATATGTTTATACTTCTGATTTATGATTTCCCTGTATGTTCATTCTGGTTATTCACTAACAGCCAGCATCAATTACTGCAACTGATGATCATTAACACCAGGAACTAAGTTTTCAACATTTTGAGATACACATTGACATTGTTCATAAAAGCTGAAATGTTCTTCAGTGCCTCTAAAATTTTTCTTGGCAGCAAAGAGTAGCAAGGGAAGGCCTGCTTTATTTGAAGTAGTGCAAGACTTGCTTTTAAATTATTTTGTACAATATATTGCCTTAAGGGGGTTCTTGTAAGCATTCATAAAAGCTTTAAAGATATCAGCCGAGGCTTATTATACAATGTTAAAGAACATTGGACCTTTTGGTATTAACAAAGACAGAGCTAGAAGGAAATGCATTAAAATGAAATGTCTGTAAGCTACAGAAAGGAACAATATATTAAACCAGCACACAAACCACTCACAAACACCAAAATTCTTCTTCCTGTTATTAAGATGCTAAATAAATACTTTTATTTCAGATTTGACACTGTTCAGTATTAAGCAAAAGTGGAAAAAATCATTCACTCTTGAATGATAAGTATGCATGAAAACATACTGAATAGACTAATTACAATAAAAATAGACCATACCTAAAAGTAAAAATTGAATTTAAAACCAAACACGTGCCACTCTATAACAGAGTAGGAAAAATACAGGATACCCAACCCATTGAGGTTTTATTTATGGCACATTCAACTTTTCTTGGAATTACAGAAAAATACAGATACAGGGAAATGGGGAAGGGGGTAAAGTCAATAGGGGATAGGGGAAAAAAAAGTTTAAAAAAATTGCAGAACAATCCATTAATTTTAACTTTGTAAATATATTTACATCAATGCAGTGGTCATATTTTTTATTCATCTTTGTGCACACATTAAAGTGGAACATTTAATATTGTCCCATTATGGGTCTGATTTACTAAAGGCAAATAGGCTATTTACCTTGCAAGGAAAGTTGCATTTTGCAAGAACATTTTCCAGAGTTTAGTGAATGAGATAAAGCTCTCTTCTGACTTCCATTATCCAATCATGTGAAAGCAAAATGCTGTTTCTTACCTTGCATGTGATTGGGTATTCTTTGCAAATTGAAACTTTACCACATTCTCTAAGCCCAGGGGCAAATACCCTTGCAAAGTTGCAAACTGCAACTTCTCTTGCAAATTTAACAGCCTATTTGCCTTTAGTAAAGCAATCCTATAAAGTGAAGAAAGGTTCGAACTTCTAATAGATTTTATTGAATATCCAAAAACAAATGAGAACGCGATCTCCAAGTTGCAAAAATTCTCTCTTTACTTCAAGTGTATCTTTATATAAAAATTAGCGCAATTGTGCAGTTTCAAGCATAACACTGCTCTTCATCAAGCTGCAAACACAGGATATGGTTGCACAGGTGCATCTCATCTTCACCAATATAGCAGCACTATAGCATTACTCTCCTATTAAGAAATGCCTTTATATAACAAAATGAAAACAAAAATAAACATACATAATTTTTCATATGTTTCAGCATATTATAATCAACATACTGTAATTCCAGCTATACAAAAACAAAACCTGAAAAATTAATTAACCATTACCATAAATCCAAACAAACCGATAAAGAAAATCCATTATTTCACCCCAGCCGTTCCATTCCATTTCTCATGAGTCTGAAAGAAATGATGGACAATCAACGTAAATATAATTATACTACATTACAACAATAAATAAAAACCATTATCCCTATTCAAACCAAAAGAATGCAGATAATTGAGCTGATTGATCCAACATACCTCCCTTTGTTTAAATTTAAGAATTCTGTCTCCACCTCTCTTGTCTTTTTTACCTGTTTGGGTAGAACAATGAAAATGTGCAGCTGTTACAGGGCTTCTTCAGGTAGATTTATGTTTATGTAAGCAAGGTAAGGCTTTTAAACTGGTATCTGGAGACAAGGGAGAATCTGGAGAATTGTGAGTTCATATGGTAAGCGTGATGTCATATTACAACAGTGCAGTTCTATGGCATTGGATCATGAGCTAGAGTGATATCTGGTCATCAGAGTGATTACATTTATTGTAGTAACATAACTTCTATACCTATGGCTCTAGTTTGCTTTCAGGTAGATGGACTTTTTTTTCTCCTTTTCTATATCTCCAATGTTTGATCCATAAAATAATATGCTATTGGAGGTATGTAAATGTAAATGTCCTGTCTGCTCTCAAAAAACACTTTTTCTCTTTTAGTATGATCCATTTTCCTCTATAGGAAGTTAAGTTCTCCATTGTTCTCACATCATGAACTGTTCTGACAATACTGGCTTTTTGTTTGCTAGCTGCTATATGCCAGGACACAAGAGGTAGTCAAACCTAGACATTAATCAAGGTGACTATCCTAGCCCTGTTTGGGACAACAAGAATATGGGAGAGGTGTCCCAGGTTATGACACTTGTAGAGATTGAGCATGAAAATCTGTAAAATCTTTAAACTTAGTGCCCTTCAGCTTTCAGGTTACATTGGGTCTAGTAAAATATTACACAAAAAAAGTAATACAATAATACAACAAACAGTAATCCAAATTTGTTGCATTTTCAGACATTGAGTCTTACTTGCACAGTCTTTGGAAACCCTGATCCAGAAGTGACTTGGCTGAAGAATGACAGAGATCTGGAAATGAGTGACCATTACATATCCACACTTGAACAAGGAAAGTTTGCCAGCCTCACAATAAAAGATGTGACTTCAGACGACTCTGGAAAATATGGCATTAATGTTAGAAACAAGTATGGTGGCGAAACAGTGGATGTTACCGTAAGTGTATACAAATATGGTGAAGATGTACCAGAAGCAAAACCTACTCCGATGTCTAAACCTGCACCTGCACCTGCACCTGCACCTGCTCCTGCTCCTGCGCCTGCACCTGAGAAAGCTAAGCCAGCAGCCCCCAGAGCAGGAAGGACAACCAGAAAGTAAATCTGTAAGAACACATTAGATCAAAGTATATCTACCTGGTTGATATAATTAGCTTTGCTACATGTTTATAATGCAGACCCACTGGCTTAGCGCTCTTGTAATGTTCTACTTTTTAAAATAAAGCTATCTTTGCCGTGAAGAAAAGTAACAATGTTAAAAAGACCATAAATACGTTAGTTAGAACTTCAATTAAATTCTTAAATCTTTTGGATTAAGCTAAAGCCTTTAAAACAGGTCTACTTAATAAACCAAAGGTCTCTATATCTGAAAGTTAGACAACTGTAACTTGTAAAATATTAATATCCCAAAATCCAAGTTAATTACATATTTGGCTTCTAATATAATTTGTATTTTTAAAAAACATGACACACATTTCAGTTGCCAAAATGCTTCCAGTATGATTTATTAAGTCATAATAGCAAGCTTCACACGCCCTGATGCTATTTGCCATTGAATTACACAGTTGGCAGGAAATAAATCCTGACCCTCTGGAGGTAGTTTAAAAGTTTTGTAGTTTACTGATATCAACAGTCCAGCAAGAGAAAAACAAGCATCAACTTAATTGCAGTTTTGTCTACGAGAAAACTTTATAATCTTCTCCTCAGCCACCCAATGTGTATGTTCTCAAAGAGGATTTAATTCAAAGGTTTAATTTATTCTTATCTGGTCTTAGTTTAATATAAAGCAGTGAAAAGCAGCACACAGCTTCCATGGAGTTTAGAAAACAAGCATAGCCCATAGCTAAGCTTACCAGATGTGTTATTGTCATATCAACCAGTACAAATATCAGATTATGTCTATGTATGCATCATTGGAAATTAAACATTTCCCTGTAATGCACTGTCACTTGGCCATATTGGAATCACCTAATGTTGTTTTCCTTGCTTTGTGCTAATAAACTTAAATAGACACCTGTGCCTTTTCTGCATTAAATCACTTTTATTTTCCTTGTCTTGTCCTTTTATCACTCATGCATGCTAATGTTCTACTTTGCACATCTATTGGACACCCTTACTATGCACTTTACTTACAAATGATCTCCTTCTTTTTTATGCTAGATAAATATGACTTGAAGGGCCACTACACCAGAAATCAAAATAATGATGTTATGTGCATTAGAGCTGCTGCTAGCATTGAAACTTACACATGTAAATGTTCCAATATCAGAAGCTGAATTATTTGACATTTATGTAACTCTGCTGTGCGGATTCTTGCTTTTCATTAATTTCCAGTGGATGTTAAAAAAAAAAAAAGGAAAAAGAAAAGTCACAGTTGATAGTATTCTACTGAGGAAAAAAATGGTATCCACTGATGTTGGAAAAATTACACCTTATTATAACGTATAATATATTTTATATTATCTTATTTTTATTTTCTCATAAGCCTATTTCCTATAAATTAGTTTTTAAACCTAATCCACATTTGTGAACACACTTTCCACAGTCCACCATTTAAAAATATGCCATTATAGAAGAGGAGTTAAAATAACTGAGGTTGTTACATGTTGAAGAAGAGCTAAGGAGCAGATTTTTAAAGGGGCTTGTGCTATGGTTTCCTATAACAAAAGCTCAATTCCTGATTTAGTCACAAAACATAAATATTCACTTCAATGTACTGAATATGTAGGCATTGTTAATCTACTGATTGCCTTGGCCTATGCAATGCTAGAAACAGCTCAAATGCCTATGAAAATAAAAGGCTTTTTTACACCAGAGCCAGATACTTGCAAAAATCACTCATTTATGTATTTCTGAAATTAAATGGTGAATGCATACAAAACTAATATGCTGTTTTTTGATGCTAGAGATACTTTTTCATAATAGAGCATACCTATTGAACCCATTCTCTACAGCATAGTTTAAGTAACTTTATTTTATGATTTTATGTCAAATGCAAGAGGATAAATATGTCCACCTCATAGTTGGGGGGAATGCTCAAAACTCTCAGGTGGGTAGGAACTACGGTAGAATGTCTTGCAGTGACGATCAACACTGGACATCTAAAAACAGGGGTGATGGGGTCCTGCAGAGGTCAGATAAAATATCAATTCTTGGTTGATTTATTCTGTATGCTGAATTAAATACATTTCTGAATGTCATGTTAAATAAATGTAATATTATTAATAATAATAATAATAATAATAATATAATACAGGATTTATATAGTGACAACATTTTGCACAGCGCTTTACAATGTGAAATATGTGGGGGTTTTGTTTGTTGCTACTTTCCACACAGACAACATTATTTAATGTGCCCATTCATTTACTATTAAAATTTGAGTTTCCAAATAAAGTGCTCCTCACTAGAATCAGAAAAGTGGAATGAATTAGGTGGGGGAGTAAACAATGGTATCACAAGCTTTCCCCCTCTATCTATAATATATGAAGACAATTGAATACATTTGAAAATATTATTTGTCTCAATTCTTCCAAAGAAGCCATAAATACAGTAGAGAGCATCAAATGACTCTACTCCAGCCGAGCTAAGTCATCACTTAATTTTTCACAGGAATTACTACATTTGATTGAACTTCTCAAGCCTCACTGTTTAACTCATGAGTATTTTAGCACTGTTTCCTGGAAGTGTTTGAAGGGCATTATGGTAATCAGTGATCATAAGGACCATACACATTTACAGAGCAGAGAGTGCTTCCTGATGCTCACTTTCCTTAGTAATGACAGTTTTAGTTAGCTAAATACATATTCTCTGATAAACTGTGCATTACTGTGCTTTCATATTGTGGAATGGCGAAATTAATCTGTAGCGCTTCCCTGTTATGTGGATAGAATGATACAGAATTTCAATCTTTTTTATCCCATACTGGTTCAGTCACTAGGATGTTTAGTTTAACATTGCTTTAAAATATATAAAGAAGTATTTAAAATAACCAAAGCTACATGCAAGTTTTTTCAGTATGCCCTTTGCCTTAAAGAATTCCAGGTATTGATATTTTTACATAATTGCATTGGTCCAGGTTAGACCAATGTAAGTATGCATAAACCATACCTCTGGGATCCTTATGGAAGCTGGAAATCATTGTAGTAGGCACAAAAACTACAGAGATCTCCATTAACTTCCAGGTTTAATGCTGAATGGCTGCCTGCTGCATTGTAAACACAGGAAGTTAAGAGCTGGGCAGTGTATGCCGTTTGAAGAATGCTATGCATTTTCTCAAAAAAAAAAGCTCTTTCTGATTGGACCAGGTGAAGAGCATGATATCATCTTCTCACCTCTTCAATTTGTTCAACCAGAGAATACTTTTCATTCACTGAGAGAATGCAAAGCAGTCTTTGCCCATATTGGATGCACAGGTGTTCCATGCATCTGTGCTCAGTCCCATTCACATCTTTTGGGATGTAGTGGACGCTGGTCCAGATTTGTCTGTCATGAAGCTGCGGGTGCATGTCCCAGAAACTCAGAGTGGGCATTCAGAGACATGCACTCACACGACTGTCAAAATAGGACCAGCAGCTGTGTCCGTGCAGGGTGGTGAGTTCTAATTTTTTCATATCATAGTGATAGCTTTTCTAGAGTGGTGCAGAAGAAGTCCTATTAAAGATTTTTTCCACCTTTGTTAGCGCCAGGTCATAGATCAGACCTAGAAGCAGACATATTATAGGTGACATAACAAAGACAAATTTTGTAATGTCCATGCTATATGTTGTTACTTGTGTCCAGTAATATTGTGTGTTTGCACAGGTTTAAAAATAAGAAGGAGATCTCTCTCAGGGTGTCCACAATGCCAGCATGTCAAGGAGAGGTATGACATCAATTTGCTCACTCAATAATTGCATAATAAGCTTGATGCAAAATTAGGAAGTGAAACAGTTTTTCTTTAGCAGAGACCAAGGGCCCAAAAGGCCACTCCTCCCCATCAAAAGTTGGAATGTTCATAAGCCGCCATTGCTAAAGTCTATTGAGAGAATAAATGCTACATTGTGGAGGCGGGCTTAGGTGAAAAGCAGAATGTAGCAACATCTGAAGATCTGTAGTTTCAAGTAACACAGGCTGTTTGCCAGATTGATTGCTGTAGGTTTTGACAGCCTGCATGTATTTGAAAAAGTACATGGGCAGCAGGTTGTTGTTAGCACATCAAATGGAGCTAGTCTGCCATTACATAATATGTCTGGTAGTTTCTTACAGTGGTTCTTCAGTGAGTTCTGCAAAATGTAAAAGGCAACAGCTCCACAAATTGTAGCTGCTGACTTTCAAAAAACAGACTCACCTGTCCATGGATCTAGTGCTGTCTTTGCCAGGGCTGGTTTCTTCACCACTCTTAAGTCCCCTGTGCTGGCATCTTAACTGTGAGCAGCTGGTTGTGACTGCTTGCAGCATAACAGCCAGCTGTCCATTTCGCATGTGTGAGCAGCTCTGCGCTTTGTGAAAGGTCTGAAAGCCTCTGTCAAAACCAGGTACCTGCTCGGGAGAAACAAATGTTTCAACAAAGGATGAAGGGATGAGGAGAAAGAGCGGAACTTCTTCTTTTGGGTAAGGTTTTGTTTTAATGTCATGCTTGGCCTAGCAGTGAGGGTCAGGTGTAAATAAGGAATTTTCCAACTTGGGGTAGGTAGTGTAGGATGAATTGCCCTACTTTGCTCATGGGCACTACCACAGTTTTTTAGAGGTTAGCATGGCGGTAGTGAGATGATGGGTGCTTTAGAGTCTCTGAAAGTAAGAGTGCTGAGGGCATCAGTAAAGCCCAAGATGGTTGCTGAATTCTGTATGTTGGAGCTGTGTGTGACTAGTTGGGGGCCAAAAAATGTTTAAAGAAGTCATATCTAGGCGTCAGTGTAGAGTGGGCCTACTAAATGCAGTTAGTTTAAATCTTGGTGGGTAACCTTCCCAAAGAACGCTGGAAAGCTCTGAGATAAGGACTTAAAGGTTTTAAAAATCAAGATTTAAGAATTGTGAAATAAATGTAAGAATTTGGGTTTTATTTTAATTTTAAAGCAATATTAAAGCGATACTAAACATTCAAATAAAATCGGCATCTACCCTTTCTATGTAGCAGTATGCAGAAATCGCATGACATGCAGCAGTGTCCAAGAAATGTCCTTGTAGGAGGAGATTTCACTCTCCTCTAATGCCTCCTGTGAAGCTCACTGACCCCCACCCTATTTCTCGCCAGCACTGATTGGATGGAGGATGGATTGGCCTGAAGGAGGGAGGGATCTGTATATACGCCCCAATGTGTGATGTCAATGTCATGTGACCTGCCTAGCTCCGATCATACAGGAAATGTTCTCTCCAGCAATAGTCACCAAACTGAGCATGTGCAGAGTGACTCCAAAGAGTTCAGAGCCAGGATCAAACAGCCTTTTCACACAATGCAGAAGATTAACTTCTCAGATTCCAAAGTGCGTATAACAAGCACGATTGACTGCACAAACAGACTGATTTTACTGCTGTGGGTTTAGTAACACTTTAAACACTGTTTTGTAGGCTCTTTCAGCAGCTGATTTTATTACTTTGAGTATGCAGCTTTTTTTAGCTTTAACTCTTTGCCTATGTTCCTGTTTAAGGTGGTGGTGTCATGACAGCTGCCCCAGGTTTTCTATTTTAGGGTTGATCCTTTCTCTTGCAAAATTCTATAGAGGCACCCTTGCATGCAAAGACTAGACTGGTGTCTCTGTACACTTTATGCATCTAAACAAACACACAGCTCTGTAGCCTAGGATGTCAAGGCATTCCCTTTCTCCTCCGTCCTCCCCTGCTCCTTCTCCAAGTTAGCAGAATGGCAGTAGAATGCACTGTCCATTGTTAACTCTTTCTTGTGGAGACTGATAGTTTAGGGAACACCAGAAGCCAGCAGTATTGAAAGTTGTAATCTGCATGTGCTGGTGTGAGAATTTTATCAAATGATTTACTGGGGAATGTTTTTTTTAAATGTGCTCAATGTGTTAAGCCAAAATATGAGGCCATAAAAGAACTTTAATCAAGTTGATGTGTCCTATCAGAGACAATTGCAGGCTGCTCTTTCAGTTTGATTTTAACCTCACTTCACACAGGCACTAAATTTAGAGTGATATATTCAAAAGTGTTCACAGAGATTTTAATACCCACATAAGTGAAGCCAGAGACCCACTGAAGTTATGTGGAGGTATCAGACCCAGTCTGATAATCAAGGTCTATTAGAAACAACATAGATTTGGCCCAGTTGAAGCTTAGCTCTGGGATCTCTGTAAAGGCATTGAAAACCTAGAGTTCGTCCTGCAGGGAGGGCCCAGATTAACTCAGAAAGACAATAGGGTCATCTGTATACAGGGCTACCCTCTCGTACAGCCAACCCATCTTGAATCAAACAATATGTGATTCTATCCTAAGAGCCTCTGCATTGGGCTCCATAGCAATAGAAAATAGTGCTGGGGAGAGAGGGTGACCCTCCCATAGACCCTCCAGTCTAATAGTGGCTCTGGGCTATAGGTAGATAAACTGGATCCAATGGATATAGTGTTTTAGGAAACTAATTTTAAAGACTCCCAATGGCTAAGCCATTCTATAGTGTTGCATGCCTTCCCTATATCCAAAGAAGCAAATACCCTAGTGCCAGTGTTTGTAGGGTGTGCATAAAGTAATACAATTTGATCTGAATTGCACAAAAAGAAATAACACAACAGGGAACCAATATATAAAATCACAGTATCACAATATAAAATACTGTATTGTCACGCAACCGTTAATAGAAATCACTCTAAAAATAGCCACTTAAATTCATATCTGAAGAAGTGCCCATAGGTCTTGCCTTTGAGCTCCTGAAAGGAACAGAGAGGAGCACTCTCAGAACTGTAAAACATCAAAAGCATGAGAAAAGAGCATACTGGTGTAATGTAGCAAAACTTCTTTAATGTGAAACATAAAAGGTATCCACTTACAACTGAATTCCTTGCACAAAAGCATGTCAAAGGTGGTGGCATATAACTAAGAACCACGGCAGAACCACCAGTGTGTGGAAAACATGCCAGCATTGGAGCGCAAGCACCTCTCACACAATCTTCCACTTCTACCTACTCCACAGTCACCTCAGTCATCTTCTATGCAATTGTAGGATAATGTTTTTGGGAATGCATTTCAGTATAGCTTATCCCTTTTATCAACCCTGCAACAGTATGGTACATGTGGAGAGATCCTTAAAAACCTTAAAATCTGTTGATTTTTTTCTGGCTTTTTCAAGGCCATTTTGTAATTTTTTTGTAATACAGGACAATGGTAGCTGGGCAGTACCATGGGGGACATGTAACAAAGTTATTAGGAGAGGGCTCTTTAATGCAGCTTAAAGGGCAACATTAATATACAATTCCTTTAAATAGCAAGCTTGGGGTGTGCCTTAAAACTGCACGTAAAGTGCCGTATCTGTAGCATGTATTGCAGCTATTGTCTAAAAATGACAGTTACTTTTCCACTGACTTCTGACACTGACAGTTACTTTTCCACTGACTGGCTGGGTGATCTCAAGTGACATTGACCATATATGGTCATGATTATATATGTGACCTAAACTATAAAACAAACTCTAAAATAAAAACCTGATTATGACACTCAAACGCAAACTCCTTATCCAAAAAAGGTAACCAATTTTGAAAAAGCTTAAAAAATAAGCCAGGGTTAATGATCTATGTGAAAAAATTACAATTAGATTTATTCATATGTAAATTTACCAAGATTATTTTTTTAAAAATAACTACAATCACTTCCACCTGGTTATCTAACATGCTCCCCTCTTTGTCCTTTTATACAAGAGATACATTGTATTAGGGGGCCATCAATGCAGACGCCGTATGGCATCTTTTTTTTTTCATATGACAGGTATTCAGGAACAGATGCACCTTGACCAGAAATATTGTATTTTCTTCACAGTGTCATAATGTCTATTCACAAGAGAGAAGGCTGTGTGAATGCAAATCAATCTCCAACAGAGGTTTTATTTGTATGTGCCATGCGTAGTAAACATTTCCATATCCTCTACAAAAAGAAAGAAAACTCAGGCTATGTAGCTGTGTCAGATATGCTTCTGAGCACTCTTCCAACAACACTGTCAATACATATTTCCACATATATTGTATTCAATGTCCAAGGCTGGAAAAGAAGAAACCTACTGGGTTGGCCTGCTGCCAAAGACAGATCACATACAGTAATACATTATGAAAGGTATTGCAAACCCAGAGATACATGCCATGCGGAAAACCAATTTAGTGAAGCTTTTCTCTCACATATACTCTATATTCTAGCTGTTTCAGGAGCCAGAAGTCCCCAGTCTAGTATGGCCAAGCGCAAAATAGCCTTTGAGTAGTGCCACTGTTACAATGTAAACATACAGGCTTACTTATCAATCCATTGTGTCCATACAGCCCCTATGACAGACTGTCACATTGGGAGCCAAACCCAGGTTATTAAGAGAGTTAGTGGTCAGTAAGAAGCCTGATCAGGGTATATACAATGACTTTGGATGGCTGCACTCCACAAAAAAACAATTTATTGAAAAGCCATACAATAACACATACCTACAGGCAAAAAAGGGTACAGAGGGTACATGGATGCGTCGACATGTTTTGCACTAGTTCAGCACTTACTCATGACTAGCGGGCAAAACCAAGCTCTGCCTCCATATTGCGAACCTAAAGCCACCTGCAGCTGATCAATTTCACCCTTTCTCCACATAAAAAACCCAGCAGAGAACATCTGTGCATTACCACAAAATAATACATAACACTCATGTACAAAATATCAATCTAAAATAAATAAAGAAAATAAACATAAAAGAGAAACAAAGTGGCATCAGACACAGAACAAAACATACAGTATATCTAAAACACAATGTTCATATGAGAACTCAAACGGATATCCTGTGATTTAGTGACCTCAAGTTGCTATCCACTTGCAGAAAAACACTGTACATATAGTATTTGTTTTATTGTGGCTTTTCAATCAATTGGAATTTTTGTGGAGTGCAGCCATCTGAAGTTATTCTACATACCTTGGATATCAGTTGACAAGCTGGGCTTTGCACCCATTGGAATGAGGATAGCGTAGGCGACCATGTAGCGGGCTGACCTGGAGCAGCATCCACTTGTCTATGAAGCCTGACCAGTTTTGCTGTTATCACATAAATTGCATAAAAACACATACACCCAGAAAAATTCCTACAGCCTAAATCCAATGTCAGTCATGTTGACTAAAAGGGAAGTAGAGTTCAGGGGTTGAATAGTGAAGCAGAGTTCAGAGGTCAGTAGTAAGTGACTCAGTGATTAGAGATCAGTAGTAAGTAACGCAGAGGTCAGAGATCAATAGTAAGTAATGCAGAGTTCAGAGGTCAGTAGTAAGTGACTCAGTGGTCAGAGATTAATAGTATGTGATGCAGGGGTCAGAGATCAGTAGTAAGTGACACAGAGGTCAGAGATCAGAAGTAATGCAGAGGTCAGAGATCAGTAGTTAAAATATATAATACATAAAAAAAAAAATGTGTCTGTTTGACTGTTGAAATATAACATATACACTTTATTAATACACAAATTCTTAAAAACACACCATGGTGAAATTAATGCCTCTAGCTATATCTAAAACGATATGCAAAAAATGTAATCTTCTATAAATACGCACAAATTAAGGTGCAATAAATACAGGTGAAACTCGAAAAACTAGAATATCGTGCAAAAGTTCATTTATTTCAGTAATGCAACTTAAAAGGTGAAACTAATATATGAGATAGACTCATTACATACAAAGCAAGATAGTTCAAGCTGTGATTTGTCATAATTGTGATGATTATGGCTTACAGCCATGAAAACCCAAATCCACAATCTCAGAAAATTGGAATATTACATGCAATTAATAAAACAAGGATTGTACATAGAACAATATCGGACCTCTGAAAAGTATAAGCATGCACTCATTACTTGGTTTGGGACCCATTCGCAGCAATTACTGCCTCAATGCGGTGTGGCATGGAAGCCATCAGCCTGTGGCACTGCTGAGGTGTTATGGAAGACCAGGATGTTTCAATAGCGGCCTTCAGCTTTTCTGCATTGTTCGGTCTCATGTCTCTCATCTTTCTCTTGGCAATGCCCCATAGATTCCCTATGGAGTTCAGGTCAGGCGAGTTTGCTGGCCAATCAAGCACAGTAATCCCATGGTCATTGAACCAGGTTTTGGTGCTTTTGGTAGTGTGGTGTCACGATATAAGGTCAGGTTCAGAGACCAGTTGCTACAGCAGTTGTAAGGCTTACCTGAAACCAGCAGGATTGGTACACCAGCGGCCCACCCTGGGAATGACGCAGTCTCATCTGAGGTGCGGGGTCTAAGCATCCACCGGTCTTCCCCAGAGCTCCTAATGGTGGAGATGGATTTGGCTGCGTGTGAATGCCAGGTCGCAGATCTCAGGATCACCCCACCAGGGAATGAGTAGGCTGGAAACCAAAAGCGGATCAAACATCAGGGATCAAACAGAAGCGGAGTCAGTCACAAGCCAAGGGGCGGTCACCAATGGTAGTAGATAGGATGAGGCAGAATCGTAATCAGTAGCAAGCCAAAGGTCGGTAACGTAGATGAAGACAGCAGCAGGAACAGTAAGCAGGATATTGGCTGGTAAGGCACAATAATCTGGCAACCAGGAAGTGCAGAGACATGGCTTTTATAGGAAGTTCATGGGAGGAGCAAGGAGTTCAAGGTTCAAGACAAAACAGGGCAAAGGCAGGATCATCCAAAGAATTGTCAAGGGAGCTGTCTAGCATTCCAGGTGGCTCAGTGAGAAGAAACACTGTCTCTCACTGCAGAAGGCCCAGGTTCGTTTCCAGGCTCTGACATGTGGGCAGGTGCCAAGTTCTGCTGGAAAATGAAGTCAGCATCCCCATAAAGCTCGTCTGCAGAAGGAAGCATGAAGTGCTCCAAAATCTCCTGGTAGATGGCTGCGTTGACCCTGGACTTAATGAAGCACAGTGGACCAACACTAGCAGATGACATGGCTCCCCAAATCAACACAGACTGTGGAAACTTCACACTGCACTTCAAGCATCTTGCAGTGTGTGCCTCTCCATTCTCCCTCCATACTCTGGGTCTTTGATTTCCAAATAAGATGCAAAAGTTGCTCTCATCAGTAAAGAGGACTTTGGACCACTGAGCAACAGACCAGGTCTGTTTTTCTTAACCCAGGTAAGACGCTTCTGACGTTGTTTGTTGTTCAGGAGCGGCTTGACAAGAGGAATACGGCATTTGAAGCCCATGTCCAGGATCCATCTGTGTGTGGTGGCTCTTGATGCACTGACTCCAGCCTCAGTCCACTCTTTGTGAAAGTCCCCAATACTTTTGAATGGCCTTTTCCTGAAAATCCTCTCCAGGCTGCAGTCATCCCTGCTGCTTGTGCACCTTTTTCTTCCACACTTTTCCCTTCCACATAACTTTCTATTAATGTGCTTTGATACAGGACTTTGGGAACATCCAACTTCTTTTGCAATTACCTTCTGAGGCTTTCCCTCCTTATGGAGGGTGTCAATGATGGTTTTCTGCACAACTGTCAGGTCAGCAGTCTTTCCCATGATTGTGATTCCTACTGAACCAGACTGAGAGACCATTTAAAGGCTCAGGAACCCTTTGCAGGTGTTATGGCTTAATTAGCTGATTAGAGTGGGACACTTTGAGCCTAGAATATTGCACAATATTCTAATTTTCTGAGATTGTGGATTATGTGTTTTCATGAGCTGTAAGCCATAATTATCACAATTATGACAAATTGAACTATCTTGCTTTGCATGTAATGAGTCTCTCTCATATATTAGTTTCACCTTTTAAATTGCATTACTGAAATAAATGAACTTTTGCACAATATTCTAATTTTTTGAGTTTCACCTGTACAGGTGCATCTCAATAAATTAGAATATCATCCAAAATTTAATTTACTTCAAGTCAATTCAAAAAGTGAAATCATATATTATATAGATTTATTACACACAGAGTGATATATTTCAAGCATTTTTTCTTTTAATGTTGATGATTATGGCTTACAGCTAGTAAAAACCCCAAATTCTCAGGAAATTAGAATATTACATAAGACCAATAAAAAAGGATTTTTAATACAGAAATGTTCTCTTACTGAAAAGTGTGTCCATGTACTGTATAGTATGCACTTAATACTTGGCCGGGGCTCCTTTTGCATGAATCACTGCATCAATGTAGCTTGGCATGGAGGCGATCAGCCTGTGGCACTGCTGAGGTGTTATGGAAACCCAGGTTGCTTTTATAGTGGCCTTCAGTTCATCTGAATGTTGGGTCTGGTGTCTCTCCTCTTCCTCTGGACAGTACCCCACAGATTCAGTATGGGGTTTAGGTCAGGTAAGTTTGCTGGCCAATCAAGTACAGTGATACTATGATCATTAAACCAGGTATTGGTACTTTTGGCAGTGTGGGCAGGTGCTAAGTCCTGCTGGAAATGAAATCAGCATCTCCATAAAGCTGGTCAGCAGAGGGAAGCATGAAGTGCTTTAGAATTTCCTGGTAAATGGCTGCGCTGACTTGAGACTTGATAAAACACAGTGGACCAACACCAGCAGATGACATGACTCCCCAAATCATCACTGACTGTGGAAACTTCACACTGGGCCTCATACAACTTGGATTCTGTGCCTCTCTACTCTTCCTCTAGACTCTGGGACCTTGATTTCCAAATTAAATACAAAATTTACATTAGTCTGAAAAGAGGACTTTGCACCACTGAGCAAGAGTCCAGCCTTTTTTGCCTTAGTCCAGGTAAGACGCTTCTGATGTTGTCTCTAGTTCAGGAGTGGCTTGACACAAGGAATGCGACAGTTGTGGCCCATGTCCTGGATACGTCTGTGAGTGGTGGCTCTTGAAGCACTGTTGCTTGTGCACATTTTTCTACCACACTTTTTCCTTCCACTCAACTTTCGATTAATATGCTTGGATACAGCACTCTGTGAACAGCCAGCTTCTTTAGCAAGGACCTTTTGTGACTTAACCTCCTTTTGGAGGATGTCAATGACTGTCTTCTGGACAACTGTCAAGTCAGCACTCTTCCCCATGATTGTGTAACATACTGAACCTAACTGAGAGACCATTTAAAGGCTCAGGAAACCTTTACCGGTGTTTTTTGAGTTAATTATCTGATTAGAGTGTAACACCATGTGTCTACAATATTGAACTTTGTCACAGTATTCTAATTTTCTGAGATACTGAATTTTGGGTTTTCATTAGCTGTAAGCCATAATCATCAAAATTAGAAGAAATGAATGCTTGATATATATCACTCTGTGTAATGAATCTATATAATATATGAGTTGCACTTTTTGAATTGAATTACTGAAATAAATTAACTTTTTGATTATATTCTAATTTATTGAGATGCACCTAGACACCATAGTGTACATGCAATACATTTTTTAAAGAATTTGAATGTAACAAAGTTTATATGTATTGCAACGGTCACAGCAGCCTCAAACTTTATATTCAATGTATTATGAATGTAGAATGTTAGCAGGGCTTGTGGAGCTCTAATCAGATTTTTTTTGTAGTTGGGTTGCTTCACAGTTAACCCCCTTCCTGCTGGAGGTGGAGCCCAGTGGGAGCCGAACCCCGCAGATGCCATTCGTATCTGTACTATTCTACTGAAGCACCCGCTGGTTACTTGACTGCTGTCATCTGGAGAGGAATGGATGGGTCATCTGAGCCTCTCCCCTTGCCGATCCCCCGATGACCAATCTCATCCACATCACAAGCTCTAGAGCTGCAGCAAAGATTCCTGTAGCAGCATAATACTTGTGATATGGAGGAGATTGGCAAGGGGAGAGGCTCAGATGACCCAACCATTCCTCTCCAGATGTCAGCTGTTTTCCACCTTCACAATCGCACCAGCCATGGTATGGGCGGTGCATGAGATTATGGATGATATCACCAGTGGGTTCCTCCCACCTTCACCTCTTCTTCTTACCCACCCAGGGAATAAGGTTTCTTTATCAGCTACTGCTTGTTCTACTCACCTTTTCCCACCCACCTCAGGTTGCTGTTGAAGGGAGGAGAGAGTAGAATCCTCCCTCCAACAGCTGTTGCAGTCCTGCTATGTGCTCCATTCTCTGACTGTCTGAGATGGGTGCATGATCACTCCTGCCATTCAGGCAGAAGGAGAACAGAGCACTAGCAAGCTCCCTGCACCCTCTCCTTCACAAGATCACACAGCGCACAGGGCATGTGCCCCTCTTGCACCCCCCCTCCCCTTGTCTTGGCCCTGATGCTATAGAATGATAAGCCATGCTATACACTGCCAAACTTTGCTATATAGGGCTGTACAGTGGAAACTACAGTGGGAGGCAAGTCTAAAATGGAGAGCAGAAGTGCTGAGCATGGTGGTAGTATGGTAGTATAGTATGGGCAAGCAGGTCCTGTAGTACATGGTGGTAGAGCCCCACAAATCTCCCAAAGCAATGTTCTCCAAGGTGCAGAGCAGCCAGCTATCTGCCAGAATTTACTAATGCACTCTTCCCCCCTGCTTCCACTTATTCCACCGTATTCATGAAAACTGAGAAGTCTCAGCTATTTTTCACAGGAGAACTCCTGCCGCGTGTCTCAAAATAGAGGCCTATTCAGTCTAAAAGGTGTTTTCCTCTCATTTTTTTATTTTATAGTTAGAGTATGTCTAAGCTGTAAAACTGTACTTTATATTGAAGGAAAAATCCTGCTACGTATTTCTGAATTTGAAACCTATTCAGACTAAATGATGCATTTTTTTTAAATAAGGTGTTATTCTTTAAACAAAACAAACTAAAAAAAAACGAAAGCATATTACCTACAACAGCAGGTACAGTAGACTTTTCTTCTCACTACAATTATTAATGCATATATAAAAATACTCTTAGAAGACTATAAATGCTCGTGAGCCATCTGAAAAGTAAAAATTATTAGCATATTCTGAGTCGATTCTTGGTTTGAAAGAAAATAAAAACAGTATAACATCTGCACAATCACTTGCAGGCAGAGGCTGCTGATCACTAGGGTATTGTTAGCAGCAAACGCAATGAAAAAGTCCCACACTGAAGTCTGAAGTTTGGAGATAACATTGGTTCTGCATACATGCCAGTGTTGCTAGATGCCATTATCATAAGAGTGAGGAGGAGGGTTGGGGAAGACTGATTGGGAGGAGGAGGAAGGCAGTCAGGAAACTTTTCAACTTTCCCAAAACAAGCATTTTATATAGGTGGAGTAGGCAGTTGGGAGACAAAGTTGTCTTCCGCGATCCATATGTTGCTAATAAAAGTACTTGAAAAATGTTTATATTTTAAATCAGAATGTGGCGCTTCTGTGGTGTAAGTTACTTTTTAAAGGCAAAAAATACCTTGGTTGATTGTGGGAACTGAGCACAGAAGATTCAGCTTTTTACAAAGCTTAGTGCACATTCATTATGACTTCTGCAAACAAGGTCAGAATATGCTGTGTCTAAGAGCTGTGCATGGACATAGCTGTTCCATAGAACATTTTTTCATTTTAGCAATAATACATATTGTTCTGTCTTCGCTACATGTTTCACTTTGTGTAACTTGACATGCAGCTAAACCCTCCTATTCTGAAATAAGCTCAGACTTAATGTAATCTTGAAGCTTTATTAACAAAACAGGGTGGGGTGAAACTATTAAGAAAAAACAGATAAGAAATACATATAATCAATGTAATAACGTATTAAACAGAAACACAATGAATAGTTAGGCTATAGATGGCAGAAAGTCCAAACCTACAAGCAATGCTGCCTTTAGGGAATGCAAAGAGATGCAAATTTTAGTCTAACATGTTCTTTGATAGTGGGCTCCTTCTCTACAGGTCTCTAAGATAGTGTCTGAGATCCCAGGATGCATCTCTTTCCTTTCTCTCAGAATTATGGACATTTTTATTAACTATTAAGGTTTTACTAAACCCAGGACCCTGCATTCACTACATCTGGTCTCCCACAGGTCACAGAACATGGAAGTGCAATTATTTTAGTAAATATAAACTGCTAAATACCTTTTCTCATCAACAGTTAGAGCAGTCTTGTAACTTTTATCAGTGTTCAGCAGAGAACTGGGTAAAACTTGTAGGAGGAGTTTTTTTTCTGTTCTAGGAGGATGCAAAACTCCTGACCTCTGTCTGGACAGTGCTGATTGGCCCTGTGCTGATCACATGCGCTCTCCCTAGAAAAAAAAAAACACCTCTCTAGCAATATACACTAAACTGAACATGCGCAGAATGGCTACGGTTCAGTCCGTCTTATCAGGAGATAAGACATGGACATTTGAACAAGAGAAGGAGCAGAGAAGACAGGATCAAATGGCCTTTTCATCTAACCCCTTAGGTTCCATAGTGAGTATAACAGGCATGCTTCACTGCATACACGGACTGATTTTACTGTTGTGGGTTGAGTAACACTTTAACTCTTATCTATATAGCCTCTAGTTTCTGTAAAACAGTAACATTTTACTGGCTCCATCTACTGGTCAAATTTGATATTGCAGGCAAGACAGGCTGTACACAAGTACTGACCTGATGTAGGGGGAATGTTAGCAAATCTCCTGCCTCAATAGCAGAAGTTACCATTTACTTTAATATTTTAACAATCTCTATTAATTTAGAAAAACAATCCCAAAATATCCACATACAACACTGTTGTATGTATATACAGTATCTTAAACCAAAATTAGATATAATTTACAGGCAATGGTTTTATTATAACCATACTGCAAAATGATGTTGGAATTTAACATACTTTGCCTACTATCCAACATTGGAAACTAACAATGAGTGACAACCTGAAAGGCAAAAAGATGCAGTGATTGAATCACCCTGCCTTGAAAAGTGGGTGTTGCTAAAAAGCACTGGATAATGGGCGTGGCCTAAAGGAACATTGTTAAATATAGCCTAAGCCTATGCACAGTACACATTGCACACATATTTTACAGCTTGAGGAGGAAGAAGGGGGCATTTGTGTTCTATAGAGAGAAGGAGCTGGAACTGGTGCTTTGCATGAAGGAGAAGGGGTCACTGCTGCTCTGTGGAGGGAGGGGGGTACTGATGTTACACTATAATTTTTTTTCTTATTTTAGCATTGATACATGTCCCCCATGACAGTGTACAGATTCTTATGCCCCTGTTTTACAATACTTTGTTTAATAACCCCCATCAAAGGAACTAACTGGATTTCTAGGATTGCCCCTCCCCCATAGACTTCAATGGAGTTTGGAGAAATGCTGTATTTTTTTCATTTTGAGGATGTTTTTCAAAGTTGGATGGAAATTGAATCCATGCGAAGTTGTGCATCCATACAGTGAGTTTATAGGAGCACACTTATCCATTATTGCCACAAGCCAACCTCTACGGTGCATGCTGGAAGCCTTGTATCCCCTGAGCCAAGATAAAAACAGTAAGGTGCACCAGACAGTATAGAACATAATTTAATAAAAACCATGAAAAGCATTACACTTACAAGAAACCCACTAATGTACAGCAAATCCCCCAAAGATTTGCTATACATAAGTATTGAACTGGGGAAGGTGCATGTTAGCAAACTTCTCCCTTCATAGAAGCAGAGGATTTGCTACATGTTAACATTCACATTTATAATTGAACAAGCTCTATTACTTTAGTAAGTCAAGCTCAAAAATTCTACATACAGCAACTGTTGTATGTAAATATATTAAACTGAAATTACATATAATTTACAGGCCGTGGTTTTATTGTAACCATACTGAAAAATGAAGTTAGAAGTTAACATACTTAGCATATTCAAAAGTTTAGAGTTTCCTTTCTTTCCTTGCAGATATTTTAACATGTGGCTCCATGGGAATCATAGATGAAATGCGTCCTGACATACATGTGGTATAAAGTGAATCTTACAAGAGTTTTCACAGTCTGTTTACATAAGGTGTTGCAATGTATCCCATTGGGCAACACTTTCAAGCACTTTCTCTCTTCTCCTTGCACATCAGATTTTGTTTCACTATTGAATATTTTATCTAAATTATACTTTATTGTAGGGCTGTATTGGTTAGCAGTATATAGTGTCATAAATACAGCAAAGTAATTAGAGAAATTCCTATTGTGATGAAAATTAGTGAGAAAGGGGTCCCACTGTGGTTTCACTATGAAAGTTGTGTTATGAAACATCACACTTAATTACAGTGGGGGGTTGTGCTCCGTATCGGGTGCCGACTTGCTAGGGGAGCTGTGTCCACCTGACATGATTTTCTTGTGTTGCACAGCACTGCACTGCATCCCTGTGAAACACAAATATAAGACCATGTCTGGTGGACACAGCCCCCCCCCCCCACAAATTGGCACCCGCTGCTCTCCTGACAGTGGCAGTTCAGAGGCAGGGGAAGTCTCCTTTCCAGCTCCAGGCAAATGACAGTCAAGAGGAGGACTTCATTCACTCTGATCTACCACTGCATCTGTTTTGGTGAGTAAGTTTGAGAGGGCAATCCTTTTCAGAAAGTCTGCACTGGGAAAGTGGAGGGATCTGTCCTGGAAAAGGGGTGACTTTCTTAAGAGGTCTATACTGGGGGGTGGGGGGTCTAAACTGTGGGATGACTATCCGGAGGGGTCATATTGGGGAGGGGTGTCTTTACTAAGGAGTCTGAAGGAGGATCTTTACTGAGGGATCTGTACTGGAGAGGGTCTGTTCTGGCTTGTGACTGTCTTAGGGGTTTGTACTGGGGAGGGGGTTTGTACTGAGGGGTCTTTACTGGGGAGGGGGTCTGTACTGAGGGGTATGAACTGGGAAAGGGGTCTGAACTGGGAAAGGGGGGCTGTAACTTTACTAAGGGGTCTGTAGTAAGCAGGGGGTCTGTAGTGGGGGATGGCTGTCCAAAGGAGGATGTATTGGGTAGGGGTGTCTGTACTGAGGGGTCTGTACATGAAGGGGGATCTATACTGAGATTTATGTACTGGGGAGGATGGTCTGTACTGGTGGGTGACTGTCCTGAGGAGTCTGCTGGGGAGGGGGGCTGTTCTTAGAGGTCTGCCTGGAGAAGGGGGTCTGTACTGAAGGGTCTGTGCTGGTGTACTGTGTGTGTGTGGGGTTGGAACTGAAGGGTCCGTGCTGGAGTTGTCTGTACTTACAGAGGATTTAAGGATGATACGGGAAAACTGTACTGTGGGGAATACAGGCTTGAGGGATGGGGGTAAAATGACATTCTTTATGTCTGGAGGAAAGGATATTTAATCTACAAATACTGAAGGGTTTCATCACAGTAAGAGATGTGAAAATGTGGAATAGACTCCCTCAAGAGTTGGTTCTGGCCAGCTCAGTAGATTGCTTTAAAAAAGGCTTGGATTCTTTCCTAGATACACAGAATATAACTGGATGCTAACATTTATTGGTACAGTTGATCCAGGGAATATCTGATTGCCTCTCGGGGGATCAAGAAGGATTTTTTTCCCCTGCAGGAGAAAATTGGATCATGCTTTGCTGGGTTTTTTTTGCCTTCCTCTGGATCAATTGTAGGTATAGGATTAAAACTTTTTTTGTGGTTGAACTAGATGGAGTTTTGTCTTTTTTCAGCCAGACTAACTTTGTAACTATGTATATGTGTGCTGTGTATAGGGGAGTAGGCCCAGGTTTTATTTAACTATGCCCTTTTAAGCCCCTCCTGCTGTTAGCACAATTAGGCCACACCAACAATTCAGTGTTCACTTCTAAACTGGTCCACGTAGCCAGATTTCCTAGGTATGCCACTGAGGACCTGTATAAATATAATTATTTTACACAGTCAATAATGTGCCTTATAGAAAGATATAAAACTGCAACCCCAGTTATCTCAATTATTTTTTTTAATGTGTTATCATGCTTCCCTTTTTTAAACATAAAGCCTTTCACACATATTAGCTTCTTGTGGATGTGAGATGATAAGGACAGGATCAAGGAAACAATCATATATCTATGGAAACACCAGGGTTCATTTGCTTAGGTAAATATTATTCTTTTAGAATTCTGTATGTTCATTTTCAAAGTAAATGGTATTAAAAATAATGTTTACGTTGAATACCCAATTGTGTGCTAGGGAAAAAAAGTCATTTTAAGCACATCTCTGATTGATTGACTGATTGATTTGTCTGAGCACAGAAGATTCATCTTATTTACAAAGCTTAGCGCACTGTGAGCTCTAGGCAGAGGAAGTAGTCAGGTCCAAGTCAGTGCCTAAAATAAAGCGAGTTTTTGGAAAGATCTATCCTAATGTTCACCAAATGCATTACCGTTTGACTGTACTGACTCCTTTAGAGCTATCAACAACTATGTAGTACAATGACCTCACTGACTGCATGCAGCTTGATTGTTTGGTTCAGGTGGATGCTCATATTATACAGTTAGGGTATAATGTGCATTTTGAGAAATCTTTCAGTAGCTGCATCCTCTAATTATTTAACCATACCCACAAAACACAGCCACCTGTGTAGCCACACCCACACAACCACACCCTTTTTAACACTCCTTAAAAAAATTCATTATTATTATACAGGATTTATACAGCGCCAACAGTTTGTGAAGCACTTTACAAAATAAAGGGAGACAGTACAATTGCAATGAAATTCAGTATAGAAGGAATAGGAGGTCCCTGCTCATGGAGCTTGCAATCTAAAGTAAGGGGGAGGTGGTACAAAAGGTAGCTGCAGGGGATGATCTGATGGAGCTGACTCAAGTACAGTTCTTAGATGGAGGTGGAGGTGGGGGTAGGCTTCCCCAAATATGTGAGTTTTCAAAGACTGCAGACAGGGTGGGGGCTGACCGGACATATTGGGGTAGAGAGTTCCGGAGGATGGTAGAGACTCTGGAGAAGTCCTGGTGGCGAGTGTGGGAGGATGTGACAAGGGAGTTAGAGAGCAAGATGTCTTGGGAGTAGTGGAGCAGGTGATTTGGAGGATATCTGTGGATGAGGTTAGTGATGTAGCTAGGGGCAGTGTTGTGGATGGCTTTGTATGTTGTGATTAGTATTGTGAATTTTATACGTTGGGTTAGTGGAAGCCAGTGAAGGGATTGGCAGAGAGGGGCATCGATTGGTAAGCTGTATAAGTCTAGCAGCAGCATTCATAATAGACTGAAGGGGGGATAGCCTGTGTAACGGTAGGCCAGTGAGGAGGGAGTTGCAGCAATCAAGTCGGGATATAATCAAGGCGTTCATAAGTTGTTTTGTGGTGTCATTAGGCAGGAACAGGCAGATTTTGGAAATGTTGTGGAGGTTGAGGCCGCAGGATTTAGCCAGTGATTGGATGTAGGGGCCGAAGGAGAGGTCAGAGTCTAGGATTACACCTAGCACCCTGGAATGAAGGGAAGGACCAATGGTTGTGCTGTTGTGCTGTTGATCTTAATGGTAAAGTCATGAGTGGGGGATCGGAGAGGAGGAAATATTCTTTTTAGAAAGATTGAGTTTGAGGAATTGGCGTGACATCCATACTGATATGTCGCTTATTTGTGATATGTGAGGAGATTGAGGGGTTGAGCTGGGGAGTGGAGACATAGATCTGGGTGTCATTAGCATAGAAGTGGTATTGGAAGCCATGGGAGGGTATCAGTCAGCCCAGGGAGGAGGTGTAGAGAGAGAAAAGGAGGAGCCTTGGGGTACCCCAACAGAAAGAGGAAGAGGAGCGGTGGAGTTGCTGTTGTATGGGACACTGAAAGTGCGCTGAGAAAGGTAAGAGGAGAACCAGGAGAGAGCAGAGCCACAGAGGCCAAGGGAGTGAAGTTTACTAAGGAGGAACAGGTGATTGACTGTGCCAAAGGCAGCGGAAAAGAAAGTATGAATATGGAGTAATGGCCATTGGTTTTAGCAGTTAGTAGGTCATTAGTGAGTTTTAATAGGGCAGTAGAATGTTGTGCGCGGAAGCCAGACTGTAGAGGATCGAGAAGGTTGCTGTCAGTGAGGCAGCAATTCATATAGTTGTGAACAAGGTGCTGAAGAAGTTTGGAGGCAAACGGGGGCAAGGAGATGGGTCTTAAGTTATTTAATCAGGTGGGGTCCAGCAAGGGTTTTTTAAGTATGGGGTAACCAGTGCATGTTTGAGCAGGGAGGGAAAGATGCAGATGGAGAAGGAGAGGTTGAAGATGTGGGTTAGAGAGTTTTAGATAGAGCAGGAAGGAGGCTACAATAAACATGAGGGGACAGGGTCCAGGGGACAGGTGGTGAGGTGAACCTTGGAAAGAAGTTTAGCAACTTCCTCAGTGGTAACAGGGTCAAAGGAGGAGAGTATTGAGTGTGGTGTTGGGCCTGGTATGTTGGTTGGAGGAGGAAGCTTGACACTGGAGATCTCATCACAAATTGAGTCAATCTTGTTCTTGAAATGACTGGCAATCTCCTGGGCAGTAAGTAAATTGATGGGTGGAGGCAGTGGGGGATGGAGTAGGGAATTAAGGGTAGAAAAGAGTTGACGAGGATCGGATGAGAGGGTTTTGATGAGAGTGTTGTAGTAGGTTTGTTTAGCAGAGTGGAGGCTGGAGTTGTATATGAGAAGAGTGGATTTTTTGGGGTGAAGTCTTGCAGGGATTTAATTTTACACCATGCTCGCTCAAGAGCACGGCTGCGTCTCTTGAGACTTCTGGTGTCATCTGTTTGCCAGGATTGTGACAGGTGCGGCCTAGTTCTGCATGTAGAGAGAGGAGCAAGTGCTCAGTTATCCATCTCAAACATTTGGAACTAGAGGTAGATCCTCAAGCCATAAAGAGTAATGCATAGTTAGGAGGGACGCCTTGAAGTACCAAGAAGAAAAATGTGGCGCCTGTTGATCTCCTAACATGTGGAGGCATGACCATTAAGGTGGATGTGCTTTATGGTGTGTGGCTTGTAGTGTGGGAGAAAGCTAAGCCCCAACACTCTGCAAACATAACTATGTCACACACTATTCACATCACATTTTAGGATAATCTGTCAACAACAATAAAAGGATAAAAGGAGCTTCATCAAATTACCAAGAATAAAAAAGCACCTAAAGAGTTATTACAGGCAGCAGCAGACTGCGCTCTTGTTCTGATAAATCACCCTCAGTGCTTCCCTTTAATTAAAGCATAAATTAGATTACACTGTATAACCCTCAGTTTTATTACGTGACCATTGTTAATTGCAATCAGAGGACAGCTGTGAATTGAGAACATACAGACACCACACAACTCGCTATATCCACAACCCCTCCAGCTGCAGTGTTTGGAACACTGACATTTACACTGACATTTACAGACATTTCACAGTGTTTGGAACATGTAGCATGGGAAGGTTGTGCCACAATTTTACTGCCCAGACTACTCCCACCTAAACTGCAAAGGCAGCAGACATGGGGTTCACACATGCTTGCCTTCATGGCCACTGCAAGAATTCATCCCCCTGTTGTATTTGGTGGGCAGTACCACCCACCAAACAGGGCTAACTCAAGTGAAGAGGGCCATGCCACAACCTCTCCAAAACTGCATACAAGACACAAGGTTGTGGTGTGGTAGTACACCACCTGTCAAATGCCTCTGAAAAGCAATCTGACCACAGATAACTTTTCATATATGCAATAGTGACAGGCACATGTATAAACATAGCCTAAGGGCCCTTGCACGCTGATCAACTTTTGGTCAGTTTTTCAGTTATAAAATGATGAACAAAAATGCATTAAAAATGCAACCGAAATGCAACTGACTAGTGTGAAGAGTCCCATAGCATTTAAAGGGATGCATTTTTTCATGCATTTTTTCTTCTGCTTTTTTAATTGAAAGACTGATCAAACGGATCAGTCTGAAAAGGCCCTAAAGAGGGGTAATACTAATGATACAGTATAGACTGGGTGTTGGGCACTTCAAAAAGAGGTCATGGTTGTGGGGGGTGATATTTGTGTCCTGTATGATTTTTACTTATGTCCCTAAGAGCCTTTGTCAGGTTTGATGTATTCTGTGTCCCTGTTAAGTAGATTTACCTATTCACTCATTGTTGCTGGGGCAGAAACAAATGGTGAACTCAAACTTTAACAGGCATTGACACTGGAAGTGAGGGTACATTTTTCACTGGATACTCTTGGTCTTATGATAACTAAGAGAGGATCTCCCCTTACCTTAGAGAGATTTATCTTGCTATCTGTTGTGTCTTTGAGGTAGGAACAGGACATAGACTGCAAAAAATAGCGTGATAGGAGTTTGTAGACTCCCTAGCAGTCTGATTATGTCCATATTTCTGTGCTCAAAGCGGTACATTTTTTTGCATGGAAATATGTCGTTTTGTTATTGTAGGCCTGTAGTTTTTAGGAATAACTCACTGAAATCTGTCCAAACAAGAGTCTAGTAAACATTCCGGGTATGTTAAAATTTGAAACACAAAATCATAAATTATAATTTAATAAATAATCATAAAAATAATAATATAATAATAATCAATTTAATTCAATAATATAATCAAACCAAAAACACTGAAATTTGAAATAGATCGCCAAGTTCGCAGATCACTGAACAAAGTCGCAAAATCGTTTTCAGTGTCTGATGACGAATTTCCCCACAAATCATTATCACTCAATTCTGCAAGTGGTTCTAATTTACTATCACTGTTCTCTAGCTGGTCTAAAACCACTTTTGACCTAAAGGGACGCTTTTTGGACGCCATGGACATTTCTCAGTTTCAAGGCAGAAAGAACAGCAAAAATGCAGGAGGGCACAGGACAAAGCACTAGGGACAAAATGTATGTGAAATGGTTTGATACAGTAATGTTTTACTATGTGATTTTAGTGTATTTAGTGAATGTCATTTTTAAAATGATAAAATTTCCCACCAGTTCCATCCCCGTACATCCTGACGTCGCAGGGAACGGAACCCGGAGGCTGGAGGACATTGTCGGGGACACTGCAGGGGGGACATCGCGGGAGCGCAGGACAAGGTAAGTGCAGGAGGGATGCCGGAGCAATGCTGCAAGGTATTCCAGAGTGCAGCTCGGGGTTACCACTTGTGGTGCTGAAACTTTACCTCGAGCTACACTCGGGAATACCTCCAGGGAGGTTAAGCCTTCTCCAGTTTATTCAAGACCAGATACTATAGGGTTGGTATACTAAAGGCAAATAAATTGTTTACTTTTCAAAACAAAATGCTGCACATTTGCTTGCACATTATTGGATGAAGGAAGTTGGCAGAGCTTCATCTCATTCGCTAAGCTCTAGAGATAATTCCCTTCTCTTACAAAGTAAACCGTAATTTAACCTTTAGTAAATCAACCACATAGTTTATCATTAGATGCTTTTTGACTTTTTTGATGTGCTCTCCACGTTGATTATAAAATACATGGAAGATCTATCTGTATTTGACAATAGAGTTAATTTACTAAAGGTGAACAGACTGTTGACTATGAAACAGAAGTTGCACTTGGCAAGGGAATTTGCCCCAAAGCGTAGTGAATGAGGTGAAGCTCTGCAAAAATGCTGTTTTTTTATTTTCCTTGCACACCATTTGATATTGATAGGAAGAGCAAGACTGACATGGTTCCACTCTACATCAGAGGAGAATTGGTAGAACGGGTATCTGCTTTTTAGTTTTCAGGTATTAATATTTCAGAAAAATTATCCTGGCAATCGTACATGACAGCCGTCACCAAGGATTGTCAGAAACGTTTTTATTTCCTGAGACTTCTCAGGAAATATGGCCTAGGGAAAAACATCTCAGAGTCCTTCTATCACTCCTCTATTGAGAGTGTGCAGACATACTGTATTTTAGTTTGGTATTCAAACTGCACACTGGCAGAGAAGGCCGCCCTTCAGAAAATAATAAAAGCTACACAGAAGGGCATGGGCTGTAAGTTAGTTTCTTTAAACCTATATTATAAGTCCTGTTGTTTCAGAAGGTCAGGCAAAACAGTAAGTGACCCATCCCACCCTGGAAACTATCTTTTTGAACTACTGCCATCTGGGAGGAGGTTCAGAAACATAAAGGTGAGGACAAGCTGATGCAAGGAAAGTTTCTTTCCAAGAGCTATCAAGACCGTAAATGATAATTTTGAATAATATTATCTAGCTCCAACTAACTTGGTTTGTGGTTGTGGTAGGGGTTCCCATATGTTTATATACAGGGGGCGTAATGTGTGTATGTTGAGGTCATTATATGTTTCACATATGTGTGGAGTTTTTTTTATAGAATTTCATTATAATTTGTGTTGCTGTGACAATAAATTATTTATCTTATTCTTTGCAAAGTAAAGCTTTACTGTTTTCACTAAGCTGTGGTGAGAATCCCCTTGCAACTTAATTTGCAAATCAAAAAGTGTATCTGCCTTCTTTGCTCAATCCCAATGTGTCCTGACTTACTGCTGTCTCTTGACGTGTTTGTGAGTAGAAAGCGTCAGCTTGTTTGTTTGTGCACCAGTTCTTGCTTGTTTCAGTATAATGGAATGGTCACTTTGTCTGGAGATGAATTGTCTGGAGATGTGTCAGTTCTTTACTTTGTGCTCTGTAGTCTTGTTTTTGCTCTGCTTTTGTATGGCCAAAGCTTGTTGCTCTGTCTAGGTATGATCCACCTTGTAAACTTCACTGGAAATGAGTGAATTCTTTGTTTTGCTTATCAATCAAAATTGAATTTTAATTCTACGATCTTCAGCAAATACTGTATGTAAAATATTTTTTTTAAGCTGAACAACAGGCAAAAAAGCTGAATGCACACATGCACTTCATATATGGAAGCTGTTTATGTGCCAAGTGATTATTTTTCTTTTTCAAGTTTTAAGATTTACAAAGCTTGCCAGGCAACAGCTATTTTTGTGATCTGATTTGTCTCCACTGCAAATAAAGAGAAAATTTCACCATAACTAACTATATGTCTATATTCATAAATACACCAGGACCAACAATATATTTTTATTATTAAATACATCATTGTTTTATTTAAACTCACTATTGTCCGTTTCAAGCAAAGATTGTATTAATGCTTTGCAGAGTTGCAGTTGGGGATAAAAAAATTCAGGCTTTCCTCTGTTGCATTTCCCCCATGTCCAGAGACTGATTCTAATACAGCCTTAGCATATGTAAACAAAGAACTCTGAGGTTGTGTGCAAGTGAATGGTTCTTGATCACAGCCTCAGTGCTATTTGTTTACATATGCCAAACTTTGTTCAGGAATAGCTCTATTGCACACAGCCTCATCTTTGTCAAGTAGTTGGGGGAGCCAAAAAGAGAAGAATCCAACACACCTATAATTTTGGAGGTCTTCTTATTAAATATATTGTTTATTAATTACAGGTATGTATATAGCACTTTCAGTTTACTCATATTGTACATTAAATCAGTCCCTGCTATCGAGGAGCTTACAAAAAGGTACGTATCTCACACAGTAAAGAAGAGGATCCGGAATTTGCTGCACTTCTTCAACTTTTATTTGTACTTCCATAAAACTATCACATACAGGGAATAACGAACAGTTAACGCGTTTCGCACTTAAGACTAGCGCTTACTCATAACCTCATATAAACAGAAAAAATAGACAACATATATACACTCCATATGATTAAGGGACCGCCCTCACATGGCCATTTGACTCCTCCCCACCACTGAAGTCGAGAAGCACAGAATTATCCAAGGTATGGGTGCATGGAGGTATTCCTTTGGTGATTTGTTTTGAGTAAATTGATGCTATTTGATATGATTGTATCATGTATGGGTACTGAGAGCTGTGCCACCTGGCTGATTGGACAACTCTGTGCTTTCCGACTTCAGTGGTGGGGAGGAGTTCCATGACCAGGTTAGGGTGGTTCCTTAATCATATGGGGTGTATATACGTTTATTTTTTCTGTTTATGTGAGTAAGTGCTAGTCTTAAGCGTGAAATGTGTTAACATTTTTGTTTTTTGTTCCAAACACTGTATATGATAGTTTTATGGAAGTACAAATAAAAGTAAAAGAAGTGCTGCAGATTCCGGATCCTCTTCTTTACAGTGCTTTTACAGATGAGCTATGCAAGCACCTTTATCTGTCGTGGTCAGTGAGAGATTGACACAACTCACCTGAAGCAGCTTTGGTTGATGTATGTTTCTCTCTATCTCACATACATATACTAGGGCAACTTTAGATGATAGGACGTAATTAACCTACCAGCATGTCTTTGGAGAGTGTGGGAGGGAATCCACACAGACACAGGAAGAACATGTAAATTCTGTGCAGGTACTGCCGTAGTTGAGATTCACACTTATGACTCTAGGAGGAAGTGCTAACCACTTAGCCACTGTGCTACCCATATAAAGAATGATTTATATTTTTGGTTCTGGTAACAGGGCCACTTTAACCTCTTCACATTGGCTGTACCAATATATGTGGCTTCTTGGCATGTGGGTCCTAACACCAAGAGGCCACGTATATGTGTAGCAACATGTTAACAATGCTGTGCCAGGAGAACACGCCCTGCGCACTCATGGCACAGTTACCAGCAGATAACGGAAAGCTCACAATCTCTACATGAGATCGGGAGCTTTCCAATCATGTAACCACAGTGACAGCCAATCACAGCGGTCACATGACTGAAATGCCCACCTCCGCCTTCTGGCATCTGAAACCTCTTAAAGGGCCGGGAGGCACTGTTGGGAAGGGGTTAAGCAATTCAAGCTAGTAACATCTGATGAGCAGATGAAGAGCTCATTCCTTGCTCTTTCCTTCTGTCAGCATATTTGCATACAGGAACACCTGCTTAGCTCCTTTTGCCACCCCTGCCTCTCACATTCTACTGTGCAGGGGCTTACAAGAGGATGACACTATGTCCAATTATGGTTCTCATATTAAATGCATTAAAAATAACTAACTCTTTTGAATGAACACATAACTGCATTATTTGCTATTTTATCATGTCTGCCTGGAGTCCAGCTTTAGTGAATTTGATCTCAAAACAATATACTATTTTATGGGAAGAATCTAGGGAATACCTTGAAAATGTACCCTTTGTCATGATTTGTCATAAAAGTTAATAGTGCATTTCTTGAGCTTTATAGATGTGTATATGCAGAGTGAGATCATCCAATACACCTTGCTTCTGACTGCTGTACTCATGAGATTTGGAGTAATACTTGGTACTGCTCACTTCCTGGAGAAGAAGCTGTACCTGAGGACCTGCAATGCAAGGATCTCTCTTCTTCTTCATTCATTCTGTAGATCTCGTGTTTCTGCAGCTCTTCTGCTGCTTCTTGAATATCCCTCCACCAGTTATTAAATCACTGGGCATTGGGTAAGGGGTGCATACTGACACAAGGAAGCAAAGCCCTGCACCTTTACCAAGATGACTAATTTCACCAAGAGACACAGTGTAGAACAATGCATTTATGTACTGTATTGATGGAGAAACAGCATTGTCACTCCAGAGTAGTATCCTCTGTTGCCCACAGAGGTAACCATGGCAGAGCTAAAAAGATTCTTTGGGAATTCAGTGCAGCAGAGGCACTCTGTTGTCAGCTCCCTACAGGGAGTTACAAGAATTTTGGCAAGGTCACCAAGTATTTTGCACTTTTAAAACAGCAAAACACATTCAATTGTATATTTAGCAGACCAAAATAGCACATATATACAAGAAGTTTATTGTTGGGGTTTATATACACTTTATGGCTCCATGAACACTAGCATTTTTTTAAGCTCCTGGAAGCTGTTATTAGCATTTATTTCTGCTCCTAGAAGCTAAATATTGTTATCCTGTGTTTCCATGCACACTACTTTAGGCTATTAGCATTGTTTTGAGCTTCAGCGTCTAGCAGCAGAAAAAAATTGTTTTTGTAGAGTTTTTTCCAGCGTTTTTCCACTAAACTAAACGCTCCTAGATTCTCCTAAAACACTCCTAACAGCTTTTTTCTAGCTTTTCTTTCCCTCTACATGTACTGTAAAAATGCTAGCACTCCTAAACGCTTCTGAACGCTACTAATGCTACTAAAAAGCGCTACTACCAGCATTTTTTATCCAGCGCTTTTTTACAGCGTGTTTTTAGCTTTAACAAAAACATTAGTGTGCATGAAGCCTAAGGCCAGTTGCACACAGGCATAATAATTTACTGATCTTTATACTCAGGATTGTGTTGACAGAAAGATCCTGAATAAAATGTTTCATAAAGACCTTGAGTAAACATGTGCATAGGCACTTAAAGGTAAGTAAGCGCATAGACAAATAAAATTCTTCTTCTATACTCATTTATACTCGTGTAAACATTTCCTTTAGATGCGTAAACACATGTATGCGTGTAGCAGGGGCGGACTGACCATTTGGAAATTCAGGCACTGCCCGAGGGCCCGGGGTCAGTAGGGGGCCCCATGAGATGCCCCTGGTACCTTTTTCATAGGCTTTTTTGAGTTTGGGCAAGGACACAGGGGCCCCATGATCCCCTATTGCCCGGGGGCCCCATGAGTTGTCAGTCCGCCCTTGGCGTGTAGTTTACTGCACTCAAATGTAAAATTTTCTATTTTTGCTTTACAGCTCTGTACTCATGCCTGTATTACTAATCTTTACTCAGCTGTGGGCATAGTTCCAAGAACAAAAATACATCTATTTATTTATTTATTACAGGTACTTATATAGCACAGTCAATTTATGCAGTGCTTTACATATATATTGAACATTCACATCAGTCCCTGCCCTCGAGGAGCGTACAATCTAAGGTCTTTAACTCACATTCACACATACTAAGGTAAATTTACACAGAAACCAAGTAACCTACAGGCATGTCTTTGGAGTGCATCTAATTTCAATTCATTAACAAATGTGGCATTTTTTATACTCCCATGTGCAAGAGGCCTAAACTTTGGATAACGAAGCTTACAGTACTATATTAAGATACATTTTAGATGGTATAGTTGCATTTGTAAAATATGCAGTAGTGACACAAACTGTAAACTATAAGGAAACAAAGGAAAGTGTTTGAAAGTGTGGCACTATGGGACACATTGTAACACCTCATATAAACAGCAAAATCACTTATGATTCACCTTATGTAGTGTCTATGTCAAAACACATTTAACTATATGAGTTTCACACTGATCTGCTGACAAAAAAGGAAGTACAAACAGGAAAATATGAATACTTTAAATGTGCAGAGACGATAAACATAAAACGTATACTGGGCCTCCAGCCAAGACATTTTTTTTATCTAGTGATAAAGGGTTGGACCTTTAGAAATTCTCTTGGTGTTTTTTATGCATTCTTTATTCTTGAATGATAACATACTGTGGTTACAAATTTCAATGACAGTATTAAAACAGTTACAGAACATAAACTTTAGTACATTCTTTTTGGTAACAAGTACTTCATGTCTTGTGTTTTTTATGTTTGTTTCTCCTCTAAGGAGATTTCACCTTTCTTGCTGTTCTAATGACTACAGGGACATTTTCCTTCAGTGATTTAGCTACAGCAAATGTATAAAATGACTACACTTCTAATGCTTGCTCATTCTAATATAATTGTTAGTTTTTAAGTATGTACCCCATTGCAGAGGTCTCCTGTCTCCTGATCACAATGACAAGAAATTAGGATAATCTCCATGGGTGGAGATTTAGCAATCTTTAAAAAAAAAAAACAGGTTCCAAACCTTCTTCACTCAACCCTCTTCACTCAACCCAAAACACCAAAAAGGCTTTACTGCTTTACTGTCTGATACTGGACAACAGAGAGGAAATTATGGAAAATTTCCCAACACGGATACAGACAATACAACAAACATCTACCTGAGTTTATCTTGCTAAGGGGATCTTGTTGTTAAATTGTGACCATTTTTATGGGTAATAAACAAACTATCATCAAAAAGGCATCAGAAAATGGACCCTGCCATGGGGGGGGGGGGGGATGTACCAATGCAAACAATTAAATAAAAATACTGTACAGTGGAAAAAGGGTCTTTTAATGTGATTTCAAGGGCAACATTGAAGATACAGAGTGATTTCTCCAAGGCAAATAGGTTGTTTACTTTGAAAGGGAAGGTGCACTTTGCAAGGGAAGTTGCCCCAGAGCTTAGTGTCAGGAGCCGCCACGGCGTGTGGCCCAGCGCGGGTGCAGTGTGCTGATGCGTACTGGCATGCGGGCACTAGGTCCTGGGCGGCCGCAGCAACGGCGGAACTCGCGCATGCACACTCGCGACCACGGGCGCGTGCATGGCACCAATGACAGTGCAGGGCGTGGTATTTAAATCCGCTCTGCACTGACACTGGTTGCTGTATGGTTTTACCTGTTTTGTTCCTGCTCCTGCTATCTGTCATTTGATTGTTGCCAACCCTGATTGATCTTGACCGTGCTGCCTTCTCCTGCCCTGAGCCCTGGCTTGCCTGACCTATCTCTGGATGCTCCCGATTGGATTTGACCTCCTGTTACTGACCCGGCGAGTGACCCGACTATTCTGTGCTCGCTGCCTTGTACCACGCTGTCCCCATGGTTACCGGCCCAGCCACGCTTCTGCTCAGCCATCCATCCGTCCCGCAGGGACCCATCTGCCTCTTCACGTCAGGCTCTTTGCTAGCAGATACCTCTGGCGGAACCCTCTACCACGGGTGGGTGTACTCAGGGGCCGCGACCTGGTCTCTGTCTGCTCCAAGTCCATCCTGGTGAAAAAGCAGACTGGGACTTAGACTCCGCGCTCTGGGGAATCCTATTCCATGGGTTGCTAGAGGTACCGCCAGGTGGTGCGTTACACTTAGTGAATGTGGTGAAGTTTTATTAAGTAATAATACCCAATCATGCGGAAGGAAAATAAAAAAATAACATTTTTGATTGCATTTGAATGGATCATGGGTTAGCAGAGTTCCATTCATTCACTAAGCTCTTGGGCAAAATCCCTTGCAAAGTAAACAGTCTATTTGCTTTTAGTATTTCAACCCTTAATTGTTTAAAAAACATGCTTTGATGATGTCTTAAATCTGTATGTGGCGTTAAGGAACAGTACAATTTTCATGAGCAGTTTCAAAGACAGTATACAAAGTGACCATGCAAATATATAGCATATATAGTCACCCCACAGGTATGATGGGGGAACAGTGTCCACAATAGTTTCCAGTCTTGCAAGCATAATGTGAGAAAAGACGACGCTCTAACCATTCATGGAATCTAGTATGAAGATGGGCTCAGCTGTTGCTCTGGCCACGCCCACTGACGCATTTCACCCTGGCTACCGGGGCTTGGTCACAGAGGAATGAGAGACATTATAAATGCATCATTGGCCATGAAGTGAGTGAGAATCCACAAGTGTGTGCTAATGAGAAAGAAAATGAATATAACAGATGGTAATGGGTGAAGACAATGAGAGAAATAGAAAAAAGAAAAGGAGAAAAAGGGAGATATAAAAAAGGTATCAAATATAAACTTTACTGAGAACATGATCCTAAAAACAGTAAAGAGAAAAAGAAAAATAATGAGAAATGTATGGTAAAAAACAAGCAAAAACAAAATTAAAAATAAGTAAAAATAAATATAAAGATGAAAATGAGGTGAAAGTTAGTCTAGTGTGCATAGGATTTGGAAAGCATAAGTGATGATGGAAATGTAAGAGTAAAAAAGTGTGCAGTGTATATAGAAAAGAGGGAAGTATGTGGATGTGTGAAAATTGTGTTAAAAATTAAAATATGAAAAGTGAATATAAAAAATATTGTGTGGTGTAAAAAAAATGTGAAAATGAACAATTATAAAGAAGTAGAAAATGAACGATAATATGAAAATTTAATATAAAGAAAAATATAAACTAAGCCTAAAAAATGTATGTGCAACTAATTAAGAAATGACAGATAGCTAAGATAAAATAGAGAAGTAATTTTTCTACAAAGTAATTTAATTGTAATTTGTTTTGCAATGACATTAAAGTATTTATTATCTTTTTAGATAATATATTAGTAAAAGATAATGCAGAGAGTACAGCAAAGTAAAATTGTCCAGCAGCAGGACGATTTTAATTAGGGATGGTCGGCCTTTCTGGTGTATATGTAACTTTAATTTTCTCTATGGGGATGGGGCAGTAAATGTGAGTGATATAATGTGAGGTAGTTTAGGTGTACACTGTTCTTGAACTTAGCTTTTTTTCCCCCCTTTCAACAATGCAGCCACATGCTGCAAAAAAAAGGCAGCTCCAAGAAATGATGATCTGTAAAAAATGAATGCCCTGCTTTAGGAGCACAGCAGGGCGCCAGGTCAGTGTGAGTAAAAGCAGTGGAACTTTATTCAAAGAGCACTTACATTTAAAACCTCCACAGTCAGCGTACAATATGAAATGAACCTGCTTATGGTGGAGAAGGGGCTCTTTGGCCAAAAAATGTCCCACAGTTGTGAGGCCAGCCTCATGGGGGATAGAAGTGTACCGTGAACAAACATCAAATGATAACTACAAATATGACTCCTTCCATGTGTCTGCTATGGCCTGCTTGTTAAAGGAGGTGGAGACTTGGAAACACATTGTGGTCCACCCATCTCTCACTCATGGTACCAGTCAGTAATCCTGGCCATCAGTCGGGAGTTCATGGAGAGATGCTGCAGACTTCCATCTCCAGCGGGTCTCTCCTTATGCCCTGCAGCAGTTGTTGGCTCCACCACCCTGGAGAGAGCTGTCTCTGCACATTCTACTGACTCAGGACGCTGACCATTAAGGTTTTAAATGTAAGTGTTCTTTGAATAAAGTCAGTAATACAAATATGCAAAGAGAATGTACGCTCACATCACTTGAGTTGTGCAGTGTGGTCAAGCCAGTTGTCTTGGGGGCGAGCATAGGGGCAACACATAGGGCCCCCAACTTACACAAAGACACAGAGTGAAAAACATTTGAAAGTGTACAATAGGGATAACTGTCTCTACTGGGAGAACACAATGATTACTGCTAGTGGTTATAACAGCCACTATCAATAATTCCATGTAAAATCCACAGGCTGGTTGTACTCAAGTTGATCGATCTATCAACTTGGGTACATTCAGCCTGCTCATACATGGTTCAAATCTCTGCCAGTCCCTGCTGAACCGGCCAAGATTTGAACCGTCTATGGCTTAAGGTGTGAGGACCTTGTTTGGAATGCTTCACTAAGGTTTATTGTTAATAATTTACACCATCACAAATTAAAAAAAAAGACAATAGGAAACATATAACGTTTTAAAAAGGACATCACAAAAAAATTGTGTAGTTTGCTATTTCATGAGTTTTACTCATCATCACTAAACAGCGGCACTATACTGTATTCTATGCGATAACTAGCTTTTCATCTGGTTCTGACAGGTGAAAAGTTAAAGCAATCATAACACAGAATATTAGCCAATCCAACTATTGACAAAGCTGCCTGAATAAGTTGATAAAACTGCAAGGGAAAATGTCATGGCTTAATAATGCATGAACCTTCACTTTAAAAAAGCTTACAGTTGAAAAAAAGCCTGAAATTTCTGTCTCCCTGATGAATTAAGAATGATTATCATCTCTGATAATAAAGTTGAAAATGACACTTTTAGTATATGGTATGTGATCCTCCAGCATCATTTATCAGACTTAGCCTATGTCCTTCTATGAGGTATGGAGTATGCAGCCTTTGCTAGATGTATCATGGTATCACCAATAAGTTGGATGGCTACATGCTACCATCTTTAGTGTTAGCTATTATAGAAAAAGGCATATCTTATAACCTTTCGGGCTATGGAGACATGGTATAAAAACATTACATATGTTATAGATCTTTCATGTATACTTACAAAACGTTTTACCTGTGCCATATGTAATTATAGATGTATATGACAAAATACTTTGTCGGCAGCACTAGCACATCAAAAACAACTAGAAGAGTGAGATAAGAAATTAAAGAAGCAATATTGCAGAGTACAAATACTAGAGTCCGCATCTGAAAACTGCAATCTTTAATACCGCCTAAGCACAAAGGTGTTTTTTTTTCAATGAGCATGATGGAGATTTTGTCAATAGTTCCTTTTAGGGAATTCATAAAGGGAAAAAGTGCAGATTTAATCTCTGTCAGATTTGTGCAGCTGGATTTTACTGAATAAGTAATAAAAAATAGCTGTCAGAAAGTGATGGACTGAAAAGGGATCTGATAAATATAATGTAGAAATTCTCAAAGAAATTGCAGTGGTCAATAGAGGAGAAGAGAG
Organism: Staurois parvus; assembly: GCF_062004578.1. NCBI lineage: Eukaryota > Metazoa > Chordata > Amphibia > Anura > Ranidae > Staurois > Staurois parvus. The sequence goes on along the minus strand of NW_028318022.1, from coordinate 4,885,256 downwards.
TGTTACCTTCGGGAGCAGAATTCAGTAATATAATGAAGGATGCAAGCTTGAAAAATAAAATGGAAACATTTAGAAAAAAAAGGCTCTTCAAAAGACACAACTTGATAAATATGGCGTATTGTGCAACAGCTAGAAATGGAAACTGTGAAGATGACAGTCAGCTTTAAAAACATCCCAACTTATTTTATGCTATCCTATTGAAGAGGGTTTCAGTGGAGCTACAAGTGCACTTTTTTAAAGCTTTTATTTTTAAAAATACACACTATAGAAAGATGTTTGTTTGCCAAAGGTTAGTGAAAGTCTACTTGAAAAAATAGAACAAGCTCTGAAAGAAGAGTATAAAACAAACTTTAACATTTGTCCAGTTCAGGTTTTGTTATATTTCTAATACTTAAGTTAGGCTTTCAGTTGAGCTTCCTGGTGTCCTGAAAAGTCTTTCTAACATATGGGACTAGTGACATTTATGGCGGATTGGTAAGTAGAGTAACTACAAAAACATTTTAAGATGAGTACAAAAAAGTACACATATTCAGAACTACATTAAAGTGGTTGAAAACCCTTGTATAGATCCAGTGAAGTGACTGGCCTTTGGTGCAACACAGAAATGAAACAAATCCTCCTACATAAGTTGTACCTATTTATATGCGTCCCCCTCTTCTCTACATAAGTTCAAAGTGCATAATTTATACAGCTTGTCTGAGCTTCTGGAGGCAGACGACGGAGATCTGAGGTCACACATTACAAAGCTTAGACAGATGAGCTGAGTGCAATCTCAGACATGAATAGAGGTAAAGGACTCACTCCCCTCTACACAATTACTTAGGGAAATAGGCACAGTTGAAGCTGTCAGTCACAGGAGCTTCTCTGCCATCTCCACCATGAGTCAGCATAACTGCAGAAATGCAGATAGCAAAGGAATGGGCAAGCAGGTAGAAATCACACTAGGTGCTTTAGAATGAAGTGCACAATATAGAATGGTATGCTTTGTGGTTTACAAACACTTTACAACTTATTTCCAGGCAAACAACTACATATGGTGTACACTAATAATATATAGTACTTACAAGGAAACTGTTTGCCTATACAATATATATAAAGGAAAGTTGCTTTACCTACCAAAGATTTACATTTTACCATCCAGTTCAGAGACTGACATAGCCCTGTCTGTCATGTCTTCTGGAAGAGGAAAAACAAGCGCCATCTAGGTGTAGTATCAAAATAACTATTTAATAATCAATAACAATTGCACTCACAAAGAATAAATAGGCCAAGGAATATGTAGCTATGGGGTAGTCATCAGTGCCGGTCCTGGGCCGCAAGAGTCGGAGGCTGTGAACCAGTTGGCAGGCTGTTCCAGAAGCTCCCAGGGCTTCCTGATCGATGTGGAACAAAGCACTGTGGGCGGAAGTGGCATCACAACCAGAACTGATGATCAAAGATGGTGACACGTTACAGAGCATGTGCTCCTTCTTCAGGCCATTCTTCAGAATTATCCAGAACAGCCTACCAACTGGTTCACAGCCTCCATCTCCTGCGGCCTGGGACTGGCACTGATGACTACCGCATTGCTACATACTGTATGCCTTGATCTTTTTCTTCTTTGTGAGTGCAATTGTTTTTGATTATTAAATGGTTACAGAGTTACCTCCTGCTCTAATCACAAGCTGCCTCCTAGTGGAAATATTGACCTGATTAGGTCTTTGGACTTTCAGATGCATTCTTTTACTGTTTTTGCCTAGTAGCGCTCAAATTGTTTGTTTCTTATGTCATGTCTTCTGCCCTGTCTGGCAAGGCAGAATACCTCATTCTTCTGCAGTTGTATTTACTGGTCTTGCCCCCCCAGCTTGTGATTGGACAGTAAAAAGAAGCATCAAACTAATAAGTACATCCCTTTGTCAAAAACGAAGGTATCATGGGATTTCAGATGAAGTGACTGCCTTCTTAAATACTTACGCATTTGGTGTTTTAAATGCCGGTAGTCTCTCGTCCTGAAAATACCAATATTTTATTTTTCTATTAAAGTCCCAACACAAAAAAAAGCTTTTGTCAACCTCTTGACACCGGCTGCACGCATATATGTGGCTGCTTGGAGGGTGGGACTCAATGCTGAGTGGCCGTATAAATGCTGCCCTTTTAAAACTACTTACCCTGCTGAGCGCACTCCCTACATGTTCCCAGCATGGTAGCTGACAGTGATAGGTAAGCACCCGATGCATACTTGCGATCGGGAGCTTTCCGATCATTTGACCATTGTGATAGCCAATCATAGGGGTCACATAACCCGAAGGCCCACCTATGCCTCCTAGGTTTTAGAAACCTTAAAGAGCTGGGAAGTGGTCAGCGCCAAAAGGGTTAAAAACATAACAATCAATTGTAGCAGTGTTCTTATATAGTACACATTGCAGGTCGTTTAACAAATGCTTTTTTCATCCAACACATTTCTTGGAAGAAAGTCCATTGCTTCAAAGATGTACACGTAATTCAGGTCATTAAAGTGGTCTTATGAAAAGCAAATACATATACTATGGGGCACATATGGTGCCCAAACCTCAAACTATATTTGCAGCAATATAATATGTATAGATCTCATTTAGTAAACTATACATATACTATAAATTTTTAAACAAAAATAAATTTATTCCACCACATGTGATATCAACCTTTTGCTAGGGGGAATCATGAAGTGGCGTCTGGACTCCTATGAGAGAGTGATTATATATCCCCAACCTAAGTGGATGTCTATCTCTCCTCAAAAGTAGTAATATTCTAACAACTAACATAGGATGTACACAAGCTCTCTAGGTTTAAAAAGATCCTCTTGCATCAGATGCAATGAACTGCCAAAGAAGTGTTCTTATGTCCAACTCATGAAGATCGACGGTGCCTCAGGCTGAAGACTATTCCTCTGGAGGACTGTCCCTCCTGGCACCACTCCTGTCTGCTTTTTATAAGATAATATGATGACCTGATTTGAATGTGCATCCTTGAATAAATGGACTTTGTTCCAAGAAACACTTTGGATGGAAAACAGGATATACTAAACCGCCTGTGATGTATACTGTATTCAGAACACTATTATAATGGATTTGTTTTGTGTGGGGTTTTTAATATAAAAGGAATATAAAATATTGGAATTATTTTATATATGTTTAAGGCTTGCATTGCTATCATACCTAAAATATCCCTTTACATCTCTTTGCCACTGTACTCTCTCCTCCTGTCAGCATGTTCCTTGTTAGCACAGAATTACTGCAGGACAATTGAATGGTTTCTCATGTTGCATTTGACCTTTCAGTCTGATACCATTTTGAATGCTTACCATGTTTATGTTAAAAATTTAATATTTTGTATTAATTAATACAGGCTACATCAGCCTTTCATATCTACGTAGAGTTCAGTTTTAATCCTTTCACCGCCAGAGCAGTTTTTGCATTTTTATGCACACATGTTTAAAAAATTATTTCAGGCCTGAAGATTACACAAATCTTATATATTTTCTGAAAGTAGACACCCTAGGGAACAGAATAGTGGTAGCTCCAGTTTTCTATGTCATCGGATATTACCGCAAAGATCTAGGAAACACAAAAGTGTTTTTTCAGCAAAAGTGAATTTTAGGGCAAACAAATGCAATAAATTACCCAAATTTTGGTGTAATATAAAAAATGAGGTTGCACAGAGTAAATAGATACCCAACATACCAAGCCTTAAATTTGTGTGTGTCTATGAAATGGCGACAAACTTCAGTACTATCAGTATTATTACTTCAGTATTATCTATAGGCAACACTTCAAAAGCCCCTATAGGTTATCAATTTAGTGTTACAGAGGTGGTCTTGTGCTAGAATTATTGCTCCCACTCTTGAGTGCACAGCAATATATAATGCCCTGACGTGTGCGTCTATGTTCGTATGTGCGTGTATGTGAAGGTGGGCCTCAAACATTTTTTGGGGGGGGATGTTATGTGCTTGTGTGTAACTTTATTTTTTTACAATAAAAAAACATTTTTACATAACTTTTTTTTCACATAGGGGGACACAAAGTCCCCTATGCTATGATTTTTAGGTGACAGGTTCTCTTTACTGAGACATGTAAGGTCTAAAAGACCCCGGATGTCTCCTCTGCTCTCCAATAGATGTATTTCAGTGCAGATCGCATTGCAAAACATGTATCCCAAGCTGTTCTAGCTGGGAAAAGTGACAGCCGTGACCTGGAAGTGACATCATACATGTTGCCTTCCAGGTCACAGAGAGAAGGGGGAAGAGCAGACGTTTGGCTGTTCTCCTCTCTCCCCTCCATCTGCCGGCACATGCCATGGCACTCCCCAGGTCTGCAGATGGACCCGGATACATGGCATGAGCGCATGAGTGCTTGGGGGGGAGATATTGGGGGACCGTAGAAGCAATCGGGTGTCAGCGCAGCCGCCTGAATGCTTCCACCTGGCAAGGTGTCAATATTATACAAAATACCTATGGCTGCAGCCATGTATACAATTGTGTATAAAACCCCCCACTGTCAAGTCTGTACGACGTACGGACCTGGCAGCAAGAGGGTTAAGGCAATATGGAAAAGTAAAAGGTTACACAGTATCCTCCTCATCCACACATTATTATAATTATTCCTACAGCTATTTTACCCACAATTAGAGTTGGGAGTAAAATAACTATAGGAATAATAGTTTTTTGCATTGAAAATCAGGACATTCATGACTGTAGAATGTAGCTGTTACCAGCCAACCTTCTAAATTATTGACATAAACATATGTTTGGCTACTTATTTATGTTGATCTGTTTAATGGCATTAAAGTGATTTTCTGTCCCTATTCCTAATATAAATTCAGAACATTAAACATTTAATTATATACTAGGCACTATTTTTTCAAAATATACATAATGCTATACTTTATGGATGCCATAGCCTGAAACATTTAGTGCAACAAACAAGGACTGGTCACTGAATATCAGTACACTATTTAAAGGTCAATTCAATCCGAAGTTGACATTTCCTTTTTTGAGATTGGAACCCGTTGGGACCTCAAATTTCTTACATCTCTCCAAAGCTTCAGCGGTGAGATTTTCCCCACAGTGGATTATGACTCCAACACCCCTCCCCACCTTCCAAAGATGTCACCTTGTATTTCTAAATTATATTATCTAAGTGTAGGAAGAGTTAACTTACCGGTTCCATTTTTCTGCGCTACAATTTAATTTTGATTCATTTTATCTTTAAGGGGTAGATCTGGTGAATACAGTTTTAAATGTGATTATTATCTTATAGAATATGTACAACTAGATTCTCCCAACAGAATACTTAGTTTTGTACAACACCCAACTAAAAAAAAATAATCACACAACTAAAAAAAAAATCTCTCTATCTGTATATATATATATATATATATATATATATATATATATATATATATATATATATACAGTTGTGTTCAAAATAATAGCAGTGTGTTGAAAAAAGTGAATAAAGCTCAAAATCCTTCTAATAGCTTTTATTTCCATACACACAAATGCATTGGGAACACTACACATTCTATTCCAAATCAAAACATGAAGAAAAATATATCAAATTTGTGTTGTTCCTCTAAAAAAATGAAGAAAGGTGAATATTAGACTGTTCAAAAAATAGCAGTGTTTGTATTCTTCTTTACAAACTCAAACATTCACTATATAAACTGAAAAATGTTTGAAGATTTTGATTTCCTTTGAATCACCTAATGAATATTTAGTTGTATAAGCACTGTTTCTGAGAACTGCTGTACATCTGTGTTGCATGGAGTCAACCAACTTCTGGCACCTGTGAACAGGTATTCCAGCCCAGGATGATTGGACTACATTCCACAGTTCTTCTCTATTTCTTGATTTTGCCTCAGAAACTGCATTTTTGATGCCACCCCATAAGTTTTCTATTGGATTAAGATCCGGGGATTGGGCTGGCCACTCCATAACGTCAATCTTGTTGGTCTTGAACCAAGATGTTGCACGTTTACTGGTGTGTTTGGGGTTGTTGTCTTGTTGGAACACCCATTTCAAGGGCATTTCCTCTTCAGCATAAGGCAGCATGACCTCTTCAAGTATTCTGATGTATTCAAACTGATCCATGATCCCTGGCATGCGATAAATAGGCCCAACACCGTAGTATGAGAAACATCCATATATCATGATGCTTGCGCAACCATGCTTCACTGTCTTCACAGTGTACTGTGGCTTGAATTCAGTGTTTGGGGGTCGTCCGACAAACTGTCTCCGGCCACTAGACCCAAAAAGAACAATCTTACTTTCATCAGTCCACAAAATGTTGCGCCATTTCTCTTTAGGCCAGTCAATGTGCTCTTTGGCAAATTGTAACCTCTTCAGCGCATGTCTTTTTTTCAACAGTGGGACTCTGCGGGGCTTCTTGCAGATAGCTTGGCTTCACATAGGCGTCTTCTAACTGTAACAGTACTCACAGGTAACTTTAGACCTTCTTTGATCTTCCTGGAGCTGATTGTTGGCTGAGTCCTTGCCATTTTGGCTATTCTTCTATCCATTCGATTGGTAGTTTTTCACTTTCTTCCACGTCTTTCAGGTTTTGATTGCCATTTTAAAACATTTGCGATCATTTTAGCTGAGCAGCCTATCATTTTCTGCACTTCTTTATATGTTTTCCCCTCTCCAATCAACTTTTTAATCAAGGTAGAGTGTGGGAGGAAACCGGGTACTCCAGAGGAAACCCACGCAGGCACAAGGAGAACATTCAAATTCCAGGCAGGTGGTGCCGTGGTTGGGAATTGAACCAACGACCCTGACTTCCTGAACAATAAACAATGACTTCTGAACAATGTCTGGAACGACCCATTTTCCTCAGAATTTCAGAGAGAAATGCACTGTAACCAGCATGTACAACATTAGCTGCCTTCCTTCCTTAAATAAGGGCAATAATTGCCACCTGTTTTTCAAAGAATGAATGACCTCACTATTAGAACTCCACACTATTATTTTGAACATGCCCCTTTCAATTAGTGATTCAATTACACAGAATCAGCAGCATGCATGTCATGACTGTTGGGTCTGTTGGATTTCTATTACTCTACTACACCTGCTAGTAAATTATTTGTCATGTAGAAATATCATTTCAACCAAAAACAGTGATTGATCAGGTTAGTGATGTCTGACTGCTATTATTTTGAACACAACTGTATATATATATTGCTCAAAAAAATCCAAGGAACACTTTGAAAACACATCAGATCTCAATGGGGAAAAATCTCATACTGGAAATCTACACTGATATGAACTGGGTAATGTATTAGAAACATAAGGATGCCCCATAGTTTGATGGAAATGAAAATTATCAACCTACAGAGGACTGAATTCAGACACCCCAAAAATCAAAGTGAAAAAAATGATGCAGTAGGCTAGTCCATTTTGCTGAAATTTCATTGCAGCAACTCAAAATGGTGCTCAGTAGCTTGTATGGCTCCCATGTGCTTGTACGCATGCCTGCACTGCACCAGCGTAGGGTCTGACAATGGGTCCAAGGATTTCATCTCTATACCTAATGGATGTCAGGGTGCCATTGTCTAGCCTGTAGAGGTGTGTGTGTCCCTCCATGGATATGCCTCCCCAGACCATCACTGACACACCACCAAAATGGTCATGCTGAATGATGTTAGAAGCAGCATAGTATTCTCCATGGCTTCTCTAGGCCCTTTCTTGTTCAAACATTTTATTCCTTTTTCCAAATCAGTAAAAAACATAGAGCATACAGAATGCATAAAAGAAAGGGAGCACCATTAGGACAGAAGTCCTGATGAAAGTATCATCCAAGTAGAAACAACAAGGAACCACATCTAAGCAAGGAAAGATGTTGCATTACAAAGAGAGGCAAAACATAATAACGACCAGTCGTGAGAACATAGCTCCTGCGTGCAATATGGAGTTCCATGAAAAGAAAAAACAGCAGCGGATGAAAAAGAGAGAGAAAGAGAATAGGAGTAGGTAAGAGAAAAGGAAAGGGAAAAAAGTCTGAATGAAAGCAGAATAGGGAGAAGGCGTAGTAGGGCAGGGGGCCCAGAGGAAAGAATGAGGAGGGGGGGATGTGTGACTACCGAAAAGGAGGGGGAGGATCTCGGGACCAAACCAGGCTAAGGGATGGCACATAAGATGACCAGAACCGGTGGTTGTCAGCCCGGTGGCGCTGCGGGGTGCGCGGAATCCAAAGCAGCTTCTCGCGATGATAGAGATGAGTGGGGGATCAGTGGTAGGTAGCTGCCGGATACGGTCATCTGGAAGAGTCATATGCAGGGTGAATGGTTGGAAAGCCGGGTCAGGCTGGAAACACTTCAGAAGAACTCGGTAGGCAGAGTAGAGTCTGACAGTGGTATATAGCGGTGGAGGAACCGGAAAAGTAATTCCCACAGGGAGGCTTGGCCCAGGAGAAGGCATTGGAATATCCTATCTAGCTACTGCATACCTCAGTCCAGGGGGTTGAAGAGTTGCAGAGTAGCAAGGCAATCCTCCGGTGACCTGCAGGTGTAATCACAGGAATTATAGAGAAGCGGACAGCAAAAGGAAAGCTCCATCTGTAGGCTATATGCTGTTGCTGAAAAACCTGTAGATGGGGTTTTATGGCTCAACGTTTGGCAATCATAGTAGGGCATAGGTCTTGGAAAAGCTGGTAGTTGTGGCCCTAGAGGATTAAAGTCCCATCATTGCAAGCCACTTGTAAGAGCTGTTCCATGGTGTGGAAATAATGAAACTTGGTGATGATATAACGAGGCGGGCCATTCAGGTGGCGAGCGGCCAAAGCACGATGGACCCTGTCTAATTCAAGACGCTCAATCGGTATTGTGGTAGCCAGCTCTTGGAAAAGAGCTGTAACTGTGGATAACACATCTGTCATGGTTTCAGGAAGTATGCGGATACGGATATTGCAGCGATGGGCCCTATTTTCAAAGTCTTCTAGATGTTACTGCAGGGTCATATTTTCATCATGTAGGATCTCAAGCTCATCCAAATGAGAATGTATAGTGGCATCTATGTCATCAACCTGCTGCACTAAGTCAGAGGTGCATTGCCCTAGTTCCCTGAGTTCTTTAGACAGTTTATCAGTAATGTGGACTGAAGTCTGTTTCAGGGCTTTATGTAGCATTTTCTCAAATTGGTTAAGCAGAACAGGGTGGGCAAAGTCTGGGGTGAGAGCCTGTGGTGGGGTCCCCAGGTCAGTGTCAGACTCACGATCTGAAGTGCAGCGGGACTGTGGATGTGCAGCCTGCTGTGATGTGTGTGGCTGTGTTGCATGTGCCGCCACCATATTGGAGGAAGCCTGTTCCAGGGCCTCTTTAATGGGCTTCATCTGGGTCTAGGTTTTTGCGGCCCCACGGACCATCTCGATAGGCATCAGGATGTTCACTGAGGCTGCGGGAGGAGGCGTGAGACTGTGGCGGGCCAGGAGTAGTTTACAGACGGATGCTTCTCCCTCAATGCTGTGGAACCTCATGCGGATATGTAGGATCCGGTGGTCCCATGCATGCGCACCTCCCTCTAAACCCTTTCATATCTGTCACATGTGCTCAGGGTGAACCTGCTCTCATCTGTGAAAAGCACAGGGTGCCAGTGGCGGACCTGCCAATTCTGGTGTTCAATGTCAAATGCCAATCGAGAACTATGGTGCCAGGCAATGAGCACAGGGCCCACTAGAGGACTTTGGGCCCTCAGGCCACCCTCATGAAGTTTATTTCTGATTGTTTGGTCAGAGACATTCACACCAGTGGCTTGCTGTAAGTAATTTTTTAGGGCTCTAGCAGTGCTCATCCTATTCCTCCTTGCACAAAATTTGGTGGCTGCATTAGTTTTCATGTTTAGTTTTTCCCCCCATATTTTCAGCTGTAGATCCAGTTTTTAACACACGTCCGGTCTTAAAGTGGAACCAGTGCCACAAACCAAAAATGCTACTTAATTCATTGTTAATATTCAAAGCAAACCCAGCCATCCATCCATGTCTCAATGCTTTATTTTGCTGAGAAATAATTTAAAAAAATACCCCCTTGGCATTTCTGGCAGTGGCCATCTTGAGTAAGGGCAGATGATTCATGTAGCATTTACTTCCTGAAATCCATCTGCCCTTAGTTCAGTCATTGGCTGAGCTGAGAACCCTCGCTCCCCTCCTCTAAACTCCTGGGATGCATGACCTCATTTGCCTAGGCATGGACACCAGGAAGTAACTGAAGAAATGGGAAAAAAAAGTTTAAAACAAGTAAATATGATATACTTTCTGATCTATTTACTAATGCTAACAGTATAAGGAATAAAAGTAGTCAATGTTGATTGAGAGAGTGAAATTCCACTTTAAGCTGGGTATACATGGGAAGTTTTTTCTTTGTTCAACCAGTGAGTTGAACAAAAGAAAGAAAACCTCACAGATTCCTGCATGCACACAAGTGATTGTATGCTGACAGGGGGGACTCCCCCCTGTCAGAATACACAGATCAGCCGTGCAGCCATTGGCTACAAGCACTGATCGAATGCTGGTTTTCCAGCAGAACTCTTTGACAGAAGCTGGTCAGACAATGGTCGCGTTGAACTGGATGGTTTTTGGTCCATGTATACTAGCATTTAGCCCTGGTGCACATATATGTGGCTGTGCAGGCTGCGTTTTGCGCGGGTGCAAGATTCAATTCATTTGAATGGACTCCCGTGCCCTGTGACACGCAGAGAAGTCCCTGCACTTCTTCTGAAAAAGCAGCTCGCATAGAAACCTCGGTTCCCAGTTGCATTTTCCAGTGCGGGCGGCATGCCATTTTCTCTGCATTTCTCTGTGCAAGTGGTGCGGCTGCACGGATTTTCATGCTGTTCCGCAGTGGCACCACCCGCACAGATGTGAACCAAGCCTTAGGGTGTCTCCACCACTTCAGGAGATTTGGAGCTCTTCTTGGACAACAGAATTGTCATACTAAGGACAGGGTAATGTTAGCTGCATTATCAGATTTAGATAGACTTGACTAACAAATTATAGTAAAACCCCAACTATCACTTTTAAGCAGTTAACATTTTTTTTTCCTTTTTTGACCATTTTAAGCATTCCTGACAGTGTTAAATGATTTGTCTCAACACCCTAAGTTGTTTTTTCTCAAACCCTAAAAATAACAGACTTACTATCTGAATCACTAGGTGAAAATAGAGGGAAAAAAAACAAAAAAGTATTATATCAAAGCTTACCAATTTTTCAAGGCTGTGACTGCATTAGGTTTTTTTTAGTTTTTGGGTTTAATACTGCTTTACAGTGTAACTGCAATTCAAATGTTTTTAGCTTTGGATAAATAAGGGCAGTGTTAAAGTCACTATCGTTTTTTTTTTTTTTTGCTGTGTTCCCTTGGGAAGATTTTTTTTTCTTGCCCTGGAGATGCAATAGGAAGCAAGAGGAAATGTCTACAAAGTAAGCAGAGTCTCCTTTACCCTCACCTCTTGCTCTAGAGACAGATTTTAAATGTTGGATTTCCCATAACGTGATGTTTCAGTGATAATGGTCACCAGGAACAATAGACAGAGTGTGAACAAACCTAGCGGGAAAGCTGTATCAGTGTTCTAATCCTTTCCTTTTCTAACCAAAACTTTATAAAAGTGTTGGCCACACATACACTTTAAAGCAAAAATAAATTATTATTTTGAATACAATCCCTGTAAAAGTGCGGGAAAATAGTGCATATATGCAAATCTGCAAAACGGTTTTCCGTGAGGCTGACTATAAAAAAACACCTTTTTACTGTTTTCTCTTCTTTTAGTTCTGCTCTCTAAACTGAAGAAGGTGCTAATGTCAGAAGGAATTGATATGATTTTTCCCCTACATGACATAATGTGCAGCATCCACCTTAACCACTTCAATACTGGGCACTTTCACCCCCTTCCTACCCAGGCCAGTTTTCAGCTTTCAGGACTCTCTCACTTTGAATGACAATTACTCAGTCAAGCAACACTATACCCAAACTAAATAGTTTTATCAGTTTTTGAGACAAATAGAGCTTTATATTGATGGTATTTACCACCACTGGTTCTTTTTTATTTTTTGAGAAACAAATGTAAAAAGTAATTTTTTTTTAAAGTTTTTTTTAGTTTCTGTTATAACATTTTGTAAAGAAATAAGTTTTCTTCTTCACTGATGTGCACAGATGAGTCTGCACTGATGTACACTGATGGGCATTGATGAGGCTGCACTAATAAGGTTTCACTGATGGGCACTGATGAGGCAGCACTGATGGGCGCAATAAGCTGCACTGATCTACACTGATTGACACTGATGGGACTGCACTGATAATTCAGTGTCCTGATTTTCATTGTAAGCAATGTACTGACAGCCTTGTCAGTTATCATCTCTTCTTTCCTCACACAGACACGGCGTGTGAAGAAAGGACTGCCGATAACTGGCAAGTCTGTTTACATGTGGTTAACTGTGATTGAACAAAGCTTATCACATGGTAAAGAGCCACTGTGATTGGCTCTTTACTGCAATCTGTGATCAACTGTGTCCAAAGGACATCACAGTCACAGAGTGCACCCAATGAGCTCACCAGTGGGTGCATGGGAGCTGGGGTTCTGGAAGGACATCCATGGGCACCCTCCCAGGACTGTAATGAAAGTCAGATGAAGGAGCCAGAGGACTCATACATAAAAATATTGTTATTATCTACTTAAGCTCCGGAAGATTTTACCCCCTTCATAACCAGGCCATTTTTTGCAGTTCGGCACTGCGCTACTCTAACTAGTGATTGCAAAGTCATGCAATGCTCTATGCAAACAAACTTTATATCATTAGGGCTTTTTTTAATTGGTATATGATCACCACTGGGTTTTGAATTTTTTGCGATATAAACAAAAAGACCCAAATTTTACTACTTTCTGCTATAAACCATATCCAATGTAAAATAATTATTAAATAAAATATCTACCTTTAGGCCAAAGTGTATTCTGCTACATGTCTTTGGTAAAAAAAAAATCCCAAAACAGCTATATTGATTGGTTACAGTGTCTACAAACTATGGTATAGATACTGGAATTTGTATTTTTTTAATACTAGTAATGGCAGCAATAAGTGTTTTATAGTGGGACTGCAAGCAATCTGACACTAGTTGACGATGGGAGGGAACTGACTAACTGCCATTGACATTTCCAGTGACACTAATACAGTGATCAGTGCTTATAATATACATTGTCACTGTATTAATGACACTGGCTGGGTTAACATCTAGGGCAATCAAGGGGTTAAATGTGTACCTAACAATGTTTAGTGTGTTTACTGTGTGCTGTTTTACCAAGCAATGTGCCGGTTTTTATTCCCTGGTTTGCAAGGAGAAAAAAAAAGGCACATTGCTGCTGTCTGAAGATAGCTCTGTGTTGTTTACCAACACAGAGCTCTCTCCTGTCATTCCCTGAGCCGATCAGTGGGTTCTGATCATTGGCTGCGACATGCTGATCGGCTTGTGCTTCAGCAAATGACAGCACAGTCTTCTGGGTCCGCATGCGCAAGTGGACCCAGAAAAAAGCCGCGACATACAGGTCCGTGATTGTGCCTGTACAAGCTGATCTGCCACAGTAAATGTACTACAGCGGGTTGGCAAGTGGTTTATTCATATTTGTATAAGAAAATATAATATAGCTCTGCTGTTTATTGAGCCAGCATGAGGTCTCTCAAAGTGACCGCTAGATGCCATTTTAATTATGATCTCTCTGGGGTTGCAAGCTAGATATAAGGCCCCTCCTGAAATTCAGAGTGGGCAAACAAATAGAAGAATTGCCTATCCAACTCTTTCCAAAGGTGAGGGAGTCAGCAGGCTGTCCTGCTAATCTCCTATTTTGAGCTTCAGTAGAGTCCTTCCTTCCAAATGCCCTAGCAGTGGTAGAGATTATAACTGCTCTTGACAATGTATTTCTTAGCATTGTCCAACCCAATACTATACTAACTATTAGAGATGAGCGAAGTATTCAAAAATTCGATTCGACTGATTCGGCGAATTCGTAGAAAAATTTCGATTCGAGTCGAATATATTCGCTGTGAATTTAACTTAAAAAAGGGTGTTTCTAGGCTTCAGAGAGACTTAATATTAGTGCTGAACACTGTACCTTTAATTTAAATGCCCTTGGAGTCTGCTGGGGAAGAGAAATAATACTGTCAGGCAGTATGACATGCAGATGAGTGCCGTCGATCTTAGAATCACCGCACACTTCACTCATTTGGCCAGTCACGGGGCCAAAACCAGAGTGTGGAGCCACAGTGTGGCGGTGGAGGCAGCAGCAATGGGAGGCCATGCAGCACCCTATGACAAAAATGGAAACCACCAGCAGTGTGAGGAGACCTGAAAGTGGCACATGGCAGAGTGTGGCGATAGAGACAGCAGCAATGGGAGGCCGTACAGGGACCCATGACACACTCTGGACCTGGCAGCAGCATGAGAAGGCGGTACAGGGGCCCATGGCAGATTACGGGCCTGGCAGCAGCATGAGGAGTCGGTAGGGGGGCCCATGGCAGATTACAGGCCTGGCAGCAGCAATGGGAGGCCGTACAGGGACCCATGACACAATCTGGACCTGGCAGCAGCATGGGGAGGCGGTACAGGGGCCCATGACAGATTACGGGCCTGGCAGCAGCATTTGGAGTCGGTACGGGGGCCCATGACACACTCTGGACCTGGCAGCAGCATGAGGAGGCGGTACAGGGGCGCATGACAGATTACAAGCCTGGCAGCAGCAACTTGGACAGGAGGACGTTCAGTTTCTGCACCGTCTGGTGCGTGCTCGCAAACTGTTGTCTCTTGGAAACGGATTCCAAGAAAGACTGCTGACGGAATCCGTGAAGAGGAGTAGCAGGAGAAGGAGCATCTGAACGAGCGGAATATGCCAACAAGCGACAACAGGGGCCCATGACAGATTACGGGCCTGGCAGCAGCATGAGGAGTCGGTACGGGGGCCCATGGCAGATTAGGGGCCTGGCAGCAGCTATGGGAGGCCCGTAATCTGCCAGCACCCTATGACAAAAAATGGAACCCACCAGCAGTGTGAGGAGACCTGAAAGTGGGACATGGCAGAGTGTGGCGATGGAGACAGCAGCAATGGGAGGCCGTACAGGGACCCATGACACACTCTGGACCTGGCAGCAGCATGAGGAGGCGGTATAGGGGCCCATGGCAGATTAGGGGCCTGGCAGCAGCTATGGGAGGCCCGTAATCTGCCAGCACCCTATGACAAAAAATGGAATACACCAGCAGTGTGAGGAGACCTGAAAGTGGCACATGGCAGAGTGTGGCGATGGAGACAGCAGCAATGGGAGGCCGTACAGGGACCCATGAGAGACTCTGGACTTGGCAGCAGCATGAGGAGGCGGTATAGGGGCCCATGGCAGATTAGGGGCCTGGCAGCAGCTATGGGAGGCCCGTAATCTGCCAGCACCCTATGACAAAAAATGGAACACACCAGCAGTGTGAGGAGACCTGAAAGTGGCACATGTTTGGGGCATGATTCATGGCGGATTTAGTCAGTTGTGTCAGGAACTGGTGGTTTGAAATCCAGACTAATCCACGCCTGATTCATTTTCACAAACGTCAGTCTCTCCACACTTTGGGTGGACAGTCGTGTCCTCCGCGGAGTTGCAATACCTCCTGCCGCACTAAACACGCGCTCCGATGCCACGCTACTGGCCGGGCATGACAGCCTTTCAAGGGCAAATTCAGCTAGTTGGGGCCAAAGGTCAAGTTTCGTTGCCCAGTAGTCAAGGGGATTGTCTACCTCGGTTGGCAGGGTGCTGTCCAAGTAGGCCTAAGCCTGTTGTTTGAGGTCCTGCTCCAGGTCCACCTGATGCTGCTGCTGCTGCTGCTGCTGCGGCTGGTTAGTAGTTTCCTCACTGCGCTGGTGAAGAAAGCTACTCATCATCGACTGCAGACTGAGGCAGCCGCTGCTGGTGGAGCTGCCACTGCTCCTACCACCCCACCCCTCCCCTGCTGCCATGGCAGCGGAACGCGAGCGCACAGGGCCCACAGTGTCTGAGGATGGACGTTGGCGCAGACAGGCAGAGACCAGCTGACTACATAGGTGGTTTTTATAGTACGTTATTTTGGCCTCCCTCTCAGCAGGTGTGAAAAAGGCCACCATTTTGGAACGGTAGCGAGGGTCCAACAAGGTGGACAGCCAAAAGTCATCCCTCTGTCTGATGGTTATTATTCGGCTGTCGCTACGCAAGCAACCGAGCATGCTATGGGCCATTTGTGCCAAGGAATGCGAGGGACTCCCTGCCTCCATCTCCACAGCATACTGCCACGGTGCGTCTGGGTCCTCTGTCTCCTCCTCCTCCTCCTCCTCTACCAGATGCTCCTGCTCCTCCACTCCTGTCCGCTGAGTGGAAAAACCACCCATTTCACTCAATAATTCCTGAGCACCAATGTCCTCCTCTACCTCCTCCTCTTCTTCCTGTCCTGCCCCCACAGGGGTCATGTGGCGTTGAGATCTGTGCACCACGTCTACCGCACCCTGACCAGCCATTGTTAACAGCATTTGTTCCAGGACGTGCAACAGAGGAATGACGTCGTTCATCCCATAGTCCTGCCGACTCACGAATAGCGTGGCCTCCTCAAAGGGCCTGAGCAAGCGCAGGTGTCACGCATGAGCTGCCAATGGCTGACATCTAAGTTACACAGGGAATACCTTTATCCGCTTTTAACATCAGGAAATCTGTGATGGCCTTTTGCTGTTCGTAAAGGCGGTCTAACATATGTAGGGTTGAATTCCACCTTGTTGCAACGTCACAGCATGAGGAGTCGGTATAGGGGCCCATGGCAGATTAGGGGCCTGGCAGCAGCTATGGGAGGCCCGTAATCTGCCAGCACCCTATGTCAAAAAATTATACACACCAGCAGTGTGTGAGGAGACCTGAAAGTGGCACATGGCAGAGTGTGGCGATGGAGACAGCAGCAATGGGAGGCCGTACAGGGACCCATGACAGACTCTGGACCTGGCAGCAGCATGAGGAGGCGGTATATAGTGGCCTATGGCAGATTAGGGGCCTGGCAGCAGCTATAGGAGGCCCATAATCTGCCAGCACCCTTTGTCAAAAAAATTCTACACACCAGCAGTGTGAGGAGACCTGAAAGTGGCACATGGCATGAGAGACTCTGGACCTGGCAGCAGCATGAGGAAGCGGTATATAGGGGCCTATGGCAGATTAGGGGCCTGGCAGCAGCTATAGGAGGCCCATAATCTGCCAGCACCCTATGTCAAAAAATTCAACACACCAGCAGTGTGAGGAGACCTGAAAGTGGCACATGGCAGAGTGTGGCGATGGAGACAGCAGCAATGGGAGGCCGTACAGGGACCCATGACAGACTCTGGACCTGGCAGCAGCATGAGGAGGCGGTATATAGGGGCCTATGGCAGATTAGGGGCCTGGCAGCAGCTATGGGAGGCCCTTAATCTGCCAGCACCCTATGTCAAAAAATTCTACACACCAGCAGTGTGAGGAGACCTGAAAGTGGCACATGGCATGAGAGACTCTGGACCTGGCAGCAGCATGAGGAAGCGGTATATAGGGGCCTATGGCAGATTAGGGGCCTGGCAGCAGCAATGGGAGGCCCATAATCTGCCAGCACCCTATGTCAAAAAATTCTACACACCAGCAGTGTGTGAGGAGACCTGAAAGTGGCACATGGCAGAGTGTGGCGATGGAGACAGCAGCAATGGGAGGCCGTACAGGGACCCATGACAGACTCTGGACCTGGCAGCAGCATGAGGAGGCGGTATATAGGGGCCCATGGCAGATTAGGGGCCTGGCAGCAGCTATGGGAGGCCCTTAATCTGCCAGCACCCTATGTCAAAAAATTCTACACACCAGCAGTGTGTGAGGAGACCTGAAAGTGGCACATGGCAGAGTGTGGCGATGGAGACAGCAGCAATGGGAGGCCGTACAGGGACCCATGACAGACTCTGGACCTGGCAGCAGCATGAGGAGGCGGTATATAGGGGCCTATGGCAGATTAGGGGCCTGGCAGCAGCTATGGGAGGCCCTTAATCTGCCAGCACCCTATGTCAAAAAAATTCTACACACCAGCAGTGTGAGGAGACCTGAAAGTGGCACATGGCATGAGAGACTCTGGACCTGGCAGCAGCATGAGGAAGCGGTATATAGGGGCCTATGGCAGATTAGGGGCCTGGCAGCAGCTATAGGAGGCCCATAATCTGCCAGCACCCTATGTCAAAAAAATTCTACACACCAGCAGTGTGAGGAGACCTGAAAGTGGCACATGGCATGAGAGACTCTGGACCTGGCAGCAGCATGAGGAAGCGGTATATAGGGGCCTATGGCAGATTAGGGGCCTGGCAGCAGCTATGGGAGGCCCTTAATCTGCCAGCACCCTATGTCAAAAAATTCTACACACCAGCAGTGTGTGAGGAGACCTGAAAGTGGCACATGGCAGAGTGTGGCGATGGAGACAGCAGCAATGGGAGGCCGTACAGGGACCCATGACAGACTCTGGACCTGGCAGCAGCATGAGGAGGCGGTATATAGGGGCCTATGGCAGATTAGGGGCCTGGCAGCAGCTATGGGAGGCCTTTAATCTGCCAGCACCCTATGTCAAAAAATTCTACACACCAGCAGTGTGAGGAGACCTGAAAGTGGCACATGGCATGAGAGACTCTGGACCTGGCAGCAGCATGAGGAAGCGGTATATAGGGGCCTATGGCAGATTAGGGGCCTGGCAGCAGCAATGGGAGGCCCATAATCTGCCAGCACCCTATGTCAAAAAATTCTACACACCAGCAGTGTGTGAGGAGACCTGAAAGTGGCACATGGCAGAGTGTGGCGATGGAGACAGCAGCAATGGGAGGCCGTACAGGGACCCATGACAGACTCTGGACCTGGCAGCAGCATGAGGAGGCGGTATATAGGGGCCCATGGCAGATTAGGGGCCTGGCAGCAGCTATGGGAGGCCCTTAATCTGCCACCACCCTATGTCAAAAAAATTCTACACACCAGCAGTGTGAGGAGACCTGAAAGTGGCACATGGCATGAGAGACTCTGGACCTGGCAGCAGCATGAGGAAGCGGTATATAGGGGCCTATGGCAGATTAGGGGCCTGGCAGCAGCTATAGGAGGCCCATAATCTGCCAGTACCCTATGTCAAAAAATTCAACACACCAGCAGTGTGAGGAGACCTGAAAGTGGCACATGGCAGAGTGTGGCGATGGAGACAGCAGCAATGGGAGGCCGTACAGGGACCCATGACAGACTCTGGACCTGGCAGCAGCATGAGGAGGCGGTATATAGGGGCCTATGGCAGATTAGGGGCCTGGCAGCAGCTATGGGAGGCCCTTAATCTGCCAGCACCCTATGTCAAAAAAATTCTACACACCAGCAGTGTGAGGAGACCTGAAAGTGGCACATGGCATGAGAGACTCTGGACCTGGCAGCAGCATGAGGAAGCGGTATATAGGGGCCTATGGCAGATTAGGGGCCTGGCAGCAGCAATGGGAGGCCCATAATCTGCCAGCACCCTATGTCAAAAAATTCTACACACCAGCAGTGTGTGAGGAGACCTGAAAGTGGCACATGGCAGAGTGTGGCGATGGAGACAGCAGCAATGGGAGGCCGTACAGGGACCCATGACAGACTCTGGACCTGGCAGCAGCATGAGGAGGCGGTATATAGGGGCCTATGGCAGATTAGGGGCCTGGCAGCAGCTATGGGAGGCCCTTAATCTGCCAGCACCCTATGTCAAAAAATTCTACACACCAGCAGTGTGAGGAGACCTGAAAGTGGCACATGGCATGAGAGACTCTGGACCTGGCAGCAGCATGAGGAAGCGGTATATAGGGGCCTATGGCAGATTAGGGGCCTGGCAGCAGCAATGGGAGGCCCATAATCTGCCAGCACCCTATGTCAAAAAATTCTACACACCAGCAGTGTGTGAGGAGACCTGAAAGTGGCACATGGCAGAGTGTGGCGATGGAGACAGCAGCAATGGGAGGCCGTACAGGGACCCATGACAGACTCTGGACCTGGCAGCAGCATGAGGAAGCGGTATATAGGGGCCTATGGCAGATTAGGGGCCTGGCAGCAGCAATGGGAGGCCCATAATCTGCCAGCACCCTATGTCAAAAAATTCTACACACCAGCAGTGTGTGAGGAGACCTGAAAGTGGCACATGGCAGAGTGTGGCGATGGAGACAGCAGCAATGGGAGGCCGTACAGGGACCCATGACAGACTCTGGACCTGGCAGCAGCATGAGGAAGCGGTATATAGGGGCCTATGGCAGATTAGGGGCCTGGCAGCAGCTATAGGAGGCCCATAATCTGCCAGCACCCTATGTAAAAAAATTCAACACACCAGCAGTGTGAGGAGACCTGAAAGTGGCACATGGCATGAGACACTGTGGACCTGGCAGCAGCATGAGGAGGCGGTATATAGGGGCCCATGGCAGATTAGGGGCCTGGCAGCAGCTATGGGAGGCCCATAATCTGCCAGCACCCTATGTCAAAAAATTCAACACACCAGCAGTGTGAGGAGACCTGAAAGTGGCACATGGCATGAGAGACTCTGGACCTGGCAGCAGCATGAGGAAGCGGTATATAGGGGCCTATGGCAGATTAGGGGCCTGGCAGCAGCTATAGGAGGCCCATAATCTGCCAGCACCCTATGTCAAAAAATTCTACACACCAGCAGTGTGTGAGGAGACCTGAAAGTGGCACATGTTTGAGGCATGATTCATGGCGGATTTAGTCAGTTGTGTCAGGAACTGGTGGTTTGAAATCCAGACTAATCCACGCCTGATTCATTTTCACAAACGTGAGTCTCTCCACACTTTGGGTGGACAGTCGTGTCCTCCGCGGAGTTACAATACCTCCTGCCGCACTAAACACGCGCTCCGATGCCACGCTACTGGCTGGGCATGACAGCCTTTCAAGGGCAAATTCAGCTAGTTGGGGCCAAAGGTCAAGTTTCGTTGCCCAGTAGTCAAGGGGATTGTCTACCTCGGTTGGCAGGGTGCTGTCCAAGTAGGCCCAAGCCTGTTGTTTGAGGTCCTGCTCCAGGTCCACCTGATGCTGCTGCTGCTGCTGCGGCTGGTTAGTAGTTTCCTCACTGCGCTGGTGAAGAAAGCTACTCATCATCGACTGCAGACTGAGGCAGCTGCTGCTGGTGGAGCTGCCACTGCTCCTACCACCCCACCCCTCCCCTGCTGCCATGGCAGCGGAACGCGAGCGCACAGGGCCCACAGTGTCTGAGGATGGACGTTGGCGCACAAAGGCAGAGACCAACTGACTACATAGGTGGTTTTTATAGTACGTTATTTTGGCCTCCCTCTCAGCAGGTGTGAAAAAGGCCACCATTTTGGAACGGTAGCGAGGGTCCAACAAGGTGGACAGCCAAAAGTCATCCCTCTGTCTGATGGTTATTATTCGGCTGTCGCTACGCAAGCAACCGTGCATGCTATGGGCCATTTGTGCCAAGGAATGCGAGGGACTCCCTGCCTCCATCTCCACAGCATACTGCCACGGTGCGTCTGGGTCCTCTGTCTCCTCCTCCTCCTCCTCTACCAGATGCTCCTGCTCCTCCACTCCTGTCCGCTGAGTGGAAAAACCACCCATTTCACTCAATAATTCCTGAGCACAAATGTCCTCCTCTACCTCCTCCTCTTCTTCCTGTCCTGCCCCCACAGGGGTCATGTGGCGTTGAGATCTGTGCGCCACGTCTACCGCACCCTGACCAGCCATTGTTAACAGCATTTGTTCAAGGACGTGCAACAGAGGAATGACGTCGTTCATCCCATAGTCCTGCCGACTCACGAATAGCGTGGCCTCCTCAAAGGGCCTGAGCAAGCGGCAGGTGTCACGCATGAGCTGCCAATGGCTGACATCGAAGTTACACAGGGGAGTACCTTTATCCGCTTGTAACATCAGGAAATCGGTGATGGCCTTTCGCTGTTCGTAAAGGCGGTCTAACATGTGTAGGGTTGAATTCCACCTTGTTGCAACGTCGCAGATCAGGCGATGCTGTGGAATTCCGTTCTGCCGCTGCAGCTCAAGGAGGGTGTGCTTTGCGGTGTAGGAATGGCTGAAATGCATGCAAAGTTTACGTGACATTTTAAGGATGTCTTGCAGTGGGATGGTGGATTTTAAGAACCGCTTGACAACCAGATTGAACACGTGAGCCATGCATGGCGCATGGCACAACCTTCCTTGACGCAGAGCAGACACCATGTTCTTTCCGTTGTCGGTCAACATGGTTCCGATTTTCAGTTTGCGCGGAGACAGCCATCTGTCGATTTCTCTGTTCATTACACTCAGAAGTTCCTCCCCTGTGTGACTACGTTCGCCAAGGCATACCAGGTGCAGAACAGCGTGACACCGTTGCGCCCTGCACATGTGATATGCCGGTCGGGTAATGGGACTTGGCACGGGGGTGGCGGCTGAGGACACGGCGGAAGAAGAGGTGGTAGAGGCGGACATCTTTGCCGGACCAAGGACGTGCAAACGTGGAGGCAAAAGCGGCGTGACCTGTCCAAGTTGCTGGTGCGGCTGTGACGGCACCACGTTCACCCAGTGGGCCGTAAATGACATGTACTGTCCCTGACCGTAGTTACAGCTCCACACGTCGGCGCTGCCGTGCACTTTGGCAGAGACCGACATGCTCAAAGACTGGCCCACCATCTCTTCTACATGTGAATGCAGGGCTGGCACTGCCTTTTTGGCGAAGAAATGACGGCTTGGCACTCTCCACCGCGGCGCGGCACAAGCCATCATTTCTCTGAAAGGTGCTGAGTCCACCACTTGGAAAGGGAGGGACTGCAGCACCAGCAACTTGGACAGGAGGACGTTCAGCTTTTGCACCGTCGGGTGCGTGCTCGCAAACTGTTGTCTCTTGGAAACGGATTCCAAGAAAGACTGCTGACGGAATCCGTGAAGAGGAGTAGCAGGAGAAGGAGCATCTGAACGAGCGGAAGATGCCAACGAGCGACAACTCCCCTCAGCAGAGGTGTTGGAGCCTTGACTGGCTGATGGAGGGCGATTGACGTCGGGTGACGGAGCAAGTAACGGAGCGGGTGATGGAGCGGGGGCTGGGGCGGGCAGAACCGCCGTATCTTTATCACGGTTTTCCCAGGCCACCAAATGGCGACGCTGCATATGCTGCCGCAACGCTGTAGTCCCAACATGGGCCCCCTGGCCACGCTTGACTTTCTGGCCACATAGTCGACATACGGCTACGTTTACTTCCTCGGGCGGCTTGACGAAAAATTGCCACACCGCCGAGTAGGAAACTTTGCCCCCGATACTCCTCACTGGCTGACTGCTGCTTCCTCCGTGCACACCGGCACCACTACTGGCCGTGGTGGTAGGCTGCAGTGGAGCTGGTGCTCTACTCCGTGGACGTTTGGCTCCACTGACACTGCTGCGACTCTGCTGCTGTCTCCTGGGCAACCCACCGACTGTTTTGCTCGCTGGCAAGCTGCCACCCTCTTCTCCTGATGATGCGGAAGAAATTGCCTGATGACGACGAGGCTGCCAAGTGCGATCAACCTCCTCATCATCAAGTAGGGTCTCCGCCTCACTACTAGCCCCCTCGGCTGCGTCTGGGTCAGGAGACAGACCTGTCTCTAGACCGGCTACCGAGCCACTCTCCTCGCCACTACTTCTTCGCCTGGCTGCTGAAAAGGTGGATGTCTCCCCCCGTTCCTGACCGCCCTCTGTTAGCTGTTCCTCACTGTACAGTGGGGCTGAGCCCACAGCATGCGATACTTCGCTTGGTGAGGGAACACCAAAGGACAGGGGCAGGTAGAGGACACGTGATTTCAGTGGGCTTGGTCCCGGGCCATGCCAACTAACGGTTGTGTCTGACGTACCCACCGACCGTTGGCTGTAGGTGTCAGAGGTGACCTGGGAAGAGGAAGACGACCGAGCCAACCAATCGACGACGGCAGGGTTGTCGGTGGAGACACGACCGCTGGATGACACCGGGAGCACTGGCCTCTGGCTGCGAATAGTGCTGCCTCGACCCCTTCCTCTGCTGCCACGTCTGCTCGCTCCTAAAACATTGCCTCCTCTGCCACTCCTCTGCATGTTGTCTGACATACTCTTTAATTAAACGATTATGTGTCCCTGAGTAACAATTCTGTGTCCCTGAGTAACAATTCTGTGTCTGTGCGAGTAACAATTCTGTGGCCCTAAGTAACAGTTCTGTGGCCCTCAGTAACAATTCTGTGTCCCTGATTAACGTTTCTGTGGCCCCAAGTAACAGTTCTGTGGCCCTCAGTAACAATTCTGTGTCTGTGCGAGTAACAATTCTGTGTCTGTGCGAGTAACAATTCTGTGGCCCTAAGTAAAGTTTCTGTGGCCCTAAGTAACAATTCTCTGGCACTCAGTAACAATTCTGTCTGTCCCTGAGTAACAATTCTCTGGCACTCAGTAACAATTCTGTCTGTCCCTGAGTAAAAATTCTGTGGCCCTAAGTAAAGTTTCTGGGGCCCTGAGTAACAATTATCTGGCACTCCGTAACAATTCTGTCTGTCCCTGAGTAACAATTCTCTGGCACTCAGTAACAATTCTGTCTGTCCCTGAGTAAAAATTCTCTGGCCCTAAGTAAAGTTTCTGTGGCCCTGAGTAACAATTCTCTGGCACTCGGTAACAATTCTGTCTGTCCCTGAGTAACAATTCTCTGGCACTCAGTAACAATTCTGTCTGTCCCTGAGTAACAATTCTCTGGCACTCGGTAACAATTCTGTCTGTCCCTGAGTAACAATTCTCTGGCACTCAGTAACAATTCTGTCTGTCCCTGAGTAAAAATTCTGTGGCCCTAATTAAAGTTTCTGTGGCCCTAAGTAACAATTCTCTGGCACTCAGTAACAATTCTGTCTGTCCCTGAGTAACAATTCTCTGGCACTCGGTAACAATTCTGTCTGTCCCTGAGTAACAATTCTCTGGCACTCAGTAACAATTCTGTCTGTCCCTGAGTAAAAATTCTGTGGCCCTAATTAAAGTTTCTGTGGCCCTAAGTAACAATTCTCTGGCACTCAGTAACAATTCTGTCTGTCCCTGAGTAACAATTCTCTGGCACTCCGTAACAATTCTGTCTGTCCCTGAGTAACAATTCTCTGGCACTCAGTAACAATTCTGTCTGTCCCTGAGTAAAAATTCTGTGGCCCTAATTAAAGTTTCTGTGGCCCTAAGTAACAATTCTCTGGCACTCAGTAACAATTCTGTCTGTCCCTGAGTAACAATTCTCTGGCACTCAGTAACAATTCTGTCTGTCCCTGAGTAAAAATTCTGTGGCCCTAAGTAAAGTTTCTGGGGCCCTGAGTAACAATTATCTGGCACTCAGTAACAATTCTGTCTGTCCCTGAGTAACAATTCTCTGGCACTCAGTAACAATTCTGTCTGTCCCTGAGTAACAATTCTCTGGCACTCAGTAACAATTCTGTCTGTCCCTGAGTAAAAATTCTGTGGCCCTAAGTAAAGTTTCTGTGGCCCTGAGTAACAATTCTCTGGCACTCCGTAACAATTCTGTCTGTCCCTGAGTAACAATTCTCTGGCACTCAGTAACAATTCTGTCTGTCCCTGAGTAAAAATTCTGTGGCCCTAATTAAAGTTTCTGTGGCCCTAAGTAACAATTCTCTGGCACTCAGTAACAATTCTGTCTGTCCCTGAGTAACAATTCTCTGGCACTCGGTAACAATTCTGTCTGTCCCTGAGTAACAATTCTCTGGCACTCAGTAACAATTCTGTCTGTCCCTGAGTAAAAATTCTGTGGCCCTAATTAAAGTTTCTGTGGCCCTAAGTAACAATTCTCTGGCACTCAGTAACAATTCTGTCTGTCCCTGAGTAACAATTCTCTGGCACTCAGTAACAATTCTGTCTGTCCCTGAGTAAAAATTCTGTGGCCCTAATTAAAGTTTCTGTGGCCCTAAGTAACAATTCTCTGGCACTCAGTAACAATTCTGTCTGTCCCTGAGTAACAATTCTCTGTCACTCGGTAACAATTCTGTCTGTCCCTGAGTAACAATTCTCTGGCACTCAGTAACAATTCTGTCTGTCCCTGAGTAAAAATTCTGTGGCCCTAATTAAAGTTTCTGTGGCCCTAAGTAACAATTCTCTGGCACTCATTAACAATTCTGTCTGTCCCTGAGTAACAATTCTCTGGCACTCGGTAACAATTCTGTCTGTCCCTGAGTAACAATTCTCTGGCACTCAGTAACAATTCTGTCTGTCCCTGAGTAAAAATTCTGTGGCCCTAATTAAAGTTTCTGTGGCCCTAAGTAACAATTCTCTGGCACTCAGTAACAATTCTGTCTGTCCCTGAGTAACAATTCTCTGGCACTCCGTAACAATTCTGTCTGTCCCTGAGTAACAATTCTCTGGCACTCCGTAACAATTCTGTCTGTCCCTGAGTATGAATTCTGTGGCCCTAACTAGCGTTTCTTTGTCCCTAAGTAACAGTTCTGTGGCCCTCAGTAACAGTTCTGTGTCTGTGCGAGTAACAATTCTGTGTCTGTGCGAGTAACAATTCTGTGGCCCTAAGTAACAGTTCTGTGGCCTTCAGTAACAATTCTGTGTCTGTGCGAGTAACAATTCTGTGTCTGTGCGAGTAACAATTCTGTGGCCCTAAGTAAAGTTTCTGTGGCCCTAAGTAACAATTCTCTGGCACTCAGTAACAATTCTGTCTGTCCCTGAGTAACAATTCTCTGGCACTCAGTAACAATTCTGTCTGTCCCTGAGTAAAAATTCTGTGGCCCTAAGTAAAGTTTCTGTGGCCCTGAGTAACAATTCTCTGGCACTCAGTAACAATTCTGTCTGTCCCTGAGTAACAATTCTCTGGCACTCAGTAACAATTCTGTCTGTCCCTGAGTAAAAATTCTGTGGCCCTAATTAAAGTTTCTGTGGCCCTAAGTAACAATTCTCTGGCACTCAGTAACAATTCTGTCTGTCCCTGAGTAACAATTCTCTGGCACTCAGTAACAATTCTGTCTGTCCCTGAGTAACAATTCTGTGGCCCTAATAACGTTTCTGTGGCCCTAAGTAACAATTCTCTGGCACTGAGTAACAATTCTGTCTGTCCCTGATTATGAATTCTGTGGCCCTAACTAGCGTTTCTTTGTCCCTAAATAACGATTCTGTGGCCCTCATTAACAAGTCTGTGTCCCTGAGTAATGGTTCTCTGTCCCTAAGTAACTTTTCTCTGTCCCCAATTATCGTTTCTGTGGCCCTAACTCTGTCCCTGTCCCTAGTACAGAGCGGTCTGCCTCTGTTCAATAACTGCAGGCAAATGAAGAATTCCAAAATGGCCGCTATTTATAGCTCGACCATTACACAGTGCTGGCTGGCTGGCTGCTGATAGGCTGATGCGATCACATGTAGTTGAGGAATGCATTATGGGTCAGCGCGCCTTGTCTGCGCGCCTTCCCAGACATCCCCGCTCCGTCGCCGCACATGTCAGCCGCCATTTTCTGAAAAATTTCGATTCGCGCGTCCGAATTAGGCTATTTTTCGGATTCGGCACGAATCGAAATTTTTCCGATATTCGACTCGAATTCCACTTCGGATACTTCGATTCGCTCATCTCTACTAACTATGTGTTCAAACTCCCAATGAAAGCATTTCTGTGAAAACAGCAGTAAGGTTTTTACATTTGTTTTCATCACTAATGGCCCTAGTTTAATTTTGATAGGTAGATACTTACTATGATTTAGTCTGGAGTTGTGACAAATATTGGAACAATACTTCACAATGGGGGTTATTTACTATACCCGCAGGTGCAAAATCTGGTGCAGCTCTGCATAGAGACCAATCAGCTTCCAGGTTTTATTGTCAAACCTTAACTGAACAAGCTGAAGTTAGAAGCTGATTGGCTACCATACACAGCTGCACCAGATCCTGAGTGCACCTGTTATAGTAAATCTCCTGCCTTGGGTATTACATTTTAACCCATGCATTTTTAAAATAAAATTGGTATGTATTGACTGCTACTAATAAGAAGTAAAAACTTCAACAGAAAATATGTTGTTTTACACAAGCAGACCTCAAGGTGGCATCAAAAGAGCAAAAATTAATAGCAGTATGTCTGAAACATCAGCTCTGTACAGAAAAGTCACTCATCAAATATTCCATTGATAACACAATGCAAAGTACCCAGGACAGCTGATTGCACACCTTCCAATGCTGTCTAATTTGCTTGGAATGGAAATAATATTGAGATACATGACTTAGATCATTTCTGGTGATGCATAAAAACCAGAGATATGCTGAGCTCAATAATAAGCAAAAGAGAGAAGTCAGAGAATACTTACATTTGTTTCCATAAATACGACAATTTGCTATTATTTCTAATTGTCTGTAGGCCACATAATTCACTGAAAATATTACACTGTCTGGTATGACATGAAAATTTTAAGGAAATATTAAGCAAAAATCCCCCCTCCCCACCCTAAAATGAAACAAATGTCTAATTGTAATATATAAACAACAATCATAATGGTTATTTTTTTGTACCATAATAATAATATATAAAACATGCAATATAGCCTTAAATTCTCATCAGATAAGCCTTCTTTCTGCGATACATAAAATATTGAGTTAGGGCCAGCTCAGATGAGCAGTGTTATTCCTTTGTGGTATTGCAGCTGTCACCAAGTCCCCGTACTGCCAATATGCAGCAAACCATTGCATATCCCTCTCTATTTTAGAATGATAATGGAAAATGTGTATTGTCGTTTCACATGTTAACACCAATCTCCTGTCAACCACATAAACCACTGTTAATGCCATCCCGATAGGCTGACACACACAAAAGCTCAGGAGTTTTTTGTGCATAAACTCTATGTGTGTGCTGAGGTCTATCTATTGCTGTAGTATATGAATTCAGTGGAAGCTGATAAGACTATACATGTAATATGGGAATACATTTGATGTCTGTGGCGGTAAAGAAACCGTAGTGTACAAGACATGAAGGCAACATGACATCTGCAAGTGTATTTGTAACATGATGTCATCAAGTTATGCTGGTGAAATTGTCCCCATATACAGTATGCTATGCCTAAATAGAATCCTACAGCCATGCTCATTGATGTGCTTGGCTTCTAATGAAATGTGGCAAGGAACAGGAATAATATAGCCCCTAGTTTCCTCAATTGTACATGGTGATCAAAGCAATCTAGACCACTTACAGCTATCAGTAGGTAACAAAATTTAAAATGAAATGGTCTATCTATCCATCTATCTATCTATTGTGGCAGTGTGGCACCCTGTCAGAGTCTAAATAGAAGTTATGACCAGGATTCTCAACCAGGCAGGTTGAGGGACTCCAGGGAGCTTGTGTCATGCAGAGGAAACTGGTTTTTCAGTCTTCTCTGTGTTTAGTAAAGTATGTTTTGGGACCTGGAGTCTGGAGAGTTCAAAATGATTCGGAAAGAATGAAATCCCCAGTCGTGGGTCTAGGTTTTATGAACAGCCAGCACACTAATTGGTCAGGTTTGTGCTGGGCTTTAAGGCTAGGTTCACATATGTGCGGGTGGTGCAGCTGCGGATCTGCACAAAAATCCATGCAGCCGCACCACCTGCGGGCGGGTGCCATTAGTTCTAATGGCACTCCGCCCGCACTGGAAAACGCAAACGTACTGGGAACTGAGGTTCCTGTGCGGGCTGCGTTTTCAGAAGAAGTGCAGGGACTTCTTCTCTGTGTGTCACGGGGCACGGGAGTCCATTCAAATGAATGGGCTCTCGTGCCCATGCAAAACGCGGCCCGCACGATCGCATATAGGTGAACCAGGGCTTAGTGTTGACCTGACCTTGGTTCGGGGCTCCACCCTGGCAGACAGAAGGTCTGGCCCAAGAGTCAGGAGGTCTCCACCTAGGAGAGAGGTGGCAGTCAAAGCAGCAAGGGGCTGCTTAGTGTATGTTCTAAATGTTGGTGAACGAGCTGTCTGTAGAAGACAGACAAGGGCCTGGAGTGTAAGGCCAGAGCAGCATTGCTGCAAGTGCAAACCAGAAGGGCTGAATAGTTGTGTTTTTTTGGATGGAAGACAAATGCTGAGTACTCCTGTGTGGGAAAGTCAGGTAACGGTGGTTTTTACAAACTTGTCTTTTAATAAAATTGGGCAAGAAAACCCCTTAAAAGAAGAAGAAAGCGAGTGGCTGAGTCCTTAAAGCTCTACCTTTGATGTTAATTCATCTATCTATCTATCTATCTATCTATCTATCTATCTATCTATCTATCTATCTATCTATCGTAGCATTCTAATACATATTAGTACAACATAAAAAATGACATATGTTCATTAACATTAAACGATACTGCTACCTTTGGACTTAATAGGTGGCTCTATAATAAACTAAAGCAGGAAAATAAATAAATAAAAAATGCCGTGTTACTTGCATTACAAAAACTAATAAAATGCACAGATTGCACTTAAAAGAACATTACTAGATTGCAGCATTCTGGTGCTAAAATTACCAAATGCACATTTATTCTCTAAGACAAACAGTACACAGAGTCTCAAATCACAGTTTAACCATTATAAGCATATAGTTGTATCTATAGATGCAGACACAAGAGCAAATGATGTTGAAAAGCAAAATGAATCTAATAATATGTATGTAAATGAAGTAATTTACTGTGATCCCTAAAAGTTATTATGTGTTCCCATGCCTGTTTGAGAAAATCATTTTCTTCGGATTAAATACGTCAGCCTGTAGAGTGGGCTGAATAGGGGCACAACCACATCTACCCTTGTACATCTAACCTCAAGACTTTCATGCATACCCCATCAGATTTGGGTGAGATCACACCAGTATATTACCTCCAATTTAATTTATGAGGCCAATTGTCTGTGTGAAAAATTTAGCAATAGTGCATTGATCAGAAATGTGATGGATGGCAACAATAAAATCAGGATAGCAGCATTCTGTATATCGACTACCTTTAAATTATATGACTAAAACAAGCTTGATGAACCTAATTTGCAGCTCATTTAGAAATTCAATATTGTGTCATACACAGGAGCTGCGTTTCATGAGCCATTCCTTTGTATTTGTGTGACTGCTGCATAATGGATCACCACATGGTATCTCTAAAAGATATTCTGACCAAACAATATTGTTAGAGTTATTTGATAGGACACCTATGAAGATAGCTTTTCATGCTAAACACAAAAAAATAATTCTCAATGTACATATGTTTCCACAATCAGTAGAGGTCTCATCTCTTGTTAGTAGCTAGTACAAAATTCATAAAATGTCCAAAGATCCAGCTTAATAGTCAAAAGATGAACAATTTCTGAAGTTCAGAATTTTCCCTATCCTGTGTATATCACCTACAGTAACTAAAATATATCCCCAAGTTTAATACCCAGAAATAATAGTAACTCTAAATCTGTTACAAGAGACATTTGCCAGCCACTTTTTCCATTAAAAATCAATAATCCAATCCACACCATTCTAATTGTATATTAGAATAACGTCACACCCACACACATACTTAAATTGTTCACTTATCTATGGGAATTTCCAATATCCATTGATCTTAGTATCCTAGATTATTTGTTGCTTGATTTGATAAATGATTGATATACTTTATATGGCTGCAATGCAAACTAATTCAGGTTTGTATTCCTTAACCTCCCTGGCGGTATGATTATTTCAGATTTTTGGTGCTGAAAGCGGTACCATTATTTTGCATGGAAATATGTAGTTTTTTTTATTGTAGGCTGTAATATTTAGGAATAACTCACTGAAATCTGTCCGAATAAGAGTCTAGTAAACATCCCGGGTAGGATAAAATTTGAAACACAAAATCATAAATTATAATTTAATAAATAATCATAAAAAATAATAATATAATAATAATACATTTAATTCAATAATGTAATCAAACCAAATACACTGAAATTTGAAATATAGCGCCATAATAAGTTCGCACATTGCTGAGCAAAGTCGCAAAATCGTTTTCAGTGTCTGATGACGAATTTCCCCACAAATCATTATCACTCAATTCTGCAAGTGGTTCTGATTTACTATCGCTGTTCTCTAGCTGATCTAAACCGCTTTTGACCTAAAGGGACACTTTTTGGACGCCATGGACGTTTCTCAGTTTCCAGGCAGAAAGAACAGACAAAATGCAGGCAGGGCACAGGACAAAGCACTAGGGACAATATGTATGTGAAATGGGTTGAGACAGCAATGTTTTACTATGTAAAATGTAAAAAAAAAAAAAGAATTTTTTAAAAATTTTTAAATTTCCTGCCGCCGGCGGCGCCCGTACGTCCCGACGTCACAGGGACAGGACACAGAAGCCGGATGCCGGCATCCGCCGAAGGAGATGGCCGGGGACGCTGCAGGGGACACATCGTGGGAGCGCAGGGTAAGGTAAGTGAAGAACAAATGCCGGAGCAGTGCCGCATGGTATTCCCGAGTGTAGCTCGGGGTTACCGCTCTTGGTACTGAAATGTTACCCCGAGCTACACTCGGGAATACCGCTAAGGAGGTTAAAGCAGTTATAAAGTCTCAGTTTTTGCTTTTTTTTAACCACTTGCCCTCCAGAGGATTTACCCCCCTTCCGGACCAGGATATTTTCTGCGATACGGCGCTGCGTTACTTTACCTGACAACTGCACCCAAATGAAATTTACATCCTTTTTTCCCCACAAATAGAGCTTTGTTTAACTCACAATTGCACGGTCATGCAACACTGTACATAAATGAAATTTATGCCCTTTTTTCCCACAAATGGACATTTCTTTCAGTGGTATTTGATTGCCTCTGCTTTCTTTATTTTTTGAGCTATAAACAAAAAAAGACCGACAATTTTGAGGAAAAAAAAAAAAATTTTTTACTTTTTGCTGTTAAACATGTCCAGTAAAAAAATTTAAAAAATCAAATTTCATGATAAATTTAGACCAAAATGAATTTTTCTACATGTCTTTGCTAAAAAAAAAATCCCAATACATGTAAATTAATTGGTTTATGTGAACGTTATAGCATCTACAAATGGTGGTATATATACTGGAATTTTTGTTTTCAATAACATCTCCAGTGACACTAATACAGTTATCAGTGCTAATAAAAAGCACACTGACACTGTGCTAATGACACTGGGAAGGAAGGGTTTAACATTTGGGGTGATCAAAGGGTTAACTGTGTGGTGTGTGTTGTGTGCTGTTTTATTGTGTGTTGTGTGTGTGTTTCACTGTGTAAACACATTGCTTTGTATTGCTCTGCTATGCAGAGCAATACAAAACAATGTGCAGGAGCTGACAGAGGAGAGATCTGTATTGTTTACATACAGACCTCTTCCCCATCAGTAATACTCGGTGATCGTGGGGTGCTGGTGGGGAATCACTGGCTGGAATCTGGTGATCGACAGGTGAGGCTGCCAATGGCGGAACGGGGAGGGCGTGTGTGCGCCCCCTACCTGGAAAGGCAAAATCACGTATTTCAGTAGGAAATTGGTTAAATAGCAAGAAAGTTGTAATACTTACCTGCTCTATGCAAGGATATGCATTTTGCCTACATTGACACACACACAGTGGGGCTCTGCCCAGCCCTGTACTCCCCCCTTACTCAGGTAAGTATTTAGGGCATGTGAGGGGAAGCCTTTACAACCACTATAACCGCCTCCTGCCTGCCGTATAGGGACATGACAAATGGGCAGGAGCTCTCTTGTTCTGGAAGAACGTCATATACACCCCAGGGGTGTGCGTCACGGCAATCGGTGGTGCACTGTGTCCATTGGACACAGCAAATCACCAATCGCGGTAAAGAGCCGAAGACGTAGACTCTAACATATGATCAGCTGTCCAAGCACAGCTGATTACATGTAAACAGGAAATGCCAGTTATCGGCAGTCCTCTCCTGACAGCATGTGAGGAGAGGAGAGCTGGTAAGCAGCATTCCTCAGAGGCGACATCTACACTGATAATCAGGGCACTTTCAGTGTCCATTAGTGATACCTGTCAATGCCCATAAGTGCCGACTATCAGTGCCTCCTCATCAGTGCAGTCTATCAGTACTGATCATTGCCACCTATCAATGCCCATCACTGCCGCCTATCAGTGCCAATCAGTGCCACCTATCATTGCCAATCAGTGCCAGTCAGTGCCACCTATCAGTGCCATTTTTCAAAATGTTGTCTTTTTTAAAAAACTCAGTAGTGATCAAATACCACCAAAAGAAAGCTCTATCTGTGTAAAAAAAATGATAAAAATTTGGTTTAGGTACAGTGTTGCATGACCACAGAATTGTCATTTAATGTGCAACAGTGCTGAAAGCTGAAAATTGGCCTGGGCAGGAGGGGGTTAAAAATACCCAATAGACAAGTGGTCAATGCAAGCATTAATTTTTTTTTTAATGCAAGCACTAAGTGCCTAAACTTTCATTTGTATCAGCATCCTAAATTCCTTGTACCTTCATAGCTCAGACTGGGGGAGGGAGAAGCAGCATAAAGAGCTATACAGTTGTGTTGCAGTACACAGAGTATGCCAATAGGAGGAGAGATGAGCTGTCTACCGCTGGCTTTTCAACAGAATGCAGGTTAATGACCGTCTTCTGTTGAGAGGTCTTGTTGGTAAACCATCATTTGATTAGTACTTGGAGCCAATGGCTGCAAGTGCTGATCAGTGTATTTTGGCAGGAAGGGGGAGGGAGTCCTCCTGTCAGAATACAATAGCACAGTGGGAGAGATCCCTGCATCACACATCATTGTGTTGATGCAGGGGACCTGGCAGTTTTGTTTTATTCAACCCGCTGGTTGAACGAAAAAAAAAGCAAAACTGAACTTGTAAATCCACCGTAATAGTATATTGTTATTATTATTATTATTATACAGGATTTATATAAAGGCATGCTGGTAGGTGAATTGGATCCTGTCTAAATTGGCCTTAGTATGTGTATGTATGAATGTGAGTTTGAGACCTTAGATTGCACACCCCTTGAGGGTTAGGGACTGATGTGGATGTACAATATATATGTAAAGCGCTGCGTAAATTGGTGGAGCTATATAAGTACCTGAAATAAATAATAAATAAACATAGCGTCAACAGTTTACGCAGCGCTTTACAAAATGAAGGTAGACATTGCAGTTACAATACAATTTGGTACAAGAGGAAACAGAGAGCCCTGCTTGTTAGAGTTTACAATCTAGGAGTGTTGATTTACTAAAGGCTAGGGAATTTTCACTTAGCAGGGAAACCTTCCTTTAGCTTTTGTGAATAAGCTAAAGCTCTGATGACATCCATTATCCAATTATGTGCAAGCAAAACTACTTTTTTTCCTTGCATGTGATTGGGCATTCTTTGCAAAGTCAATTTCCCCCACATTTACTAAGCTGAGTAAAAACTCACTTTTAACATTAACAGCCCATGTGCCTTTAGTAAATCAGCCCTTGTGAGTCTTACTAGCATAGAAAAGTACCTAGTGTCATCAACCATGTGAAAGCAGATCACGAACATCCCATGAACACTCCAAACGAAGGAATATCATAGAAATCTGATTGAGTATAGGCAAGCCAATAGAAAGTGGAATGCACCTGCAAATACAGCTGGATTTCTTGGTATCTGGTCTGGCTTTTTCAGATGTTTAAACCCCCATTAGTCTTTATGACATGATTGTATGCCATTTTGTATAGTTTTGAATTTATTTTTTAATACTAATTTTCACAGTAAAGCTACCACTCAGAAATCATTTTCTGTAATGTCCCTTTAGTGTTTATCTGACTTATGGTACAGCACTTTTTCTCTTGTAGCTTCTTCACTATATCAGTTGCAATATTTAGTGCACATACATCAATATGAAACTATACACAAACAATGTGCTATAATGAACAGTAAAAGCAAATATGGTAAAAAGGCACAACCATAAAAGAAAAAACAGAAAATACATC
The DNA here is from genome assembly GCF_062004578.1 of Staurois parvus. Taxonomy (NCBI): domain Eukaryota; kingdom Metazoa; phylum Chordata; class Amphibia; order Anura; family Ranidae; genus Staurois; species Staurois parvus. Next base: position 4,849,380 of record NW_028318022.1, on the reverse strand, counting down.
CATTTACAACAGAGGTAGATGCAAGTTTCAAAGGAAGAAACAAAAAATAAATGCAAAGTGGGGGTAAAAAGCTTGGCTGAGGATAGACATGAAACTAGAAATCAAGGTATCTAGGTGGCCAATGGTGGCAATACCAGGTTACTGGGTCTGAAACTGGGTGACCTAAACACAAACATCAATGACAAATAAAAGGCTTGGAAAAATACTGAGGCATCTGGCCAAAGATGAAGTGTTGTTACAAAGATCCTAGAGGCAATGGAAGGCAACAAGATCTGAAGGAAGACCCTTGGTGGTCAGATCATATCATCCCAACAAATACTTTAGTAGGGAGCCACTAGAAGATGAAACAGGGCAAGTGCATGTTCCCAAAACAAACACCAATTAAACACTTGAATGCCCACCAAGTCATGGGCTACAATTTTCCAGTTTCTCTGCCATCATTGTAGAAGCTTCTTGCTAAAAAAAAAAAAGAATTAATAAAACACTTGCACTTACAATTATAACTTTTAACTAGCAGTGAAATGTTTTACTACTTTAGCCATCAATAAAAGCAGAATAATCTGAGTTACAGTGACACTCTTCATTAGTTAACAAAACAGATTTGAAAGGCAGGCTTTAAAATCCATGAGGTTTCTTCTTCAGGTATCCTGTCTGACAAAAAGACGTAATGCATTCTGAAGGTTTACATTTCAAACTGAGTTAGCTCATAAATTGCTTCATTTAAACACTAGCTTATCAGGTTTTCTCTAGATACGACTAAAGCGTATATGATGAAAAAAATAACAACTGGAATCCAAACAGCTAAGACATAAAAATAAATACTGTAAATTGCAGGCTCATTTTCTATAATGTAGAATGTCAATAGAAAGTGTTTTCTTTTTCTACAGCTTCTTGTCTATGTACACTGACTATGGTGGTAATTATATGTGATTGCTCCGGGTGGGTTTCCTAATGGTGACAAAGACCAACATGCCTTCACAATGAATGTGGGTATAATTGCTTATAGTCTGCAAGTGACAGCACCTTTGACAGGGTGTCAATGCAGGAGCACAATTGTGACACAAGTTTTGTCACAGTAAAAGACCTACATGGCAATGTCACCAGGTATTATTTTAATGAAAGCCATAGATTAGATGTTGGTGACTGGGTTTACATCTTCTTTAAAGTTAAATTTAGACATTGCATTCAGACCTCCTATACTATGTAAAGTTAAAAGACGCTGTATAGGTAATTGGTTCTATCCTCTATGGTCCCATTTGTACAAAGAAAATACTACATCTGGACATTACATTTTGTAAATGATTTAGTACTGAGATCTACTTTTGTTAAGAACATAGAATAGAAAAAGGAGTAACCTCCAAAAATAGGGACTTTTAAGGCACTGTGCTATAAAACAAAACAAGAATAGACCATAAAATGATATTTATTGAAGTCCAATAAAATGGTGAACCATCAATTCCACCACTTAGTAAATAATTAATAAAACATGACCAACAAATTACATCATAGGATTTGATGATTCCATATTCCGCTGTTAATGCCGACGAGTTTCGCAGTCCCATCTGCTTCTTCAAAGGCTTTGCCAGGGTCATCTACAAAAACATGTACATAACTTTACAGTAACGAATATATGTATATATACATGAAAATATTACAACCATTGATACACATTACATAAATATTTTGTTGAAACTCTTACCACAGCGTTCACTTAGATAACAAGATTGTTATTGGTTCAAAACCGATTATATACACCAATGTCTGCCGCCAGGGATAGAGGCCACATCATATGCCCATATATCCACCTCCACCTCAGTGTGGAAGAAGGAAGAAAACAAGCCAAACACTGGGCCACATAGAAATTATTGGAGCATATGCCATTATATATGGATATTGGCTAACATATTGGTGTTTGGTGTTCTCAAGTTTTTTCAAGCTACTTTAACAGAAAGATGAAATAGCTGCCCCTTTTCTTCATATTGCAGCTTACATTTGATAACTAGTGGTGGTCTTTGCCCCCTCTTCTCACTAACGGGGCAAAATGTTATACTTAAGATAATTCTTCCAAAAACATAAGAAATTAACTCTTTACCACTAACTAAGGGGTGGAATTGATGGTCCACAGTTTTAATGAACTTCAATAAATATAATTTTATAGTCTATTCTTTTGTTTTTTAGCACAGTGCCTTAAAAGTCCCTGTTTTTGGAGGTTACTCCTTATTGTATTCTGTGTTGTAGTTTGGGATGTGGCACTATGCGCCTATCCCCTGAGTGATGGGTTATATTGTTCTGGATTTTTCTAAGAACATGATATTAGTATGCTCCTCCCATACTTAAGTACATTACGTACAGGTAATCTAGTTTCTTCCCAGAGCCCAAAACTTACTGGTAGGTTAATTTACTTAGGACCAAACTGCTCCCTCAATGTATATGTGTGTATGCCCGTATAACTGTATTAGGAATATTAGCATAACTGGGAACTTGCTTGATCTTTCCCAGAAATGCCAGCTTTTTCCATAGATTATGAGCTTTCTAGTTTGCAAAGTAATATACTGGGCCTCAATTTTGTAAACAAAGTGCTCACATGCAGCCTGACATAACCGGCTAGAGAGAGGAGGAGTAAGGAGGACAGAGGGAGGGGAGGGGTGGGTGAAGCCTGAGGTACGGATAGAATGGTAGTGGATGGAATTGGCCCCTTTTATGCTTCCTGGTAGTATCCAGCAGCTGTTTGTGGATTTTTTTTGTAGACTGAGTTATTTACAGGTTGTTTGGACAAGAATGTAATAGTTTTATAGATAAAATGTATGTACAGGCATACCTCGGTTTACAAATTTAATGAATTCTCTGGGACTTTTCATATTGCGAACAATTTGTAAACCACAACTCGGTTTCCCATAGGAATGCATTGAAATTAATCTGTTCCGGAGGTCAGAAAAAAGTTAAAAGAAAGTTGCTGTCACTATAGGTCAATGCTGGTTTTTAAATGTAATTACCGGCTTTTTTTTTTCTTCACTACAGCTCAGAGAATCAGCTGTCACTTTTCCACCAGCTAAAAGAAAGAAAGTTTCCTTTTAGTTTATTTCTCCCAGTTAAAAGAAACAATGTTTCCTTTTAGTTTGTTTTCCGAGATAAAAGAAACATAGTATCCTTTAACTCCGGGGAAAAGTGACAGCGAATTATGTGAACTATAGTGAAGAAAAAAAAGATGGCAATTGCATTTAAAAATCGTCACCGACATACACTTCGTATTGCATGCACAAGTCTAGTTCTGATGTTTGCAATCTACTCATGTGCAGTAGCACTGTTTTTATAATCCTTGTCTGTGAATTTACCATTATAAACTCGTAACCCCTGCATTCTGTGAATTACACACCCTTGACCCAGAGTATACTCATGTGTTATTTAACCATACCCCATTAAGCCCCTCACACTGTTCACAATTTGGCACAGTGCACTACGTGGCACTACATGGCACTATTATCCTAGCCCCTACACCTCTTTCTTTTCCACTTTCATTCTCAGAACCACTGACTTTTATAAGTTCCCAGGTGAGAACGTTAGGTTGGAATAAAATGGAATATAATGTAAAGAAGAAGATAGATTTGTTAATGTTTCTGTTCACTATGTATATACAGTAGAAAATAAAAAATAATGCTTTGCATAAGTTACTAGATACAGTAGTACTGGACAATAATACAGAGGCAAAGAGCTTAATTGGTTTTGTATGTAATGCATTGTAAACTAAATCACAAATTATCATATCCTGTAAGCTTTAACACAATAATGTAACTCAAAACTGATTATTAATATTTTTAAATATGCAGCTTTCACTAAGGTAGTATCTGGTGATTCTGCCATGAATGTTCCTGTCCAGGTACTTTGCGTCAGCCTCCTAACTGTTCTCCTGTGTTGTCACACTGTCACAAGCACTTTCATTGGAGGCTATAAATAGATGTCTTAACGCCAGTTCACATATATGCGATTGGATGTGGTTTGAACCGCATCCAATCCGCATGACATGTGAAAAAACATTGCTTCCTATGGTGCCTGTTCACATATGTTCCCAACACTGGTGGTGTGGATTCAGTGCTGTTTGAAAGAGAGTGATGTATGATTTCTGAGAAGTGCCTTCAGGTTCAGGTGCGGATTACAGGCCATTGACTTCTATGTGAACCATTTCTAAACCGCAAATGTGTCAACAGGATAACATCCAAAGCTAATCCTGTCCTGAATCTGATGTAAACCTGACCTGAACCGCTGAAGGACCACTGTGTCAATTAGGTGTGAAATCTGAGCTTCATTTCACATCGCACATGTGTGAATCAGCTCTTAACCAGGGATGTTTTATTAACCACTTGCCCTCCAGATGATTTACCCCCCTTCCTGACCAGGCCATTTTTTGCGATATGGTGCTGTGTTACTTCAGCTGACAATTGCGCAGTCATGCAACACTGCACCCAAATTAAATTTATGTCCTTTTTTCACACAAATGGAGCTTTCTTTCAGTGGTATTTGATCACCTCTGCAGGTTTTTTTTGCGCTATAAACAAAAAAGTACTGACAATTTTGAAAAAGAAAAAACAATATTTCTGACTTTTTGCTATTAAATATGTCCAGTAAAAAAATTAAAAAATCAAATTGCATCATAAATTTAGGCCAAACAACTAAACTTACCCCACAATACTATAATACCAACTACAGCCTACATCTTCTTCACCAAACCCCAATACCCGGGTAAAGGTATATCCACTTTCTATACACATCTCATAAACTCACAATTTACTCTACAAACAACCTCCCTAACCAATTGGGAAAAAATCCTATCAGCCCAAATAACTTTAAAATGCTGGAAAAATACCCTCAGCATCACTTATAACTTATAAAGCTACCCGATGTAGCTCCCACTGGGAGTCATACTTAAAAATACTCCACCAATGGTACCTGACCCCGGTTAAACTTTCTATCTACTACCCAAAACATTCCCCTAAATGCTGGAGACTTTGTGGTGACCCAGGCTCAACAATCCACATTTTGTGGTCATGCAAATCACTTTGTTCCTTCTGGAATACTACATTCCAATTAATCTCTGAAATAAACAAAATTCCGTTAGTCCCGAACCCCTCATTAGCACTCCTACACATCGGAATAAACTCCCTACCCATTCCCGAACAATTATTACCCACATACTCTTTGCTGCCAAAATTAATATTACTAGATTATGGAACACAAATAATACCCCCTCAATCACTTCGTTAATTACAGACCTCAACACTCAACGTCAAATGGAAAAACTATCCGCAATTAACACTTCCTCCTACCACAAATGCAATATCCAGTGGACCCGATGGCTAAACCACCCAAAATGTTATGTACAACCCTGATGACATCTCAAGAGATGAATTCACACCCCACACCAAGACTGGTATCTCCTCAATTCCCCAGTTATATTCCTCCCACTCCTATCCCCCCCACCTCTCCACTAACACCCCCCCCCCCTCTAATTCCCCAAACTCCCCACCAAGGTTCTTCAAATGCACATGAATACCTCTGATGATATTACTAAACAAGACCAACACTTCATCTGTCCAGAGGGAGGATCTATAACAAAATGATTAACCATATTTTGTCTACTGTAATGTTGTATGATTGAACCTAATCTCTTTTCCCTGTTTTTCCCTGTTTATCTTTGAAAAACTCAATAAAAAATATTGAAACATAAATTTAGGCCAAAATATATTCTGCTACGTCTTTGCTAGAAAAAATCCCAAAGCGTGTAAATTAATTGGTTTACGTGAAGATTATAACATCTACAACTGGCGGTATATATATACTGGAATTTTTTTTTATACTAGTAATGGCGGCGATCAGTGACTTATACTGTCACTGACATCTCCAGTGACACTAATACAGTGATCAGTCCTAATAAAACTGTACTAATGATACTGGGCAGGAAGGGGTTAACATCTGGGGAGATCAAAGGGTTAATAGTGTGTTGTATGTGCTTTATTGTGTAAGCACATTGCTTTGTATTGCTCTACTATGCAGAGCAATACAAAGCAGTGTGCAGGAGCTGACAGGAGAGAGATCTGTATTGTGTACATACAGACCTCTCCATCGTCAATGATACTCGGCGATCTCTGTGTGCCGGCAGGGAATCACTGGCCGGGACCTGGTGATCGAGAGCTGAAACTGCCAATGGCGGCACGGGAGGTGGCAAAGCGGTTAAAGCAGAAAGCCTGTGTGCAAGATCGTACCTTGGGCTTTTCTGCTAGCAAAAAAACAAAGTGAAGCTCACCCAGCATGCCATTGGGTGTGGTCATCTGTAGCTTCATTGGCTTTAGGTAGTGCCTACTGGTGGCATAGTAAAGTAAACTGTTTATTTATGTTTCAGTGATGATTAACAAAGGAGCTATTGGAAGGAAGGGGCTGGTAAAAAAACAAATGTTTCCATCCTGACACTAATCTTCCACCCTTGCAGCATCTGCAGCTGGTATGAGGGGGGAGAGAGGAAATTTGCCAGCAGCACTGCAAGAATGGGGTGCTAGGGTATTGGTGAGAGAGGGGGCTAGTACATGGGGGTTCAGAGCAGTGGGGGGGGGTCTATTCACAGAGTTATATCGCCCTGTGGCTCCTCTGCAGCATCTGAAGCCAGCGTGAGGGGAGAAGCTGGCAGCCACAGGGGATTGGTGCTGTGGGGGGATTGCCAGTGCTGCAGGGAACTGGCTGGAGTACTCACAGTGTGTGAAAGGGCACAGTGGGCCCCCTTTCACCCAGGATCCATGTGCCCTATAAACACTTGCACACATGATGATACTGGTTTAAATACACATTACTCAGACAGGGTCCACATTATGATAGTTAGGTAACCCATTATAGAAAATCTCATGCAACCATCTCTGAAATGTAGAGAGAAAGTGGCTACACATAGGCTGTAGGCAGGGGTGGACTGACAACTCATGGGGCCACGGGGCAATAGGGGATCATGGGGCCCCTGTTTCCTTGCCCAAACTCAAAAAAGCCTATGAAAACGGTACCAGGGGCATCTCATGGGGCCCCCTACTGACCCTGGGCCCTCGGGCAGTGCCCGAGTTTCCAAATGGTCAGTCCGCCCTTGGCTGTAGGAGATCAGCAACATTAGAATGCAACAAAGAATGAAAATGGTAAAAGCTAAATTTTATTACATGGCAATTGTTTATGATACACAGGGGCTGGTTTACTAAATCTGAGGAGTGCTAAATCAGGCTCACTTCTCCATAGAAACCAATCAGCTTCCAGGTTGTATTGCTAAAGCCTAATTGAAGAAGCTGAGGTTGGATACTGATTGGTTTCTATGCAGAAGTGAGCCTGATTTTGCACTATCCAGCTTTAGAAAATAAAACCCCACAGTACGTTAGCAAGCAATGTCACTCATTTAGGGATTACTGCAATATACAGTACTTTAACATTAATAAGTATCCATGGCCAATCTTTTGATACAATTGTGCAGTTACACTATGTTATAATTATACTTGCTATCAGCTCGTTTTGTCTGGGCATTCAGCTTTATGTATCAAGAACATGAAAACAGCTGATTCATATTACTTAATAGAGTAATAGAACTGAAAATGTTGAACTAGTTTTGTGGAATGTAATGGATTTTTAAGTGCTAAGTTTCTTTCCTCTTAAAAATTTTGATGTATACAAATGTTATAACTGATAAAAAAAACCCTAAGACACAATCAATCATAACTTAAATGGACATAGAATGTGATTCACCATGTTAAAAAAAATATTGTGGGTGATATAACAAATTGAATAGCTAACTTCTGATGTGGTTAGCATTAGTATTCCACAGAAATATTTTGATGCCATCCTTCTAGCATAATATTCTTGATTGCTGATTCCTTTATCCTGGTTGCTGGATATAAGATACTCCTGTCAAACCACTTAGTCTTGGAGAACTGACCATATAAATGTTATGGTTCCCATAAAGATTATAAACTATTGATGTCTATGTCTCACCCTTCTGCTCAATGGCAGTGCCTATGAGAGCTACAGGATTGTGTAAGGCATCTGAAAAATATTAAGTGTGAAATTTTAATGTTGTTTTTGCACTTAGTGACTGTCTATGTCTAGAAAACAAAATAATAAAAAAATAGAAAAGAACATATATAGAATGCTACTATGAACAGAGGCAAAATATAAGGAGGGGTTTGACTATTTCATGGACCCATAATACTTCAAATGTGGGTTTGTGTGTAGCTCAGTTACTTTTAAGCTATACCAGGGCGTAAAAGACCAATTCACATATATCCATTTTATTATTATGGATCTCCAAATCTTTTATTCTGACATCTAATTATGAAGAAACCACAGACTCACTATTTTTACTGTATCAAAATAAATGGAAATGGTGAGTAAATTAAAAAAGACAGTGCTAAATAAAACATTTCATATCGCTTCACCAAGTTTTCTTGTTTGATGTGGTATGAGCAAGGCTGCACTTTCCAAGGTAACAAATGAGAATCAAACTCTAGAGCCATAAAATAAAATGCATATAATTTTACTTTTTTTAAAGTTAACTTACAAAAAAATTAAATCCTATTAATTAAACTGCCATGTCATGCAAGTATGACCTCTATATTTTACAGTTTTAAGCAAACAAATTATGAATTAAATGTCCAGTTTAATAAACAACAAGCTGATCAACTCATTTTTCAGTTAAGTGCTTTTCTCCTTGAAAATATGATTTCAAATTTGCAATAGCTGAAAAGGGAATAAAGCAGAAAGTAAGAAAACAATTAAAAGGCAAAATTAGTAAGCTTTCTCTGTTAGGTCATATACCAATGTTGAAAAGGTGAATGTCCCTTTATGCAAAGCTCAGGACGTTTATCAAGTAATTAGCTACGGAACTTGGTTGCGAATTTTCTAATGGAAATTTCTAAGAAAATCTGCTGGACTGTAAAAACTCCATGACCCTTATAAATCAATTAAGCTCAAGCCCAAAACTGCCTTTCCATTGAATGAAAAGGTGACAACTGAAACAGGGAGGGGTAGGTTCGGAATGTGTTACTCCAACCTCTATCCCATATTAAAAAAAAGTATAAACCTTTCTTCAAGCACAGCAATATGTGTCTATTTTGCTGTGCTTTCTGTCACAGTTTTGTAAGGTTTGTCAACTCCAGTCAAGGATATATTTAGAAATAATGCCACCCTTGACAAGCAGGAGGTATGATGGCACCCATTTGCAAAGCACAACTCTATTCTTATTTAACAATGTTAAACAGCTGTTGTTATTAACATGAATGCAAATAATGATAAAACATACCTTTTGCTTTAGTTGCAGTCCTACTGTGAAAGGGTATTCTCCACCGATCAAGTGCTCACAGTGAAAAATAGTTTTAAGATGTCCAAACATTGGACAGTGTGGAGACTCCTCTCCGATGTTCTCTACCTGCCTCCATCATCAGGTCTGTTCAATTTACTGAAATAAAGAATGAGGTGAAGTGCAGGGAAATTCACAAATGTTCACTTCAAATACCTAATCACGTACCGTAAATACAGATGTTACAGTAAAATTTCTCTACGCATTTCACTACAGTTCACCTTTCTTCATGAAAGATTGGGCCCATAATATGTAGTGAACAATCGGTTTTGAGCACAACTGCGCTTACAGGGGAATTTCATGCTAGCATGCATCACCAGCACAATGTGGACTTTCAAGACTTTCCAGCCATTTGTACTGCCATTTAGCTAGTAGATTTCACTATTAAATAGTGACATTTTCATAGCTGTAGCTAATGACAGATAAATCTGTAAGCTAACTTTTAAATAATATTTCTGTTTACACTCAGGGTCTGAATTACACTTTTCTAAGACTAAGTGTAACCAAGAATCACCTATTGTAAAAAATAATTATGGCACAATTGGCATATTACAAGAAATTGCCCCCTTTCCCATTTTACATAAAGGTGAAAAGTGGGAATAACTCTGTTGATAAATAGAGAAACAGTCAAATATCCCCACATTCCAATGTGTCCAGCACCAAAAACTGATAGCTTGTACTTACAATGTTGCCATCACAAGTCTATAGAATAATCTACTCTTCTTTGAAAGGTTTGAGAAAGAATGGTTAAAGCCAAATACTCAGTATAATTAGGCAAGTTTTCAGGAAACTAAGTAGTCAAAATATACCCTTGTGCTGCCAAACTTGTTTCCCAAGTGCTTTTCTCCGGTGTAGTTTACCCGTTTATCAAATCAATAGCAATGGAGCTCCTGCTCAAACTTGTGTAGATATAAACATATGAATATCATACCATGACATATACAAAACATCCATCATAAATAAAGTATAAGCAATAAAACAGTTATTAGTCCATGATTAGGCACCCCAAATGCAAATAAAATCTTCTTGACACCATTGTGCTGAAAAAGTAGAATGCAAAAACATCCACACAGGTTGGCCTACATGGACCAGTGCCTTTCTCCAACTTTACTAACTATGTAACCCAGTGACTAATCCTATAGGAGAGCAGCTAACCATCCCAAAGTTAACTGGAGGTCTGAAAGTTATTTTATATAATCTAAACGCTACAGATTCACACTCTGGCATCACAAAGCAGGCACTTTTGAGCTATGGCAGTGTCTGGTTTGCTGGGGTGTGCATTTGTAGAGTCTTCAATACTTCACTATTGGCAGCCTCTTTTTCCAAGCATATCGGTTTGCATGTTGATGCATCCATCTGTGATCCCGATTCATATATGATGATGGCAGTCTAGAGTGGATTATCAACAAAGGGTTGATTGTGACACTGAGCTGATCTAATATGGGATTAGCCACTGGGTGTTTTTGATTTCTACTTTATCATCATGGTGGCAGGAAGATTTTCATTGATATTTTTGGCATTTAATCATGGACTTATAGATGATTTAAAGTGATTCTAAAGGCAGAAAATGTTTACCTTAATGCATTACATGGATTAAGTTAAGAAACCTTCTGCATGTAGTTGCCCCTCAGCCTTATATTTACCTGAGCCTTATCTTGATCTAGTGGTGAGCACAAGAGCAGAGGCTCTCTCTGCTCTCTCCCTCCTCATTGGCTCAGAGACAGAAGCAGAAGACATTGGCTCCCAATGCTGTCAATCACAACCCGTGATGAGGGAGCTGGGGTGGCACCGAGTCCCACTATCTGTGTCAATAGATATAGACAGAAAGGCTCGTGAGGGAGCCCTCATGAGTACTCCCATAACAATCCACTTAGGACTGGGGACCCGATAGGAGGGTGATCGGGATTGCTTTGAGCAAAACCATTACACAGAGCAGGTAAGTATAACATGTTTGTTATTTTACAGAAAAAAACTGTATGCTTAAAATGACTTTAAGGACAATATTTTATTTATTATGGATGTTTTGCATTTTTTTCTCGTCTGATATTAACATGTTTATATTTGCACGGGTTTAAACAGGCTCTCCTTTGCTATTGATTTGACATTGCAAGTATATTACTTAAAAGGTAGCTGATGATTTATCTTTAATAATTCATTTTTGTTATTATTTTTTATGTTTATTATTTGGGCACAGCACATTAATTTTGAGTTTAGTGGTTTATTACCTTATCAAAGTTTTGGTCACAAGAAGCAGTGGAGCAGATCCCTAAATACAATAAATGTTTATATTTGTGAACACACTAGAAGAAAGCAAACAGCTCCTGCTTATGAATTCATTGCTGTTTCATATGCTTCTTTTCCAAGCAGCCTATGCAGCTAACTTATGAGAACTGCTTCGGCTTTCACTTTTAGGGAGAAATTGGGTGAACCTGCACATGGTACTTCCTAAATAACTGCCCAGATTTCTTAATTCAAAAATTGGCTAGTGGTTTTAAAAGGCAGACAAGCACTTGGGGGCTCAGGAGTACCTTGGTTGTGATGACCAGAGTTGTATTCATTTATACAAGCTCATGGGGCAGATTAAGATGGTTTAGCAGCTATTCACAATCCAGGCTACTAGAATTTGGGGAAAACAGGGCATTCCAGTACATTTTTTCTTTCTTAAAAACAGGCCATATCTTTCATCATTATATGTGATTTCCTCTTTTGATGAGTGATTTTTCATTTTATCAGCTTTAATAATGTCAGCCTAGGTACCAACACTGAGTTCTTCAATGCAAATTCTTGCTTGAACATATTCATTTTTCGGTAGTTTCAATGAAAGCCCTGTAGATTTCAGGGCCTGTCTGATTCTTAGCACTGCTTTCTCCGTTAACACAGCCACAATTACCTGGAAAACACAGCAACATGCTGAATAGGCTTCGCAAGTGCTGCAACATGGAGGCCCACAGGTAATGGACTTCTGTTAGAAAAACAACAAATGCACATAAACTAATACTGTAATAGTTTATCTTCATATTCTATTCTGCTTTTAATCTCTTCTACCTGTATTTCCACATAGAATTTGGCTATCTTTCAGATGAGTAGCCTCTCAGTATTCAATCACTTGAAGGTGTTATGTGGCCCAGAAAAACAACTATGTGTGATATCTGTGATAATGACATAGGGCCTATAAATGTGTAAATAAGGAGGAAATGCTAATTAGGAAGAACAGTTGCATTATCTAAATTGTTGCATGGAACAAAGGCAAATACACATGGTAAAATAATAAATCATTAGTTTTTCTCTTTCCCTCACTTCCAGTCCTAGTGACCATCTGTCACACAGACAGTTTGGAAAGCTGACAATGGTTCTAAGATATGGCAGATATGGTAGATATGGTAAAGATATGGTAGAGTTTGAGTCAAACAAATAGGGTCATAAAATAATTGGATTATCAGAAGAACATTTACCTGGAGGAGAATTCTTCTCTACTAATTTTACATATATATTTGTGAATATTATAAATGGTGCATGCAGTTTTTGTCCACTAACCCAGATTATTTTTAAACTGCAAACTCTATAGAAATAAATGAGGGTATTAATAAATAATGAATATACAGTATATTAAGGAAACAGTCACATATGAAATACTAGATTTTATTTGTACTGCATTTATAGAAAAGGTGTCCTGCTGCAAAAAGAGGAAATGGCTTCATTATGCTGAATATTAGCTGTGGTCTTAGGAGCCATGTGGCACTGCTTTCCACTCTTCTTCTCACAGGACACAGAGGAAGCAGTGAGAGCCATTGGCTCCTTCTGTTCACAATCATATCCTGTGAGGAGAGAGGTAGGGGTGGGGCTGAGGAACACATGTGTCTGTCTAAGGACGCACACAGCCTGGCTTGGAAGCACATCCGCTTGAGTGCCACCACAGCAGCTCGCTTGCTTACAGAAGAGGAGGAGCAGAAAGTGCTGTCAGGAGACCACTGAAGAGAAGCTCTGGGGGCCACTCTGTGTAATACTATTTTACAGGGCAGGTAAGTATAACTTTTTTTATATTTTAGGAAAAAAATAGCCTTTATAGCCACCTAATATAATTTAAGACTACTGTTCAGTAGGAGGAAAAATATTCTGGTGTCAGGGGCCAGTGGGAGGAAAAAATTACCCTGTGTAAGTGGTCACAGGGGCAAAAAATGACCAGCTGTCAGTGGTCAGTGGGAAGAAAACATAGATCTAATGCAAATGAGAAGGAAAAAAGTACTAGGAATCAGTGGTTAGTGGGAGGAAAAATAGATCCTATGTAAGTGGGGAGGAAAAAAATACCCTGGTGTCAGTGGACAGTGGGAAGAAAAATGGCCCAGTATCTAAGGTCAGTGTAAAGAAAAAATGAATTGGCGCCAATGATATGAAAAAATGCCCCAGTGTTAGAGGGAGGAAAAATGTGCCTCAACAATGTCAGTGGGGGAAAAAATTGGTATTGTCTGGAAGAAAGGTGAGGGGTGCACCTTTCCACCACCCCTACCTGACACAGAGCCTCTGTAAGGGAGGGATCTGAGGATGTACTTGGATTGACAAGTGCATCCACATAACCCTGTCTAATCTAACACTGTCCACCTCTAAAGCCTGTGTAAGGGAGGGGTCTGGGGACATACTTGGATTGGCAGGTGCATACACATTGGTACTGCACTAAGAGAAACAAAACAGGAGGCAGAACAGAGGACCTAATGGGTGAAGGAGCATAATAGGCAGAAGGTAGATACTTTTAGGAAAAGGAAGTGAATGAGTGTGATATGTTTACACATAGGGGATTGATTTATTAAACTGAAGAGTGCAGAATCTGGTGCAGCGCTGTACAGAAACCAGTCAGCTTCCAGGTTTATTTGTCAAAGCTTAATTGTACAAGCTGAAGTTATAAGCTAGTTGGCTACTATGCACAGCTTCACCCGATTTAGCATTTTTCAGTTTTAGTTAATCAACCCCATAATAATGAATGGAGAGAAGAAAGACATCTAGTAGTAGAGAAAGATAAAAACAGAGGGACTGTATTTGATTCACAGAAAAAAATGATTATATAGATAGGCAGCAGGACATAACCAAGACTATCCTTGGGTCCACAGGACACTGCAATTTCATTCATATTGTTGAACAGCCCTGCCAATTCCAGGACTGTTTGGAAGTATGAATGAAGTGTTCTGCTTATGACACAGACTAAAACATCAAGTTACAAAGCATGAATAACATGTTATTCAAAGAGAAATGTCTCATAATAGCATAGTTTGATAGATTTTTAACTCTACTACCCACAACCAATATGTAATGCACTGCCTACAAATATTAAACCTCCACCTCATTAACTATACTACCCACAACCAATGTGTAATGCACTGCCTACAAATATTAAACCTCCACCTCATTAACTATACTACCCACAACCAATGTGTAATGCACTGCCTACAAATATTAAACCTCCACCTCATTAACTATACTACCCACAACCAATGTGTAATGCACTGCCTACAAATATTAAACCTCCACGTCATTAACTATACTACCCACAACCAATGTGTAATGCACTGCCTACAAATATTAAACCTCCACCTCATTAACTATACTACCCACAACCAATGTGTAATGCACTGCCTACAAATATTAAACCTCCACCTCATTAACTATACTACCCACAACCAATGTGTAATGCACTACCTACAAATATTCAACCTCCACCTCATTAACTATACTACCCACAACCAATGTGTAATGCACTGCCTACAAATATTCAGCCTCCACCTCATTAACTATACTACCCACAACCAATGTGTAATGCACTGCCTACAAATATTCAACCTCCACCTCATTAACTATACTACCCACAACCAATGTGTAATGCACTGCCTACAAATATTCAACCTCCACCTCATTAACTATACTACCCACAACCAATGTGTAATGCACTGCCTACAAATATTCAACCTCCACCTCAAGTCCAAATCCAAATAGGTTTTCTTTTTTTTTTTTTTTTTTTTAAATCCCCCCTCACCCAACTTAAAAAAAAAGGTCTCTCCATGCTTCAACACTGCACTCTACATCTTCCTCTGGTTCCTTGTCATTGAATTCTAAGAATTGTGAATTTATTGTATCCACATAAAGTGAGAAGTTTGATGAGCATGGTGAATTTATTGTGTATTGTGAGAATTAGCTGCACATGGAGATTTTTTCAAGGACTCCATCCATTTAGTATAATGCCCACTTTTATTCATCCATACATCAAAGTAAGACAGTGTTCTGCCCACAAAGAGGTTGTTTACCATAACAACAAAACAAACAAATTTCAGATTCCTGGCTGTTTTGTGTCACAGTTTTGTCTATTCCTATACTGTATAGAACAGACTCTGCCTCTCTGCTTAAGGCCCCTTTCACAGGGGCGTTCCATAGTTCCGTTTTTCATCTGTATGTTTACGGATGAAAAACAGACACACTTGTATTTCTATGGACTAGCGGATGTAAACGGATGATCATCTGTTTACATCCATTAATGTCCCCATTCGTTAACATCCGTTTTTTTTAATGAAAGATACCCCTATTTTTCTTCTGTAAGAACGGACAAAAAATGGATGTAAACAGATGAAAAACAGATGTAAATGGATGTAAACAGATGAAAAAACGGATGTAAACGGACATACAGTCTGTTTTTGCATTGATAAAGAATGTAAAAAAACTGATGTAAACTAATGAAAAACTGATGTATACGGATGAAAACAGATGTAAACTGATGTATACAGATGTAAACTGATGTATACAGATGAAAACGGATGTAAACTGATGTAAACCGATGTAAAGTGATGAAAAACGGACTTAAACTGATGAAAAACTGATGTGAACTAATGAAAAACTGATGTAACCTGATCAAAAACTAATGTAAAAAGGTCTGTTTTTTCTTGGAAAAAATGTGAGTGAACTGATAAAAAAAACGGAACATCCATGTGAAAGGGGCCTAACTGATTCCATCAGTCAACCAACTGGATCTCTTTTATACACACAAACATACTTCTATTTGCATAGCTCTATTCCTTCCAGTTCTCAGACATTAGTCTGGCTTGGTAGCCTTCCCTCTGTGTTAGATTTCAAGCTGCCTTTGCAGCTCATAGAAGCAAAGAATGCCTAGAGAATACTATTTTTTTGTGGGCAACACCACCTGTCTCCAATCAGTTTTACACCAGTTTAGAGATCTTTTCCCTGCTTAATAAGTATAGTTTAACTCCTTCATGACGGAGAGTAAAACAAATCTTAGTTTCTGAACAGAGTTTTGCAATTCTGACGTGTGAAACTTAGTAAAACTGTACATATGATAGCAACTACCTTGTGTATCTAGATGAATTTTATCTTGTTTTTATAAAGATAAATTGGGTTTACATTTGGTGGTAAATGGTGATGGATATCTCCTGATTTTTTTATTATCAAGGCAAAACTGTTACAAAATTAAAAAAAGGAATTTTTAAAATGTAGCACTATATTTCTTGCTATTACCATGAATAAATTCTCTTGCTCTCGACAATCACATCCATACTCCATATGTGTATTGTATATTGTTTGTTGTTTGTACCTGTAGTAGAGCCCAGAAACAATAGTATGCATTTTGCTTTTTTATCCTACCTAAAACACACTGACACTGATATTAAACTAAAAAAGTTCTATTTTTATTCCTACCTAAAATACACTGACTTGGACCTTTGACCCTTAAACTTTCGCCCTAATCTCGACCCTTTCCTTAACCCTGACCTAGATCAAACTCTGATCTAGCTTTTTTTTCTTTAACTGCTTCCCGTCTGCCCTACAGCAGAAGTACTGCTACAGGGTGACACAGGTGCACAAAATCATGTATATATACGTGATTTTGAATTTCCGGGTAGGGGGTCCCAGCCGGTGATTACTCACCAGTGCCCGATGATTGCTGAGCATCGCTGATGGGGGGAGAACTGTTTGGGAACAAAACAGTCTCTCCCCTGTTAGCTACTGCACATTGGTTAGCATGGTTGTGCATAGCACAGCCATGCAAAGCAGTGTGCTTACAGTGAAGGACAAGCATAAAGCCCCTAGTAAAACACACACAGCACACAGATAATGCTTTGATCGCCCCACGTGTTAACCCCTTCCCGCCCATTGCCATTAGTAGAGTGTCAGTGCTTTTTATTAGCACTGATCACTGTGTTGGTGTCACTGGGGATGTCAGTCACACCGAGTCATTTCCCCCCAATGTCAGAATGCCCGCCACAGTCCCATTATAAGTTGCCGATCGCCGCCAATACTAGTAAAAATTGAAAAAAAAATCCCAGTATATATACCTCTATTTGTAAACACTATAAATTTCACATTAACCAATTAATTTACACGTATTGTTTTTTTTTTAGCAAAGACATGTAGCAGAATAAATTTTGGGCTAAATTTATGATGAAATTTGATTTTTTAAATTTTTTTACTGGTTTAATAGTAAAAAACAAAAATATTGTTTTTTTTTCTCAAAATTGTCGGTTGTTTTTTGTTTATAGAGCCACCAAAAGAAAGGTCTATTCTTGTGGGAAAAAAAGGACGTAAATTCAATGTGGGTGCAGTGTTGCATGACCGCGCAATTGTCAGTTAAAGTAATGCACCACCGTAACGCAAAAAATGGCCTGGTCAGGAAGGGGGGTAAATCCTCAGGAGGGCAAGTGGTTAATTTTTTCACACACTTTGTTTACCTTTTCTCTTCTGGCAAGGAGAAAAAGACAAGATGAGGGGGATTTACTAAAACTGGTGCACACAGAATCTGATGCAGTTGAGCATAGTAACCAACCAGCTTTTAACTCCAGCTTGTTCAATTAAGCTTTGACAATAAAACTTAGAAGCTGATTAGTTACTATGCACAGATGTACTAGATTTTGTGTGTACTAGTTTAGTTAAACTACCCAAGGTATTTTTCTCTCCTTTCACGGAGAGAAAAAAAACACATGGGCGGGGTGAACAGTGACTGATCACTGTAATAACTAATCAGAGGCTATCACAGCGATCAGGTGATTGGGAACCAAGCCTCTCTTCTGCTGTAGATCATTAGTATGGGACTGGGGGCTTTCAGTAAAAGCCAGGTATCTGCACTGGAAGCACACTATGCTGCTCGCTCCGAGCACAAACACATTAGGCATATATACTGCGTCACAGATCTAAAGCCGTATTGAACCCAAAACAAAAAAGTAATACATTGCAGCTTACCAACCATTAGATGTGATCATGAGACCTCGTGACCTGGCCAGTAACATACCTCCTGTATTAGAGTGCCCCCACTCTGGATTAAGGAGCACAAGGGGACACCTTTGGACAGCAGCATTGTCAGTCTGGGTGGGTGGGGGGAGTGTTACATGTACAAACACATTTTGTATCCCTAGTAACTTGAAGCCAAACTCCAACTAACACTTTATACGCAGTTACAGCTAACAGTTTCTTTCTTCTGTGATAAAGGTTGTACATGAATAAAAGGTAATTGGGCAGCACAGTGGCTAAATGGTTAGCACTTCTGCCTGGCAGTACTAGCATCGTTGGTTTAAATCCCAGCCACATCACCTCCTGCCTGGAGTTTGCATGTTCTCCCTGTGCCTGCGTGGGTTTCCTTCAGGTACTCCGGTTTCCTCCCAAACTCCAAAGACATGCTGGTAGGTTAATTGGATCCTGTCTAAATTGGCCCTTGTATATGAATGTGAGTTAGGGACCTTAGATTGTATGCCCCTTGAGGGTTATGGACTGATGTGAATGTACAATATATATGTAAAGCGCTGCATAAATTGACAGCACTATAAAAGTACCTGAAATAAATAAATAAATAAAATAAAAGGTGATTATTGTAAGCACCCCTTGGCAGTGTGAAATGGTTTGTCTCATCCCTGTAACTGAAATATCTGCAAGAGAGCTTGTTCTTTTGAAAAACAACAGACTTACTGGCCAGATTGCAGGGGAAAGTAAAAGAAAGAAAGCTTAAAAAATAAGACAAATAATCAGCATATTTAAGAATTGGTAAGCTGCAATATAATAAATGTACCTACTTCCGTGAGGCCACGCAGGTGATTTACTAAAGGAATTGAGAATGTTTTATCAAAAAAAGAGTGAAGATTCACTTCAATTATCTAATCATGTGAAAAACAAACTTCTGTTTTTTTATCTCTTCTGCATATGATTGGATACATGAAGTAAATCATTTGTTTTGAGTGAATGTTCTCAGCTCCTTTTATAAATCTACAAAACAAAAGAAAAAGCGAAATACACTGGATATCGCAGGAACAAAAAGTATTGACAATAATAAAAGGAAAAGGACTGCACTCACAAAAGCTGAGAGTTGTCATCACAGAGCAAGATTCACAGCATGATTCAGTGTATGCAGGCTTGACTCACTCCTGTATAAAAGGCAGCTTCAAGGGAACTGGATGAACACAGACTGACAACGATCAATGCTGCAAGGTTAGAACACCTCAACCAACTGTATAGCGTCTTCCATGAGACAGACCCAACTCACAATGTCACTAACCCACTTCTTCTTTAGAATGACAATGTCTAATAATATATATATACAGTATATATATATATATATATATATATATATATATATAATATCACATATTGTAGACAGAAATCGTATTTCTCCTGTTTTTTTTTAATATAGTTTTGTTAATACAGTCATGTGCTTGCAGTTGTGCTGCCTGTGCTGTGTGTAGTTCCACCATCTCTTTGGGCATCGGTGACTTATGCAGAGCCTCCCTCTGACATGATCACACTGTCGACCATTTTGGATACGGTTCATGTGATTGCTTTTAATGGTTCTACAGCTTGTAAGTAGGATCCTATTTGAGCAAATAAAGAAGTTTTTGGTATGTATTCCACTATGAGAGGCATGTTTTTTCTTTCATGACCTTGTCTGGCACTACACTTTGAGTTTACATCCAAGTTGGAGTCCAAGAAGTTCCATGTTTTAGGGCATGATACGAGAAGCCTGCCATTGCTCTACATTCTAAAACTGGTTGGGACCACCTGTAATTAAGGGGTCTCCATTTCTGGTAAGCCTCCATTCATTACTTTGGTGGTGGCATGCTCTCTGATGACCAGTTGAAGCAAGTTTATCTGCATTTGCACTTACAGCATTGTCTAATATAATACCATCGATTGTGGAATTTTCTTCTCATACTTATGGACTATGGTTTATGTCTATATGGACTTTTAGTTACTGTTTTTGTTACTGTCGCTGATCGCCGCCATAAGTCACTGATCGCCGCCATTATTAGTATAAAAAAAATGAAAAATCCCAGTATCTTTCCCGCCATTTGTAAACGCTATAACTTTCACGTAAACCAATTAATTTACACGTATTGGGTTTTTTTTTTAGCAAAGACATGTCGCAGAATGCATTTTGGCAGAAATTTATGACTAAATTTGATTTTTAAATTTTTTTTACTGGACATGTTTTATAGCAAAAAGTCCAAAATATTGTTTTTTTTCCTCAAAATTGTCAGCCTTTTTTTTTATAGCGCAAAAAATAAAAACCGCACAGGCGATCAAATACCACCGAAAGAAAGCTCAATTTGTGGGAAAAAAGGATGTAAATTTCATTTATGTACCGTATTGCATGACCACACAATTGCAGCGCTGTATAGCAAAAAAATGGTGTAAATTGCAGTATCTATACCATAGTTTGTAGACGCTATAACTTTCACACAAAGCAATCAATATACACTTATTGGGATTTTTTTTTACCAAAAACATGTAGCAGAATAAATTTTGGCCTAAATTTATAACCAACTTTGAGTTTACTAAATATTTTTCATAGCTGAAAGTAAAAAATATTGTTTTTTTCTTCAAAATTTTTTGGTTTTTTTGGCCTTTTTTTGTTTATAGCGTGAAAAATAAAAAGTGCACAGGTGATCAAATACCACTGAAAGAAAGCTCTATTTGTATGAAAAAAAGGACGTAAATTTTGTTTGGGTGCAGCATTGCATGACCGCGCAATTATCAGTTGAATTAGTGCAGCGCCGAGTAGCAAAAAGAGGCCTGGTCATTAAGGAGGGGTAAATCCTCTGGAGGTCAAGTGGTTAAAGCCGAGCTTCAGGGTTTGTGTTACTTTAAATAGGTTGTTTGGGACAAGCTTGCCCAAACAAGCTATTTCTTTTATTAAGAAATGCAGCTGCTGTCAATGTCATGTGTAGCATAGATACAGTATACAGCACTGTGTTTGCATAGAGGTACAAGGATTTCCCATCCCATTCCTGGAACAAAATTGAGTTGGGCTGAACACTGCTCAGCCATTTACAGAAAACCGTGTTTTGAATGCAAGGCTTCCTCTGACTGGTTGAGATAAAGGCAGTTGCATAATGTCACAACCATGGCATCAGCCAATCAGAGGAATCCCTGTATTCATTCATAATAATACAAGGCTTAATGTGAATAGCCAAAGAGTGCTCAGCCCAACTCACTTTTTCTGCGGAAAAAGGATGGGAAGTCCCCACCCCACTGACACAGTGCTGTATACTGGATGTAGTTATACACAGTTTGGCCCAAACAAACTGCTTAAATAGACACAAAGGATTTAAAGTGGTTCTGAAGGCAGAAGGCTTGTTTTTACCTTAATGCATACCAGGGGCGGACTGACCATTTGGAAAATCGGGCACTGCCCGAGGGCCTGGGGTCAGTAGGGGGCCCCATGAGATGCCCCTGGTACCTTTTTCATAGGCTTTTTTGAGTTTGGGCAAGGACACATGGGCCCCATGATCCCTTATTGCCCGGGGGCCCCATGAGTTGTCAGTCCGCCCCTGATGCATACTATGCATTAAAATAAAAAAACCTTTTGGGTGCATCTCCCCCTTCAGCCCCCCCCCTTATACTTATCTAAGCCCCATATCGATCCATAAATATGAATGAGAGTGGCCACTCTCTCGGGTCTCTCTCTCCTCATTGGCTCACACAGCAGCAGGAGCCAGTGGCTCCTGCTTCTGCCAATCACAGCCAGTGAGCCAATTAGGAGAGAGTGGGGGGTGGGGACAAGCCGTACTCTTGTGTGTGAATAGACAACATTAGTAGTGAGCATGCTTGAATACTCTCATACCGAAGAGGCTTGCTATTGGGGGCACACAGCTGGGAGGAGGAGCCAGGACCACAGGCAGGGGAACCAAAAAGACGAGGATCAGGGCTGGCCATTTCACAGAGCAGGTAAGTATACATTTTCAAATTATAACCTTTAGAATCACTTTAAAGTGGAGTTCCAGCTGATTTAAAAATAAAATAAAGTCAGCAGCTACAAAAACTGTAGCTGCTGACTTTTAAACTACAGCCACTTACCTGTCCCTCGGTCAAGCGGTGTCCTCACCACGACTGGTTTAACCAGCGGTCTTCTCTCTCTGGCACCAGCATCTTCAGTGTGGGCACCCAGCTGTGACATCTTGCGGCTTCACAACTGGGTGCCTACTGCACATGCACGAGAAGCGATGCGCTTTGTGAATGGTCTTCTGGGACCTGTCACGTGTCCCAGAAGACTATGGGGAGGAAGGGGGGGAAGAAAAACTTCCCCTTCCGATCGCCTTAGGCGATCACAGTGGACGTGGGAGCAGGTGCCTGTCAAATTCAGGTACCTGCTCCCCAAAGGTGCCAATCCTTAACAGGGATTGGAGGACAATGCATTAAAATGGAACTTCCCCTTTTGGGTGGAGCTCCGCTTTAAACTTAGGAAGAGACTAACTTGATAAAATAACCCAATGTTATACGTTTCTTCTGGGTGATGTAAACAAAGAGCATTCATCCACATCTGAAGTCAGCTTTATTTTACTCTTTCTGATTTAGGTAAAAATGTTCTTGGCTTACAGAATGAGCACAATTGTAACCTTATAAGCATAATAAAACACATACAAGACCTACAGCTGAACAGGAGACAATAAGGTCAATGCTTTCAAAAGAGTGACTCAAAGCTCATTGAGGCAGCTGTTGTGCTTTACTGTCAATGTCACACGGAAGCTGCAGGAAATAATAAGATATTTTCATGCATAAAGCATGATATAGATGACAAGGTGACAGAATAATGGTGTCATTGTATAAATCCTTCGGAAAACTACAGCTTCAGTTGAAAATATTTTGGTATACTTTTGGAATAGAAGGTCAGAAGAATGAAAAGATGAAAATAAAAAGATGTGTTTAAAAGGATCATACAAAAAGAAACACACTGTTATAATATTACTTACTAAATGTTTATTAAAGGTCAAAGCAGAACACACATTTGTTTTAATCATACATGGGCCCCTGATATTTTGTAATTTGAATGGAGTGTGATACCTGACCCTCCTAAAATGTTCACTTTTATGTTAGCATGCAATGCATGTACTGATAAAAATAATAAATTTTTTTCAGGTAGTTGCAACCAGTAGGCCAGTTAAATATCGACATGGACAAGACAAAAACATGAAAACTGTGGAAAAGGTGAAATATAAAGTGGAAAAAGGTATGAAAAACATTTATCTTCTATTTATCTTCCATTCTCTTATTTGATGTTTCATGTTTCATTTACAATTTACAGTTTACATTTACAAATGTTTCATTCACATTGCTACACATTGCTTTTTCGAAAGTTGACAAAGTCTTAAGTCTAGGTTCACATCTATGTGTTTTTCATAGTTTTTTGCATTTTGCAGAAACGCAGTACAGTCCATTTAACATGATTTCTTATGGGACGGGTTCACAACTCTGCGTTTTCACCTGGTGCATTTTGGAAAGGGTCAGGGACTTTTTAAATGCAAAACGTTGCTTTTTTGGTTCTATAGACTTCAATGGAGACACTGAAGAAAAGCATGAAGTGCGTTTTTGATGAGTTTTGCATTTTAATCTGCCTAGCAACAACAAAAAAAAAAAAGCAAAAAGCATCAAAAATATATCAAAACGTATGTGCAAAAATGCAAAACGTACCAGAAAACGCAACGCAGAAACAGATCAAATGCAAACTGCATAGGTGTGAACGTAGCCTTAATGACTGGGGTTACATCATACATCATACATTTACATCATAGAGGGAAGAAGAAGAGAAGGACTGGTGTAAATAAACAGTATCTTTACCATTTTCAGCACGTTTGTTGACTATAAATATTCAAAATAATATTAACAGTCATTTATTTTATAAAATGCAAGTCTATTATTTACTTTTGCTCTGTAATATGGGACAGATTTGCATTAGTCCAAGCAGCCAGTGTAATAATGTAGGTTGCTTGACCTATCTGTATACTTAGTATGTGGGTCTGCTGACCTACAAGCACAGACCATCTAACATCTTTAGTAGGTATAAAACACTTTGCAATTGGGTATTATTATTATTATTATACAGGATTTATACAGCGCCAACAGTTTGCTCAGAGCTTTACAATATAATGGGAGACAATATAGCAATGATGCAGTTTAATACAAGAGGGTTAGGAGGGCTCTACTCCTTGCAGCTTACAATTATCTCGCTACCTTTCTTTTTACAATCCCCTGAATTTTGAAAATTGATTTTTATGAAGGGTTTTCTTTAAAGCAGAACTAAACTCTCTCAATCAACATTAGCTATTACTATCCCTATGCTGTTCGCATTAGTAAATAGATAGGAAGGTATATTATATTTTCTTGTTTGAAGCTTTTTTCTACATTTTTTCAGTTGCTGCCTATTTTCTGGCCTAGGCCAAATTGATGTTATACATCCAAGGGGTCTTTATGGGCCTTTTTTCTTTCATTTGGAGGAGGAGCTTTCCCAGCTAAACACACTCTTCTGCATACCTAATCTAAGGGCAGATGGATTACAGGAAGTAAATGCTACATGAATCATCTGCCCTTACTCAAGATGGCCATGGCTATAAATGCTAGGTGTGTGTTTTTCAAGGTGATTTCTCAACAAATAAAGCATGTAGATATGCATGGGTGGATGGGTAAGTTTGCTTTGTAATATTAATAATTGATTAAACAGCATTTTCAGTTTTTGGTGCTCAGAAATTGTTTAGTTTTTCTTTATTGTCTGGTGAGTATAAACAGAAAAGCAATTACAAGTAGCAGAGCACTTTGTACTTAATAAAGTGGGTCATGCTGGGGGGTTTGAGGCACAATTTGTATTCTGCCACTTTCATCATAGATGCTGAATTAGGATTGTGCATGTGAGGTTATTGACTGCTTCTTGCAGAGCATTATTGCTTAGACGTCATGGCCAAAACAAAAAGCAGATATATTGTAGAAGACAGCATTTGTCTGCTTTATGTGCTAGAGAGGCTGTAATTTGGCGCCTTTAGATGTAACTGTTTTTTGCAGTTGAACAATATAATATCCAAACAGACTTTCATTGTGCGATATACCCAATTAAATTTTCAACTGTGACTGCACTTGTAAAGGCACAACTAATATTTACAGAGACAATTCTACCGATTCAAACTAGCAGAGGCTCAGCATATTTTGTTATTACACAGATGTCACCATAAATGCACAGTGTATAAAAGGGCCAATATGGGAAACATAATTATTTTGATTTGCAGAGAATTGTAAATTGGCAGGTACCCATACTGGCAAATGATAAGTTATTATGTATACATGAACCTCCTTGACCCCCCTTATCAATGGCATATTGGCAATTACTCTATTCATCTACACTTGCAGGATTCTTGACAAAATATTTTTATTCATGGCTGAACTGACCTTTACAAGTAGTATTTTACTGTAGGTCAGTTTTGTAAAGAAAAGAGAAGGGTGGCACACAGAAGTTTACATTTATATGGGTTTTAACGTGTACCGAATATGCAATGTGGTTGTTATGAGACTTGTCACTTCTTTTGTGGAAACACAGAAGAGTGATGGCAGAAAAAAGATAAAATGGTCTGTTGAGTCTGCCCCATTTTTTATGCTTTTGTTTTTTTGGCAACTTTTTCTTGCCTAAGTATAGATCCATTTATGTACCAAGCATGTTTGAATTCACATACTGTTGACTAACTCATTACCTCTACTTGAAGTTTATTCCAAGCATCAACTACTCAATCAGTAAATAATACTTTCTAAGACTAGTTTTGAACTTTCCTCCTGCTATTTTGAGGTCATGTCCCCATGTTCTTGGTGTTAGCTTAATATGGAAAATACTGCCCTCCTCAATCGTATTCACACTCTTGATGTATTTAAAGGTTTCAGTCATGTCTCCCCTTTTCCTTCTTTCCTCCAGACTGTACATAATAAGTTCAAATCTCTCCTGATATTTTTATGCACACAAGAGAAAAATAAAGCATAAATAAGTATATGACTTATTTGAGCAAAACACCCCTGTGTCAATCACATTGCTGTAAACCAGCCTTTATAACACTTTTCACCTGAGAAGAAACCCTTGAAACAAATTTCTGGCCTAGGGGAACCCCTGCTAAAAACAATTAATTGATGGCTAGTGGGAAGAATGCCCGCTTAGAGTGGTGGTCAAAATTCCAATCGCTAAAACAATTATTGGTGTTGTGCCACTGGCTCATCCAAGTGACATTGACTCAAGAACTATGTAGGCATTCTAAATTGGAAAGCCAATCAGTCACAGCTCAAGGAGCCACTAGTAATATCTGGAGGAATCCTAGAGTTCCACACTCCCCTGGTTGAGAATGGCTGCTGTAAACCAATAGTTCTCAAATTATTTTACTTACATTCCATTTGAATTTTAAAGTGGTTATAAACTCTAAAGGTCTTTACTTGAATTAATTCAATGCATTAAGGCAGTGGTCTCCAAACTACGGCCCAGGGGCCAGATGCGGCCCTTTGCTTGCTTTTATTTGGCCCTTGGAGCATTATTCCCCTTTCCTGACAGCAACAGTGTGTTCCTGCCACTAACACCAACAATGGGGCACTATTCCTCCCACAGACACCAATTATGGGGCACTATTCCTCCTACTGATACCAATGATGGGGCACTATTCCTCCTATTGACACCAATGAAGGGGCACTATTCCTCCCACTGATACCAATGATGGGGCACTATTCTTACACTGACACCAGTGATGGGGCACTATTCCTCCCATTGACACCAATGATGGGGCACTGATTCTCTCACTGACACCAATGATGGGGCACTATTCCTCCCACAGACACCATTGATGGGGCACTGTTCCTACCACTGACACCAATGATGGGCCACTATTCCTCCCACAGACACCAATTATGGGGCACTATTCCTCCTACTGATACCAATGATGGGGCACTATTCCTCCTATTGACACCAATGATGGTGCACTATTCCTCCCACTGATACCAATGATGGGACACTATTCTTACACTGACACCAGTGATGGGGCACTATTCCTCCCATTGACACCAATGATGGGGCACTGATTCTCTCACTGACACCAATGATGGGGCACTATTCCTCCCACAGACACCATTGATGGGGCACTGTTCCTACCACTGACACCAATGATGGGCCACTATTCCTCCCACTGATACCAATGATGGGGCACTGTTCCTCCCACTGACACCAATGATGGGGAACTATTCCTCCCACTGACATCAATGATGGGGCACTATTTCTCCCATTGACACCAGCAATGGAGCACTATTCCTACCACTGACACCAATGATGGGCACTATTCCTCTCAATGACACTAATGATGGTGGCACAATTCTTCTCACTAATACTATTCATGGGGAATTGTTTACTCCCAAGCCAGGACATTTTCTACTCTCACTGGCCACAGTCCGGCCCCTCTAATGTTTGAAGGACAGTAAACTGGCTCTTTCCTTAGAAACTTTGGAGACTCCTGCATTAAGTGAAAAAAACTCCCACTGCTTGTTCCCCCTTTTCTCCAAACGCTTACCATCTTTCGATCCAGCGTTGTGCCCATCTGCAGCAGGACTGCTCTCTCTTCCTGGATTCACAGGCTACACTGACAGCAGTGTGAGCCATTTACTCAGGCATGTGTAAGCACATGTGCCCCCATAGCTACATGTACATTGTCCTTTATGACCCTCTCTAAAAATCATGCATTTTCCTATAATATTTTCATTTGGAAAACTCAGTATGGATCATTTGTTTGTCAGGGTTTGTCAGAAAAGAAACATTTTAACTACAAAAAAGGCCTATGGTGTAAAAATCTGTGCCACAAACCAGACTGCTTGGGCAATTCATTGTCATATTGAATTTTTAAAGCCCAAAACTTTTCTTTACGTATAATAAGGACACCAATAGTAACTAAAAACTTAAGACTTTCTGCTATTTACCTGCTGATATTACTATGTGTTACGTTAATACATTTTGCTAAGCTCAAGGCATATGTTTACTAGAAAAAAGACTGCATGTCAAATCTTATTACTTATCACCAGCCAGTCTTAGGTAATAGAAGATTGTCTGCTGGAAACAAACCTTCATATTGACTTTAACTTGCAATGATGATTATTTGTAGAAAAGTCAGCCTCCTGAGTTTTAAAAGAATATTGCATTTGAATGTTTGCAAAGAACTGCAGGTTTCAGCTAATTTTGATTCTGTAACCCTAAGCTTTAGTCCAACATTATAAAAATCAGACATGCTGTATATGTAGGTCGGAAAACAGTAACTGTGATAAGAATAATAAAGTGGAATAATTTCGAATTAGGAATATATTATAGGCACGATTTATATATGTTATCATGGAGGTGACTGTTGGGACAATGTGAGTTATTAAAATAAATAATAACATACTGTCACAATATCATTGCCTGTGGTGAAACCATTGAGTATATCTAAACTCTAAACCAAAAATAAATGTTATATATATTTCAACAATAAATCTTTAGATGGGGTAGTTGTATTAGCTTTTTTTCACATGATGACCTTGCCTGTAACATACAAATCCTGTTCCAGAGTGACTCCCTTTACTGTACTATATATGTGGAGCATAGTAACACTAAGCTGCTTTCCTGATTTGCACTACAAATGCTGTATCATTTCCTCAATGTTGTTAAATAGACAGGAATTGTTTTGTAGTTTAAAGCTATCCAATCATTGGGGTAGGAAGGGGAGAGATAATACAGTTGTCCTAGACAGTAAGAAAGTAAAAATGTGGCTTTGCATATGTAGAAACTGAAATTTGGACAAACTTTTCATGATTCAGAGATTTGGATGTATCAAAATTTCTGAGTTACAATAGAAACAAATTTAAATGAATCCAAAATAACTAAATTAAATTTCATCTGAAGTTTGCATAGCATTCTAAACAAATTGGAAATCAAGATCGAAATATAAACATATTACTGACTACTGCTGATTTTCTTCAAAGACTATGTAAATTAGTGTTGGAATATAGAATATATATCTTCCAAAATTAAAATTTTTAAAAGATTAACTTAAAATAAAAAAATAGACTAGAAAAGATAAGAGTAAAACAGAACATAATAGAATAAAATAAAATAGAATAGAACAGTGGCTAAATGGTTAGCACTTATACCTGACAGCACTAGGGTTGTCAGTTCAAATCCCAACCATGGCACTACCTGCCTGGAGGTTGCACATTCTCCCTGTGCCTGTGTGGGTTTCCTCCGGGTACTCCAGTTTCCTCACACATTTTAAAGATATGCTGGTAGGTTAATCGGAACTTATCTAAATAGGCCCTAGTATGTGTATGAATGTGAGTTAGTTTGGAGGCTTAGATTATACGCTCCTTGAGGTTTTGGAACTGATGCGAATATTCAATATATATCTAAAGTGCTGTGTAAATTGACGGTGCTACACAAGTACCTGTGATGAATAAAGGAATAGAATTAAAGTAGCTGTCTTTGGAAATTAGAATTCTGAATAGAAAATTAAGGAATATAATTGAAAAGAATAGAAAATAAAAGAATAGAATAAAATAAGAATAATAAAGGCATTATTTGAATAGAACCAACTATTCTTCACAATGAATTCAGATCGATTCTATATTTTTGATTCAAATTCAATCTGAATATGTTAAATCCGTTGGAAAAGTTAGAATCCAGTCAAAAGTGAAACAAAACTAAACAAAATTAATTTTGTTACAAATGCAACAAAACTAAATGAGTAACCTAACGAATAGTTCTGAATCAAAACACTTTTCTTTCTGCACATGTCTAGTAATAACGGTTTTGGTCTTTAACTTTAGCTGCTGACAACTTTAGCTGAGTTACAAGCTTTCTGGTGTCATTGGTTAGGAAGGGGCGTATCTTGGAGATGTTGTGGAGGTTGAGGCAGCAAGCTTTGGAAAGCTTTGGACATCTCAATCGAATTAGCTTACATTGTCATAAACACCTAATGTTGCCTGTTTTCTGGTCCTAGTAGATAGGTACCATGATAGTGAGACCACACAAGGAAAATGAACTAACAAGTATGTTGTTAAAATGACTTAACAATCATTAAACATCTTCATGTGCTACAATTTTCTGATTTTGTCTTTTTTTTTTCTAAAAATAGGTAGTGAATTGCCTAAATATTGCCTAAATATTGTAATAATGCTTCCTTTCCATTTTATCCTACAAATTAAGACTGGTTTACTAGATGAGTTTGGAAACTTTGCTCAATAAATTGTGTGATCACTATATTCACTTCAGTTATCCAATTACATAAAAATAAAATTTCTATTCAATTTGAATACCCAATCATGTGTAAATTTATAATAATAAGGATTTGTACATGTAGTAAGAGTCCGCACAGCAGGTAAGTTTCAAAATCGCCACAAACAGCTTTATTTCATGGCCATTATCCAATATTATTTAACCAAAGCAGCATGTCCGCAGCAAATACATATAAACATAAGTATTATCCTTTCTGGCTTTAACAAACAAATTTAAAAGATGTTTTGTAGTTTGCACTTGTCAAAGCTGTTCCCACAGAGTGAGCGAAATGTACTGAAACTGAAGCAGACAGGGTGTGGACCAACTGTTCATAATAACCAATCAGCTTCTATCTTCAGTTTGCTCAGTTGAGATTTTAATATGAACGCTGGAAGCTAATTGGTTTCCATGCAGAGCTGCTCTGGATTCTGTCTGCTCTAGTCTTAGTAAAATACCATTGGTATCTCTCTGCAGAACAAAATGCTCTGGCTTTACAAAGTTTTTATCATGAAAAGTCATATCTGTGGCATATTGTTTTCCTAGACCACATCAATCATGAGCAGAAAATGTATATAGATGACCCCATTGAAGTATCCAGACAGATTGTTGATTCCTATTTTTTTATTTTTTTGTGCACATGATTGGGTATACAGTATAAGGTGAGCAAGTTATCACATTATTTACTAAAGAAGTTGAGTATGTTCCCTTACAGTAGCTTATTGAATAAACACCAACACACTTTAGGCTTTATAGTCTGAGGCTATTTTTCAGTAGTCCTGTTAATATACTGTACTGTATAGAGCAGGGGCGGACTGACAACTCATGGGGCCCCGGGCAATAGGGGATCATGGGGCCCCTGTGTCAAAAAAGCCTATGAAAAAGGTACCAGGGGCATCTCATGGGGCCCCCTACTAACCCTGGGCCCTTGGGCAGTGCCCGAGGTTCCAAATGGTCAGTCCGCCCCTGGTATAGTGCATGCTCTTAAACACTGATTAATTACTTTTTTGTTGTAATTTTTTTCAGGCTAATATAAAAGTATGGAATCAAAGAAAAAAATGTCCAGAAATCAATATATACTTAATCATGGAAATTGAAAAGAACTGCAAAGCATCTACATCCTATAAACAGTGATACAACACTACAAACATATATAATAAGTCCAAATAATGGAACCTAAAAATTATGGAAAAAATTATGCACAAATTAAAAAATAAAGCATGCAAATATATTGTATTGTATATTCCTATTGTACAGCTAAAATGATGCATATTATAGAGAATTGTTAGAATATATGAATATATAGATTTTGTTGTGCTCACTTTTTGCTTCAATTGACTTAAGCTGGCCATAAACGTGTAGATATTTGGACAAGAATATTTGTAAGAAAAGTTGTATGAAAATTCTTTGCACATTCGACGTATGTTGTTCAAAAATTGTCTTTTGCTTTTAACATTCAATTTTAAAATGAATGTAATTTCATAATGATTATCACATACACTGGGTGAAAATTCATTTGATCGAGAAATGTTGTTTTTTCTGTCCCTTTACATTTTCCCATCATTTATTTGACCCTACCAATGATTTAAAAAGCAAATGAATATTCTTGAAATTAAAATTCTCAAATGAAATTCTTTATGTGTATAGCCAGCTTTGTCCATAGACAGATTAGTTTTTGCATCCAGCCAGTTGAAAAAAAAAACAAAAAACACTGACCTGATTCTCTCATCCACACACTTGATGTGGATGGAGCAATGCTTCTGCTGTGTCTTTGTATTCTGACAGCGGGAAGACTTCTCTGCTGTCAGAATACACTGATCAGCATTGCAGGCTATAGCTTGAAGCGTTGATCGAGTGGGGAAAATCCAACAAAGCTCTTTTACAGAAGTTGATCGAAATATCGACTTCTGTACAATCTCCCTGCCTATATATGGATCAAATTTATCCTGTCCCTGCAGAGCTAGCCAAGTTTCCATAAATGTATGGCTGGCTTTACTTTTAGTAGCATTGAGTAATCACAGCATCAAATGCAAGCTAAATGGACTGAGCCCTGCATTCCACCCTACAAAAAAAGTAACCATCAGAGCAGGTTTAGGCACAATTGCTAAAATTGCTAAAATCCAGAATTTTGCCTGATCTCCCAGGTGAACAAATCAACTTAAGCCTCTGATGTTATAAGTAAATTGGTAAGGTCTGTGGACTTGTATCACAGTGCCCTGGTCAATTTGCATTCAGATTTTCAGAGAGAAAGCAAGAAAAATATCTGGTATTCCCTAGTTAAAATATTGACAAAGAAACTCCAAAAATAAGGATGCTGGGAAGCCAACAATGAGCTACAGGATTATGGGAGTAAACTAGTAACCCAAAAGAACCTTTTTTGCTGAAGGCAAAAGGGTGGTTTTTTTTAAACTGTAAAAAGCTATACAAATAGAAATAGATACAGATCAAATTGTGCATATCTCATCACCAACCACATTATAGATCTATTTTGGGTGAGAGCTTTAAATGGAAGGAAATAATGCATGTTTTATAGCATCCTGTTCAGTATTAATGAAAATATTTGTTTATACTTCCCAACTCCTATTCCTAAAACTGGCCATACACATATAGATTTTATTGCTTGTTTAGCCTGTATGCAGAACAAAATAAAATGGAGAGTCCTTCATTCACAAATGCGGATGGAAGTATCTCCCACCAAAAATACTGTGTCAAAATACCAAAACTTCAGCTGCCTCTGTTTGGATGCAGCCGATGTTCATCTGCCAATTTTCCACTTGGCTCTTTCAATTTTTCAATTGAACTGATGTTGGTTTTAAGGAGACTGGCAAGGCCAACTACTAAGCAGAATTTGGCCAGCTCACCAGGAACCAGCCAGTGTAAAGCCAGCTTAAGGTTTAGCAAATTTTAATCAAAGTGTTTTCTGAACTGATTTCAGACACTAAAATTTGAAATGCTCTCAAACAAGTTATGATTTTTTTTCTCTGGCATGTAAAAGAGGTTCTACTGTTCTTTTAAGTAAAATGTTTTTTGCTTTCTAGGATAAGGTATAGCAGAAGTGTATATATACCTGTGTGTGTGTGTATATATACTGTGTATATATATATATATATATATATATATATATACATACACTTCTTGACATTTTTGAGTGTTGCGTACAAGTGGTTCAAAACAAACAGACCAAAAGAGGCTCTCAGCAATTTTTTTATACAATGTAATGCAATAAATAAAAGTCATACAATAAAGGCAAGGAAGAAAATGCAAGATGTGGTCTGGAGTTGTAAATTAAGGATGATTACCTGTAGAATTTTGCAGCTGGATGATGGTGCCATGTGTGGGGCTAAAAGATATGCATATGTTGTACTTGTCAGATAGTTGTATATAAGAGGCAGGAGGCTCTAAGTCGCCAGGAGATGGAACATGTAGTTGTTATGTGGGTATTTGAGGAGTAGGTCATTTAGTGTTTCCTACTTTGGTTTTCAGTGCACCTCAAGGACTAGGTTAGTACCTCAAAGTACAAATATATTGGTTGAAGTTTGCTTAGTTTGGAGGGTTCAGGTAGGGTTTACAAAGGTATGGAGGGAGAGAGTGCGAGTATGGGGAAGTGGGATGGGACAAACTGAGAAAGAAGAGAGAAAAAAAGGTAAGGAGGTAGAAAGGAGCTTATATTTGTTAGGGAAGGGGGATTTTCTGGGTACATATCAGACGATCCTGGGGCACAAAGCAAAACAATTGTGAAAAAGTCATTCACCTATAATATCATAGGTTGCGTAGCTAGAGGTTGAAGTGGTAAGCATTGTTTAGATGTATGCTGGGGTCTGTTTAAAATGTAACCAGCAAGCCCAGGTATGGAAATTTCGATCTATGTGTAGCCATTCCTGCTCGAGTGTAATGACTGTTTTCTGGGTAATTAAATACTTAGGTGACTGGTCTCTCTGATACCCTTTAAAGCAGAACTTAAAGTGGTTGTAAAGGCTAAATTAAAAAAAAAATTAAAATCAGGTTTATACTTACCTGCTCTGTGCAATGATTTTGCACAGTACAGCCCTGATCCTCCTCTTCTCAGGTGCCCTGTTGGCTCTCCTGGCTCCTCTTCTTCTTGGTGTGCCACCCAGGA
This sequence comes from Staurois parvus, assembly GCF_062004578.1. Lineage (NCBI taxonomy): Eukaryota > Metazoa > Chordata > Amphibia > Anura > Ranidae > Staurois > Staurois parvus. Next base: position 4,814,361 of record NW_028318022.1, on the reverse strand, counting down.
CTGTCTTAAAGCATGGGTCCCATGACAACCTTGTATTAGGCTTCACCACTATAGACTGACAGGAGATGTGAAAGCAGAGTCGCTAACTACTCCTGTTAGCAGGGTGAAGGAGAAGCACAGCAGCACTGCCTAGTATTAAAAAGTGCAACTAGGCAGAGGAAGGCAGCCACTATTTTTTGTAGTATTCTAGTTCACCCTCGACAGCTAACTGTCTTTGAACACTGAATGGGCAGTAATGGACAAGGCTTCTGCTTCCTGAATGCTGACCTGTCCCTCCTTCCTTCCATGCAGTACACAAATCTTCCTAAACTTCCTAAACTGTCCCACCTTCCTTCCATGCAGTACACACATATTCCCCACCTGTCCCATGATCCTTCTATGCAGTACACACATCTTCTCGACTTGTCCCACCTTCCTTCCATGCAATACACACATCTTTCCAACGTGTCCCACCTTCCTTCCATGCAGTACACACATCTTCCCGACCTGTCCCACCTTCCTTCCATGCAGTGCAGTACACACATCTTACTCAGTGGTGCAGGTGCCAAATGCCAATCAGCCAGGTACAGTAAGCTATGGTTTTTGAAAAGGCTATCTATCTATGTAAGTGTGTATAATTCTATGTATGTCTGTAAGTTTACGTGAGTGTGTATGCATGCATGAATATATGTGAGTGTGTATATACTGTATGTGTGTGAGTTAACGTATGCATGTATGTGTGTTTGTACGTACATATGTATGTATGTGTGTGCATATCTATATTTATATGCGTGTGTGTGTATGTGCAGTGAAGGAAATAAGTATTTATCCCCCAATAATTTAGAATTTTGCCCACTCACAAAGAAATGATCATTCTAAAAATCGAATGGTAGGTGTATTGTAACACTGAGAGACAGAATAGCAACAAAAAATTCAAAAGAAATGCAAGTCTAACAAATTATGCACTGATATGCATGTTCATGAGGGAAATAAGTATTTGTTCCTCTATCATTTAGCAGAATTTCTGGCTACCAGGTGTCTTTCATACAGGTAACAAGCTGAGATTAGAAGCAGTCTCTCAAAGGGAGTTCTGCTAAACTCATTTTGTTACCTGCATAAAAGACACCTGTCCACAAGAGCAATTAAACAATCAGATTCCAAACTCTCCACCATGGCAAAAACAAAAGAGCTGCCCAAGGATGTCAGGGACAAGATTGTAGACCTACACAAGGCTGGACTGGGCTATAAAACTACCACCAAGCAGCTTGGTGAGAAGGTGAGAACAGTTGGTGCAATCATTCGCAAATGGAAGAAACACAAAACAACTGTCAGTCTCATCTAGGTCTGGTGCACCATGCAAGATCTCACCTCATGGAGTGTCAATTATCATGAGAACAGTGAGGAATCATCCGAGAACTACACATGAGGATCTTGTCAATGATCTCCAGGCAGCTGGGACCACAGTCATCAAGAAAACAATTGGTAACACACTACGTCGACAAGATTTGAAATCCTGCAGTGCCTGCAAGGTCCCTCAGCTCAAGAAAGCACATGTCCAGGCCCGTCGGAAGTTTGCCACTGAACATCTGAATGATACAGAGGAGAACTGGTTGAAAGTGCTGTGGTCAGATGAGACCAATATCGAGCTCTTTGGCATCAACTCAATTCGCCGTGTTCGGAGGAGGAGGAATGCTGCCTATAACCCCAAGAAATAAATAATTTGCGCTAGTAAATGTGTATAAATATATAAATGTATATAAAGAAATCATCAAATCATAAGTCCAGAAAAAAATATATATATGCCAATACCACAAAAAAAATATAAAAAAACTTTTAAGTGCAAAAAACTTTTGTGCAAAAAAAGTGTCTAAATATGAAAAATTTCACCAAAAAACCTTGATAATATAATGGCAGATCATCCATAAATATATCTTCAGAAACGGAAACTCTGCAACACACCGATCCTCATTGATCGAAATAACAGGATGAAAAACTTTGTAGTTAATCGAAAATCCACTTCTCCAATAAAGGACCACCTTCAAACGTATCCATGGGGGGAAATGCCAAGCACTCGAGAGAAACAGAAAGACTTCATGGTGCAATATTATAAAAAACCAATTCCTTTATTAGGTACTCATTGCACTTACTCAAGAGGAGCTTGATTGATGTGACGTCATTACGTTTTTGGCTGCCAGCTACTGCGCATGTGCTGAGTAGCCAGGCTCGTTTATGTGATTGCTGTTATGCTGTTGATGCTGGTGTCGGCTGGGACACCTCTTGAGTAAGTGCAATGAGTACCTAATAAAGGAATTGGTTTTTATAATATTGCACCATGAAGTCTTTCTGTTTCTCTCGAGTGCTTGGCATTTCCCCCCATGGATACGTTTGAAGGTGGTCCTTTATCTATTGGAGAAGTGGATTTTCGATTAACTACAAAGTTTTTCATCCTGTTATTTCGATCGATGAGGATCGGTGTGTTGCAGAGTTTCCGTTTCTGAAGATATATTTATGGATGATCTGCCATTATATTATCAAGGTTTTTTGGTGAAATTTTTCATATTTAGACACTTTTTTTGCACAAAAGTTTTTTGCACTTAAAAGTTTTTTTATATTTTTTTTGTGGTATTGGCATATATATATTTTTTTCTGGACTTATGATTTGATGATTTCTTTATATACATTTATATATTTATACACATTTACTAGCGCAAATTATTTATTTATTGGTACACTTTATATATGGTGATTTTTTGCAGCTGGTACACTATTAGTAAGTTATATAATTTTGACCATAGGCGCTATTATTAATTTTTCCTATAACCCCAAGAACACCATCCAACTGTCAAACATGGCGGTGGAAACATTCTGCTTTGGGGGTGTTTTTCTTCTAAGGGGCAGGACAACTGCCCCGCATCATAGGGACGATGGACGGGGCAATGTACCGTCAAATCTTGGGTGAGAACCAGCCAGGGCATTGAAAATGGGTCGTGGATGGGTGTTCCAACATGACAATGACCCAAAACACACGGCCAAGGCAACAAAGGAGTGGCTGAAGAAGAAGCACATTAAGGTCCTGGAGTAACCTAGTCAGTCTACAGACCTAAACCTGATTGAAAATCTGTGGACAGAGCTGAATGTTTGAGTTGCTAAACATCAGCCACCAAACCTTAAGGACTTGGAGATGATCTGCCAAGAGGAGTAGGCCAAAATCCCTCCTGAGATGTGTGCAAACCGGATGGCCAACTACAGGAAACGTCCGACCTCTGTGATTGCCAACAAGGGATTTGCCACCAAGTACAAAGTCATGTTTTGTGAAGGGGATCAAATACTTATTTCCCTCATGAACATACAAATCAGTACATAATTTGTTAGACATGCATTTCTTTTGAATGTTTTGTTGCTAATCTGTCTCTCAGTGTTACAATACACCTACCATTCGATTTTTAGACTGATTATTTCTTTGTGAGTGGGCAAACATTCAAAATCAGCAGGGGATCAAATACTTATTTCCTTCACTGTATGTCTGTGTGTTACTGTTAGACCTTGTCCACATGGTAATACTTAAGCAGACACCAGTGCGAGGGTTGTGTTTGCCCGCACAGGCATGGGATAAACGGCAGAGATGTTGTGTCCATCCTCGTGCAATTGTGTTTGCCATATTTAATTTTTTAATGTTATAATATCATATATACTGTATATATATATATATATATATATATATATATATATCCCTTAAACAATGGTTTTGCATTGCTGTTTTAATTTATAAAACTGTGCTGCTAATGATGTCTTGCAAGCATTGTAATGGCTTGTCAGGATTCATTTTTATTTTAAAAAATTATGCACCATTAAAGAAAATAATGTAAACCATTTTACAGTTACACGAGCTGTTCTCTCAATGTACATTAATGAATGTATATAGCCTTAGGAAGAAATAAACTGACACTTCTCAATAATGGATGTTCATGTCCATAAAGTATGTAAAGTTAAACAGTAATTAAAACTAATCACTGACTATTTTAATCAGTGAATGTCAGGAATGGCATTATCTTAGTGGCAATCTCAGTACAGCACTTATGCAGTAAGCCTCTGTAGATAAGTCAAGATTGTGTGATGGATGGCAATTATTTCTCCAGGCAATATTCTTCTTAGCTGCATGATTCAGGATATGCAACACTATCTATATATTTATTATAGATTTTTTTCAGCTTCTCAGCTCCTTTCATTACATTTTACTTTCCTGCATGTTCAACATCATTGTGAAATAGTAATCCTCAAAGTATAGCAGCTGTACCCATTGGCATCCCTAGATAATTTCCTGTTTGATAATACATCAATATCTACTTGTTTCTTTACAATCTCTCCAGACAAGGGTGGTATCTTAACATATATTAAAAAAAATTCCTTATTCTTTTAAAAGATTTCACATTTTTTTTTATTTTCCAAAAAATTCTACAAACCTAGGAACTTGTCTATTGTTCCTGCATGTACATTTATGTCACTGTATCATTTCAACTTCTCAGTATTTGTGATTTAAAGTGGTTCTAAAACCTAAACATTTTTTATTGCATTCCCTGCATTAGGGTAAAAAATTAATAGTTATTAGCATTGCCCCTTACCCCCCTTATACGTTCCTGAGCCCTCACTTGATCCAGTGCTGTGCCTGTCTGTAGTAGCTTTCCCCACTCATTAGTTCACACTGCTCTCAGTCAAATCCTTTGATAAAGGAGTGAGGGATGGAGAGAAGACAATCTGTCTGTGTCTATGGACGCAGGCAGTGCTGCTCAGTATCAATTCTGCAGGTGTGAACAGGAAACAGTTTCCTATGGTGGCACACCAAGAATAGCTGGAATGCTTGCAGGGGACCCCAGAAGAGGAGGATCAGGGTGCTATGTGCAACATGTTTGTTATTAAAAAAAATAATTGTACTTTACAACCACTTTAAATAACAGTAGCCCAAAACAACCAGTCAGAATTTTTGCTTTCCTAGCCTCTGTAGGACAATGACCAGCCTTAGTGTTAAATTCTGCTGCTGTTTGTACATGATCATTATTACACTTTGAAATGTTTGAATTATGACAGTGTTGTGCCCTGTAGTCTGGGAGGTGAAGTAGTTATAGTAACAAGGAAGAGGAATAGGAACTAATGTCACAAGGTAGCCTGCAGTTTCTTGTTTGTGTATTCTTACCTCCTTGTTGCAATGCTGTTCCTGATCCCTTCTCATGTGTGTTTGTCTGTACTCACCTATAGGCATTGTCTGCTATTCTCTGGGTTTTATTTCCTTCCCTTCCATAACTTCCTGGCCCTCCTGCCTATATAAGACATGCTCAGTGTAGGCCACTTTGCCTGAGCAACTTCCTAGCTGTCTGAGCTCCTGTGTGTTGCTATTGCCTGTATCCTGCATTAACTACTTGTGTACCGACCCCGGCTTCGTTCTCTGACTGTGCTTGTTTTCCGCCTGTCCTGACCTTGGCTAGTCTATCGGATTTCCGTTTGTCTCCTCCCATTGTACTCTGCTCCCGTGAGCAGTCTCCTCATCCTCAGCTGGGCGTACCTGGGGCCACGACCTGGTCTCAGCTTGCTGCAAGTTCATCCCCAACATTAGGGGCTCTGGTGAAGAAGCAGGATGGGGCTTAGACTCCGCACCCTGGGGAACCCCAAGTTGAGTATCTACAAGGGCTCACTACCCCAGGTGCTGACAACTAAGTATATGACAGAAAGTATTATACATATAACAAATAGTCACATATGCAGACCAGAGGTATAAGTGTCACTTACAAAAGAGTCTTTGTCCTTAATATTAAAAAATACAGACAACGGTAATGCAAAGCATTACATTATATCACAAAACAGCTCTATTCATTTTAATTATGTTGCATAATCCCTGGCCCACAAAGAATGGCTTCTGATTCTTTGAATGTGTTGAGGTGGTTTGGTTTCCTGGTCTCCAGTAGGAATAAGAGTATATAATTTGTCAAATTAAACTTCTGAAAAGTCCTGCCTAAAAGATGCAAGACTTCAGGCATTCCATATGTGTACATCAGACATATCATAGATGTAAGATACTCATTGACTTGTCACTCTAAGTCAGTGGTCTTACTCCCCCCAGGGGGGAGATGTGGCCCTCTGCTTGCCTTTATCCGGTCATTGGGACACTTTTCCTCCCACAGACACCACCGATGGGGCACTATTCCTCCCACTGACTCCAACGATGGGGCACTATTCCTTCCCCTAATGCCAAAGTGGCGATGCTTACTCCCACTGATGGCAGGACAATTTCTACACCCAATGGCCACAGCCCGGCCCCCTCTCTGAAGGACAGTAAACTGGCCCTTTTTTTAAGAAAGTTTGAAGATCCCTAAGTGGATTGGAAAATATCTGCCATCCCTGTTTCTGTACACCAAGTTTCTTAACTCAATGTATACTTCTCTTGCACTGTACTTCCAATCAGGATACAAAATCCCTTACTACCTTTTATCTTGTTGATTTTTTTAATCGCAGAAATTGATGATTTAAGATACTGTGGGAGTTGTACTGTATATAAACAACATGTAGTTTAGAGAGCATTTATTTGCCATATAGAGGTTTTGCTGGTGATGCTTGTATAGTTGGGTGTTAATTTGTAGACATGTAAAGACTCTGTAGTAAAATATATCAAGATTCTCCTGTAAGATTTGCAGTTTGAAGAGCTACTGTTCAATCCCTCAATCTCACCATTTGCTTGGAGGTAAAAAAACGCAGGATTTTTTTAATACACATAATTTCTCTCTCTCGGGAAGGATTCAAATTCAAATGAACAAATTGTGGTCCATTGTCACATCAGTTTGGGTTACCTTCTCTGCTGAAGACTGTGTAATTACAGTAGCAGATTTCTGGTCATTTATTGTAATAACCAATTAATGTAGCAAATCAATAGTCCACAGATACCTCTGTGAAAGGACCTAATATATTCATAGCAAGCTTATCCTAAGCAGCATTAGACAATGACACTAGGTAGAGTGGTGGAGTGTGTTTATGTGTTTGTGAAATCAGATTTGTCATGACTCTGACAAGTAACTCAAGATTGAATGGCCGCCAGTACTTGGGCAATAATGCCTGGCTGTCAACATAGTTCTTGTAGTCTTTGCTTTGTTCTTAAAATTCCATGGTGACTCTCATGTAGAAGCTGTATTAAACTCTCTCTTCATGGCCTCTAGTTCTAGTAAGCAATGAGATCCATGGAAAATGTAGTCATCATTCAAGGACAGGTCATTGCTAATCCTGTAGTAAGGTAATAAAACATGGCTCGATTTACTTTCTGAATTTGGCTTTGTAGCATGTCCTGTAACTGTAATTGTACTGGGTATGCAAGACAAGCTTTTTCTAGTACTTTCTTAAATGAGTTCTATGGTCTCAGCATACACTTTCATTTTATAACATCAGCATTGTAATTGTAATACAAACAATAGTTATTTTTTTACAATCCAGTATGAGCTCCAACAAGACATCGGGTGGTCAGGCAGGTAAATGTTGGAATCAGCCAGGTAGCAGTAACACAATTTTTTTTCATGTGTCGGGTTTTTTTACCGTAATAAAGCAAAGAGAATTTCAGATGACTGGCTGTTCTTTCTTGGCCAAACTACAGGCAAATTACTTCTGCTGTTTTGCTGTGTGAGGTAGACTGGTCGTTTCAATTTTGATTTTTTTTGGGTTTAAACCAGTTTAAGTACAATGTGGAAATATATTGTTTTAAATGTTTATCATCAATACAATGTAAAGTGATTCTAAAGGTTCCGATTTTTATATTAATAACAAACATGTTATGCCTACCAACTCTTCTCATTTCCCTTGCTGGTGCTCCTGGCTCCTTTTCCCTGCTGAGTGCCCCAGAGCAAGCTGGGGGCACTTGTGCGTGCAGGCTCACGAGCCACCTCTGAGTGTCCATAAGACACAGAGCATGACAGAGCCCTGCCCCAAGAGTAGCCCTTGTTAGTAGAAGTAGCACTAGCAATTATTACAGTGAACTAAAGTTTACCTGGAATGGAAGTATCATATTTATCTACACTTACTACAGCAAACTCCAAGGTAATAACTTATGAAACCTAACAGTAGAAGATTTTTTTAAATCGTCACATTTTCTTGCATTTACATTACTATGTGTGAGGGAAAATGGAACAGCCATTTTATGTGTCAAACATTTAGTTTTGATTAAGTGGATATGTATTGAATGTATATTTTGTTATTAGAAGTCTTATTGTGTAACAGCTGTATTTCTTTTGTTAGAATGTGATTTACACCTCCAGCTGGGAAGATTACTATCTAAAGGAACTAGTGGAAGTAACATTCTTGTGTGAATCTCCACCAGAACCAAAATGTAACTTTAAAGCAGCCAGATAGCTAGATTCCCACCCATCTTAGGACATATACAGTGTATTAGCTTTCCAAGGCAGTTTAGAGCATTACTTTGAATCCACACTATGTATTTGTTTTGCTCTTCCTGTATGTAGTTCTAGCTACATTCTTGTATAATAAACATCTACTTTTCAATCTGGTTTCAGCAGTCAAAATGTTACTGAAACCCATGAGTTTTGGGTTTCCCCGTCACTATGCAATTTTTGCAGGGCATGCAGCATACTGCTGTGTTGAGCCACACTCCTATGCCAGGACAAGGTCATCTAGTAGCCAGGATGTAGATTCCAAACTGCACCCCTCCACCTTCAGATTTACTATGCATGAGAGCAGTACCATAAGACTTCTTTAGGCTTTGGATTGTGTTCCCCCTTTGAGACTTGGGGTGATCTTAAAATTGCTATTGAAAAAGAAGGCTGCATGGATTAAGAAGATGACATCCCATGGCCACAATAGGGAATACTGTATAACCTGATATAATCACTGTGAATTACTGTAATATGAGTCATTTCTCTTTGATATAAAATATTGTTTTTTTTTCTTTTCGTTCCCCCCCTTTTTTTTCTCCTATTCCATTCTTTGTTTAAAAAGGAGGGCATGTTGTGTTTTCATCTGTTGAATTTTGTAGAGTCTTGTCATTGTACTGTATAGGAGATATCTTTGTCCCTTTGTTTATGTTTATTTTCTCTTTTTTGGTGCACTTTTCCTTTTCTTCAAGTTACTGTTTATTTTTGGTTTTGATTTGATATATATTTTTTGTCTTTATTGTTTTAAAGTGTTAATTATGAATAAAAAAATTACTCTCTAAGTTGAGTGCTTTGAATACTAAGATATCTCTTCTTTAGGCTATTGCACTTCTGTAGAGCTTTTGGGGTTTATTTACTAAAGATACAGAGTGAAAACTCAGGCTGACTTCTGCATAGAAACCAATTAGCTTCTAACCTCAGCTTCTTCAATTAAGCTTTGGCAAAAAAAACTTGGAAGCTGATTGGTTTCTATGCAGAAGTCAGCCTGATTTTTCACCCTCCAGCTTTAGTAAATAAACCCCATTGTGTTTCCAGTTGTGCCATTGCAGAGGTTGAGGTGCATGGAGCTTTGGCTGTGAGTCTGGCTTGGGGCATTAAGTTCCCTGTCAGGCCCACTATGTTGGTATCTGGGAGGTGGAGCTTTTACTTACTGCATTTATTAAGGCACTGAGTTCCCATTAGGTCCACCTTTAGATGGCTGGGGGCAGATCTTCTGTGAATCATGGTGTATGCAGTTAAATCTGTTCCCTTTTAGCTTCAATTTCTCCTGGCTGAATATTGTTAAATTCAACTTACAATGTCATCCGTATGGGGGGTTGGAGCATCCTTAAGACGTGAAGCCCTATGGCTGTGCCACTGCAAGTCCTGTCAACCTTGTTATGTCCTGTGGTCTGAGGGCAGTTATGGAGTGATTTTAAAAAGTGAAATCATCTATAAAACAGTACCAGGAACTGGAATTAACTTGGTAGAGTGTAGGAAGCAACAAATACTGTATGTATCATGTGTACAAATCAATAGGCCAGATATATGAACAGCACAGACAGCAACACATTGTTAAATGGTAAATTGGTAAATATGCCACTATATTTACATAATCCCCAACCTGCAGGTTCCGAAATCATTTTACTGTAAGATTCAAATTATTTTTCAGAGCTTTTCACATATGTAGGATTATGTAATAAAATAACAGAGGGAGCAAATGCACTGTGCTACACCAATAGCAAACAATCAGAATTCATTTTGTAAGCTTCCATCTTACAAGGCTGCAAATACATCACCGTCTAGTGCTGCCTTTGAGGTGTTTATATGTATACTTACCCATTGGCAGTTAGAGACATGCCCAGGGGCGGACTGACCATTTGGAAACTCGGGCACTGCCCGAGGGCCCGGGGTCAGTAGGGGGCCCCATGAGATGCCCCTGGTACCTTTTTCACAGGCTTTTTTGAGTTTGGGCAAGGACACAGGGGCCCCATGATCCCCTATTGCCCGGGGGCCCCATGAGTTGTCAGTCCGCCCCTGGACATGCCAAAACAAAAGGCAAATAATGAGGAAGGAGAAGTACGTTTACATTTCCTATACATCATGCAGGACAAAAATAATTTGGTATGAAAACATATCTTTGGCTAATTAAGAAAAGTTACAAAGTTTAAATTGTCAGTGAGCATATTTTTATGTAATCCTTAGTTACAATTTTCACTGCTACTTTAGTTTTCTTGCTTCAGCTAAAGTTCAACAGTATAATGTTAACTGCTACTGGATATGTATGCATGCAAAATACGATCTTCTGTTACATCCTACAGGAACAATTTGGCCTACTTCTTCTTATAATAATGCTTTAGATAATTCATCATTGTGTGAAATTATTTATGGACAGCTCTCAATAAATTAGAGATCGGGGATTTGGAAACAAAATTATTCTTTTTTTTAGCCTGCTGTAGACATTTGCTCATTTGATTAGGAATGTTCTCCTGCTACATGCTTCAGTTTTGGGTATTTAGTCTCATATTTATCCTATAATACTCTGGTGTAAAGAAGAATCTATGATTGAATGTTGGGATGGGACTTGTACAGGGCCTGGATTTTTAGAAGTACAGTGCTTTAGAGTACTTCAATCCTGATGATTGTGTCTTTAAGTAATGACATTATTAGTCACTATATCTTCTATTGACGCACATACCAGCAGTTTAGTTTATATTCATGCTCTTCATGCATTTTTGTTTGATTCATGCCTAGAGTTGAATTTTTTACCAGATCTCTAGCATTGTCTAGTAGGACTCCTCAGTCCATATATCTAATTGGTAGAAGTGTAATGTCTTTACATTTTTGATGCACAGTCCTATACTTTAATATTTATTGTGTACATCCCCAACATGGTGGTGTTTCCCATGTGCCTGTGCTGTTTATACGTAAGACCTTGTGTCGTTGTCTTCACAGCATAACTACATAAATGGCCAGTCATGGCGTCCTTCTTTTATTTTTTTTGTTTTAGGTTGTTTCTTTTGGTATTGTCTCATCTTGTGGTGATGGCTAACTGGGGTCTATACCTAAATGTCTAATTATATGCAAATTTTGCAAAAAAGCATAATTTTTGATGAATCTTTGTGAATTCTTCCTCACACTTTTTTTTGCATGCTTTTACATATAAATGACTTTGTGCTGACTGGGTTACTTCAAGCAAGGTGGCAAAGCAATGTCTCTATTCTGCAGCTAAACATCTTCACCCCTTTGCCACTAGCAAGATAAAAGGACTCCTTTCCTTTGGTGTTTGGAAATGGCAGATTGATCTGAACTGTGTTCATTCATGCCAGCATATGAACCAGGAAGGTATTGTAGAACTGCCATAGAGAATAATGTTAGTTCATTATTTTCGTTGGATGTTCCCTGTTCTTACTGATGTGGCTCATGTGCCTGACTATCTTTGCCCTGTTCAACAAAAGAAGGAGCACATGAAAGCATGGGGAGTTGGGAAGGTTTTGTGTTTAAAATTCCTTTATCCTTTAGATAACTATATCTAACCCTGTGAACAAAAAAATAATATACTGCAACTTAATATATTTTTAGATGTGGTGACAGCATAGGTTTTATTTGTGTCCTTCTTATCTGTAACTTCCTCTGGACTAAAATGAAATCTCAAACAATGCTTTCTCAGATATTCTCTCTGACCTACAAAGCAATGTCCCTGAATGCGATATAGATAAAGAGAGGAGGAGATGTTTGTAGTCCAAAGCAGAACAGTCTCCAGTGAATACATATGCTAAATAAATAGTGTCACACTAGGACAGATGGGTGTTACTGGCTAGGTTACTTGGTAATCATAAAGGAAAAAATCTTCAAAAAAGAAAAAGAAAAAACACTCAGCTACCACATAATGAGTAAGCTGCAATATATCACATTTTTTTTTTCATTTTTGTGGATATAGATATAATTTAAACAGAATTGTTATTAGAAGTAACAGTGTACACTCCCTGGATTTTAGGAAGGCAACAACTTTCTAGAAAGTGTGCACCCAGCCTCCTGGCTTCAAATCCGTGGCTGTCAGATAAGGAAAGGGACTCTGCAGGGTCTATAGATGTATTTGTCTGATTTATTGTTTGACAAGGGGTTAAAGTGTCCCCTCTGATGAACAGAATTGAATTATCTCTGAAATTTCATGTAGCCTCTGCTGTACATCAGTAGGGATTACCAAGTTCAAATTGAATTCTGAGACCAAATAGATACTGGACTGTAACAAAAAAAAAAAGCTATCACATGCAATTTACAAGTTTCAGCCTTGCAGGCGTCACACAGGGTCAAGTCATTTGACTGAGACATTTTCTGCATTACATACAACCACCAGTGTTACAGAATGCATAAACAGCCGTAGTAAATAAGCTATGACTTTACAAGGTCTATTAGACTGAATAATCTACTACTCAAACAGCTACTGAAGATAAAACAGTTTGACATTACTGCATTTTAAACAGCATCTACATTGAATGTAAGTTGCTTTGTCATTTTAAATTATTTAAACTATCAATCCTATTTAATTTGTTTACTGGGAAATCAATTTCTTATATTTTTGCAGTGTTGTGGACAGTTTATCTTATATCTAAGTGCTGCTGTTCAGCAAAGTTTGTTTTTGAAAGAGTGGATATACTAAAACAATAAATGAATATTTTATTTCAGTAATGAATAGAATTTTATGCACTTGTTTTCTGTATGATAGCAAATATGCATTATCTAAAAAATGAAAAGGTTGCCTTAAAGGATAAATTCACCTTTTAACAAAAAATACCAAATGCACATTTTTTTGCAGATTAAAAAAAAGTGCATTTATTATTTTTTGTTTCTGGAGTTTGTAAAGCATTGTACCAGCAGATCACTGGTGTAATGCAGGTCTGCAGACCTGTCAGTGTATCTAATTGCTCATACAAGGTATACTTACTGACAGGTAGACTCAATGAACTACCATGGCGCTCCACGAGTAGTCACCAGGATCAGCATCACTCATTTGTCCATGCAGTAGTGAACTTCTATAAACTAGAAATGCTGCAAGCATGCTTGATCTGGATTTAAACAGAACACTAAAGACACAGTAGAAAATCAAACCTTGCCCCATTCTGCACACTTTAGATTTTACCATACACAGGGAAATACCAAACGTTAAAGACAAGTTGTAGTACAAAAAGGAGGAAGGGGATCAAAAGGACACACAATAATAAAGCTGTCCTAAAGGCTATTTTTATTAAATTAACGTACTAACCATGTTATACTTACCTGCTCTGTGCAATGGTATTGCACACAGTGGTCCCATACCTTCTCTTCTGCGGTCCCTGCCATAACTCTCTGCTCCTCCCAACCTGCATGTACCCCCATGGCAAGCCATGTGATATGGTGGCATATGTGCTTGCATGTTCCTGAGCCCGTGCTGTGTGCACCCATAGGCACAGCAGTGGATGCATTAAGTTAAAAAACATTTTAGCTTCAGAACCATTTTAAGCCTGGGTTCACACATATGCGTTGCAGTATGTCGGATGTGATTCGCACAGGAACCGCACCACATTCCTCTGCAAATCACATGTGAATTCTATGCGATGTGATTTGACACCCATGCAATGCGATTCTGCACATCGCACCGTGTTTTGCAGACCAATTTTGGGGTGTTGTTAACCTAACATACTCACCCGCAGCAGTACACATGAACGGGGTGCGATCATGATGCGGTGCAGAATTCGCACAGAAAAAGCTGCAAATTCCACACCACATCAGTGTGAACCCAGGCTGACTGTAGAAAAATAAGTGAATAATAAGCATCTATAAAACACTGGAGCCATAATGTGTAGCTTTATAGCAAATAATAAAAAAATACTAATCTAGCCTGTGCAATTACTACACAAGCCATTTTGGACTTTATTGTTATTAAAAATAACTTTTTTCTCTATTTGCATGCACTGTAACTTTCTGTAAAATCCAATGAAATATGGCAACCTGGAGGTATTTTGTACGTTGTTGGTATACAGAATGCCTCCAGAAATGTAATTTCATGCTTGTGTAATTGGCTGACTGATTGTCCCAGAAGTCTGCACTAAGATACAAGTCAGATTTTTGTCATCCTCTACAACAGGGGTTTCGATTTTTGTGAGATACTTTTAGTAACAATTAAAATTTTTTGTTATTTTAGTAAATATAAACTGCTAAATACCTTTTCTCATCAGCAGTATATAGCAGTCTTGTGAGTTCTATCAGTGTCTAGCTGAGCACTAGTTTAAGCCTGTAGGAGGAGTTATCATCTGCTCTGACTGTCCTATGAGGCTGCATAACCCCTGATCCTCTGTCTGGATAGTGCTGATTGGCCCTGTGCTGATCACATGCACCCTCCCAAAGAAAAAAAAACTCTCTAGCAATAAATTGAGCAAGTGCAGAGTGACTCCTGGAGCTCTGTACTATCAGCAGATGGATTGGGGACAGTGGAAGAAGGGGAGGATCAGAGATGACTGGATCAAACAGCCTTTTTACACAATACAGTTGTTTAACCCCTTAGGTTCCACAATGAGTATAACAAGCATGCTTTACTGATTTTACTGTTGTGGGTTTAGTAACAGTTTAAAGTGGAACTTTAGTCAGAAATGAAGTCCTGCTAAATCACTTTAGGCTGGCTCCTTTTGCAGGTATAGTTTTGTAAAACATTAAAACTAAGTGCCTATACTGTTTAAAATCCAGTAATACACTGTCTCACTTTGCTCTGCATATGTTCAGTTGTTCTTTATTTTTAGGCACTGCTACAAATTTGTAGAGGCCCCCTGGTGAAGCCACGTGACCCGGTGGCGTAATGTGTAGGGGAGAGGCTCTGATGTCACAACGCTTAAAGCAACATACAGCAAGTATTCAACTATATTGGAAAACTTTACTGTGGATTCAAATCTCAACATTTGAATGTGTTTTTAACTTGTAATACATGTGAGTACACTACTATATTTAATAAATTATGTTTTAAAGAGGCTAAGGCACTATATTCTTTTATTACATTCCATGGCCATTACACCTATGGAGAAAAATCCCTAAGGAAGCAAGGAGACCCCTTAGCGGGAAGAGGGACATTCCCGTCCATCCATCCGGCTCCAGGAAAATCCATAAGAAAGCGGGGAGACCCTCTGCTGGAAAGAGGGAACACTCCGTCCATCCATCCATCCCAGGGAGAGAGGGATAATCCCATCCATTTTCCACTAAGCCCTATTAAAGGGGAAAAAGCCTTTTATGGCCTCACTTAACGGTCTGGTCATGTACACCAGGTGAGAGCACAACCGGTGAAGGTGCATAATATTTTTATGATTGGTGAACTGCACGGTTATTACTTCAGATCACAGCACTAGAAGACATTTCAAGGTCACAGACTTAATAAGGACATGTTTGCAGCAGTAATATAATTGCAGAGATATTGATATGCACTCTTTCGAAGCTGGACTGTTATTTATTTAATATTTATTTATTCACATTTTTGCAATTGGTAGTGGAGCGCGACACCATTTGTGATTTTATTTTATTCTCTATGACACAATGGTATGAGTATGTGTAGAGTGTAAGTGAACCACTAATTTTCACCGTTTTTTTGTACACAATTTTTATTATAATTTTACTTTCATTATGTATTGATTTTACCACAATTTTGTTATTGACAATATTTAAATATTTATTAACACTTAGCATACACCATAGTAACTCACAAGACCCCACACCTTAAAATTTGTAGAAGCCGATCTGCTGACAGCCTAAAAATGTAATGCTACTCAAGGGCTCTGGGTTTCAGCAAAATGTAAGCCTCCAGCAAGAAGAAACAGGAACAACACTGGAAGCAATTTACAGCACACACTAATTTTGGTAGAATAATTATTAATGTGAAATGTATATTTCTTGCTAAAGAACATTCACTTTTTTAAGCTGTTATGGGTAAAGTTCTACTTTAGGTTGTGTGAATAGCACCAACGTAATAAATATCCTTTGATCTTACCAGGTTCTACTTTCTCTGGGTCCATCCTTGAATAGTATGACAACCCTCTCCTACCAGCTGATAACACTGCAGAAGCGTTGCCAGTGCCACCTTCCCATGTGATCTACAGGAAGCTTCCAATCTGCTCTAGTTAACACCTGCTGGATGATTGGCTGCCCTGATCATTTAGCTGTCAAGATTGTGACTTCCCACTTCAGTGATTTCTCTGGCAACCTTAAGCAGCTTTTCCCCTTCTACAGTTCTGGCCTACAGGGACTGAATCGCTGAAAATATCAAGTGAAAGTAGCACTGAATTGATTGTTTTCATTATTACTTTTGTATGCCTTCACTAGAACCTGCAGTATTGTGAAATACAAGGTTCACATATAGTTAAATGTAAAACTTCCATTGACTGGGACTTCCTCAGTTCAACTTTATAAAGTGGCATGTTTAATAAAATCTTTTAAACAATTACCTGGGTACTGGCTTTCATTTCTTCATATATATATTCAGTTTGTTAACCGCTTTCCTGTCACCCTATAGCAGATATACTGGTACAGGGAGTGCGCAAAATCACATATATATATACGTGATTGTGCATTTCCGGGTAGGGGGCGCGCTTGGGCTGCACGTGCGCCCTACCCATGATGCTATTCGTTGCCTCGGCTGTCAATCACCGGATCCCGGCCAGTGATTACTCGCCTGCACCCGATGATCGAGTAGGATTACTGACGGAGGGAGAGAACTGTAAGGCAACAAAACAGTTCTCTCCCCTGTCAGCTCCTGCACACTGCTATGCATGGCTTTGCATAGAAGAGCCATGCATAGCAGTGTGCTTACAGTGAAGCACACATACACAGCACACTGTAAAACAGCACACTGCACACAGTTAACCATTTGATTGCCCCACATGTTAACCCCTTCCTGCCCAGTGCCATTAGTAGTGTCAGTGTTTTTCATTAGCACTGATCACTGTATTGGTGTCACTGGGGATGTCAGTGACACCAAGTCAGTTCCCCCCAGTGTCCAAATGCCCGCTGCAGTCCCACAGTCCCGCTATAAGTTGCTGATCATTACTAGTAAATATATTTTTTTAAAAATCCCAGTATATATACCACCATTTGTAAACGCTATACCTTTCATGTAAACCAATTAATTTGCACATATTAGGATTTTTCTTTATCAAAGACATGTAGTAAAATACATTTTGGCCTAAATTTATGATGAAATTTGATTTTTAATTTTTTTTTACTGGACATGTTTAATAGCAAAAAGTCAAAAATATAATTTTTTTTTTTCAAAATTGTCGTTTATTTTTTATAGAGCAAAAAATTAATAACCCACAGGCAATCAAATACCGTCAGAAAAAAGCTCTATTCGTGAGGAAAAAAGGACATAAAGTTAATTTGGGTGCAGCGTTGCATGACTGTGCAATTGTCAGTTAAAGTAACACACCGCCGTAACACAAAAAATGGCCTGGTCAGGAAGAGGGGTAAATCCTCAGGAGGGCATGTGGTTAAAGCTGCAACAACATTTGACATTTCAGTCACCCTGGAATAAGCACACTCTAACTTTGTATTCAAACAAAACACCTAACCATTGCATTAATGTAAGTATATTTTTGTCATTTGATCATTTTGGCCTGACATTGAGCAGGAACTCTGAAGACAATACATGCAAACTCTCGAGGCTGAATTTGTAATTAAAAGATAAACATTCTAGCTTCAGGTTATGGATACCAAAAAAAAAAAATAGGAATGCTGATAAACAAATATATTCTCAGTGCATAAAACACAATTATGTTATCAGATATGGTTTAAAATGATAATACAGAAGCTATTCCAACATCATTTATATTCTACCGATGAACTATCACAAAAGAATAATTTGTAAAGTTGATATATAAAGTCTGGATTCTCAGGATGTGTAATTTATTGACAGGCAGGACCTAAAATCTGACCAGTGCAATGCTGCTGGTATTTAAATTCTACATGAGCAAATATACTGTGATGTACTGATCTATCATGGTTATCTTACTCTGATATGTAAATGAAAATAGAACAGGAAAAAAATGAGCACACCTAAGCTTTGTGGTGGATCCAAGTTACCCATTAGAACAAGATATTCAGGCATTGCTGCAAATTGCTTTAGTGCAGAGCACTGTAGAGACAACTGCTGAGAAGGGTAAGTCATCCATGAAGTCTTCTATAAATGATTATTAAAAGTGTAAGTATATTTAAAGACTATGTCAACCCAAAATGTCATATTACTGATATGTGCCTGCTGTACCATGTACTTTCATGATAACGTATTCTGTTCTCCTTGGTGTTCCTGCCAATTTCTCTACTTTCCTATTAAAAATTGACCACACTAGGCATGAGAGCACAGCATGGTCAGTTCTCCAACTGTACTGAGAACTCAGCCTGCTCTTCTCCAATGATCAAACTTTTTTTCTGACAAGCCCCCCCCCCTTGCACAGCCATTCACTGGGAAGATCAGTGTTCTGTTGCTTCTCCTTTCCCAGCTCTCTAAGATCCTGCTGCAGCTGAAAACAATGGGTATGCGTCCACTTATAAAAAAGGGGAAAAAAGGGCATTTATACTGTTTTTATATGTATACACAAATGTGTTATCTTTTATTGATATTTTAACCTCTTGCCGCCCGGCCAATGGCCGTTTGGCAGCCGGCAAAATCCCTCAGCGTTCCGAGTGGACGCAATATGGCGTCCTCCTGGGCATGCGAAGTTTGTGCGCCTGCAGAGCCACGCGGCGGCGCGATCTGTCACCGGCCATGTATCTCGGACATGGCCCACGACAGATCTGAGTACTGGCCCGGTTGCCAGAACCATATGACCTGCTGTGACCAATCACAGCAGGTCACATGACAGTTATATACAATGGATGGCTTCATTCATGCCATCCATTGTATACTAGTGTCTAGCTATGAATGGTCACAGCGATCACATGCACAAGCTGGGCCAATCACAGCCTAGCTGTGTCACGTGATTAGTCATTGTCAAATCACAGCTAAGCACAAAAAAAAAAAAAAAACCCTGAATGAATCGATGTCATTCAGGTAAATGCTTGCTTATAGCAAAGTAATTCTTTGCTATAAGCAAATTGTGTAAAAAAAAAAAATACTGATCACTTTCTCAAAGTAGTACAATGTTACTATGGTAACATTGTACTACTTTGGTCATAGTGAAATATAAAAAAAAATCTTAAAAAAAAATAAAGATGTAATAAAAAATTAAAAATATTTAAAAATAATAAAAAAAAAATATATACTTTTTTTTTCTCATACTGTCACCAGTCAGTGTCCCTGATCACCGCTATGCCAGTTACATGATGACGCTGTACTGCACTGGTGACAGTATGTAAAAAAAAATAGTGAAAATAATTTTTTTAATTTTTTAATTTTCCAAAAAATGATGACAAAAAAAATACAACTTTAAAAAACTCGCCATGCCTCTTATGAAGTACGTCGGACTGTCTACTTTGCAAAAAGGGGTCATTTGGGGGATATCTGTACTGTTCTGACATTCTGGGACCTCAAGAAATTAGATTGATCAATATTCAGATATATCCCATAGTTTGTGAACTCTATAACTTTCCTACAAACTAAAAAATACATCCTAATTTGGGTTATTTTCACCAAAGACATGTAGCAGAATACATCTTGGCCTAAATTTATGAAGAACAATTATTTATTTGCAAACTTTTATAACAGAAACAAAGAAAAACGTGTTTTTTTTTTCAAACCTTTCGGTCTTCTTTTGTTAATTTAGCAAAAAATAAAAACCCCAGTGGTGATTAAATACCACCAAACGAAAGCTCTAGTTGTGTGAAGAAAATGATAAAATTTAAGTTTGGGTACAATGTTGTATGACCGCGCAATTGTCATTCAAAGTGTCAGAGCGCTGAAACCTGAAAAATGGCCTGGGGAGGAAGGGGGTAAAAGTGCCCGGTATGGAAGTGGTTAAACTGAATGGGTTGTTTTACAAGGTGAGTGTTTACATCTACTTTAAGCATGTATGAGTACACAAGCACTAATGGGGATGTCACTTAGAAGCAAAGTAATGATGGCTACACATACTGTGATTTTTTTTTTATCTGATTGATGCGTGATTCAATCAAAGCAATCAAATTTGCAAATAATGAAATAGCCATAAACTCCATTCTGATTGATTTAGACACAATTTTGATTGGCATAAAAGCCTAGTGCATTATGCACAGCACTTTGTGAGTATATACCTGTATACCTTCATTTTTATCTATTAATAAAGGAAGGAGGCATTTCCCCTAAAATGCATCAGCTGGTTTTAGGACTTCTATTTGAAACAAAGGAGGTCCATCGTTCGACTGGCCTTTGGGTTTCTGAGTTTATTACTACGCTGTTATTCAAACCAATTCCTTCATGAGTATTTATATATATATAAATATATATATATATACAGTATACACCTTATATATATATATACATTTTTATTTTTATCTTTTATTACAGTGCTGTGGATATTGTACTAGGTATTTGCACCCTTTGTTTTATTTGTTTGAAGATTCCCTGAATCAAAAAGGCAGCATCATCTACATTATCCAGTCCGTATTTTACAAGTGGTTATTTTCACTTGAAAAATGTTGTTTAGCTTCTCTGGGATTTTCTAGTGCTACGGTATCAAGTTATTTCTTTTCTGTACATCAGTTTCCATTGGATTCAATCAAACTGAGTTGATCAGCAAGACTGAAAAATTATGGATCATTTTACATTGATCTGCAGCACTGAGATATTTTGTTTATGAAAAGAATTGTATTTCGATTGATCAGATTGTGAGGTTACGGAAAAAGAAATTGATCATTTATTGGAGCATGTATGGCCACCATAAACCTGATGGCTCGCAATCACACTTTCTTTTCACCACCACAAAGGGGCTGATATGGGCCAGTCATTTGCTACTACTAATGAGTCAGATGAGAAAGTTCATCAGAAAGAATACAGGAGAGCAAGGTGGCCAATTTAGCATTGAAATGATGCAGATAAAACAGAATGAAAAAATATACTTGCAAAACTATGCATGATTTCAGGTAAGACAGCGAATTTGTATTATAACTGTAATTTTTTTGCCTGTAATTCAGCTTTAATACTGAACATATAGAATTTAATATACATGTTTTTGTATTTTCTTTATTTTTTTTTTAGTTTATGTTAGTCTTATATGTTTAAAAGCATCAAATAACAATTAAATACCATAAAAGATTAAAGAAAAAAAAGCTGAAAAAGTAGTTGTGTGCCCTGTTTGCATTATTTAATTTGCTACTCATACTTTTTTCCTGTTGTATAGAAAACTCGAAAAATATCAAAATGCACAAAAAAATTAAAAAACTCAGAACACAAAGAAAAAAACTCCCAAAAGCCATTGTTTCATATTGTGTTTCCTTCTTTAAATCAGCTTGGGGAATTTGTGCCTAATATTAGGAAGAGAACTATAGGGGAAGTAGATACAAAGGATGTTGAAAAAAGTCAGAAGACTCTTTAAATTTTAGGATATATGAAATCATCTCATCAATGTGACATACATTGAATTCACATGGAGGAACAATATTTATTTACATTAATTTATTTATTAAACATTTGCCCTCCAGAGGATTTACCCCCCACCCCCCTTCCTGACCAGGCTATTTTTTGCCATATGACACTGCGTTACTTTAACTGACAATTGCGCGGTCATGCAATGCTGTAGATAAAAGAAATGTATGTCCTTTTTTTCCCCACAAATAGAGCTTTCTTTTGGTGGTATTTTATCACCTCTGCATTTTTAATTTTTTTTATTTTTTGTGCTATAAATAAAAAAAGACTGACAACTTTGAAAAAAACCTATATTTTTGACTTTTTGCTATAAACCATATCCAGTAAAAAAAATTTCAAAAATCAAATGTCTTCATAAATTTAGGCCAAAATGTATTCTGCTACTTGTCTTTACTAAAAACAAATCCCAGTACATGTAAATTAATTGGTTTACGTGAAAGTTATAGCGTCTACAAATGCCAATATATATACTTGAATTTATATTTTTATATTTTTTATACTAGTAATGGTGGCGATCAGCGACTTATAGCGGGACTGCGGCAGGCATTCTGACACTGGATGGGAACTGACTAACTGCCACTGAAATCCCAATGACACTAATACAGTGATCAGTGCTAATAAAAAGCACTGACACTGTACTAATGACACTGGGCAGGAAGGGGTTCACATATGGGACGATGAAAGGGTTAACTGTGTGCTATTTTACTGTATGTGCTGTGTGTGTTTTACTAGGGAAACATGCTGCTGTGTATTTCTCTGCTGTACAGAGCACAGCAGCATGTTTATTGCTGGCAGGAGAGAGACCTGTATTGTTTACACACAGGTCACTCCCCTGTCACTGTTTCTCAGCAAACGCTGAGTGCTGATGGGGAGTCTCTGGCTGGGACCCAGTGATCGTCATCTGTAGCCACCAACGTAGTGCGTGCTCCCTACCCGGAAATGCAAAATCATGTATATATGCATGATTTTGCGCAGCCCTGGTGCCCTATAGTAGTATTTCTGCTATAGGGTGGAGGGCAACTGGTTAATGTTTATTATGGATAAAAAGGATGTTTATTATGATGTGTGTGTGTTTATTTATTATTTAACTGATTTTTTTGAATGAGTAGCAAGGGGGAACTATGCACCCCTTACTCATTCACGTGTGGAGGGGGAGATATCTGTGGGTTCACTTATTTTAAAGCTGGATTCCAGGTTCCAATAAGTCTCTGCCTGAAGACCCCCACATTCTCCATTTACAAAGACAAGGTGCCTTGCTAAGGGGAGGCTTCATCTTCTCCCCCCCCCCCACCCCGGAAAGTACTTTGACAATGTTGAGGTTATATGGCCTGGTATGGTTCAGGATGGGGAAGGAAGGGGGTCTGCATGCCTGGAAAAGGGTTTGCTGTGAATTTTGTGGGGACTCCAAGTCATTTTTTTTTTGTATGGGGTCCCCTTCTATAACCATACCAGACCATTGTCAGCTGTGTGGTTTTTGAGTGGGACTCCCTGTCCTTTTTTTATAAAAGGGATAGTACATATTGTCAACAAAAATGTGTACTGTGCCATTAAAAAGAAAGGGATGGGGACCTGCCCAAAATCTACATCAGAGCCTTATCCATGCAAGCAGCCTCCCCCTAAACCATACCAGACTACATACCCTCAACATGGGGAGAATATCTTGCAGGGAGGAAACTGGGGACAAGGGCATCATCCCCACATTCCTGGTCAGTGAATGTATGGGTCTACAGGGGTAACTTATCAGATATAGATATATGCCATTAAAATACGGGGCTCTAGATATCCACACCTCCCTCAAAAAAGAAAGCAAAGCACCCGTGTTTAAGAAAAGGTTCCAGCATATTTAATCCAATATCAATCACATTATCCAGTTAGGTAAATCCAACATCAATCATGATGAACGGTACAAAAAGCCACACCATGAACTTATTAATACCATGTTAACTGCAGAATGTCACCTTTCCTGTCAGTATGACATGCCAGTTTATTGACACTCTGCAGACAGTTGAGGAGCCGTAATTTCTGATGGGAGTCCGGTGGCAGAAAATCGTCGTGTCACAAGTCATCAAATCAATGGACAATGTAATTGACGTTGGATTTACATGGGGGTATTTTACTATGATTTCTCTATGTTTAAAACTTATTCAACCTTTTTTGTGAATGAGTAACAAGAGGCACTATGTACCCACTATTCATTCACCTGAAGAGGTGAATATCTGGGGGTCCCTTTATTTTAAAGGGCAATTGCAGATTCTAATAAGTTTTCCCCTGCAGATCTCCACATCCACTTAGTCGGGGATGTAGGGATGAGGTCCTTGTACTCATCTGCATGGGGACAAGGTGCCTTGCCCATGGAGAGGCTTCACCACCTCTTCTCGAAAAGGTACCCTGAAAAGTGCCGTGAGTATGTGACCTGGTATATTTCAAGATAGGGGGGTTGTCACTTTTTTGCCCTTCCATTTCCTAGTCAGCTAGGCTGCATTCATGGATAAGCGTCTGGTGTGGATTTTGGGGTTAATTCAAGCACTTTTTTTGCATTTTGTCTGGGTTCCTCTTTTTTATCCATACTAGACCCCCCGATATCCATAGCAGACACTCAAGGCATGCTGCCTAGCTGGCCAGGAAAGGGAGTGGCAGCAAGCATGTGCCACCATAACCGAACAATACCAGACCACCTCAACATGGAGAGAATACCTTGCATGCTGGGGATTAGTGCCTCACCCCACAGTCCTAGCCTAGTAAATTTAGAGAAAACATCCCTACTGCAAGTCAATGGCATAATGTTCTAGTATTAATTTAATCCTAGCACATTGTGAAAGACTTAACTGTAAAACAAAGCCCTCTGGTGATGCTCTGTCACCAATGACAGGGCTTCCATCTTTATGCGGTCTTTCTTTGGGTTCGCAGGCTCCTGCCATTTGAATGGCTGAGCCGCAATGACGTCACTCCAATGCATGTGAACAAGAGTCTTGGCCACGGCACAGAGCTCTGGATTGACTACACATTCACTGTGACCTATATTCAGAGTGCAGTGCACATGAACCGGTGACATCACTGGCTGCAAAACATGTGAATATCTTGTAAACAGTGCACGTGTAGGAGATATTAATTTGCCCTACATGTAAGCTTTATTATAAGCTTCCCTGTAGGTACACGTGACCAAGCAGAGTTTACTATGCTTTAAAATAAGGGGGTCCCTAGGTAGCCACTAGAGATGAGCGAATCGAACCTGGCGAAGTGGAATTAGTTTCGAATATTAGGAAAAATTTGATTCGCGTCGAATCCGAATATTAGCAAACTTCGGATGCACGAATCGAATTTTCCCCGATCCGCCGGCAAAAAGTGTCCCTGCAGAGAGCTCCGCTATTTCTGACAGTTCTCTGACAGTTCCTTCACATTTACAGCAGTTGAAACATTGTATCTATTTGTTTCCATTTAGGATACAGATGTTTTTATTCGGAAACAAATAGATACAATGTTTCAACCGCTGTAAATGTGAAGGAACTGTCAGAGAACTGTCAGAAATAGCGGAGCTCTCTGCAGATACACTTTTTGCTGGAATGGAATTCTTCTTCATCCTCATCCTACCTCTTCTTCTTCTTCTTCTTCTTCTTCTTCATCCTCATCCTACTTCTTCTTCTTCTTCTTCTTCTTCATCCTCATCCTTCTTCTTCTTCTTCTTCATCCTCATCCTACTTCTTCTTCTTCTTCTTCATCCTCATCCTACTTCTTCTTCTTCTTCTTCTTCATCCTCATCCTACTTCTTCTTCTTCTTCTTCTTCTTCATCCTCATCCTACTTCTTCTTCTTCTTCTTCATCCTCATTCTTCTTCTTCTTCTTCATCCTCATCCAACTTCTTCTTCTTCTTCTTCTTCATCCTCATCCTACTTCTTCTTCTTCTTCTTCTTCTTCTTCTTCATCCTCATCCTACTTCTTCTTCTTCTTCTTCATCCTCATCCTACTTCTTCTTCTTCTTCTTCTTCTTCTTCTACTTCTTCTTCTTCTTCTTCATCCTCATCCTACTTCCTCTTCTTCTTCTTCTTCTTCTTTTCATTCTTCTTCTTCTTTTCATTCTTCTTCTTTTCATTCTTCTTCTTCTTCTTCTTTTCATTCTTCTTCTTCTTCTTTTCATTCTTCTTTTCATTCTTCTTCTTCTTTTCATTCTTCTTTTCATTCTTCTTCTTCTTCTTTACATTCTTCTTCTTCTTCTTTTCATTCTTCTTTTCATTCTTCTTCTTCTTCTTTTCATTCTTCTTTTCATTCTTCTTCTTCTTCTTTTCATTCTTCTTCTTCTTCTTCTTTTCATTCTTCTTTTCATTCTTCTTCTTTTCATTCTTCTTCTTCTTCTTTTCATTCTTCTTCTTCTTTTCATTCTTCTTTTCATTCTTCTTCTTTTCATTCTTCTTTTCATTCTTCTTCTTCTTCTTTTCATTCTTCTTTTCATTCTTCTTCTTCTTCTTTTCATTCTTCTTCTTCTTCTTCTTTTCATTCTTCTTCTTCTTCTTCTCATTCTTCTTCTTCTTCTTTTCATTCTTCTTCTTCTTCTTTTCATTTTTCTTTTCATTCTTCTTCTTCTTCTTTTCATTCTTCTTCTTCTTTTCATTCTTCTTCTTCTTCTTTTCATTCTTCTTCTTCTTCTTTTCATTCTTCTTTTCATTCTTCTTCTTCTTTTTATTCTTTTTCTTCTTCTTTTCATTCTTCTTCTTCTTCTTTTCATTCTTCTTTTCATTCTTCTTTTCATTCTTCTTCTTCTTCTTTTCATTCTTCTTCTTCTTCTTTTCATTCTTCTTCTTCTTCTTTTCATTCTTCTTTTTCTTCTTCTTCTTTTCATTCTTCTTCTTCTTCTTTTCATTCTTCTTCTTCTTTTCATTCTTCTTTTCATTCTTCTTCTTCTTCTTTTCATTCTTCTTTTCATTCTTCTTCTTCTTCTTTTCATTCTTCTTCTTCTTCTTTTCATTCTTCTTCTCCTTCTTCTTTTCATTCTTCTTTTCATTCTTCTTCTTCTTCTTTTCATTCTTCTTCTTCTTCTTCGTCTTCTGCTTCTTCTTCTTCTTCTTCTTCTTCATCTTCTTCGTCGTGCCCCGTGACTGCCCAAATGAGTGAAGTGTGTGGTGATTCTAAGATCGACGGCACTCATCTGCATGTCATACTGACTGACAGTATTATTTCTCTTCCCCAGCAGACTCCAAGGGCATTTAAATTAAAGGTACAGTGTTCTGCACTAATATAAAGGCTCTCTGAAGCCTAGAAACCCTTTTAATAAGTTAAATTCGCAGCGAATAAATTCGCATCGAATCGAATTTATTCCGAAAATTCGGCGAATCAGCCGAATCGAATTTTTGAATTATTCGCTCATCTCTAGTAGCCACCACCCATGAAAATATTTATTTTTCATAAAACATGTCAAATAGTCAATAAAGACACCCACACTTTAGAAAAAGTCCTTTATTTGAGAAAAAGTGCTATGCTGTTTCTTTAACTAAGCCATAGTCCTCTGGGGTTCTTTTATCATGTATTACCTATTCATTTATAAAACAAAACATGTACACATTTAGCATCTGATTTCTCCTAGGATTTAAATCAGACTAGTCTATGACCGGAAGAGCAAGGTAATATAATTGGTAACAGCTCTGACAGTATATTCTGTTCTGCAGCAGTATATTCATTGGATGCATCTCCATCACTGGATGCACATGCCATGGGTCTTTCATGCCTACGGTCAGTGATACACTGCACTTTGCAGCTATGCAGGGACTTTGGATAGCTAAAAAGTGTCAATACTGACCTCAGATGCATTGCAGCTCAGAGCCGAGGGAAGTTTTCTAACCTCAGATATAGAATGTCTCTGCCACTCTATATCTGAGATCTGGTACATTTTTTTTCTGTGCTGGGGGAAACTGTGTACTGGGGAGATTGTTATTAGGGGGTTTTCTTGGGGGGGTATTTTTGTTTGAAGGAGGGTTAATATTTTTGCTAATGAAAAATATGTGCCTAAAATATTATTATACATTATTTGTATAGTGCCAAAAGGTTTGCTCAGCGCTGTACATTATAGTGGGGGACAGTACATGAGACAATACAGTAAAATTACAATACACGAGGGGTTCGAGGGCCCTGCTCTTTCGAGCTTACAATCTAGGAGGGAGGGGATAGTGGTACAGGAGGAAGTGGCTGAGGGGGATGGAGTGGTAGGAGAAGTGTAGAATGTAGATCAGCTGTTAGGTCAGGGTGGGGTAGGCTTTCCAGAAGAGATGGGTTTGCAGGGTGCGCCTAAAGGTGAGGAGGGAAGGTGACAGTCTGATGGATTGAGGTAGTGAGTTCCAGAGGATGGGGGAAGTCCCAGAGAAGTCCTGAAGTCGGGCGTGGGAGGTGGAGACCAGGCAGCTAGAAAGTAGGAGGTCTTGTGAGGAGCGAAGATTACGGGTAGGGTGGTATTTGAGTATCAGGTCGGTGAGGTAGTTTGAATTTAATGCGTTGGGCAATCGGAAGCCAATGGAGGGAATGACAGAGGGGGGTGGCAGAAGCGGAGCAGTTGGTGAGGTGGATGAGTCTGGCCGCTGAGTTCAGGATAGACTGAAGCGGGGATAGTCTGTGATGAGGTGATAAATGTAAGTACTTCATGTGAGTAAAGTGTTCCTGGTCTCTGCACTCTATGTTGGGAGTGGAGCAGTTAGATGTATGAAATGGCAGTCAAAAGTAAGTATTGTACCATGCACATTTCATACTTTTGAATGACATACTCTGTATGCTGTGCTGTTTGTTACATAAGTCTTATTGCTTCCTGTTACACATTTATTAATGCTGATCTCTATACTCTTGATTGTACAGTATATAAAATACTTCTGAGCACTGCACTTTGTTAACTGGACCGTACTTTACATATTCCTGACATCTGTAGACTGGATTATATGTTGGATACTCCTGACCAATCTTGGCATTCTAATGGTGGGCCAAATGTTACATAATCCTTCTGGGAATGCAGCAATCAGTAGTGTGCAATGTGCAGTACAGCATGCAGTATTCAGCAATCGGGAGTATGTGATGTACGGTTCAGAATACAGAGTGAAAATGGTCAGGAGTAAGCAATGTACAGTCCAGTGTAAAAAGTGTAGGGGTCAGTTAAATTATGACATGGCCTACAGGGTGCAGAAATTAATATTATATAATGTACAATGTCCATTACATACTCTTGACTGCAATATTATGGGCTGTACCTCCACCTAATAGTACTGTTATAATGTTCTTTATTACATATTTATGGACTCTACACTCTTTCTGCTGGACTGCTAATAGAAGTTACATGCTCATAATCAAAACATTCATTACCTCAACAGTTGCTGGGTGCTAAATAGCCCTGACTTTTTTTTAAATAACATTCTTCTTTAAGGTAGACTTAAAGTGATTATAAAGGCTGAAGAATTTTACCTTCATGCATTCTATACATGAAGGTAAAAAAAATCAGTGTGCAGCTACCCTCTCAGTCCTCCCAATACTTACCAGAGCCCAGGCTCAATCCAGCGATGTGCATGAGAGCAGCAGCCCTCCCGGGTATGTCCCTCTTGATTGGCTGAGACACAGCAGTGGGAGCCATTGGCTCCAAGTGCTGTCAATCACAGCGAGTAAGGAGGGATGGGGGGGGGGTTAGGCTGAGCCACACACTGTGTCTCATAGCACTTAACTTGCTTTGAGGGCAGTCAGCAGGGGGAGAAGCCATTAGCGCCAGTGGGAGACCCGAGAGAGGACAATCAAGACTGCTCTGTGCAAAACCATTGCTCTGTGCAAAAACATTGCACAGAGCAGGTAAGTATGTTTGTTAATTTAAAAAAAAATATATTCAAACATGATTATGCTGAGGTTTATATGTTTCTGTAAACCTCTCACATGTGGTACAGTAGGTATAGCATAACCTGTGGGTACAAAGACTGTAGCATACAGTGTACTGTATGTTTAAAGTGATTAGACTCAGGTTCTATTTATCTGTATACTAAGCCACTCCCACTAACAGCACAGTTTGACCATACCTATCGATTCATGATTGCCAGAAATGCCATGTAATTTTTTTTCTTTCTTGTGTCCATTGGTGTGCTAGGTCATTTGAAAATCCTTAAAATAAAAAACTGTGCAAAAATGTGCAATAATAAATCAACGTAAGAAGCAAACACAAAAGAGGATATTCCCTCCAATATATACCAAATGAATAAAAAGTGTTGGCTATAGCCACATATATCAAATTGTGGAATTAAATAATATTAAACATACTGAAATCCACAGTGACATATAAACATACAGTGAAAAATGAATGAACAAATAAATTATACTGAAAAATATGAAATAAAATATAAAAGAAGTGAAGTTATTATAAAAAAAAGGTCCTATTTAAAAAGAATGTAACATGATTGCAAAATAAAAGTGCTCCAATCCAATATGGACTCCTGAAGTTATTTTCAAACATTCCAATATCACTAGTGCCGCTTGTCACCAGTAATAGTGAATAGAATGCGAGCTTACCAAAAGTCTCTTCATGCCATTTCATAGGATGCTGCTTTGCCAGAATGATGTTTAAAAATTCATGCAATCCATATAGTGTAAAAGGAGCACAACATTTCAAAGCCATTGTTTCTAATTTTTAAGGACTCTATAATGACTGGCATAGCACCACTGGATTGATGTAAGGCCAATGTGGTGCCTATATTTAAAAAGGGGTCAAACTCTTTACCAAGTAATTATAAACCTGTTAGTATAACTTTTATAGTTGGGAAAATACTGGAGAGTTTAATAAAAGACCACATAGATGAGTTCTTGCTGGAAAAAATATTTTAAGCAACAGACAGCGTGGATTCATGAAAGACAGAAGTTGTCCAACAAATCTGATTTCTTTTTATGAGGAGGTGAGCAAAACCTTTGTCAGAGGGGTGGTAGTGGATGTGGTATACTTGGATTTTGCAAAAGCGTTTGACACCGTTCCCCACACACGGCTAATGTGTAAGGTAAAGTCTACTGGCTTGGAAAAATCCGTATGTAAATAGTTAGAAAACTAAAAGATCATATTCAGAGAGTAGTGGTTAATGATTCATACTCTGAATGGTCTAGGGTTGTTAGTAGTGTACACCAAGGTTCAGTGTTGGGACCCTTACTTTTTAATATATTTATAAACGATATAGGGTCTGGGATTAAAAATATAATTTCAGTCTTTGCAGATGACACCAAGCTGTGCAGTGGAATAACGTCCTTACAGGATGTCTCCAATTTACAAGCCGACCTCAATGCACTGTTTAATTAAGCAACTATGTGGCAAATGAGGTTTAATGTTGATAAATGTAAGGTTAGGCACTTGGGGGCTAAGAATATGCATGCATCATACATACTAGGGGGGGTGCAACTGGGGGAATCAATGGTGGAGAAGGATCTGGGATTTCTGTTAGATCATATGCTTAATAATGGCATGCAATGCCAAGCTGTGAGCAATATCCTCTCTTGTATTGATAGAGGTACAGACTCCAGGGAGAAAGATATCTTTTTACCCCTGTACAAATCATTAGTAAGACCTCATGTGGAGCATGTGTAGAGGCATGGAGGAGCTCAGCTATGAGGAAAGATTAAAGGAAAATGAATTTATTCTCTCTTGAGAAGAGGAGATTAAGGGGGATATGATCAACATCTATAAATGCAGCAGTGGTTCATATAGTGAACTCGGTGTAGAGTTATTCACCCTGAGGTCATCACAGAGGACAAGGAGGCACTCTTTACAATTGGAGGAAAAGAGATTTAAGCTTCAAATATGTAACGGTTTCTTCACAGTAAGAGCTGTGAAAATGTGAAATAGACTCTTTCAAGAGTTGGTTCTGGCTAGCTCAGTTGATTGCTTTGAAAAAGGCCTGGATTCTTTCCTAGATACACATAATATAACAGGATACTCACATCTCATAAAGATTTGATACAAAGCATCAATGACCTTGACCACCGTGAAAAAGGATCGTGCCAGAGCCTCTTGGTGTCGGGGGCTGAATACACTACTGTCAAGGTAAATTTGCATGAACTGCTGAGATGTCTTGTGGTCCAATGATATCCACATCCATCCTTTAAGGATTTTTCAGTTACAGGCAATGATTATAATGGAGCCCTTTGGACATCTCCTGTCTTTCCAACCAGCTGGCAGGTAACACAGGGCCAACAGTATTTGGCTGCATCACACATGTACTGGGTATATGTGCATGCAAGTTGGTTATTCCTTTGATATAAGAACTTTGCACTTCCAACTTACTTCTCTCCCTCTTTCTATACTCAAGTTTCACAGATGTCACATCCACATCTTGACACAGTACTTTGAGTCATTGGGTGCAGCAGGTGAATCCTGAGTGTCATCAGAAGGTGCATAGTATAAGAACTGGGCCTAGCAGCACCATGTGGAAATTCCACTCTAGGCTCCAACCTCTCTCATCCTACTCCCTGTTTCCCACTCCCAATTAATGAAATCCCAACAATGGGGTACAATTGAGTGGGTTCCCCTAACTCTTGTGAAAGCAAGTAATTTCTCTGGGATGATGACCATTTCATCTCCTTCTCCACTTTCACATGTGTGGAAATGGAGCAGGAGATTGATATTAGCAAAAGCAAAGTCCAATGACGTGGGCATTGACTCTGGGTAAGGTATATTGCCATGAGGATTGACGCATGGAGATGGGAGTGCATGTGATGATATATTTTAACACACTGAAGCACATTTTGTATATGTGAGCACATTTATTTTTATGTTTGTTTATTTGGTGTAATGGGAATAAACTATTTTTTTTATATATATTTTGTTTTTGACTAATACTTAGGAGGATTGGAGAATTAGGAGAATGTTTGGGGGGAATTGAGGAAGAGTGAAATTTATTGAAATGTATTGATGAAAGCTCAGAAGGATTATTAGTACATTAAGGGTATTTTGGCATGTGGATGCAACACTGTGGAGAACACTGGGTGATGCACAGTATAAACTTGAGCATACAGTATATGTGAGCACATTATTATAAGTGATATTGATTATATTGTGTTTTGGATATACTACACTATATGTTTTTTATATGTTTTTTTTGCGGAACACTATCCTGGAGCTTTGAAGGTGAATATTTGAGAAGAAAGAAGGCACCACACATCTGTTTGGGAAAGTGTTATTAGACCCTTATATATATGCTGGGTTGGAACAGTGTGGTGAGCGTTTGAAACTGCTATAAGCACCTGCATGTCTGCAAGTATCAAGTGTCAATTGACTAATTAAGCACTGGTTTTATCTGTATATTTTGACTTTTGCAGTCAAATTTGAGAAAACACCACTATAGGTTGGTTATGTGTTCCCATTCACACCACTTACTGTACATATTTTTACAAGTTTCTGTGGTGAAGACTTCATGGCAGATAGCATTTCTAGATGTCTTTGTCCCCACACAGACTAAGGACTTACTGAACATACAATGCAGGAGGCCAGCTTCTAAATGTTTAACCCTTTGTTAGGACAGACAGTGTTCAAATCTAATTTACAATTGATAGTGAATAGCTGCCATAAAGTACAGTAATTATGTTAAACATTACTGCACAGCACCCTTCTAAACATAATAAAGCGGGGATAGCGTGGAAAGACTTTAAAGGGGTATTAAACACGCAGCTTGATTTACACTACCCCTTATATTTCTGTATGTGGATGATGGCACTGTAATTATTTCAATAAAAAAAATAATCTAATTACCTTTTTCCTAATTGATATACAGCTGTCACATGACCCAGCTATTTCCCAGCCTGTCTGTAGGGAAAAAGTGGCAGGAGTAGCTTATGGTCCTCTGCTACTGGGCAAATAATTAATATTAATAAACTGTTTTAATTTGTCATAGAAATATATATTTGAAATTAAATCTTTATTATTTTTTAACATAACATGGTGTGTGCAGATTTCTGCCAGTCACAGGCTGTGTAACGCCTCTCCAGTCTGTGTCTTAGAAAAACATGGAGGTGAAGCCTCTATCAATCAAGAAATAATATAATAATAATATCCCACCCCTCATTGTGTTTAGCTAGTTAGTGGGCATGAAAGAGGAGGGTGAAGAGAGTGGGCTGTCATTTACCAGAGTGTATATGCCCACGTGTGTGACTTTATAGTTACATGGGCTGCTCAGAAGTGATAGAGAGAAAATGATAAGGGTAGAAAATACATTGAAAACTGAGCATGTGTACCAGGGGAGGACTGATAACTCATGGGGCCCCTGGGGCAATAGGGGATCATGGGGCCCCTGTGTCCTTTCTGACACTCAAAGCACACCCAAAAAAGCCTAAAAAGGACGGACTGACCATTTGGAAACTCGGGCACTTCCTGAGGGCCCAGGGTCAGTAGGGGGCCCCATGAGATGCCCCTGGTACCTTTTTCATAGGCTTTTTTGAGTTTGGGCAAGGACACAGGGGCCCCATGATCCCCTATTGCCTGGGGGCCCCATGAGTTGTCAGTCCGCCCCTGCCCTGATGTGTGCTGAACACTACTCTGCAAAATCCTCAACTGCAGGGTGGACACTGACAGTCAAGGGAGAAAGAGAACAGCAGAATCAACCAGTTTTTTTTTTTCAGAATATAGAAAACAAATCCCATAGTGATTGTGTGAGTATGAACAGCGTATAATACAGCATTTGTTTAATTGTTTTCAATGACGGGAGTTTAATGACACTTTAAGTAGGAAGCACTTGAAAATATTTAAAAATTACAGGTTGTCATGTTAAGTTATGCTATGTCCATAGCAACATACAAAAATGTAAAGTAGGTGTTATCCCAATTTGACTGTAACATTCTCTGCATTTCTTCTAACTGGACTGTTTTTTGTCAAATGTGTCACCTACCATGATTTTCTAGCACAGACAGGAGACTTTGAGCTGACTGCCTTGTTACCAGCTTTTGGGGAAATGAGGGTGGCATTGTGACCTAGGGAGAAATGTGACATATGTGCAGTATCACTTGACTCATGTGCTAAGAACAGGGCTGTAGCACCTCTTAGCATAGGCCCCAACTCCTGGTCCAGGTCACCCACTGATCTAGAATTGGGAAAGTGAAGTAGGCAGTTAAGATTAGGTTTCATAACAGTATAGTTATCCTTTAAAACCCCCTTGCCAATTGTGATACTAATTGTAAAAATATTGATATATAAGACCTCATATGTGTGCTTTTGTACCAAGAAAAATATTGGCAGCATGCAGAAAGCTTATTTCCTAGACCAATGATTTGTATGTTTTATATAAATATAATGCACAATCATAAGAAACAAATTATAGCATCAATATTAAGACATTATTTTCTATTTGTATCTACATCTATGCAGTAAATAGTTAGCATACTTTAGTTTTAGCATAAAACTTAGTTGTTTGGACTTCAAGAAACCTTTAAGATCAAACCACTTTTTAGAAATAGGGAGGATAAGATTAATCTGCTTGTACACTGAGAATATGATTGTTGTAAACAAATTTTACAGCCTAAATAAGAAAATGTGAATAGGGACTGTGCTTCCTTTATGCAATCCATTTTTCGTCTTCAACATCTATGATTAAATCACCTGATTATCCTGTAAAATTCAATTTTTTAAGTGTTTGACTGCTACTCACAAAAGTAAATGCTAAACTAAATTATTACTCAATAAATTATGCTGTTCTCAAGGTTTAGAGAAATGCATTTATGACTTCTTGATCTAAATATCTATAAAGAATCTAACAGTTAAGGTGATACCTACCATAATGCTATAGTGACCAAATTAGGTATATCTTGCTGGAAATATATTTTGAATTATAGGGGCACAATGAAATACTTTTACATGCAGTTACTAGTTAGAATTATTATTTATAATTTAGTATGTACAGAAGAAATGGAATTTCCATAAAGAAACAGAATGCAGATAGCTAATCCCAAGGTTATTGTTTTGTCACCTGGTGAAGACCTGTACCTAAAAAGTGTGGCACTCCAGATGATTTTCAGATGCCTATAAAGTGTTTCCGAAGTTCTAGGGCATGAACAAATTATTAAGTACAAATAATCACTTCAAGGAATGCATTGTATTTTTGTATACAGTATATTTTATTTATACCATGGTGTTTATGTGTAGGGGGAGTATGTGACCTCTTCCTCCAAAGAGGCAGTGTAGTGAATCAGCAGGCCTAAACAAGAGTGGAGAAGATCATTAACCCTGTGTAAGTTCTGCCACTAACCAACATAGAGCTTGCACATAGATAGGACTCAGGGCTCTGATAGAAAAACAGAATAGCTAGCTTCCTGAAGATGCCTGGCAGTCGAAACATGTGGAGGTAGAATTGCATCCAGCCATATCCAGCTCCGGTGACATCATATCCGCTTCCGGTTTATGGAACGCACGCCGACTTTGGCGGTGCTAGCATCTTGAGCTGAGTGTATTAGTGCCGAGGATTGGGCACCAACTAATGTGAGTGCATATTTGGTTGATTTTATTCATTTTTTTAATAAACCTACTATACTATGAGACATTTCTGCTTCTGATTCTTGCTAACCTTGTCTATGGAGTAAATTGGGAGATCATTGAGAAGATATACACTGATGTTCCAAACTCTTGGGGACACAAAGCACATTAGACATTCTTTTAATTAAGAGGTCATGGATGGTTGGTGAGTGCAATATATTGTCTTATGGTGGTGGAGCACAAAGGATCTGCATGGAGCAATTTATTTGGACCACAAGAATATGCACCATTGATTTTGATCTACAACCTGGTGTGGGAGTTTTGTTTTTTTTGTTATATATTAATGAGTCCAAAGTCAAGAACAAAATCACTAGGTTTTTACATATTTCTATCACAGTTAGAATATTGCTCATCTAATATGTATGTTTAGCGCCATACCTTATTTTATTATATGGTCACAAGTGATTTTCCACTCCAAGGGGCAGCTAACATTTTTTGTATTATTTTTATTTTTATTGGCACACTAAGTGGTTGAGTAATTATTTATATTTTAAAGCATAGAATATACACTGTTTGTGTAAGGCAGAATATATCACTTTTTTTGCATGTAAAGAGAAGGCGCTTAGTTTATCACTAAATTAGAATAGCGTCAAAGCCTGGCAAACGTGAATATGTGTGGGTGAGCTGCACCAGATTTTGCACCCTCTAGTTTTAGTAAATCAACCCTTTTGTATTTCTTCACCCAAAGATTTTTTCCCAATTACAATATTGGTGGGCCCAAAGCTTTTTTATCCAAAGTGTAATCACCCCTTTAATAATTTTTTATATGCTGGGCAAATTGGAGGTTAGAAAACATTAAATGATAATTCTCTTGTTTTTAAGCTAGAGTAACCTGAGCCCCTTTACTAGTTCAATATATGTATATAAGTCAAAAGTTTTTCTTTTTTTTGTTTTCTTAATTATTAGTTAAGGGTACAGGGTTAGAAGTAATTCTAGGACAGCTGGGACATTCCAAAGTAGTCTAAAGTGTGGAAACACAGCAAACAAAACACTACCAAGCAAAATAGGCTGGTGATCACTGGGGGCTGCCTTCAGCTCAAAGAGCTGTCTGAAAGACCTTACATGCAAAGTTGACATCAGCTGAGATTTGAATATATACCTGGTAAAACTTAGAGAACATGTGAACAGAAGATCATGTGGCAGCCTTGCAAATCTGGGAAACATAGGGCTCATGCTGAAAAGTTTGAGCGAGCTGATTTAGTGGACTGAACCTTGAAAAGAAAAGATGAAATGTTATTCTTATGCCTATAGGCTTGAATGTTGCGCTCCCTGTACCACCTAGAAATAGTGAAATAAGACAACACATTCACGTATGATGCAGCACTATATTTTCAGGGTGTTTACCTCACATGGGAGTGATCACGAGATAGAGTTAACCTATGCCAGGCTCCATAAAGGCAAAACCCTAGTAATATACAGCATATACAGTCTTCAAGGACAGAATTAAGCCAGCAGGTGTATCATGGTGGTGAACTTGTAAATTGTTCTCTAGCTAACTATCATAGTACACTGTATGTTTATTTTCTATAGATATTTTTTGTGAATGAGTAACACTTCCTCATTCACGTATGGTGAGGGTGGTATCTGGGGTCTCACTTATCTTTAAAAGGGTCTTCCAGACACCAATAACCCCCCACATCTACAGAGCCCCACATCCACCAGCCAGACATTGCCCGAGCAACAGCTAGTGTTCCTAGTGCCAGGTCACCCCAAGTGACTTAATATCAGGGGCGGACTGACCATTCGGGCACTTGGGCACTGTCCGAGGGCCCGGGGTCACTAGAGGGCCCCATGAGAGGCTCAGTCCATCCTTTGGTTATGCCGCTGCTGAAAAGAGGAAAAAAAGAAGTGGTGTAACGGGGCAGCGCTGCCGCAGGCACTTCGGACACCTCTCCTCGGAGTTTCCTCAGAGGGTCGGGTCCCACATCCCTGCCACAGGACGGGCGGCCAGAGAAGAGAGCGGAGTCATCGTTGTGCTGACCTGCCCTGTATCCTGCAGCAGGTCAGTGTGTAATCCCCTGACCCTGGTGACACTGACAGCACTGCAGCTTAACCGCCTCCTGCCCACCTTATAAGGAAATGACAGGCGAGCGGAAGTTCTCTTGTTCTGGGAGGACATCACATGACATCCTCCCATTCCAACAATCAGTGGTGCACTGTGTCCCTGGGACACAGCGGATCATTGATCAGCGGAAAGAGCCAAAGACGTCAGCTCGGTCATGTGATCAGCTGTGTCCAATCACAGCTGATCGCATGTAAATAAGGAAATGTCGGTTATCGGCATTCCTCTCCTCACTGGCTGTCATGCTGACAGCTGGTGAGGAGAGGAGAGCTGGTAATCAGCATTCCTCAGAGGGGACATCTACACTGATCATCAGGGCACTGATCAGTGCCCTGATGATCAGTGTAACCCCATCAGTGCCACCTGTTAGTGTCCATTAATGTCCCCTGTCAGTGTCTGTCAATGCCACCTGTCAGTGCCTACCAGTGCACATAAATGCCACATATCAGTGCCCATCTGAGCTGCCTATCAGTGCTAGTCAGTGCCACCTAACAGTGGCAGTCTGTGCTGCCTATCAGTGCCGCCTATCAGTGCCATATATGAGTACTGCCTTTCAGTGCCCATCGGTGATGTCTGTCAATGCCCATCAGTGCCACCTACCAGTGCGTCCTCATCAGTGCCCATCAGTGCCGCCTATGAATGCCCAAAATTTTATAACAGAAACTAAGAAAAAACCTTTTTTCAAAATTTTCTGTTGTTTTTTGGTTAATTTAGCAAAAAATAAAAACCCTGAGGGGATTAAATACCACCAAAAACAGCTCTATCGGTCTAAAAAAAATTATAAAAATTTCATACTGGGACAGTGTTGCATGACCGCGCATTTGTCATTCAAAGTAAGACAGCGCTGAAAGCTGAAAATTGGCCTGGGCAGGAAGGGGGTATAAGTGCCAGGTAGGCAAGGGGTTAATAGTAGTCTTCTATTCTATATTCCCTATATAAAACAGTGATATCTGTACACTGAGTGGCACCCAGTGTACAGATATCAGTGTTATATATAAGGAATAGCACTCAGTGTACAGATATCAGTGATACATACAATGGCTTGAAAAAGTCTTCCTCACGACTGAAATGTCCCC
Source organism: Staurois parvus (assembly GCF_062004578.1). Lineage (NCBI taxonomy): Eukaryota > Metazoa > Chordata > Amphibia > Anura > Ranidae > Staurois > Staurois parvus. The sequence continues at coordinate 4,774,790 of NW_028318022.1, read as the reverse complement.
CATGTTGTCATGTTACAATGTATCCCCTCCTGAAATGTCCCCCATGTTGTCATGTTACAGTGTATTTATTGGGATTGGATTGATAGACCAACACAAAGTGGCACATAATTGTGAAGTGGAAGGAAAATGAGAAATGATTCCAACATCTATGACCAATAAATCTGTGAAAAGTGTGGCGGCATTTGTATTCGGCCCCCTGGAGTCAGTATTTTGTAGGACCCCCTTTGGCTGCAATTCCATCTGCAAGTCTTTTTGGGGTTGTCTCTCCCAACTTTGCACATCTAGAGAGGGACTTTTCTGCCCATTCTTCTTTGCAGAATCACTCAAGCTCTGTTATTGGATGGAGAGCGTCTGTGAACAGCAATTTTCAGGTCTGGCCACAGATTCTCCATTGGATTTCGGTCTGGACTATGACTGGGCCATTCTAACACATGAATATGCTTTGTTTAGAAAGTTCGGTGACCCCAAATTTAGATCAAAGGGCCAGTTTACTGTCCTTCAGGTTTTTGGGGGCCGGACTGTGATCTTTGGGATCAGAAATTGTCCTGGCATCAGTGGGAGTAAACCATGCATCTTTAGTATTAGGGGGAGGAATAGCATCCCACCTTTGGTGTCAATGGGAGGAATAGCGCCCCATCGTTAGTATCAGTGGGAGGAATGATGCCTTATCATTCATGTCAGTGAAAGGAATAATGTCCTATCATTGGTGTGAGTGGGAAGAATAGTGCCACATCATTGGTGTCAGTGGGAGGAATAGTGCCCTATCATTGGTGTCAGTGAGAAGAATAGTGCCCTATCATTGGTGTCAGTGGAAGGAATAGGAAAAATCCAATAAAACCTTCATTTTGAAATGTACCATTGTTGCGCTCTCTTTAATGTGTTTTTTTTTCTTTATTTTGTGTAATAAACATTTATTTTGAACATACTGTAGAGAAATTCTGTGACAAATGCATGTATTGCGGGCAGTGTAATATGTAGGTGGGGCTTTGTGTGGGTACGGCTTGAGTGGGCAGGGACACAGGGGGCCCCATGATCTCCTATTGCCTAGGGGCCCCATGAGTTGTCAGTCCGCCCCTGCTTGATATTTCTAAGAAGATTCTTAGTGTTTCCCAGTGATTCCTTGTGGAGAAGAATCCTAGTGTTCCCTAGTGTTTTCTAGTGGAAAAGATTTCAAGTTACCCTCCCATGCTTCTTAGAGTCCTTGACTTTCCAAGTAGACTTTTAGTGTTCAACATTCTTAAACCTTTCTAGCAGGGGCGGACTGACAACTCATGGGGCCCCCGGGCAATAGGGGATCATGGGGCCCCCTTGCCCAAACTCAAAAAAGCCTATGAAAAAGGTACCAGGGGCATCTCATGGGGCCCCCTACTGACCCCGGGCCCTTGGGCAGTTCCCGAGTTTCCAAATGGTCAGTCTGCCCCTGCTTTCTAGTGACCCTGAGATTTCTAGTGTTCCTGTAACTGGACCACTTTGTTCTGAGTGATTGCTTGCAAGTGTCTCCCAGTGCCTTCCAGTGTGATCTCCGATAACCCAGTGTTTCCATGTCTTCCAGCCTGTCCCCAGTGATTCTCTGTGTGTTCCTGTTTGCAACCTGTCTCCTTCCACCTGTTGTGTCCTCTGAGCATTTCATTGTCTTTGTGCCTCTGCTTTCCTTGTGTACCTTTGCCAGCTTGCAGCCTTTCTGCAGTTCTGTCAGCCCCTGGGAGTTTCAGGTTATCGTTCATTAGCAGCACTTTGTGTTTGCAGTCTGCTTGTCTCTCTGTGTATTCCTAGTCTGTTTCCTGCTCCTAGTGATTCCTGATTGTCTCTGTGCATTGGTACTCACTCCTATTGGTTCTGTTTCTCTGTGCACTACTTGTTCATGGTGTCCGTGTGTTTAAGTGCATACCTGCCAACTTGGCTTTAGCACCTACTGACCTGCGATCCCTTCGTCTTAGCACTGTTAGGTAATTTTACCTGCTTATCTGCAATTAATTCTCAGTAGTTGCCTGCTCAGGTGAGTCAGAGAACTGCAGCTTGGGAATTGTCTGCAGCGCAACACATCTACACCTTCAGGGGCTCTGAACAAGACAGTTCCTTAGACTCTGTGCTTTGGCCCTTACCTTTGACGTGCATGCGGGCAGCTAGTTTTTCCCCTGTTGGTACCAATAGCTATTCTTCCTGTTTTAGACTCCTCAAGCACCCAGACTGTATCCTATGCTTATGCATTCCCTTGGTCCCCTGTGCACCTTCATATTCCTGATACATACCATTATGCCTGTGTTCTTGTAAGCTCAACTTCTAACATCTGTACGATATTCCCATAATTCTGTCTCCTCATGTGCCTTGTACCCCAGTGCTGTACATTTCTCACTTCACATTGCAGCCAGGGGCGGACTGACAACTCATGGGGCCCCCGGGCAATAGGGGATCATGGGGCCTCTGTGTCCTTGCCCAAACTCAAAAAAGCCTATGAAAAAGGCACCAGGGGCATATCATGGGGCCCCCTACTGACTCCGGGCCCTCGGGCAGTGCCCGAGTTTCCATATGGTCAGTCCGCCCCTGATTGCAGCTGAAGGTTTGCTCAGCCGAACACCCATTCATTCAACTGCTTGTACAGGATTCTCCATAAACTGTACACAGTGCTGAGGTCTCTTTCATATTGTTTCCCCTGCTAATCAACTGTTCTTATCCTATGGTATTAGTTTTTTTCTCTATTGGTGAATGTTAACTCTCATATCAAATGTTCCTATGGCTATTTTTCTATTAAGATTGAACAATAGGGAATGTTACATTCACTCAGCTAAAGGCAACAAAGAAACTATTACACACATGATAGACATTCAACACATATGATAAGAAATTCAAAAGGAATATTTTTTTTTAAATAGACCTCAGTAAAGTGCCACAAGCAGACCCCAGTGCCTAAAGGTCACATTGTAGGCAGGTCCTGCATTTATATGTCAGGGTCTGGGCACAGCCTCTAAAGAGACACTGAGGATTAGGCAGAAGGCTGAAAAATGAGCATTAATAGCTCTGCAACTAACACAGAATCTTGATTGATGTAAAAAATATCTTGATTAAAAAGGAAAACAAATCTAAGTGAAAAGGGTTTGCTTTTCACAGAAGAGAAAAGATGTTCATTCTCTTAGGACACCTTGTCTTAGAATTCTGGCCCTATGTCATCCCATCTGCTAGCTTGTAAAGATACATGGATACAAAATGTAGAATGAATATAGGTTTCAATTTTTTTTGAAGTTTTATTGAATCAAGATCAAAAACCACAAAAGATATGTAACTTAAAAAGAAGTCTGTAGTCTTCAGATGCCACATGTCTTTCCTTTTCTTTTTTGGAGAGAGCAATGGCCATAGGATTTATCCTGGACTACCTAGCAATCACACAGTAATATTCAATGTGTAGGCATTGCTCAGTAAAGTGAACTCCCCAAGGGGGTATGTCATTGACAGTCTGAGTTCACAGAAAGTGTCTTAGATGACTGCCTGGAAGGCAAACTGTGGCCAAGACTGGGAGAGGTGATTCTTTGGGGTACAGTCCTGGAGAGGAGATAAATATTGCAGTGAACGCTGCTTTTTATTTTTGCAACTACTATGAAATAGATTTTTTAAAAAAGTACAAAAAATGCAGTGCTTTAAACTTGTCTTAATTCAAAACTTTAGAAAAACTTTGTGGTTGGTACTTCTGATTTGCAGCACTGGGGTCCACAATTAGAATCACAGTCAGGACACTATCTGCATGGAGTATTCATGTTTTCTCTGTGCTTGCAAAGGTTTAATCTGCATTCTCCAGTTTCCTTCCACACCCCAAAGACATGGTGGTAAGTTAATTGGTTCATACCCACATTTTTCCAAGTATGAGTGTGCATGTATAAGTGCATATGAGATAGGGACCTCAGATTGGTACAATTACCTAGGCAGATTAAAGAATTTCCATTTATTTTTTTACATGCCAGAATTTCATATTTCATTTTTTGCATGCATGCAGACACTTCTTTGGGTCATAAACCGCATTTTGCCCGTGAGAAACCAAACATGAGGACCTATGAAAAGACCATATATTGTGCATTATAATGTTTGACGGCTTCTCCACAGCTATTAATTTGTTTTTTTCCATCATGCATGCAAATAGCAGTTGTGCAGAAGGTCACAATTATACTTAATTGTCAGGAACAATTAAGTATAACACTGGGGGGGGGGGGGGGTTCTGGGAGAGGAAACCTTTTAAAGATCACTGTCATAAAAGCAAAGTTACGTTAACTGCTGTCTTCTCCAGCTGCACATGCTCACTTTCCATTGGCCCCTCCATCACTCTGTTTGGAGGCTGAGAGCAAAGAGAGAAAGCCAAGTTGTAACAGTGCAGGGCCCCAGTGGTGTCACATGATTCATACTAATAAGTACTTTTTATATATTTTTCAGCAGCTGAACCGAGATGGGGAGTAGAAGAAAAAGAGAGGGTGTGTATGTGCAACTAGGGACGGCAGTGGTTAAAGTCCATCTCTGGACAAAATACATGCCTACATTAAGTTGGAATATCTATGTTCCTAAGTTGTGAGTCCAACCCATCTTTATATATGTAGCATCCCCTAACACCCGAGAGGCAGTAAAGGACCTCCAGGAGGCTAGCATTTCAAACCTCTAGGTGGAAGTTTTGACTTTTTGTGAGGCGGACATTTAGGAAGTTTGACAGAGTTTATTAAGCATAACAAATTCAAGGAAAGAGGGTTTAGGCACAGGATACCCAAAAAAGCTACCAAAAAGCTACTTACAGTCAATACAGAAGAAATGTCCTTTAACTAGCAATCTGTATTCTTCAGACTGTATAACAGCTTTTAGACAGTACACGCACCCCCTGATCTATCAGAACTTCTGGCAATGTTCAACGACAGTAGCTTTTACACAATTCTCCAGGGCACTCTTCAACTGCAAAGTTTTTAATCCTGCTTCTCCAATTCAGGTAAACTAGAATTGTTAGGGCTCTGTCCCCGGCTTCTCTTCTGGCAATAACTCTTCCCAGACAGTAAGCCTGGAAGGCCCTGACCTCAAAATCAAACTGCCTCCTCTCTTGGCAGCAACCCAGGAGGCAAGAGAGCTCTTGCAAGGTTATCCTTCCCAAGCATGCAACACTTGCAATAAAGCTCCTGATGGTTGCCCAGGAAGACATAACACCTAATTAATGTATCTTCTTTCTCTATTGCCAGAGAAGCTCCCCGACAGGCAGGCAGAAGCAAACAGTAATCTGAGCATAGGGAAAATCCATTGAAAGCAGAACTATAACAGTTGCTCATGCTCACTACAGTCTAACTGCAACATTTAAACTAGGTACACTCTTTTGGGTAGGGTTCCCACGCAGGTACATTTTACATTACAGGAAGGCAATAGCGCCAAGACTCTCTTACAAATTAAATTGTGTCTATTTCCCCATTGGATAGATTTGGGGGGTGAAGTAAATGCTTTATAACAGGGCCAAAGACAATAATAAAATATTGACACAAGCTCTAACCTATGAAAAAAATTGTCTTGAGTTCACATTGGCCCCCAGAGGTAGGGGGAATTTCATATTTGATAGCTGTCAACTGATTTTCTGTTGTACCTGTTGTCACTAGCACTGGAAGAAAAGGTAAATCTTCAAAGGAGGGAAAAAACTGCAACATATATAAAAAAAACAACATTTTGGTTGATGCTTAATTTTTTGTTACTAAATGGCAAATAAGTACATAAAATAATACAATTAAAATTTTAAGAAAACAGTAGAGGCCTGTTTATAAAAACGTTTGTAAAAGGTTGCTTCACTTCACCTAATTTTATTGTCTCATTTTTTTTTCCAGTTCCAGCATAACTTTAAAAGTTAAAGTACACCAAAGAGATGTGGAAATTAAACTGCAGAAAAACACAGAAATAAAGTTGAGAAATGATTTGATAGAAATACTGTATACAATTATCCCATGAGAAAAATTACAGTATATCCTCATAAGTTTAGCAAAGGAGCCAGCTATGGATTCACCATTAAACAAAATACACACATGGTTAAAGTGGCTCTGAAGCCTTAAGTTTTTTTCACCTCAATGCATTCTATGCATTAAGTAGAAAAATGCCCCCCCCCCCCCAGTATACTTACCTAAGCTGGATCTAATCCAGCGATGTGCACAAGAGCAGTGGCTTCTGTTGCTGTCTCCCTCCTCCCTTGGCAGATTGATAGCAGCAGTGTCAATCAAATTCTGTATCGAGCCAGCAGACAGGGTGGTTTGGGAGAGAGCCTACATGGGTGCCTCCATGAAAAGTAGCTTTCCATTGGGGCACCTGCTGAACAGTTGATGCCTGGAGTGCTGTGGGGGAACCCCACAAGAGGAGGATCCAGGCTGCTCTGTGCAATACTATTGCACAGAGCAGGTAAGTATATCATGTTTGTTATTTTAGTAAAATAAAATGAAGGTTTAATGTCGCTTTCAGGCACCAAGAAAGGGAGGGAGGACAATTCCACAGAGATTTTTTGTCCCCTAGCTATTATGCCCTTAATGTGATTGCTCCAGTGTTTTAGCTAAAAAAAAAAGAAAAAGAGATTTAAACTTACCTGCCCTGTGCACTGATATTGCACAGTGTGGCCCCAAACCTCCTCTTGATCCCCATCTGCGTTCTTGGCTCTTCCTCTTTTGTTAAAAGAGTGTCTCCGCTGTGCTCACCAACTGTGCAAACAGTGTTAAAAAATGCAAATATATGGTGCTCCCTGTTGCAGCTGTGACACTGTTATGTATTCCCACATCAACTGATCCAATCCAATAATAAAGTGCAGCGCAACCTCCTATATGATTACTTTATGTGTGCTGCATCAAATAAAGTGTGATCTCTTTTGTGTCTGCTATGGCTTGCTATGGGAGGAGACATATGGGTCCATTCCTGCATCTGTGGCAGTAAAAAGTTTAGATTTGCTTTTAAATACATATTAAAGTGATTGTAAATGCTTACATTTTTCTTTTAAAATAATAAACATATTATACTTACTTGCACTGTGCAATGATTTTGCACAAAGCAGCTCCAAATATCCTTTTCTGGGCTCCTCCTGTTCTCGGTGTTCTAACTATGGGGGCACACCTGTGGGCTTGCTCCCAAGACATACTGTGTGCATCTATAGAAACACTCAGCATGGCTCAGTCTAACCCTTGCTTCCTCCTCACTAAATTTTAATGGCAGCAGTGGGAGCCAATGGCTGCTACTGCTATCAATCTGCCCTGTGAGACCAGGAAGAAAAAGCAGCGCTGCTGCAGATGGGCACAATGCTGGGTCAAGTATTTAGAAAGGGGGGAGCAGACAGTTAATGTAAGGTGTTTTACCTTAAAGCAATTCTAAAGGTTTATTTTTTAAAGAAAAAATAACAAACATGTCTATACTTACCTGCTTGTTCAGTGGTTTTGCACAGAGCAGTCTGGATCCTCCTCTTCTTGGGTCCCTTGCAGCATCTCCTGGCCTCTCCCTCCTGTCGGGTGCCCCCACAGCAAGCAACTTGCTATGGGGGCACCCACTGCTCCATGTGTCCTATCACACACGGAGCTGTGGCTCGGCCACACCCCTTCTCTCTTCTCATTGGCTCACTGGCTGTGATTGACAGCAATGGGAGCCAATGGCTCCCGCTTCTGTCTCAGCCAATGAGCAAGCACATGTTCATGTGAAACGCGTCTACTGTTCCTCTGTCCTGTCTTGGAGCTGTCATGTTCTTATCAAATTGCATGTAAAGGATTCCATTAAAGGATTTCATCCACCACATTGCTGCGGCTAACAATTCTGGTTTTCCATTGCATCTGTGATCACAGATCAGGCCAGCACCCCGACAGCGTGTCTGTGGAGGGGTTATGCAGATTCGGCACTCACCTGGAGTGGATCTTTTGCTCTTTCAGTTTGTCTCAGCCAATGAGAGGGGGCTTAGGTGAGTATTGGGGAGCTGGGGGGCTGCTGCACACAGGTTTTTTGCCTTCATGCATAGAATGTATGAAGGTAAAAAACCTTGAGCCTTTAGAACCACTATAATTGGGGTAAAGCATTAAGATAGAAAAAGCCCTTGTGACTTAAGAACCACTTTAGTTTTTTTTTTTTAACTGACTTTATCTTCTGTGTTTGACTGAAAATCCGTCTTGTTTTTCCTTATACTGTAATCTATATTGTAATTATAATGGGGTTATTCGTGTATTTGAATTATTTCTGTTATATCAATTTTGTTAAAAATTCATAAAAAGGTATAAAATAAGCATTTTTCCAGTGGCTCTGATTAAAAAGAAATATTTTGCTTTTATGTTAAATAAATAAAATAATAATGTATTATTGGGAGTTGGCTGGAAGGAAACAAAATGTATAATCTGTTCTATTATTTTCAGCATTTAATGAGCATTAATATCTAGTCAGCAATGGAAGTGCTAAGGGGACACCATTGTTGTTGGGCTGTGTTTAGATTGGTGGTGCAATGGAAGATATGCTGTATGTGTTTCTGCACCTCTGATTTCCCTATTGTGACTATGTACACCTTGAGGGTCTATCTGAACAATACATTAAATTTACATCTAAACCGGTAAACTGAAAACACTACAGGGGTAAAATGTGATGATCTGTTGGATCAAATCTGATATAAAATCTATACATTAGAGCACCTATCATGTTCTCTACAGTATGTGGTCCCTTACTGGGAACCTTCCCTTGAAGTGCTGAAGGCACTGTAGACAAGTAAAATCAATAAAATTCTTGAAATGCACTTATTAATGATTCATTCAAAGTGTATGTAACTCCTACAGTCATGGCCAAAATTGTTGGCACCCTTGATATTTCTCCAGGAAATCATGTATTTCTCACGAAACGTATTGCATTAACACATGTTTTGCTATACACATGTTTATTCCCTTTGTGTGTATTGGGACAAAACAAAAAAAGGGAGGAAAGAAAGCAAATTCGACATAATGTCACACAAACCTCCAAAAATGGGCTGGACAAAAGTATTGGCACCCTTTCACAACTGCGGATAAATAAGAATGTTACAAGCATGTGATGCTCCTGTAAACTCACCTGGGGCAAGTAACAGGTGTGGGCAATATAGAAATCACACCTGAAAGCAGATAAAAAGGAGAGACGTTCACTTAACCTTTGCATTGTGTGTCTGTCTGTGCCACACTAAGCATGGACAACAGAAAGAGGAGACGAGAACTGTCTGAGGACCTGAGAACCAAAATTGTGGCAAAATATCAACAATCTCAAGGTTACAAGTCCATCTCCAGAGAACTAGATTTGCCTTTGTCCACAGTGCGCAACATTATCAAGAAGTTTGCAACCCATGGCACTGTAGCTAATCTCCCTGGTCGTGGACGGATGAGGAAAATTGATGAAAGATTGCAACGCAGAATAGTCCGGATGGTGGATAAGCAGCCCCAAACATGTTCCAAAGACATTCAAGCTGTCCTGCAGGCTCAGGGAGCATCAGTGTCAGCGCGAACTATCCGTCGACATTTAAATGAAATGAAACGCTATGGCAGGAGACCCAGGAGGACCCCACTGCTGACACAGAGACATAAAAAAGCAAGACTACAGTTTGCCAAAATGTACTTGAGTAAGCCAAAAGCCTTCTGGGAAAACGTCTTGTGGACAGATGAGACCAAGATAGAGCTTTTCGGTAAAGCACATCATTCTACTGTTTACCGAAAACGGAATGAGGCCTACAAAGAACAAAACACAGTACCTACGGTAAAATATGGTGGAGGTTCAATGATGTTTTGGGGTTGTTTTGCTGCCTCTGGCACTGGGTGCCTTGACTGTGTGCAAGGCATCATGAAATCTGAGGATTACCAAAGGATTTTGGGTCGCACTGTAGGGCCCAGTGTCAGAAAGCTGGGTTTGCGTCCAAGATCCTGGGTCTTCCAGCAGGACAATGACCCCAAACATACGTCAAAAAGCACTCAGAAATGGATGGCAAAGAAGCGCTGGAGAGTTCTGAAGTGGCCAGCAATGAGCCCAGATCTAAATCCCATTGAACACCTGTGGAGAGATCTTAAAATTGCTGTTGGGAAAAGGTGTCCTTCCAATAAGAGAGACCTGGAGCTGTTTGCAAAGGAAGAGTGGTCCAAAATTCCGGGTGAGAGGTGTCAGAAGCTTATTGATGGTTATAGGAAGCGACTGATTTCAGTTATGTTTTCCAAAGGGTGTGCAACCAAATATTAAGTTAAGGGTGCCAATACTTTTGTCCAGCCCATTTTTGGGGTTTTGTGTGACATTATGTCATATTTGCTTTTCTGCCTCTGTTTTATATTTGTTCCAATACATACAAAGGGAATAAACATGTGTATAGCAAAACATGTGTTAATGCAATACCTTTTTTGTGTGAAATACTTGATTTTCAGGAAAAATATCAAGGGTGCCAACAATTTCGGCCATGACTGTATATACAATTAAAGGTGTTTTCTTTGATAAGTACAACAAATTACCTTTTGAACCCAACTTCCTGTGGATTCTTCCTGTGCTTCGCTGATATTTTAAGTAGTAATCAACTCCGCTCAGAATTCCTTTATGAATTCCAGAACACTTTCCCTATGTTATGGAGCTGAGGAAAATGCAGATGTGTTCTGTGATCCGAATAAGGCTCAGTCAGCCTTGGGTGACATCATGGACAGGAATTTTGTTACAGGAAGGAGCACCTGGTAAAAATAAAAGGAAACAAGCCTATAAAAAAGAAAACAAACGCAGCCACCAATTTTAGGGACTAGCAAAGTGCAATGTATTATATTTTTGTTTTAGAGGTTGATGCAATTAATATACTTGTTAGCCTTATTGTTATCTGGAATCACAATTGCATTGTAAACATAGTAATTTCCATAGGTAGGTACATTGTCAAATGGTATTAGATGCTCTTGAAAAAGCAACTGAAGTTTTACAAATTTAGTAAGCGGTAAGAAACAAAAGATTTTACAAAAATCACAAAATGTAGTTAATAAATAAACTGTAAAAGAGACATTGAATACATTGTTTGTAGCAAATACAGGACAAACCAGCATGTTAGCTTGAGAACAGACAGTTTCATCATAGCACCAAGATCCAGATAATCCAGCTAGTCATTATAAAATAAACCTTTTGTACAGGGTCACTGTTCATTGATGTCACTTGACATCATTACAACTCAGGAACAAGTGGTATGAATATAGAATGCACAGAGGATCAGAAAAGAATGTGGAAAACATCAGCTGCTGCAAGGTCCTGCAAGAAATAGCTCCATGCCCAATATGACAAGTATAGTGTCCTTCAGAAATACATAAATGTTGGTTATGTTCTTACCTATTAAGATCAGAAATGTAATTACAGTAAAAACACTTTCATAAAATTACTTTCTACCTGATTGTACTGTATATACAGTATGTAATGCATGGGAATATACAGGCTTCCTCTGCAAAGAAACAAAATCCTTTAGAACTGAAAGATTATTAGGCAACATTGAACCACAAATCACAAGACTTACTGGGTCTCACTTCCGCATAGAAACCAATCAGCTTCTAACCTCAGCTTGTTCAATTAAGCTCCAGAAATAAAACCTGACAACTGATTGGTTTCTATGCAGAAGTGAGCCTGATTTTGCACTCTCCAGCTTAATAAATAAACCCCTGCCTGTCTTCCAGTTTTTAACAGGTGTTCCCAATGCCAAGGTAGTTCAGTGTATACTTTTTTCAAAGGTGCTCAAATTTGGGGTAGTAGCACACTTAAAGCTGAAATAGCACACACAGTAATTAGCAATTTTATATCTGTTTGCCAAAATATCACATTTTGCCTTTCACACAGTTAGCTGTTCTGAATTTCAAGTGCTTAGCCCTTGGTTAGGTTGTACTATGCACTTCATTGACTTACTCTATGAAACAGTGGTATTATATGCAATATGCAAAAGTGGCATCTAGCAAGTTACCAGTATTAAAGTGTTACTAAACCCATGACTCTACATTCACTATATCTGGTCTCGCACAGTACACACAACATGGAAATGCAATTATATTTGCAAATATAAACGGCTAAATACCTTTTTTCATCAGCAGTATATAGCAGTCTTGTGACTTCTATCAGTGTCTGGCCAAGCACTGGTTAAAGCTGGTAGGAGGAGTTTTCATTCTGCTTTGACTGTCCTATGAGGCTGCATAACCTCTGACCCTCTGTCTAGACAGTGCTGATTGGCCCTGTGCTGATCACATGTACCCTCCCAAAGAAAAAAATACTCTCTAGCACTACACAACAAACTGCATGTGCAGATGGCTTAGGGACAGTAGGAGAAAAAGAGAAGCAGAGAAGTCAGGATCAAACAGCCTTTTTTACACAATGCTGAGGAATAATCCCTTAGGTTTCACAGTGAGTATAACAAGTATGTTTTACTGCATATACAGACTGATTTTACTGTTGTGGGTTTAGTGACACTTTAATTTTCACTTCAAATTTCTATTTAGTTTGAGTCATAGTCTTTTGACTAAAATGCCATTTTAGGTATAGTCATATTTTAGTTATCTGAATTGTTTTACTTTTAATCGTATCTTAGTCAACTAAAATCTCCAGTACATTTTAGTTGACTAAATTCTAATGGGTTTAGTTAACTGTAATGCATTATTTAAGCATTTCTCTAGAATTTCAAAACTCATTCTATATTGGAGGAGTAAAAATATAATAGCATGTTATTATTTAAATAAACCATAAAATCTTTTAATGTGCCACATCCAGATTTAGCATGTAGAACCAAAAAACCCTTCCAAAAATATTTTAGAGGGTATGAAGTGGACTTTATAGGCACCATATGAGACCACACATAAAGTGTAATAATAATGTATGTATTTTATTCAAACATTATAATAAAATTAGGCACATATCAGACATACAGTAGATGGGATTATCCATTAATTGAGAGATACGTTGGTTTATAAGGAATTAACAACTACATTATCTGGGCACAAAGCACCAACTTCTGGGGATGCTGATTATGCCAGCATTTGGGAGCATCCAGTTAGAACAAAAGTCATTCACCCAATTATGTGGGGAACTGGGAGTAGAAGGTATAAGGGTAATCATTATAAGTAATTTCCTCTCTCATAAATTGTCTCCAGGTGCACAGCATTCACAATATGAATGAAATACTTGGCTTTTCAAGAGTAATATATGCTGAAAAACCTTTGGTTTATCATTTATATCTCTATAGTGTTGTTGTTGGGCCCCAGTATTGACATCTGCCTCCTCAGTGATTGGGAGTCTCCTGTGGTTTCCCTATGTTTGCGTGTAACATTTTATCTGGATCCATCGGCAATTCACCCAACCTATGTGAGTTTTGTAGTGACTTTTGAAATTATGTATCAAAAACATGACGTTATTTCAACAACAACCCAGTCTAGCTGCCCGTTAAGGGTTAACTTGTCTTGGTTGAAAATTCAAAGGACCCTCCAGTTAAGAAATGTAAATAATGGGTGAAGTGAGCTTTTTCCAAGACAATAGACTGTTTGACTGTCAACAGGTAGTTTAAGACCGGACAATTGTAAGGTTTAAATTGGAGACTGTGAAAATAGCTAAAGTGTGGGATGTCAACAAATACTGTTTATATATTGGGGTTGAGTGGAAGACGTCTACAAAAGTTAAATAGACAGCCAAATAGGACTTCGACCTTCAAATATTAAGTCATAACACATGAACAATAATGAGACGGAAAATCAACTGGTTGAAAGTTTGCCCAGAACCTTGCAGAGGGTGATGAACCAACAAACCTCTCGAACTATCACAATATACTATTATCCACTAAGGTTGAAAGTATAAATGGCTGTTTACTCTGACTCCAACACAATAGCCAGGTAAACAGAGGGTCTTTCCTACCCATGGGAATGTTTGGTTCTAAAACAAAAAGGTTAAATTCAGGACATATAAGGCTAAGATTGGATATATCTACCCACAGAGATATTACCAAAAAGCATGGTATCAATGGATGTTATAAAGAATATGTTTCACACACCACAAAATATTCAGCAGAATGGGGATTGTATATCACTAAATTGAGTATTGAGATGAGAAAAAGTAAGATATATTGTGAATTAGCAGCAGTTGTATATCTTACCAGGAAACAAATGCTTTCACACATTTTTGTATCTCAGGAAGATGAATAACTGAATATACATATATCTTCCATAGTTCTTATCTAGGACATTATAGGTGAAATCAAATAGATATATCTGGATGAGACGTATATTTAATACCTAAAATCACCCTGAGTTCCACCTGAGGTGTGAGTCATCATCAATACTCAAATTGTTCTATGGTACATGACTGCCATCTGGCGGACAGGTGAGAAATAGCTTATGTACATACATTTCTCAACCAGCCAATCAAAAAAGCCTGGTAGGAAGGTATCTTAGAACAATAGTTTAGATGGTATAAAAACCCATACACCTCATTTAAAGAAGAAAACCTCATTGAAAAAGGAACAACTGACTGAAGAACCTGACTGAAAACGGACTGAAGATATCTGAAGAAGCTGAAATCCATCTCTGCTGTCTATCAACTCTTCCATCCTTTCAAACTTCTAAAACTTTACTAAATTTCTAAATCTCTGTACTTCTAACTTCCTACATTCTCCTACACTATTTAACTATATCTCACTTCCCCCTGTGGTCATCATTCTGAAGGCGTTCCATTGCCAGCTGGATCCACTGGGAGGTGTCATATTCCTAGATCTGGGTGTGGTGAGACTGTCCATTTAATTTTGTATTGTATATTTTCTCTGTGTGTAGAGTAACAAAAATTACCTTAGAGTGAGAACAGCTGTATTGGGTGTTTATATATATAGAGAGATCCCGTATTACTGTTAGATATTGTTGGTGTCATATTACAAATTTTTCATATTTCATAAATTATTAAATATTAGTAATTAGAGTATAATTTATCAGAGAATATCTTCTTCCAATCCTATGGCCACGTTTTGTGAGAAAATAACCTCTGAGATACTCTAAATTATTAGTTATTACTAAATTTAATTTTTAATAATCATCATCATCATCTAGAAAATTGTTATATTGATTTCATTATTTAGAAACATTATATTATGTATGATATTGGTAGGGTATATCTTTGATTTTGTGTACCAGTATTCATTCATCACCAGTCTTTTGCGTTTTGTGTTAATATATATATAATTTTTGTACATAAATAAATTTTTATATTTATCTATTATAAGGCAAATTTTGTGTGTATGGTACGAAATCATACTGGCTAAAAGAATTCAAGGTCTAATAATAAGTGGTGATCAAATTATCAAGGTGTCCAAATTATTGGTTTACTAAATATTTGCCGTATTTTGACGGCTGGAGGAACTGTAATATTTCATCTAAGGGAAAGGGACACCACCCTTTACACGTAGAATAAATCCTTACATAAACCACCACAGTTTTCTTCATTGTTTTTTATTACATGTGGAAATATAATTTATTGATCAAAAATTTATGTATATTATGTTTTCTACAGTACTAATTCTCTGTCTTCTCAAATGTACAGTCCTGAAGAAGCTAAATGCAAAACATGTTGACCATTGAAGATTAAAATATGAGCATGTTAAAGATTTGGAAGGCTTTGTTTTAGGGTAAGTCTTTCATAATATGCTATTATGCAGAGCACACTAGCACATTACGCTCTTAACGTGCAGCTAAAAAGTTTTTTTTTTTCAAACTTCACTACCCATTTAACACACTTTTTTTAAATGGTTTCGCTTGAGGTGATTGTAGCCGTATTAGTGCATTTGCGACAGAAACAATTGAGTAACATCCGTGATACTTTTTTTTATTTGCACTAACAAACAATTTTAAGGACAATCTTTCAGGGTATGTCCCTTCTTCAAGGTCCAAGCAGTACTATTACAATGTTTTAGCAGAATGTTAGAAGAGATGTGGGAGATGAGAAAAAAAAAGCAGAAAGAAACATCAGCCCAGGCCAGGTTTCAGCTTTCAGCTGTGTCGCACTTTGAATAACAATTGCGCGGTCATGAAACACTGTACCCATATGAAATTTTTTACATTTTTTTGAGACAGATAGAGCCTTCTTTTGGTGGTATTTAATCACCTCTGGGTTTTTCATTTTTTGCTAAACAAACCAAAAACCACAGAAAATTTTGAAAAAAAAGTTTTTTCTTAGTTTTTGTTATAAAATTTTGTAAATAAGTGATTTTTCTCCTTCACTGATGTGC
This sequence comes from Staurois parvus, assembly GCF_062004578.1. Classification (NCBI taxonomy): domain Eukaryota; kingdom Metazoa; phylum Chordata; class Amphibia; order Anura; family Ranidae; genus Staurois; species Staurois parvus. The sequence continues at coordinate 4,758,595 of NW_028318022.1, read as the reverse complement.
GCTAATGAGGCTGCAGTGATGGGCACTGATAGGCTGTACTGATGGGCACTGATAGGTGATACTGATGGGCAGCACTAATGAGGAGGCACTAGTAGGTGGCACTGATGGGCATTGACAGGCATCACTGATGGACACTGAAAGGCAGTGATAGGTGGCACTAACTGGCACTGATAGGCGTCACTGACTGGCATTGATAGGTGGCACTGACTGGCACTGATAGGCGGCACTGGTGCGCACTGATATGTGGCACTGACTGGCACTGATAGGCGGCACTGACTGGCACTGATAGGTGGCACTATTTGGCAACACTGATAGGTGGCACTGACTGGCATTGATAGGTGGCAATGAAATGCAGCTCAGATGGGCACTGATATGTGGCATTGATGTGCACTGGTAGGCAATAATATGTGGCATTGATGTGGCACTGATGGGTACTGGCAGGTGGCATTGTCGAGCACTGACAGCTGGCATTGATGGAAACTGACAGGTGGCACTGCTGGGGCTACACTGATCATCAGGGCACACTGATCATCATTGCCCTGATGATCAGTGTACATGTCCCCTCCGAGGAATGCTGATTACCTGCTCTCCTCTCCTCATGAGCTGTCAGCGTGACATCTCGTGAGGAGAGAAATGCTGATAACAAGCATTTCCCTATTTACATGCGATCAGCTGTGATTGGACACAGCTGATTACATGACCGAACCGACATCTTTGGCTCTTTCCGTTGATCGGTGATCCGCTGTGTCCGAGGGACACAGCGCACCACTGATTGCTGTGCTGTGTGCTCCCGGAGCCATGCATGCGCGGTTAGAGTGGGAGGATGTCATATGACTTCCTTCCAGAATGAGAGAACCGCCTTGTGCCCGTCATTACTTTATATGGCAGGCGGGAGGCGGTTAATGTATGCTCTCTTGGCCAGGTCATAGATGATGCGATTTTCATTCTTGCAACCATATATTTCAGGAAAGAAAATTGTTTGATTCCCCTATCAACACAGTCAGTGTTGATGGGGGAATCCCTCCTGCAGAGCTATTGTGTTTTCCCAGCGAGAATACGCAGGGATCTGTCCTTGCTGGGAGAACACAGTGATTATTGCTAACAGCTATAGCCGCTGGCAATAGTCACATAAAAATTCTGAGAGGCTGGTTGTACCCAAGTTGTACCACAATTAAATTGGGTACAATCAACTGCCCATAGGTGGTTCGAATCCTGGGCAGTCTCTGCTGAGCTGGCAGATATTCAAAACATCTATGGCCAGCTTTATTCATAAACACATTATGCTTTTAAAGCATTTGATTTACTAAAACTGGAGAGTGCAAAATCTGGTGAAGCTGTCTATGGTAACCAATCCGGTTCTAACTTCAGCTTTTTCAATTAAGCTTTGGCAAAAAAAAATCAAAGAACTGGAAGCTGGTTTTTATGCAGAGCTGCACCAGATTTTGGACTGGATTTTTTAGTAAATCAATCCCATAATGCTCTGGGAAACCTGTGTAAACTCATGTGAACCCTGTATTAAACATTTCTATGCAAAAACACTTTCTATATAAATAGCAAACCAAGACACATATTAAACAACAGTACAAAAATCAATACACGTTTTAAAATACATTTCTGATCTTAATAGAGGCAACATGATTCTGACCTTACTTTTGTGCATAAGCATTTAAAACTCTAAGATTTCCTCACACTGCAGTAGCTTTTGCAGTCAGTTCTAGCAGAACAGTCCAGATACAAAATACAAAATAATGTTAAGTAGTTGTATCAGAGAATTCATTAGCCAGCTGGTGTGGAGAAATGTGCTTATGCATACTTCTGGAAAAACAGCGGTTGTGCACATTTATCATAGCATGTGCATATACGTGCATGTACAGCCAGAATTGACATTTGTGCCAGGCGGCTTCTTTAACACAGTGTCAGTACTGACTGGTCTTCAGCTGTATCCTGTGCCCTGATTGTGTCCTGTATATGATTCCTGATGCTGACCTGGATGGCCCCCGACCTGATCTTGAATTCTGATTGTACCAGCTCCAACCCAAGGTTTTGTCATCAACATCTACTATCACTTGTGTTCCTCCAGCCCCTTGTCACACTTCCAGTGGTGCTTGGGTTGAAGATAAAAAACTGGTCAACTTTCAGTCTCCTATCAAATATGTGACAAGTTGTCACAATTTAGTTAAAAAATTGTTTTTGTGATGGGTATTAATTAGTAAACTACAATTTTTTTTTATTTATATCTATCTACACACACACACAAAGCTGATTTACTAAAGGAGTTGAGAATGTTCACACAATTGTGTGAATATTCACTTAAATTATTCAGTTATATGCAGATATAATAAGTAAACAGGGATTTGCTTTTCAAGTGATTAGATAATTGAAGGAATATTAACCAAATGTATTATGTGAACATTCTCAACTCCCTTGGTGAATTAGCTTCATAGTGCATGCTGTCTACTATATATAGACACAGATACAATCTTTGTTCTACAAATGAGTATAATACATTACAAAGTACTATGGGCTAGCTAGAGAGGCATTACCCTTTGCCTGATTAATCAAGCAAAGTACTCCAGAGATGGAGATAAGGGCTCAGCTGCTGACCTTTGATAAAAACTTGAAATCTGCTTATCAGTTAAATCACTGTTGAGTCTACTTTTTCTGCACAGGAGGAGTGTATCTGAAACAGCTGAAAAATGTTTATTAATATGTTTATGCTGGCATGTATAATTTCTTGGATAATGGAAATGGTCACTTTAACTGACATACCATAGAAGCAACTTGACATACAGGCACATAGACAGCATGACATTCTTGTTCAACTCAACCACAGTCTCTTACCCCTTAAATTTACAATACTTCCTTCAACTTCAATACCCCTAAAATCCTATCTAAGTTGCATCTTTCTTAAATTGGTATTTTCATGGGGCTTGGAACACCCATGTGGCAGTGCCTGGGTCTGGTGAATGAGTGCGGAGGCACAGTGGATGGCAGGGAGGTAATGCCTTATTCCTGAACATGCAAGGTTTTTGATAAGGTTGAAACAGTGATTAAGAAAAGAACATAAAATACAATCACCTGATGGATTCTGTACAACCCATATGCAGAATTTCATCCTAATGATCTGTAACTCATTTTCATTTTTTGAACGATTACAAGGAATGTGGTGTCAAATGTCACCTAGTTGGTGCATACCAGGGGTGGACTGACAACTCATGGGGCCCCCAGGCAATAGGGGATCATGGGGCCCCTGTGTCTTTGCCCAAACTCAAAAAAGCCTATGAAAAAGGTACCAGGGGCATCTCATGGGCCCCCTACTGACCCCGGGCCCTCGGGTAGTGCCTGAGTTTCCAAACGGTCAGTCCGCCCCTGGTGTATACAAAATGTGAACACAAACTGATATACACAGTATACAAAATAGATAATGTTTAGACAGCTAACCCACTTAATTGGTATTTAATAAAGATGTAACACTTCTGAGCAAAAGATCACAATTATATCTTAATAAAATGTGTTGCTTTATTCATCTAAGCACTTCAGAAGATTGCTTTAATTTTTGATCTAAGCTTCAAGTACCAAACAGAGCAGGCATCTGGAAGAAAAATCATTTTAATAGCACACCATTAATAAAATAAACAGCAAGCTATAAAAGTAATATTTGTGGTTAAAACTACTTGATATTTATACTCTTATCTAAAAAACTGTTAAGAGCTATAAAAGACAAACAGAGTTTATGTATGGCTTAGGTAAGATAAGACTTAATTACCATTCAGATTAGTTGTGTGCTCTGGCCCATGAATATGTTTTGCAATGAAAACATTGGCAGCAAACAAGATGGAAGTCACTATGTCATGTTCACAAAGGAATTATTTCAGCATTAGCCTGTAGCTCAGTTTAACTCTTTTGTATTTATACATTACAATCTGGAATGATAACAGTACCTCATACTTACATGTTTTTTTAAATTTGTGTTTAGCCATTTGAGTCTTAATTCAATTTACATTCTAGAATGTGTATTTTTTTACCCGCTAATAATTTGTAGTTTTGTGTAAAACAAATCTTACAATTTAAAGTATGTGAACCCTCACCTTTATAACAACTCATTCAGTTTAAAATAGAAAACCCTTTGTGTATATGTATAAAATAAAATTCTAAATACCATTTTTCCCCTTTTTATAAGTGATCACACCCTCTGTTCTCAGCTGCATAAGGATCTTGGAAGGCTGGGGGTTGAGAGAAGCAGCAGCTCTCTGATCATCCTAATCAATGGGGGGGGGGGAAGGGTAGGGGTGGCTGGTGTCAGGCACAGGTCTGATCATTGGAGGAGAGCAGGTTGAGTTCTAAGGGTTCATGTACACTGCAGCTGATAAACTCACGTTCAGGAGTTTTTCTGCATTTTTTTTAGCAGCCCTGAACGCTCCCAAATATTTTCCTATGTGTCCATGTGTGAGATGGGGAAACAGCTTTCATTGTTTGAACACTGATTGAAGTAAATTAAAAAAGTTCTGACTGACATTCTGCAGTTTAGCCACAAGATGTCACTGTTTTTGCTAACACAGCCTCAGACTGCATAGAGATTTCTATATTCATGAAGAGGTGGGGTTTTACACTTGGAGAGTGAACAGGAAAAAGAGAGGAGAGCAGCCATGCTTGAGAGAGAGAAGGGGGGCTGTGTGATCTGAGAATCCGATGCCATCCAGATGTGAGGACAGCCCTCCATGATCAGAAATTCAGTTGAGTGAAGCTGATGGTGTTCAAGACGCTAACCCTGTTCAAAGAAAGGAAGATTGCTTCCAGGAAGCTGATGGGAAGTTGAGGAGCTTAGCAATCTATATACTGTGATATTACATGCTTAGTGGAGAGACAGTTGTTCTGTTCAGAGTCACCAGCGGATGCAAAGCAAACCCGGGTCGGTAAGATCGTGCACTCACCTCATTTCAGTGTTGGCACCTATAGGACTGAGACAGGCTTATAGTTAGTTAGGGTCTCTGTTTGTGTCAGGCCACAAGTGTTGTTACTGATCATTGGAAGGACTCCACAACTTAAAGTGACATTTCACATTGGAGAGCTGATAAAATCCTACAAACTCAAGCCAGACTGGCGTTTTGCTCAGAAGGAATACTCAGGCACGTGCTACAGGACCAGTAATGGGAGGGGGAATACTGTAGATTTGTGTAAGATTGTAAGCTGTTGTGCTGCACCGCTGCTAGCCCATACCATACACCCATACACTGATTCTTGTTCTTTTAGGGTAATAACAGGTAAGGTGTGACAGCTTAGTTGTGCCCGCCAGTAGGTAAATTACTACACTTTCTTCCTTCATCCATCAGAAGGTGCCGTGCTGTGCAGCACAAGGGTCTCAGCCTTTGGGCTGAGTGTATGTAAATTTATTGTATATTCCAGCATTTGTGGTTTTATTTGCCACATCTAAATACAATTCTGTTGTGACAAAAGCTGGTGTTGGGGTTGCTTTCCTCGTTCGTGACTTCACTGTATCCTGGGGAGCCCACCCCGGTACACGGCTTACACATGTACACAGATTCGTTTACAGGCAGTTGAGTTTACAGTCTTTTTTTTTAACGCACCAAACTTGCATTCAGGAGTAGATTTTATCAGCATTTCAAAAGCCAAATGCTTGTAAATGCGTGTAAACGTGGCTAACCGCGTTTATAAATTTTTACTGTTAGAAGCGTTTTTTAACTGTTCCATATCCAGATGCTGTTCAGAGCCTTTTTTCGTCATCAGAAATACATGCAAAGTGTTTTCCATGTATTCCAATGGACCTAGTACACCAGTCAGTTCTAGGTTTTTCGTGAAGGAAAAAATGGTAGAACGTGCTGCATTATGCTCATGATGGGATCCATAATGAATACAACCAGAAAAGACAGCTCATCTCAACACATACTGCTCTCTCTGCTTCTGCTCTGTCTATTCCTATTAAAATGTCTGAAATAGTTAATTTTTTACTGTTTTTCAGTGCATTCTGGGCATTTTGGAAGGTCTCCTGAGGTTATCTTAACTATTAGTCGCCCGGCCAATAGCCGTTTGGCGGCCGGTAAAATGCTAGAGATTTCCGGGTGGACGCCATATGGCGTACTCCCGGGCATGCACAGTTTGTGCGCTTACAGAGCTGTGCAGTGGCGCGATCTGTCACCGGCCATGTACTTCGGACACGACTGATGACAGATCTGAGTACCGGCCCCCGTTGCTGGTACCATGTGACCTGCTGTGACCAATCACAGCAGGTCACATGACAATTGTATACAATGGATGGCTTCATTCATGCCATCCATTGTATACTAGTGTCTAGCCGTGAATGGTCACAGTGATCACATGCACATGAGAAAAAAAAAAAACCCTGAATGAATCGATGTTATTCAGGTAAATGCTTGCTTATAGCAAACTAATTCTTTGCTATAAGCAAATTGTGTAAAAAAAAAAAATACTGATCACTTCCACAAAGTAGTACAATGTTACTATGGTAACATTGTACTACTTTGGTCATAGTGAAATATGAAAAAAAAATCTTAAAAAAAAGTAATAAAAAATTAAAAATAATAAAAAATAAAAAAAAATTAAAAAAATATATATTTTTTTTTCATTCTGCCACCAGTCAGTGTCCCTGATCACCGCCATGCCAGTTATATGAGGATGCTGTATGTAAAAAAAAAATAGTGAAAATAATTTTTTTAATTTTCATTTTCCGAAACAATTATGACAAAAAAAACACAACTTCAAAAAACTCGCCATTCCTCTTATGAAGTACGTCGCACTGTCTACTTTGCAAAAAGGGGTCATTTCGGGGATATCTGTACTGTTATGACATTCTTGGACCTCAAGAAATTATATTGGCTGTCAGTACTTCAGAACTGATCAATATTCAGATCTATACCATAGTTTGTGAACTCTATAACTTTCCTACAAACTAAAAAATATTCCTAATTTGGCTTATTTTCACCAAAGACATGTAGTAGAATACATCTTGGCCATCTAAATTTATGAAGAACAATTACCGTATATACTCGAGTATAAGCCGACCCGAATATAAGCCGAGGTACATAATTTTACCACAAAAAACTGGGAAAAACTATTGACTCGAGTATAAGCCGAGGGTGGGAACACCAGTGGGAAGAATCGTGCCTCATCATTGGTGTCAGTGGGAAGAATAGTGCCCCATCATTGGTATCAGTCGGAGGAATAGTGCCCCATCATTGGTGTCAGTGGGAGGAATAGTGCCCCATCATTGGTATCAGTGGGAGGAATAGTGCCCCATCATTGGTATCAGTGGGAGGAATAGTGCCCCATCATTGGTATCAGTGGGAGGAATAGTGCCCCATCATTGGTGTCAGTGGGAGGAATAGTGCCCCATCATTGGTATCAGTGGGAGGAATAGTGCCCCATCATTGGTGTCAGTGGGAGGAATAGTGCCCCATCATTGGTGTCAGTGGGAGGAATAGTGCCCCATCATTGGTATCAGTGGGAGGAATAGTGCCCCATCATTGGTGTCAGTGGCAGGAATAGCGCCCCATCATTGGTGTCAGTGGGAGGAATAGTGCCCCATCATTGGTATCAGTGGCAGGAATAGTGCCCCATCATTAGTATCAGTGGGGGGAATAGCACCCCATTATTGGTGTCAGTGGAATAGTGCCCCATCTTTGGTGTCAGTGGGAGGAATAGTGTCCCATCATTGGTGTCAGTGGGAGGAATAGTATCCCATCATTGGTGTCAGTGGGGGGGTGGAGGAATAGTGCCCCATGGTTGGTGTCAGTGGGGGGGAGGAAAAGTGCCCCATCGTTGGTGTCAGTGGGGGGGAGGAATAGTATCCCATGATTGGTGTCAGTGGGGGGTGGAATAGTGCTCCATGATTGGTGTCAGTGGGGGGTGGAATAGTGCCCCATCATTGGTGTCAGTGGGGGGGGGAGGAATAGTGCCCAATCGTTGGTGTCAGTGGGGGGGAGGAAAAGTGCCCCATCGTTGGTGTCAGTGGGAGGAATAATGCCCCATCATTGATATCAGTGACACCAATGATGGGGCACTATTCCTCCCACTGACACTTGCTGACCCCTGTTCCAGTATGGTGCTGCTGCAGCCAGCATATGTGGTTGCAGCAGCACCTAAGCACGGCACACTTATCCGCATCTCCTTCACTCGATTTTAGCGGGGCCGCTCAGCTCCGCCTCCTCGCCGGTGATTGGCCGCCTGTGTGCCTTTCCTGAGCTACACTTCTGGCGGCCAATCACCGGTGAGAAGGCGGAGCCGAGCAGCCACGTGAACATCCAGTGGACGAACCGAATGAAGGAGCAGCCGCGCTTCCTGGACCGGATCGTCGTGGGACCGGAGCCAGGTAAGAGACAGCAGCCCCCTGCAGACGTTGACTCGAGTATAAGCCGAGGGGGCCGTTTTTCAGCACAAAAAATGTGCTGAAAAACTCGGCTTATACTCGAGTATATACGGTATTTATTTGCAAACTTTTATAACAGAAACAAAGAAAAACGTGGGTTTTTTAAAAAAAAATTTGTCTTTTTTTGTTAATTTAGCAAAAAATAAAAACCCCTGCGGTGATTAAATACCACCAAAAGAAAGCTCTAGTTGTGTGAAGAAAATGCTAACATTTTAGTTTGGGTACAATGTTGTATGACCGCGCAATTGTCATTGAAAGTGTGAGAGCGCTGAAACCTGAAAAATGGCCTGGGCAGGAAGGGGGTAAAAGTGCCCGGTATGGAAGTGGTTAAAAAAAACGCTCATAAATGTGCATACACGCGGTATGCTAACGTGGATGAACAGATATTTCCTTGGATTGACTGTTGATAACAGACTTTTTTTTACTTTTATATCATTATCTGTGGTTACTGAAACTAGCTTATGCTTATGCATCTACAGTACTTCTCTTCTGTATGCCATCTAGGGAGACAAACAATTCTAGCCACTTGCCATTGTACTGCGGATGGGTGGCAACTACATGCAGAGCAATGTACTGGAATGTTGTTCTGGCTGTGCACAGTGACCACTGTGTCCAATTAAATGCGGATAAAGACCATGCGATCACATGATTACAATATTAGCAAAGCTGTTATGAATCAATCTGATTCATAACAGCTTTGCTTCCCTTTCTTGGTGAGCTGTGATTGGCTCACAGCTCTCACATGGTACATGAGCCAATCAAAGCCCCTTGTATCATGTGATTAGCTGTAGCCAGTCACAGCTCACCAGTGGTTTGAACTGTCATAAACTTAACACATTCATGACAGTTAAAAGCAAGCATTGCATTGCAGGAGCAATAGTCTTTATTGCACCTGCAATGCAAAGTGGGAAAAAAATCCCTGATCACTCCCCCAATGTAGTACAATGTTACTATGGTAACATTGAACTGCTATGATGAAAGTTCTTTTTTTTTAAATTTTAAATAAAAAAAGATTACAAAATTGCAAAAAAATTCTGGGCACCCCTGATGCCTCCCCCCCCGTCAGTCCAGGGAGAGGAGAGAGAACACCACATTGTAAGTAAATCACTACATTTTATACACACTTTAGATTAGCACATTTCACCCTTTGATCACCCCTATTAACCCTTTCATAACCCTTGTCACCCAGTTAGTGTCATTAGTAGTGTCAATATATAGAATTTTTAATTAATCACTGTATTATTGCTACTAGCAACATCAGATAGTATCAGGATCAGTTCGTGCCCCTCCCAGCCAGGGTCACCTAGCCTTAGATTGCCCGCATAGTATCACACTAACATTATAGGTCACTGATAACTGCCACTACTAGTATAGTGTTTGCACACAGCAATATTGATCACAAACAGAACTATACTAGTGCCCCCTTAGTATAGTGCCCCCAAAAATGCAGTACTAGCAGGATCAACCCCATTCGCTGCCAGCACTAGTGTTTAGCTCCTCTGTTGTTTTTCACAGAAGATTTGTATTGATTGCTTGTGGGCCAAAGCAATTTATATGCAAAACAATACATCGTCGCCCACCCAAATTCAGCTCTTGCCAGACAATTCGCATGGAAACCTATCACGGTTTCTGAATTTAAAATTTTTTAACCTAACCCGCAACATGGGCATTACAAAAAAGAATGACTTGTGGGCATATTGGTCCACAGACCCGATTCACCATATTCCCATGTTCTCTGCTGCCATGGACAGGCATGGATATGAGACGATAATGCGCTTCATGCATTTCAGTGATAACACTCTCATGAAAAAAAAAGAACATTACATAAATGCTCAACAAGTCCCAGACTTTGAGTGGTTATACCAGAATTATGCTTGCAGCTACAGGAATCATCCTGGTATTGTTTTTAGCCACTGGATCACTTTTACAAGCATCGGGAGGGGACGCCCCCCCCTCCCACTGCCTACTTGGGGAACCTGAGAATGTAGCCAGTGGAATCGCAGCCCATAGAGCTAATCAGAGACCAGAATGGCTACAATCATCTCTACGGTCTAAAAAACCAGAAGCAACAAGCATTTTGGTTTCAATGGATCTAAACTGCGGTATTTTTAAATTGGGAAAGCATCTGATCACACCAATCTTGGTGTGATCAGATGCTTTAAGGGCAGAGGAGAGATCTAGAGTCTAAAAGACCCCAGATTTCTCAGAAAAGAGCACCTGTCACTGCCTATTGCTATCACAGGGGATATTTACAGTGAGCACTTCTTTTACAACAATCCACCATACCTTTTGTTGGTAACAACTATATAATTTTCTTTCACTTTTGACATTTCTGGAGAGCCACTATGCTCCCTATCCCCCTCCTAGCTCACAATGGTATCTGGCTGCTGCTTGTGAAGCCTTTAGCACTCTGTGAGTGACAGCATGGAACAAGCTGAATTTTTGCTGTTTGTGCAGAGCATTGGAAGTTACTTCTGTTACTGATTTGTGCAGGTGCTCTCCCACACATCTTCAAGCATTCACAGGTAGCTGCTAGTCAACTAGGTGACATCAGTACCATTATAGGGCGTACTACAGAAAGCATCTGACACTCATAAAACCTCCTGCATATGGATGGTGAGAGGCTGAAAATATACCCAGTGTAAAACTCTGTATTTTTCCACAGATGGACAGATGTACAGTCTGTCATACAAGTTGATGTATGTGGACATACATCAGAATTTACATACCCATGTGTGATGGGAGTCACTTTAGGTGGGGGGCCCATGGAAAACAGCTCACTTTGGAGAAGTGGGGAGACCCCTGTCTCAGCTTCCCATATCCCTATTATGTGTAAGTCACCCTGTGCCTGTTAGGGGTACAGGGTGATCTGTCTTAATATTGGGGTGGGGGGCTGTTGATTGTTTAATGCCATGTGGTTGCATTACATTGTTCTATTGTTTGTCTTGCTTGGGAGCAAACTATTATGAGATGTATGTGTTTATGTGTATTAGCTTAGTGGGGGGGGGGGGGGTCTCCAGCAGCCCTCCCTCCTGATGGGGCTGTCTGCTGGAGTGAAGTTTGAATACCTGTGTTTCTCTTGTAACTAAATGTAGATTGCCCCTCCCTGTGACATTATGCAGGGAGGGGGGAATTGTCCCTTGAGTATCTATATCTTGTATTTGTGTTCAAATAAGCTAGTCTACTTTCTGGCTTATTCCAAATCTGTGGTGTCTGTTGTTGGTTTTTGGACGGGGAAGTGGTATTCTAACAGAAGAACCCAAGTGTAGACTGGGTTGGTTCTGTTACACCATGTATTTGTGATGTATTTCCAAAGTGTGGAAGTTTCCACATAGACAAAATACATTGTATGCTGTTAAACACTGATGCACAGAAGCATTGGCATTCACAAGCGTATGGTTGTGTACAGACATTCACTTTTTTGGCAGGCTGTACATGGCACCTGCTGCTTGTTGACGGTGGGAAAACACACAGAATTTATACGCTTGGCATATCTTCAACCTTTCAACATCAGCATAAGGCCTAAAAGTTGCAAAAGGTGAAGAAAACTACAAGGCTATTACTGACAAAAGGCATAATGAATTGCTTTTGCAAGAGCAGCAACTATTCTTATTAATTATAAACATTTTATGTTCTGTATATGTTACAACATGAAAAGTGTCACCTGATGGCAGTGTCTCTTTAACCACTTGAGTACAAGTATGTGCATCCCTCATTATTACTAGACCATTTTCAGTTTTCAGTGCCATGATAGCTTGCCTGATAATTACTCAATCAAGCAACAGTATACCCAAATTAATTTCATGTCATTTTTTTGAGACAGTGATTTATTTAGCTACTATTTTTTATTTTTTTCACTATATATATAAGAAAGTAGACCGAATATTAAAAAAAACATGTTTTGACAGACCACCTTATTTCTTGATGCTCTAAAATACTGGGACAAACACACTCAAAACTATTAAATTTAGTTTAGGACATACAGTGTATACAGTGCAATAGTAAGGACCATGTAATGCAGAACATGAAGATGGTCAGTGGGGGGTGCCCTCTTAAATGTCGTTGGTTTGTGATATGTTCCATTATAAATATTGGTGATGAGTGGTGAGTGCCCCATAACTGTTAGGAATTAGTGGTGTTTTTCCCTCCATAACATTGGTGGTCAACATGCCCTGTGAACCCCCCTTGCTGCTTAGTTTACCCCCTTGTTGCCCAGTTTCCCCCCCTTTCATTGAAGAGGAAATAGGAGCAATGTTACTCACATTTAGGATTGGAGAAATGATCACAGGCAGAGTACTTACATTTGTGATTGCTTTGATTGGCTATCACAGTGGTTACAAGGCACAGAGCCACTCTGATTGGCTCTGTGCATTTTGCCTGTGATCTGAGCTGTCTAATGATAGCTTGATCACAGGTTTCAAATGGTGCACTGGTGCTTATGTGTGTTTTCCACAGCACAGTTTATAAATGGTGCTCCAGAAAACCTCCTCCAGCTTACCTCGCCATCATTTTTTTCACTATATAGTGGTGCTGAGGTAGTTAAACATCTGTGAAGTGCAGGCGCTTGGTGCGATAGCTAGAGAACAAAATGTGAACATCTGTAGATGGTAACCAAAGATATGTCTTTATCGAATAAAGCTCTAAAATGGTCATGCATATAATTTTACAGGTAACTGGGGACTTAGTAATTCGAAATGGTGAGTCAAGGAATCAGTTTCATTACCTGAAGGATAACAATTACAAAATGTAAATGTGTTTTCGATCTTCAGAACTATATATCAGTTTTATGAAAAAGTCCACACAAACATTAGAATAAATCACTCATGAATGGTGTCCTTTTTGAAGGTAGATGATATGGCAGAATGATTTAATGGGTTGTTAACATCTATGGGGAGCAACTGCCATATATCCTATATCTGGGCTTGAGCAAATTACTACTTTATGATTGTTAAAGCACAGATGGCAGGAATTAAATTGCTAACTTTTTCCAAAAGTTTAGCTATGGGAAAATGGTAAACCGGAATATTTTGCTCAAAACGTAAATATATGCAAAAGTCATTACAGAATGTGACATTTAGGCAGTGCATGCAGAATGTCTGTGATTTGTTTTCTACCAGTATTAAAAGCAACCAATATTACCATGATGTATTTTTGTATTCATGTATGCATCACAATAAAATGAAGTCTCCAATTAAATTCCAAGAGTGGACCCCATTTATATATATTAAAAAAATAAGTAGTGATGAACAGATCAGCTTTTACTAACTAGGATTGTACTAGGAAGGGTTGTGCTAGCTTTCAGATTACTTAAAGTTCATATAAAGCCAAACCTTTTCTTTGAATAGAAAATTGAATGGTTAGGATCCATGTTAGTTTGGAGACTTCCCCCATCTCCTGTTGATTTGGAAACTCTAATTTTGAACTTCCCATCAGATACAGATCTACTATGGGTTTCTGGTGAACCCAGACTATTCATGGTTCATGGATCTAAAAAATGTTATATCCTGTGCTACAAATATCCCTAAAACATATCGAGATGCTGTGTTTTAACACAAAAAAAGTAAATTCATCCTCACAGCGCTATCCACAAATGATCCATCACAAATAAATTAGTGCAAATAAATAATACATTTGAAACAAAATAAATAAATGAATAAATAAATTCTGATAAATGTCTTCATGCATATGAGTGTTCAGTGGTAAAAACATGCAAATGTCCCATAGGGGTTTATTTACTAAAGCTGGAGAGTACAAAATCAGGCTCACATCTGCATAGAAACCAATCAACTTCCAGGTTTTATTGCCAAAGCTTAATTGAACAAGCTGAGGTTAAAAGATGATTGGTTTCTATGCAGAAGTGAGCCTGATTTTGCACTCGCTTTGCTTTAGTAAATAAACTTCACAGTCTTTCCAAATATAAAGTGCTTCGTGCTTAAATATAGATGACTTGCGCAAATCCACTGCTAGATATATAATTTGTGCAAGGCTGCTGCTTCCTCCTTTCCACCATCCACTGTTTGGTGCCCCCCTCAGGTGTTCCCACACTGACTGCAGCCTCTTGACTGTTGACTCTGCTTTATAGCTAGAGAAGTCACACATGCGGAAACCAACATAGCGGTGCCACCATTTTGTGTCTTCTTGCCAGACATGTGGATGGACTCTTTGGGGAGTTCCTTCCTGTCATGCAGTTGAATGGTTCCTTTTTCATCTTATACTACACTGGGTACACTCAAAAGAGGTTTTGCTTTGTTGTTTCTGCTCATAGATTTTTTTACTTTTATGGGTTCGACACTTGGCTGGCTCTCTTATGAGGATCTGTGCCCTTGTAGGTCATCTAATCCTTGACTAACTCAATATTATTCTTCTAATCATGATACCTTTGATGTTATCTGCATGGTGCAACATAATTTATTGACTGGCTGCATATCTTTGCTATCTTTCATATTTTATAATTCTGCCTACATTAATATAAAACATTAAAAACTAAGTGGATCCTGAGGAAGCTCTCTCTGGGCGAAACACGTTGATTCATCTACTCTTTGTTTTTTCGTGATTTGAAGTACCTTTTGATTGTACTGTAACTGGTGTTGAATGTTTTTATATAGACAAAACAAATTATTTTGATTTGCATAATAAAAAGTGTTTTTATATAAAATTTCTTTTTTTTGTGTCCGAGTGCACCTTAAAAGTCCCATTTTTTCTATGGTCTTCTCCCTTATTCCTGCGAGGGGGTTATTATGAAAATTATCATTTTGTTATTTACAAACCGATATAGACTCAGTAGCACTGCCAAGGCATGTGCTCCATGAGCTGGATATAATGTCCAGAAACTCTGTCTACAGTTATCATGGATAATACAGTTGTCAAGTGAGTGTTATCCATGTGTATAATCTTTTAAATAAAGTGGTGTTGCACTATGAAAGATTCCTATTCTTCTGTCCATGCATGTACTGAGAACTAGGTCCTGTGTAAAGTGGTACAGTGTTGAAAGGGGCAGAAGGTGACAGAGTGAAGTGAAGAGCTTAACCTCCCTAGCGGCCTGATTATGTCCATATTTCTGTGCTCAAAGCAGTATGTTTTTTTGCATGTAAATATGTATTTTTTTTATTGTAGGCCTGTAATTTTTAGGAATAACTCACTGAAATCTGTCCAAACAAGAGTCTAGTAAACATCCGAGGTATGTTACAATTTGAAACACGAAATCATAAATTATAATTTAATAAATAATCATAAAAAATAATATAATAATAATAAATTTAATTCAATAATATAATCAAACCAAAAACACTGAAATTTGAAATATTGCGCCAAGTTCGCACATCACTGAGCAAAGTCGCAAAATCATTTTCAGTGTCTGATGACAAATTTCCCCACGAATCATTATCACTCAATTCTGCAAGTGGTTCTGATTTACTATCGCTGTTATCTAGCTGGTCTAAAACCGATTTTGACCTAAAGGGATGCTTTTTGAATGCCATGGACATTTCTCAGTTTCCAGGCAGAAAGAACAGTAAAAATGCAGGCAGGGCACAGAACAAAGCACTAGGGACAAAATGTATGTGAAATGGTTTGATACAGTAATGTTTTACTATGTGATTTTAGTGAATTTAGTGAATGTCACTTTTTGTCATTTTCAATTTCCCACCGTTCCATCCCCGTACGTCCCGACGTCGCAGGGGACGGAACCCAGATAACAGATGCCGGCATCCGCCGGAGGACATTACAGGGGTCAATGCAGGAGGGACATCGCGGGAGCGCAGGACAAGGTAAGTGAAGAACAGATCCCGGAGCAGCACTGCATGGTAAGCTCGAGTGTAGCTCGGGATTACCGCTTTTGGCACTGAAACTTTACCCCGAGCTACACTCAGGAAAACCGCCAGGGAGTCTACAAGTGAAATCATCTTTTGAAACCATCATATTGCAATGACCACTGGCTTGAAAAAGGGTCATGGTAATCTGGTGGGTTTTCTTGAGTGGAGGTGGAGGCACACGGGTGATGAGCTTCATATTAAGAAGATGCACCATGTAAATAATTGTTGATTGAAGATTTAAAGGAATAAAAGCACTAAGCACTTTGAAATTTTTAGCACTGGATACTTTTTATTTTTTTATAATTGCACTTGACTTGACAGTTTACTGTTGGGACTGGTTTATTGTACAGTGTTTGGAGCTCTCATTTATTTAACTTATGATTTAGAGCTGTGAAATAGTACGTTATATGTAATGTGCAATTTTGCCACAATAATTACCAACCAAACATAATGCAATCCTGGCCTTTGATTACCTGAAGGTACTTGTGAGGTGAATGTAACTAACTAATATCTTCTTGATAAGCTGGGTACCCAAAATCTGAAAGGAATGCACTCCTGCACTGTTCTGTACCTGAGGGATTTTGGGTTCCCAGCTTTGCCAGGAAACAGCCATCTGCACCTTCAGAAAGTGATCAGTATTTTTTATATTTTTTTTTCAATGTTTTTATTTTTGATTTTATTTAGTGTAGTTCCCAGATAAGTAGGCTATGCCTTTTCTAACATGGTCTACTTTCAATAAAATTAAGAAAACTAAGGTAATAATTTTACTATATGCTTTAAGTGTGCTCCCTGGAAAAAAATGCAAAAAAACCCTGCTTTTTTTAACATACAATTTAAGCCTGAAAATTACTTACAATCCCCAAACATTAAACATTTTATAAAAGCATAGAATCTGTATAATAAAAACATTATAGTGGAAAATGTTTATGTCACTCAATATTTGAGCAACTGATTTCAAACCTATATGTTTGATAAATTGTACACTAAAATTAATTTAACTACAAACAAACATAATGTATATTTTTTTAAATTTAAAAAATGGGACTTTATCGAGTAAATGTATTCTAAATATACCAAACGTTAATATTTCTTGTAAAATGGCTTAAATTATTGTCCATAGGGTATGGTTTAAATGCCCTTATATCTCAAAAGTTTAAAGTTTACCATAAATTATGGCCCTAGAAGTTTTTCTCTTATTGTGTGCAATGATACCTAGTATTTCTTATGCAATTGTTGTTTACATAGGGTTCACATACATATGTGCATGGGGGTGGGGCGTGGGTGCTACATACTCTATCCAGTAAACACAGCAATAGCTTCAAAGTCAGGAAGTTTATTCAATTTATTCTAATCTGAGTGCTGTGTAATCCCTGCACAATAAACACAAAAGCTACATCAAGGATCAGTAGAAGGGCAATAAAACTCTATGTTTTGAAGGATATGGTAATTAGTTTCCTCTCTTTCAGCATCACACACCTTTAAACATATTCTGACTTCCAAGGCAAGTTTGAATCTGATTGGTGGCTTTGGGAAACTGCAGACATTTTTTTCAAATCTGGCTTTCTGCACATAGGATGCTCCATTATCATCAGCAGGTGTGTTTGAGAATCGCAGATTACTGAGAAAAGTTACTGAGATACTTAAGTAAGATGCTAACTGTAGCTGTTGATTCCAAAAACACAACTATTCTTTAAATATACCAGTGTCTCATAAGTCAGAAAACAAATAAAGTGCATACAAAAAGTCCATTTGAGCCGTGAGTCTTTCAAGTGCTTCCAAGTGCTCACTCACTAGATAAATATGACCTCTTTGTAAAAAGAAGGTCACTAAGCGCTCATATATATAGTATAGACAAAATCCTCCTCTCACTCTCCACTCATATTGATCTACAAAAAATGTCAAAGGAATGCTGCTGCTCACCTCCTCCTCCTCCTCACAAGTTCACACCAGGCACACATGGAGCAGAATAAATCTCATAGCATAGTAATCTATTTATAATATGGTAAAATTGCATTAAGTAAAACTATTCGGCTCACATTTAAAAGTGCATGTTTTGGGCACAAAACTGACAGACTGTGTAACTACGGGAGTGCCACTGCTACTCTCTCACCACAGCCGGAGTCCATTCCAATTTTGCCCAATATGACAGTCCGGAAGTAACTTTGCTGGAACCGAAAGTGATGGCCAAAGGCTTCACCTCTATGCATTTTGCTGCTCTATCTGTATCTTGCTGTATCTTTAGGAAGCTCAGGAGAGAGCAGCATTCCTGTCAGGAATGGACTTGCCAGTAATGGTGGGACTCACCTGCCTTGTGGGCTGCAGTACCAGGGTTGGCCAGCGGGTGCTCCCGGCAATCAGAGACTCAACCCTGCAGCCAGCCAAACATCTGAAACTGATCATGCAGGTGTATTTAAGGGATGGCCAGACCTGCAGTCTCTGCCTTGGTGTGTGTTTTTCCTGGGCCCTGTATCTTGTTCCTGCATTCCTGTTCCTGCTCCTGTTCCTGTTCCTGTCTCTGTCTGATTCATTGCTGACCCTGCCTGATTCCGGACCTCTGCTGACTTCTCCTGTTTCATCCCTGGCTTGTGACCCCGACCATTCTCTGCCTAACCCCCTGTTCCTACCTGCCCGATTGTTATTGACCCGGCCTGCCTGACGACGCTTGCATTGTATATATTGTTATCTGTGGGTGGTTTGGTTCGTTTGCACTGTGTTATGTTTTAGTATTGCACTGCGTTTATGTTTGTATTGTTAGTCTTTAATAAATTGCCTTATTGTTTATAACATATCTGAAGCCTGCGTTTCCCTGCGTCAGTCACATACCTCTGGTCACACCCCGGAGCCCTGACAATTCCTTTGATGTTCTTTGTGGACTAACACAAGTGGAGAGTGAGAGGAAAGAAAGATTAGATCTATACCCATGAGAACTTAGTGACCTTATTTTTACAAAGAGGTCATATTTATCTGGTGAGTGAGCACTTGGATGCACGTGATGATTACTATGTGGTGTTGTGGAGGAGGAACATCCTATTGGATTTTGGCATTATAGTTTGGATAACGTACTGATGTTCAAATTTATATCACAAGAAAGACTCACACCAAAAATGGACTTTTGTGAGCATTTTATTTGTTTGTTTTCTGATTTATGAGACACTGGTACATTTAAAGAATTATTATATTGTGGGCATCAATAGCCACATAGTGTTTAGAACCATCTTTTTGTTTCTCAGTAGTTTGTGAATGGTACAACTGTGTTGCACTTTAAAGGCACACTTTTTTTTTACACTTTCTATTTGTTATTTGATTACTTTTTCCATTTTGATTATTTTTTCCATCAGCGCAGGGCTTAGTAATATTTTTCTGAATAAAGGTGTTTAAAGTAGTTCTGAGGGCTGAAGCTTTTTACCTTAATGCACTCTCTGTGTTAACCGCTTCCCGACAGCCCTATAGCAGAAGTATTGCTATATATGTGATTTTGCATTTCAGGGTAGGCTCCCTACCCACGCCATTATTAGCTCCTCGGCATATCAATCATCAGGTCCAGGCCGGGACTCAGTGATCATCTGCGGAGTTGAAAGGGGAGAGGTCTGTATGTAAACAACACAGACCTTTCCCCTGTCAGCATGAACAGGCCGCTTTGCATTGCTCTGCACAGCATACTATACATGCTCTCATGCAAAACAGCTTGTCTACATAGTAAAACACACACAGCACACAGTTAACCCTTTGATCATCTCAGATGCTAACCACTTCCTGCCCAGTGTCATTAGTACAGTGACAGTGCTTTTTATTAACACCGATCATTATATTAGCGTCACTGAGAATGTCAGTGGCAGTTAGTCAGTTCCCCTCCTAGGATCAGAATGCCCACCGCAAAAAGTCGCTGATCACCGCCATTACTAGTAAAAAAAAAATTACAAAAATTTCAGTATAAATACCGCCATTTATAGACGCTATAACTTTCATGTAAACTAATTCATTTACACGTATTGAGATTTTTTTTAGCAAAGACATGTAGCAGAATAGATTTTGCCTTAAATGTATGAAGAAATTTTATTCTTATCTTTTTTTTTACTGGATATGTTTTATAGCAAAAAGTAAAAAATATTGTATTTTTTTTTTTCAAAATTGTCGGCCTTTTTTTGTTTATAGCGCAAAAAATAAAAACTCACAGGTGATCAAATACCGCCAAAAAAAAAGCTCTATTTGTGGGAAAAAAAGGACATAAATTTTATTTATGTACAAAGTTGCATGACTGCACAATTGTCAGAAAAAATAATGCAGCACTGTCTCACAAAAAATGGCCTGGTCAGGAAGGGGGGGTAAAACCTCTGGAGGGAAAGTAGTTAAAGTAAAAAATCACTGTGCCACAGGATCCCCCCTAGGCCCACATATACTTACCTAAGCCCAATCTCGATCCAGAGCTGTGCATGGGAGCAGCAGTTCTCTGCATTTTTTCCCTTTTCATAGGCTCAGAGACAGCTAATGACAATTAGTGAGGGGAAAGAGATGGGGGGCGGGGCTTAGCCATGCTCTGTGTGTCAATGGACACATAGAACACAGCTCGAAAGCAAGCCCCCACAAGTGCCTTCATAGCAAGAAGCTTGCTATGGTCGGTGCTCAGAATGGGAGAGGGGTGCCAGTGGGGGAACCAAGAATAGGATCAGGGCTGTTCTGTGCAAAATCATTGCACGGAGCAGGTAAGTATGACATGTTTTTTATTTAAAAAAAAATATGGGTTTACAATCACTGCAGTGCACTAACACTGCAGTTCAGCAATCAACAAGGATACACTCTATGTATGCAATGCAAAGTGTAATTTTGCATTTTGAAGGCTTGGAACTTTTAATAATGTGTTAAAATTAACCACAGGCTAACCAGTTGTAGGGTTAGTTAAAGATAGAAAATACATTTTCTTTTTCCCAAAAATGTATTTTTTAAGCATAAAGTATGTGCAGTTGCTGAAGCCAGTCATTTTATATTCACTATTTTTGTTCATCTGGAACATCCATGACAGAAATGTGACATTTACTTTACACTTGATTTGATATCAGATTCAGAAGCTTAAATCATTTTTGTTGCACATTGCATACATAGGTTCTATTTCTGCTTCAGTTTCTTTTTCTACTGCTTCCATTTATACCTCCCACCAAAGAGAATACAGATGGTTGAATTTATAGTCAGTATCGCATAGTAGTTGGCTTTTCAACAAACTTGGTAAAGATGAATTTCTAAAAAATATGTATGACACAATATGAGAAAAACTATACGTGGTAGTATAGGACAGAACACACAGAGTAGATGGCAAACGCACAAAGCTTTATTGAGACAAAAAGATGACAGTCACTCAATGGAGGGATTGCAGGGAGGGTGACCTCGCCAGTAAGGGGCAGCAAGGAGGGGCTAAGTACCAGTCCAGTACCGAGAGCCAAGGAAAAGTCTCTGTAGCAGATTGTAATCCAACAGGGGGGGGTGGGGGGTCATCACAGGAACAGTTCAGGTAAAACAGGGGAAAGTGTATGCTCGCGGATCCGACAGGGTGCCTGGTCTCCCAGGGATAGAAAGTAAGACACAGGTACCTGTTGGGGTCCAGTATAGCTGGGTGGTCTCTCCTTTTGGGCTGGGGTCTCAGGCAGCTGGCGGGCAATCTCTCCCCTGGGCTGGGGTCTCAGGCAGCTGGTGGGAAATCTCCCTCCTAGACTGGGGTCTCAGGCAACTGGCAGACAATCTCCCTGTCAAGGTCCTACCTTTCCTCAGAGTTGGGCTGCTCCATGTGCTGGCATACATCTTGGGTTTCTGCAAAGCATGGTGGGAGCCTTTTATGCTTTCAGGCCTCTGCGGTCCCTCCTCCAGAGGGGTGTGGTTGATCACATTTAAGCCTGTTGTCTGCACTTGCTCTTTGCATTCGTGTATGTTCCCTTGCAGCAAGCTCTTGTTCTGTTCTTGTTGCTCTCCTGGTAACCGACTCGGCTTGGACAAGACTATTCTCTGCTTTATCCCTTTACCTGACCTCCCGTTGCTGAACCCGGCCCGTGACCTGAGTATTCTTTGCCTACCGTCTTGTACTGTTTGCTCCGTTGTTATAGACCCCGCCTGTCTGACCACGCTATACGTTTTCCCATCTAGCTCCCACCAGCGGTACACCATTGGCAGCAGTAGTTACAGCAGCTGGGGTTACTCAGGGGGCCGCAACCTGGTCTCGGGCTGCGTCAAGTCCACCCCCACCATCAGGAGCCCTGGAGAAGGACAGCCTGGGGCTTAGACTCCGCGCCCTGAGGGACCCTGGTCTGTGGGTAATGGCTGTCGTCAGTCTTAGCTGGCTGTCTTGGCAGAGTCTGGCCACGAGGGTCCCGCCGCAGCTGGGCTCCCTCGGTGGCTGCACAGCGGAGAAGATGACTTGAGTGCCTGGCACCAGCTTCTTAAGCTGATGCAGGACGCTCTCTGGTCGTCTTGGCAACTAGGGCGGGCCGGAGCTGGCGGGCCTCGTTGCCTGGTGACGAGGCACGCCCCCTGGACACGGGCCATGCTTCTCGTGAGCGCAACCTTTGTCCAGGGACATCCACAAGCGCTGCGGATGACAGGGCTGGGGTGGCGTCAGTCAGAAGCCGCAGGCTGGAACATCCCTGCAGGAGGTTCGCAGCTCTCCGGAGGTGTGAACCTCGCTACCTTCTCCTCTCCGGCCGCGCCGGAGGAGGAGAAGATAGTGGCAGGGGTGGTGAAAGCCGCACCTCTCGTCCTGCGAGATGAGAGGTGGAGGGGGGTCATTTGGCAACGGGGAGAGAAACAGGCTGGAGACAGGGGACAACAGTGAGGGGACCAGGATGACACTGGCCCCTGAGTACATCAAGGGGACCTGGTGGAGATAATAGTTTAACAAAATTTGTGAACATTTAGCAAGCTGACAGGGAGGAGGAAACTACGGTAATTGAATTTGGGCCATTTGGCCGGAGGACATACAGTAATTAAATCTGGGGATGTTTGGCACAAGGGATTAATGAGAGGATTAAGCAGAATTAATAATTGGCAGGGCCCCTATACCGTGACAGGCACCATATAAGTTAAGGAGAATATTACCTGAAACATTGTAGTGCTGGCTATAGAAACTAGCCAGCATTCTGAATTCTGTCTGTTGTTTATATATATGTTGTTTATAAGTATATTAATCCTAAGCAATCCAAACAACTCACCAACACTCTACTGCTCTGATGGTATAATGGGTATGGGAGACCGATGCTCAGGCTGGGATTCTCACTGAAGAATATGTAAAGATATTGCTGGCAACACGATCACTTCTTCATGAACAGTCTTTATTAGTACAACACGAACATGATGTGATCCATAAAATCTGACATGTTTCGGCCAAAGCCTTCCTCAAAGCTTCAAGGAAGGCTTTGAGGAAGGCTTTGGCCGAATCGCGTCAGCTTTCATGGATCACACCATGTCTGTGTTGTACTAATAAAGATTGTTTATGAAGAAGTGATCGTGTTACCAGCAATATCTTTACATATGTAATCCTAAGGCTTTATTCACACAGGACATATGAAGCTGCACCCAATGTAAAGGCAGTGTTTACCCACATAGTGATTCACAGGTGTCCCATGCATCCCTGTGCAGACAGCCTGTACTATCAAATGAGATGTAGCCATTATGCAGACATAGCTGCTGTTCTCAATGTGATATCTGTGTGGAGTGCAGGTGCATGGGCCCAAATGCATACATACTGTACAGTGGGACCATGGAGAAAGAACTTAGCTACCCTCCAACAAGAAGTCAGATCACAGCAGGAAAACAAAGACATTTGCAGATTTGTAGATGGCTGAGAGCAATAGAAGGTATTTTTTGGAATTAAGAATACCTATTTCAATATATTTTTTTAACCAGTTTAGTGTCACTTAAATTGAAGTTTAGCTTTAAATACTAAATAATGATAATTCTCAGAATGACTACTTCTTGAATCTTTTCAGAGCCTGAATAGGGTTCCATGGATGTCTGGGGCAGCAACTAGCCACTTTGAAATCCTGTTGACCACGTATAGTCTCATTGATCTTACTGTCTAAAATACCAAACCCTTCCCTTGGTGTTACTATTTACTATTGGTGTCAATTTAAGCATCATTAGCAGGGTGCTGCCACTAATAATGTTTAAATACATCCCTTTCATGCTCACCCAGCCTTTCTGGCCTTTGCTTTAATCTCTAGCATGCAATTAAATCCTATATTTCTGGTGGAAGTGGGACATGAAGAGGAGTTTTAAGATATTTATTGAGCATATTAGCAACACTATTATACTTAAATTAGGATTCCTCCCACTTAGCAAAATATTTACCTTAATTCTTCTGTGCCTGGAATTCTAGGTAGAATCTGCAACAGGTTAATCACTGTAGATGAACAGTTAAGAAGTGGTCAGGGTCAGGTTTAATTCTGTCACAGCGCTATTTTAGAGCAGCTGATTTGTAACTCAAGCTGTACGCTTGTTGTGAATCAGTTGCATATCCTGTTTCACTGCTCCTGTTTAGCACTACCTTGCTGTGTGACAGAATTAATAAACATCCCCAAATTAGTGTCTGTATTTACTAGCTTCCTGTATGCTGTAAAATCAGCAAACTCACCTAAATTCTCTTTATGTTGGCACTGTGCACACCAAGACTTCTAGAAATACTGTAATAGGAATGAGCAAAACTAAAAGTTTAAATTTCCCTTAAATTTTTGTGAATTGCATTAAAGTCTATGGGCAAGATGAAATTAGGGTGGCTGTTGGTGTTTTTAAAGGGTGCATTGTACTTTAAATAAAACCAGAGAGTTCAAAAAGGAATATCACCTTGAAAAGATCTAGAAGATAACAACAGCTGACAATATCAATTTGACCAAAATTGTATAGAAAACATTAGACAGAAAAAAATTCCACGTTAATGTGAATAAAGATTACACCACACATAAATCATAAGTAAATAAAAACATATACAAAATTAAAAAGTCCCAAAGTGATATGTGCGAAAGTTGAATGCAGGAAATAGTGACTTTCCTTCACAAACTCCAAACACCAGTGCTGTGCCACCATCTTAGGTACAACGAGAACTCTTACCAAAATTAGTGGACTCTTAATGAAAAAAGAATCACATGTACTTGTATTGCTGGGCTATATAGACACATTTGGAGAGTGTCCACTGATTTCAGATCAGTATGGTAAATATCCACAGCATCTCACCCAGAGAGAGAACATCCCCCAGGCATATGGAAAAACAGCCAAGTACAACCAGATAGCATAATGCCATAAAAACACTGTTTATTAAAAGTACTAACCACTCACATAGACTAATAGATAAGTCCCGGGACACAGTCCAAACAGTCAAGATGAGAGTGGCGACATGGAGCTATTGTTTGTGACGTCACCACACTCATCTCGACAAGGAAGTGTTTGGAAGGTATCCCTGACTGTATCCTGGACTGTATTTTTTAAGTGCAGTGGACTTTGATCTGACCGCTTAATAAACAGTGTTTTTATAGTTTTACACTATATGGTTGTCCTTAGCTCTTTTTCCATGTGCCTGAGAGCTGTTCTCTCTCTGGATATTAGCCATGCTGATCTGAAATCTGTGGGCACTCTCCAGATGTGTCTATATGGCCCAGCAACACAAGCGCATGTGACTCTTTTTTCATTAAGAGTCCACACATTTTGGTAAGAGTTCTTGTTGTACCTAACGTGGTGGCACAACACTGGTGTTGTCAGGGCTCCCAGGTATGACCAGAGGTGTGTGACTGAAGCAGGGAAACGCAGACTTCAGATATGTGATTAACAATGTAATTTATTAACACTAACAATACAAACATAAACGCAGTGCAATACTAAACATAATACAGTGCAACCAAACCAACCACCCACAGATAACAGTACATACAAGCAAGCGTCGTCAGGCAGGCCGAGTCAATATCAATTGAGCAGGTAGGTACAGGGGGAGCAAGCGGAGAATGGTCGGGGTCACAGGCCAGGTTCAGCAGGTAGCAAGCAGCGTAGTACAGAGGGTCAGGCAGAGGGATGGTCAGGGTCACAAGCCAGGGATCAGAACAGGTAGCAAAGGAACAGAAACAGGATGCAGGACAGATACAGGGCCCAGGACAAACACAACACCAAGGCAGAGTCTGCAAGTCTGGCCATCCCTTAAATACACCAGTATGATCAGTTCCAGGTGTTAGCTGGCTGAAAGGTTGAGTCTCTGATTGCTGGGAGCACCCGCTGGCCAGCCCTGGTACTGCAGATCAAAAGGCAGGTGAGTCCCACCATTGCTGGCCAGTCCATTCCTGACAGGTGTTTGGAATCTGTGGAGGAAAGTCATTATTTCCTGCATCCAACTTTCACACATATCACTTTGGGACTTTAAAAATTTTTTTGATATGGACTTTATGTTTTTATTGATTTATTATGATTTATGTGTGATGTAATCTTTATTCACATTAGTGGGGCAATTTTTGGGTCTAAAGCTCCAGAGAGTTATAAAGATTCTTTCCACCAGCCTGAACACATTCAAATACCCCCCTCATTAACATAATTAGTTTACACTTTTCACAGGCAGGAAACACATTCAAAAAACAAAGTACAAAAACATACCATTTAAGTAAACTGTACAAAAAAAAAAAAAAATATATATATATATATATTTTTTTTAATTTAAATATTTTATTATACATTTTTCAAATTACCAATTTATACATACAAACATTAATATGACAATCAAAATATAAATTCCGATTTACCTAACATAGTAGAAAAAGTATTAACTTTCATCTTAGTATCCTATTCCCCCTCCCACCCCCCCCTCCCAGTGTACAACAAACTATCCCTCACCCCCCACCCTGTCCCTGACAGCTTAGACTCTGCAATTTTCTACTCTTTCTAGAAATCCTAATCTGAAAAATATTACTATCTTACTACTTCCTTTTTCACCGATTACTTCTGAACTCTTTTACCTATATTCTAGATATAAATTTGACTTTTTAAATTCCTCCCATTTCCTCCACCTAATCTGGAAAACCTCCATCTTATCCTCATCCGTATGATAAAGGTCCTCCAATCTATATACCTGCTCCACCTTATCTACCCAATCCTTTATTTTTGGTGCTTCTTGCTCCTTCCAAAACATGGGTATCAATCCCTTCGCTGCATTCACATAGTACATTAAACCTGAGTTTTTATATTCTTTCACTGAAAGTTTACCACCATAAAAGATACAAGTCTATGGGTCCTTTAAAATATTAACCTCCATTATTTCCTGAATTAAGCGGACTATACCTCCCCGAATATTCTTGAATTTTATCACACTCCCACCAAATGTGAAACATTGTGCCTCTACCTTCACATCCACGCCAACACATAGGTGAATTATCTCCACTTATTCTATGTGCTACACTCGGTGTAATATACCATCTTGCTAAACATTTATAATTAATTTCCACATTCCTCATTTTTACATTCCCGTGTATTAATCTATATGTTTTCTTTTGCTTTTCCTCATCTACAATTACTCCTAAATCCCTTTCCCATTTCTCTATAAATGGAGGCCTTGTGACCGTGTTTAATCCTGTAAGTATCTTAAATACTTTAGAAACCCAGTGTTTCCCATATCCCTGTGTATCTAATAAGTGCTCAAAAGGGTTCCAGTCCTCTTTTGTTCTCAATGGCCCTGGAAGCTTCCCCACAAAGTGTTTCAATTGAAAATAACTCCACTCATCCATTCTCACAAATTTTTCACTCTTATTTTCCATTTCCCTATAAGAACAAATTTCTTCCCCCATCATTATATCTCTTAATTGTACATCTTTCTTCTTTATTCACCTGCTTATGATACTTTCTTTACCTGGGGGGAAAAACTCTGTGGACCCTAAGGGCATTAACAGTGAATTAAATTCCCATCTCATTTGTTTGTGTAAAACCTCCCAAATTCTTAAAACATTAGGTGTAAACACACTTGTACTATCTGCCAATCCACGGAATTGTGGAGGTAACCATACAATTCTACTCAAATTTGCATGACAATGTATTTTCTATTTTTACCCAGCTTTTCCCTTTTGCATTATGTGTCCAATCGTAAATTCTTGCTAATATTACTGAATTATATTATTTTTTCAAATTTGGTGCTCCCAATCCTCCTTTCTCTTTATCTCTACACAAAATATCATAACTTATTCAAGGTTTCTTATTCCTCCAAATAAATCTTGTTGGAATTTTTCAAATTATTCTAAAATATGATTCTGGGAGTTTAATTGGTATCATTTGAAATTTATATTACATTTTTGGAACAATTACCATTTTTATCAGGTTTAACCGTCCTATCCATGACAGAGATCCTTAGACTGATTTCCTTAGTTCATCATTAATCTCATTTAGTAGTGGGATATATTTTGATCTATATAGGTTCTTTGGAGATACTGTTAATTTTATACCTAGATATTTTAATTTTCTCTCTCTCCAGACGAAGGGGAATTCCTCCTGTAACATTTTTTTCCTCTCTATTGGGAAGGTTTATATTTAAAATATCTGTTTTAGTAGGGTTATTTTTTAAATTAGACATCTCTCCATATTCTTTTAAGGCTTTCATTAAATGTTGTCCTTGGATGTCCCACATAAAATAACATATCGTCTGCATAAACTGCCACCTTATGCTCTCTTTCCCCTACCCAAATTCCCTTTATATCTATATTGATCCTTATAGTAGCCAAAAGCGTTTCCAGAGATAAGACATATAGCAAAGGGGACAAAGGGCATTCCTGCCTTGTACCATTTTGCATCCCAAAGTACTCTGATAATTTCCCATTAACCATGATTGCAGCAGAAGGTTGGCTATATAATTTCCTTATCCATTCTCTCATCCTAGGTCCCATCCCCAGTACTTCCAAAGTGTCCAGCATATATCCCCAGTTTACTCAGTTAAATGTCTTTTTGGAATCAATCTAGAGAAACAGAGATCTTAATCCATTGTCTCTACCTTCTCTCCCTGGGACAAACCCCACTTGATCTATATGGATCCATTCCCGCATTAGATCTTTCATCCTATTTGCTAGCATGTTTGCATATAGTTTAGTGTCTGTTCAAATTATAGACATCTCTTTATTAAACACAATGAGTATTGTCTTTACCTTCCTTATGTATGAGGACCACATACGCTTGTAGGGATTCTCACCTCATTTCCATCTCTCCTCCCAAGGCATTCATATATGTCCTCAGTTTAGGTAGTAATAGTTCTTTATATTTTTTATAGTATCTCACTGTGTACCTGTCGGGTCTTGGACTTTTCCCAGCTGTGGTACTTTTTAATGCTAACTGTATTTCTTCCTGTGTTATTGCTGTTTCAAGGGGTTTTAGTTGTTCTTCACTTTATTTCAGTAATCTTGCCTTTTTTAAATGTGCCCTTCTTTTTTCTATTATTCCCACATCATTTTCCTCTGTGATACCCTGGGGGTTAATATTATATAGTTTATTATAATATTCTTTAAACACTTTTGCTATATCCTTAGTTGAATGCACTAACTCTCCTTTGCTATCTCTTATTTTCTCTATATAGTTCCTAGATTTTGTTTTCCTCTGAGCCCTCATTAAATATTTTCCTGGTCTATCTCCCCATCTATATCTCTCTCCTGTCATTTTATTAAACACTCTCCTCTTATCTTCTTTCTAGAAAACTATTTAATTCTTCTTTTTTGTGTAGTACCCTCTGCATAATCTCTTTTGTTACTCTATTTTTATGTGTCTGCTCTAAATCACTGAGTTCATTAAGAAGTGTATTTATTTTTTCTCCTCTTTCCCTCTTCTTCTTTGCTCCTATTGCTATTAAGATTCCTCTAATGTATACCTTATGAGCTTCCCACACCGTTGCCACAGACACTTCCTAGGAATCATTTTCCACAAAAAATTGCTCTATTTCCTTCTTAATTTTCTGACCCGTCTCTTGATCCTGAAGAAGTGACTCTTTTAACCTCCATGTTTTCCCTCCTCTCAGCTCATTTCCCCATGATAGTTGCATTGTGACAGGAGCATGATCAGAGATCGACATAACTTCTATATTTACTTTAACCAATGACTCAATAAGTCGATGGTCCAACAATATGTAATCTAGTCGTGAATACATCTCGTGTGCATGAGAGTAAAACGTATAATCTCTATCCTTCATGTGCATAATTCTCCATACATCCACAAGTTGGCATTAATGTATCATTTTTTTCAAGGATTTAAAAAACCTACTACAATATCTCTGCACAGGAGAGGTCATATCCATCTGTGGATCCATACAGAGATTAAAGTCTCCTGCCACAATCAAATTTCCTTTTTTGAAATCCATTAATTTCCTCAGGATATTTTTTAGGAATACCTCTGGTTTCTTATTCGGGCAATATATATTTGCTAATGTACATTCTATTTCCTGTAATTTTCCTTTTAAAAACAGGAATCTCCCTTCCGGATCTACCAATCTCTCTTCCAGCTTAAACCTTATATTTTTCGCAAAACCTATTGCCACACCCTTTGCACGTCTAATTGGGGAATCTAGATCTAATAAAACCATTTTGGATAGTATCTGGACTGCAAATTCACATTTGTATCTTGTACTAGGTGTGTCTCTTGTAAAAAAAAACAAACACAGAAGAGAGCCTATGCTGGATTTCTTTAAGAATTCTACATTTCTTCCCAGAGCTATTTAATCCTCTAACATTATAGGTCACAAAGTGAAACTCTTCCTTTATTCCCCTTTTCTCTCCTCCTCTCATCATTCTTCTACCTTCTCCTCTCTCCCACTCTCCACCATATCTTCCCCTTCGTTCTCTAGGATACCTCCAGACTAATATTCCTCCTACAATTCCGAAGAGTCTTAGGCTGTCTACTCCCTCCCTATACCCTTCTCCGACACACCTCCCCCCTCCCTCCCCCCCTCCCTTTCCCCTTTTAGGCTTTTAGTTTGCCTATGAATCATTTGTGGTCACCATTTTGCGTATCCCATCCCCCCATATCCCACCATATTCTATGTACTCAATAACGGGAACTCAATAACAGGGGGAGAGGCAAAGGAGGGGGAGAGAAAAAAAACATATATTATTTTATTTCCCTTCTTCTCTCCCCCCCTTTCCCCTCCACACTTATTACTCCCTCCCCCCCCCCTTCCTCCTCCCCAGAAACGAGGAGACAGGAGGGACAATAACAGGAAGAGAGAGAAAAATAAAAGAAAGAAAAAACCCCTCCTCCTTCTCCTCCCTACTTTCCCCTATCATTTCTACTCTCTATTCCCCCTTTAGGCTACCTGCCACCTCTCTTTTTCCATATCCCACAACTCTCCCTCCCCTTCCTCCCATGCAGGAAAACTATTTTCTGCAATTGAAGTCTCTCACAAAAGTCTCTCATGTCTTCAGGGAACTTTAATCTTGCTGAACGACCACTTTTCCAACCAATTAAACAAGCTGCTAAACCCCAACTGTATCGAACGTTCTGCTTTCTCATTTGTTCTAGTAATGGCTTCAACGTTCTCCTTCTTAATAATGTTTCCGCTGCTAGGTCAGCAACAATTTGTATATTTGCTTCCCCATATTTTATTATAGCTCTTCCTTTTATCTTTTTCCATATCTCTTCTTTATCTCTATAGTAATGAAATTGTACAATAACATCTCCCAGGTTTTCCTTCTACCTTCTATTTTATATACTCCATCGATTTTAAGGGGTTCAGTTGCAGCTCTATCCATGATCATATCTAGCATTTTCCCTATTGTTTCCTTCAGATTTTCTCCTTGGGGTATCTCTGGGAGACCTCGTATCCTTAAATTGCATCTTCTATCCCTATTTTCCTGATCTTCCAATTTATATAGCAGAGATTCTTTGTTCTTTTCTCACTTCCGTCATCCCTTTTTTTAAGACCTGTATGACTTGGGCATGTTTGTCCAATTTTTCTTCCGTCTCCTCCACCCTTGATAGTACTTGCCCCAGATCTTTATGAAGTTTCACCGTTTCTTGTTCTATGGATTTTTCTAATCCCTTAAACATTTCTGCTATTTCTATTTTAGTGGGCAATTGAGAGCTCTTCTCTTGTTCTTCTATATTCTCCAAAGCCACTATTTTTTCTATATCTTCATCTTCTATATTTTGGCTGATGTTAGCCATTCCCAGGGATGATCTGGAGCATTCTCCAATACAGTGTTCCATCTCATATCTTCCATTTATTCATGATTGTCTCTCCGGGGTCCGTTTTTCTTGTGAGGGTATATATTTTTTAATTGAGCCTGTTTGAGAGGCCTTTGGCCCTCCTCCTTTTATCACTTTATTTTTCATATTGTTTTTTTCTTTTCCTTCCTTCCTGTCCTCTTTCTTTTTCCGGCACTGGGAGGGATTATAAATTTAAAGTTCCATCTCTCTAGATAAGTGTCCTTTTAAATGTCCTTTTAAATCTTGTTTTCTTTTCCCCCTCTCACCTATCTCTTTCTTTTCCCCATCTCACTCTTTCAGGGTTCAATGTTGGGCCTTATTTTTCTTAAAAGTCCTCCTTCCACTTCTTCTATTGATAAGACCCCCTGAAAGTAGCCCCCTGAGTACCCCTGAGTACCTTCCTCCCCTCAGTTTTATTACACAGTTTAATCCCATCCAGTACTCATGCTGCTCTCACTCCCCCTTTTTGCTCCTTCTTCCTCTGCTCTGGTGAGTCAGCTTCCAATGTCCTCTCCTAGGGGGGGTAGCTGGCTTCAGTGTTCCTCCAGATAACAGCAACCTTCGGGAGGGGGCTCCAAATTACTCCGTAGTGAACCGCAGCAGTCCAGCTCATGAGAGTGGAGAATCAGCTGTTTCCTCAGCTCCTGAACACCAGCTGGCTTCTCTCACCTTCCAGTGATCCTTTGCAACAGGTTACATGACCTTTGTCATCCACTGAGCTCCTTTCCGGCTGTCAGGACACTCTGCTCTCCTCCTGTACCTCATCTCCGTCACCCTCGCCGCTCAGACCACCATGCCTGGGTCCACGGGATACTCGCCCTGCCAAAAGGTAGGTCCCAACGGTAGCTTCTTGGACATTCCCCTCCTTCACTCCTTCTTAGCGGGGCTATGGGTACGCCTGGTGTCAGGAGATCTCACATTGATCTCCCACTCAGCGCCAAGATCAGGCTCCTCCCCCAGACCCATATTTTTTTATATATATATATATATATATATATATATATATTTTTTTTTTTATTTTAAGAAAATTTGCCTGTGCAGGTCACTGAGCAAAATGGAGAGTTTACATGTAGGCAACACTTCCCTGACAGCAAAACTAGTAATTTCATAGCAAAATTGCTTTTACCAAAAACTGCTCTGCACACCCTATATTGTAATTGCACTGGTGATCCCAATACATTTTTTTGCCCACGAACTGTGAGCAAAAGATTTTGACTGCCAAAAAATGTATGTGGGGGGGCGTGTCCAAGATGGCGACCGGACAAGTCGCATGACCTGGAGCTCCGGCGGCTCGATATATGCTCCACTGGCATCCAGGTCGTATGAGAGGGTAGGGTTGAGCGGGTTACTCACCCGTCCCTGCTACGTTGCGGCCGGGCAGCCGGAGGCGCTTTTGGAGCCGTTCTGGGGTGGCGACCTGGTGCGGCCTGTTGCGGCCGAGTGGAGCCGCGGAGCCCTCTGGCGCATGACGGGCCGGTCAGCGGTGGTGTGACGGTGGGTGCAGGATCGGGAAGGGGGAGGACTGATGACCCCCACCTCCCGCTCGTTCTGTGGTCTGCTGCCTGTCATCCCTCCGAGCCATTCTGGGGTGGCGATCTGGTGCGGCCTGTTGCGGCCGAGTGGAGCCGCGGAGCCCTCTGGCGCACGACGGGCCGGTCAGCGGTGGTGTGAAGGTGGGTGCAGGATCAGGAAGGGGGAGGACTGATAACCCCCCCTCCCGCTCGTTCTGTGGTCTGCTGCCTGTCATCCCTCCGTGCCTGTCAGGACGTCCTGGAGGAGCATCCTGATCACCTTCCCTCCCCCCCATATGGGATACAGGGGTGGCGAGGATTAATGCGGCCTAGTGGGCCCAGGACCTTTCCCACCCTACACAGGCTGGCTGCAATCACACCCAAAGGAGGATCACTTGCCTAGCATGCATACCTCATCCCTCAGACAACTACCAGCATTCCAGAGTCCATCGAGACATCCCCCACACAAACCCAGGGAACACCGGCTTATTGCGGAGACCTTGCTACAGCCCATAAAAAAAAAGGAAGCTGTGCTGAGATTAGGCTTACGGTCGTTACATCACCCACAGATTCATATACAGGGAAGGCAGCGATAGTCACTGCATTTCCACAGCAAAATAAGTGTCTTCCTTGTCTCGCCTTTAATCTCAAGCACGCGGAGACGTACAGTACAACCTAGGGCTTGTTTTCCACTATCTATCCCTATTTTCACTTTCTAGTTTTGGGGGACACAGTCTGACCCCAGAGAAAATGGTAATATAATTCCTTGAGCCTTGACACACGTAGGTGGGGCTACGCAATCAGAATCAAGAGTCGCTGCCGACATGGGGAAAGCAGATAAGAAGGCTGTCACTCCTCGCTCCAGATCCCCTCGCCGTACAGGTGGTCCGGCTAATCGCAGCATTCCGGAATTATTTCGATCTCACACTCCGGATCACGTGGATTCATCCGCCCTTGCATCCCCATTGTATTCGCCTGCAAAGGAGTTCTCTTCTCAGCCTTTGAGCATGGCGGCGGCTGCCGCAGCGGGTCGTTCTGAACCTGCTCACCTCACCATAGGAGACTTGAAAGCGGTTGCGTCGGATATCAAAGAGTCTCTTTCCTCGGCAATAGCTGAGCTACACATTGACTTACAGGCAGTAGCCTATAGGCTGGACATGGTAGAAGATAAAGTTAATATGCAAGGCCTTGCTATCCATGATATGCGTAAGCAGGTTGACACACACACCATGCACCTAAGAGAACTCGATCGTCACATCGAAGATTTGGATAATAGGGGAAGAAGACACAATTTAAGGGTGCGCGGTGTACCAGAAGCAATTGAGCCTAGCCACCTTGCCCAAACTCTTCTCTCCATCTTTAATGATCTTTTAGAAAGACCACATGAATCTCCAATTGAGTTTGAACGCCTCCACAGGGCTTTGCGTCCTAAAGGCAGAGATTCTGACCCACCGAGAGATATAGTTTGCTGTCTAGTCGACTTCCGACTTAAAGAGGACATATTACGCAGAGCTCGAGATAAACAACGCTTGTTATACCAGGATTCCGAAATTAAACTATTCCAAGATCTTTCCCATCTTACCCTACAACGCAGGAAAGACCTACGCCCTTTACTAGATCTACTTCGCTCTAAAGGTATCGCCTACCGTTGGAAGTTCCCGTTTGGTCTCTCTGCAACACATTTGGGGAGATCAGCTCTCATGAGGTTTCCGGAGGATCTTGCACCATTCTGTGAAATCTTGAGTATCCCATTACCTGACATTCCAAATTGGTCCACTGAACCTTTTCTACAATCGCAGCCAGATGAAGGCCCTATGGAAGCACAATCTACTGGCCCCTCGAGCGGAGACAGACGACGCAAGTTAACACATCAAGCCTCAACTTCCCCGGTTCGTAGGAGGCTTATTACTGGAGACAGTCTACCAGCATCACCTGCACACCGCAAGGCGCGCCATGAATAACTTCTCCCCGTTACCACCTACTAAGGCGAAGGGGTATAAGCAACCCCGCACTTCGAGACTACTCCTCTAGTGGATCGAGTACCATTCTGTGAAATCTTGAGTATCCCATTACCTGACATTCCAAATTGGTCCACTGAACCTTTTCTACAATCGCAGCCAGATGAAGGCCCTATGGAAGCACAATCTACTGGCCCCTCGAGCGGAGACAGACGACGCAAGTTAACACATCAAGCCTCAACTTCCCCGGTTCGTAGGAGGCTTATTACTGGAGACAGTCTACCAGCATCACCTGCACACCGCAAGGCGCGCCATGAATAACTTCTCCCCGTTACCACCTACTAAGGCGAAGGGGTATAAGCAACCCCGCACTTCGAGACTACTCCTCTAGTGGATCGAGTATGCGCTTCTCTTTGTATTCTAGGTTCCGTTATATGTCATATCTCACTTCTCTGGTATACCTGAAGTCTGGACTTAAGGGTATGTGTATCGTATCACGTTGTTAAAACTTTTACGTATATTATTTCTCAGTGATATATATTTGTCTTGCTGGCATATAATTGTTGTTGTACCCTCGGTTGTGGTATTGATGAGCTAGGTCAGGACAACCCTACTGATATTCTTGTGAATATCCTTACCAGTGCTACAATTTACTAGCGTGGTAAGTAAAGGCCCAACATAATACATGATGAACCCTGTCGGATATAGGAGCGAAAACGCGGTTGGGATCCAGAGATGCGGGCTAAGCCCTTGTTTGGGCTGCGGCCTGCCTCTCTGGATCCCACTATATTGAGAACGTGTTACAGGTGGTTGGGGAGTCTTTATGATCCTACTATTTGAATCTTAATATTATGGTCTTTGAAAGTTATATGTCATGTCTATCTCTCTATAAACTCTGATTCGCCCTGGGCCTAGCCTCTACACATATAGTTACTGTATTGACAAAGGATAGCAGCCCATATGGCTTATTATTGCACGGAGAGGCGTATTTCGCTCCTACTGTATACTAAGACATGATGCTGTAATCTGGATTCCTGGGACTCCGGACCACCTTCATGTACCGTTATACATAAATATCTCTGACCCTTATCTTTTGGTTTGATCATTGTAAACAATATTTTAATAGTATTCTCGCACGTCCCCATCGCTCTCCTTAAATGGTTTGCGTACTACATAGCAATGGGAAATGCCTCAATATGCAATTTGGGCCCTGGCTTATTACATACCTTCTACTTAGATATGATTAGGGTGCTATCTCAGCGATGGGAGTTGGGACCGTCATATTTGATATTTACGTTAACAGTCTATTCCGTGGTCGGGTCTAGTTTGGCCCCAAAAATTTAGCTGCTCTGATCAGTAACGGGATCATTTTGGGCCACGGATTTTTGGACACATCCCCCCCACCATCCTGTATCTGTTCGGTAAGCAACGGGGTGTTCAGCGATATATTACATCCCCGCGTTGGGTCTCATATTTCTATTGTCTCTAGAATACGGTTTAAGTAGAGGTTTGATCTGAGGCCTACACGCCAGTTTACTCATAAGTGATATTGTTGCTACTGTCATGTAATGTTTCATGTGAAGTAGATATCTTTATTCGCAATTGAGATGGCATATGGAAATCTCTCGTTAGTTGACTTGGTTGTTTATTTAGCTTGGTTTACAACATCTTTACGGAAAAGACAGATTATAGATTGCATTATGTTTTACCTGTGATAACAAAACATATTTACAGTTAATTTAAGCTATGCGCAAGTGACTTGCACTTTCTCAGTATCTGTCCAAATTCACATGTAATACTCTCATAACTTATGGGGTTTTTTTTTTTTTTTTTTTTTTTCTCTGGTACACATTCAATTCCACTCATATAGTTACACTTCACTGTTCTTGAGCTTTGATACGGTCCACGTGGATACATACACCATTTTGCTCTATATGCTTTGGCATATAATACTCTAGCCTTTATCCACCCCCTGCTACACGTTATTTATCTCTCGTCTTCAATGAGCCATTTCCCACCTACGTTTATGTGTCAAGGACACCTCATGTTAGATTACTTCCCCTCTACACCTTTTACTCAGGAGAGTTAGGCCTCTTTCAGATTATTCTGTATTTTATCAAATCGGCCGTCTCTGGGTTTGAATACCCTCCGACTCTAATTTCAGACTCCCAGATAACATTTTGCAAATAACCAATTCTTGGGAGCTGTACTATGAGATAGAGTAGCTGGTCTATTCTACCTCTGGAATATAATCTTTATAGGAAGTGGAAGGGAAATAGCCTCATACATACATTTGGGTTTATGGGGCATACACCTAACACTTCCTTTCTTCTTCTTCAAATTTCTTGAATCTTTCCTTTATGATTCCGTCTCTATTTTAACTTTTCTGTTAATTCATACTAGTCTCTTTACAGTCTTTATACTATTCTTTACTCCCCTTTTCATCACCCCTGCCCCCCTCTACCCCTCCCCCCCCCCCTTTTTTTTTTTTTTTTTTTTTTTCCCTACCCGCGTGATACTTTTCTGGTACATATATTGCCCTTAAGCAACCCTTTTGGGTAGATTACACAATGACGAACAACCACACATCGAATCGGTCAATTCGCACACTTTCCGTGGCCTCTCTTAACGCGAGGGGCCTAAACGTACCTGAAAAACGTTCGCAACTTCTTACCTACATGAAAAGCCTTCGTGCAGATGTGCTCTTTATCCAAGAAACTCATTTCCGAGCAGACCAAGTCCCT